>NC_083116.1:1915350-3115350 GCF_949774975.1 Lagenorhynchus albirostris
AAGTTTTGCAAAGTGTATAAGGAAGGATGGCAGTGCCTCCTCATATACCCCCTACATCTGCTTGGAGGATCCGTGTGAACCAGGCAAGCATGCTACTCTTTGAGGGTTTGCTCTATAAAAGCAAGACTTGGAGGGTCATGTGCAGTAATACCACCTAATCTGACATCTCTGAGAATGAGGGGTCCCATGTAGGAACTGTCTATGAAACTGAAGTTTAAACCTGGAAATGCTAAAACCTAAATGCTAAAAGCTAATGCTGAAGTGTTTTGCATATGCCCTTGCCCTCTGTGTGAGGCTGAATACCGGTCCTCCAAAGATTTCCCCATCCTAATTCCCAGAACCTGCGACTGTTACCTCATGTGGCAAAAGAGATTTTGCAGATGGGATTAAGCATCTTGATGTTGGGGAGCTATCCTAGGTTATCTGGTGGGCCCAATATAATCACACCCATCCTTAGAGAGAGAGGCAGGAGGAGTAGATAGGCCACGTGATGGTGGAAGCAGAGTTAGAAGATGCCACACCGCTGGCTTTGAGGGTGGAGGAAAGGGCCGTGAGCCAAAGATTGCAGGCGCTTCTAGAAGTTGGAAAGGGCAAGGGAGTGGATTCTCCTCTGGAACCTCCAGAAGGAAGCAGCCCTGCCGACACCTTGAACTTAGCCCCCTAAGACTCATTTTGGACTTCTGACCACCGGCATTGTAAGAGAAAGAAGTATGTGTTGTTTTAAGCCACTTAGTTTGTGGTGCCTTGTTACAGCAGCTCTGGGGAACTAATACACCTTTTTAGGTAGAGGGTGTTGAACACAATTTGAATGATTGTCGGCTGTTCTCCACCTTCTTTCAGTCTATGGGATGTCATCTAACCTTCCCTTATTAACCCTGGTCATTGTGAATTTGTTTTGGCTCTGTGACCCAATGCGGTGATTTCCCTAGGAGCTGTCGGGGGGATTTAGGGCTTTAACCCCTACATCAAACCATCGTGCTCTGGTTTTTGAGTTCTGTTCCCTTTTCCCTCGAGCCTGGCTGTGGCCTTTCTCCTGCTCTGCCGGCAGTTGCCTTTGGCAGTCACCCTGCTTCGCTTTTCTTGCCTTTGCTAACCTGTGGATCAGTAAACCAGGGCTGAGTATAATCTTAAACTATGACCTCAGGACTCACGGCACCTGTTTGATACTCAGAGGCCTTTTTTCCTCCTGTCACATTGGCAGGATTTTGGTTAGGTGAGCTGCAGAGGTGGGGGCAACCTCTAGTTAAATGCCTGCTAAGGTGGAAACAGACACACAACTTGTTCCTTTTCAAGATGTGCAGAAAGGGATATGCCAGGTGCAGTAGCTTGAAGCCTTGCTTCTCCTGGCGTGGCCTTGAGGCTTGGGAGAAGCGTGGAGCCCACAGAGCTGCTGAAGGGAATGCTGCACTTCAGCGTGACCCCCAGGGGCTTGTTAGCACGTTAGAGTCTGAGAAGCTCACGTCTAAATCCCTCAGGTCGAGGACCCAGTGGAAGGCATGGCAGCCCCTGCCAGCTGGGCCCTGAGCTCTCGGTCTTGTCAGAACAGGGATGTGCACCCTTAGGGCCCAACCTGGCGGCTCCCCTCACACTTTGCAGGGGGCGAGCCCTGGATGAAGCACTCCCCTGCCTGCCTGCTTTCTCTCGGTAGGTGTCAAGCTAGGGATGCGGTCCATCCCCATCGCCACCGCCTGTGCCATATACCATAAGTTCTTCTGCGAGATCGACCTGGACGCCTATGACCCCTACTTGGTGGCCATGTCTTCCCTTTACTTGGCCGGCAAAGTGGAGGAACAGCGCCTGCGCACTCGTGACATCATCAACGTTTCCAACAGGTAGCCGCTTCTGGTGTCCCCGTGAATGGGAGGCCAGAGAAGGATCTCACTAGGCCCTGCCCCCCCTCCTGTCCAACTAAGGAGGAGGCACCTGGGTGGCCGTGAACTGGGGCCGGGAGCAGTAACAGCAAAGGCAGGGGTGAGCCAGGAGCCTAGGGGCACCTGTACGAGAGAAGCTGGGGCCAGATTTTGGGGAACCTCAGAGGCCAGATGGGGTGCAGAGCGGGGTGGGAAAGAGGGTGTCCCTAGCGTCGCACGCGGGCACAGCTGGAGCAGAGTGTGTATGAACAGCTGATTCACTTTGTGATACAGCAGAAACTGACACACCACTGTGAAGCAACTATAGTCCAATAAGGGTGTTAAACAATAAATAAAAGATCAAATTCTATTCTAAAAAAAAAAGATTCTCGTGGAATCTTGGACAGGATGGATGGAACCAGTTGGGTTCTGGGGCCTCTGTCCTGTTTAGATGGTGTGGAAACATGGTCAGAGTTGCTCAGGAATGTCTCTCGCAGAGTCCTGGGCCGGAGCAGCTGTGTTCCTGTTGGGGAAGGACACGGGGGTCCAGCCGGCTGGGCGGGCTGTGCCGAGGTCCTGGGGCCTGGGAGGAAGCAATTTATGGAAAGTTAGTGCGTCATAGCCTTTCCAGGAACTCTAATCATTAGGGGAGAAAACTATTTTGTGCTGCTTCTCTTTTAAGAAACAGTTAACAGAAAAGCACTCCCCACCCCGTAAACATGACAGGTTCACGGTGTACCTCGAAAGAGTAGGAGAAAAACAGGGGAGGGAACCGCGGAAGGGCAGCTGGAGTCCACCTGTCATTGCCAGGGCCCCAGCAGGGAGGGTGGGCGGGCACGAGGGGAAACTGTGGGGCGCTCTAATAGGACGTTGGCGCCCGGTGTGGTTCTGTGGGGAGATTGGGAGAAGAGGGAGGGGCCGGGAAGGGTGAGTCAGCAGCAGAGAACTGGGGTCACTTGAGTGTGTATCCCATTCCCGCACAGCCTGGTGATCTTGCATAGGTGGGAGTGTTGTGGACGAATAAGGTGTAAATAAGGACACAAAGATCTGGAATGAAACAAAATGGAAAGCTAAAATACATTTACATTTCTGAGGGCAACATTCTTGTGTTCAAATGCCTTCCTTGGGCCCAGAGTGAGAGCCCGGAGCATCGCCGCCCCGGGTGCAAAGACTGTTCCTCAGGAGACACTGCAGAGAGCCCATCTTTACACTCGACGTCCTGCTGAGGAGGTGGGACAGCCATGGGGCTAACGCTAGAAGTGGCTTCCTTCCTCTCTGGTTACCGTTTTTATGGCATTCGTACGCCCGCCCGTAGGTGGAGAGTGGTTGATGGTGACCCTGTGCTGATCGACAGCACAGGGGCCCTGGCGTTGCCTCTGGGTATCCCACGACTGGGGGCTCCTGGGGCCACCCACTTCTGCCGTCAGCTGTGCTGTTTCTCTGCACAGGTACTTCCACCCGGACAGCGAGCCCTTGGAACTGGACTCGCGCTTTTGGGAGCTCCGGGACAGCATCGTGCAGTGCGAGCTGCTCGTACTGCGGGTTCTGCGTTTCCAGGTCTCCTTCCAGCACCCTCACAAGGTATGTGCTGGGGGGGTCGCCGACAGTTCCCAGAGGCACGAAGCTATTTGCAGCCCCCTGAGCCTGGAGCCACGCGGGGCCCTGGGGAGAAGCAGTGACCGGCTCGGGCAGCCTCGCCCGTCACCACTCTCGGGGTCCGTCAGGCAGCTCTAATTGCAGCTGCTGCCTTTCCGCCCGCGCGTCTGTGGCTGCAAGCCAGGACCCGCGTGCCCTCTGAAGCCCGTGCCCGTCCCCAGACCCGTATGAATTGTTTGTTCACTGAGCCACGGGGAGGCAGGGCCCGTTTCCTGACCTGCCGAGTCTCTGTGCCAGGAGTTGCTGCCCCGCCTCAGAGCTCAGTACCAGCTCAGCTGTGTGTACGAACCCACGAGAAAAGCCTGGTCACTCACCGTTCACAGCTAGGAGTGCGTTCGTCCCAACAGAAGAATTGCTTCAGAAAGCAGCAGAAGGGGCACGTGAACCCTTACAGCACTCGGAAGGACCTGTGGGCAGCTGGAAAGGTGGCCTGCAGAGAGGCGGGTGGGGGGGGCTTGGGACGTGTGCCTTCCCGACCCCCTCCCTAGTCCCAGAGCCGCTGGTGGAGATTCCAAGCCGTAGTGTTTTCTGTCAGCGTGCGGTGCAGGGCTGCTCTCCTCAGTGGCACTCCCCGTGGGCTCAGGAGAGAGTGGTGTTCGGGCAGAGGGGGAGCTGACGGACGGCCGAGCTGGCCCTGGCGCCCCGAGAGCCAGTGTCCGGTGTCTGGCTGGCCCCTAGCCTCAGGCTGGACTGTGGGTGCCTTGCCCTGTCGTGCAGATCGGGACGCCGTTTCTGGAGTTTTAATGTTTGAGCTGGGCCAAGGGCATGAGGAGAATGATCGCTGATGGTGGCCGGCACAGGGCCACGTTGACGGAGAGGGACAGTGGCGGGGTGGCCATGGAGAGCGGCCGAGCGGGTTTTGGGAGCCGGGCCTGGAGGCTGAGAGCAGGCGGGCCTGAGGGGACCGCGGCGGGGCTGGAGGTGAACCTGGCAGGAGGGTGGGGCAAGGCCTGTGGAAGGCACTGGGGCTTTTTTCCAGTGACACTGGGAGGCGACATCCGATCTGTGGTGTACACACATCGTGACGCTTAGGGGAGAGTGGCTGGTGGGCAGACAGGCCGCAGGCTCACAGTAAAGGAGGCAGGTGACGGGGGGCCAGCTGACTGGCGTGTCTTTGCAGTACCTGCTCCACTACCTGTTGTCCGTCAAGAACTGGCTGAACCGTTACAGCTGGCAGCGGAGCCCCGTCTCCATCACCGCCTGGGCCCTGCTGCGCGACAGCTACCACGGGGGGCTGTGCCTCCGGTTCCAGGCTCAGCACATAGCCGTGGCGGTGCTCCACCTGGCCCTGCAGGCCTATGGGGTCGAGGTGCCCGCTGAGGCCGAGGCCGAGAAGCCATGGTGGCAGGTGAGGTGACTGCGTTGGCAGTCCCCCTTGGCGTGCGTCCCCTTTTCTCTGCCTGAGGTCCCTGTACCTGGTGTCACATTTCTTTGTAGTAATTATCCACAAAGAAAGAGACGGGCTACTTGGGAACCTTGAAGCTTGAGGATACTCTGTCCTAATAGTGTAAGGCAGGCTCTCGCCCTCGACACCGTGGACGTTCAGGGTCGGATGTAGGAGCAGGACAGCGCCAGACGTTGCCAAGTGCCTCGGGATAGGGGTCGCCCCTGGCTGAGAACTACTGAGCCAACCAAGCACTTTTTTTGAACTGAGTGGGAGCTCGTAGATCCGAGGTTAATAAGTCTGGCTTCACGTCAGAAGATGTACAGGGGGTGCTCTAAAAAGACAGCGGTTGGTAGGTAGGTAGATAGATGATGTGTGGATGGATAGGTGATGGTGGATGGTGGGATGGAGAGATGATGGAAAAGGAGGTAGTTGGATGATAGATGGGTGGGTGGATGCATAGATAGATAAGACAGATGACACCCCGCCTCCCCCAGACGTACTGAATGCTGAGAGCAGTTTGTCGAGAGCTGGGTGAAGTGTGTCTGTCAGAAAGGCTGCAGTCCTAGCGGGTTTCCCTGGGTAGTCCCACCGTTCCTTAAAATGGGATTTTGACATCATTCTCCGTTTTTCCTTTCCTGTACTTGAAGTTTGCTGGCCCTCTCTTCATGATACCTTTGTCCCTCCTTGTCCTACAGTGAGATTCCATGTAAACAGACTTTGAGGTGACAGAAGGCTCCTCCTTTTTGGGCGCCACCCCTCCCATGCGAACCCACAGTGGCTGCCTCCCCCTTCCTGAGGCTCCCTCCCCCGGCCTGCTTGCCCTTCCTGGGAGCTCACAGCTTCTTTCTGTGATTCACTGTCCTCTATTGCCTGTCTGCCCCCCAGCCCCCCACCCCACCCCAAGGCCAGGGACCTTGTCTGCTTCATCAGCTGCCCCACGCCCAGTGTCTGGGCAGGTGGGGGGCAAAGGGCGGCTGCGTGGACAAAAGCATTGCTCCGTGCCGGGCTTCTTGGGGACTTCCAGATCACGTGAGCCCAAGGTCCCCACTCTGCTGAATCAGGTGGCGGCGCAAGGGGCCGCTGCTTCCCGGCGCGTCCCGGGCTGCTTTCCTCTGTGTGTCCTCCCTGCTCTCCTTTCTCTTCACTTGTTCCTGATGGTGACCGGGGCTGGAGCTGCCGCAGCATCCTCTGCCTCCCGCTCTGGGCCGTCACCCCTCACCCCTCGTGAGAGGAGAGCACGGGGAGCAGCTCCGCCACGGGCCTCTTTTCTGGGCGACACACACGTGCCCAGCAATCGTTCTCCTGGACGAGGCCGCCCCTCTGGGCGCTACGCCCGCGCTTCGCTCGCTCTTGTCTTTCCGGGTGGCTCCGAGTTCCGTGCACGGGAGCGGCCGGGCATCCTTTGGGCATGTGAGGGCCGCTTGCTTGGTGCTGAGTGGCTGCTGACGAGCTGCCTGCCCAGCCCCGAGGTGCTGCCTCTAAATCGTGAGACATTCTTGCTGCTCATCTGCTCTCAGCCACCACTTCTGTGAAGTCACCTGTCTGCCCTCGAGTGTGGCAGTGGTGGCAGCGGGGTGGCTGTTTGTGCCCAGGTGCTTCGGGCCTCTGGGTGGATGAGGCTCTGGCTCTGAAGCAGTAGCGAGTTGTAGCGGGTGTCGGAATCCCCATCTTTTGGAGGCCGAGTCCTGTACCGTGGTGTGGCTGGGCCGCGTCATGACGGTTCGTTCCTCCACGAGGGACATTTGGATTGTTTCCAGCTTTTGGCCCTGGACTACTTTTTTTAAAAAAAATATTTATTTATTTACGTGGCTGCGCCGGGTCTTAGTTGCGGCAGGCGGGCTCCTTAGTTGCAGCTCGCATGTGGGATCTAGTTCCCTGACCAGGGATTGAACCCGGGCCCCCTGCATTGGGAGTGCACAGTCTTAACCACTGTGCCACCGGGGAAGTCCTGGCCCTGGACTACATTTTAACGGTCATTTCTTGGCTTGGGGACCCTGACAAGCAAGCCTGTATTTCTTTTCTTTTTTTTTTTTTAACATCTTTATTGGAGTATAATTGCTTTCCAATGGTGTGTTAGTTTCCGCTTTATAACAAAGTGAATCAGTTATACATATACATATGTTCCCATATCTCTTCCCTCTTGCGTCTCCCTCCCTCCCACCCTCCCTAACCCACCCCTCCAGCCGGTCACAAAGCACCCAGCTGATCTCCCTGTGCTGTGCAAGCCTGTATTTCTGAAGTATTTATTTTCCAACCGGAGTCCAGGGGGTGACGGCTGATCTTCCTGAGCCAGAGGTCGAGGGAGGGGCTGTTTCCAGGTCACTATCTCCCACCTGAAGTGACAGCCTGTGGAGAGTTCACGCTTCCTTTGGTGGCCGTGCAGGAGGGTGGACTCAGGTCCAGCTTTTGCCCTAGCTCAGCCCTGGGCCTTGACCTTCGTGGTACCTTGATTCCCCAGGCAGCACCCCCCCGGCCCGGGGGCCACGGCATCCAACCAGGCGCTCCTTGTTTGGCTTTTTACTTGCCGTGTCATCAGGGGTCCCCAAGAGCATCCTCAGACTCGCTGTGTTGCCGGGAGGACTCACAGAGTTCAGAGAAGCCGTGATGCTCGTGGTTATGGGAGTTCGGGTTAGTTACTGGGGAAGGGTACAGCTTGAAATCAGCAAAGATAAAAGGAATGGAGGACAGGTCCAGGAGAGACCAGATATGAGCTCCCAGGTCCCTTGGCCCTGGGCAAACCGAGACCCTCTCGTCAGGCAGGGGCCTAGAGTTCCCCTCCCAGGAGCCAGGCCAGGACCGGACCTTCCTTGGGAACGTGCAGAGTTAAGCCCTCTTCATTTGGGCCCCTGGGGACTCACGTTGCAATTTTATAAGCTCCGTGGCACAGTCAAGTGGCGGTCTGGGGACTTCCCTGGCGGTCCAGTGGTTAGGACTCCGTGCTCTCACTGCCGGGGCCTGGGTTCAGTCCCTGGTCGGGGAACTAAGATACAGCAAGCTGTCCAGCGTGGCCAAAAAAAGAAAAAAAGACACGTTGTGGTCCAGGCTAGAGAGCAGGTCCACGTGCTCCCTAGGGGTTGGCCTAGGGTAGAGTGGGGTCCAGGAGACCTAGCCTATTTCTGGAAATGAACTCCCCACCCCTGCTCCCATACCCAGAGACTGTGGACCTGAGAGCTCCAGGGGGAGGCAGGAGCCTGTCACCAGCTTCCCATGTAACCCAGGGCAAGTCCCCTCTCCTGTATGAGTTGGATGATCACCACAGCCTCTTCCATCTGGAATGTTCTCTGCTTTGTGATCAGCCTCGGCAGGCTGGACCTGAACCGGCTGTGCATAGAGCCACCCTCGTTTCCAATAGCCGAGTCCCCATGCCATCCCCCACCCCTGTGCACTGTGATTCTGTGCTTAGTGGCGGGTGCCTTGTTTAACGGAGAGGGAGTCTAACCGGAACCTGTTTTCCTTCTCCTTTCTAGGTGTTTAGTGAAGACCTTACCAAGCCAATCATTGATAACATTGTGTCTGATCTCATTCAGATTTATACCATGGACACAGAGATCCCCTAAGGCCCTGGTCCAGGCCTGCCCAAAGAGAAGTCCGTGACGCTCGGCAGCCTGGGGATGGTACCGCCACAGGGCCGTGAACGCCAGCCCCCAGAGGACCCGCTGGAAGGGCTGGTGAAGGCGATGACTGTCCCCGGCAGCCGTGGTCTGGACAGTGACAGGAGCCACGCCTTCAGCGGGCGGGCTTGAAGTTCACCGCGAGGGGCTGCCGAGGCCAGGCGCCGCGTCTGCTTTTGTCCTTTGAGAGGACCTGACTGCCGTGGAGGGTGACGTCATCGGAAGGAAAATCAGAGAAAGGATGGGACTGAGCCCCTGGGGATTTTTTAAAAGCCTGATTTATAGAATGAATGAATGTGCAACATAGATGGAACTTTATTTTGTGTAATAAAAGATACAAATGAACTGGGACACCCGGTGTTTCCTCTCTAGCCCGTGCTGCCCTGGGGGGTTTGTGGGTACCATCCAGACTCGGTTTCCCCTCAAAGGCTCTCCAGGTGGAAGTGCCTGGGGTAGGCCCTCCACCACTTCCGGAAGGCAGGATGGCAGAGCGTGTGCCCGTGTCACAATGACGTCCCCTAGAAGGGCCCACGTGTCCTCCCTCCTCTGCTGGGACCCTTGCAGGGCTTGGCAATCATTCTGCTTGGCGAGTGAAGTTTCATCTTGGAAAGAGGGGTTAAGGAGTATCATCTGAGTTCAAGAAGACCAAAATGTATCTAGAAAGTTACAACTTTTTATTAAGGCCAAGACAGTGAGTCAAGATGCCGAGTCTAGGGACTCTCAGAGCCGTGCCCCGCCCCCCGACTCCCACTCAAATGGCACTGCTTCGGGAAGGACTGCTCTTGGGCGTGCCCTGGGGGAAAGAGGCCAGCCTGGGCGGCTGGTAGGACGCACGCTGGTAGGACCATCCTTCAACACATGATGGCATGGGGGCTGGGGGACCGTCCCAAGCACTTCACCACATTTGCGAGGTTGTCACCAGGGGAGCGCAGGCTCTGGCCCCTGGCCACCATGCCCTCTGACACCCACAGGTGTGGGGGCTGGTTGGCACGCCCAGGGCCCACTGGGTGAGGGGCACAGGGAGGGGCCGCTCATGGGTGACAAGTCAGGCAGTAGGGCTTGCTTGAGTTTGCAAGGTGATTGTGTTATTTGTCTTTAGGGTGAAGGATATGAGTAAATGTCCCCTCTTCCACTGTGTCCTTTCCAGCTCGACGGGGCACATTTGATGACAGAGTCTGTGCCGGAGCACAGGGCCGGGGCTCTGAGCGCAGACAGTGGAGGGTGAGGGGCCTGGCTGGCGGGCCTCTGAGGGCGGCCTCGGCTCTCTTGCCAGTCCTTTCTGCCTCGTGCTTTTTAAAAAGCACCTTGCCTCCATCACCCCCTTCCTCCCCACAGGCTGGGCCCAGCTGCCCCCCACCCCGGCCTTGCCTGCCCCATGTGGCCTAGCACTGCCCTTGGTGTCCCCACCCCAGCCGAGAGCCACTGCGCTTAACAGGGCGAGCTCTGGGCTGCGGGGCTAACAGCAGCCTCTCTGGAGTTTCTGTGGCCCTAAGTTTCCTCTCGCGATTACCAGGTATCAGGCAAGTTCCTCTCTCTCGATGGGACTCAGTTTCCCACTATGTGAATCAAGCAGGTTGGACCAAACAACTTCAGACTGTGACTGCTCGTTGCTATTTAAAATCCCTCCACCCATGTGTGTGCCTGTCACACTGCCCTGGGGACTTGCTGGCTCTGTGTGCTGGCCTCTGGGCCTGTCAGCTCAGTGCTTGTCACTAAGGGGTCATCTGTGTGTCTTCCTGATGCCGCTAAGGCTGTGAGCCCCACCTTCAGTGTGTGTTGTCATTGGAACAGAGATAAGGACAGGTATTGGGGCGTATGTGACACTTTTGAGGAATACGTGACACGGCCAGCTGTGCTTTGTAAGGACAGTTCGGCCACAGAACATGAATGAAAACCTGGTGCAGGGTGGTTTCCTTTTGTTTGCTTTGGCTTCCTATTCCTGAGGCTTTTATAAAAGATATACAACCTTCCATCTCCTTTATTTTAGGTTCAAAAAGGAGAGATTGAGATAAGATTTTCTAGAACCTGAAGCTTCCAGGAGCTTTTCATTCCAGAGCACGTCTTAATTACTTTAAAGTGATAAATGTTTGATCCTTCCTCGGCCTGTCAAGCCAGAGGAAGGAGGGGGCAAAGCAGGTTCTGTGTGGGGCTCGACCCATCTCTTCTTTTCCAGCTGGGATGGGGAGTGGTGACCCCCAAAGACACGTTCATGTCCTAAGCCCCGGAACCTGTGGATGGGACCTTATTTGGAAATAGTCTTTGCGGTGTTGTCAAGGTAAGATGCGATTCTACGGGAGTAGGGTGACCCTAGTCCAATATGCCTGGTGTCTATAAGAAGAGGAGAGAGACACAGAGATAGGCCTGTGCAGAGGGAGAATACCAGGTGAAGACAGACTCACAGGGACAAGGCCCTGCAACGATGGAGGCAGAGACTAGAGCGATGTGTCTACAAGCCAAGGACTGCCGGCGATGCCAGAAGCTGGAAAAAGCTAGAATCTTCCCCTAGAGGCTGCAGAGGGTACGTGGCCCTGCCACACCTTGATTTCAGACTTCTGATCTCCAGAACCGGGAGAGAAGAAACGCCTGTGCTTTAGCGCCCCCCATCTTCCGGTTTGTGGTACTTTGTTACAGCAGCCTAGGAAACGCACACGTGGGCCTTCCCCCAACTCGTGGCACCCACCCCTGTTCCCAGGCTGCCAGCTGGTAAAGATGGCGTCCGGCTTCGTGAAGGGATGGGTGTTATAGTACCTTCCTCGCCCCAAGGCATTTGGCTAAGTACCAGTTTCTTCCCATGGGAACCTGGGTCATACTTGATAGTGGAAGTCCACGGAAAAGAGAATTCAGACATAAATGAATGCGATCTCTCCAGAAGGTGCAGCTGTCTTGATGTGGCATTTGGCCCAACCTAGGCTTACTTAGAGTATGATTCGAGGTGGCTCGTGCGTCAGTGAAGCAAGAGCTCCTGTATTTGTCCGTCTGCTGTTTTCCGCCACTTGTCTCTGGCCGTCTTTGGAAGCATGGACTCCGGTGGTTGGAAGGGAACTTAGAAGCCATTTTGCTCGTTTCTTGGCGGCTTCCCTGGAAAATGCTTTCTCTGGCGCTGCCAAGTCTACAAGGGTGACGTGCAGAGTCGGGGAATAGAAATATGAGGAAACAGGACGCAGGGACTTTTGGCACCATTGCCGCGGGAGTCATTTGCAAACCTTGGGCCAGAGCTGCCTTCGTGGCTCTAGTGGTGCGGCACGGCTGTCCCCAGCATGGGTGTTCAAAGACGCCTAGTGAGCGAAGGAATGAACGGGGCAGTGACGCTCGGAGCAAGTGAATGAGTGCAATAATGGGCTTTCTTTCCATGGCTTTGGTTTAAAGAGGAAATCTGTGATTGGAACCCTTGTGCACTGCTGGGGGGAATAGAAAATGCTGCTGGTGCCGTGGAAAACGGTCTGGCCGTCCCTCCAAAAATTAAACAGAAGATTACCATAGGATCCAGCCATTCCACTTCCAGGTATCTGCCTAAAAGAAGTGAACGCAGGGGCTCAAATAGGTATTTGTACACCCGTGTTTACAACTGCGTGATTCACACTAGCCAAATGTGGAAACCACCCAAGTGTTCATTGAAGAATGAATGGACAAACAAGATGTGGTCCATCCAATCAGTGGAATGTTGTTCAGCCTTAAAAAGGAAGGTCGCTCTGACACCTGCTACAACATGGCTGGACCTACAAGGCATCATGGTCAGGGAAATCAGCCAGACACAAAGGACGGATACTGTATGACTCCACTTGTATGAGCTGCTTAGAGCCATCGGTTTCCTAGGGACAGAAAGTAGGATGGGGGCGGGGCACGGGCTGGGGGAGGGGGAGGGGGGGCTAGTGTCTAATGGGGACAGGGTTTCCCTTGGGGAAGATGAACGGTTCTAGAGATGGATGGTGGGGATGGCTGCACACCAACCTGAATGTACTTAATGCCGCCCAGCTGGGCGCTGAAAAATGGTTAACGTGGTAAACTTGATGTTATCTGTACTTTTCCACAATAAACAACGAAGCCGTCTGCATGTGTGCCGGGGTTCTGGCATTTGGGTGGCGTTCCCTGCTCCCACCCTCCTCTGAGGATGCCACCCTGGAGATTCAGGTCAGGCCCTTCCAGGTCAAGACAGTTTGAGGCCCACCATGCGAACCCGACCCCACAGGGTGGTCGAGCCCTCTCCTCCTTCCATTAGGATTGGCAAGGTGGCCACAACCCCAGGGGAACCCCGCTGCCCCCGGGGCTCACCCCAGCTTGGTAAAGGGAGGAAGACACTTCTCTTTAGGTCTGGAGGAGAATTCACCAAATAATAAATCACACACGTTACCCAGACTGAGATTGTGGGAGCCTTTCATTTTTTTTTCAATACACAGAAATTTTGGTCTATTCTTTAAATTAGGAAATTCAACTACAGACTTTAAATTATTATGTATCTGTGGTCTTCCTCATTAAGATATTTTTGTTCATCTTTATAACAGGCAGATAAAAATGTAAAACAGATTTAATAACTGAACACAGTTGACCAAGCCATTCCATATAAGATAATGCTTTAGAGAGAGGGGCTTCCCAACGAGATGGGGCCCCTGGCCTGAAGACACACAGAAATGAGAGCAGCGATCTGCACCCCACACCCCATGGAAAGGCAACCTAGGGACTAAACAATCGCCGTGTACAGGAGGCAACTTTGGACAGCAGCAGCAAGGCTTGTGTCTACAACAGAGGATGAAAAGAAGCCCGTGAGCATAGCATTACTCAGTGTATATTCTTCAATTTAAACATTTCCAATTTCAGTTCTTGTTTAAGAACACACAGACCCTCAACAAATTGAGTTGCCCTGTTTGTTGTTGTTTAAACAAGGACATTAGGGAACAATTTACAAATGGGTAACATTCTCAATGTGCCCTTTGGAAGAAAGGGATGGCTTTAAGTTATCGGTAGCTGGCATTTGAAGTGGGATTTGCTTTTCTAACCGAAATTCCTTTGCCCGGGGTGACATGGCATTAATGTTAACAGTGGGGACCGAGCACGCTTGGGACGCCGCCTGCCCGGAGGCACACAGACACAAGTGGAGGCAAGGCGAGCCCTGGCCAGGGGCTGTGGGATGGGCACGGGATGGGCGAACCAGCCTTGCCACTGGTCCAGCTGCTGCTCAACTGCGGAGTGAGCCCCTCCACCCCTCAGCTCCCAGCTGTCCCCCAGCGGCTCAGCCCCAGGCCCGAGCGACAGGCACCTGTACTAGCCGTGGCTGGACCCCAACCTCCTCCCTGCAGAATGTGAGACAGAAGAATTCTGAAGGTAAAAGAACCTCTGCTATTTCTGCATTTCCCACCCCGGTTGTCGCGCATTCAAGGAAAACTGAGGCTTGGCACGCCGCGTGCCCACACTGCCAGGAGAGGCTCCTGAGGGAACCGTCTGGGGAGCCCAGGCCCAGCTCTCCCCACCTGCAGACCAGGTGCTCAGCCGATGACGTGGCAGAGCTGACCTCCTCAGCCTTCCGCACTCGCCATTATAGCGACAGAGACGAGGGACCATCGCTCCCAGGGGCTTGGCCTCCCCAGGGTCGCCGTAGGTGTCTGCAGCCCCAAATGCATGCCCTTGAACGAGAACACCAGGATCCGAAGAGTGCTTTGCGGGTGGTGACTGAGAACCTTTCCCAGTCACTTTATGGGCGTCTCAGCGACAGCTTCTTGGCATTTGCCAAAGCGGAGCGGGAGTCCAGGTGGAGGCGTCCAGGGGGCTGGGGTCTGCGCTGCGGCCATGCCGGCTCCTCCTGGGTTTGGAGGGAGCGTCTGTCTCCGCTTTCTTTCTGACTCTCTGCATTCTTCCCCACCTCCACCTGTGGACCTGGCTCTCCTGGGGCCAGGATTCCGGATCATCCCAGGAGGTCAGGCACGGCAGGTGGCCTGGCTTCGTGCTCTTGAAGTTGGGGCTCTGACAAAGAAATCCTACCCACTGGCCAGATTGCAGGACTTGGAATTGGAGTTGGAACCAAAGGAAACCTAAAGCAAAACTCCCCCTTCGGCCTACTGGAGGGAATCATTCTCGTCAATACTTTGGTATTTTCCTTTTAAATAAAAATTCCATCGAATGGTGTTTTTTTCTCTATAGGCAGGGGTCTCAAAGTGCAAATGTTCCAACTGTTCCAACTGTAATCGCTCCGGCCTCGCGCCTGCCTTCCCAGGAGCTGTGCTGGGAGTACGGAGGATGGAGGGGACTGGGGGGAGGGGAGCAGTGCGGGGGAGGGGCGTCCCAAGCAACCAGAAGGATATTCTTGCAGTCTAGTTCCCTGAAAAAAACCCTGCCGCGATAAATAATGAAATCTCAAAATGAAAACACCCGATAAGAGAAATGGAAATATCATGCCGTTAAGTAGTTCCTTATCCTTTAGATACGCATCTGGTCCTGTGTGCACGGACACGTCTATACGCGCACACACGTGGCTACGCACACATGCACACACAGGCTGACTGCACGCGTCCTGGGGAGGGGGTGCTGGGCCGGTGGACCATCTGGGTGGGAGCATCCTTCCTGCCTCTGGTACCTGTGGATCCAATTGCTCTGCAGCAGGTGCGACGAAGCTCTCAATAAACCGAAACCGGCCCTCTGCCACACTGCACAGCCCGAACAGGGAACATCTGGTGGAATTACAGTGTTCGTTTAAAAAAGCTTCCATAGAAAAAGGGGGGAACACAACTGTTCTTGGTCTCTCCTTCCTCCTCCTTCCCCTTCCTGGTCCTCCTGAGTAAGAAGCCTAGAATGCATTGGCTCCTGGCAGGTGCCTTCGAGCATCTTCAGCGGCCTGGCGGGCCCTCCTCGTGGCCGGTGCCCTCGTCCGGCCCGCCCGGGTGCGTGTGTGTGCGGGGAGTGCGCGTGCCGTGCCGAGAGCAGTTCTGCTTAGAGGGACGTCTCCACGCTGTGGAGCGGGCTCCCGGGGCGGGAAGAAAACACTGACGAGGTAGCTGACTTGGTGCCGCGCGTAGTCAGGTAGACGCCGCTGTCTATGGCGTTGTTGTTCTGGTTGGGGGAGGGCGGGGGCGGGGCCCGCAGGCGCTCCTCGTTCTCGTCCACGTCCGTGTCATCGATGAGCGGGATGTTGTGGGTGTAGTCATTGATCAGAAACTCGGGCGTCGCCATGAAATTATGGATGGAGGTCTTGGATTCGGGTTTCTCCAGGCCTTCGTAGAGGGAGCTACGGAATGCTTTCACCACCCGGATCTGGAGGGGGAGGGGGAGGGCCAGTGAGCAGGAGGGGGGGGGCGAGGAAGGAAGAGGGAAGGAGGCCATCAGCGGTGAGTGCAGCCCACACCCACGGCAGGGGTCACCGCATGACAAACGTCTGTCCTTTGGAACAGAACAGTCAGAGCCCTCTGCCCCGCTGCGGTCTCCCTCCCGTCACCTGATGCACATGCGGGACGAATGGCGGTGGCTTTTCTAGGCTGACCTGGGCAGATACTCTGGAACTCAAGAGCAATGGATTCACGGGACTCCTGACTGCTCCCTCCTGCCCCTTCCCCTGCACTGAGTGGGGGGGATTCCAACGTGGGAGCCCAGAAAGATGACTGGGCAAAGGGACAGTGCTGGACACTGGGCTCTCCACTTTCTCTTTCCAGAGAGTCCGAGGAACTTTCTGGCAAGAGAAAGTCCCCAGTCTGTGGGCACACTGCAGGCCTTTCACGCGTTGGTTCCCCTCCCTGGCTTCTCGGTCAGGCCCAGACACATCTGCCCATCACTCTCCGTGCTGCTAAGCCCAGCGGCCCTTCTGTGTCTCCATCTTATTTGATCCCCCAGGGGCCACCTGCCCCTCTTTCTGGGAACTTCTCCTGGCTCCCCTGACACTGCCCCTGTCTGGCCCTCCTCCTACCTCACCGGTTTCTCTGTCTTCACCTCCTCCACTGCTTGTGACTCTGTCCCAGAGTGCCCAGAGCCCCGGCCTGTCCCTGTCCCCCTCCTCCCTGTGCACACCCCCAGGCTCACCTCCTCACCCTGGCCACAGCTCTGGGCTCATCTGGCTATAACCATGGACTGCGGCCCAGGCCCCTCATCAGAGCTCCAGGCCTAAGAGCCTACCAGTCCCCCATCTGGAGGCATCCAAGATGGAAAATGGCCCCATTTTTAATTTACACCGACCAAGCCTGTCCTGCTCGGATGCCCTGATTCACCAGGTGGATGTGTTTGATCTGGTCATCATTTCCCTTCTCAGACCGTGCCGTCCTGCATCTCCTGCCATCAGAGGCCCTTTGTAGTCTGCCGATACCCGCCTCTCCAGCCTTTCTCACCCTCCTCATTTTCACTCTCCAAACCACACGACTTCTTTCAGACCCTGGAATTTGGTTGGGGGCCATATGCTTCCCCCACTCACATTTGCTACACCTTGTTCCCTGGCTGCCCCACTGGCATCTGCAGACCTCAGATCAGCACAAGTGCCCCCTGGGGAAAAGCTTCCCACAATGCCCTGCTCCCCAGCTACCGAGGCCCCAGCTGAGCTCAGGCACCCCTGACCTCCGCACCTCCCACAGGACCCTGTTCTCAGAACTAGCCCCTCGGCCTCCGCTGGCTGCCCTGCCTTCACCTCCACATGTGCTCAAGTCTCCTCGGTTTGCTGCCTCTCTCTGCTCCTTCCTTGGGCCCCCAGCCTGAGCTCCCTCATATTTCTAGGAGGCAGAATCGATGGGAAGCCTTCAGCTGGGCTTCGCACTAGCCAGCTGGTCCTGTGCTGAGATGGGGAGGCCAGAGCCTCCCTATGTGAGTGGGTGGACACAAAGTGAGCTCTAAAGCCATTTCCAGGTCCAAGGTCCTAGGGTTGGGTTTTCTTGGTTTAGACAAGGTGTCGGAAAACTGTGGCCCAAGAGCTAACTCTGGCCCTCAACCTGGTTTTGTAGATAAAGTCTTATTGGTACACGGCCATGCCGTGTCCTCTGAAGGACATGTCCAATGTTCATTGCTGCCCCCTGGTTTAGACCATGAATCCCTTTCAACCCTCCAGTGTCTGGATCCCGGGGTCAGCCAAGCTCAGTGCTCCTAGGTCAGTTTAACCCAGGAGAACCTCACAATCAAGTGCAAAAACAAAAACTGAGCCCAAGGGCTCCATAACATTGGACTTTTCTGATTCCATATCTTAAATCCTGCATTCCCCAGACGGGCTTCCGAGCTCGGGGTGACATAGAAGTTGACAATCATTTGCCATTTGTAATGGAAAGAAACAATTCACTTATTGTGGCCACGGCAGATGTGGCCTCATGACTTGGGCCCTTTCTGGGGCCAGGATTGTGGGAGAGCCCATGGGACACTGGCTGTGGCTGTGTGGTGGTGGAGGACCTACTCCGGCAGCCAGCCACCCCCTCAAGCCACAGAAATGGGAGCAAGCGGCGTGCTGCCACCCTTGGCCCTGGAGGCCTTTGTGGGAAGTTTGCCAGCAGTGTCCCGGTGCCCCTGGCTACATCCTTTCCCCTCACCTGGACCTGGGTCATGTGATCAGGCCAGGCCCCTGCTCAAACTCATCCCAGCTCCCCCAGAGGGTGGCCGGCTCTTCCCTCCCCAGCTTCTGTTGCTCTGGCCTGGAAGGCTCCTTCAGGGCCCTCCTCCCGGGTGTAATCAGAGACTCACTTTGATGCCCCTCACTAGCCTCGTTTGCTGCCTGTCGCCAGAGCCCGGCGCAGGGCGGCCGCTCAGTCACCAGCAGAAGGTGCCAGGCTGCCCACTCCAATGTGCGCCGTCGGCTTGAGTCATCCTGAGTGTCTTACAGCTGACGGTGAGTCAGCTTCCCTCCAGCTTCCATTTCCCTGCATGCAAATCTTGGGCTCTTAACACATGGCCTGGGATTGGTCTTATGATGGGGAGTTTTCAGGCCACTCCACGCTGAAGGGCACAGTCAACCCCCGGGACACGGGTTTGGTGGGAACTGGGAAACGTTTCTAAGAGAGGGCCGCCCTGGAGGCCTGAGCTCGCACTTGGGAGTCTGAGGACATCCCCACCGTGGAGTTTAGCGCGTCCCTGCGAAAGCCTGGTCACAGCTGGGTGGGTCCAGCGCTCTTCCCCAGTGCGTGACCCTTACTGCCTCCTGAAGCTCCTCTCCTGGCCTGGGACTGTCGCAGGGGCCAGGGCAGGGTCCTCAGGCCACCTGTCCATCTCTAGGACGCCCAAAGGGATGTCATTGCCCTCAAGGCTGTGAGTGCCACCCACAGCGCACAGCCCACCTCGACGCCACCAATGCCCCCTGCACCGCCTCCGCCTGCATCTGCTGCTCCTGTACCTCCCGTCGATGGCTAATGGGCCTCTCGAACTGGAGGAGGTCCAGGAGGACCGTCAGCCTTGCCCCCCGCCGACCCTGCCCCTCGCCTAGTCCTTGCATCCTGGTGCAGGGCTCTGGCTGAAACTTGCAGGCACAGACCCAGTGCCGCACATCAGCGTGTCTTGGGGCCCCTCTTTCCCGAAACTCTCCAGGGCGGAGCCGTCCCCGCCTCAAGCGCTGCGGCTGTGTCTCCCTGCAGCCCCCGAGCGCAGAGACGCCCCCCGCCTGGTCCCTGGATCTTTCCCGGGCTCCAGCCCGCGTGGCTGCCGCCCCTGGGGTCTCTGGTCCTCCTCTCTGACCGCTGAGTCAGGCCCTGCCCTCGCTGTGTGGCAGGCAGCGACTCCAAACACCCCAGCAGCTGCTGAAGCTGCGCTGGGTCCCGACTGGTGGCGCTCACACTGGTCTGCGCAGTGCGGGACGCCCCCAGGTCCAGGTAACTGTGAGAGAATTTAAAGGTAAAGAAAGACGTGAAAGACGGCCAGTAAAGAGGGCTTCTAGATCACAGCCAGCCAGGAGCAGGTCCAGCTGGGGCTGGGGGCTGCCCCACGGCTTCCCTCCCCTTTCCGAGTGAGGCCTGCTGCGCCCCACCGCCTGGCCTCTGACACCGCGGCCCGCTTCCTCCTTCGCTGTCAGCTCCGTCCCCCTCGTCTAGGTTACTCTTTGCCCCTCTCTCGGGGCCGCAGCCCCTCCAGCTGTTGGTACGCAGGGGCCCAGCTTCGTTTGGCCCTGTTCTCTTCTGCCCCCACTCCCCAGGGACCTCTCCGTTGGGCGCCCCGTGCCCCCCACACCACACCCCTGCTTCCAGGTCCCCCTGCTGCTGCCCATCCCCTATCGTGGCCAAGGGCCCCAGGGTCGTCTGGGCCTTTTCTCCATCCACATCCACGCATTTCCTGGGTGCTTCTAGCCATCTGCCTGCTAAGGAGCTCCCGCCTCAATGTCCAGACTCGGGGCTCTGCCTGCTTCTTCAACTTTACCTCCCACCCCCCCACGTCTCCTCCCTTGTCTCCCTGTTGCCACCCTTGACGTCCACAGTCTCTTCTCAGCATGGCAGCCTGAGCAATCTTTTCCAGCGGAAGTCAGAGCGTGTCGCACCTTCCACTGGTCCAAACACTTCAGTGGCTGTGTCTCCCTCAAAGGAAAAGTCCTGCCAGGGCCTGCCTCGGGCCATTCTCTTCCTCTTTCTCCTTTACCCTCTCCAGCCTCCCGGCTCTTCCTCAAGCACGACACTCCTGCCTCAGGACCTTTGCACTGGCTGTTCCCTCTGTCAGGAAGGCTCTTCCCCAGTGAGCCTCATGGCTCCCCCTCAGCTCTTTCCGTTTACAGCCGCAATCCACTCATCTCCCTCAGCACCCCGGCACCTCTTCTGCCTCCTTTTCTCCCCAGCATGGTTCACCTTCAAACACCCCACACATCCCATTATTCTCTCCTCTGTCTCCTGTCACTGGAACATAAGGCCCCTGACGTCCCCAGCACCCAGCACAGCACCCGCATGCAGCAGGGGCTCAGTGGATAGGTGCTGGGAGTAGGGGGCCCACGCAGCCTGGCACGTGTCTCCCACCATAGCTCCCCCGACCAGCGCTCTCCGCCCACGGTGCTCGGAACAGCAAGCTTGGGTGTCCCCCAGGGCCATCACCCCTGCCCTGTCCCCCGCCTACACTCTTCTTCCACCAGATCATCCCATGTCGGCCTTGCCTCCTTATTTGGAACTCAGCTCACAAATCATCCTCTGAGAGGCTGTCCCGGACAACCTTTATCCAAAATAGTGCCACTAATGTTTCTCTCGTTCTGCTTCCTTTCCCTCTGAGGCTGGTGACCACCTGCACTCAGCGCAAACTTCCTTCTCTGTTGTTTGCTGCCCGGCCCTCGCCCCCGCACGTGAGCCCTGGCCTGTCTTCCCCTCACCGTGAGCTCCATTGGCGGGGATGGGGCACGTGATACTCCAGACCCGCAGGACTACCCCGGCCACAAGGAGAAAGGATGCTTGTGTCCGACTCTGCCACGGGACCATGCTACTGATGAAGAGTTGCAAGCAGAAGGGGGGAAGGTCGCGGCTGAAAGTGGATGTACCCCGCTTTTGTTTTGAACTTTAATCGCTTGCGTTTGCAATGTAGGTGGTGGTGGAGGCGGAGAAGGGACGTGGAAGCAGGGAGGAAAGCGAAGGATGAAGGATCTCCCACCCCATTAAAGGAAAAGAAAAGGAGAGAAAAATAAAAGCAAAGGCTCCCGAACAACAATGACAATGGCCACAACAGAAACTGGGTCTGACACCTTTGGACTGTGGGAGGAGCAGGCCCTGGGGGGGTCGTCACCCTCTGCACCCTCCCTTCTCTCTCACTGTGAAGCTCACAGAGCTCAAAATACTTCCATCCAACTCCTGCCCTGTCCTTCCGTACCAACCACTATCCAGAACCTTCTGTGGGAGGAAGGAACCTGGCAGCTTCCCTGGCAACGGGGCTTTGGATTTAGAGCAAATTCTGAACACAGCAGCCCGGGAGAGCCATGGCGCCTCCATGAACTTTAGGCTGCCAAGTCCCAAACCCTCCCTGTAGGCATGAGGGTGAATCGTGACTTGAGACCAACACAAAGAGGTGTGCAGTGATGGACCCACAATCAAGGGGGTAGCAAGGGGGAAGGCTCCCTTTCCTCACCACGGAATTAGAAGACGTGAAAATTCAGACTCCAGAGTCGGCTCTTTCACTGAGGGATTGAATCCCAAACCAAAGACACAGCTTTGTGTGTGCCGGCCAGCCGAAAATGCTGGTGGCTTGTGAGTTGTGAAGATTACCTCCCATTCTGTGGGCGTGCACGTGTGCCCAGGACCGGGACAGGACAGACTCAGTGGCCGGTGTCAACAAGATGTTGCACTGAACTGACCCAGGCACGGAGAGTCCTGCGTTTTCCAGGGGCTCGGCCTTGCCTCTCATCCCGGCTGTCTCCAGCTGCAGGGCCTCAGATAAGTCTCCTGGGCTTCCTGGGCCCTGGCTCCCAGCCCCAGGAGTCGGCCCGGAAGTGTCTGCGGGGGTGGGGGGCTCTGGAGCAGGGCTTTCAGGGTCTGCCTTAGGCTGCAAGCTGGCATGTGCTTTAGGAATTGCCTGGAAGATTCTTCCATGTGGTAGGGTCCCTGGCTGCAGGAGGCTCGGGTAGGGCTGACACTGTTCCTAGTGCGGAGACAGTGTGCACACTGTCAAAGAGCTGACCAAAAATGCCAATACGCTATTCCCAGAAACCCCCGTGGGCAGACTTGCCTCGAAATCAATGGATTTCCTGAGAAGGAAGCAAATTCCAGCAAACAAGACAGCTTTCACTCTGCAGGGCTCCTTCCTCAGTGGGGCTCTAGGAGTGTGTGAGGGGCGTGTCTCCCCAGGCTCCAGAAGGGCGTGCCCACAGAAGCCCCGGGGGCTCGCCGGGCTGGGCTTTGCCAAGTCGGCAAAAGCCAATTAAAATAAAGCAACTGTCATGATATGTTTTCGGTTGATCAGAACTGAAGGGCCCTGAGGGGTCCTTCTGGGCACATCTGAGCAAACTCGCCACCTGCCCCTGGGACAGTAAGCGTTTGAGCACAGGGGCCCACTGTTGCTGCAGGAGGGCCAGGCTGCTGGGGAACAGGCTGTGGATATGTGGCTGGGGGGGCGCTCGCACCTGGGGGCAGCCATCTGGCGGCCCGGGCTTGCCGCTCATTAGCAAACCTGAGGGAATAGACACCTCCTGTCTGCCTACACCTTGGGGATCCTAAGAGCCAGCTGGGGAATGAGGCCGAGCTTCCTGAAGAATTACTGTGTGAGAGTGTGATTGGGGCAGGAATGAGGGTGACTGACACACTAACGGGATAGGATTTCACACCCCCTTCGTTCCCAGAAGACTGATGGTGGTTAGTAAAGAATGCTTTCTCCTAAGCCACTCCGGCGGGTGGCCACAAGGCCAGGCATGGCTGGGGTCCCGTGCAATGGCTGTGGTGGGGCGGCCACGAAGGCAGGCAGGAGAGACGGCTGAGTGGGCAGCGGGGAGGCAGCCAAGGCCATTCTGGAGCCGGGGGCGGGGTGTCGGAGGTCAAAAGGAAGTGTGCGTGGCTGTGAATGTGGGCGCGCTGAGCCCCGAGGACCATCGCACCTCTAGCCTCCCCCCATCACTCCTCTGAGGGGCTGTCCTCCCCCTCGGACTCTGGCCACTTCTTGCGTCGATGTTGCGTGCCGGGGCCTGCGCTGGGTGAGCAATGTCACCTGTCACTCTGGCCTTCGGGCTCCTTGTCCACACCCGCAACCAGGCCTTCCACCTACACAGCCTGAGGCTCTCACCGGAAGCGATGTTGGGCCGAGACTGGCCGCGGCGCTCGGGAGGAGGCGCGGCCTGGCCGGGTGGTAGGCAAGGAGGACAGAAGCCTTCCTGAAAGAGCTGGGTGTTCCTGAGGAAACCTTGTGCCCCATGACCACTGCACCCTGCCTTTCTTCTGGTAAGTTCCGAGGGAGAGACTGAAGGCCTAGGGCTGTCCTCCACTCTGCCAGGCCTTCCCCTGATTCGTGCGATGTGGGCGCCAGACTTGGTGATTTCTCGGGGTCTTTGAAGCTTGGACTGGGAAGCGGTGATGGTGCAGGGGGTGGTCTTGGTCGGCAGCTTCTGGAAGCAGGAACGTCCCCTGGTGCCACCTGGCCCTCCATCCAGCATCTTGTGAGTCAGGACATCGGGACCCTCCTCAGGCAGAAGGCGCTCATCTCCCAGTGGTACGTGGTGTGGATGGACAGTGACCCTTCTTCTGGCCAGGAGCTACCTAGGTCCCCCGGGAGCGGCTCCTACCCCACGCTGCTGGGCTCCCGGCACTGGGAAGGGGGACAGGACAGGTGGCCGCAGAAAGAAGGAAGGTACTAGAAGCCGAGGAAGAGAGAGGAGAAGGAGGCTGCCCCCAGGGAGGCGGCCTGAGGCCCCCAGACAGCGCGGCCTCAGCAGGAGTGTGGGGAAGGCCTAGGGGTGAGCAGAGGAGGGACGGGATGCCTTCCCCCAAGTCAACACACAGGCGGATGGACAGACAGACAGAGAGAAGGCACAGAGAGAGATGGCAAAGGAACACGTGAAAGAAGTGGCAGGGGAGGGCAGCTGCGGCCCAGCAGGCCCTGGCCGAGCCTCCTGCCGGCTTCCCCAGGTGGAGTGGTGCCAAGTGCCCTGTCGGACAAGCTTTCCAGCTCGCCTGTGACGGCCGTCAGCCAGCGTCTGCGGCCCCGGGTGGGTGGCTCAGTGAACGTTCAAGGGAGCTGGACATGTGTGTGGCCTGTGGGATGGGAGCACGCTCGTGTGTGTGTGTGTGTGTTTACGTGTGCGCTGTTTCCAAAGGGGACAAGGTGGCCCCAGTGGGGACCAGTACATCCCTTCCATAAAGGGCAGAGTGGTCTGAAAGGACAGCTTAAGCAAGAGGAGGGACGCCCTCCACTGGGGACCTCTTACCAGTTCCTAAAAAAAAAAGAAGAAGAAGAAGAAAAGAAAAAACAAAAAAGAAAACACAAGACAAAAGAAAACAGGAAAAGAGAAGAAATCAAGCAAAAAGAAAATCCCAGAGTCTGGTGTGGGAAAAAAGCACGGTTAACAACTCCCGTCCACGGGGAAGTGATGTGTTCACAGAGGTGAGAGCTGCCGGGTCCCACTGGAAGGAAAGGAAACAGGTAGCAGTGAACCATCCTGGCAGGGGCTCTGGGCTCATACTTGAAGGTGTACTGTTTGGCTTTTGAAATCTCGAGTTTGCTGTGAGAAGCAGGTGGCTCTGGGGGGCAGTGGGGGGCAGTGGGGGGCCCACACTGTTCCTTGTGTTGTCTCTGACTGGGCGGACCGTGGGGTGCTGGGCTCCATGGCCTAGTGGCTTGCCCTTTGTCTTTGTAAAGAAATGTGGAGCTTTCTACCTCTTTAGGACAGCCCCTGGGTTCCTTTTAAAATGTGACAGACATGGCGGGAACTTTTCAGAGGGACGTATGAAAAGGAAGCAATTTCTCCCAGCTTCTCGAAGGAAGGAGGAGAGAGAGTCTGGACCAGATCAGGTTAAGACCTTCCAATCCTGAGGCCTGCTTGGAAACAGCGAAGATGCTTTGGGAACAAAAGGAAACGTGGCCGAGGGCGGGCTCGAGGCATGAGGAGGGCTCCTGGGGTCACCTTTAACGCCCGGGGCTCAGGTGTACTGCCTTTGGAAACCACTCCAAGGAGAGCTCTGGAAGCTGCTGCTTTAGTCCCAAGAGGGCGGGCTGGGTTCTTCCGCTGTGAATGGCGCTGCAAAGGCGCTCGCCTCTCCTTCCAGTCCTGGGGGGCGGCCCTGAGCCCGCGCGCCTCCCTCGAGCTGCCCCGCGGAACACTGACCAAGGCCCCAACCTGACTGACACCAGACACCACCAGAAGCGGCCAAGTTCATGAAGAACCATCAGCAAAGGCAGACAAGTTCAAGAAAAGAAAACCAGCGACAGAAGGAGCGCTAAACAAAACCCCAAAAACCAAAGGAAAGAACAGAAGGTCCAGCAGTGCCATGGATTCAGTACATTTCATAAGAGGATATGGCTTTAGAGAGACACACCGTCTGGGCGGGAAGGACTGAACAGGGCGATAAAGAAAGAACGGAAAAGCCTCGGTGAGCGGAGGATGTAAGACTGGAAAAAAAGAGAAGGAAGAGGCGGGAGGCTTTTTCCTCCCCCAGAGATGCCATTTATGAGAGAAAAGGGGACTCAAGACTCACTCCCAGCGGCACTGGTGGGATTGGCAGCAGAGAGAATTACGTGAGTAGGGGTAGAAAGATTGGTTACGTCATGGAGCTGGCTGAGGACCGAGGACCGCCGGCGCACAGCACCCTGAAATGAACCGCTTCTCTTGAAGGTACTCACTACCTCCATCTGTGGGAGAGAAAATGAGATAAAGGTTGGCTTGCACTGTAGTCCCCGCGACCGCACGGGGGTGGGGCTGGGCGGGGACAGGGGCCACACTGGGTGCATATCGTGACAGCAAAGCCTCCTTGAGGCCGCCTCGGTGCTTCTGCTGGGGCCGAGGCCGAGGCCGAGTCTGGCCTCTGCGTCATCCACCACGAGAGGCTTTGCTGAGCAAATGATTAGCGCTCAGAAGACCTGGCGCGCGGGGGTTGACGATGGATCTCGCGCACCGCAAACACTTTAGAGAGAGCCATTTGCATTCACGATATGTTCATCGCAAGCCACTCATCAGTAAGTACCCTTCCCTGGCCCGTCCTGTGTTTATATTGCCATAAGTGACTGAGGGGTACTCCGTGGGAAGTCTCAGTGTCAGAATGGATTTTAAAAGAGGGGGAGGGGGTTTCCCCAAAGCCCCTGCTTCCTCTCATCGGAATGCCTTCCCACAGAGCCACAGGCAGGGCAGGAGGGAGAGTGGAGAGCCTGGGTCCGGGGAGCAAAGATGGCTTTACTTTGTCCCCCACCCTTAAAGCCTCCTAGGAGGCTTCAGGAAATGAGAGCCATGGGGGTGAACTTGCCGGAGATGCAGTATCTTTGGGTTTCCCGACCCGCCTTTGGCTGGCAGGGGGGCCTGGGGGTGGAGCAAGCCCAGGCGTGGGGTCCCAAGGAACCGTGGCTGGGTGGCCACTGTGAACGTCCCCCCATCAGAAGACCGTGTGTCTAGATTCTGGGAGGCCAGCCCGCTGTGGCGTACTTCGGGCCGCTTCTTAGAGAATGTCCCCTCTTAGTGGGGAGTGTGTGTGGAATCTCTGGCCTTAGAAGGTGGATCTGATTTCTAGAAAGTGCCACATAGTTCACTGGATGACGTAAGCAGCGGAGTGCTCAGACAGCCCCCATCCCAACCAAAGTGAAGACGGCCGGCATTTCAACCCTTGGACGCGCTGCCAGACAGACTAATTGTTGTGTACGCACCACTGAGCCCCCTTCTGCCCAGCAGAAGTAAGGCATACTGAGTGCCCACGGGGACTGGCGCAGTGCCGAGTGCCCCAGCACACTGAAGGAAGATGACCCATGCCGATGTCGCTGTCTCTTTGCGGGGGGGGGGGGCATCTCCTCCCTAGATTGAGATGTTTCTAAGGCTACGGAGACAGGGGACTGTCCCAAGAGGGGACTCTTACTGTGGCAAAGGCGACAAGGGAAGGGAAAAATGCCTTTCCTGCCTCTGATTGGGCCTCTCCGCATGGTGTCCCGAGGCGATGATGGTATCAGTCAAAATACCACAGAATTATCCCTCCGCCCCACGCCTACCCGGAAGCCCCCCACACTGGGCCAGGAACGAGGCCCAGTCACTGCTGAAGCTTCTCTGGTTTAGAATGGAATGCGAAATAGACCACGTCGTGAGCACTTTGAAAAGCTCCACGTCCTGCATTTGGAGGACTCTTTTATTCTGGAATGACACCCTTCCTGGCTGGTGCGTTTCTATGTGCCTGGAATGATGGTGAGAGCGGGCAGCAGCTTAGGAAATGCCTTCACTTAGCAACATAAAAACTTGTGCTGGTCTCTGAAGTCTGGGGAGCAATTTTGTGCCTTGCAAAGGTTGGAAATCTAGGGCTGGCTGCCTAGAGAACGTTTCTCTTGGCATGGGGTGTATGCAACTTGAGGGGCTTTATTTCTGCTTTGCAAGCAGGTATTTTGAATCAAAATGAACAAACGCTCTTAAAAAGTGAACTAAAGCAACTGGTTGGTTCGGCATTCCTGAGAAGTGTGGTGGAGTTGATGTGACAAAGTCAAGGGGAGGAATGAGTGGCTCCATGGAGAGGCCAGGGCTAAGGGATGGGGGAAGGAGACTTGGGTGACCTTGGGCAAGTCCCTTCTTTCTGGGCCCCATTTCCCCGTGTGGAAAGCAGGGACCCGACCAGCCCAGAACTGCAAGGCTCTGACTGAGGGGACCTACTCTACCAATGGGGTGGCAGTGTCAGGTCCAAGAGCCTGCAGGCAGTAAGAAGACACAGACGCACAGGTGACTGGGGCACCAGAGACCTCTTCCCAGACACCTAGGATTGGGGCAGGGCTGTCGTCTTGGCTGCTAGAAGAGCTAACACTGACTTTGGCTCAGCGATGGAAGCAAATAGGCTCTGCTGCAGAACCCACCCAGCATGACACACCGGAGCCCGTCGGGGCGGGATGGGTGGGTGGGTGCTCACAGTTGAGCAGTCAGGAGGCCACGGGGAAAACCTAGACAGCTGGTGACAAAGGCTCCTCCCATTCTACTGGGCGCTCAGTGTTCTGGCCGGGCCCAAGACATCCTTCCCCCGCCACGCTGGCCAAGGCGCCTGCGATGCCGGGAGGGCTGAGCCAGAGGCCCGGAGCAGCCCCTTGGGACTCTGAGAAGGCTTCACGGGGCCGCCGTGGGGTGAGGAGGGGCCCCAGGGGACACGGTGGGAGCTGCGGAGGCCCAGCAACGCGGCGAGCAGAGTGGGAGTCTGGGAAGGCAGCAGGAGTTCCGGGGACGCAGGGCACGTGGGGTGATGCCGAGAGGCAGGCGGGAGGCTGAAAGCTTCTGGCCGGGGAGCTGAGGCTGGCGCCTGGGGAGGAGAGGGGCGCCCAGAGACTAGGCCCCCAGGGGTTGTGTGGCAGCAACTGGTGAGCCGCGTGCACTGGGAGGGCGCTTTGGGCACCTGGCATGGAGGATTCTTTGGGACGAGCCCATGGTGACTTGTGACAGGCTGGAGGCGGGCGCTGGGGAGAGCTGTGCTCTCAGGTCCTGGCCCAGGCCAAGCGGCCACGCGGGAAGCCACCCAAGCAGGCGCCCGGTGGTGTTCTTCCTGCCGGTGGGTCTCCGGGGCAAGAGCAATTGGAGCTGGGTCGGGGCAGTGGGGCTGTGGGTCCAGGACAGAGCACGGAGAAAGGCCCGGGAGGAGCAGGGAGTGATGGGGTGTCACACGCTGGCTATGTTGCAAATAGGCTGCAGGGGTCCAGGGTGGACCCCGGGAGCCTCAGTCCAGGCAGAGACGTGGGCGGCTGAGCCAGGAGGATGTTGGGGGCGGGGCCGGAGGTGGCTGGACCGGGCATGCGCGTTCGAAGGGCCATGCCAATGTGCCACGTGTGTGGGGAGACGGGAAGAGGGTCTGGGACAGCTCCAGGGCTCTGGCTTGGGCAGTAGAAGTGAGGGAGCCATGGATCAGGAGCTGGGGGGCGGGAGGAGGTGGGCTTGGGGAGGTGGGGCCTGGGTCTGGGCTGACCTGAGCCCAGGGTGGGTGCCGTGAGGCAGAGGAGAAGGTGGTGCGTGAGGGGCGCCTGGTTGCCATCTGGAGGCTGTGCGGGGAGGGCCAGGCCACGGGGAACTGGCAAGAAGAGACCAGTGCCCCGGGGACCGTGGGACTTCCAGCAGCTAGGGTCACAGCCAGGCGACAGGGCAGACCACGGTCTCAGTGGGAGGTGGGAGTGACAAGCAAGGAAGATGGAGAGGGGCCAGCAAGCTGCCAGGAGAGCAGGGCGGACCGCACTTCCGGAAGGGTGCTGGGAAACAGTCCGCAAGCGGGAGGGATGGAGGGACAGCCCAGCTCGGGAGCCGGGAGGGTGTCTCACAGACCTTGGTGAGAACCGCCTCTGGGGTGTTGAGGGCTGATGTCAGGCTATGATGAGAGAGACAGCAAGTATGGAACATTCTGGCAAGAAGGCTGGCCGGGAAGAGCTGGGGGCAGGAAGCAAGGGTGGCTCTGTCAGGCAGACTCTCAGGAAGCCTTTGCAAGCGCCCACAGCTGGGCAGTCGTCCTGGCTGTCTGAGTTTATAGAGGAGATTGGGATGCACAGAACGGACCAACTTGGTTACCAGAGTTCACTTCCCAAATGAAGCCTTTCCACAGAATTCACAGTATAACCCAATGAATGGTGAGCTCACCAAAGGCTATTGGAAACGGGCATCTGCCTCATCCCGAGAAGGCCCCTGCCCCATGACCTGGGGCAGCTCCCAGGAAAGAAAACGAGTCCCAGCAGCTACTCAAACAGCGGGTGGCCCGTGCCCCCATCTCCCTGAGATACAGCTCTGGGTCACAGCACACGCCGTTAGCTGACACCTGTGCCCACTAGCGGGGAGGGCCACCTGGGCTCTGAGCGAGGCGTCAGGGAGAGGCCATCTTGGAGACGTACTGTCATCCGGCACATCCGGCAACTGCCCTTGTGGTCGTGGCGGCAAGCCCCAAGGGCTTCCCTGTCCTCTCTCAGGCTCATCTCGCCCATTCTCCGCCTCTGGCTTGTTGCCCCCCTCGCGAGGCGGGAGAGCCAGAGCGGCCGAGCAGCCCAGCGGCTTACCTGCGTCTGGATCCGGTTGAGGCCCCGGAACCAGAGGATCTGGCCTCTGCGCAGCTCCCGCTCGGCGTGGTCGATCTCTTCCTCGCCCTCAGCCAGCTCCTCGTCGGTCATCTCGTCCTTCCCGGGCCCGTGCCCCGCTTCCTTCAGGCACTTGAGCTGGCTGGTGGGGATGGTGGCGATGACCTGGGTCGCCAGAGGTGAGGGACAGCAGGCAGAAGTGGCCGTCAGAGGTGGGAGCTCTGCTGGGGCCGGGAGCGGATGCAGGCTGCCCGCCTCCCGCTGATGCAGGCCCAGGCCATGTGTGCGCCCGCCCCTGCACAGGCCCCGGCACCGTGTGCAGCTCTCTCCTCAGTGCTTGCTCCCTGCGGGCGGCCCCTGGGCCGCCTCTGCCTGCTGCCGAAGCCTGCTCTCCAAAGCAGTGTGCGTGCCGGTGGACCCTCCTCCGTCGACGCCCAGAGGAGCGGCTCACGCCACCTTCCCGCACAGTGTGTGACGTAAGGGACTCGCTTCGCCAGACCAAGGTCTGGCCCTGGCCTGGCTCATGGGAGGGGACCTTTAGGCCCCTGCCTCTTGGTTTAGCTGGGGCCGAGGGCAGGCGGGCTACACTGCCGCGGTGATTTGGGGCGGGTCCCTGGGTCGCATGTACCATCCTGACCTCTGGGGCGCAGAGATTGAGTAACTAAGTCACATGGGCTCCCCAGGCCTCCAGGACCGACGCCACTCAAGTCCCCGGACCGCACCACTCAGGGGAGCTGCCCCGATGGTGGTACCCGTGCGTGTCATCACACATTACTGCTGGGAGAAACTGCACTGCCACGCGACTCCCCTGGCGGGGGAGCTGGGAGCTCGTGCCCGGCCTCTCCTGGGCCTGCCCTATGTAAGCATGATCTTGGACATCTAGCCTCCAGAGAATAACACCTGCCGTTGAAGCCACCCTGTCTGGAAGGTTCACAGAGGTATTGTGTAGCTTCAAATATGTGAGCATTTTCCAAGCCACCCAATTCTAAGGCACGATTTTCAGCTCCTACCGTGGCAAGGGGAGCGGCGGGTGGTTTTGCTGGGCGCTGTGACATCCCAGCCATGGCCCTTTGCATGCTCTCTGCTGAGGCTGTCACTTGTGGCCCTGCACCTAGGTCATGGCCTGTCCCAGAGGCAGGCTAGGGGACCCTGGGCTGCCCACAGTTCCCCAGACAAATTGGAAAGGGGCAGGGCTGGGAAAGCCACCGAGGCAGACACTTACCTGTCCCCAGACCAGCTCCCCAACACCAACAAACAGGCACCAGAGCCACTGTTCCGTAGACAGCGGGGAGCAGCTGAAGGGCTTTCCGCCGAACTGCACGATGACAATCTGTGGAAGAGGGGTGGGCGGGAGGCGCGTCCGGCCAGCTCCTCTAGCCCTCGGGGCTCCCCCTGTCCTGTGGGCCGAGCTCAGGGAGTCAGAAGACTTGTTGCTTCACCCAGGTAGACAGGCAGTTCCCGGGAGCCTTCTTTTCTCTGGCCTCCTTCCCTTCGTCCCCACCTCAGCCAGTGCCTAGAGAAGCTTCCTAGACCGGCTGACCACAGGCCGTGGGTGCTGTGCCGGACGGGCACGTGGCCTCGCTTGCTTCAAGGTGCCCACTGAGCCAGGCGCCCCGGACTGTCCCTTTTCCAGCCTTCGGGCGAGGCTCGGTCATGTTAGCCATGTTCCTCCCGCAGCCTCATGGCCCCTCCGTGGGAGGAGTCCTCTTCCAGGGGTGAGCTTTTCAACTACAGACCAACTGGTCCCAAGGCCACACTCCAACTCTCTCTGTTCCTGGGCTCTCACCCTCCAGGCCACTGTCCCCCTCCCTAACCACCCAGGGCTGGGTCCCAGACCACAAGGTGGACAGCCCTACACCCCAGAGCCCGGGAATTATTCACACCATCAAGTGCTCAGCCTGCCCCTCCTGCCTCAGCTCCTGCTCTGGGTTTCCCGCTCTCCTGCCTGCCGACCAGCCCGGGTGCTTCCCCAGGTGGTCCCTGTGCCATGGCTGGCCCCCCCTCTGAGAACTGCGAGAAACCAGCTATCCTGGCCTGTTGGCCTCGCTCTACCTCACATTTTCTATCAATACGCCCTGGTTTTGAACACTCAGCGCCTCCTGGAGTTAAGGTGGCCTCCCGCCAAGGAATGGAGTTCTAGAAATGGGAGTGGCAGACCTGGAGGGACCTGCAAGAGTGGAGCCGTCGCTCCTACCTGGATGGCGAAGGTGCCCAGCACGATGGTGCAGAAGATGGGGTTGCCGAAGATGCCGTGGAAGACGTTGCGCTCGCCATGGATCTTCCGCGCGTTGATCTCGTTGAAGAGCTGCATCATGACGAAGGTGTTGAAGATGATGGTGTAGTGCTCGGAGGGCGGCGAGTGCAGGGGCGCGTTCCTCCCGCTGTCAATGTCGAAGAAGAGCTCGCCTGCAAGCCCAGGGCCGCGTGAGGGGAGCCGGGCCCAGGTGGGCGCGTCACCACCGGGCGACACGGCTGGAAGTCATGAGCCCCCCAGCCCCCAGGCTAAGCAACGGGAGATCACAGCCAAGGCCGGGTCCAGACCAGGGGGGTCTGGCACTGAAACCCCAGGACAGGGGTGAAGACATTAAGACCCGTTTGCACACTGGCTCGAGCTGGGGAAGGAACGGCTCTCGGGTCAGCCATGACCAGCTTCTGCTCCCGAGATAGCAGAGAAAGGCCCCATGAGGGGACCCCAGGTGCTGCCGTTTGGGCGCCCTCACGTGGTGACTCTTGCCCCTTGGCCACCGCCATGCCTGCACTGAACTTTGAGTCTACTCCCAGGAACATGTGCTGAGAGCCAAGCCACCACGTGGTCAAGGCTCATCAGACCCGTGGAGGCCCTCTGACGTCAGGAAGAGAGGCCACACATAGACAAAGCGACAAACCCGCCCCCACGTAAATAAAGGAATCTCCTAAAAGGAGCCGATGCCGTACAGAGAACAAAACTCCCAGGATGGCAGGGAGGTGAGGGCCGAGGGGTCCTCACCGGAAATCGGGTCCCCAGGTGCCCGTCTGTCCCTGCCACTGCCGGACAGCGCCGGAGCCTGCGGGGCTGGCCACAGCACAGGGTGCCCTGGGCCAACCTACCGACGAACAGCAGCGTGAAGATGGTAGTGAGCTGGTAGGCGGCGTGGCCCAGAATGTTCTTCATCATGGTCCGTGAGATCAGGGGCTTGTCCCGGCCATACGGCTTCCGCAGCAGCAGCGACTCAGTGGGCGGCTCTGTTGCCAGGGCCAGAGAGGCGAATGTGTCCATGATCAAGTTCACCCACAACATCTGCACGGCTTTGAGAGGAGAGTCCTGTGGAGAGGAGCCAGTTACCCCAACATGGGCCTGGAAACCCCACCGGCCCCCCACTCCTGGGAAGAGACGCAGCTTGGGGTCAATGTCACTGGAATTGAATTCAAGTGAAAATGCAACAAATCCAACCTTCCCATAAAAACGCGACATCTCCATCCCTATGTTTTCTTAAAGTTAGCAGAGAGTTTTCGCTGGGCTTTCAGATTCCTGCTCTTAAAATGTTGTCAGTCTCCCTTCTTCTCTCACCTGCTGGCAGTGATCTAGAAGGTGTGGTCCAAACTGTTAGCAGGAGGCTGCCACGCCCTGTCACTTGGCCCAGACCATAAAAGAGCCCGACAGATGCATTCCTGCACCCAAGGGCCAGGAAGAGGTAGAAACTGCACTGGACCTTCCTTCCCATCGCCTCTGACTTGTTGGTTAAAAATGAGCCTCACAGAAGACAGACACCAGGGACCATATCCTGTAGGATTCCATGCCTATGAAACCTCTGGAACTGACAGACCCATGGAAACAGAAAGCGAATGGGTGGATGCCAGGGCTGGGGGAGAGGAGAGTGGGGAGTGGCTGCCTGGTGGGTACAGGGGTGATGAAAAGGTTCTGGACTGAGGTATAGGTGACGGTTGCACAAGATGTGCAATGCATCAGAAACCACAGGATGGTACACTTTGGTTCAAATGGCTATTACGGTACAGTTTATGTCATGCGGATTTTATCTCAATTCAAAAATACCTTTGAAAGGGAGACAAATTCTGGACACTCACTAATGGGGAGAATTGGAGAACTGAAAAAGGAAAAGAGGCTCCTGCAAAGGTTAACCACGGAGTTCCCAGCAGACCCAGGACAAGCGCAAATGCAGGTCTACCAAGACTTGCACACGCATGTCCACAGCGGCCACAGGTGGAAACAACCCAAATGCCCATTGATGGAGGGATGCAGAAACACAAGGTGCTTGCTCCATACAATGGAACATCAGTCCACCATCAAGAGGAATAAAGTACCTGCTACAACATGGATGGACCTCGAGAACATTGCGCTAAGTGAAGGAGCCAGACACAAACAACCACCTATGATTTGGTTCCGTGTAGCTGAAATGTCCAGAATAGGTAAGTCTGTAGAGACAGAAAGCAGATGAGCGGGTGCCGGGGGCTGGTGGAGGGGGAGTGGCGCTTCCTTTTGGGGTGATGAAAACATGACGGAACTACATAGAGGTGATGATGGTACAACACTGTGAATGTACTTAAAAGTCACTGAATTGTATACTCTCAAACGGTGAAGTTTTTGATGGGTGAATTCTATGTCAACCAAAAAAGTCTGCAACAAAAAAAACCTGGCTCCCGCCACTGGGTCCTCAGGTAGGGGCTCTTCAGCCCTCACCCTGCTGGGGGCGGGGTCCCCTGGGCTTGCTCTGCACACTGGGGTCCAGGTGCACCGGGCGGGAGGAGCCCGGCCATGGGAGGGAGAGCCCGGGGTCTTCCCTGGGCCCCGGTGGCCCCCAGTGCCCACCTGAGTGATGCAGGCACCCGTGAAAGCCACAATCACGGCCACCACATTGACCGTCAGCTGGAACTGCAGGAACTTGGAGATGCTGTCGTAGACATTGCGGCCCCACATGACGGCCTTGACGATGCTGGTGAAGTTGTCGTCCGTCAGGATGATGTCCGAGGCTTCCTTTGCCACGTCAGTCCCCGCGATGCCCTGGGGGACACACACACCGTGTCCACGGGGCCCCTTCCCCAGCCCCCCTCACCCACTCCAAACGTGTCCTTGTACTGGAGAGGTTTTGCTCACAAACAAAGAGGGCGCCGCCGCTGCAGCCGCCACCAACAGGGCAGAGCTTGCAGAGGCCCTCTGCAACTTGCCTCAACGCTAGCCCCCACACTGCTGCACAAAGCTTACGTCCTCCATCACAAGGCCCCACCTGGCGTGGTGAGCCAGGCTGACAGCGGGTGGCTTACCATGGCGAAGCCCACGTCCGCCTTCTTGAGGGCTGGCCCATCGTTGGTGCCGTCCCCGGTCACGGCCACCACCTGCCGCTGCTCGCCGGTGTTGCTGTCGATGATCCCTGGAACACAGATCAGGGCAGGTCTGGTGCCACCTGTGGCCCCGGGTGACCAGCCCGGGGGCGGGGGGGGCAGTAGGCTCCAGTCCTCCGTGCTGTCCACCATCTTTGGGACCAAGTCCTGTGCCTTCACTGGCAGTCGCATCCCCCTTCTCCCACCCTGGCCCATCACCCAGTGCGATGATACAGGGTGGTGGGATTTCGTAGAAGGCAGGGGCTCGGCACTGGGCAACTTGGAGAAATGTCTCCCTCTCCTGGGCCCCAGTTTCCCCATCTGCTATGAAGAGAGCTGGTCTCTACTGGCGTCTTCCATTGATACTGTGAGCGCAGGGAAGTGGAGGCTCGAGCTCCGGCAGGTCAGCCCTTTGAGGGAGTCTCCATTATTATCCCCATTTTCCCGATGAGGTTCAGGGAGGGCCAGTGACTTCCTCTGAGACACAGTCTCCAGCAGCAGTGGGTGCAGAGCTGAGTACCCTGAGACCCAACTGGAAGCTCAGCTTTGGGCGTCTGGGAGCAGACGACGACCCGAGGGGTGATGGCCATACCCCGCCTGCGTCCCGCCCCCCGGGGCAGGGGCAGGGCAGGGTGAGGAGTGACCCACTCCATTACCTTTAACCAGAGTGTGCTTGTCGGTGGGAGACGATCGGGCAAGGACCCTCAGCTTGGGCCACACCTTGTCCAGACGCTCCTGTTCTATCTGGGAGGGAAAAGCACAGACGCTGCAGAGCCCCGGTGGCAGAACCGTGGACTCGAGGAGGGCTGACGGCCGGGAGCTACCTCGCCTTTCTCGTTTCGGATCCGCCGGTTGAACTCCTTCCCCTCCAGGCACAGGAAGTCCTCCCCGGGCTGGATGATGCCGCACTTGGCCGCAATGGCGCGGGCCGTGTTGATGTTGTCCCCCGTCACCATGCGGACTGTAATGCCAGCGCGCTGGCATTTGCGGATAGCTTCAGGGACCTGGAAGGGACAAGACGGCTGGAGCCCAGAGCCGTTCCTCCATCCAGATCTGGAGGAGGCGGGAGAGACGGCCTGTCAGCTCTGCCCCGGCTGGGAGCCTGGCCCGCAGGGAGCAGGGTGCCCCCAAGCCCAGGTGCCTCCTTCCCTGTGCCGGCCCCGGGGACCACCGACGACTCAGAACCAGGCCCTGACAGCACGAGCAAGGCTGGGAGAAGCCACTGGAATGCTGTCAAGGGGCACCGTCGGAGCCGTGTGCAGCAAGGTGACCGGAGAAATCACCCAGCTCTTTCAACCTCAGTTTCCACTGGGGAAATGGAGACCCAGAGCAGCCGAGCCAGGACCAGTCCCGTTAGCAGGCCAGCTGGCAGGGGCCATGCCAGTGAGCTCCGGAAGGACAAGAAAGGAACCTCTGGCCCCAGCTGCCCCGCCAGCTGGCAGGACCCACCTCGGGTTGGACCCTCTCGGGCCCTGACTCAAGGCAGGCTCTGGCCTTGTTGGCCAAGCTCAATAACATCTGTTTCCCCGCCACTTTTTTTTTTTAAATGATATAAAACCTAAGACATTTAGAGCCGTAGGCTTGACATGACAAGGCATTCTCACTGCTCATTAGAGGAAATGGGACATCACTCTGGTTCCTTAGTACCTCTCCATTTTCCAAACATAAGATTAGATTCCGGAAAAGGGAGAAGAACAAGACATCCCTCCAGTGCTGAAGGGAGCGGAGGCCGGCTGGGAGGGGGTGGCATTGTGGAGTGGAGACACTCCCGTTCCAGCGAGGAGGGGACTTGTGAGCCCGAGACAGCAGCGCAGAGGAGAGTCGTGCCGACCGCGCCTGAGGGGCCAGGAGGGGAGAGGAGGGCAAGGAGATGCGGCGGGGCAAGGAGATGAGTCCGCTGGGCCCGGCGCACCCCACTGTGGGCTCCCGGTGGGGCCGGGCTGAGCCCCCGGAACCGTGTAAGCATGACAGAGAGCACGGGAGCACGCGGTGTCCCGGGGGTGGCCTGGTGGCCAGGCCGGAGGAGCTGGGGCCAGGCGCCAGGGGGTCAGGGCAGCTGGGAGACCCCAGGGGAGGTGGGCAGCAGGCGGGGCCAGGTCGGCTGCAGGGGACCACTGGCCCGGGAGGTCCGGGCACGCTGGTGGCCCCCGAAGCCAGGGTGTGGAGGCTGTGATCTCAGCCAGGGAGAGAGTAGGAAGAGGAGGGGTACCCGGGGCCCAGCCAGAGGGGCTCCCACTTTTGGGCTGGGACAGAGTGACCTTACAATCCCTGCAGCAAATATGGCCAGGCGGCCTAGAAGGCCCCGCCCCGGGAAGGGGGCTTGCGTCCCACACCCCCGGTAACGCGTCTCCTCGCTCAGCTCAGGGACGCTTTCTGTTCTTTGGGGATCCTTGAGCGCTAGAGGATGAGCTGCCGGGAGATACCTCCCTTTCCAGCAAGCTCCCCCCACCACCTCTGATGCGTCTGGGAGGAGCAGCCCCTCTGCTGCCACCAAGTGGCCATGATGGGCCTGAGCCCTGGGAGCCCCAGGTGCAGCCTCTGCTGGCCTCCTCTGTGTGGGCTCAGCCCAGGCCCGGCTCGTCTCTGGTCTGAAAGGCCCTTGGCCTCCAAGCCAGGTGGCAGGAAGCTCCCTCCGTCTGCAGGCGCCCTCTCCCTCATCGGGTGACTGTCCTTCCTCGCCTGCCTCCCACTGGCTGAGGCCCGACAGCACAGCAGGCAGCCAGGTGTCTGCAGGAGCCCCCAGGCCCTCTGGCATAAGTACAGCCTGCCTACAGGGTCCATGCGGCTCCCCAGGGCAGAGACAACCCCCTGCCAGGCCCTCCACAGGCTGTAGCCGTCCCAGGCCCCCAGGCATCCCGGCAAGTTGAACAGCACCCTATCGGCCTTCCCGCCTGCCGTCAGCACCTGGGGCTCCCCTCCTTGGCCACTGCGTGGATGGCTGGTCCCCGTGGGCTTCTGCCTGGCTTCCCCACCTGCTGCCCAGCCTCCCACTCAGCCACTCTCCAGCCAGAGAGGAGCGATCCTGCGCCCTGGGCCCTTTTGCCAAGGCCGTTTCTGGATCTTAAACGAGCTGCCCATTGCCTGGCCTTGGCGGCTCTCTCACCCTGTGCTTCTAGCCGCCGGGACAGCCACTGAGGCTGAGCCTTCAGGGTGACCTTCAGGGAACTTTTATCTATGTTTTCTCTAAGATGAAAACGTATAAAAACAATAATATCCCTCTCTGAGAAGAGCACGGACCGGGGGAAGGGCTGGGCCTCACCCCGCCTGTGTGCAGCCCTTCTGGACTGTACCATCTGGCCCCCACGTTCAGCCCCCAGTCTAGCCTCATTGGCGCTTCTGTAAATGAGCTGCCGTGGGCCAGAAGAGGGCCTCTGCAGCTCTGCCTCGGAGATCTACAAATACATCTCAGGCCTCCAACCTTACATCGACGACCAGAGCTTCAGTTTGCAACAAATATTTATGCTGGAACTTAGGGGAAGCTTGCAGGGCTCCTTGGCCCAGGGGGTCAGGCAAGAAGGGCTCCCCGTGCCGTGCGGCTGCCAGCCGCTTCACACCTCACACCCCTCCATCCGGGCAAAGGGCGGAGGTGGAAGGGCTGGCGGGTTTGTTATGATGCTGTAGAAATGGCCTTGGCCAGGGCCCTGGGGGTCCGTGAATGTCGCCTTCCTGGGTCTGTGAGACATTCCAACAGGAGCTCTGGCTTTCCGGCAGCTTCATTCAGCCCCAGTTATCTGGATGGAAAAGTCTAGAGCTGCTACTGTCGACACGTCCCAAGGAGTAAGGAGAGGACAACCATCACCCTGGAGCGGCCACCTAGGGGCTCTGTTCAGGTGGAGAGGCCATCGGGTCTATGCAAGGACCACATGGCTTTAGGACTCGGCTCGCCGTATGGACACAGCCTTCCTCTGCGCCTCAGTTTCTCCTTGGTCCGGCGAAGGGAAAGGCCCAGTCCCTGTGTCCCTGGAGGTAGCCCTGCCTCCCTCAGCGGCATCCTGTGCCCCTGCTCTCCAGGCAGCTTCTCTCCCCACCTGCCTTCTCTGGGCCCATTCCTTGGCTCTAAGTCTCTCTCCTTGCCTTTGCCACCACCCGCTTCCTCCTGGGGCCAACTCCGGGTGCCCCTTCTCTGCACACGATGGTCCCTATCTCCTTGGAATTCGGGGATGCGCTGTCGCTGATGACCCCTGACTTCTGAATGGAGGGTCTGTGGTGTCTGATCCAGTACGTGAATGCCTGTCTCCCGAGGGAGAGCTGAGGGCAGCCCGTGCACGCACATGTTTTCAGGCTAATTGGCAGGATCAAGGTGCCCGTGCTTCTGACACGAGGTGGGCGCCACTGGAGAGGCCCTGGGAGAGAGAGGATTGTTCCCTGCCTCACAACCTGCACCCCCCGTGCCTTGCACACTCTCTCTGGGGGCTGGTGTCCTGCAGCTGCCGCCAGCACCCCGCTCCAGGGCCAGCCTGGCAGGCTCTCTCCCTCGGGGGTCTTGCATCTTGAAGGACCAGCACCGCCTCCATTGCTCTTCCTCTCTGCACCCTGACCAACCTCTGCCCTGTCGCTCCGTTCCCTGTTCAGCAGAGCTCTGGGTGAAGTTGCGTCCACACGCTGGCTGCCGTGCTCAGCCACACGCCCCTCACAGTCTCCCCTCCCCGCCCGGCCCCTTCCTTGGAGTCTCCTTCGCAGGCTCCTCCCACCTGTGCTCCGCTGCACCCACGACCATCACTCATGAAAAGACGCCTCTGGAGAATGTCTCTCTGGCCAGGACCTAACCACGTGACATCTCCATGGGGATGTCCCGAACCTCACTCGGCCCCAACCAAACCCTCGACTGAGAACTGCCTTCCCCTCCCCCAGCCCCCCAAACACCATCTACCCAGTTCTCGGAACCAGAGCCCTGGGAGTTGTCCCCGGCTCCTGCGTCTCCCTCACCAGCCCCTCTGGTCCATCAGTCCTGCGGGCGTTGGCAGCCGTCGAGGTTCTAACTGCCGCCCTCTCTTACCTGGCGGAGGCCAAGCAGGAGGGGGCCTTCCAGACGGCAGGACCGAGCCTCCTGAAGGGTGCAAGGGCAAGAGGACGAGGGTGGGGGTCCAGTGTGCCGGGGAAGGTCTGATCTGGGGCGTGTTGGCCATGCCCCTGGAGGACCCCGAGGCTCTGCCATCGCCCACCCTCCCCAGTTGGTCCAACTCTGGCGGGCTGCCATTTGTTCTGCCTACAAAGTCTGGCAGGGAGTGGCGTGATGGCCAGGAGGGCAGGAGAAAGGGGCAGTTCCCTCCTTGCATTTACGTCTAAAGGCCTCACCACCGAGGCCAGACGCGAAGAAGCGTGGCCCCTCCACCCGTCCCGACAAGCGGGCAGCTCACAGAGGGGCTCTGGCTACCTCGGGCCGCACGGGGTCCTCGATGCCCACAACGGCTATGCAGGTGAGGTCGCCCACGACCTCGTTCTCGTTGTCCCAGTCGGGCTCCTGGGCAGCGGAGAAGTCCCGGTAGGCGATGCAGATGGTGCGGAGCCCATCGCAGGCCATCGGCTCGATGATCTTCTGCACCATGTCGTCCCGGTCCCGAGGGCGAAAGCTGCGCAGCTCCCCATTGCTGTTTAAGATGTTGGTGCACCTGGGGCGGACAGAACAAGAGGAGCCCTCGCCGTGAGGCGGGGGAGCCAGGCCTCCGGCTGAGCCCTCCATGTGATGCAGTGGAGGGCTTCTCCCAGAAGGGGGCGCTGTGCTTGTGCGCGGCCTAACAGTGTGCCCCTCCACGTTCTGCCCAGAACCTCAGAATGTGACCTTATTTGGAAAGAGGGTTGTCGCAAAGTTAAATGAGGTCGCAGTAGAGGAGCATGGGCCTTCAGTCCAATGCCTGCTGTCCTTATAAAAAGAGAAGCGGGGGCTTCCCTGGTGGCGCAGTGGTTGAGAGTCCGCCTGGCGATGCAGGGGACGCGGGTTTGTGCCCCGGTCCGGGAAGATCCCACAGGCCACGGAGCGGCTGGGCCCGTGAGTCATGGCCGCTGAGCCTGCGCGTCCGGAGACTGTGCTCCGCAACGGGAGAGGCTGCAACAGTGAGAGGCCCGCGTACCGCAAAAAAAACAAAACAAAAAAAGAGAAGCGGACACGTCGAGACACAGACACAGGGACAAGGCTGTGTGACGATGGCAGCAGAGATTGGAGAGATGCAGGTACAAACCGAGGGAGGCCAAGGGTGGCCAGCCACCACCGGCAGCTGGGACGGACAAGGGAGGATCCTCCCTTGGAGGCCTTAGGGGGAGGGCGACCCCACCCACACCTTCACTGAGGACTTCTGGCCTCCAGCACTGGGAGAAAATAGGTCTTTGTTGTTTGAAGCCCCCAGGATGATGGTACTTTGTTCCCACAGCTCCGCACAGACTCGACGGGAGTTGGGGGGCTGTCACTCTTGCCCCGTTGCGCTTTAGGGAGAGAGGTGGGACATCAGCAAAAACCGAATGCCGCGGAGCAGGGCCACGACAAGGCAGCGACCACAGAAGGGCTGGGATGGGGAAGGCTGGCAGGATTCAGGTGCAGAAAACGAAGGAGCAGAGGAAACACGGGCCCCAGAGGCTGGCATGGCAGACGGACAAATGGGGGCCCCGAGCAGATTGGTGAGGAAGGAAAGAAGCTGGCTGTGGAGGCCACGGGAGGAGCCCAGAGGTCCTGCTCGGGACTCTGTCCTGAAGGCCCCAGAAAGCCGGGGGTGAGCACGGCAGCACAATCAGGCCAAGTCTTAGAAGGGTGCGTGGGCGCTGCAGAGGCCAAGGCCAAGGGGAGGTGTGAACGCTGAGCGGGTGCGGGGCATGGTGCACTTGGAGGCAGAGCCGTGTGTCGCCCACCTCAGTTTCCCTAACAGCTCTGCTGAGATACAATTCACACAGCACACGACTCACCCGCTTAAAATGTCCCATGCAATGGCTTTTAGTATATTCACAGTTGTGCTACCATCACCACAGTCAACCCGAGAACGTTTTCACCACCTCTAAAAGGAACCCCGCACAAGCGACAAAAGAGAAAAAGAGATAAGCTGGACTTCACAATTGAAAGACATTTGTGTATCCAAGGACAGTCAAGGCAGTGAGCAAACATCTATCGAGGGAGTGAAAAGACGGCGGCCCACAGAACGGGAGAAAATACTGCAAAACCAGAATGTGTTAAGGATCTAATACTCAGAACATACAGAAACTCTTACAGCTCAACAATCAAATGACAAAGAATTCACATCCAAGTATCAGCAAGATGCCACCAACATGGCGACAACAACAACAACAACCACCACCACCAGGTAATAACGCGTCGGTGAGGATGAGAAGCTGGAACCCTCGCGCACTGCCAATGGGGAAGTAAAGTGGGGCAGCCCCTGTGGAAAACAGTTTGGTGTTTTGTCAAAAAACGAAACATGGAATTACCATATGACCTGGCAATTTCACTCCCAGGAATATACCCAGGAGGATTGAAAACACGCGTTCAAGCAGAAACTCACGCATGACCACTCAAGGCAGCGTGATTCACAGTCGCCGAAGGTGGAAACAACCCAAGTGCCTGTCGCTGGATGACTGGGTAGGCAGAATGTGGTCTACCTGAGCCATAACAAGGAATGGAGCACTGATGTGGGCTACAACTTGGATGAACCTTCCGAACACTATGTTGAGTGAAAGAAGCCGGGCGCAAAAGGCCACATGTACCGTATGATTCCATTTATAGGAAACATCCAGAATAGGAAATCCACAGAGACAGAAAGCTGATGAGTGGCTGCCAGGGGCTGTGGGGAGGGGGAGGAGTGCTTGTGTAACGGGCACAGGGTTTCCTTTGGGGCGATGAACTTGCTCTGGGACTGGGTGGTGGTGATGGCGCACAGCCGTGCGAATGCACCTAATGCCACTCCACTGTCCACTTTACAGTGATGAAAAGGGCCAATTTTATGCTATGTCTACTTTACCGCAATAATACAACCAGAAATGCCACACGCTTTAGCTAGCCCCAGCCCCGGGCTGGGTCCTGCTGCCCACTCACTTTTTCAGCAGGATCTCCGAGGCGCCCTTGCTGAAGAGGCGGAAGCCGCTGTCGGGCATGCGTATGACTGTGCTCATGGACTTGCGGACCGAGTTGAAGGTGTACACTTTGTAAAGCTTATCTTCAGGAATCTGCTCCCGCACGGGCTGGAAGTCCTGCTTCAGGTCCAGGACGAAGCCCAACAGAGCGCACTCCGTCTTGTTGCCCACTTGGCGTGGGAGGGCGCCTTCCTTCTCTGGAGGCTGCGAGGTGAGGAGAACCAGCATGGCCCTGGAGGCCCAAGGCCACCCTCCTTACTGTCCCCGGGCCCAGCCCAGCCTCGGCCGCCACGTCTTTCAGGTGTGGTGGCAGGGAGCTAAGGAGGGCCTCCAGTACGGACTAGATGGGCAGGTTTTCCACGACTCACTGGGCTGGGAAGGGCTTCCAGAACCTGCAGGCCCCGCCCAGTGTCCGGGGACAAGGAGGGAGACCAGCACCCCAGAAACGATTGTGGCTCTCGGCTCAAAAGTCCTTAAGAGAGCCTAGCAAGCCCCTGGTGACGCCCACGCCGTAGCCGGGCCAGGTTCCCTCCCCTCATCCTACCCCCGCCTCGGCCCGCCCTGGCTCCCGGCTCACTAGTATTTTGGTGGTGTAGGCACTGTTGATGGAGATGGCGTGGACCAGGAGGTCGAGGATCTTGGGGGTCAGGGCGCTGGGGGCCGGAACCTCTTTATAGTGGGTGTCCCCGAGGTAGGACTGCACCACGGTCATGCGGTTGGTGGTGAGCGTGCCTGTCTTGTCTGAGCAGATGGCCGTGGCATTGCCCATGGTCTCACAGGCGTCCAGGTGGCGGACCAGGTTGTTGTCCCTCATCATTTTCTGTAAAGGGCACAGATGGAGGCTTGGGTAGCCAGCTGTCCTCGCGGGGTGGGGGAGCACAGCGGCATGTAGGATTCTGCTCCGCCCACCAGCTTCCCTCGCGGCACTAACGGCCCGGGACCTCGGGCAGCAGGTGCACAGCTCAGATGGCAGTGGGGTGGTGGTCAAGCCGAGGCAGCGGGCCTGTGAGACGTAAGGACTCTCGTCAGACAGGCCTCCCTGCTGCCCAGAGCCCCCTCTCGGGTCACCTGCAGGCCCTGTGGCTCCCCTGCCCACCCCGATCTCTGCCCTGCCCACCGTCTCCCAGGGGCCCCCTTTCCCCCTGCCCCCACCTCAACTCCCCGGCCCCTCGGCGACCCTGCCCACATCCTGCAGATGCTAGCTCGTCACCCGCCGCTGCCCAGGGAGCCAGGTGGGCAAGGATGTGCAAGTCCAGCTCCACGTCCCTGCTTGGCCTACCGTTCCTCCCCTGAGCAATCCCAAACTTTATCCAGTCCTTGCTTCGTCCAAGTTGCTTAACGGCTTTGCACCACAAGTTCTGGGTCTGTACCCCGGGCTCGCGGAATTCTTATTCGTGTCATGTTTATTTTATTACCTTGACAGAGTAAGCTAAGGAGATGGTGACAGCAAGAGGCAGGCCCTCTGGGACAGCCACAACCAGCACGGTGACACCGATAATGAAGAACTTGACGAAGTACTGCACGTAGACAGGTGTGCACTCTGCCAGCCACGCCCGGCCATCCACCACGAAGGTCTCGATCACAAAGTAGAGGGCCAGGATGATGACGGTGACGGCAGACATCACCAGCCCTGCCCAGCCACATCAGAGGCCACGGAGCACGGAGGCGGGAAGGGTGGCCGGCAGGGGTGAGGGAGGGGAGACAGCAAGAGGGAGGAGCTAAGGGGCTCCGCAGCCATTCCCGTGGCCCCGAGTCGGGGGAGGCGCTCCTGGTCTCTGGCCTTACGGGGCTTCGCAGTCCACGCTCACCAGAGGGGGCGGAACCAGGCCCTGAAGGCCATCACCTGCTCCCAGCCCGTGCCCTTGCTGCCTGGCCCACACCCCACGTCACATCCCTTTCCCACTTGTTCTCCTTGGTCCGGCCTCGAGTCCGGGAGCCCAGTGTCTGCCCCTGCCCGTCGGTGGCCCCTGGGCCGCCCCCTCGGCTGCCCCCACCTGCTTTCCCGATCTGCACAGCCAGTTTGGTGAGCTTTCCCTGAAGGACCGACTTCTCCTTCTTGGGCACGTTGGCTTTCTTCTTTTCCCGCTCCTCCGTCTCCCCACCTTCTGCACTCTTCAGGGGCTGCATCTCCATGGCAACGGCCCCATCCTGCTTCTTAGCTGCACACAGAAGAAACCCGCAGCCCAGGTTAGGGCCTGGCCGCTGGGGTGACGGCTGCAAGGGGCTTTCACGGAGAAAGATATGCCACACCATCCGAGAGGAAACAGGGGGCTCTGTCCTCTCCCTCCTCTCTCATCAGCCCAGGCCCTCCTGAGGTGGGCAGCGGCTCCAGCGCTGTCCTGGGCAGGACAGAGATGCTTCTCGTGGGGCCTCGCAGGGGAAGGGAGGACAGACACAAGCACTTGGGCACACAGACAGCGTGGCCAGTCCTGTAACGCCCCAAATCTCAATACCTGAAAGCAGAGGCCTGGGGCCCATGGAATGTTCCAGAACCCAGAGCTGACTCTTGCCCACTGCTGTCTTAGCCATGTTCCCACTCCCCTCAGGGAGGCCCAGGAATCCCCGCGCTCTCCTCCCCCGCTCCCCGCTCAGGCCGTCTCTCCTGCCAGCCCTCAGGTGGACACCCCTCGGGCGGATGCCTGGACTTCCATCGGGGCCCCAGCTCGGCACGCGCGCAGTCCTCAGCCCATGCCCCGGCTGCTGGCGGGCAAGCCTTGCACCTTTCTCTCGCCATGGGGCCTTCCCTCCTCTCCCCTAGGTGCCTCTCCACCTCCTCTCCGGAACCGGCAGCCCTCTCACAGCCCCCTTGGTGGACCCTAACGTGGTGGTGCTGTGTCCCCTGCCCCACACCCGCCTCTGGCCCGTCCACCGCCTCACACGCCGCCCCGTGTCATCTCATCCGTCCCCCACCCGCAGGGGGCACCCAACCCTGCCACTAGTCCTTGTCCCCCCACCCAGTGGGGCTCTCAGTGCCTCTGCATGCCTCCTGCCACCATGCAGTGTCAGCCGCTCCCTCTTTCTCTGTCTCCCCGCCCATCCCTTCTCCCCTTGGCTGCCTGAGACCGCTCACCGGTGGCCTCTTCTTTCCATGGCCTCGGGCCACAGCCTCAGCGACACTCAAGGTCCCACCCCACTGGGCCACTCTAGCCTCTACCCCACTGACTGCCACTCCCTGCCCCTGCCCGGGGCCCTGGCCATTGGACTGTCCTGTCCCAAGTGCCATCCCAACCCCAGCCGGCCTCTGAACTCCAGTCATCTGTCTGCGTTCCTGGGTCCCACACTGCACTTGAGTGTTGCCCCGGGTTCACGTCTGTGGATCGTGACCTTCCTGAGGGCCAGGACCGTACTTTATCCATCTCTGGATTCCCAGCACCTTCAACCCTTCACCCTGGCTACAGGGTATCGGCACCCACCAGGCATTCCGGCTGAAAGGCGCGCAGGCCTCGAAGGCTCAGCAGACAGGCAGCCGAACCAGGAAACCCACAGGCCCGATTAAGTCTCAGTTTCCTCAGCAGGATGCTGGCTCACGGGCCATATTTGAGCACTTCCGGCGGGGTCTGCAACCGAGGCGGGCGGCCCCCCACCCTGCGCCGCACCCTCTGCCACCCATCCTGAGCGCAGGGCGCGCGTTACCTTTGGTCTGGCTACTCTCCATCGCCCCATCCTGCTGCTTGCCTACAACGGGAGAGGAACGACAGACACGGAGACTTGAGAACACCCATGTGGCCTTGGCACACACGCGCACACAGGACAGCGGGGCACAGACAGTGCAGCCAGTGAGTGTGGTGAGGGCGGCGGGCGGGGGAAGAGGGCCTGCTCTCCAGCCCTCCGGAGAAGCCGCGGGCCAGCCCTGGACAGACCCTGGCTCACGCATGGTCGGCAGTGGGAGGTTTCTGGAAGGGCCGGCACCACGGGTAATGAGAGCTGCCAGGTGTCAGGTCCCAGCTCTGCTGCCTCAAACAGGGCCCCCCAGTCGGGATGGGTGCTCCCCCCAGAACCAGTGCGAGGGGGTTGACCTAGATGGTTCCTAAGTCCTGGTGGCCTAGAGATCAGCTTTCTGTGCAGCGTGGCCAGCAGTCAAGTCTGTGGGCGCTTTAGAGGATAAAGGAGCGAGACGGCTAGCCTCGGGGCACCCACAGCGCTGGAGGGGGCGGCAGGGGCACCGGCCGGGCTGGGCTCCACTTGGAGCTGTGCGGGCGCGCCTTCACAGACGTGCTCTGCCACCATGAAGCCCACAGCTGGGTGCTAGGGACTGGGGCAGTGACCAGCTTCCCCAGGCCAAGGTCAACAGTGCGGGCTGTGCCTCTGGTTTCTGAGGCCGGAAAGGACTGCAACTCTGGGAGGGCCCAGGAGAGCCGGCAGGTGACGGGCTCTGAGCTGGGGGTCAGGCTCCGCCCCCCAGCTCCACCTGCCTCACCTGCCCCAGGGCAGCAGCCGGGAGAGCTCTCTGCAGGCCACACACACACTGCCCTGGATCCAGAGACGACCAGCCTGGGACAGGAAGGGCTAGTGGGCCGGCCTGTCAGCCACGACCCAACAGCTCATGTCACTGGGGACCCAGGGACACAGACCGGAGGCCAGGTGGCTCCCAGGCAGTGGGGTCTGGTCTGGGGGGTCCCAGGGAGGAGGGAGAGGTCCCCTCGCAGCCCCAGTGGGGTGTCAGTTGGGCCCTGTGGGGCATTCATAGGTGAAGGAGATTTCTGGGGCGGGGCAGGGGAGACACCTGTAGACACACGGTGGGTGACAGTGCAGCACAGTGCGGGCGTGTTGCCCTGGGGCCGTGGCAACTTCTGGAGGAGGGAGGGAGGTTTGAGATGAGCACGGTGGGAATGGGAAGACGAGGGCTGGGCCTGGCCTGAGAAGGGGCATAGCTGAGGCAGGGGAAGGAGTGGGGAAAGAGGTCAGAGCCGGAAGGCAGGAGACAGGCGGGCGAGCAGCGCCCTTGATGGACAGATCGAGAGGTGGCGGGGGGCGTTGAGGGGGGATGCTGAGGGCGAGGTGCCACCTTCTGGTCTCTGCAGCGGCCAGGGCCTTGGCGGAGACGTGGGGGAGGCGAGGGGTCGTGGGTGCCACTGCCCCCTCCCCGGAGCCTGGCCATCTCTGCCTCCCCTGCAGGGCCCCCCCACGTTCCCCTCCTCCAGGGAGCCAGCTGCTGCTGGTGTCCCCTCTGACTCTCAAGTGGCACAGCAAGCCAGGGAGAGGAACCGGGGCTGGGGGAGAGCCGGCGGCGGGGGGGACTGGAGGGGTCTTGTCAAGGTCGAAGAGAAGGGGCCTAGGACCAAGTCCTGAAGGATGGTGACATTTAAGGGAACCTAGCGGGAGGGGAAGAGCCTGGGAAGGAATGTGGAAGAGGCGTCCTGCCGAGCAGCCGTCAAGGACTCCAGTCCAGCCCAGAGGAGGCCCAGGGCCTGCCTACCCACCCACTTGCCCTCCTGTGGGCCCCAGGGTGCTGGCTGTGGCGAGACACCGGGCTGAGCCCCGCGGGGCGGGGGGCCTGGTGTGGCCAAGGTGGCCGAAGGTCCGCCGGTGCCCACTGGCTGTGAGGGGTGGGCCGGGTGGGCCAGGAGCAGGGAGGAGTCCAGGAAGGGAAGCCAGGCCCAGGCTGCCAGGAGGCGGGGCCCACGGAGGCTTTTAGGCAACAGCGGCTCATCCGTTTTTCCTCCCTCACGTGCCCAGGTCCGGGAACACGAGTGCGCCTTTCCTTACGCTGACCTGTCCCCACGTTACTGGGCACATGGTCTCCCCGCACTCGTGCGTGTCTTTGTCCTTCTAGTGGGCCCAGGCGGCTTCCCTCAGGGGTGGGGTGCACGTCTAGAGGACGGCATTCCTTACCTGGTTTGATGGCAGGAGTGGCCTGAGGGGAGACCCAGGCCAGAGCAAGGCGAGCAGATGCAGGCCTGAGTCGTGGGAGGGATCGGGGTCCTGACTGGGATGGGGGCGGGGGGGATGCTGGCCGAGCTCCAGAGCTTTGTAAACCCTGTTCTGAGGAGTGGAGGGGGCACCAGCCACGCCTGGGGCTCGGGACGCTGGCAAGAGGCGGCGGCTGTGTAGCCGTGTGCCAGGTAGGCCAGGGTGAATACAGAGCTGGGCCGCCAGAAGACATCTGTCCCTTGGCACTGCTTTCCCTTAGGGTGAGGGCCCTGGCCCCATCTCAGCTTCCTCTGGCCCTGGCTGTCCTTTGGGGTGTCTAGGCCCTTCTGCTTGGGAGCCCTCCACCTTTGGCTGCATGGCCTGTTTCCCTAGCTGCCACGTTGGCCTGGGGCCCTCAGTGCCCCACCATGTGGGCTGAAGTCGGGTGCCTGGTCCCTGTCCCTCCAACCCCATTCCTACCCAGGCAGGGCACTCCCCCGACCCTGGCACCCACGCCCCCAAAGCCTTAGGGGAAGAGCCATCCGAGGGAAACTGCCTCACACAAAACGGGGGGCCCCAACCTGCTGGCTCTGGGGCAAAGACCCCAGAAGAGGGGTCTCCAAAAGGAACCAGGAGACGGTATGGCCTCCCACCCCCTGAGGGCTGGTTCTCCCCAGTGCCGGAGCCAGGGCCTGGGCCAGCAAGGGGCCGTCACCAGGCAGGCGCGGAAGAGAGCACGGCCACGTACGAGGGCCAGCGGCCTGGTGGCACTGGAACTGCAGGGTACTGTTGCCTTACCTTTCTTATCCTTCTTCTCCTCCTCTCCACCAGCCCCAAGCAAGGTAAAGATGATGCCTGTCTGAGAGTTCACACCAACGGCTGTCACCACCATTCTTCCAGAACCTTCCATGACATGAGTGCCTGGCACAGCAACACACAGAGGCTGAGACAGAGATCTGCACCGCTGGATGGGAGGCTTGCTCAGCACCTACAGGTTTTGTCCCGGGCATTCCAGGAGCGGGGACCCCGGTCCCGTTGGGCTCACCTGACAGCAGCATGGGGTCTTTGTCTGCCGACTTGCGCACGTGGTCCGACTCGCCCGTCAGGGAGCTCTCGTCAATCTTGAGGTCATTGCCCTGGATGAGCACGCCATCGGCGGGCAGCAGGTCTCCTAAGGCCAGCCAGGTGGCCAGAACCACAGACCATGCGTCCAGGAGGCCTTCCTCCATGCCGCCTCCCATCTCCCCCAGAGGAGGTCCTGTCGGGTGTGCGGCCCTCTTCCTTTGCTCTGCTTTCTGGGGGTGCCCACCCACTCCTAGCCCTGTCATCCGTCTCCCAGGGAATGGGGCCCACGGGAGCGCCCTGCCGTGCTGGGGAGGCCCTCGACAGGCTGTGGGGACAGCCTGCTCCTGGGGCGCTGAGGCCGCTGACACGCCCCGTCTTTGCCGGGCCTGCTGCCCGAGCTGCCCGCCTGCAGCCTCCCGCCCCACGTGCTCCCCGGAGAAGGCCTGCCCCTGACGTGGGAGCTGAGCCCCTCCGCAGCGTGGGTGGCGATGGGCGCGCTCACCATACTTGACCTGGGCGATGTCCCCTACCACCAGCGCAGCCACCGGGACCTGCAGGAGCTGCCCGTTCCGGATGACGGTGAACTTCTGCTCCTGTTCGATGCGGCTCTGCAGGCCCCGGAACTGCTTCTCCTTGCTCCAGTCGTTGAAGGCCGTGACCAAGACCACGCAGATGACAGACAGCAGGATGGCGGCCCCCTCAATCCAGCCCGCCTCGGCCTCCCCTTCGTCTTCTGCCCCAGCCGACACATTCCCGCACGCTGTGCCCGAGGACAGGAGGGAAGGGCAGAGGTGGCAGAGAAGTCCCTCGGCCACCCTTCTTCCCTCCGTCATCTCAGGCTCTATCCCTCCCCTCCTCCTGCCAGCACCTCTGCGCTGCCACCCGCGTCCCGCCCCCGTCCACCAGGTCCTCCTTCACCGCCCTTCCCAGACCTGCCCCTCACCTTCGCTCTCCTCTCCAGGTGGCGCATAGAATGAGAGGCCCAGGGATACGATGGCGGCCACCTCCAGGATGATGAGGGTCACATCCTGCAGGGCCTCCCATACCAGCTGCAGGAACGTCTTGGGCTGCTTGGGAGGGATGAAGTTCTGCCCGTAGATCTGCCTGCGCTTCTCCAAGTCATTGGTGTTGTCGGCCAGGCCTGCGCAGTGTGGGCACGTGGAGCAGAGGCACAGAAGGAGAGGATGGGAAAGGCCAGCCCCGCATCCCCCTGCCCCTTTCTCCGTGCCTGTCTTTCCCTCTACACCGATAGCTCCCAGAAAGCGGGCACTGCACTGGCCTGGCACCTGGAGCCCTTCTGCAAACCCTGGGGGCATGTAGGCGGGAGCGCTGGCAGCCTCTCCAGCTGCCTGGAGGGCACCGGTGCGCGACCGCGACCACGCGGTAACTCGGAGCCCGAGCGCAAGGAACGGGGGACCATCCTCCTGGTGCGCCTGCGGAGCTCCAGGAACTACAGTCCCCTCCGCAGCCCCGACAAGCTGTGTGAGCCGGGAGGGAGGGAGGGAGGGGGGCGGTTTGCGCAGCGGCTCAGAATCAACACCCACAAAGGGGCCCGCCCCAGCTTTTGGAAGCTGGGCCCTGACTTCTCAGTCTTGGGACGACCCACTTCCCACCCAGGCCTGCACCAAGGCCGCTGGGTCTCTCCTTCTAGAGCATGAGTCTCCTCAGGCCCATTCCTGAAGGTACCGAAAGCTTCCATGTGGGACTGGTGTCCAGGCCATTGCCTCCGAAGGCCAGGCATCCACTTGGCCATCTTCCCCAGAGGCAGGCAGATGGGATGACACAGTCCCCTGGCCCCGACCTCAGCGCTTGGGACTCTGCTTCCTTCCAGGCCCATCCACGGGCCCCCCACCCCCCACTCCCCCCAAGCCTTTCTGGCTTCTCTGCCCCCAAGTGCCTGGTCCCACACTGACACCTCGTGGACAGACAGTGGCTTGCAGTTCCCAGACCTGAGTAGCTGCCACTCCCCAGGCCTCCAGCGGGGAGGGGAGGGGCAGGGGGGTGGGCAACCAGAAGGACCCGGGTGCCAGCCCTTGGGGTGCCCCCTGCTGGCTTGGAAAGCCACACAAGACCGGGTCCCAGATGAGTTGAGAACAAGAAAGTGCTGAGTGTGGTGCAAAGGGGTTGGAAGGAAGGAGGGTGGGTGTGTGCTGGACAGGGAAAGGTGGCTTCTGGGGAGGGGGAGGGGGAGGGGAGGGGGAGGGGAGGGGGAGGGGGAGGGGGAGGGGGAGGGGAGGGGGAGGGGGAGGGGGGAGGGGGAGGGGAGGGGGAGGGGGAGGGGGGAGGGGGAGGGGGAGGGGGAGGGGGAGGGGGAGGGGGAGGGGAGGGGAGGGGAGGGGAGGGGGAGGGGGCCCCTCGGGGTGGAAGGACTGACAAGAGCAAAAGCCCCCAGACACACTGCCTTGGCACGTCCCCCGAGCTAGGCCATGACCTAGGAGCCACAGCTGTCTCTGCCCGTCCCCTGCCTCACTGTGCCTGGGCCCGGCCACGGCTCAAGTTTCTGGAGGCTGTGGAGTTGGGGGTCTGGGAGAAGCTCAGGACCTCAGCTCCTAAGGGCTGGGGACCCAGCTCAGGGCCCATGTCCCACTCCCTTCACCTACAGGAGATGTGAAAGGTGGGGTTGTTACTAGGAAGGTCCTCGAACCCTGAATCTCCCAGACACTCAGGGTCTCCACTACCCCCGCCCTGGGAAAGGGCACTGATCTGGAGGCCCCGAGAATGATAGAGGAGAGCCCATGGGTCCTCGTCACGCCTCAGGAATCTGCATCTTGCCTGCCCTGCCCCCTATGCCCGGCTGGTCCCCGCAGGAAGCTAGGCCCCCAGGGCCCCTTCCCCAGGAGCTCCCTCCCTCCCTCCTTCCCTCAGCCCGTCCCTTGGCCTTGGTTTGCCCTTGGTGCGGCAGCAGTGCTTCTCTATGCCTTGCTCTAGACCAGCCAGAGGCCCTGGCCTTCCTGTGGGTTCAGGGGTCCGAAGTGCTTGCTGGGGTGACCGAAGGCAGCTGCAGCCCCTCTGGCTCTGAGCACGCACTGGTCCAGCAGGGCCCCTGAGGTGGCCCAGGTCCTGGGTGCAGGGCCAGTGGCCGGCAGTTGGCATGGACTCAGGTGGGCACCCTGCCCAGAGCAGAGGCCAGATGCCTTCAGAATTGGATTAGGACCACATGGGGCAGTTCTCGGCTAATCTGCCCTCTCCTTTCCACGAGTGCTAGTGGAGGCCAAGCGGGGGAAGGGCCGGGGCCCAGGCTCCCTGGCTTCTGGAATCCTCCTGGATAGCTGAAAATGCCCTGGTCTCCTCACCCTCCCCAAAGCACCAGGGGGTGTGCGGGGGGCCTGGGCTCAGCTAAGTCGCCCCTCCCCCAGCTCAGGTCACTGTGTCTGAAGCAGGAGCGGGAACGTCCAGGTGAGAACTCTGGGGCCTTGAGGGCCCCCAGGGTCGGAGATGGGAGGGTGGTCCTCGAACCGCTCGTTCTTCGGGATGCAGACCAAGCCAGGCTGGGGTCCCTCTGTTGGGGTCACCCACCTGGGCACCCGCCCTTCTTTACGCCTGCCCCTCCGCGGGCACCGGGCGAGCGCCAGAGCCTCTGTGGCAGAATCGGGCACGTTCCCAGGGGCCTTGACATTTTAAATATTTAACAAGGCCTGACAGGCAGAGGAAAGAGCTACCAGCTGAAGCCCATCTGCTTCCTTTTATCTGGGAGAGGCCAGAGCCCTTGTGGCTAAATGGCCCTCCACCCCGGCCTCCCCCCCAACCCCGGCCCCAAGTCCGGGGGCTGGGGGGAGGGGCTGGGTGAGGAGGAGAGCAGGAGAGAGCTCCTCCGGCCCTGAACCAAGCCATCTGCCCCGATCACACACCCACACCAGGCCGGGTCCCTTTAGAGCACAAAGCAGGAGAGACCCAGGCGGCCCCTCAGAGCTCCTGAGCTGGCCGTGCGGGCGCCCCCTCACCCAGCCTCAGGCCCACCTCCTCTGCAGGGGGGGTGGGGGCAGGAGGAATCTCCACTGCCCGTTCCAGCCCAGGTGTCACCTGCACACAGACGGAGCCAGAGAGCAGGAGACAAGGGTGGCGGCCGGGGCCCTGGGTGGACAGAGGTGTGATAGCCAAGACAGGAGCTGCTGCCATCAGCCGGCACTGGCCGGCAGCAGCCCTGGCACCAGCAGCCCTGCCGGGGAAGCGGCAGCTGGGCCAGAAATGCTCCGGCCTCTGGAAACTGGGGCCAAGCCCGGCTCCCGGGGTCCCGGCCTCCCAGCAGACCCAGCGGGCAGGACTGGGGAAGGCTGGTGCAGGGCAGGGCAGACGTCTGCTCTGGAGCAGGGGAAAAGGGCCACAGGGCAGAGGGGGAGACCAAGGTGGCAATCAGGCCTCCAGCCCTAGAACCTTCTAGAGGACACACCCCAGGCTGCCACCTCCACTCAGCACTATACCGGGCCCCCACCCCAAGCCCCTCCCTAGAGGACCGAACCCTACGCCTTTCCTCCTCTTCCTGCCCCCCTCAACGGCACAGAGGGCCGAGCATATGGGGAACCGGGGGCACTCGGTCAGGGGCTGCCCCGCTCGTCTCTTGGAAGAGCTGCTGGGGTTTCAGTTTGGGGCCCATCCCGCCAGCATGTGCGATTCGGTGCCGGCTTCTCCCTTCCTCTTCTCTGTCGTTCCATTTCTAGTTAATCCAAAGAAGAGATGCAAGCGGGAACTGCTGATTACGGACGCACAGGTGCAGGGGGTCGGGTTGCCCCACACAGAGCATGTCCCACTCAGGGGGAAATGGGAGCGCACAGGCCCGATCATGGTCATGGTCGTGGTCAGGAGTGCCTCTGGGAAGCTGCTGCAAGCCCGCCCAGCCCTTGACGGGGCCTGCCCCCGGGGCCAGAGAACGTCTGCAGGGAGGAGTGAGGGGCGGCGCAGGGCCGTGCACCCCCGGCGCACACGCCGCCCGTGCCAGGGCTCTGCTGGCAGACTTACCCTCCGTGGGTGAGGTCTTCAGCCTCCTGCAGAGCCCGCCCACATCCCCGTAGGTTTCCTGGACTTTCTGCAGCGCCTCGGCCCCTCGGAGCTCCATGAGGGAGCGCAGCTCAGCCAGTGTGCACCCAAAGCCCCCTGCGTGGGGGGCCTCCCGCTGCTGCTGGGGTTTGGGGTGGAACTCGATGGAACTGTTGGCCACGTCCCCCATCCTGCCTGTGGCGCGGGAGGGGAGGGTGTCCTCCAAGGTCCCAGCGCCTGGGTGACGTGCGGCGAGGTGGCGGCAGAGGGAAGTGGCCGCACACAGACACCTGGGGAGAAGGAGGTGAGAAGAAGCCCGGGGCTCGGTTGAGACAAAACCAAGGTCCACTCTCCTGGAATGTTCTCTGCAAATCTGCACTCCGTCTGAGCCACGACTCACTGAATGCAGAACTGCCCTCCCAGGCCCACCTGCCAGCTCACCCCCGTGTCCTGCCACCGTAAGCTCGCTGCGTGGGGAAGCAGGCGGCGTCAGAGGCTCCTGGTGGGGACCTGCCGCCGCCAGCAGTAGCCAACCTGGGATGCGAGGCTCTCACTGCCCCCTAGTGCATCTGGGAACCCACACCAAAGCAGGGGTGACGTGTCAGGGTTGAATAGTGGCTGGTCTTGCCCTGGCGCGGTTAGGTTATCTGTGCCTGTGCCCAACCTCGAGCTTTCCTCGTCTGCTCCAGCATGCTCCCACGCTTGCCTGATTAAGACTCGCCCGGTGCAGCCGGCATGCTATAAATCCCTGCGGGCAGTGGTCTTCTGGCGCGGCCTCTGCGGCTCAAGGTTTCAGGCCTGGCGCTGTGCAGGGTTCCGGGGAGCAGGCCAAGCCATGGACAGAGCCAGCTGGGCGCTAGGTCAAGGCTTAGCGTGCAGGGTGTTTCTGCTGCCTTGAGGGGACCTGGGGTCGGGGGCAAGGGAGGAAGGGGGGTGCGGTGGGGAGGGTAAAAGGAGGGGAGAGGGAGAGAGGGAAGGGGAAGGAGGGAGGGAGGCAGAGAGCGGAAGGGGAGGGTGGAGGAGAAAGTGGAAAGCAACCACAGGTCACTGGTGACTTCTCCGTCACCCTGGCCCACAGCACAGTGCCACCCACTCCCCTTCACACCCCTCTGCCCTCCAGATGGCAGAGTAAGGAGCTGGGGTCTCCCCAGGTTAACAGCAGAGCGTCAGGAAGTTGTCGTCCCTCGCACTGTCCCCACACCCCGCCGCCACCAACCCACCTGAGGAACCTCGGCACCTGGCTGCCCTGCCTGCCGCCTTCACAGGGTCTGGTGGCGCGGGCCACGGGGGCCTCCTGGGCCGCCCCTCCTCGGGCCCCTAGCTCCTCCTGCTGGCCTTTCCCCACCTCTCATTCCCAGCTTGTGACCTGAGTATGAGTGGTAGCATCCCCCAAGGCCGTGCGCTAAGCTCCCTGGACTGAATCGGTCTCAGCGCACGTGGCCTTGGCCTTCACACCAGCAAAGAAGCCTCCTGGCGGTGAGGCTCAGTTGGGCCCGGTCCCTCACCTTTGGGGAAGCTCCTGGCTCAGAGGATCCTCTTGGAAGCAGAACTCGGCCACCAATCCAGGTTTCTGATCTAGAACCGCCCATGGAAACACAGTAACCCAGAGCCTCGTGGCCTCTGCTCTCAGGAGAGCCCTTACCTCTGTGAGGCCAGCGGACGCCAGGAGCATGGACGTGCCACAGTCCTCAGGGGATGAGACCAAGGTCCCTGGGAAACAAGGTCCACTCCCCCATGCCCACAGGCCTCAGGGGGTCTCGGAACATGGTGGAGGCCTCAGTTCCTCTGGACACTGGCCTCACGCTGTCAAGAAAAATCTCACGTACTTAAGGCAGTCCCGCCAGAGAGGTCTGGGAGACAGAGAGGCACCTCAGCTAATGGCCATCCAAAGTGAGCCAGGTTTTAAAAGTTTGGGCACCTAAGTGTTAACTCTCTAGATACTTTCTGCACGGAGCAGCCTTCACTGCCAGAAGATGTGGGGACAAGATGGCGGACACACGAACGCACCGTCCTCTCCGCTCCCATGCACCTCCCCACCTCCTGTCCCTGCTGTTCACCATCTGACCAATCCTTACTGAGCATCTACTGTATGCCGGTGCCGGCCGTCTCTGCTGGGGACAGAGGGTGGGCAGGATCGAATGGCCGGGATACGGGTGCCTAGCAGTTCCCGCTGGTGGGAGAGATGGAGATAAGAGCTTCAGAGCAATGGGGGCGCAGTTTCGGTTGGGGGCCGGGGGGCCAGGGAGGGAAGAGTGTTCTGATACCAGGAAGGAGGCGGATCCCATGGGGCCACGAGCGGCAGAGGCCACCACCGAGCAGAGGGCTGCTGGGTGATGATGGACTGTAGGGGCAGAAGCCGGGAGACGATGGAGGGGTTTGCAGGAGGGGTGGGGGCAGGGACCCCGGGGGCACGACCAGAGCTCAGGGGACTTGAAGGAAGCCGGGCTTCCGAGAGGTCGGGGCAGGGCAGGCTCCTTCTGGGGTGCTCTGTGAATGCACCTGCGCACCCAGGTGGGCACAGCAGGAATCCTCTGCCATCTGTCAGCTCGGGAAACTGAGGCTCGGCCAGGTGTTCTGACTGCAGGGTTTCAGGAGGCGCTGGAGGCCGCAACGGCAGCTTTCGAGCCACCCGAGCTCCCCGGCCCTCTGCAGACGCAGCGGGCCGTCATTCCCCCGCAGCGGTTTTCTTCCCCTCCTTTCTCTGCCCTGAGCTCCGTGCCCCTGTCTCTCCATTCCCGGAAGGTAGCACCCTGGGTGAAACTGGCGGGGTCCGGCTCTGTCTCCCCAGCCCCCTAGCCTGTTGGTTGCTGGAGGGGAGGGTGGGGCCGGGTTCATCCGCGGACGCTCCGCTTTGCCTTTGACCAATGGGCGCTGTGAGTTCCGGTAGGATGGGGGGCACCCAGCAAATATGTGAGTCACTTGTCCCTGAGCAGAGTTCCCAGCCCTGGCTGAGGGGGGTGGCCAGCGCTCACCCGGGGCTCTGATGCCCCTGCATTCCAAGACCTTGCAAAGTCGACCCAACGAGCTACCAGGGCCTCTCCAGCACTTCTCTCTAAAAGGGAAGCCAGATGGACAATTTGTTCCTTTTATCCTTTTGGCCTCTACACCCTCTCTGTGGAGACCAGTTGAAAGGCACCCAGCCCCGCCCACATGACACTGGTGGGTTCCGGGGGGTGACCCAGTCAACCGCCCATGGTTGGGTGGGCTCCTGGGCCTGTGCTGGGAGGCAGCAGCTCATCCCAGGGGAGGTCTCACACTTCCAGGGGCACCTGCAGGCGGGCAGCACAGCATGGCCTCCGCCCCGACAACCAGGGCTCACCCAAGGGCGGCTTCATCTCCCCCCGCCCCCCCCCCCCCCCCCCCCCGCTCCCTGCTCCTGTCCCCAGGTGTGGCCCTGCCCTCCATTAAGCAGCAGCTGGGCCCAGACACAGCCACGCCGGGGCCTTGGGCTGCTCCTAACTGGTGTGCTGTCGCCACTGCGGCCAACTGGGCCCAAGGTGACTCACAGTAAGGGGACCGGGCAGGGAGTCGAGGCCTGGCCTTCTGCCCTCGCCGCAGCCCCGTGGCTGGCCTTGCCGTCGCTCCACGCCTCGGTACCCCCGGCACCCTGCCTGCGCCGCAGCCCGCTCTCTCTCCCTCGGCCCCCGCCAGGCCCCACGTGCCGACCAGCACCCCACAGGCCTCCCTCCAGTCGGGTGGCTGGTCACCACCCTGCTCTGGTCACCGCATTGCCCAGTTCAGGTGCTGTCACCCTCTCTGCCTCCAAGCTGCACTGGCCTCTGGAAGGCCGAGCCCGTGTTTCAGTCCTCCCCTGCCCCGTCAAGCGAAAGGCCGCATTCCTTCAAAGGACCCCCACCCCCCAGCTCTTGTCGTGCGCTGGCTGTGGGTCTGTCCACACACGCCCACAGCACTGCTGGCCTGCCACAGCACGCAGCCCGGCCGCCACACCTTTCTGTCCCCTCTCCCCCGATGGCCTCTGAGGAATCTGAGCGGCCATTCAGGCGGACCGTTCTCCAGAAGGTCCCCGCCGAAAGCGATCGCTGCTGAGTCTAGAGTCCCGCGACTGGCTCTATTTCGCTCCGCTTGGCATGACAACGGCCTGTGAGCGGGTCTTTCCCGCAGCTGGGTCATCAGCTCCGAGAGACACATGGTTATCGATTCGGCAAGAAGTCTACTGCATGGTCAGCCCTGGGTGGGGACAGGGTCCTGGAGGAGTGAGCGAGCGGGGCCTGGGCGGCCCAGGAGGAGCCGGGAGCCTTGGGAACGCCATGACCCCCAGCTCGGGGCCCCTTAAGCCGGAGACGGTGGTCCTGCTAAACTTCCTCTTCGTTAACTCCACAGGCCACCGGGTACAGGGGGCATCAGTCAAATCAAGGTCTGTCTTGAGTGACCGGTGGCCGCTGGAGAGACCAAGCAGCGTATACTCTTGTTTCCCTGGGTTCTCCGTAAGCCTGGGCAATGGCCTCCCTCCGTCTGAATAAGGACAGCAGGCATCACCGAAATGGCCAAGAACAGAAGTGACTTTCCGGCCTGGGCTGGCTGCCTAGAACGGTCTGTAGGCACCAAAAGGGCAGGGAACATACCATTTCTGTACTCCTTCATCTCTCAAACCTTAATTGGCTTAATTGAGTTGAAAACCTCCACAGAGGGGGACTCGGACCTTCTGGCTTTTGCTCCATCCTGGCCCAAACTGGCCTGCACTGGTGGGTGGCGGGAGCAGACCCGCTGCGGGCTCCCTGGCCCGCCTCCCCATGGCTCTGTGACTTTCAACAGGCTGCTACCCAGGGGGGCGACAGGCACAGCAGGAGATGATAGCTCAGCTGCAGGCCTGGACATTTTGACACCTGTTGCCCCTGGGCCCCGTGACTCATGTCCACCCAACCAGAAACCCAGGAGTCCTCTCCCCCCTGCGCCAGCCCTCCCTGGCCACCGCGGACCGGGCTTTGGGGGCTCTCCCAGCACCTCTGACTTAATTTGCCCGGGTCCCCCACTTCGTCTCCTTGGCCCTCCCTCCAGGCCCTGGACAGCTAGGAGCTTCCTGGATGAGACGCCTTCTCTCCTTCTCAGACCTCCTGGCCTCACCTTCCAGGTCCCTGAGGAGAGAGTCAGGCAACCCCTGGCAGCTCAGCCCCTTGGCTGCCCGGAGAGAAAGCCCTTCTGCTTCCCCAGCAGCCGGTCCTGCGCTCTACCCAGCGCCTTCACAGGGGAGGCAAGGGATGGAGGACGAATCCCACCTGCCGGTCCCCCAAGTCACAGGTCGCAACGCATTAGAATTTACCGCCGCTCACAGCTGTGGAGACACAGTCCCATGGCAGCCGCTGGGGGCCGAGTGGAATCTGTCCCCATACTGGTGGCCGGGCATTCGCCACTGGCACTGCCACCTCCCTGTCAGTAAGCTGGTGGTGAGAACACTCCCCCGTTGTGAGTACAACCGGCCCAGGACACCACGCTCCGAGACGAGAAGGGAGCAGAAGCCCCTGAAGTCGAGTCCCAAGTCCCATCTGAGTCCCTCTGAGGCAGTGTCGCAGGGCACAGGATGCCGCCTGATGCCCGCCCGCCCGCCCTGTGCCCTCCCTGCAGACCCAGCAGCAGAGGCACTCGCCGTGGGGATTCCTTGAAATAACAGTCCCCTCCTCTCTCCACCTCTGGGCACCTGGAGACTGGCCTCCCGGCACCTTCAGACAGGCTTGGGGCCGGGGAGCCTGCAGGGGAGCGAGGAGCGGCTGCCCTGCCCTCACCTTGCCCTCGCCCTGCCCTCGCCCTGCCGTTGCCCTGCCCCTTACATCCCAATGATCCCAGGCAGGTGAGGACCGTGGCCAGCTACCCCTTTACCCCTGGATTTCCCACACCGCCCCTCCCCCCCAGGCCCTCTCCCTCCTGCCGGCCCCGCCCCCTCCCCTCTGCCCCACGCACCTTGGCGACCGCCCTGCAGGGGAAATGAGGGCTCCAAGGACGAGGCCCCGCATTCAGCCAGGGAGGGAGGGAGGGAGGGAGGGAACCCGGGGGGAAGGAGCCGAGGCAGAGAACAGCCTCATTAATATTTCAGAGGCACCGTCACTGCAGCTCCTGGGCCCTCACAGCTCCACCGCTTATGCTAGTGGTGGGAGGAGGATGGGATAAAAGAAGGAAATAAAACAGAGAAAACAGATTTAAAGGGACAGCTCCGTCCCCCCTCCGCTCCTTCCCCGCCTTGTTCCTGGTACAGTCTGTGCACACGCCAAGTGGCTCTTGCAGCGAACGGCTTTGGGCAAGAACAATAACAGCAGAAAAGGGTCAATCACCGCCACGGACCCTCTCCCCAAACTCCCGCCTCCACCCACACGGGGCTGCCCCTGTTGCGCTGTGACCAGGGCACCGGGGCCGCCTCAGGGACCCACGGGGGCTGCCAGCAAGGCCAAAGGATGCTTCCTATCCAGAGCCTGGTCCAGACCCAAAGGACCATGTGAGGCCAGCGGAAAGACAGATGCACAGACTCTGGGCATTGGAAGTCCCCACTAATCAGAGTCCATTCAAGGAGGATTTGAGAACCCAGGGAAACACAAGCCTAGGTTCCTGGAGGTGGCAGGGACCGGGGTTTACCTGATTCAGCCCCTCTCCTCGGGCGGGTGAACCTCCTCGGTATCCCTTGCTACTTGATGGCCCAGTGCTTTAGTCTTATCTAGAGCAGTGGACACCAGACCTGGAGGGGTCCCCACTCCCCCCAGCCCTGGGGGCTGTAAAAACGCATAGCCCCAGTCAGAGCTTCAGTCAGGAGGGGTGGCACTGGGCTCTGTAAAGCTCCCCCAGGGCTCACGAGGCCCAGCCAGGTTCGAGGCCGCATATTTGCCTCTGCCTTCAGAGGCTGCGGGGAGGACCCAGAATCCCCCAGTTAAAACGAGCTTATCCTTCCCTGGTGGCGCAGTGGTTAAGAATCCGCCTGCCAACGCAGGGGTCACGGGTTCAAGCCCTGGTCCGGGAAGAGCCCACATGCCTCGAAGCAACTAATCCCGTGCACCACAACTACTGAGCCTGCGCTCTAGAGCCTGTGAGCCACAACTACTGAGCCCGCGTGCCACAACGACTGAAGCCCGTGTGCCTAGAGACCCTGCTCCACAACAAGAGAAGCCACCGCCATGAGAAGCCCGCACACCACAACGAAGAGCAGCCCCCGCTCACTGCAACCGGAGAAAGCCCGCGCACAGCAACGAAGACCCAACGCAGCCAAAACCAAAACAAATAAATAAATAAATAAAGTTATTTAAAAAAACAAAACAAAACAAAACAAAACAAGCCCATCAGGGAATATAAAATGGTGCAGCCTCTATGGAAAACCGCATGGTGGCTCCTCAAAAATTTCAACAATTACCGTAGGACCCAGCAATCCCACACCTGGGTACATGCCCAAAAGAACTGGAAGTAGGGTCTCTAAGAGATCTGCACGCCCACGTTCACAGCAGCATTATTCACAGCGGTCAAAAGTGTCCAACCCAAGTGTCCATCAATGGATGAATGGATAAAGAAAATGTGGTCCATCCAATCAGTGGAATGTTATTCAGCCTTAAAAAGGAAGGTCGCTCTGACACCTGCTACCACATGGCTGGACCTACAAGGCATCATGGTCAGGGAAATCAGCCAGACACAAAGGACGGATACTGTATGACTCCACTTGTATGAGCTGCTTAGAGCCGTCGGTTTCCTAGGGACAGAAAGTAGGATGGGGGCGGGGCACGGGCTGGGGGAGGGGGAGGGGGGCTAGTGTCTAATGGGGACAGGGTTTCCCTTGGGGAAGATGAACGGTTCTAGAGATGGATGGTGGGGATGGCTGCACACCAACCCGAATGTACTTAATGCCGCCCAGCTGGGCGCTGAAAAATGGTTAACGTGGTAAACTTGATGTTATGTGTACTTTCTCACAATTAAAAAACCAAACAGGCCCTACTGGCCCTTTTGCTCCGTATCCAGACTAGCTTTCCACGGTGCCCCAGGCCACACACTGATAGCAGGAGTTCCACCACCTTGACTGGCCGATCAGCTGACGATTCTGCCCATGTGGATTTTGACTTCCTGGAGCGTCCCCTCTACCCGAATGGAAACCTAAGCAGACCTTTCTGCACCCTCACCCTGCGGCCTCAGGGCCCTTCGGCACCACCCATATCCTGTCTCAGCTGGGTGGCTGCCACAATAGGTGGCAGAGGAGCTGAGAGGCTAAGCTCACTGGCAGCCTTTGCCACTGCTCTTGTCCCCTACTTGAAAGAAGTGTGGCCCTAAGGGCCTCCCCGTGTGCCTCCTCTCTCCCTGCTGCTAGTACGCACTTCCTCAGGGGCTCTGACCCCACCCTGTCCTCAGAAGGAACCAGAACACCTGGGAAGGCCTGGTCTCCAGACTGCAGATTCTGAGCAGACAATATGGCTTTAGGAGGTGCTCACGAATCCCCAGGAGCTCGTGGCAGAGACTCGCTAGACTTTCCCTGATTTCTATTCCTGTCTTCCCACGTTGTATTTTAATTTTTAGCTATAGGCGTCTTGTCATCCAGCTAACAACTATCTTCCCCCAACTCCAGTGCAGCTACGGAGGACCATGTGACTAGGCCCTGGCCAATGGGATGTGAGCAAAAGGGACAAGGAACCGCCTTACTCTTGGACAGCACTGAGGGTTCTCAGCGCAAGGGACAGAGCCAACTTCAAGGTTGTGTCCTTAAAGGGAAGGATGTGTCCTCCCCCGCCCCTCTCCTTCCTGCGGGCTGGAATGATGATGTGAAGACAGGGGCAGGAGCAGTTACTTTGCTCCATCTTTTGCATATGGGATCCACATGTCAAGGATGGCAACACCATCGAAGGAGCCCAGATCCCTGACGGCCAAGCAGCCCTAGGTTGCCCACCTAGACTTATACGCACAGAAGAAATCCTCTCTCGTTTTTGTCTCCATTAAGCTGGGTCTCTGTTACAGAGCTCAAGCCTGTCTCCTAGGTAATTCAGGTGTATAGGGAGGAACCCAGCCTGTCACCAGGTAAGATGCCTGTCTTCCCTCTATGACTAAAGTCAGCCCTGGTTCTGGGAGAGCCAGGAGTCCTTCCCAAAGTTTCCATGACCTACCAACCCCCGACATTTCCATGGGCTCCCTGGGACATGGGGCGGTTCGGACCTGGGCTCGCTCTCACCTGTGTCATTTGATATTGTCCTAGAAGTTCTAGGCAAAGCAGAAGACAGAACCAAGAGAGTATCGGAGAGACAGACAGACAGAAATCTGGTCGCAGGCAACGCCGAGCACCCTTCTCTGTGCCGTGGCGGAATTGTACATTCCCTCTGTGCTCCAAGCCTCTAAAGTGGGAGGAGCAATTATCCCCACTTCAGAGCTGAAGCCGCCGAGGCACAGAGAGGTTAAAGAACTCACGCGAGACCACACAGCCAGCAACGAGCAGAGGCCAACGTGAACTCAGGTGGTCTGGCTCTAGAGAATTCTACATTGTTCACCTGCCAAGTGCCCAGAAAACCACAGAAAAGCAACATGTAGTTAAAACCAGACCGGAAATCTGTCCACATGCACCTCAGGGCTCGGAGGTGCAGGTGCTGGGGTGAGACCTGGCTGTGTGAGCCGACACAAATCAACCTCTCTCCGTCTCCGCTTTTGAATCTGGAAAATGGGTCCTCGCTCCTCCTGGCTGCATTGGTGTGAACTCCAAGGACGGGGCACCACCACACACACACACACACACACACACACACCCCTAGGAAGGGCCCCAGGGGGCCCGCACCCACCAGCCCTGCCTGCAGCCCAGGACTCAGGCAGGGCCAGGCTCCACCAGGGAGGCCTCCCCCGTGCTCCCCTGTTGCTGATGCTTCTGGAGCTGGCACGTGGTGGTCCTCACAATCCCGGGTACCCCTGGGCCCCGAGGGAAGCTGGAAGCCTTTTTCTTGCTGGGGCCTTGAAGCATAGTTACGGGGGTCAAGCCTCTACCCTGGGGGGCAGTCATTTGTTTTCTGCCAGAGAGCGCGAGTGCGAGAAAGCAGGAGCAGAGAAGCCGATGGGCAGGAAGCATAATGGCACTAATTATCCAATTACGGCAGCTGTGTGAGGAGAGCGCGCATCGCAGCAGGGAGCCGGGCCAGCCGCCCCTCCCCCGCACTCCGGTCTGGCCCACTCTGGCCCACACCCCTGCTGCTTTACCCTGTGAGCAGGTGGCGGCCAGTGAGGTCCCGGGCCTGCCCTGCAGAGCGTGGCCTGGCCTGAAGTCTCGGGAGCATGCCTCTGGCCCCAAAAGGGGTACAGAACACACACGTGGGGGCCAGGAGGTCGCGGGGCCCTGTCCTCCAGGCCTCCCCGGCCGAGAACACGCGGACAAAATGAAGGCCCCTCCGTCCCAATCCTGCCCGAAACATCCCCGGCTCTGTCCATGGTACCACACGGCCCACCCTGCCAGCTTCCGGTCCCCAGAGCCAGCTCCAAGCCACCGGAAGTGGCAAGTCCTAAACAGGTAATTAAGGAAACTATAGACAGCTGGAGGCCACGGGCTGCTGCAGGCCCAGGGTGACCAGATAAGGAGACTGCCAGGACCCAAGTGTCCTCCTAGGGACACGATCCATGGGGGCCCCATGGTGGGTCCTGCTGGGGAAGGGTCCGGTTTCTGGAAACAGGCTGAAGCCCTTGGGAAGACAGGCTTGGAGGGACTCTTAGGGTGAAGGTCAGGGGCGGGAGACTGTCAGGGAAGGACACCCACTTCCCTGTGGCCAGCAAGAGTCTGGAAGGCCAGGCTGCAAATGTGGGCCCAGAGATGTGCCGCTGACTTGGGCTCCACCAAGGGGGTCTCTGAGTGCCGGCAAAGTAGGTCTCCTTGTGTCCCTCATAGGACCCCGTTTGGCTGGAGGTTGGAGCCAGGTCCAGTGCCCTGGCTGAGTCCCCCATGGAGCCGGCTCAACTGGGAGAAAGAGGTGATGAGGGACCCTGGGCACAGGCCACTCTGAGCACGTAGAAAACACCTTGGTCTTGGGCATCCCACTGGGAGGGCTGAGTGGGGCAGAGAAGACGCGTTCAGACTGAACACGGGAGTCCAGTCTAGCTGGCCTTCTCTGACCCAGACACGAAGAACTAGCACACCAGAGCGTTTGGGCCACCTTTCCAGGCTGACCTCGGAGGGACATGCGCCAAATGTGTGGATGGAGGAGAGAGTGGCTGGTAGCGCCACCCCAGAGGACGCCTCGGAAGCTGCAGCCCAGGGACGGGCATCTGCAAGGCTCTCAGGCTCCGTTCCAGCATCCTTACCAACCCCAACTGGCAGCAACGGCAGGATCTGAAGGTCACCAGGGCACCAGACGGCAGGGGCCTGGCTGCCATCTGAATCACGCAGACGGCACTCTGCTGGGTCCTGAAAGCTATTTCTCATGGAGAACCTGGCACACAAATCCAGAAGTATTTCCAGCGAACCTCTGAGAAGACACGACAAAGCTCCGCAGGCCCACGGTGTGCCCAGGAGGGACTGGGGGTCATGCAGAGGCAGGAGGGCCCCTGTCACACGGGAGTGCCTCAATGACAACAACGCAGGGTCCGAGTCCCGTCCCCGCGTGCCCCTGCTGACTGCAGCCCAGTGAGGCTGAGAGCCAGGAAGGGGGTGGGGGACGATGGGGGATAAGATGGGGGGCGGGCCTGCCGCCACGTGCAACGCGATGGAAGTGCTGCCCCCGTGCCACCCGCAGGCGCAGCCACGTGGGCCCCTCTGGGGGCCGCCAGGGCAGGGGTCCCGGGCAGCAGCCCTCTGGCCGCACGGATGGATGGCAGGGTCGGAGGGACTCTCGCTCCGCTCCGCTCCCCGGGACAGAGGTGTCCGCGAGAAAGAGCCCGGCCACCGGCCGTGGCGCTGCGGGCCGTGCAGCCAGGGGCCCAGGAGGGAGGGATCAGGTGGGCTGGGGGGCGCCCAGGATGGCCGGCGCCTGCGTCCCAGCCCCTCCCTCCGGGCCTGCTGCGGGCACTGGGCCACATCAGGCGGGAGCCTCCCTCGGCGGCAGGGCCGCCCGCTCGCAGGGCAGCACTCGGGAACCCAGCACCGAGGGGACCGGACCGCCCGGCCCCGGGCCACGTGCCTCCCTCCCAGGCCCCTGGCTCCAAACCAAGATGGGACGCTTTGCCCAGCTTCTTCCAGGAGGAACAGAGCTGAGGCCCAGAAGTGGGGAGGGGGTGCCAGGGAAGGTTCCCCCGGGCCTGGCGTGGCAGGTGGAGGCCCGCTCACGGCGGGGAAGCGGGCGCCTGGCCCTCCCCACGCTGCGCACCGCCGCCGCCCAGGGCGCCCAGCGCTTGCGGTCGGGGGCTGGTCCTTTCGCGGAGAAGGGCCCTCCCTGCGCGGTGGCCACCATCGTGCCCAGTGATCGTGTGCACAGACGTTCGGCAGGGAGGCCACCACCGCTCCCCGGTCTGGGGTTTGTGTCGGGACGCAGGCATGCCGGGATTACCGGCGTCCCGTGGTCCGGGGGGCTGAGGACGTTCCCAGGCCAGTGGGGAAGAAGTGCTCGCAGCGGCCCGGTGGCATCCACCTTCGTTCCGGGCCGGCCAGAGAGGTGACTCCAAAGCCCAGCACGAGGACCAAGGCCCCGCGCTCTGAGGTCCCCCGCGGCCGGGACGGAGATGGCCGGCAGTGACGCCTGCGTCTCCCTGCCCCTCCCTTGGTTGCCCGCTTTGTTCTCCCGCCTCTTAATCAGGAGGGTCTGGCGATCCTGGGCTGTCTGGCCATCCTGAGCCGTGGGCCTTTGCGCTGATCACGTTCTCCTGCCCACACCTGCCTCCCCTGTGTCCCTCTGTGAGGAAAACCCACAGCGTCTGCGGAGAGCCAGGCACCACCCGAGTCCGCAGAGAAGCACCCGCTGCTCCGGACTCTAAAAAGGTGCAGAGAATGAGAGCTTGATTTGGGGGACCGGACAAGTGGCTCTAAAGTTCAGGGGACAAGAAGAGCAAAGGAGTTTTGTTTTGCTTCAAGATAACTGACGTGGGACCTGCAGGCCAGGTATCAAAAGATCCAGGGTGTGGGCAGTTACCAGTGTGGGAGCCCACGCCCGAGTCCACAAGATGGGACAGACAGCCCAGAGACAGGCCCTACCACACATCAGGATCACACGTTAACCAGGGGACAAAAGGTTTCATAAAAGAAACAGGGATGATGGGTTACAGCTTGAGAACCTTACCTCACACTATTCCCCAACACAAATTGTTTTTGGATAAACAGGGCTTGGCAAATTCCGGCCTCGGGGCCAAATCTGGCAGCCAAGTGTTTTTGTGAATAAAGTCTTATCGGTACACAGCCATGGTCAGGACAGAGACCTTGTGGTTTGCCAGGTGGAAAATATATAGTATCTGACCCTTTGCAGAAAAAGTTTGCCCACCCCTGGATTAAAGAGTTAAACATCTTAAAACTGCAGCTACGCATATGCTCGCTCACACACACGCAGACACATGGCCAACCCAGAGGTGGGAAGTTCTCAGATTTCTCCAAGGGACTGTGTAAGCCTAGAAGCAATGGAAGAAATCACAAAAAAAGTGTGAGATACAAAGTGTTAACCTTTTGCATGAAAAAATGAAAAGGCAATGAATGAAGAGGATTTAAAATTACTTGCAACAAGTATGCTAAACTGTCACTATGTTTCATGGATAAAGTTTATTCAGACCCACAAGAGGAAACACTTGGACCTCCACAAAGAAAGGAGAGGAACTGAACAAGAAGAGATACAATTAATAAACGTGTAGAAAAATGCTCACCGTCAGGAACAATTCAAGAACTAGAAACTGAAGTAGATACTCTGGAGCTAGATATTTATGCCAGGTTGTTTGATTACAATGACTAACGCTGGCAAGGCTGCAGCGAGCCAGCCCTTCAGACGCCCAGAAAAGCCCTTTGGCAGAATGAGCTTCCGTCTGGGCACTCTCTCCTCAGGACAGAACGAGTCACCCACCGAGATGCTCTGGAGATGCCTGGATCTCCACGAATAGCCAAATAATTAAGTGAATTACAATCTCTTGAGAGAATATTATTCAGCCATTAAAAATTGTAATTACAGCCCCGAGGACCGCCCTGATACATCCTGGGTGCTCGGTAAACAGCTGTCAAATGAGCCAACGATCATGTTCTTTATTTTCGTAATAAGTACTTACTGCTTCATAATCTTCAAAAAATTAAGCCGTATCCATTTTGAAAAAAATCATTTAGAAAGGGATTACATTAATAAAGAAAATGCTTGTGTGAAGTAAAAAATAGATTACACAATTGTGCCCATGGTATAATTACAGTAATGTAAAAATAAATAGAAAAAATAAATAGCAAAGAAGACGGAGCAGAGACGCGTCCAGTGAAACGGGCAACACTGACTGGTACTTTGGAGACAGGATGAGGGGGGTGGGGCGTTCCTATAGCTTCTACGTCTCAGCATTTCATGAATTTTCTGTAAAGAGCATGCATGTTAAGAGCACCATTTTTAAATGAAAGAAGTAAATGTTATTTTAAAGAAACGCCCAAGAGCCTCCCCCTGTCTGCAGACCTGCCCCATGAGCAGGCACCTGGGCTGGCCCTTGGCGAGCGTGGCAGAGCCCCCCAGACTCTCCAGGTGCGGACAGGCTGCCTGGAGGCGTCCACACCTCTTTACCGGCATTTTCAACTTTGCTTGGTTTTCGTTCATTCGCCACTTGTGGCTAGTGGCTACCACGTGGAACCTCACAACGGAAGCAGGCGCCTCGGGACTGCGGATGCAGGACAGAACTTCTCAAATGAGAAGCCACCTACAGAACACTGAGGCAGGCCCAGGACCCCGTTACGTAAGGTGCTCCCCAAGGACACTGGCCACAGCACCCCCCTCACACAACTCTGATTTGGACCCAAGTTTCCGGAAACCTCTTGCGCTCCAAGATCCCTGCCAGCCCTCGGAGGGGGGACTCAGGGGAAGCCTCCAGCCCTTCCCCCCACCTGAGGCTTTCCCCCTCGCCCTGTGGCTCTGGTGTGGGTGCTGCCATCTACTCGGCACGTGAACTTGGCCTCATCCCCTCTTCCCAACCTTGGGCAGTCTGGGAGGCCCAGCCTCCGCTCCTCCAGTGGAGAGTCTCTGTCTTCTGTCCTGGTGGCATGTGGGCTCAGACCCTGCTCTCCAGGTGGCGCTCCCAGGCCCACTTCCAGCACCTCCCACCCAACAGAAGGTGCCCAGGCAGGGGAGGGCTTTCCAGCCGGGCACCACTTGGTCTGGCTTCCGCCAGCTTAGCCAGGGCAGGGCAGAGAGAAACAGCCAGGAGCTGGGGTCCTAGGTAAAGAAGTGGCCTTCTGGGAAAGGGTGGGGGTGAAGTGGGGAGGAGACATCTGCACGGTCCAGGTGTCTGCCTGCTGTGCCCGGCGAAGTTCACAGCCGGAGCCTGGCTCCCGGGCTCATCTCAGAGACGGCAGTGGTGAGGCGCCCAGGCTGCACGCCCTGCGCTAGACTGAAGCATCTGCCTTTGGCGCCACAGCCCAGGTCTCCACCTAGCAGCAGACGTTTACTCACCTTCGTAGAGGCGCCCTGGACGGGTCACGGGGAAGGCTTACTGAAGGGCCTCAAATCTACGGTTTGTCTGTTTCTCTCAGTGGGTAGATGGGGGGCCCAGGAGGCTCAGCTTCTGACCTGCAGGGTCTTCCCAGGACTGGAAGTGCCCTTGACAATCGGCTCACTCATAGAATGTGCCATTCTGCTGAGTTCAGCACAGACTTCCAGAGGCTCCGGAACCAGTGGCTACGCGCACAAATCAGACTCAGGAGCCTGACGGCCTGCCTTCCGATCTTGGTTTTACCCCCTACTGGCTGTGTGACCTTGGGCAAGTTGCCTAACCTCTCTGGGCCTCGGTCGCCTCATCTGCAAAACGGGGACAGTAACAGCCATTGCTTCATTTGGTTGTTTCGTTGAAGTGAGAGAATGTCTGTGAAGCACTGAAAACAGTGTCCGTCACAAACTATTATCACTGTCACTACTGACATTATTTGACGTGCTGGTAACCTCTGACAGAGACAGCAGCCATCAATTAAATATACACATCCTCAGTTTAAGAACAGAAGGGAGCGTAGCGGGCAAAGCCCACATACGTGCTGACAACTCTGTAAGGTGGGAGGAGGAAGCTGGGCCTGGCGTCGACGGCTTCGAGAGTCCCAGCCGAAGCTCGGCTCTCAAAGTCCCCAGGCACCCAGGACACTCTCATCTTGCTCACCAAGAAGGCCAGGGTCCCTCTCTAAAAGTCACACTGGGGAGGGGGAGAGGGGCTGCAGCCGACCCCAGCACCCTCCACTGCCACCTTGCGCCGGGAGAAGCTGTTCTGGGCTAGAGAGCGCTCACTGACTCACGGCCAACCTCCCCGCGTTCGCAAATGATTCAACGTCTGGAGCTCCAGCTCCGAACCCTGAAATGTCAGCGGAGTCCGCCGAGGCCCGGAGCGCGAAAGGGACTCAGACAAGGTCACAAAGACCATGAGGCCCAGAGCTGGCAGCAACCGGGTGCTCTCCGCCACCTTCTTTGCCCCTCGGGGGCCTGCTGCAGCGTCCCTGCCGGCCGCCCGCCTGGCGCTGTAGCTCCCCCCAGCGCGCTCTTAGCCTCCGGGGCTTCCTTCCCCGAAGGACTGGCTTTCCTTCTGGCTCTGCACAAAGCCCCCTCCCACGCCGCCCCAGTTCCATCTGCCTGCGCCCCCCCCCCAACTTCTGTGCCAGAGACGCCTGCCCCTTCGATCAGACCACGTGGCGGCACTGGGCATGGACCAGGCTGGTCTGATCCAGACTGGCTGTGTCCATGGCCCTCCCTCTCCTCGAGGCAAGCAGCAGGGACAATCCAGGCCCCCAGCCCCCTCCACACGGCTCTCCAGGGGCTGGCTCCACCCTTGGACCCTCTGCTAAGCCTCAGCTGAGGCCCTCCGGGGCCCGATCAGCCCCCCAGCCCTCCCCTCTGCAGGCCAGAGCAGGCAGGGGGTTCCCACTGCCCAGGTCTGCAGCCCAGCTCCCCTCTCGTGACTCATGTGTCCTTGGTCTCCTTGGCTGTGAAAGGGGGTGATGGCAACAGTGGCGTAGCTTGGGAGACTCGGCCAGAGGGTCTAGAAACCTGCTTAGAACTGTGGCAGGACGTGTGGGACGTGCTCCCCCCACGAGGCCCGTGAGAGTGTCCCCAGCCAGCCCCCCAGCCAGCCAACGCAGGGCCGAGTCCCTTCCTTTCTTGGGGCCTCAATTTCCCTGTCTGAAAAATGGGGACAAAACCCCAGGCCTTGCCTCCCTCACCGGGTGATTCTGCAAGTTCAGTGAGGTCAAGGTTGTGAATGTGCCACACAGAAACCCATGCCCACTCTGAGCCAGGCCTGTGCTGGGCACCCAAGCAATGCTCCCAGACTAGTGAGGGGTGACTGTGGTGGGTAGGGAGTGGACAGAGCTGGTGGGCAAATGAGGCGGACTGGGTTGGCTGGGGTCAGGCTGGACTTGACCCTGTGGCTGGCAGGAACCCACCTGAGGTCAGGGGCCCAACGGCCTCACCTTTGGAATACCGAGTGGCCCCCTCCCCCCCTCCCCCCAGCCCCAGGAATGTCAGGTGCCTAGTTGAGGGAGGCGGCCCTGCCCTGCCCCTTCAGGGAGCCTTTACACACTCTCTCCCAACCCCTCACCAGACCCTCGCCCTGGGCTCTCCAAGGCTCCCTCTGGTCCTGCCCTGCCCCATGCCGTGCCCCCGCCCCTCTCCTGGCCAGGCGTTAAGCCCCAAAGGGACCAGTAGAAGGAAGGAGACCAGGTCTGAGGAGAGAATCAGATAGTCCAAGGGGGAGACCCAGGGCTCCCTCCTCTGGGAGATGCCACACCAGCCCTCCAAATTCCAGAATCCTAAACCCCTGAGAAAACTGAGGACCCGACCCGGAGAAGCCATCTGGCCAAGGTCACACAAGGGAGGGGGGGGGGACAGCTGTGCGCAGAGGGATGGGGAAGGAGTTACCCAAGTGTGGCCGAGTCTGCTTGCCGTTGGCATGCCGGTGGCGGGGCCGGGCAGCTGTGTGGGCGTGCAGGGGACAGTGCGGGAACGTGTGAGGGGTTCTCAGACTGTGTGTGTCCGGGAAGGATGACACAGTGTGAGGAAGCGGGGCGGGGTGGGGGTGGAGGGGGTGCCAAGAGGCTCCGAGAACGTGCGTGCGCGAGGCCGGCTCCAGCCCAGGCCCTGAGCCCCCCGGCTGTGCCCGCCCCGGGACCCGCCCGCAGCCCCGGCGGCCTTTCTCCCAGACGCAGATGCGCGTGCGCGCAGGATGCGGGGCACAGGGTGCAGGGTGCGGGGCGCTGCCCGCTGGCCTGGGGACCCGGGGCTGACGCGCGGCCGCGGCGCCGCAAGGACACAGCAGGCCAGGCGCGGGGCGCAGGTGCAGCGGGCGGGGATCCGTGTCCCTCCACCTGCCTGCCGCGCCACCTGCCGGGCCGCCCTCCCCGCCCGCGCCCGCGCCCACCCCGGCAGCGCCCGAGCGCCCAGGGCACCACTTACCCGGTCATGGGCACGGCCGCCACCGCGGCCTCGGTTCCGGCGGGCGCTGTCGCTAGTCGCTGCGGGCGGACGCCCGGCGGACAACGATCCGCTCCAGGGACCGAAAGGCCCGGGCACCAGGCGGCCTGGCCGGCAGCGCGGGCGCGACCCTCCGCGGCGGGCGAGGGCTGCGGCCGAGTGCTCTCCACGCTCCGCACCGGCGGCGGCGGGCGACGCGGCGCGCTCGGCTTCAGCCGCAGCTCTGAGCGCGGAGGGAGGGAGGGAGGGAGGGAGGGAGGGAGGGAGGGAGCGAGAGGAGGGAGGGAGCCGAGAGGGGGGAGTGGAGCGAGAGGGGGGAGGAGAAGGAAGGGAGGAGGGAGCGGGCGCGGGGGGCGGCGCGCGGCGCGGGGGCCGCGGGGCTCCAGAGCCACGCGGCTCCCGAGCTACGCGCCCGGTGCGCGCCCTTCTCTCCCCTAGGACGCGCGGCGGTGCCCGCCCTTCTTGGCCTGGCGGTGACCCCGGAGGGCGCTGGCCGAGGGGGGTGGGGGTGGGCGCGGCTGGGTACTGGGGGGCCCTGGCACCGGGGAGCTCAGAGAAAAGGGCACCGAGCAGGCAGGCTGCCGCTCCCTCTCCAAGCTGCCCCTGGGTCTGTCTCCTTGACAGTCAAACGGGGCGTGGAGCTGAGTTGCTGATTTGTAATGTGGGGTCCCTGCCCCCCTCTGACCCTCACCCTGCCCCGTGGCCTCCGAGGGGCTGGTGATCCTCAGGAAACTGCCTGCTAGCAGTTGGGAGTAAGACATCTAAACACTTTTCCCGGAGGGTAGCTGGAGCTTGCGACAGGTTCTCAAAGTCAATGACCCCAAAAGGTTATCACACAAAGACCCTTATACAGGATGCAGAGATCCCGCACACAGGTGGACACACCCAGAAGCAGACACACAGGGACACACATTCGCAGACACAAGGGGAGACAGACACACAGACAAAACTCCAATGTGGAGAAGACCCCCGTATGCCCAAACACATGTAGGCACGTCCGTGGACAGAGGCCCGAGTGTGTGCCCGTGGACACCCAGTGGCCAGGCGGGAGCTGGCTGGCCGTGCCCCTGGTCCTTAAAGCCCCAAGCTGCCCAGCCCCAGGGCCAGTGAGTGCCTCTGGACCCTGGATCAGGCCCTGGCCCCCATCCGTGAGCAGCGAGCAGGAGAGCGAGGGGGTGGGAGTGGCACAGGACGGGGGCTGAGTGTGAGTGACAGGCCCGTGGTGCGCGTCACCAGTCCGGAGCAGGTAGGTAGAAGAGGCCTGGACACAGCCACTGATTGCTCCTTGCCTGGGACAAACAGGGTCCCGGGGTGTCCTGTGTGCCAGGCCTGGTCTGGGCACCGAGGACACAGCAGGGACCCCCAAAACAAGGAGCTGGCGGGCAGAGCGTGAACTCAAGGCATCGCAGTTGGGGTAAAGGCCCAAGGAGAGCACGGCGGGGGGAGACGAAAGATGGTGCTGGGAGCTCAGGGAAGGCTTATTTGAGGAGGTGCCACTGTGACAGACACCTAAAGGGCACGAAGGCTCTGCAGACCCAGGGGGTCTTCCCTGGGCCAGAAGACTGGCCCAGCTCCCCACGGTCTGTCCCTCAAGCAGGAAGCAGCTGCTCCACAGACAGCCCTTGAGACCTGGCACCTCTCAGTGCAGGCAGAGGTCACACTTACGTGTGCATGTGCGTACACACACACACGAGACTCACACATGCTGACACATCCTCAGGGATGCGGACACACTCGCACGTGCTGACACTCTCACAGTGCGGACACACTCACACACGCTGACACACTCACACGTGCTGACACTCTCACAGTGCTGACACACTCACACGTGCTGACACTCACAGTGCGGACACACTCACACACGCTGACACACTCACACGTGCTGACACTCTCACAGTGCGGACACTCTCACACGTGCTGACACTCTCACAGTGCTGACACTCTCACACGTGCTGACACTCTCACAGTGCTGACACACTCACACGTGCTGACACTCTCACAGTGCGGACACACTCACACACGCTGACACACTCACACGTGCTGACACTCTCACAGCGCGGACACACTCACACACGCTGACACTCTCACAGTGCTGACACTCTCACAGCGCGGACACACTCACACACGCTGACACACTCACAGTGCTGACACTCTCACAGTGCTGACACACACGCTGACACACTCACACGTGCTGACACTCTCACAGTGCTGACACTCACACATGCTGACACTCTCACACATGCTGACAACTCTCACACGTGCGGACACTCTCACACTTTCTGACACACTCACACGTACTGACACTCTCACAGTGCTGACACTCTCACACATGCTGACACACTCACAGCCGGTGACACACGCTCACTCAGAACACTCCCTCCCCCCCACATGCTCAGTTACTCTCACACCTTTACACGCTCACTAGTCACACATAGTCACAAACTTGCACACACTTGTACACATTCAGTTATTCACACACTCACACTTCCTCACAGTTATTCACATTTATTCACACTCACACCCACTCTCACCCACCCAGTCACACTCACACCCTCCTGCATGCCTCTCACACAGTTGTTCACACTCTCTCTCTCCCACACACACTTCGTTCATGCACGCTCACTCACGCACATGCTCCCCTTGCACTCCAACCCCGGCCGCTTTTCCTGGGACTTGCTCTCTGAGAGCCAGCTGGCTGTCCCGGTTGGTGGTTGGTTCTGACCCCCTCGGCCCCTCAGCAGCCCTGGAGCCAGGTGCTGACCCGGCAGCCTGGCACTGTTCTCCTGGCCACCCCTGTGCTCGGAGGGGAGCCAGCCCCCACCTGGAGCCGGTGGTCAAGCTGGGCCTGCACTGGGCTGGGTGATGGGGCGCCAGGGAAGAGGAGCCCCAATCGGTGGGTCGCCTCCCGAGAGCCCTTCCCCCAGACTTGGACCCCCCTTCCTGGCCTCCCACGGGGGAACAGGCTTCCCTCGGGAAGGGGGTGAACCTTAGCCAGTAGCAAACACCAGCCTCTTAGCAGACATGTGTTGGCGGCTCTGGGAGGACAGAAGTGGTGGAGGAAGAAATGGGTGCTGAGAGGGGAGGCTTGGGAGTGGCTGAAGAGAAGAGAGAAGACTCACTTTTAGGACTGTGTCACTGTCTTCCCTCAGCGACCGGGGGACATATTATCACTCCTGGGGGCGGTGTTCATTTTACTGATGGCTGCTGTGCACACGGGGGCATTGGCCCTGGCACGTGAAGTGCGTCCTGCTCCCAGAGCTCAGAGCCGGCTGCCTCTTCAGCCCTCACTGTTCTCCCCCTTCCCAAACTCTTTCTTTCCCAGGTCCTCGGCCACCGCCTGTCCCCAGGCCCCTCCCCTCCGTGGGCCCCGCAGCTGTCGCCCCTCCCTTGCCCGGTTTCGCTCCTGCCACTTTTGGTGTGGCGGTCACCGTCTCCTCCGGGGACAGCAATCCTCAGTCCAGCCCTGAAATGGGAGCCCCTCTGGCTGGGCCCCGGGTCCCCCTCCTCTTCCCACTCTCTCCCTGGCTGAGATCACAGCCACCATCCCCTGGCTTCGGGGGCCACCAGCGTGCCTGGACCTCCAGGGCCAGTGGTCCCCTGCAGCCCAGGGAGGAGGGGCTGAAATGCCCCTGGAGAGACGTGCACATCCTACCCGCCCCCCACCCTGCACTGGGCTGGGACCCTGTGTGGAAATAGGGCCTTTGCAGATATAAGTTTAGGATCTGGAGATGGGGAGACGATCCTGGGTTATCTGGACAGACCCCAGATGTAGTGATAAGTGTCCTTATAATAGGGAGGCAAGAACAGCTGACACACAGACACAGCAGGAGGTCTCGTGAAGACAGAGACGGACTGGAGTGACGCAACCACAAGCCAAGGGACACCTGGAGCCACCAGAAGCTGGAAGCGGCCGGGAAGGACCCTCTTCTAGAGTTTTTCCAGGGAGTGCGGCCCTACTGATACCCTGATTTTGGACTTGTGGCCTCCAGGAACATGAGAGACTCGGTCTCTGTTTGAAGCCGCCCGTGTGGTCCTTTGTTACAGCAGTGGCCCCAGGAAACTCATACCAGCCCTGAGCTGGCAGCGGGAGCTGGGGTCCTTCAGCGCTGGAGCTGCCCTGGGCTCTCCGGGGCCACAGTGGCCCTGTGCCACCCCTGGCGACCATGCCCTGCCCCATGCGTCCAGAGTGGAGCCGGCTTTGCCTCTTCCTGAAACCTCTGTCCTCCCAAGACTGGAGCCCAGAGTCAGGAGCCCATGGGGGTGGGGCCCACAATGGAGGAACACCCCCCAAGTTCTCAGAGTGGGCCCCTCCACCACCCAGGCCCTTCAAGGAGGGGCTGTCCCTCTAAGCGCCCTGCCCCCAGCCCCCACCATGGCCTGAGGACACCTGGCTGGCTGCCCCTCTGACAAGCCCCGACTCGTCTAAACCCAAGCAGTGGATTGAGCTTAGGCTCCAGCTGGGCCCGGCTACACCCAGAAGGCACCTGACCCGCAGTAAGTACTTGGAAATGTCCCCCACGCCAGCCCCATGCCGCTCAGAGTCAGCTCCCTAGTGGCCTCTCCTTTCACGGGACAGCCCTCCCCGAGCGAGACACTGCCATGACTTTCACTGCCCTGGGTGTGTGTGTGCACGCACGTGTGACGGCCCCAGCTCACCCTCCGGGATCAGAGCCCTACTCTGAGTGCAACCACACGTCCACAGCTCCCGGCATGCTCCTGGCCCTCAGGGGGCATTCTCCAGGCCCCGGGGGTGCCACACCCCACCCTGCCCACTCCCTAACTCTCACCCCACGTCCAACGTGCACCCAAGTGCAGGCTCCTACTCAATTCAAGGTCGACTGGCCCTGGCCCCTCCCCCATCTTTCCTGCCCCTTTCCCGCGGGGTTACCGAGGCTTTGGGACTGCACACCCCTTCGCCCATCCACCTGCCCACAGCTCACAGCAGAGCACTCCAGTCCCCTGCAGCTCTGCCACCTGGGGCTTCCTGGGACCGCGGCTGGGCCCTGGGCTCCGCAGGGAGGAGCCTTGCGTGGTGTATAAGGCATATGGGGAAGTGTACACGAGGGACTGTTGGCTGACAGAGATGTTGCCATAGGCTTTTTTCAAAGGCCAGTCAGTCTCAACTTTTGTTATTACTATCATCTCATAGTCTGCAACACACTCGATACCAGAGTGAGGCTAAGTGGGCCGTTTGCCTTTTTTCTTTTGACTGCGCGCGGGTTTTCTCTAGTTGCAGCGAGCGGGGGCTACTCTTCGCTGCGGTGCGCGGGCTTCTCATTGCGGCAGCTTCTCTTGCTGCGGAGCACGGGCCCTAGGCGCGTGGGCTCAGTAGTTGTGGTTCGTGGGCTCTACAGCGCAGGCTCAGTAGTTGTGGCGCACGGGCTCAGTTGCTCCACAGCATGTGGGATCTTCCAGGACCAGGGCTCGATCCTGTGTCCCCTGCATTGGCAGGTGGATTCTTAACCACTGTGCCACCAGGGAAGTCCCCCCCGCCCAGGGTCATTTGTCTTTGACCAAGTGCTCTGGGTACGGAGACCTCCTTTCCAACCATGATCCCCAGGCCCTCGTGGGGTGCGGCCCTGTTCAACTCCGTGGCACCTGCAGTGGGGCCTGAGTGGTCCCCTGGGTCTGGCAGGGTGTGGGTCATGCCCGCATGGCGCTGTCCCCTCTCATGTGTGTGACCCACCGGGCCTACGGGACACCTTCCCTGGGGCCCAACCACGGGGTTCTCCTCTGTGCCTACCAGCATTATTACACCGGTCCCACCAGCGTGTCGTGGCACTGGTGTCCCAGAGTAAGAGGGAGGCAGGGAGGAGAGGAAGGGCAGCAAGCCTGGAGGGAAGGCAGCGATCCACAGGGTCCGGTGCCCAGAGCTGCCCGCAGAGAAACAGCCCGAGGGCTCCGTGTTTCTGTCTCCGCCAGGCCCTGTGCCGGCTGCCCCTCCTCCCACCAGCGAGGGGACTTGACCGAGGCCCTGACTCCTGGACCCCCGCCAGTGCCCTTGCCCTGAGCCTGCCCAGCTCAGCAGAGATTGCGGGGCCGTGGAACACACGGCCCAGAATAGTGCTGTGATGCCAACGGGTGACATTCTATTGCTGGGCCACCACACTGAGTGGTGCCTCCCATCCCCAAAAGGAGAAATCTGGGGACGCCGGGTGCCCCAGGGCCGGGCCAGGCGGAAGGGTTCTGTGCACGGAGCCAGCACGCGGTGCCTCTGGGCTCCTTCTCTCCTGGGCTGGCACTCCTGGCGGCCCCGCCTGCTCTATTTTCGTTGGTGGCCCACGGCTGCTCAGGGAAGCCCTGGATCCCATCACCTGGGGCAGAGGCCCCTTGTGTACGACGAGGGAAGAGCAGCCAGGCCATAGCCTGTCTCCTGCTTAGCCCGCTGGGCTTGCCATCCAAGGGGCATTTCTTGGGGGACTGTTCCCCCCCCCACTCCCTTTCCGGGGCAGACCTATGTCCCCAGGCTTCACGGGCTGTGCCCTGGATCCTCTCTTGGGAACCGGCACCCACACGCTGCGACCTGCGCACAGGGTGACCTACTGGGTGGTCGCTGCGCTGGGAGCCCAGGCCAAGCCAGTACAGGAGTGCGCCCCCTGGTGCTGACACAGGTGTGGCACACAGCTCTGACCACAGCCGAAATCCGGTATTGTGCTGAGCCCCCAAACCCCATTGAGGCGGGCAGGGGCCCCTAGGGTTTCCCGGCTCCCGCTCGGTTGGGGGGAGTTTCTGGCCTGGTGCCCTTCAGCCAGCGGCTGCTTGGCAGACACTCCACTCTGGGAGGGCAGATGCCACCTCAGCCGGCCCTGCTGCAGGAGCCCAGTCTGAGGATAGCCGGGGCAACAGAAGTGACTAGAAGGGACGGGAAGGGGGCAGCATGGGGCCTTCTGGTCCAGCCCTGAGCCTGGGGGTGCTCCCCACTGAAGTCAGGGAAAGCAGCGAACAGGCAGCTCAGGGCTCCGATGGGGCACGGAGAGGCGGAACCTGGGCGCCAGCCACAGCGGACCCTCGTGGCTCCCGTTTCCTTTGGGTCCCCAGTCCACCCCGAGAGGCTACACACGCAGCCGTGTTGCACAGTGTTTCTTTAATTGAAAGACAACAACCGACCTCAGAAGCAGCCCCTCCTTACTACCCCAGGGGCTGGAAGGCCACGGGAGGGGAGACCTAGCCGTCGTGGGGGAAAGGGGGGCAGTGAGGAGCGTGCTGGGGACTCTGCGGGGTGCTGGGCCCCTCCCGGGGGACAGACTCTCAGGGCCTGGCTGAGTCCAATGCTCCCCCTGGGAGCACGTGGCCTGTGGAGCGCGTGGTTGCCGGATCATCCAGGCTTGGGGGCGAGGCCTGGGTGGGGTGGGGGGCAGCTGTCCCCCACCGCAGCCCACCTGGGTAGGGGCTGGGCAGAAGCCCAGCGAGACAGAGACCAGACCCAGCCCAAGGATGTGAGAGAGGAGAGGGAAGACGAGGGAGGGACAGACGGAGAGACAGAGAGAGATGGAGAGGACTGATCCAGGGGCCGGTAGAGCAAACAGGCTGGGATGGATGGCCGTGAACTCACAGAAGGATGCCAGCGGGCATGGGAGGAGAAGGGTAGCAGGCCAGGCCGAGGAGGGATGTGTGCCCGGCAGGTAGGGTGGGCTCAGCGGGGTCCGCTGTCTCCATCCCTGGCCCCCCAGACCCAGGGACCATTTTCCTTGGACTGGAGCCTCAGACAATTTGGTTTTGGGGTGAATGGGAAGAAAGCTTCGTGGGGGCACCTCTGCGTGGTCATGATGGGGGAGCAGGGGCAGCTCTGAAGCTAAGGGGCGTGTGATGGGGGCCAGGCCTCACGCCTCACCTGCACACTTGGGAGCCAGGGCAAGGATGTCGGGTGGCGACGAGGGGGTTGGGGATCAAGGGCGGGGCTGGGTCGGGTGCAGCTGAGCACTGGCTTCGCTCCCTTGCTTTGCTTCCCCCCTCAGGACATCCGCTGTGCTCCCCAGAGGCCCCGCCCAGGCCACCTTGGCGGCTGCCGCCACCTCTACTTTTTGTAGTTGCCAAACTGGATGGCCAGGCGGTCAGTGACGCAGCGGAAGGTGGCCGGCTGCACCTCCCAGTAGGGCACGGGGTTGCTGAAGAGGCTAATGCCGTTGTAGTAGGCTCGCTTGACCCCGAAGCCCACGGGGCAGAAGTCATTGACGCCCACCTTGGTGATGTTGTTGGCGTGCAGATAGACCACCTGGGGGCAGAGAGGTGTGGCTCAGGGCGGTGGCCCAGTCGCCCCAACCCCCCTGCCTGCGTCTGCCCTGCCTGGGTAGGCCGAGCGGAGGGCAGAACCCCGAGGGCTGGTGCCCTCCCTCCCGGCTGAGTCCCGCCCCGCCGCCTCATGGGCCACGTTTCATTGTTTTGCATCCACACGGCCCTTTGAGGGCGTGGAGGTGATCCTCCCATGGTCTGGAGGAGCAAACTGAGGCTTCGGTATGGTTGTTGGGTGGGTGCTGGCCCGCCTTAAGGCACTGGTGTGTGACTGGGTGCTGGGATGGGGAGCTTGGGGGGTGTGGGTGTGAGGTGAGGGGTACGTGGGGCACGAGTGGTGGGGTGGGACTGTCGATGCGGGAAGGATGGCACGTTGGGCTCACATAAAGTCCCTGGCCCTCCCTCTGGGTTCCCTGGGCTGTGGGTCTGCCCCCAGGGAAGCAGCCTCCCAGTCCAGAGCCCCAGGGGCGTGAGAGGAGAAAGAGCCTCCTCCTCCCCCGCTCCCCCAGCTCCCTGAAGCCACATGCTGTGGGACAGGAGGGTCAGGGAGGGAGGACCCAATGACGGCAGGGAGGCGCTCAGACTGCAGCGGCGCCCTCTAGAGGCGGCAAGGACACGGCCGCTAGAGGGCGCTCTCGGCTTGGCCAGGGGGGCGCTGCCGCTGCGGGTGGGCGGTCCCCACGCAGGGCTCAGGCGGGCTCCGGTGTACTCGGCTCTGACTGGCCAGCCCGCGAGAATGGCGGGTCTCCTGGCACGTGTGAATGGGTTGGAAGCAGCGACTGAGGTCCAGAGCAGGGCCGAGTACGGCCAAGTTCATCCATATGGCTGACAGCCAAACTGGGGGTAGGGCCCCTGAGAGAGCCCCAGGCCAGGCCTTGTATCCCTCATCAGCCCACTTCATGCCCTGGGCTGTCCCTGTCTTGCCACAGATCTGTGTACCCCGTGCCCAGACTGTTCCCTCACCTCGTGGGCCCGGCCGCACCTTGCAGGTGTTGCACCCACCTGAGAAACCTGCTCTTCCCTCACGACCTCGCTGCCCCGGGCCCGCCCTCCCTGCTGTCCACAGCGGCATCCCCACCTGCCCCTCTCCTCCCTCAGTGCAGGTGATTGGCGCTGAAGGAGGGATCCCTGAGCCTGCTCCTTTGCAGCGAGGTCCCATTCCGCTCTGTACCCAGACCCCACACGTGCTGGGCCTGAGCAAGGAGGGCCATGGGCTGAGGGGCTGCCCACTCCCTGGCTCTCACCTGGAGGAGCTTGAGGTCCGGAAGGCCAGCAGGCACCCTGGACAGCTTGTTATTGTCCAAGTGCAGCTCCCGCAGGGTGGGCAGAAAACTCAGGCTCCCATTCTCAATCATGCGGATCTGGTTGTGGCCCAGGCCCAGCCTGCGAAGGGGCGGATGAGAAAAAGATGGTGTGGTGGGGCCCGCAGGCCGCACGGCACTGTGAGGACTCAGGCCCCCAGCCCCCCCAGTCTCCCCAGCGCCCCCAGACCCCCAGCCCACCTGTACAGCTTTGAGTAGCGGAGCAGGTCCTCTAGCTCGATTGCCTGGATTTTGTTGTGGTCCAGATGGAGTTCATTCAGGGTCTCGGGGAGGTCTGCCAGGAAAAGAGGATGCTCTGGGCTGAATGCAGGAGGGGAGGCCACGTGTGTGGGCTGATGCTGTGTGTGTGTGTGTGTGTGTGTGTGTGTGTGTGTGTGTGTGTGTGCACGGTCCCACGCTTGGTGGAGCAGAGACCCTAGCTCTGCCCCAGGTGGGGAGAGGGGCAGCCAAAGCCCTCCCTGAGTTGACTGGGTGCCTCCAGATGGCTCCAGGCCCCCCACCTGTATCCATGTGTGCTCCGAAGGCCAGGTAGTGTGGGAAGCAAGGGCTGACTTCCTACCTTTGGGGATGCCGGTGAGCTTAGCCTCAGAGATGCGCAGGTAGTTGAGCTTCAGGCCATCGAAAGCTCCAGGTTCAAAGCCACTGTTCTCCAGGGGGTTCCCACCCATCTCTAGGAGAGAGGCCCCCTCAGCCCTGGAGCCAGGGCTGGGCATCTGCCCGCACGCCCCCAGAGCCTGTCGGCTGCCTGGCTTGGGCTGGCCTAGTGGGCCCTGCTGATTACCCGCTCCCCCATCTCTCCCTGAAAGCAGTGCCGCTAAGTTACTAACGCTAATGGACTGAATGCAAACTCCTCGCTGTTCAAGGCCACTAACTCCCAAGGGCACTGGGCCTGGCATCAGCCTTAGGGGGCAGAGGGAGCACGGAGAAAGGGAGGGGAGACAGGAATCAAGGCCGGGCTCCCCCGCCCGCCCAGCCCCTGGCTGGCTGGCTGGCTGGCTGCACTGGCCCTTTCCCTTCCCTTTCCCTATGGGCCCTGAGTTTCTCTTCACCTTCCCTTGGCAGCTCTGGGGTGTGCTCCTAGACAAGCTTCCAGAAAGTACCGTGAGGCCCAGCCGGCTGGTCCATGGCTGTCCTGGACAGCCCAGCACCCAGCTGCCCTGGCTGGCAGAGCCCCCCCTTTGACCCTCCTCCCCCATCCACTGCCACCGCCGGGGACGGGTGACGACGCCACTGGTGGGATCTCGCTCACCGATGCAGTTCATGTTGCGCAGCCCACTGAACACGCCCTTGGGCACCTTGCGGATGCGGTTGTCGTGGATGCGGAGCTCCACCAGGGAGCTGGGCAGGTTGGGAGGGATCTCCACCAGGTGGTTCTTGGAGATGTAGAGCTTCTGCAGCTTCCGCAGGGGGCTGAAGGCCTTCTCGTGGATCTTGGAGATCTTGTTGTTCACCAGGACCAGGGCCTGAGGCAGCACGCGTGCTGAGGTGAAGGCCCCGGCCCCCTACCTGCCCGCCTTCTCCTCTCCCCCATCCCTGCCACCTGAGCTAGCGATTCGCGATTAGCAGTTGTCAGGACTTTACAGATGTTTGAGCCCCAGCTCAGCCTCCAGGAGATCCGTCTGTGCTCCTGGGCAGAGTGCAGATCGGGGAGCTGGCGCTCAGGCCCAGCAATACCACTGCTGCTTAGCGCAGCCTGCCGCTCCTCTGTGTCCCAGTTTCCCCACTTGCACCCTGGCTACAATGAAATCTTTTCTCACCGTGTTGCTGGGAGGAGTCAATAAGATGAAAAGTTTTCAGTCAAGAAGGGAATTGGGCTGAGTGATCCTGTCCTGCACTTACGGCTGCTGACACCTGCACATGTGCCCTGTGACCCTGGGCACTCCCACCACAGCCGCCTCCAGACCGCTCTCAGGACTCCCCAGGTCTCCGGTCCCCTCTCGCACTCCACAAGTATGTGCCCACACCCATCTGGACCCAACCCCCCATGCTGCGGGCCTGCCACCTCCTTGCAGCCCCTTGGAAGGGCCAGGGTGGGCTTACATAGAGATGCTGGAGGCCTTTGAAGTCATCCTTCCGGATCTCGGAGATGTCGTTGTTCTGCAGGTCCAGCAGAGTGGTGTCGGGCGAGATCTCTTTGGGCACAGCCTTCAGACCTGGGGGCCGGCACCACCGTCACCAGTGTGAGCCATGGCCATGACCCCAGCGTGGCGCGGAGCTCAGGGACTCGCGTGCACGCAGGGACTCCGCCGCCAGTGGGCCAGCGCCAGAGTCGGCAGACGGAGGGGCTTCTCGCTCCCCGCCTGCTTGCAAGCAGACCAGTGGACACCCTCCCACACTGAAACCAGGATTCCCGAGCTGGCTTGGGGTCACCCCCTCCCCACCCTCACGCTTCCACGTCTACCCCACTGGACTGACCCAGGTCGGAGCACTGAACGACCCGCAGGTGGCAGTGGCAGCCGAAAGGGCACATGGCGCTGTAGGTGGGAGGGAGGGAGTCCAGGTCTGGGATGCCCGAGGTCGTGTCGGCGCCTGAAGCCTCCTCGTCGTTCAACATGGGCAGCCCGTCGTCCAGGGTGAAGTCCCAGAAGCCTTTTTGCTCAAAGGGCAGAGCCTGGCTCAGGGCCAGCAGGGCCGCAAGAGGCCACAGGGGCCACATGGTGGGTGTGCCTGCGAGACTGGGGTGAGGAGAGGCCATCAGGAGTGCCCAGCTGGCGCCCACGCCCACCTTCTGGGCCCTTGCCTGGCTACCGTCCCGCGCCCGGGGGGCTGGGGTTCTGCACGTGTTGGCCTCGTGTCCCTCGCCCCTCACCCCTCACGGGTGCAGCCAGGCCCTGGGCTGTAGGGGCCGGGAGGGAGGTGTGGGTGGGCAGGAGACTCCGGGCAGGACTTGGCCTCAGTGGGCAGCACTGTGTCTTCCCAGTTGGTGAGTCTGTACCCCTCCAACACGCTCACGCGAGTGCACACACACACTCACGCAAGCGCACACACACGCAAACACACACGCAAGCGCACACACACTCACGCAAGCACTCACGCAAACACACACGCAAGCGCACACACACACTCACGCAAGCACACACTCACACAAGCACACACTCACGCAAGCACACACACACTCACGCACCAGCCACTGAGTCAGCTGCAGCCTGCCTGGGGGGTCACTGAGGCTAGTGGAGGAGGCAGAGAGGGAAACCCAGCCATTTGCCGCCCACAGGCTTTGAGGAATTCAGATTTAAAGAAACCACTGTGGCCCGGCCACTCCCACATGCTCAGGGCAGTGTGAGCGCGCTCAGGGCTGACTCAGGTGACCACAAGTCGCTTCCTTTCCTGCCTGAGCCCCCCTTGCAGCACACCCACATTTCTCTAAGAGTCAAGAGGCCAAGGCACCAGGCTGGGCACGTTGGGTAGAAGGCTGGGCCAGCCCTGGAGGGAAGGTGAGGAGAGGGGCATTCTCCCAGGCCATGCGTGGAATCCTGGACATGGAAGGGGCGTCCCTTGCCCCCCCCACCCCGCCTCTGCTGCCCTGGGCTGTGGCTTCCTCCCCTGGCTCGCGAGCCGTCCCCTGGCTCAGCCCGCAGAGCCCCAGGGCTCCCGCCTCTGCTCCCACCCTTCCTTCTGCCCACGGCCCCGGGCCCCGGGCCCCTGGAGAGGCCACCAGAGGGGAGCAGGCTGCTGCCAGGGTGGCGGGCAGGTTCAGGCTTGTCCAGAGGCTCCTCTGCTGAAAGACAGTGCCCAGGAGGAGGCTGGAGTCCCTGCCTCTCCTACCACCCCCAGCTACCTGCTTTCCTGGGAAAGCCCCAGCCTCATTTTCCCATGTTATAGAGGAACAAGTGCACCTGCCCTGCTTGTCTCCCAGGCGCGGGGTGTCTGCGGTTGCCCCGGGTGCAGACGTGAAGCAGCCCCACCCCAGGGAGGCCCTCACTCGGGGCCCATCTTGGCCAGGGGAAAGGCTGTTCGGGGCTTCAGTGGGGCTGGGTGAGCCCCCCGAGCCTGATAGCCGGCTGCAAAGGGGGAAGGAGGCCCCCGACAGGCCCGGTTGACCTGGGGCTGGACTGGCGGGGGTTGGGAGCTGCGGCCACCTCCATCTTGCCGCCCCTCTCGCACTCCTCAGGCCCCCCACTGAGCTGGGCACGTGGCCTGTCCTGGCTCCCACCATCCTGAGGACAGAGCTGCAGCTGCCAGCGAGAGGGGCCGGAGCAGCCTTTCTGGCAGCTGGGGCCGCAGTCTGCTTGGCAGGCAGCGGCCGGGGGCCCAGGGTGCTGTTCATCAGACGCAGCCGCGGAGCCAGCCCCAGAAAAGCTGCCTGCCTGCCGCAGTCACACAACAAAGTGAGGGTCCCTCATGCTGGGGGAGCGCCAGCCTCCCTGGCTCCGTGGGGGACGGAGGCCCTGGAGGAGGTGAGCCGCTCCGGGCCGCCGTGCCTGATATTCTGATGTCGCTGCGTCTGGGGCCCCACAGAGTGGCTGAGAGAGGGGAAGGGCTGGCTCTAGTGCAGGCTCACTCTGGGGGGAGGGAGGCTGAGGACTTGGAGGCCCCACCCCAGGGCCCCGTGACAGCACAGGACAAGGTCTGGCTGGTTTCACCCGGCTCCTGGCTGGGCCCAGGCAGTGGGCAGGCTGGCGCACTTTCCGGCACAGCCCTGCTTTCCCCGCGGAGAGCTGGCAGGAGACTCAGCGGCCAGAACTGTGCAGAGTGGAGGGGGCCGACCGGACACCGAGCCCCCGGGGGCCGCAACAGACCCAGAAGGAGCCGGGGGTGATGGAGTTCTCTGGCCCGCCGGCTGAGTGTGGGCAGGGCACAGAGGCTGGGGGAGGAAGCGGAGCTGCAGGGCTGCCTCCCCCCACCTCACACCGGGTCCCTCCCACCGCACACACGTGCAGGAGGGGGGTGGGCCCTCAGCCCCGGAAGCGGGAGCCCCCATGGACAGGTACTGTGAGACCCAAGGCAAGTCCCGCCAGCCCCACCTCCCACACTACCCAGGCCTCTGGGCCTCCTGGGCGTGTCCCCAAGGACTTCAGGCAGCCTCGAGCCCCATCAAAGTGTTCTCTGAGCTGGATGGGTCCCTCCTCCTCAGAGCGAAGGAAAGAAGCGGTGATGGCGGTGAGGCCTCGCGCCGCGCCCACAGGTTGGAGTGAGGGCCGCCCACCCAATAGGGCTCTCCTTGTCTGGCCCTCTGAAAGCCAGCACAGTCCTCCAACTGGGACTGCTCCAGGTCACAGCCAAACAAGACACACTGGCAGCCCCTGAGAACACGGAGGGGCCGTGCCAGGCATTCAGGCCAGGCCAAGGGCGGCGGGAGCGGGCCTGAGGTCTGGCAGGCCCTGGGAGCTCGCCTGCAGATGTGCGGCCCGCGGCTGCCAAGTCGCAGATGCCGGACGCCTGACGCTGTTCCGCAGCCTCGGCCCGGGTGTCTGGCCCCTCTGAGCAGCCCGACCTGAACCCGGACGCGCGGGCCCGTGGTCCCTGGGACTGCGGGTCGCGCTTCCCCCCTCCCCTCTGTCCGCCAAAGCCTTTGAGGCCCAGCTTCTACTAGCAGGCCAGAGGCAGGGGCGCTGCCCAGAGCTCTGCTCTGCGAGCTGACGCCCGGCTGCTCGCCGCCTCCCTCCCGGGCCCCGAGAGAGGAGACGTGCACCATCCATGGGTCTCCTGAGGCTTACGCGCGTTGGGGTCGTGGCTGCAGGGGTTGGGGTGGGCCCTGAGCCCCGCGCCATCGGTGCCTGCTCGCCAGCCACCCCGAGCCCACCGCCACGGCCTCGGCACACCTTCCAGCTACGAGGGGAGCAGACATCCAGGCGTGGCTGGCCAGGGCGCTCCTCCCTGCTGGGGTCTTGGCGCTGCTGAGGTGACCGGACAGAGCTGGGTCCTGTGCCCCTGCAGCCTTCAGGGACAGACTTGACTTGGATGTGGGTGTCGGAGGCCAACAGGGAGCCAGCCCGTCTGCTGCAGAGCGCTGGTACCGGGGAAGTGGCTAGGCGGCCGGTACTGACCAGGCCGGACGTCTCTCCCCACAGCCTTGAGGACAGCCATCACCTCCACCCCCAGCCTTCTGGGAAACCTCTGGAAGGCCGGCGGTTCCAGTGCCGGCCTTCTGCCATGCCTGAGTCAGGCGGCAGATGAGCCAGGTCAGCTGGGGGTCCTGGGCTGCTGGGTGCCCTGCCCCCCCTCCCGCACCCCCGAAGGCTCGCTGCAGAAACCCTGAGGGCGGGGGAAGGTGTTCTATCCCTTCCCAGGGTGGGCCAGGGCACTCAAGGGATTTCTTAGCACAGCCCTCCTGAGGACCAGCAGGAAACTCCTGCCCAAGGCCACACTGTGAGGAAATGGGAGAGGGGGCACACGTGCCCTGCCCCACCCTCTGCCCCCGCAGACTTGGCTGCAGAGCCCAAAGTCACAGAATCCCGAACTCCCTGGGTTGCACAGGGGGCCGAACCAGCCCCCGGTCCCTGCAGAAGACTCCTTGCATCTCCCCCACTCTGGCTGGGAGGTGACGCTGACGGAAAGCAGGGCCCTGCCCTGTGGGTCCTGCGCCCCCTGGCTTGCATCACGAATCCTCTAGAAACATGGCGTCTCTCTCTGACTGCCACCATCCATAGCTCCCCTCAGCCCGCGGGGCCAGATGCCCCTCCTCGGCCCCAGCGCACCCATCAGGCCAGCCCCAGCCCCTCTGCCTCCGCCTCCAGCTGCACAGAAGTGGCCTGGAAAAGCCATCATCCCAGCCTGGCCCGGGAGGTTCCCCCAAGCATTTTAGGTCCCAGCAGGTGCCAGACCCCACAGGGAGATGCTCTCAGCCTGGTTCCCAGAGCCTGAGGTCCTGTCTGCCCTCTGCCCCTCTCCTTCAGGTCCTAGTTTTGTTCCCCAAATCCCCGATCCCATGGCCACTCGGGCCTCTGACTGCTGTGTCCCTCTTGGCCATCTGAGCCACCCAGAGGCAGCTGGTGGGGGAGAAGCAGGGGCCGCTTGAGTCGCATGGAACCTGGGACCACCCCCAGCCCGCTGCCCCTTGTCCTGCAGCTCTGCTCCAGGCTGGGGTTTCTGCCGAGTTTGGCCTTCAGACGCCGTGGATCGCGAGAGCTGGCTGTGAGGAGGCCGGGTAGAGCCCCAGTCCCCTAAACCTGAACGATGTGTCACCATGGGGAGGGGCAGGCATGAGTCGTCTGAGTCCCTGGCACCTCCACTGGGCTTGGGAACGTCAGCGATACCAGCCTGCCAATGAGCGCGAGCTGGGCTGCTCTGCGGACTGCTATGGGGGCCGAGCAGCCTCTGGAGGAGCTGAGGCTGGTGGCGTGTGGGCAAGTGGGCAGCTCCCATAGGCACCCAGGAGCTGCCCCACCCCAGAGTAGAGAGGGTGGGGGACAAGCCAAACAGAGTCCCAGAGGGCGTGAAGGAAGTCCTGGGGGACCCTGGGGCTGGGGACTCCAGGTGAGGGGAGGGCTTTCACCCCAGAACCTTCCATCTGGAAGGTGGGGAGATGAACCACAGCCCCAGGGAGCACTGGGAAACTGGTTTTGGAAGCCTGGAGAAGGGCCTGGCTCTAGGGCTACCAGTTAGCCTCTGGCCTGGGGCAGGACTAAGCAGACTCCGTCTCCGTCCTCCCAGCGCAGGCACCTCTGCCTCTCCCCGCACTGGCTTCCTTGAAGATAGGATTCACAGAAAAGGTTTCGTGGGTGATCAGGTGTGGGCCCCAGTATGTGAGCAGAGGGGACAGAGGGGTGGGAGGAGAACTGAGTGCCCCGGGCACCAGCTGACAGGACAAGAGGGGGCAGAGCTGGCAGGGCCCGGGGGTGCCTGCCTCCAGAGGGGGCCCATGTTCACCCCCACCCTATGCTCACAGCAGGGCGCCCCAGGACAGTCACCATCACCCTCTAGCCCCAGGATTTGAGCTAAGCCCTTGGGCTGGTGTGTCCCCTCCCACCAGCAGGGCCGACAGGCACAGGGAGGGGTGGGCAGCTCAGGGCAGGGACCAAGCTCTCCAACCCTGGGGAAGAACTTTCTAACAATCCAGGGTGTTGGCAGGGAAGGAGAGGGTCTCCAGACATGCCATTGAAAGGGCAAACAGCCCAGTGGCCTAGCAGGTGGGGCTCTGGAGGCCCCGAGCTGGGACTGGGGCCCTGCCCGGAGGCGAGCCAGACAGCGCCGGGCCCTACTGGGAGTCTGGGAGCTGGGCTGCCGCCCCACAGCTCACGTGCTCCAAGGCTGGCCCTGGGGCCGGCCACGGCCTCAGGCTGCATCCCCAGGAGGCCAAGGACAAGTGATGGCTGGGACAGGCCTGTCTCCTTGGGGCTTCTCCAGGGAGTGGAGGAGAGCTGGTGGTGGGTGGGCCTGGGAAGGGGCTCATGACAGATCCCTCCTCTGGGACTCCACGCCGGTGCTGGAAGGGATGCTCTGTGGTCCTGAATGACTAAGGAATGTTGCTAAAGAAAGGAACTGCTTTCTTGTCTTAGGAACACACCCTCTCTTCCGGTCCTTCCCCATTCACGCTCCTCTGATGGGCCAGGGCCACTGAGGGGATTGGGGAGAAATTGGGGCCAATGCTTGCATGTCACCCTGCATGACAGTCAGAGGGCCAGCACCCCAGATTTCTGGGCCCCTAAAATGAGCTGGTACAGAACTGCCACCAGACCCATTGGTGAAGGGGCTGGGCCGCGGACTCCCCATCGACATAGTGGGGTCCCTGGTCCCTGCTCCAGGGCAGGGCATAAAAGCGGTCGGATGGTTAATGCCCTCTGTGAGCCGGGTCCTGGGACGTGAAGGTGGGCCGGTCGCTGCCTCGCCGTGGGGGCCCTCCCTGCTCCCAGCCTTCTTCCCACCGCCCGGTCTTGGCGGCTCGGAGACAGTGCCATGGCTTCCTTTCGATGCACGCACAGAGAACTGCCCTGAGAGGTTCACCCACGCTGGCCCACGGCAGCCGGACACCGGAAGTTGCACAGAAAGGCGCCTCTGCCGAACCGCCAGCCTTCCCAGGGTGTGGGTGGCACCGAGGGGGGCCTGAGCATCTCCAGCTGGTCTCAATCTCAGTCAGTCCCTGCCTCGTGGAGAGCTGGCCGGCCAGGGAGGGGTGAGCTCACAGAAGCAGGAGCCCCCAGAGGGCAGGACTGGCCACCGAATCGGCAACCTGAGTGGCCCTTACGAAGACTTCAGCTGCGTGAGAACGATCTCCCTGGCCTGGGCGAGGTCTGCCCCGCCCGCCCCACCCAGCACCCTGCCCTGGAGGACCCCGGGCCTTCTGCTGCACTCAGCGGAGCAACGCGGGAAGCTCTCACCACCGGGTGCCCAGGCCCCAGCCCCGCCCCGCCCGTGGAGCAGCGAGGTGCTGTTCCCATCCCCCAGCCTTCCAGGATGCTCAGTGGCACACCCAGACAGAGGGCTCCGTTCTCCCTTGTTCCTCTCCTGGGTCCCTCGGCACTTCCCTCAGCATGCCAGCCATCTTGAGAGCTTGCGGGACGGGGCCAGTGGGCCTGCCCCCTCTCACTCCAGTCCCCACGCACTTCACTTGACCATAAGCTATCATCGTCAACATGCAAGGGACTTTGCGGGCTCCCTGGATGCTACGGGGTCAATAGGCTGGATTTGTCAGTCAGGAGCTCTGAGTCCTGGCCCCAGTTCTGCCCCTGACTGGCTGTGCCACTGTGGGCAGGTTCCTGCCCCTCTCTGGGCCTCAGTTGCCCCCTCTGTACAATGGATGGGGTGGGAGTGGGACCAGCAGGGGCCACGGCTCCCCTCCCAAACGGCTCTGGAAGGCAACCTTGTCGCTACACTTTGTTTCAGAACTGGAGTTCTCTCTCCATTCCTGAGATGCCCCCAGGCACCAGTGGGGGGCGGCCTTTGGGGGACAGAGCATCTAGCCTGGGAGCTCTTGAACCTCACCCCTTCCTAAAGGTGCCCATCCTGGGCTGATGGTGTCCTCGCATCTACCCGTGGTCCCCAGAAGCCCTCCGGGGCCACAGGCCAAGCCTGCCTGTGGCTAACACAGCACAGTTGCCTGAGTCTCCTTCTGCACCCCGCTTTGGAACCTCAGTCCAAGGGGGCTCTGGGGCAGAGCGGACTGAGCTGTCCAGGCAGCCCCGCCCGGGGACCCCCCAGCCAGGACTCCGTGGACCCACACCTCGCCCGGGAGGAGGTGGAGGCACGGCATTGGCCTGTGGGTAAGCAGGGAATATCTGGGCAGGGAGCCTGGGGTGTGCCTGGGAAACCGAGTCTCTGAGCCCACGCCGTGGACTAGCCCCAGGCCGTGGGGACCGCTCCCCAGTGACGAGCTTGGGTGGCCGCCCAGAGGTCCTCCTAACCAGGGCCGAGTGCAAAGTGCACCCGGGACTTGCAGTGAACTAAGGGGGCCATTGGCAGAGTGAGGGTACCAGCCGCCCAGCCATGCCTGCATGACGCTCTGGGGTAGCGGCCAAGGGGAAGAACCCCGAGGCGGGAGGCAGAGAGGGCAGATGTGGAGCAGAGCCGAGCAAGGTCAGAGGGGTGAACGAAGGGGATGTCGAAGGTGCCTGGAGGACAGCGGGGAGAAGACGCAGAAATGGGACAAGGACCCAGGGGGCCGCAGGGTGGCGACGAAGGGGCGCGGACCAGGAGCCTGCAGCCGTGCAGTGGGAATCCACAAGCAGCCTAGGGGCGGGAGAGGGCGGTGAGGGGGCAGCGGACCCAGGGGTTAGGCAGTGAGGGCAGCTCAGGGCCAGCGTAGGAACAGCGGGGACACTACGGGGCTTGTGGAGGGGGGGACCCTACCTGAGGAGGGGAAGCGGCGGGCACAGGCTGGCTGGTTGGCGGTCTTGAGGGTCGGGCAGTCCGTGCGTCTGTCGGTCCGTCGGGTCGTCGGAGAGCAGCTGCTCACTCCTGGGCAGTTCGTGGAGAGAGGGAGACAGAGGCGGTGGCAGCGGCGGGAGGGAGGCTAAAGGCTGGGCGGGCGGGCCGACGACGGGAGGGGACGGCGGGGAGGGGGCGGGGAGGGAGGGAAGGAGGGAGGGGGCTGGCGGCGTGGAGAGGGAGGGAGGGAGGGAGGGAGGGGGGAGGGGGCAGGCTTCCCGGCCCCCCTGGCAGCTTCAGAGGGAGTAATTTTCTTGTAGACGGCTGGGCTAGCTGCACCCCTCCCCCTTGCGCCCCCCAGGACTCCCCCCACTCTGCCTGCCCCCCCTCTACACCCTGGGGCACACAGTGAAGGGACACACAGTCTAACTCACACAAGGACCCTTGGCGGCTCTGGGCAGGCGCAGCCTCAGAGATTCAAACTTTCCACTATCCGGATGGGGCCACTGAGGCCCAGAGAGGGGCGGGAGCTGGCTTGCGGGTGTTAGGGCGGGCGGAAGAGAGGGAGAGGGCAGAAGTGGAGGGGAGACCAGGGGCAGGTGGCCTCTGATTGCTAGTCCAGGGACGGGGCCCCGGAATTTGGTCCTGAGCCTCCCAGCCCACTGCAGCCTCTTTTCCCTAAAAAAGAGGAAGCGTTCCTGTCTGTGTGATCTCAGGCTGGGACTCAGCTGGGGGCTGGCAGGACGCAGCACAGATACTGGGGGTCCTCCCCAGCTTGCCTGCCCCGAGCTGAGGCTCAGAGAAGCTGATTCAGAGAGGAGGAGCCAGCGGGTCATCCTTGCTCCATCTGAGCAGGTCCCCTAGGGTGCAATAACTGCTCTGAGGGTGGCCACTTCCTCGGGGCTGAGCCCTGTGCTGGCCACTTACAGGGGTAACTGGGTCAGCCCGCCAAGCGTCCCAGGAAGAGGCCGTCATCAGCCCTGGCATCCACGCCATCACTGGAAGCTCAGCCACTTCCTGAGGGCCCAGATGAGCCCAGGGCCATAGCACGACACCTCCTTCCTGTTGGGTGGGGTCCCATTCCTCCCCCGGCCCGTGTACCCAGCCTCGGTCATGGGGAGACTCCTGCAAGAGCAGTTTTGGGGAGACAAACGTGAGGGTTTAGACGGGGCGAGAAACCGAGGCAGGGAGCGACACTGAGATCTGCGAAGGAGAAGAGGGAAGAAACGAAGGCCTGCAACACGAGACAGGACAGAACTCCACTGAGAGGAAAAGAAAGATGCGTAGAAAGAGAAACAGCTCAACAGGGCAGAGGCCGAGGGCGGGCCAGGGAGAGGCGGGGCCGTGAAAGGAGAGCAGGGGTGAGGCCCGAGGGTCCCGCGCACCCGGCCAGCTGCTGTTTAGGCTTTTGGTGCTCAGCCTCAGGCCATCAGGCAGGTAAGGGTCCAGAAAGTTCTGCCAGGGGGAGTGGCTGGGCCCAGACCCCTCTTCTGTTCACCAGCATCAGTTCAGGGACCCCTGGTCAGACCTGGGACACAATGGTGGCCTGACCAAGCCGCCTGCCTGCAAGAAGCTTCCAGGCTGGGCCACGGCCAAGGGAGAAGTAAGAAAAGCAGGGCCAGGTCGGGAGCTCCGAATCCTTCTTGTTTTCCTGGGTGAGGCAGTTGCAGATGGTTGCGAGCAGGAGATTGGAGAGAACACGTGCCCTTCCAGACACGGGGAGTCAGTTTTGCTTGTTTGTTTGCTTTTTACTGTTTATTGGCGACATAGTCAAACATCTCTGGGTCGCCCCACTGAGCTTCAGCGTCCCCCGACGCAGCTGGGGAGGAGGGGAAAGAGGGTCCAACCCACGTATAAAACACTGCTCCACGAAAGAAGCTAGTTGAAGACGACCACATATTGCATGATTCTGCGTGAAATGTCTAGAACAGGCAAATCTACAGGGACAACAAGTAGATTTGTGGTTTCTGAGGGCCAGGGGGGATGGTGGTGGATAGAGTGGTGACAGCTAAAGGTATCAGTTTTCTTTTGGACGTGATGAAAATGTGCTAGAATCGACTATGATGATGTTGCGGCCTCTGTGAATATGCTAAATAAAAACCATTGAACTGTGCACGTTAGATAGGTGAATTGTATGGTATGTAAATTTTAGCTCCATAAAGCTGTTTACAAAATTTTCAAATGAAAGGAAATAGGCACAAGGCATGCCCATTGCCCAGGGAGCCAAGTCGCTTACTGAGTAAGGTCCCCTCTGTGAGGAGGGGACTGGGGCACGCCAGGGCCACACACAGCACCAGAGGCTCAGGAAGGCTTCCTGGAGGAGATGACTTAGAGCAGACAAGTAGGGAAGAGGCACGGTGTTGGTGGAAGGCAGAGCCCAGGGCTAGGTGTGGAGGGCGTGGGGAGCAGGGACGCCGTGAGGTGGGAAGGCCGAGTGGTGGGCCGGCACGTTCCTGGAGGGAGCAACTTGCGGGCGGTGGTGAGGCAACACCCTGCGCCTTGGAGCTCTTTCCCGCAGTTGGGGGGTACGTCTGGGGCAATATGTCCGTAAGTACGGTTTTTGCGCCTGGAAGGCTCTTGTGTCTGTGGTTTGCAGTCTGCAATAAGCCATAACTGCACACCCGGGCCAAGGCCCACTGAGTCACTGGGCCTGGCCCTCTAATTTGGGGGCCACTCCCAGACCAGCCGGCCTGCACCTCAGTCCTGGGCCTCCCCCTCCCCCTCCCTCTCCCCAGGCCTCAGCTCTCTCTGTGGCTGCAGTGCGGGAACAACCTGGACCCCAGCTTGAGCGGCGCTGAGAACAGCACGTCCTCTGGCCTTTCAGGGCTGCGAGGCGGCAGCAGGAGGCAGGGGAGGGCAGGCATGGGGGGCAAGGCAGGAAGGAAGAGCAGGCATTTCCTGAGGCCCCCGGGCCCCTGGAGGAGGCCGATGCACAGCTGTCTTAGCTCCACAAGAACCAGTGGCAGACAGGGCTGGCCGAGCGATCAGAGGTGGGGCCAGGGGAGGCGGCGGGGGGGCAGCACCCTCTCCTAGCATGCCCTGCGCCTCTGGGACACCGCTGGACAGGCCCCCAAAGCCCCAGCCTGGACTCTTCCCCCCAGGTACTTCGGAGGGCTGGGTGATCCTGCCGGCACCAGCCCGCCCCTCAGCCCAGAACCCCCAGCAGGCCCCTTGGCAGAAGACCCCTCTGCCAGAAAGAGTAAAGACGCGGCTCTCTTGACCTGAGAAGCAGCCTGGTGGCCGGCTCAGGCTTCCCAGGAAAGCGTCCTGCCCCGGGGCCCCACCCGTGCCCCTGCCCGGGTCCTCAGGCCACACTGCTGTGTCCCGGCGCAGAGCAGCCAGCCCTCATCTAGGCCTTGTTGGGTCATTGCCGCCCCTGCCAACACCTTGGTGCCCAGCCCAGAGCCCCAGAGCCCAGGGCAGGCGCTGAAAGGTAGTGGGGCAGGGGTGCGGGGCAGGCAGAAGCCAGCGGTGGTGGGGAGAGAAACGTGCAGGGCGGAAGGGGGCTGAGAGGAGGGGCGGCAGGGCTGGTGAGCAGCTGTGGGTCCACCCCAGGCAGGGCCATCTAAGCCTGTTGCCATCCTGTAGGCCTGTGTGTGGAGAAGGACCCGGAGTCAGCTGCAGCCCGTCCCTCTGGCTTGCAGCTGTTGGTGCCCTGGCTTCAAAGCGAGAAGGGGAGGCCCCAGGACAGAAGCAGGGCACCCAGAGGGCAGGCCTCAAGCCTCTGATCCCCTGTGGGCACGAAACCCTGCCTTTGATGCGGGTCCCTGCAGGGCAGAGCCTGGGAGCCTGGGAGGTGGCCCAGTGGGCAGGGCTTCCAGGGGCTCAGAGGGAGCCCCTATAGAGGTGGTAGCAGCTGACAGAGATCACCCCCAACCCTGGGCTCCAGCCCACCCAGCTGCTCGGCCCATGAGTTTCTGGGCCCGAGAAAGAGCTGCCCGACCCTGACCTTCAGGGGCCCTCTGCCAGACCCCTTCCAGGGCCTTCCTAGCCTCCCTGCCCTGCTATGTCTGGCTGGTGCCCTGCTCACTCCCCTCTGCCTCTGCTCATCACTCCCCCTGTCTGTCTTGGGCTCCCCACTCCTTTCTCAGGTCTCCCCTCTGCATGGTCTGTCCCTTCCCCGGGCACTGAGCCAATCAGCCTCAACTTCCGCTGGCGCCCTTCACTCTCCTGGAGCACACCGGATGGGGCGCAGGGGGGAGTTCTGGGAGGCGGCGGCTCTGCAGTGGCGCCCTGGGGCTGCCTTCCGACCTCTCCCTGGAGTGCTCCCACAGGGCTCTTGTGCGGCCAGCCCAGAGCAAGGCGTTGCCCACGGGAGTCCCCTTCCACCTCCAGGACCACTTTCCAGGCAGGGACACATCACACACATACATCAAGGTCACTTCTTGAGCGTGCCACCCTGCCTAGAACTCAGCTGAGATCCTGGAGAGGGCCCTCGAGGCTCCTAGGCGCTGCACCCCGGAACCCAAGCGGGCACCCCCGAATTCACGGCCTGCTGGTTTCATCCACCCCCGATCTCTGCACCCTTAGGGGCTGGGCAGGGGCAGGGCAGGGGCTAGGCCCACAGTCACTAGGGGGCGGCCCCTCGCACCTCACTGCTTCCTTGAGGCCAGAGTCATGACACCCTGGAGCCCCAAGGGGCAGCAGGTATAACGTGTGCTCAGGGGGCCCTCTGGATGAGGATACTGCTAACGGGAGCCGAACGGCTGCGGAGCAGGCGAGCCTCCGCTCTCTGGAAGTTTACCAGCGCTGATGGCCGAGGCGTGGCCGGTGAAAGCTGGCGCTCTCTATGCCAGAGCTTTTCTTGACCTTCCCCCGAGGACATAATCACACAGCGGCTCTATGTCCCGGGCCGCCAGGGCTGTAATTTCAGGGCTCGAAGGGGGCTCCGTGGAGGCCCGGCCTGTGTCTAGCTATCTTTAGAGAGGCACGCTCTGGGTGTGGCCAGACGAGGGAAGCTGGACCGGGGGCTGTGCCACAGGGAGGCATCTGTGGGCCTCCTGCGAAGCCAGCAAGACGCAGGGACGCCATGAAGCGCGGGGCCCCGTGGTCTTCCCCTGGGGGAGGCTAGCCCCCAGCAGCAGGGCCAGGAGGCTCGGGTGGGGGCCACGAGGGGGAGCAGGTGCAGGGCCGGGGGGCCAGGCGGTTTCTGGACTGGCCCCGCATGCCCGTCATGGTGGCACTGCTCACTGACACGTCCTTTGCCTCCCTCGCTCTCTTCCGCTCCTCCCTGGGCTTGTTTCTCCTGCAGGCCACGATGTGGGGCATGAGGCGGGAGGAAGGCTTCGAACCGGCTGTGCAGGAGTTGTCTGCCCACCTGCCGGCAGCTCCAAGGGCTGAGTCCCCCATCTGCAGTGGAATTAACCCAGAGGGCCTGCTCAGTGGGGAAGTGCGAGCGGCGGGGGGTGGGGTCGCCCAGCCTGAACTTCCTGTGCCTCCCGGTGGGGGCCTGACCCCTGAGTGCAGGGAGGGGTTGGGGGCTGACTGCCCTGGAGCAGGGGGGCCCGGGGCCAGGCAGCCATGCTGGGGAGGAGGGGTCGTGAGAGCTGGGAAAGCAGCGGGCGCTCCTTCAGGGCCAGCGCCTCAAGGGCTGCTGACCTCTGACCCAGTCCAAACAGGAAGTGTCATATCTGTGGGCCCGGAGGAGAAGGAATGCAGGGATGAGTCCAAAGCAAACACTCCGCCAGCTTCCCAGGCCTCTCCCCGCCCCCTTCCAGAGTCTGGCCTTTTCTCTGCTGAGAACTCACGGAGGGGGGTGGGGGGACTGGCTACAGAATGGGACCAAAGCGAGACTCACGGTTCCCAGGCCCAGACCCCAGCCCAAGGTGCTGGCGGGGCAAGGTGTCGGCAGTGGGCACTTGGGGCCCTGCTTCCTTCACTGCGCCCACATCCGGCAGCACTGAAGGCCGGGGCCCATCCCCATCGGCCGCATCCTCCATGCCTGTCACTCGCTGTCCTTCTCCCTCCCCAGCACTGGGCGCGGTGACAGCCTGGGCCTCACAGGCAGGGCAACTGTTCCAGGGGCCTCAGGGGGCTCCGCAGCTCCTGCGTCCCCACCCAGCACAGGATGGGTCCTGTCTTTAGGGCTCAGCAGACAGTCAGCAACTCCAGTCAGGGGGTGGTGACACCCTGCGTGCGTCCACTCCTGGGACAGGGATGCGTCCTGGACAAGAGGGTGGTGACGCTGGGACTTCAGAACCCTGGCCAGGGTGGGTGGGGGTGGGGAGGCTCTCGGAGAAACTTCTAGAACCAGGCCCTCTTAACCCTCTGCTGACAAAGCAGTGTCCAGGATGTGGGCTCTGGGGGCTCCATGCACAACGGAGTGTCAGCGTGCACAGGCGGCTTAGATCCAGGAGGGAGGGAGGCTGGTGGAGGCAAGCGGGCTTGAATGAGATGCATTTATTATGTGCAAGTCCAAACCAGCGCCACGCCAGGCTGGGTCATTTACTAAGTTAAGGGGCCTCAGCAGTCAATGGGACATGGGTGCATCTGAAGCAGCAGGGTCTTCTACATCTTTCTCCCAGTGGTGCAAAGATGCCCCGCCACCCACCCAGTCCCAAAAGAGCAGGGGGCGGGGAAGGCTGATGGGGCTAGGCGGACGCCCCCTCCCCCTGTTGGGGCTGGAGGACCACGCTGTGGTAGGCCCGGATGCAGGAGAACGTGGTGGGTGGGATATGACGCCGGTCTATAAGGTTGTTCTCCAGGTGCGTGGAGATGAGGTTGGAGTCCTGGGCCACGCGTGTGTCACAGATGGAATTCAGGGGCACGTGCCTGTGGAGTGGGGGTAGCAGGGCAGGGCAGAGGAGAAGAGACCCCAGAAAGGAGAGTCAGGCCTCAGGTGAGAGGAGAGAAAGAGGAGCCCGACAGCGAGGGGGTGGTGAGACCAAGGCAGAGACACCAGACCCAGGGTGGAGGGTCAGGCGGGTCGCTGCCACCACCTGCCACCTGCCCACTCGGGGCTCGGCCCTTGTTGCTCTGGGCCAGAGCCCTCCCAACCTCCGCCCGCCCACCCCCTGCCCAGATTCTGCTGTCTGCAGCTGTCCACCTTGGCTGCCCGGGCCTGCCAGCGGCTACAGCCTCCAGTCACGGCGACCAAGATGGGGAGGTGGGGGTGGTGAAGGATGCCCCCCACAGTCCCGCCCTCAGCCTCTGAGGCCCTTGGGTGACGAGCCCACAGGCCAGAGCACCTGGCCAACCTCCCAGGCTGGGCCTCCGGGCTTCAGCCGAGCTTCCTCCTGGGCTGGCGGTAGGGACGCGGGTGGGGTGGGGGGACAGCAGGATGGCCACAGGCCACGGCCCTACCTGATCTTGTGGCTCAGGCTCAGCACCTGCAGGGCCCTGAGGCCCAGGAGGCCCTGTGGGACGGCCTGCAGCTGGTTGTGGTCCAGGAGCAGCTCGGCCAGGGAGGCTTGCAGGCCCAGGAAGGACACGCCGCGGATGCCGTCCTCACGCAGGCTATTGTGGGAAAGATGCAGGACCTCCAGGCCCGGCTTCATGTGCGTGAACACGTGGCCGGGGATGCGCTCGATGCGGTTGTGGTGCAGTGTCAGGCGGCGGAGGCCCCGGGGCAAGAAGGAGGGCACGTGCACCAGCCGGTTGTACGACAAGTCCAAGGCCTCCAGCTTCCCGCGGGCCCAGGGGTCGGGGTGGGGGTAGCTAGTGGCACAGCCCAAGGGGAGAGTGAGGGTTTGCCCCCAGATGGCAGCTGTGCGCTCCTCTGTCCGCTGAGGCTGGGAAAAGGAGTCTGAGGGGTCCTACCTAGCTCACCGCAGAAAAATAAGGCTCTGAGGGGTCAGGGCCAGGGAACCCCGAGGGATCGGGGAGGCGGGCAGTGAGCCCAGGTCACTCCATGGTGGGAAATCAAGAGCAGAGGGTGGTGATGCTTCTAGAACGGGTCCGAGCAAGGAAAGTGACTTCTCTCAGTGATATCCCCCAGCCCCTGTGGGTGGGGTCAGCCCTTTGGCCTTGGGATGGGAGCCGTCCTCAGTCCATGGGGGCGGGGGCTCCGGTGCCTCCCAAGCCTGCCGAGCCGTCTACCAGCTGGAGAAAAGCTGGGTGGCCGCCAGCCCCCTGCCCAGGCCCCGCGGCGGGAGTGGAACACGGCTGGGCGGCCCCTCCCTAGGCTGCTGTCTGCTTTCCTTTGCCCCCTTGGCAAGAGGGGGAGAGGAAAGAGGAATAATTAAACCCAAACGTCCTGGTAACTTTTTCCTGGAACACGAGGACGCAGGGTGGGAGGCTCCAGTCTCTGGAATGGCAGGTTGGACTGTCAACCCCTGCCTCCCCCCAGCCCCCCACCCCTGCCCTGCCTCGGTGGTCTTCAGATCCCATGGACTGTACTCCCCCAGCACTTCAGCTGCTCCCGGGGTCACATCCTGACTCCTTAGGCAGTGCCTGTAAGGGCCCTGTCTCCTCCTGGGCCCCTCCTGCCAGCGACCCGACTCAGCAGTCCAAATGAGATCATGGGTACTCATCCTGGACCCTTCTTCCTGTAGTGGGGTGAATAGTGGCCCCCCAAAGATATGTCTACCCAGAACCTGTGAATGTGGCCTTATTTGGCAAAAAGGTCTTTGTAGATGTAAGTGAAGGATCTTGAGATGAAATCATCCTGGTTTAGGATGGGCAATGCAATGGTAGGTGTCCTTATAAGAGATGGAAGAGGAGAGACACAGACACAGACACAGAGGAGAAGCCACGTGAAGACAAATGCAGAGACTGGAGGGATGTGGCCACAAGCCAAGCGGCACCTGGAGCCCCCAGAAGCTGGAAGAGGCAGGAAGGACCCTCCCCTAGAGCCTGCAGAGGGAGCACGGCCCTGCCACACCTTGATTTTGGACCTCTGACCTCCAGAACTGTGAGGCCATAAATCTCTGTTGTTTGAAGCCACCCACGTTGTGGTACTTTGTTACGGCTGCCCTGGGAAACTCACATGCCTTCTTCCCATGGCTGCCATCTCCCCCATGCCCCTTCCTGCCCATGTGGCTTCCCACCACCCAGCCTGCCCCTCCATCTGGGCCCACGGCACCTCCGGGCATGGGCAGGGGAGGGGGTTTCTGTGGTCTTGGGGATTCTGTCGGGTGGGAGGGACAGAGGGAAATCTTGGAGGAGCAGGTGTGGCTGAGGGCCCAGGCCACCCTGAGCCCTGGGCAGGGAGGCAGGTGACCCTGGTGACCCACCAGAGACCAGGCCTGAGCAACAGCGCCCTCCCTCAGCCCTCGCGGCCTTCCCTCCTGACTCTCTGCCTCCTTAGGGAGCATCCTCTCTCTCTGGACTCCACAGCTCGGCCCATGGGGGCGGAGCTCGGGCGGTGCCAGGGTGGATGGCAGCGCACTCACGGGAGCTCGAGCCAAGCGCGGGGCGCCAGCCGGTCCTCCTGCAGCCGGTTGTTGCTGAGAGCCAGCACGCTGAGGCTGCGGCTGCGGTTCCGTGTGCCCTCTGTCACCTCCTCGATGACGTTGGTGCCCAAGGCAGCTCCTAGGGCCAGGGCTCGGGGTGAGCGCCCCACCCACCACTCGCTGGCAGCCTGGCCGGGTCCCCTGCCCCCTTCCACTGGGTCCCTCCGTCTCTGCCCCTCTCAGGGCCATGGCCAGCTGTGCAAAGGATCCCAGCGACACCCGCAAGCCCTGTCATGACTCTTCAGAGCCCCACAGGACACAGGCTCAGAGAGTACCGCCAAGCACGGGGGATCACGCGGCCCAGAGAGGCCATGAGCCGTGTGCAGGGACACCCAGCGGGTCCAGGACAGTCCTCGAGCCTCAATTTTGGGCTCCAGGAAGGTCAGGTCAGGCGGAGGAAAGGCCCTTTGGTGCGCAGGCCTTGTGGGTTTATCGTCAAAATTCCCCCCCCCGTGGGCAGCTCTACCCGCCGGCCTGGCTGGCGTGGGCAGACGCTCCAGTCTTTCGGCCACAGCTTTGCCTCTTGTGGCCTCGGGGCTCCCAGCTCACCTGCAGGGAGGCTGGTAGGCCGGGCGGGATGGTCCGCAGCCGGTTCCGGTCCAGCCTCAGGTAGAGCAGGCTGCGTAGGGGTTGGAAGGCCAGCGGGGAGATGTTCCCATCGTGCAGCCGATGGGAACCCTTCCACCTCCAGTGTGAGCAGCTGGCCGAGCCCTGCGGACGGCGGGTAGAGGGGCAGGTGAGCTGACCGCCGAGCTCAGAAGGCCTGCTGGGAGCTGCCCACCGCAGCTCCAGAGACCCCCCCCGGCCCTCGGAGCCGGGGCCGCCTTCCTGGGCTGGCGCTACCACGTCTGCCCTCCAGCCAGGCCGCCTTGGACAGCCGCTGCCCTCGGCCTCCGTGGCTGCTCGGGCCCAGCCCCTTTGGCCCCTGTCCCCGGGGGCCTGCCCGCACCCCGGAGGCTGCTGGGCTGCAGGCCCTGCGGAAGGTTGTTGTTGAGGTTGAGCTCCTGCAGGGAGGCAGGCAAGGCCGGCACCGTGGAGAGTGAGTTCCCATCCAGGTTCAGCCGCATCAGCCGCGTCAGACTCTAGGGGGCTGGGGGAGAAGAGGGCGCTGGAGACTGGGGTGTTGCTGGCTGGCACTAGGCCTTCTGGGCATGGCTTTGGGCTCATCCTGCCCAGGGAGCCCCCTATTTGGTTGCATTGTGGCTTCCTGGTTCCCTCTTGGACCAGGCCTGTCTGGGGGTTTCGGGGACTCCCCTAAGTTTCTCCCAGGAGTGCTGCTTCCTTGTGGGGCCCAAGGATCTGTGTTGCTCCCCATGCTCGTAGCTATGGGCCGCATTACCCCAAATCATCAAAGCCCGCGGCGCTGGGTTTCTGCACAGCTCCCACTCCAGGTAGGGCAGGGGGGCGGGCAGAGGATGCCCGGGGCCTCTTCCCGCGCCACCCCCCAGGACAGCAGGATGAGGGGCTGCCACGCACCTTGAAGGCATCGGGGTGCAGGCCAAGGGCATCCAGCTTGTTCTTGTTCAAGTCCAGGCACTCCAGGTTGGGCGCTCCCAGGAACGCGTTGGCCGGGATCTCGGCAATTTCATTCTCTGTGCGCACACGGGGCAGCCATTTTCCACGCCCCTCTGTCCCCCTCTCCTTTGCCACTCTGCCTCTCCCACGCGGGCCGGAGGCAGCAGTGACACTCTTTGAAGGAGCTGGCTCTTCTGACTGTCCCAGGTCAGAGGGGAGGCGGGCCGACCCCAGGCGCGGTGGCGTGGCAGCCACAGTGGCCAAGGGACCAAGGTGTATGGCCTTCTCACCCCTGCCACGGGAGTGGGTGCAGGGAAGAGGGGACACCCACCTGCCAGGTAGAGCGTCGTCAGGCTGGGGTCGGACAGGGCAGGGACGTGTTTCATCTTGACGTTGCCACAGGCAATGGCCGCCTGGGCCAGGAGGCAGGAGGCCGGCAGGGAGGGCATGGCCTGCTCCATAGCGCCCGGGTCTGCAAGCCCATGGCCGTGCCCTTGCCTGCTTCCAGGCCTTTTCCGCCCACGACCTGTGGTCTCCGAGTTGCCGCTGCCACCTTGGCCTCGGGTGTGATCTTTCTTTCGACGCCAGCCTCCAGGGCTGGGTTGCTGGGAGGCCCCTGGAGGATGAGAGATGAGGCCCCAGCCTGGCCACATAGAAACAGGGGCCCGCCGAGGGGCAGGGGCTTGCCCGGGGCTCCCTGGACCTGCCGGTGACTTGGCCAGCTGAGCTGGGACAACAGGCCGCTGGGCCTCCTTCCCTTGGCACCAAGGGCAAAGGCCCAGATCGGGGCCCTGAGGCTGGGGGAGGGGACCTGCCCTGGGAGGGTTCCCCACTTGCCCACACACGGGGCCGCTCAGCTTGGGCACGTTGAGAGCGCGGTGGGGTCTCAGTGGCTGGGGACGTTAGTATGATTGGCGGAGGTTGGCTCTTGCCTCGGCCACTTCACCCCCTGCAGGGCCCATATGGGGGCTGCCTGTCCCAGCTGGTCCTCACCTTTGGGGGGCCTCCTAGGCTCTGGGCCCCTTTTCCTGGCTTCCTGGCCCCCTGCCTGCCTGCCCTGGCCCTCCTCGGCAGCCACTGTCCCCTCTTGGGCTCGGGGGGTCCTGGTTGCCTGCAAGGGCCTGAGCTCGGCAGCCCGGGGCCTCGCCGCCCCAGGCCCCGCTGCGGCTGTGGCCTGGAGATGGGACTGCACAGCGCCGGCCCCGTGGTTGTGACCCTGCTCCTGCCCCCAGGCTGCTGGCGGCGTCGCCTTCCTCTGGGCCAGCCTGGGTCTGGCGGGGGCCTTCCAGCGCGGGGCTGGGGGCTGTTTGGGGGCTCCAGGGGCTCCCTCCTCGGAGGTGGGCCGCAGCCATGGCCTGTCCAGCTGCCCGTCACTAGGGCTGTCCGGGCCGCCGTTCCCGGGGGTGGGTCGCACTCGACCCGCAGAAGAAGCCGGTGTGGGCTGGGGTGCCTGGACCACTATGTGGCGGGGAGGCAGCACCTCCTTCCCGAGCAGGGGATCAGCTGTCGGCCAGCCCGCCTCCCTCCTTCTGTCCACCCAGGCCTCACTTCTGCCCTCTTCTCTCCTCAGGGGCTCTCAGCCTTCTGTCACCGACCCCCAAGGCCACCAAGTGTCAGAGATTCCCTGATCTCCTCCCCGATTTTTCATGGTCCCAGAGTGGGGGACCCCGAGTGGGAGAGAGGGGGAGCGGAGAGAGCTCAATGTCAAGGGCAGGATGGGTCGCCCTGCCTGCCTCTCAGAACTCCTGGGGACCCTTCAGGCCTGTTGGGACAAGGCAGCGGCAGGTTGGGACCCAGCTGCAGTGGCCCCTCCTAGGGGGCTGTCTCCCCTCCCCCGCCCCCACCCTGGGCAACCAGCGCCAGGGCCTCCCAGAGTCTGCAGTCCCCCCCTCCCCCCCAGGGAGGATTCCCTGAGGCTCATGGGTCCCTCCTGGCCCTGAACCGAACAGCCACGGGGGGCACCTCGTGGGCAGCCTCAGGGTGACCCGCTCGCTCTCCCTCTGCCCCCGCCACGGGGGGTCCCACTAGCGGGGCAGGGTCCCGTCCTGCCAGCCTCCCTGCTGGTGCTCCCTACTCACCGTCGGGGGGCCCAGACGGGCTGGGCAGCAGCGGCCGCAGGGTGGGAAGCCCTGTGGAGGCTGGCTGCAGCACGGGCTCTCTCAGGCCCGGCCCCTGCCTGGTCAGGGCCCCTCCAGGGCAGCAGCCCGCCCAGAGGGCCAGGAAAGGGAGCAGCGCGCTCTGCATGGCCACCATGCGCAGGCCGCCCGGGCCAGCGGAGGGGATGAAGGGCAGGGAGGGGTGGCAGCGGCGGCCGCGGCAGGATGGGACACCAGGGGGGCGGCAAGTGACAGTCCGGATCCCTGAGCTACAGTGCTGGGATCCTCCCAGACCCAGCCCGGCCCTTCCCCAGGAAGGCTCCCCCCAACAAACGCCTCCACAGGCCTGCCCCCGACTCCCCCCAAGGTCCCCTGCTCCCACCTGAGGAGAAAGAGAGATTGATTTTTTTCTTGGACCCGAGCTCTCTCGCTCCTTTTCTGAGAGGCCTGTGTTCCTTCTCCACTGGCGCCGGCCCAGTGGCCCCCGTGAATGGGGCTTCTGTCTCCACACACAGGGGACCTGTGAGGCCCACCACAGAGCAGGCTGCCCGCCCCAGGCTGCCAGGTCCTTCCTCGGCGGCTGGGAAAGGAGAGGCGCCGGGCCCCGAGAGCAAGCCGCAGGCCCCAGTACCTCCAGGGTCCTCGGGAGAGGGGGCAGGTGCCAGGGCCACCGGGACAACGGCGACTCCGGCCCCTCTGGAGCCGGCCAAGCCTGTGAGCTTCCACCACAGGCACCGGTGCAGAGGCCTTCCAATTCCAGGGGAAACAGAACACGGGGGTAGCAAGCGTAGACCCCAGCCCCTGGGGCCCCAGGGCCCCCCGGGCACAGACCTCGTGCCTCAGACGGGGCTGGAGGATGCAGTTGAGCCCCTGCTCCTTCCACTGGCTCCCTGCCCACCTCTGGGCAGCTTCCCTTCCTCCAGGCGTCCACTTTCTCCTCTGTAAAATGGTGAGCAGGTGTACGTCCTGAATGCCACCTCCCACGCTCCCTCCCCCCACAGCCGAGTTGTGTGGGCCAGGGGCGGCCGGGTTCCTCGGGCACACTTGGCTTCGGGTGGCCTGAGAGTTCCAGGCCTCTGTGACGGCTGCCCGAGACGCCCCTATGCCTCACGGGTGCCCTCTCAGGCAGAGGGGTACCTGTGGGTCGGGGTGGGGCCTGAGAACAGGGGCTGTGGGCTGCAGCAAGCGGCAAAGAAGGGGTGTCTGACTGCAGGCCCCCCGGCCCGCCCTCAGAGGGCCCAGCCCCAGGCCCAGCTGTGGGAGCCCAGGGCGGGCGGGGGCTGGCAAACAGGCCGGGTCTCACCACATGGCTCTTTGGGGCCAGCCTTGAGGAAGCTTTTCCTACAGCTCTGTCCAGCATTGACTTATGTTTGGAAGCGATCTTAAAAAATGAGTTAATTGTGGGCAAGGCTTGGGTGGAGGGGAGAGGGGGAGGGGAGTGAGCAGCAGGGCCAGGAAAGCTCGTGGAGAAAGCGGGTCCCGTAGCCATCTGGGGTTCAAGGCACCATCGGGGCCACAGAGGAATGTGTGAGACCCAGGACAGGGCTGGGGGCAGGGCACAGAGTCCCCCACAAGCGGGTCTTCGTTGGGGTCTTCAGCGTTTGCCCATGTGGGCCTGGGGATCAGCCAGAGTCCCCAGCGCCAGCAGGTCTGCCGGCACCCCCTCCCCTGTCCTGTCCAGGTCTCTGGTTTCAGGCCTGAATTTGGGGCCGCGCCGCACACAGACCAGAGACAGAGCCCGGCTGGGGATTGTAAGCAAGCCCCCTGGGCGCCAGGGATGAAGCCACCGTCTGCCTGCGCGCCGTGGGTGACACAGGATGTGCTGGACGAGCGAGCACGACCCCCTCCCCCCTTGCGCAAAAGGAAAAGGAACCGAGGGGGTAGGGCTCGCCCAACCCCGATGCCAGACGCCAGGCCCCCTGCCTCCTGCCTCCTGGTCGGGCATCACTTGAGGAGGTGGTAGGGCCCAGCCTGACGCGGGACCCTGTAGCTGGACTGTGGCGGGAGCCCTGGCTCCGACCCTCCCCCTGCCTAGGGATGGATTCTGGAATCCTGGCCCCCAACCCGTTTCCCCGTTCGCGCCGCTCCCCAGGCGCTGACTAAACATCCTGCCATCTGGTTCCCATTAGCAGGGCTGGAGGTGGGGGGCCTACTCCCAGGTTTCTCTGGCACAGTGGCCTGGAGGAGGGGGGACCCCTGCTCCTACCCACCTAGGCAGGAAGGGGCGAGGCCTGGAGCACGCTCAGTTCCCCAGGTCCTGTGGAGTCCTGTCCTCGCTGCCCTTCCCCCACCGGGGGCCCCGCGGCCACCTGGCCACCTACTCGGTCCAGTGTCAGGGCGCCTGACCATCGTGGGGATCTTGAAAGAACCCGCACAGAGCGAAGCCAGCTTGCGGGCTCAGCAGGACCAGAGGTGCCGTCCTGCCCCGCCCCTCCTGCACACACAGCTTGGTCGTGGACTTGGGCTGAGACAGGCAGGGCCCCTGGCCAACACTAACCCTGAGCTTGGTGTCTGGAGCGCAGGGCGGGAAGCTTGTCAGGATTTTCCAGGAACCAGAGCTGCAGCCTGGGTGTTGCTGGAAGGGTTTTGGGCTCCCAGCTCTGCCCTGGACGGCCTGGCCATGTGACGTCAGGAGGACGCCTCCCTGCTCAGGGCCTCAGTTTCCCCGTCTCAATGTGGTGGCTATGGGCTGCTTAGAAAGTTCTAGAATCTGAGAACTGGAAGGGGCCTAGAGAAGCTGCATAAGATGATCACGGTTGCTTCTGGCTGCACAATCGCAGGGTTCTGAGGGCTAGGAAGGGACTCCTGCCCCCTCTCCTCCTGTCCTTCCCTTACACGTGGCCCACTGTCCACACACTCTTGCCCCCCAAGAACACACGTACCCTCACAAGTCAGGACACATTCCCTCACAATTGGCAGCCCGGAGGATGCCAAAGCAATGCCCTTTGTCCCTTAAGCCTCCTGAGAACTGCACAGCGGAAAGCTCCCCTCCTGTCAAGGGAGGATTGGAGAATGGATTCTTTGCTCACAGAACATTCCTGAGCCCCTGTGGTGGGCCAGGCACCGTTCCCCAGCACAGCGTGCAGTACAATGGTGAACTACATGGCCAGCTCCCCTGTGCTCCCAGAGCTGGCCGTCTAGTGGGGTGCACGAGGACCCCATCAGAAGGAAACGGCTGGTCAGGGTGACTGCAGGAAGAAACACTTTCGACAGGGGATCAGATGAGGACTGTGAGAAAGTGACATTTGGGTGGAGATGTGAGTGAAAAGGAGATAGCCACGCAAAAAGGGCTCCAGTAAAGAGCCCTCCTAAAAGGAGGGACAGCAGTGCAAAGGCCTTGAGGCAGGCAAGGCTTTGGCCCAATTTGAGAACCAGCAAAGAGACCAGTGAGGCGGAGCGGGCTAAGTGAGGGGTGAGGGTGGGGAAGGGCAGGAGGGCCAGCTTGATAGGGTATCAAAGGGTGGCGGGTGGACTTTGCCTTTGACCTTGAGGGAAGCAGGGAGCCACTGTGGACTTCTGAGCAGAGGAGTCACACATGATCTGACTCTTTAAAAAAAAATTTGTATCGAAGTGTAGTTGATTTACGACGTTGTGTAAATTTCTGCTGTCCCGCAAAGTGACTCAGATACACATATATATATTCTTTCTTTCTTCATATTCTTTTCCATTACGGTTTATCACAGGATATTGAATATAGTTTCCTGTGCTATAAAGTAGGATTGTGTCGTTTATCCATCCTATATATAATAGTTTGCAGCTACTAAACCCAAACTCCCAATCCTTCCCTCCCTCCCCTCCCCCACCAGTGGCAACCACAAGTCTGTTCTCTATGTCTGTGAGTCTGTTTCTGTTTCATAGATATGTTCATTTGTGTCGTATTTTAGATTCCACATATAAGTGATATCATATGGTATTTGTGTTTCTCTGACTTACTTTGCTTAGTGTGATAATCTCTAGGTCCATCCACGTTGCTGCAAATCCATGTTGCCGCAAAGAATTTCATTCTTTTTAATGGCTGAGTAATATTCCATTGTATATATGTGCCACATCTTTATCCATTCCTCTGTCGATGGGCATTTAGGTTGTTTGCATGTCTTGGTTATTGTGAATAGTGCTGCTATGAACATGGGGGTTGCATGTATATTTTCTAATTAGAGTTTTTGTCTTTTCCAGTATATGGTCAGGAGTGGGATTGCTGGATCATATGGTAGTTCTGTTTTGTAAGGACCCTCCATACTGTTCTCCATAGTGGCTGTATCAATTTACCTTCCCACCAACAGTGCAGGAGGGTTCCCTTTTCTCCACACCCTCTCCAGCATTTATTGTTTGTAGACTTTTTGATGATGGCCATTCTGACTGGTGTGAGGTGGTACCTCATTGCAGTTTTGATTTGCATTTCTCTAATAATCAGTGATGATGAGCACCTTTTCATGTGCCTATTGGCAATCTGTATGTCTTCTTCGGAGAACTGTCTATTTAGGTCTTCCGCCCATTTTTCGACTGGGTTGTTGGTTTTTTTGGTTATTGAATTATATGAACTGCTTGTATATTTTGGATATTAAGCCCTTGTCAGGCGCATCATTTGCAAATATTTTCTCCCAGTCCATATGTTGTGATCTGACTTATATTGTAAAAGGGTCCCTCGGGCTACAGGGTGGAGCACAGACTTGTTGGGGGCACAAGCGCAGAAGGAGGGAGTCAGCGTGGAGGCAGCTGCACCCTCCACGGGAGAGGTCACCGTGTCTGGCCCAGGGTGGGGCGGGCTTGTGGGAGAAGTGGGTGGAGCCAGAACGCTGTGGGTGGAGCGAGCGTGGGGCAGAAGCTGGGGAGGCCAGCTCCTGACCTCTCAGGTGGGAAGCTGGTGATCAGACAGCCAAGCGGTAACATCTATAAGGCAGTTCTGTGTATGAATCTGGAGCTCAGGGCCAAGGTCTGTGCTGGCAGGCCTGCCCTCCCGCTGTCTGTCATTTGACAAGTTCACTGAGCCCCTCCTATGTACCAGGCCTTCTGCCAGGGCCCAGGGCAGAACAGTGGCTCTGCAGCCAAAGACACACCCTTGGGGTGACCCCCAGAGCAAGGGAACAGGCCTGCTCTTGTGCCTTCCACAATGTGTCCCAGTAACATCAAAGCCTGTGTGTGTGTGCGTGTGTGTGTACGGATGTGCACATGGATGCCAGGTCTACCCGTGGGGGGCGTATGTGGGAGGGTCTCTCCAGCATGTGTTTGGGCATCTATTGTATATAAATAAAGGTACAGTGGCTTTTTGCCTCTTCAGACTTGGAGAAGAAGAAAGCCAAACTTTCCATGCCCTCTTCCTGTTGCCAGCAGTTGCTCCCTTAGAGAAAACCCATCTTGTTTTAATGCCATTAAAACCTCAGAGGATCTGGTCCCAATTAAACAACTTTTCTTGCAGATGCTTTTGTGAAAACTAAATACATCAGGCGATCCGGACTCATGTGTCATGCTTCCTTGCTTGAGACCTAGCGCTCCTGAGGGAGCAAGCCATGGAGGTGGGGGGCGGGGGGAGACACTGAGGCAGAGACAGAGAAAGAGGGAGGAAAAGGGAACACAGAACCCCAGTGATGGCTGGGGATGCAGTGGTGGGTAGTAAGAAGTCCTGGCGGTCAGCGGAGAGAAGCCGGCACCTTCAGCTGCTGGGCTGTGGGCATCCCTGGGGAGGGGGCCAGTGGAAGGTGGGCCGGAGGAGGTGGAAAGCAGCAAGAGTGGTTTGGGGGCAAAAAGGTCCCAGGTGGCCGATGTGGCTGGGTCGGGGGAGCAGGGCCATGGCTGGGATAGGGGCACGTGAAGGCCGCTTTCCCATCCTCCTTCCCGTCTGAAATTCCAGATGGTTCTTGCCAATAACGTGGGCCCTGCTGGACTCCCTGTAGAAGTTGCCTCTGCCCCTCCAGGTGGGCATGGAGGGGCCTCAGACATGGGACAGAGTCTGGGCAGACGCTGGGGCTCGAGTGAGGGCTGGGGGCGAGGGAGAGGGAAGGCGAGGTCCACCGCCCGCCGCCGGCCCTCCCGAGTGGGCACGTTCACGTTCCAGTCCTGGCGCCCGCGTCTCCAGCTCCAGACGCATGTGACTCAGCCCCGCCGGTCTTGCCAAGCCGTCTAGACCCGAGCGTCTCCCCGTGGAGGGGGCCGTCCCGCCCGCCATTTCCTCCGCCGCCGCCCGGGGGCCGCCGAGCCCCCAGCGCATGTGCAGCCGCGCGTCCCCGCCTCGCCCGCGCCGCGTGCACGCGCCCCGGCTTGTTCACCCTTCCCTGCGCTGGGCGCGTGCGCCTGGATCGCCAGAGACCCTGAGCGCGAGGGCGCGAGCGGGGAGCCCCCAAACCCCCAGAGGCCCGGTCAGCCCCCCCCCCTCCCCGGTGGCTCACCCCAGGATCCACCAGGGCCGGGAGCGACCTGGTGGGGACAGCCCCGCCCACGCAGCCTGGCTGCGTCCGCACCGGCACAAGCGCCTCGGGCCTCCAAGCGGACCCGCAGACCCTCGCAGGCCCTCGGAGTGGGCTGGGATCCGATCCGGGTCCTGGGCATACGAAACGTGCTCTTGCAGGAGCTTGTGGCCTGGGAGCGTGTGGGATCCTCTGAGCTCCCAAGGGCCCCTGAGCAGCAGGACGTGGGGGTGGGGCCCTAAAACAGGAGGTCCAGGGTTTGACCTGCTGTGAGGGCAGCCTTGCCTAGGTGTCCCATGGGCAGGGAGCCACCTGCCCCTCTCAAGGGCTGGCTCTTCAGCTGCCCCTACCTTGGGCTGCTGTGGTCCCTGCCCCAGCATAGGGATCAGACGCAACAGGAAGAGGAGGCCAAGGTCCCAGGGCAGCTTCTCCATCCTCTTGTGCCGGTAGTCTCTCAGTGTGGACACAGGCCTAGAATGAGAGCATTCCGGAACTGGCAGTCACCAGGCAGCTCCTAGGTTGACATTCTTATCCACCCAGTGCTAGGACCAGAGACCACTAGACTGCCCCCAAGACTAGCCTCGTGGCAGGCCCACGTCTGTCGGGCCCATAGTGGCAGCTCTGGGGCCCTCCAGACTTCTGCCACCCCCGTAGCTTGTGCTTGGCCAGGCCAGTCCCCAGGGCCTCTGGGATGCTGAATGACAGCCACCCGAAGGAAAGTTGGTGTCATTCTTGTTCCTGGAACCCTTTGGGTCTCATTGCTCAGGTCAAAGTTTGGGGTCCCTGCGGCCTTGAGGCTCTTCCCAATCTCATTTGCAAGCGCCCCCCACTTTCCTGTTCTCTACCCCTCCTCCCATCTGCGTGAAGATGGTTGGTTTTTGAGTGGGCTTCCGGCTGGCACAGATGGCGTGGGCTGGCTGCAAGCCCCAGGCACCTGGGTGGATGGGTGACCAACAGCCCAGCCTGGCGGCTCAGTCTCGAGCAGATGAGAGAGGTTCGGGAAGGGGGAGCGGGGGAGAGCGAGGGGAGAGACAGCCCTCTCACTTCGCCTCTCCTGGAGAACCTTGAACTCAGACCACCCTCAGCCTGGCCTCATTACCCTGCATCATTTCTCCCCCAGATCCAGTGCCAGGCCCTGCCACTTACTTCTCCCATAGAGCTTCTCATCCCATAACTAACAGAATTCTTCCCCTGAAACCTCTCTCCCTCTGTCCCTCTCTCTCTCACACATACGCTCTCCACCTGCCTTTTCTCCAGGAGCCTGCATTTGGTGCTCACCAGAGCATGTGGTGAGGAGTCCTTTAATCTCCTTTTCTTACTGGGGAATCTCAGGGGTGGGGAAAGTGGGAGCTGGAGGGACCCCCCCCCGTCCCTCAAAAGCTCCCGTCTTTGGGAACAAGGCCTTCAACCCCTGTCAGATGCAGCAGAAGCCAATCCGCCTTCTCTTCCTTGCTGGAGAGGTAACACTTGAACTTCAGCTTTCTTCGACTGGCTGTTGGGGGGTCAGATTCCCCCAGCACCCTGGGGTCTGCTGCCAAAGGCAGCTGGAACGTCGGGGCTGAGATGCTCTAGGGACCCTTCCTCTTGCCCGATGACCTGCGCACCTCTGGCCAACAGCCCACTGCTCCAGGGCAGCGAGGCCATGGGGTGAAGCCACCTGGTTGGCTATACGTTCCTGTGCCCGAGGCACCAGGCGAGGTGCGTCACGTGGCTGGCTGCCTCAGCCACCACTGCTTGCTGCCAGCCCATCCCTGACACAGTGAGGCCAGTACCTGTCAACTGGTCTCATTTTCCAACCTGTTTTCCAAGCACTGACACATGGCCAAGTTTCCTCCATGATCAGGAGGTTGGCTCAGTGCTCGGGTCTGCTCAGGGCCCCACAGCCTCTGCTGACATCTGCCCCCCAGCTGCATCCCCTCCCAGGTGGACCTGTCCTTCAGCCCCGTTTTCAGCCCCTGACCGGCCCAGGCCTCCCTCACAGAAGCCAGGGGCTCTGGGCAGGGATGCGCCCTACAGAGCTGTCCACTCCCTGCTCGCCGTAGCAAGCCACCCCGCATCCCTCCCTGCCTCCTTGAGCTTGCATACATCCCGAGACAGAGAGCTCCTCCTCTCTTTCCAGGCAGCCAGTTAGTGTTTAGACAGTGCCCTCTGAGAGAAGCACTTCTTTGTATTGAGTTTGAGTCCACATTTCCAGAAGCTTCTACCACTCAGCAGCCCTTTCTCCCCCCTCCTAGAGAGGCCCAGTAGTCTCTGTTCCCATCCCAGCGTCCAGTCTTTCCGGTGGAGGACGCCTGGGAGGCACCACGATTCGGGGCTGGGGAGGCTGCGGCCTGCTGCTGCGTCTTCAGCTGCCACGTCCATGAGCTTAGGGCTGGCCAGCGGGTTCTCCATGCACGGGACGAAGCCTATGACCCTTTAAGATGGTCTTCTCCCATCATGGCCCTGACAATCCCACAGTCCCACCCTGTGCCATAGACAGAGCTGCTGAGTCGGGGAAGGGCTGTTTAGACTACTGGCTCCGTGGAGCTGGGTGGAGAAGGGGAATTTTCTTCCAGAATACACAGGGGCTGGTTTTTTCCCGAGCCTCAGGAGCAGAGGATATGCGGAGGGTGGGGAAGGCCACCGCACTGCCATGGTTTCTCCCGCCAAATTCCCCAGTCCTAGGAAAGCTCCACAGGAAAACCCACAAGAATTTGAACGTCTGAGCTGGGCTGTGATGGAAATGAAATTGTTTAAAAAGAAAGAAAAACAAAAACAGAAAAGGGAAAAAAAGATTTAACAAAACAACCCAAAGACCCCTCCAGCCTTCAGCTGCCAGAAGGGCCCAAGTCGGCAGCCACGTCGGAGCAGAATTGCTTTGCGAGTCTCTGGGTCCCTGGGTCCCTGGGCTGGGGCATCCCTGCAGCTCAAGTTCAGAGGCTCTGTGTCCTCAGGATAGCTTGCAATTCCAAACCGTTCAGTAGGGAGTCAGGCCCTGCCCCGCAAGGCCGGGCTGGGGTCCCTTCCTGTTAGCCCAGACGCCTGCCCATCCCCTTCTCCCAGAACAGGGCTAAGTCCTCTCCTGTCACTCAGAGGACTGCAGTTGCCTCCTGCCAGGTCCCTAGGTTTCCTCGCCTCTAGACCTGCCCCTGATCCCACCCTCCAGGAGATGGCAGGGTGGGGCACAGAGCAGGGACAGACTCTGGAGAGGATCAAGGAGGGCTGGCAGCAGCTGCCTGCTGCTGGTTCCCCACTCCTTGGGCACCAGCCACCCTCCAGCTCCTTCCTACCTCATGTGATCGGCAGGTCCGGGGGATGGGGGCATTCACTGAGCTGGGGGTTTTGGAGGTGTGTGGAGAGGACAGGCTGACAAATGTCATTTCGGACTCATTGAGTTTGAGGGGCATGAGAGGTGCAAAGACATTTGTAAGTGGACAGGGCAGGAAGGAGGCACAGAACCTTCCAGAAGGTCGAAGACAGACTGGAGGAAGGGTAGGTGGAAGGAGCAGGGCCCAGCATAATAATAGTGAACACGTACATAGTGTTTTTTGCATGCCAGGTATTGTTCTAGGTATTTTATAGGAATTATTACCTCATTCCATCCTCATAACAACCCAAGGAGGTGAGTGGTTTCATTATCCACATTAGGTGAGGGTAAGGAGGCACAGAGAGGTTAGGTAACCCGCCCAAAGTCACACAGCTGGGGCCGGATTCGAACCCATGAAACCTCCCTCTGACTACAGTTGTGAGTGTGGGAAAACGGAGACAGAGCCCCGCGCTGGGAGATGGGGCGCTCAAGTGCCAGTTCTGTCCGGTCACCCAGGCCCCGCTTCTTCCTCCCGCGGAGAAGCCGACTAGGGTAGGAGCGCCCTCTCCTGGAAGGCGCTCTCCCGGCCGAGTCCTCCGCCCCGGCCGCGGGCGGGAGGCTGGCGGCAGAGCGGGCTGCTGAGCGCCAGCCCCAGCTCCGTCCCCTTCCTTGAGGTCAGCCTCCTGGGCGGAGCCGCGGCCCAGGGAAAGGCGCAGTGGGGGAGGGGTGGGCCGCGTCTCCGGGCCGCTCCCGGGCCCCGGTGAAGGCGGGTGGGCGGGAGGAGCACCGGCTGGCGCTTGATTGGCAGCTGGGCCGGCCAGTCAGCCCGGGGCGTGGGGGCGGGGCGCGGCTCCGAGCGCGAAACATGGCCTTGCTGGGTGCTGGCGGCGGCTGCGGAGGCTACGAGGAGGAGGGGGACGACAGCGTGTTCGAGGCGGCCGTGGAGGTCTTCGCGAAGCTGAAGGTGCTGCGGGGCCGAGAAGCCGCCCCGGGGCGGCCGGGGCCGGGCGGCGGGGCGGGCAGGGCCTGCTGCGGAAGTCGGCGGCGCCCGGCGCGCCGCCCCAGTCGCCGCTGCAGGCGGAGGGAGGCCAGAGTCCCCCTGCTGCGGGGGAAGGCTTGTGGGGCGTCCTTCTCGGCTCCTTGGGCGGCTCCAGGCCTTCATTCTGGTACCGCCTGGTACTTCAGGCAGGCGCCATGCGCCTACCGCACCTGAGCTTCTGTCGCTGCAAGACCCGGCCGGGCGCGCGGAGTGAGTGCAGGGGCGGGCGGCGGGGGTCGGGGGCCACAGGCCCGGCACTCGAGGAGCTCGCGGGGTCCGGAGGAGACAGATGGGCGGGGTCCATGCCTCCCCCTCCGAGTCAGCGGCCAGTGCCCGTGACAGCGGTGGTGAGGAGGCCCGCCCCGCGAGGTCAGGCAGCGGTCCCGGGGCCGCTACCCGCGCGCCCCTCCCCTCTCCCACCCCGTCCCGGCTCTCCCCTCATCCCCTCTCCTCTCCCCCCCGCCCCGCGACACCTCCCTCCCGTCCGCGATCGGCCCCGTCGGCCCTTTCCCTCCCCTTTCCCTTTGCTCCCACAGCCTGGAGCCGGGATCGGAATCTCTCCGAAGCCCCTAGTTGCTACCAAATCAAACTACCGCTTGCGCTCCGAGGGGGCGTCCGTAAAGGACGGGGAGTGGCGGGCGGCCGGAGCCGCGGATGAGGGGGACTGAACTCTGGGCGCGATCGACAGCGCTGCCAGTGTGCCGGGCGCGCCCGGCGGGGGTGGTGGGGTGTGTGTGACCCTCCTGGTGGGTGCTGGGCGGCCGGGAACGTGCGTGAACGGAGGTGCGCCGAGAGCCTGACTGCAGATGTGCGTTTCAGCCCTTCGCTGATGTTGGCTTTCTAAAGCTTCCTGGCTTTCCCTTTCCTTGCTTAGGACCTCAGCTGCCCCTTCCTCCAGGGTCTTTATATCACAGAACCAAAGACCATTCAGGAACTGCTGTGTAGCCCCTCGAAGTACCGCTTGGAAATCCTGGAGTGGATGTATGCACGGTAACAGCCTGGTTTCTTCCTCCCCCACCCCTGGGGTACACGGGCACCACTCAACCCGCTGGGGGGAAGATGGGGGTTGTTCTTTATCTGAGGAGCTGTCCTCCATCCCCCGTCACTGTGAGAGCAGCTGCTTAGATAAGAAGTGAAGCCGTGCTCAGATCTGGGAAGAAAGTGCCCCCGAAGTGCTTCAGCTCCTCTGTTTGCCGCCTCACAGAAGCTGAGCTTGGCTTCTGAGCGTTTTTTCTTGCTGTAACTACTAGTTTCAGAGCTGGCAGGGACCTGGGGAATGATGTACTTCAGTCCTTTCATTTTCAGACTGGGAAGCTGAGGGTCAGGCTGGAGTCGAGAACTGTCTCAGGTCTTGCCACCGAGGAGTGGCAGGCAGGGCCAAGACCCCATTTCCAAGTCCTTTGGGTCAAGGTGCAGCTGGGTGTGTGTGCCTGGCACCGTGCAAGGGAAGCAAAGCCTGCCCAGGCGTCTGCGTGTCACACATACTCCTATACAGCCTTCAAAGACCCAGCTCACACGTCCTGTCTCCTTTTCAGAAGTCTCCAGTTCCCAGGGCAAAACGTATTCCTCCTTCCTCGGGACACCCACAGCCTTTTGAGCGCACCCCTGCCAGAGCCCTCAGCCTGTTGGTTGGGTCTTGGCCTGCTGTCCTGTCTGGCTCTCCAGAGCACTGGGAGCTGCTGGAGGGCAGGCACCAGGTGGGACCCCCACCCCCGCCATCAGCCCCAGGTCGCAGTGCAGCGTTGAACATATGTAAGACATGCTCCAGGCTGTGGGGTGACAAGTAGGTGCACAGACACGTGCTTACCGGGGTTCCATTCCAGGTGCCTCAGACACGGATGGGTGTCCTCAAGGAGCTGGGACTTTAGCGTCCACAGAGGCTCAGGCACTGATCCCAGTGTTGGGCGCACCTCTGCAGTCTTGAGTGCTGTGGACCTTGGCAGGGAGGAGGTGGCATTTGATCTGGGAGGGAACGAGACATGGTGGGCACTCGTTTCCACAGGAGCGGGGAGTCAAGGTGTGGGAGGGAGAGCCGGGCGGCAGTGGCCTGAATGGCAGCCCAGGGCAGCTCACGTGGAGCCTTCCAAGCCACGTGAAGGCCTTTGAACTTTACGCTCTGGGCAGGACAGGCACGGGACCAGGGGAGTGCCATACTGAAATTGGCATTTTTGGCAGGGTGACTTGGGAGTCCTGTGGTGGATGGATTTGGAGGGGAGAGGCTGGAGGCAGGGAGACCAATAACGGAGGCTGCTGCAAGAGCCCTGGGAAAAGATGGCAGGAGCCTGGCTTGGAATGGCAATGGCTCTCATGACAGGCACTGTTGGCCCTGGAGGTACCAGCGCCTGGTCCAGGGACCTGGGAGGAGAGACAGTAGTGGGGATGGCCTGGGCTAGTTCGGGGGTCTTGAACACGCTCCCAGGCGGAGGGAGGCCAGAGTCAGGTCTTAGAGAGGCTCTCGTGGGAGGCAGCCCAGAGTTGCCTGGCCCAGGTGCAAGCTGGGGACTGGGTCCCTCTGCTGGCCATAGGGGGCATGGGTGAGAGCCTCTGGCTGCAGTCCTCAAATGCTTTCAGTGCTTTTTTAAATACAAGAAACAGAATCCTTTTAAGAAGCAACCAGGTAATGTCCGGTTGCTTTTTATGATTCCCAAGCTGGCAGAAGTGCCGTAGGCCTTTCGATGGCCAGAGGATTGCACAGTCCGGTTTCTCCCAGTTTCCTGCTGGCTTCTTTGGACGTGGCTTCACCACTTCAGCCTCCTTTAGGGCCACCTATTCACCCCTGTCTGGGCGGAACCTGGAAACTGCACGCGGCATTGGCTGGGGGGCTGGGCGTGGTGGCTCTTGGGGTCCTCTATGCCAAGCTGGCCCTCAGCACGGGCGGGGCAGAGCCGTGGGGCCCCTAGATTGCTGAGGTTAAGGCTCCCGAAGAGCTGTACTTGCGTTCAAGGCCTTGAGCACCGTTAGTTTCTGCCCTGCTCCCTGCTGCTTCAGGAAAATCAACTCTAATGAAAGCCCTTTTGAGTGAGGTCACTCAGGCTTTCGGGGATTTATTCTTTAGCGTGTTGAAGTGGTTTGCTGAGGTCCAGCCTGATGGATCACTGAGCGCTCTCTGCTCTCTGGTGCTCTGTGAGTGGGAAGGTTGCCTAGCAACCAGGCCCAGGGCCAGCCTCCTAGCTTTTCACACAGCGGGGCTCCTCCTCCCGCCCTTACTCGCCCAGCCCTCTTTGGCAGAACGGGTGGCTGCCCCGCCCCCTCTGCCCTGCAGTCCTGCAAGTAGGGGGGGGGGCTGGTGCCTCAGGTCGGGTCAGGGCGGCTCCACTAGCTTCCAGGGCCCCAGCGTAGTTGGGGCCGGTGTGACCTGGGATGAAGGCGTTTGGAGGCATGGGAAGGAACAGGGAAGACAGGGAAGGAACAGTGAGCCTTTTCCACTGAACACCGACCCTGCCCTCTCCCACCGTGACGAGTGAGTCAGCAGGTCCCTGGGGCTGAGGCTTGGTCCCCCGTACTGCCATAGCAGGGCGGGGTCCTGGCCCCAGTCATCCTGGGGCTCCCTGGCAAGCAGCTGGAGCGAAGTTCCCATGGCCTCGGTGCTGTGCCAGGCGTGGAGCTTGGGGCTGGGGACGCGGCGCTCAGACTGCACCCCTCATGGAAGAGACCCAGTGGGAGGCCTGTGCTGTGCGTCACTTGTGACGCCTGCCAGTGTATCGCACCCCTTACTGCCTTTGGATGTGCTCTGTGTCTGGAAATGGTTTTGCCCGTCAGCTGGGCATCTTAAGGCAAGATGCTTACAGGTGGCCACTGTCCCGTTTATCTGTGTGGCATCATCAAGGCTGGGGCTCCACCAAGCCGGGGGGACAGCTGGGATTGCTGTTTGCCCACCTGGGAGGCTGGCTCAAAGCTGTGACCTGGGGTAGCATCATCTCCTGTTAACTTATGTTAGTTTAAAAACATTCCCTCTGTTGAGAGAGCTCAGCATGGGCATATACTAATGGTAGATTATTCTGTGACATGGGGCTGTGGTCATCCGTTCGTTAATGCCCACTGGCCACCATTTCAGTGCTGGCTGCCACGTTAGGGCCTAGAAATACAGAACAGAAAGTCAGCTCCTGGCCTCGGTGAGCCTGAAATCTGGGCGGTCAGAGCGCAGTGGAAAGACAGCTCCCAGGCCCCGCAGTGACGGAAGGATGCCAAGCTGGCTGCAGGCATGTCCAGCCCTCCCCTGGCTTCCCTGGGGCGGTGATGTCAGCCGTGGGCTTCATGGGATGAGCTGGAGCCAACTCGGTGTGCTTGGCTTGGGCGGGAAGAAAGCGCTGCAGGCGGAGAAGGGCAGGCACACACGTAGAGGTGTGAGAGGGGGCCCAAGCCAGGCCTGCAAGGACGCCAGAGCAGGGAAGGCCGTTTCGGACATCCTCCAAATAGACCTGCGCCATGATTGCAAGAAAAGCCAGCCCCCGGGTTCCTCCTGATAAAGAGCTCAGTGCTCTGAGGAACTCAGTGTTTTCTCTTGGGCAGTCATTTCATGTCTTTTATTGTGAGATTTTTTTTTTTTTTTTTTTTTTTGCGGTACGCGGGCCTCTCACTGCTGTGGCCTCTCCCGTTGCGGAGCACAGGCTCCGGACGCGCAGGCTCAGCGGCCATGGCTCACGGGCCCAGCCGCTCCGCGGCATGTGGGATCTTCCCGGACCGGGGCACAAACCCGCGTCCCCTTCATCGGCAGGCGGACTCTCAACCACTGCGCCACCAGGGAAGCCTTATTGTGAGAATTTTAATTTCAGTATTCACATTCACATTTCTGAGGTAAGCGTTCAGAAATATTTTGGTTTTTTGTTTCTCTGATAATTTACGGAGTTGAGATCACATGAGATTATCCATTTTAAAGTGAGTGTTCCAGTGGTATTTAGCACCTAGGCACAAAGATTCGCTTTTGAGAGCATGTGTAAGGCGGGGTGTGAGGGGCCCCTGCAGCCCACTCAGGCCTGACTGGGCTTTGCTCTTTCCCTGCAGGGTCTGTCCCTCCTGGCAAGACAGGTTCAGCTCACCTAAGGGGGCCTCAGCCGAGGTGAAGATCCAAGGTGGGTCTCCGCTGTGGGAGTCTCGTGTTGAATGGCGGGTTCGGGGCCACTCTCACCTGGTGCACGGCCTCCTTAGCAGGTCGCGAATTTCCCATTGGACTGGTGGTTTCTCCTGCATGGTGCGCACTCCGTGGATATTACCAGAGCCTGCTAGGACCCACCCTCCCTTGCACACGTGAAGGAGACCCTGCCAGCCCATCCACGGAGGTGCTGGGGGCAGAGACAGCCGTTCTCGCCGACGCCACCAGCGGTCCGTCCGCGTTGCGCTGGTGTGTGTGCGTGCACGCGACACGCGGCATTCCCGGGAGCGCGCTGGGCAGCGCACTGTGGGCCTGTGGGGCCTTATCTTGGAACCGCTTCTTTTTGATCGCTTTTTGGCAGAAACTGTCCTTAACCCAGCCATGAACATTAGGTAAAGGGGAGTGCATTGCAGTCCTCAAGATGGTGGCTGGCTCTCCGCCCACACAACAGTGTTTCCAAAGGTCCATCCTTCCAGAGGCCTGTGTTCCCTCCCCCCACCAGCTCCAGGGTGGGTTAACTGGACCCCAGATTCCTGACCCGTGCCGCTGCTGGCACTGCCAAGTTAGTTATCTGGGGCCAGAAGAGCAGGGGCTGCGTCTTGGAGCCTGCGGGGCTGGCCTGGGGGCCGGCCTGGGCTGCACAGAGGCGCTGCCCTTCTCCCCAGCACTGTCATGTCCGCCACTTTCCTCCTGATGGGACCGTGTCGAGGCCGGGCGAGCCTGGTCATCAGGCCACACCTGGATCCTCTAACACACATGCACGCACAGGTGCCAACCCTGGCCCTTTCCGTTCCCTGCCTCAGTTTCCTCTTCTGTAAAGTGTGGGTGCTCAGCCTTGCCCACCTCATGGGAGTGCGCTGAGTGGCAGAGCAGGTGGTAGACACGAGTGCTTGTGAAAGAGTATCATTGGGAGAAACCGGGACAGGTAGGGGGGTTAGAAGCCACAGATTCACGTGACAGGTGTTTATGGAGCACCCACTGTGCACCCGGCACTGTTTTAGGTGCTGGCGGTGCAGCAGTGAGTTGTGCTGCTCTCACGGAGCTCACTTGCTAGCTGGGAGAGACAGCTGATGCACAGAAGGCGGCCAATTCTCAGTGCATCAGATGGTGAGAAGCGCCGCAAACAAGCCAGGTGAAGGCAAGGTGGTGCTCGGGTGGGTTGGGAGGAGGGTGGAGCTGTTGACACAAGGTGGCAGGGGAAGGCCTTTGTTTAAAAAAACAGCCATGCAGGAAGGGAGGAAGGGAGCCAGGCAGGTATCAGGAAGGTTAGCGTTCAGGGCAGGAGGACAGCAAGCGCAAGGGGCCTGAGGTAGGCTTGTGTGTGGCTGGCAGCTTGGAGGAGCAGCCAGGAGGCCGGGGTGGCTGACGTAGAGTGTAGAGTGAGGGCAAGGGCTGGGATGGGGTCAGAGGGGCCACGGGGCCAGATCAGGCCGGCCTTGTGGGCCGCAGAAGGATGTTGGCCTTTATTCTGAGGAGGGCTGCAGCCTGCCTTTGGGTCTAACAGGGCACGAGTCCGGCCACGATGAGACTCGGATGTGGGCTAAGTGAGAGGGAGGCCAGGGCGTACGCAAGGATTCGGGGTGAAGGGGTGTGGGCTGAGCACGTGTGCTGGGGGTATACCTGGCATTTGTACCGTGTCTCCAGGATGACTGGAGATGCTCTGCTTCTAGCAGCAAACCTTCCAAAGCAGATGTGTGTCCTGCCACTGAGGCATATGAGGGTGGGAGCTGTGAGGGTAAGGGCATTGCTGCAGGGCTGGGGGGAGGGGTATGGAGCGAGCACTGACCCCAGGCTTTCTGGCTCCAAGTTCTGGCCTTTCTTCGTATACCAGGTGGTTACTCAGAAAATGCCCGGGGCTCCCTGGAAGCCGTGGCCCAGCATTCCTTGCACCACGCAGGGACTCAGTTTCCCAATTTGTGAGATGAAAGGGTTGCCATCTCCTAGGGTTGCCAGCAAAATGAAGTGACATGCTGGCATGAAAGGTGTGCAGGAGATTGACAAATGTGAGCTGGTTCCTTTTGCTTTGGCTTGGCGAGGTCTCTGAAACGGTGACACACAGCATGTTTGGAAGGTTCCCTGGCCTCTGTGGGCTCCTCAGGCAGCTGGCTGGCTTCTGCTAGAAGCAAGAGTTCCCTATATGGAAGAGCACTGAGTGCGACCTCTTATTTCAGGTGAGGAAACTGGCCCCCAGAAAAGGGCAGTGACTGGGTATAGGTCACACAGCAAGAGGCAGTCCTGGCACCTGGTGTGTCCTCCACCTGCATCCTTGTATACCTGGGTCTTGAAGGTCCAACCCGGCCTCATGGGTGCTGGGCCCGCTGACGCTACAGCAGGAGCACCCTTACCAGGGAAGCACTCGGCACCCTGCATGGGTGTGTGGTGTCCTTGCTGTTTGGGTGGGTGTCTGTGGTAACTGGGTCCTTGTGTTCCAACAGAGATGGTGAAACTGGGCCATGAGCTGATGCTGTGTGGGCTGGATGACCACGAGCTCCTGAAGGTAACAGAAGGCCCTCTGTCCCCATGGGCCGGGGGCCTCGGTGACGCTGGGGTGGGCATGGGAGGGCTTTCTTCCCTCAGGCCCAGGAGCTAGCGCCCACAGTCCCCGCTCCTTAGCCCCCTGGGGCAGGAACCCCTAGGATTCCTTTGGGTAGACCCCAGCCATCCCTAGCGCCGAGAGGGGAGGGTGGCTGAGGAGGCCGGGAAGGATCTTTGGCTTGTGATGACCGAAGGGGCAGGAGCACATCCTGTCCTTGGTGGACGGCTTCATGCACACCGACACCGTGGTAAGTACTTTACATGCCAGTAACTGTCACACCCGCACTGGCAGGAGGTACTTGTCTTAGCCCCATCTCATGGGGAAGGTGACAGACAAGTCTCTCAAGGTTACCCAGTGACAGAGCCTGGCCTCAAACCCAGGCTTCTGGCTCCTGAGCCCTTGCACTTTCCCCCATGTGCTGCCCACCCGTGGGCTTCCATGCAGAGGCAGGCCTAACCCACCCCCATATCAGTCAAAGAAACCCTGCACCTACCCTTAAAATTCAAAAAGAATATTTGAAAGAATTATTTTCGCATTTTGGCTATTACAAGCAACGCTGTGACTGTTCTTTATATGTTTGTGACAGAAGACGTGTTTTCAGTTCTCTTGGGTATATAGCTAGGAGTGGAATTGTTTAACTTTTTGAGGAGCCGCCATTTTACAATTGTTTACATCCTCACCAGCAATGTGCGAGGGTTCCAGTTTCTCCGCATGCTCACCAGCACTTGTTCTTGTCTTTTTGACACCAGCCATCCTGGTGGGTGTGAAGGGTTAGCGTTTCCCTGATGACTAATGATGTTGAACATCTTCTCATGTGCTTATTAGCCATTTATATATCTTTTTTGGAGAAAAGTCTCTATTCGCTTCCGTTGCCCACTTTTTAATTGGGTTATTTGTCTTTTTATTATTGAGTTGTAAGAACTCTTTATATATCGTGGATATAAGTCACATCAAATATTCGATTTACGAATGTTTTCTCCCATTCTGTGGCTTGTCTTTTCACTTTCTCGATGTGTCCTTCGGAGCACAGAAGTTTTTAGCATTGTTGAAATCCAGTTTATCTAGTTTTCTTTTGTTGCTTGTGCTTTTGGTTTCATATATAAGAATCTATTGCCAAATCCAGCCATTAAGATTGACACCTGTGTTTTCTTCTAAGAGTTTTATAGGTTTAGCTCTTATATTTAGGTCTTTGACCCATTTGGAGTTAGCTTTATGTGTGGTGTAAGGTATGCATCCAACTTCATTCTTCTGCATGTGGCTATCCAGTTTTCCCAGCACCGTTGAAAAGACCTTGGCATCCTTGTGGAAGATCAGTTAACGTAAAAGTGAGGGTTTATTTCTGGATTCTCTACTCTATTCCATTGGTTTATATGTCTGTCCTTATGCCAGTACCACACTGCCTTGATCACTGTAGCTTTGTAGGAAATTGTGACATGTGAATCCTCCAACTTTGCTCTTTTTTAAGGTTGTTTTGGCTATTAGGGGTCCCTTGAATTTGCATATGAACTTTAGAATCAGCTTGTCAATTTGTGCAAAAAATCCAATCGGGATTTTGATGAAGATTGTGTTGAATCTGTAGATCACCTTGGCAAGTATTACCATCAACCATATTAATTCTTTCTATCCTTGAGCATGGGCCGTGTTTCCACGTGTTTAGGTTTTCTTTAGTTTTTCTTAGAGGTGTTTTGTAGCTTTCAGTGTACAGGCTGTGAGGGACACTTACCCTTTCCTGGGCTTGGGGGGGGTCTCCTGGAGCCGGGTCTGTTGAGGAGGGGACGGCACGCAACCCTGGCCGCTGGTCAAGGCTTTGTGAGATCCTGAGTGGCGCTTGGTCTCATATTTCAGCCCAGGATTTCCTCTGTCTAGACAGTGTCCCACCTCCCACCTCCTATTCCCAGGAATAGGTGTATAGGTGGTGTCCTTGCCTGTTTGGGCAAGGACACTGGCAGGAGGTAGCTCTTGGCTACACAGCCGAGAGCCAGGCAGCCGCAGCCGTGAGACTCGTGAACGGGGAACTGAGCTGCAAACATGATAGCAGAATGTGGCCCTGTCCCCAGATCTGCTCCCCACACAGGGCTGCCCGGCCTGAGATGCCACCAGGAGCCTCTCAGCCCTCTCCCTCTAAGCCCACTTTATTTATTTATTTTAAACATCTTTATTGGAGTATAATTGCTTTACAATGGTGTGTCAGTTTCTGCTTTATAACAAAGTGAATCATCTATACGTATACATATATCCCCACATCTCCTCCCTCTTGCGTCTCCCTCCCACCCTCCCTCTCCCACCCCCCTAGGTGGTCACAAAGCACCGAGCTCTCAGCCCACTTTAAATGCAGGTGCTTCTTGGAGGGCTTTATACTGAGTCACCGGTGATGCTGGCTGAGCGCATCTTTCTGGTGCGTTCCCCAGAATAGCGGTGTGTCAGGGCAGGCCAGCGAGGAGCTCGAGCGGAGAGCCGGGCCCAGCTTACCTCCCAGCATCCTTGCTTATGCAGGGCTCTAGGGAGCAGGCTGGGCCCCTCAGGTTGTATTTACATCATGGGGATCAGCCGTGAGCCTCCTCCCCTTTCTGGAAGGAGGAAGGAGTTGAGCTCCTGGCCAGACAGCTCCCTGCCGGGAGTCCCAGCCGCCTTTGGGGCAGGGGGCTGAGTCGGCTGCCACTTGGGAAGCCTGGCTATAAGGCCTGGCTGCTTGCCGCCCCTTGGGGACGAGCTCTTGTTCCCCGCAAGGAGTGGGTTCGGCGCAGGCCACAGCCATGGCCTGTCTTGCTGTGCCAGGGGCCCCAGGCCCGTCCACGAGGCTACTGGCTAGGGGCCAGCTGCGGGCTGGGGACACGTGGCATGCCTGGCCAGTGAGTGCATGTGGCCTTTCCCGCCCAGGGCCGGGCCTGTGCCCAGAAGCAGCTGCGCTTCATGGACCAGCTGCTGGACGTGGTCCGGAGCCTGACTGTCGGACGCTCCAGCTGCCGCAGGTGAACGGCCGGTGGGCGCCCTTGGTCCTCCGTCTGGCGCTGGAGGGGCTCGGGGCCCAGCCCCGGGCACAGCTCCGGCTGGGGCTCTGCTCCCTGGCCCAGGAGCTGTGGGCCGCAAGCCTAGGCAGGAAGCCCCACCCCCACCCCGGGGTGCCACCCGAGGTGCCAGGCTGTCGGCAAGAAGGTGTGGTGCGGGCCTCGGAGAACACGGGCTGACCTCGGCGGCGGGTGGGCACCCGCGGTGTCTCCACACGTGGGTGGGCTCCCGGAGACTGGAGGAGATGCCTTCTCCTGGCCTCTCTGCCCGGTCTCATCTGGCCTCTTGGGTCTCTGGCCGGTGATGGCGTGGCCCTGGGGCTGCCTTTGCAGTGTGAAAGAGCACTTCGAGGACACCCGGGAGAAGAATGAGGCGCTGCTGGGGGAGTTCTTCTTGAGCCCCCACCTGCAGATGCTCCTGAGCCCCGAGTGTGACGCGTGGCCCCTGGGCCTGCAGCCACTTCTCGACAAGCAGAGCAATGCCTGGCAGAGGTACACGCCCCGCTCGGTCTGTTACCTGGGACAGAGCCTTCTGTGCGTGGCCCACAGGTGCCCCAGTGCCCGTGATGGCACAGGGCAGAAGTGTCCCCCCTTGTTTCCCTGCAGGGCCAGCCCCTCCATCGAGTCAGAGGACGACAAGGTGGCAGAGCTGGCCCGGCAGCTGCAGGAGAGTGCCTCGAAGCTGCAGTCGCTCAGGGTGGAGGTGAGGCGCCAGCCGCAGGGGCGCAGGGGCCCCGCTACATGTCCTAAGGCGAGGCACGTCGCCCACCCCAGCCTCAGACACCCCGTCTTTACGATGAGTGTGTCGGGAGGCCTAAGCGAGGTGGTGGGTGCCCACCAGTTTCTAGAATGTGATGGGTACTCAGGCTCCGTGAAGGCAGGAGTGGGGAGGCTCTCTGAGGAGTGGACAGGACCGTCCTCGGGTGGCCTTTCGGCGTGTGGCCCTCCCCGCAGCCCTGGACCCAGCCTCATTACTGAGGTCGCGAGGAGGATGTTGAGGCCCATGCAGGCCTCTGGTCTTCTGTCTGTCTCCCAGTTCGGGGAAGCATGGAGTGGGCGGCAGACCCCGCCTCACAAAGTGGGTTAGGGACCTGGTGCCCCGCGACAGGCAGGGCAGCCTCAAGGGACCCTCCGCCTCTGGCTTTGCAGTGCTTTGCGCAGCACAAGCAAGGAGCCGCTGTGAGTGGGGCCGACGCCAGCACCCTAGACCAGAAGCTGCGCCTGGTCATCTCTGACTTCCGGCAGCTCATCGTGGCTTTCCTGCAAGTCTATGACGATGAGCTGGGAGACTGCTGCCAGCGCCCAGGCCCCAACCTCCGCCCGTGCGGCCCCATCATCCAGGCCGTGTACCAGACTCTGACCTCATGCAGCCAAGTAAGCGTCACCCTCACCCCTCCCTCTCCCTCCCAGGCGCCACCCTAGCCCCCAGTGAGGGACCTGAGGGCTTGGACAGGCTTGGACTCCCTGCGAGTGGGTGGCGGGTTGGGGCAGGCATTTCTCACGGTGCCATGGCCTACACTGGGTCCTAGCTGAATGTGGGAGACCCTCGTCCCGCCTCCAGCTTCTGTCCCTGTATTGGCCTCACTCTGTCTTCACGAAACACCCAAATGTATCACAGCCTGTTCGTTCTTGTGTGGCCAAGAACTATGCCAGACAGGTAGACAGAAGTTTGCCTGTCTGTGCCCTTGACCCGGTTCAGACAGATGAGAAAAAGTGGCCTCACGCTGCTGCGCTGACTACATCCGTATTGACTCAGAGCCCCAGAGGCTGGCCTGGAATGCTAGGTTTGGTTACGGTTGTGAGTACAGTCACCATGCGTGGAACTCTGACATGTGCTCAGGGCTTCCATGATGCTGGCCTTGGTTTTTTAACAAAAAAGCTCCTAGACTTCCAAACCTCTGACCAGCTTGTCCTTTGCAGTTCTACCAACAGGCTGAGTTAGGGCACAGTCCTCTCCCATCAGAAATGCCCTTTTACTTCGGGACAGTGTTTTTCCCACCGTGACCCTGGCTTTGCGTGGCCTCTGTGGGATGCGGTCCGTGATAGTGTGGCGTCCCCGCTGGGCCGGGGGGAGGAGTTAGGCTGGGGAGCTCTGATGGGTGAGTCTCCAGCTGGGAGACCTGCGCTCACCCTGGGCTGGTAGGTGGACGCACATGTTTGGCGTCAACCTGGGTGGGAAGCAGGAGGCACCTTCTGTGGGTCAGACCACCAGCATTCAAGCCCACAAGTCCCCTCCCTCCCTCCCTCCCTCCCAGCTGTTGAAAGCGGTCGTGGAGGTCACTGACACCTCAGTGAAAGCCGTGCGGATGGCGAAGCAGCAGCAGGGCAAGCAGATCTGTTGGGGCAGCAACAATTCTGTGATGAGTCTAGGTATGTGGTCACCACTTTTCTGTGGCTGTGGCCACCCGTCTGGTGGGCAGGGACAGGGCCTTCATGGTGCACCTCCGCTTAGTGCCTGCCTCCTTCTGTGCTTGACCCGCATTTGGGGACTGGCCCCTCACTTTTCTTCTTCTTTTTCCAATGCTTAAGGTTTTCCTTCCCTTGAAAACTCTTCTGACGGATTATAAAATAAAAACATTAATTGTAGGAAATTGGGATAACGTAAAGACGTAACGTAAAGACGTGCAGAGGTAAACTAAAAACATTACGTAATGTGGTGGCCCAGAGATGGTCGGTGTTAATATTTTGGTCTGTTTCCCTCTATTCCGTTTCCTCTCGTCATCTTTTATTTCTTTGTGTAAGGTGAGTAGAATTACAACATGTGTACACTATTATATTCTTTCCCGTGGATCTCATTTTAAGCGTTTTCCCATGTTCTTGAAGTCACATTTTTAACCATCAGACACTTCCTTTCAGGCATTTGCTATAATTTACTTAACATTTTCTACTACTGACCCTGTAGGTCATTTTTAGTTTTATACCGTTTCACATGATGCTGTCGCAGGATTTACAATAGTGACAAATGGAAACAATCCAAGGTTTTACCCTTGGGTAATGCTTGAGTAAATTCTGGTATATGAATATGGTGGGACGGTATTTGTTGTTTCAAAACTTGATTACAGTGACATGAGCAAATGTGTATCGTGTAATGTTAAAAGGAAAATGCAGGTTAAAAATGAAATATACAGGAGCTTCCCTGGTGGCGCAGTGGTTGACAGTCCGCCTGCCGATGCAGGGGACGTGGGTTCGTGCCCCGGTCCGGGAGGATCCCACATGCCGGGGAGCGGCTGGGCCCGTGAGCCATGGCCGCTGAGCCTGCGCGTCCGGAGCCTGTGCCCCGCAACGGGAGAGGCCACAACAGTGAGAGGCCCGCGTACCGCAAAAAAAAAAACACACACACAAAAAAGAAATATACAGTATGATTTCACTTATCTAAAGGGAAAAAAATGTAGAAGAATCCCTTCTAGGAGTTCAGCTAGAACATGGACGCTGGTTTGCTCTGTGTTGGACTCAGAGGTGTTTTAGTTCGTTTAGTCTTTCTTTATCCTGCTCTGCAGCCTTCACATATTCCCCAGTGAACATGTATTACACAGAGAATTTCTCCTCTGATGGTCAATGTTTAAAAAAGGTCACAGTGAACATGTTTCGACATTTGCGCTTCCATCCCGAGGCGGGGTTCCCGCTGTCTTGTCAGTGAGGCCAGCGGTCTCCATCTTACTGATCCTCGTCAGCGCTGGCTTTGAACCTTCCAACCTTTCTGCTGTTGGATAGGGGCAAAGTTGTATCTGAATTTAATTTTAAACTTTTTTTTCTGAGTAAGTCTATTTTTCTTAGATAAAAAAACACTCAGAAAAGGTTTTTGTTGTTGTTGTTCTTTTGTGATAAGAAAAATGGCCTTTTCTCTCTCTGAGTCTTAGAGAGAGAAAAGTGAAAAGTTGGATATTTCCCCTTCAATCCAGTTCCAATGACTTTAAAGCCAGTACTTGTGTAACCACAACCCCGGCTAAGAAATGGAACATGCCTCGCACACTAGAGACTCCCACCACCTCTGCCTGCCCGCGGCCAAGCGCTGTCCCTGCCCGCTGAGAATTCTCTCCCTGTGCGCCCACCGCCCACGTGGGGGTCTGTGATCTGCTGACATTCATCGTTTCGTAGCCGAGGCCCTTGCACAGTCCCCTCTCTCTTCCGTTCTCCGACCTCTCTTGCCCTTTGGCTTTTGGCGGTCTGATTATAGCGTGTCTTGGTGCGGGTCGCTTTGCGTTTCTCTCATGTGGAGGTTTTTGAGCTCCTTGGGTACACGTAGCTTCGTGTTTCTCATCCACGCTCGGCCAGGTGGCTGACGACTCTTCCTTCCGCCGCACTTCTTGTTGCTCCCACCCTCTTAGAGGCCGAGCAGAGGCACCGGCTCAGGGCCGTCTCAGGTCTCTCCTGGGTGCCCGCACAGCCCCGGGGCGTGCACGTGGCCTTCTAGATTCCCAGGACTGTCAGAGCTCTGCAGAGCCCTCGTGGGCATCTCCTTTCCCATCCTCTCCTTCTGCGCCTTCTGGTTGGTCTACTGTTTGCCCCAACTCTTATCCACCGCCTGAGGCAACGGCGACTCCAGCATTTGCCTGTCAATCCCCCCCACCCAGTGCACCCCCAAGGACTGGCTTCAGGCCACATAGCCCCGAGCCCTCCCTTGGGGGGCTGTCTGCGTGAATTCGCGGGCCTTCTCGCCGCTCTTGGCCTCGTGCACGCGCTCACCACGTGTATACCTGGGCACCCAGGAGTGCCTCTTTCTGACTGAACTGCAGCAGAAGCCTCCATTTAAACATCCATCCTAACGTTTATCCTCATCACCGCTGTTGCTGTGAGTCTCACCCCGTGTGTGTAGTTGTTGTTAGTACTGTGCTTGCAGCCCATGCTCTCGTTAGCACATTAGTGACCGCGAGTGCTCTCCACGGCGTGCCACCTGCCCCGTGCTCACAGGACAGCGGCAGCCTTCGCCTTTCCCGTCTGAGCTGCGTGAACCCCTCCGCTTCCCCTGTTGTCCCTGCAGAGAAGCGTCTGCTCGCCATGGAGTCCAGGGAGTCTAGAGTGCAAGCGCTGTGGTCAGCGTCGCTTCCTCGTGTTGTCCGAGACTCGTTCTTGGGCTATAGACACAGCAGAGAAATGACCCCTGGCAACTCCACGCCAGGGGCCAGTTGGAGGCGCCTTGGCGTTTCCCTTGTGTCCACCTGAGAGAGTAAGGGCCTTGGTCTCTGCGGCCTCGGGCCCGCCACTGTGGGAGGTCCGTGTGTCTGTGCTACTTCACCTCCCCGTATAAGAAGCTAGGCCACCGATCTGGGTGCCAGTAGCCAGGCTATGTTGGTCACACGTCCCCACACCTGAAGTGAGGGGCTTGAGTGAGGGGACTGGGTGCGCCTACAGGGCTGGCGCCAGAGCCGTGGCCTCGAGTGTGTGGGCAGGGCCTTGGCGATGTGGGTGGGCAGCTCGTCCCATCGTCATTCACCCGTCACCGGCTCGACTGGGCGGACCCAAAGCCCCTTCTGCCTCCCAGGCCATCAAAATATCAATGCATTTTGAAAACAAACAGGTTTCTGGAAGCAGCGAAGTCCATGGAGGCAATTCGATGGATGCAATGGGGGGAGAAAGCTGCAACCACGAGGACAGCCCCATGGTGATGTGGCCGGCAGTCCCAGGGCGGGGACGGTGGCAGGTGGGCTGGAAGCGGAGGGCGTAAGCAGAGCAGGTCCGTACAGATTGGCGCTCCCAGGGAGACTAGCCTGCTCTTCTGTGAGGAAAATGATCGACATGCATGGCAAGCTCGGGCTCCTGACACGGCTGGTGGCCAGGTGAAAGCCACCTCTTTCTGGCCTCTGAGGGCCTCCTCTCCCCAGCCTGGACCAACACCATGGAAGAGAGAAGAAAGACCTGGAAAAGTAGGCCTCATGGGTCATTCAGATAACAGAACTTTCCAACCAAGTTGAATTAACATAGTATCTTGTCCAAACATACCTAGGAAACACCAACAAGGAGAAGCGCAAGCAGGCACCCTTAGGAGTTAAGAATGGGGCGGATAAACAAAACAAGGACAAAGAAAAGCAGCACAGAGGCCTGATGCGGAGAAAGGAAGGAAGGAGGAGGGCGGAGGTCGCAGAGCTGAGGGCTGAGTACAGAGCAGGTGGACCCCGAAGACGCATCCGCAGGCCTAGTCTCCTGCAACCTGGAGTAGCTGGGACGCAGCAGCAGGGCCCAGGCTTCCAGAGACAACACGACCCAGCCAAGCCCTGAGCCAAGAGAAGGCAAGGCAGGACGAGGGCCCGGAACAAAGGAGAGACGTGTGAGCTGAGGACGCGCCCGGGGTCGGGGGAGCCCCGGGAGCAGAGCGGGGCTGGGGCGTCTAGAGGTTGGGAAAACCTGAGGACTTAGTAAAGGCAAGTGACACCCCCAAATCCTATCTGCGGAGAGACGTGACCGTCCCCAGAGGGAGTGTCGATGGTGAGTAGGGAGGGTGGCTGAGGCCCACCGCGTGATTCCTGACTTCAGAGTCGCCCTTGGGGTGGGCGCGACCAAATGCCAGTTGCCGACGTTGCCAGTGTGGGAGGGCAGAGGACGGGTGTGCACTGGTTGCTGGTCTGACTAAAATCCACACAGCATCAAAATCAGAACAGCTCCTCGCTCCTGGGCTCCGGGGACGGGGGTGGGCAGGGACGTGGCCAAGCGAGTGGACCCCGGCCTGGGGCTCGGCCTGGCGCCCGCGGGGGCTTCCAGCCGTGCTCACCGGGCCCTGGCTCCCTTCACGGCTCCTGGCTCGGGGGTGGGGGTGGGGGTGGGGGGTGGGGCCTGGGACCTGAGGAAGGCCAGTGGAGAGACGGGCTGGGAAGTGCTGGACTGACTTTGCTGTTTTCTTTTCTCTGCAGCCATCAGAATGGGAGGGGTAACCTGGAAATACAAGGTCTTCAACGATGGCCTGCCCAATGGCCTGCAGTAGCCTGGGAGCAGGGCGCTCTGCCCCGAAGAGCCAGGCAGCAGCCAGCCCCAGTGCTCCCCGGGCTGCCCTCCACGTGCTCCGTACCGTCAGCGATTGGGGGGGGCGTGACGAGGGCCCGGAGGTGGGGCGGGGCGGTGTGAGCTGGGGACCAAAGAAAGCTCAGGTTCTAAGAAGTTGCCTCCAGCCTACTTTTTTTTTTAAACATCTTTCTTGAAGTATAATTGCTTTACAGTGGTGTGTTAGTTTTTGTTGTATCACGAAGTGAATCCTGCCCTCGTCTGTGCGGCCTGGGCTGCTCGGTTGTCTGCCCCATCCTGCCTGTCCCATGAGCCGCCGCCACTGCCTGTTAAGCTTGGTGATGCCTCGTCACGACCTCTGGCTGAATGCCGCCAGAGCTCCCCGCCCGGCCCCCTGCCCCGTTCCGCTGCCTCCCCTGGGGCCGGCCTTGGGGGTGCCCCGTGAGGTCTCCTTGCTGCCCCACGGCCTGGCCGCTGGCGCCCGCTGCGTCTGGGTCGCGGCCAGTGGAGCGTGTGCTTCCTCCTCCTTCCTCCCCAGGTCACCCGGCACTGGCCTGGGGGATTTTTGCCGGTGGCCTGATTGGTTGGCCAGGAAGCTGTTCTCTGCATCTCCCGTGAGCAGGGCGCCGTTCACAGCCACCTCCCTCCCTTCAAGCGCGGGAGCCGGCAGCACTGGTGGGGCCCCGCCTCCCTGAGCCCAGCGTCAGGCGGAAGGCCGTGGGGGGGGGGCATCCCTCGGCGCTTGGTCGCCGCCTCGCTTGCGCCCACGCTGCCCTGCCCCTGCATCTGCACCTTCATTTCCCCGAGGAGCCTGGTCCCCTGCCTGCCTGGGGCATCCCCCAGGTGGCTGCCCTGGGAGGTGGGAGGACGGGCAGGCCCCTGGGCACCACAGTCCGGGTTCACTGACAGCTTTACAGACCAGGGGACTCTGGAAGACCTGCGACAGGAGACTGGGCCTGTGAGCGCCCACTGCCGAGTGCTGGCATGTCTTGCCCCGGGAGGAGGTCCCGGGGATGAGGTCACCCGCTTCCTGGGTCACGGAGGGCCGTCTCATTCCCCTCCTGTTCTGACTGTGCCCTTCACCCTCGACTGAGCCATTGGGGCTGGGCAGGCCCCGGAGCCTGGGGGCTGGGTGGCTCCGGGCTGCCCCCACACCCGATCTCACAGGGCTCGGTGGAGGGCTGCCCCCGCCTGCCTCGCTTCCCTTGCTCCTTCCCTGGCAGCCTCCGCTAAAGGCTCCTGAGAAGTTCCGGGTCCTTATATCCGAGAAACAGATACCATCTCCCATTCCTGGTGGAAGATGAGCCCACACCAAGGCCTGTCCTTACAGCTCACTTCAGCTTCACGAGGGGCAACCGGCTCACTGGTGACGGCGGGGAGCTGTGCCTTGGAGATGCCCCCGTGGGAGATGCCCCAGCCTGGGGCTGGGTGTTGAACCTAAGTCACACTGGGAGGCAGGGCTGGGCGGAGGGCTCGGGCTTCCTCTTCGTGCCTGTGACAACACGTTCCTTCGGCCTGGGCTGCGCTGCTCGCTCGTTGTTGGGACCCCGCCTGCGGCCCAGGAGCTGGATTTCCGATCTGTAAACACGGGGCATGTGTCCCAGCGGCTGTGGGCAAGCGCGGGGGCCGCGAGCCGGCCACACAGGTCCTGCAGCCTCAGGCCTCCTGGTTGCCCGACAGGCAGCTGGGGGGAGGGGGGCGCGGCCACAGATTAAAGGCCGCTCGGAGCAGCCTGTGTGGAGCCGGTTGCCCAACAGCCCCGGAAGCCGAGCAGCGCCCGCTCCTGGTAAGCCAGCGTGGCAGCTACCAGCGGCCCGCAGACAGGGCACAGGCCAAGCCAGGGAGGCTGGGGATCACCGGGAGGGCTCTCAGGTGCCCTCTTGTGTGTGTGTACCTGCGGTGCTGTGCCTGAGGCCCCTGGCCACTGTGTGTCCGTGACTATACCATCTTGGGCTGCACCTCCCCAAGTCCCCAGTGACATGGACCTGGCATGGTCTTCCTGTCCGTATACTGGAGGCAAGAGGCAGAGGCCTCTGGTCTGGGGTCTGGGCACATCAGGCCTTCCTTATGCGGTTTACTAGGTGGTAGTAGTGGGGATGGTCGGGGAGGGACTGAAGGACAAAAGGGAAGGGGTGACAAGCCCCCTAGGACACCTCATCCTGGACAGAAGTAACAGGGCCTGGTCTCTGGGTCCCAGCTTGGGAAGTGGCAGGAAGTGAACCCAGAAGGGTTGGAACCTTGGCCGTGGGCACGGCTGTGGGTGGCCAACTCCAGGCATCCCCATCTCTTGGGCCCTCAGGTTTTGTGCCTCTTGTTTGGGCAGCTGTAGGCTTCACTGTCCCTGTGAAAACATCCCCATGTCCAAGGGACCCCAGGCTGAGACCTTCGTCTTCTTGGACCTGGAAGCCACCGGGCTCCCCAGCGTGGACCCCAAGATCGCCGAGTTCTCCCTGTTTGCCGTCCACCGCTCCTCGCTGGAGAACCCCAAGCGCGATGAGTCTGACGCCCCGGTGCTGCCCCAGGTCCCGGATGAGCTCACGCTCTGCATGAGCCCGGAGCGCCCGTTCACTGCCAAGGCCAGCGAGATCACCGGCGTGAGCAGCGAGGGCCTGGCCAGGTGCCAGAAGGCCGGCTTTGACAGCGCTGTGGTGCGTACACCGCAGGCCTTCCTGAGCTGCCAGGAGGGCCCCTTGTGCCTCGTGGCGCACAACGGCTTCGATTATGACTTCCCCCTGCCGTGCACGGAGCTGCCTGGGTACGCTGCCGGCGCCGCGGGGCCTGGACCATGCTCACAGCCATGGCACCCGGGCCCAGGGCGGCAAGGGTTACAGCCTGGGCAGCCTCTTCCGCTGCTACGTCCAGGAGGAGCCGAGGGCCATGTGCACACCCGGCTCATGGTTTTTCTGCACCACGCTGCCGAGCTGCTCGCCTGGGCTGATGAGCATATGCCCTTAGCTGGGCCCGTGTCGAGCCCATGGACGTGCCACCCGACGGCCCGAGTCTCAAGGCCTGAGCCAGGGGCTCGGTAACGCTGCTGCCCAGGGTGACGAGGCGCACTCCCTGCAGTAGGGCAGTGCCAGCCTCCGCCGTTCAGCCGGGCCGTGTGGCCCGGAGCTGGACCTGGGCCAGTGCCTTGCCGCCCATCCTGGCGGGCCTGTGCGCCTGCCAGGTTTTCCCTGGCCCTGGCCTAACCTGCCCCTCAGCCCTAGAGCCTCCTCCCGGCCCCTCCCCCGGCCCGTGCCCTGGTAGAGGTTGCTGCCACTGGCGCCCACCCTCCACCCCGTCTTTCAATAAACATTGACAACCGCTCACCAGCTGGCTTTCGCTTGCTCTCCTCCCTACACCCTGCCCGGAGTGGGCCAAGAGGGAGCCAGGCCTGGGGCACGAGCAGAGCACCCCAGGGCTGCCCCCTTGTGGCCTATCTCTGCGGTGAGCCTGGTCGGGGAGCCGTCGGCGTTCACAGCCTGGTCCAAGGGGCCGACAGGCTGGGGCTGTGGACCTCAGGCCATGGGCCTCTGCCCTGGCCGGTCTCCTACTGTGCCATCGATGATCACCCCTTCCCTGCCTTGTCACCCCAGAGACCTAAGAAATCAGCGAGCAGGACCTAAGGGACATCTGTGTGGCCCGGATCTGTGTCGAGGAGACAGAGGGAAGAGGGAGCTGCAGCCCCGGCCTCCGGGGGCAAAGCCCCACTCCTTCCTTTCCTGGGGGAGGGCGGAGGTGCTGGGGAAGGGCCTGAAAGGCACACGCCAAGCATGAGGGGTGGGTACCACGGGGGCTCCAGGCTGCCCCGCGCTCCAGGTGACCCAGAGCGTGTAGGAGAGGTGGCTGGCTGGCGCATTGAGGGCGACAGCTTGGAAGGAGCCCGTTCTGGGCCCCGTGTGCCTTGTGGCACAGCCCGAGGAGGGCCGCGAGGCTGCTCGGTGCGAGGTCAGCTTCTCGGCAGCCGCCTCCGCTGGGGAGCCGGCTAACCTGCCTCTGGGGCCCCACCTGTGTCACCAAAGGATGGGGCAAGGCAGGGGCGGGCTGTCCAGGACGCAGAGAGCAGGTGAGAAGGGGCGGGGGTGGGGTGGGGCAGCCACGACCAGGAGTGACTCACACGAGCAAAGCCTTGAGCTTTGAGCCGGCCGGGCTGTCCGGGAACACTGAGTGGGTCAGAGTGACTAGAGCCGCTGCAGTGTGCAAGGTGGCAGACTGGTGTGGCCAGGACACAGGCTGGCAGGGGTGGGGCGGCTACGCCATAAGGGAAAGAGCCACAGGGAACAGTTTGGGAGTGTGGTCTGTGCACTGCCCCCTGCCCCAGGAGAGCACCCACCCGGGAGAGGGCCAGGGCGGGGCCTTGGTCCAGGAGCCTGTGGCAGGTGGAACCGAGAGAGAGGGGCGCCGTGAGGATGCAGGCGGCCAGGGCCCCTCAGATCCCCTGGTGCCCGGGCAGGGCCCGCTTCCTTTATCTGAGCGGGCAGGCTCCCGGCCACCGACTCAATGAGCGGCTGAGGCCAAGAGGGCCTGTCCAGGCCCGAGTGGGCGGGTCGAAGGCCTGATCTGTGGCCACTGCCGCTGTGGTCTCGGGTTTCGTGCCCTCTCACCTTTTGAGGGCCCAGGTGCTATTCCCTCACCAGTCCCCGCTCTCCTGGCCTCAGGTGCCCTCCCCAAGCCCATGCTCGGACTGGCCAGGCCAAGCCGTGTGCCTTCTGCGCCGAGAAGACAGGCTGGGACCTGCCCCCTGCTGTCTGAAAGCTGTGATGTGCTGATACATGGTGACAAGTAAGCGTAAGCCTGTTTATGTGTGTGTGCATGCGTGCGCACGCGTGTGTGCGGTGTATTTATTTCTCTGTCTCTCTGTGTCTGTCTCTATACACATGCGCACAGATACATCCAGATACATCCAGACGTATGTAAGTTTATTATAAACTGTACTGACATAAAGGATGCAAGCACACAGTTTACAAATAAAATCTACAGTTTATATAAAATATACAATAAAATATACGATACACTGTTTGTAAATTCCATATGGCCAGTTGAGTCTCACCAAAACCCCTTCAGTTGACTTGACAGACTGTTGTATTCGTACCTGACCCACGGTTGCAACTGATGGCTGAGTGCGGTTCCCACATAAACACTGGTTGGTATTTTCACTGATCTTACTAAGACAAAACTGAAACAACAAAGGTGTGTGTCGGAACCTCGCATGTTCCTTGGTGACGTGAGCAAACTCTCTGCCGAATTGGATCGTAGTTTTTGATATTGGAAGTTTTTCCTTTTTTCTTTTCTTTCTTTCTTTTTTTTTTTTTTTTTTTTGCTATTCACAGTGTAGTTACTACAGACTCAAGTCTACACAATCAACTGAACAATAAGAGATGAAGCCCTGGTTTGTAGGCTGTGCTGATTCCTGTGGGGTAAATCCTCCCACCAGGCCACGTTCAGGCTACTCATGTGGTTGAGAAGAGATTCTGGGTGGTGCACTGTGACATGGGTACGAGGGGGGAAATAAGACATGATGAAGTTTGAGTATGTCCTTGGTTTTTTAATACAATTTAAATGAAAGGTTATACAATTTAATTTTTAATCATGGTGGTGTTTAACAATCAACTCTCAAAATTCCCGAACTTTTTTTTTTTTTTTTAAATTCCCGAACTTTTAACATCTATTGGAATGGCTAAAATACAAAAGACTGGCCATACTGAGTGCTGGTGGGGATGGGAGACGGGACAGACCCTTAGGAAGGCAGTTTGGCTGGGTCTTAAGATGTTAAACATGCACCTACATAATGACCCAATGATTCCACTCCTGGGTATTTATTCACCCAAGAGAAATGAATTCATGCGTCCACACAAAGACTCGTATACCTCTGCTCATGGCAGCTCTAGTCATCGCCACCTCGGGTCCCTGGGCCGGTGAATGGGGGGAGGGACCTCATGTATCCACGCTGCCGAACGTGGCTGTGCAGTAGACTGAGCTCTTGAGACCCAGCACTTTGAGGGGACTCACAGTGACTACGCTGCACGTCAGGGCCAGACCCGAAGAGTCAACTCCACTGCTCCAGCTCGCCCTGGCCGGCCACCTGCCCCTCGTCAAGAAGCGTCACTGGCTCACAACCACATCCGTGTCTGCCAGTGGGGACGAAGCTGTGATCAGGAGCATACCTGATTGAAAACAGAACTATCCAGGCAGAGGGACAAGGTGACGAGGACAGAATCTGGACCAGGCCATGCAGAAGCCTGGAGCAGCAGCCTGGAGGCGTGTTTCCTCGGGGAGCCGCAGGCCGTGAGGCACCGTGTGCGCAGGACTTCAGCTTGTATCTTTATGAATCCCATCTGTCTATCTTCTTTTGGGTCACTTTTTGTTCTTTTTTTCCTAATTTCTTAAGAGAAACACTAACCTCCTTTGTCAGCTTCCATCTTGAATAACTAAGGCGCTCAAAGGCTGCAGTTTTGCCCTGAAGGAGATTTTCCTGCGTCCCATAGGTTTGCCATTAAATGTTCCTCTTTGCTTTGCATTAGCAGATGTTTTCTAATTTCAGTTTGCATTTCCTCACCCATCTACTGCTTGCATAGTAGAGTTTGTCTTAATTTCCAAGTTGTTGAGACTTTGTGGTCATTTTTATTGTGTATTTCTAATTGTTTTGGATAATGGTCTGAGGGTGTGTTGCTTAAGGTTTTTTGGGGGGGGCTTCATTAGTTTTCTAGGGCAGTTGTAACTAAGTACCACAAATTGGAAAGAAATTTCCCTTTTTTATAAAGGCCCAGTCCTATTGGATCAGGGCCCACCTTACCTCTTCTGTACTTGACCACCTCTGTGAATCCTGGTCTGCAAAGAAGGGTCACATGCTGAGGTCTCGAGAAACAGGGCCAGTAGGACATCTATAGATGTGCGTGTGTGTGTGTGTGTGCGTGTGTATGCGCGCGTGTGTGTATGGAATCAGCTTATGCAGTTGTGGTCCGAAGGCCACCTGGAGGCAGAATCCCTTCCTCTTTTGTCATAAGGCCTTCAGCTGACTGCACGCAGCCCGCCCACATTATGGAGAGCGATCTGTTCAAAGTCTACTGATTTCCCTGTTAATCTCACCTAAAAAATCCCTTCACAGTGACATCTAGACGGATGTTTGACTGAACACTGAGAACCGTAGCCTAGCCAGCTTGACACAGAAACCCTCCAGCACAATGACCTCATCCGTGGAGATGGACCCGCACACTTTGCAAAGTGACCGGCCACCACTGATTCCTTTATCTCCTCTTCTTTCCTGAGGCCTCTGTCCTGTGTGGTGTGCTAGGCAGTTTCTGCGTCCTCACTCTCTTTTCCCTGCTGGGTGAGTGGCTGTGGCTGGGAACAGGACCCACTGGCTGCAGTGCCCCTGACCTGCACATGTCTCCAGATTCCAGCTTCCAGAGTTGCCCCCCTCCCGACGGAGTGTCCTGAGGGGAATTCAGGATGGAGAAAAACAGGGTGCTGACCCTAGATAGTTAAGATGCATACCAAGGGAATGATTTCAGCGAGCCCAGACTCTTGAATCTCCCCAGACATAGAAAAGCACGTCGTTAACTTGAGATGGCTGGTTTTGTGATTAGCAGTAATCTTTTGATGTTAGACTACATGTTTTTTGTTTGTTTGTGTTTTAAAGCGAAACTTCGTGTATATCGTGGCTCCTCCTTTACCTCTTTGGAACAGTTCCTCAGAGCTCTCTGAAGGCCTGTCTCCCGGGCTACAGTCCTCAGTAATGCCCACAAATAAAACATAATTCTCAACTTTTAGGTTGTGGGTTTTTTTTTTTTTTCAGTCGACAATCCATTTCTGCTGTGGCTGGTTCCTTCTGTTCGGAAGCTTCTAAGAGGTTCTTGTTTTCCTGGGATTTCAGGGATGTTTGCTTGGCAATGCCTGGGCCTCAGGCACCCACTGGTTCGGAGCTTGGTGAGCCCACCCACTGTGTAGACGAGGGGTGAGCTGTGACAGTCACGACGGTCCCAGGGAGGCCAGGAAGGGAGGGCGGGGCGCCGCACCTCCGTGGGCCCAGCTCTGCCAGGCGTCGGTCCTTGCCCCAGACCTCAGATCCACGTCCTCCCACTTAGGCCCCCTCCCCGTGGACCCTGCCCACCCAGAGTCCTCTCCACGAAAGTGGAAAAGAAAGCAAACAGCTTCACTACTGAATAAGCATTAAACCCAACTGCCTGCCATGCCCATCTCAGGCCGCCGCTCGTGAGATCGCCAGGCCAGAAGGAAGCCTCAGCCTTTTATCCAGCCAGGCAGTACTTCCTGAGATCGCCCGTCCCAGCTCAGGGCAAGTTCTGGTAATTAGGGTGGCCCTCAGTGCTGGAGAATTGCCCTTTATCCTCAGGACAATGAAAGCTTTCTCTTGGCCTGGAGGGGAGCTGGGGAACCTTCCTGAAGGTTTGCATTTCAAGGAGGTGGTGGCGGGGCTCTGAAGGAGAGCCCTCCTGGGCTGTAAGGCCGGCAGGAGGCTTATTTAGGTTTACAAAGATTTACAAACATCTCAAGTGGCCATTTGAGAGGTTATGTAAATCATCTCCCTGATTCACAAAGGGGGCGGGGCTCACCCAAGAGCTCTAAGGAAAAGGAGGTGAGAAAGGTCTCCTTCCAGCAGCTCGGCTGAAGCTTTGCCAGTCTCTCCACTGCCGGCTCGGCCTGCAGGGCTCCTGCAGCCCCGCGCCGGCCCTCAGGCCCTCGGAGGCCTCCAGCCTGTGGACTCGTTGGGCCGGTGACGGGGGAGCTCCGGCAGAAGGCTGCACAACGTCCCCCCTCGGCCTGGGGCTCTGCGGAAAGGAAGTGCTCTCGGCAAGCCTGCAGTAAGCCTTCCCGGGACGGGATGGGTCGTTTCTAGAAAGGCCTAGCGCGAGGCCGTCACCCAAAGGGGTCAGCGGACCCCATCCGTGTCGACCGAGGTGTGGGGCGGGGTGGGGGCAGGGCGTGGCTGGTTGTTTTAGCTGCTCCAGGCTGGAAACCACGTGGCGAAGAGCCGGCCGGGAGTGCGGGCACGAGGACCGGGCAGCCCCCGAGGCCCAGCCCCGCAGAAGGATGGCTGGTGACGGTGGCTGGGGAGGATGGGCCAGCGGGCCAGGCGGAGGGAGGCAGGAGGAGGCTGGAAAGCTGGAAGCTCTCTGCTCGCTCACTCCCTGACCCCGGCAGCTTGGGTACCTGGAGCACCTCACCTGCCCGCCAGGGCACGTCAGGTAGAGAACCTGGAAATCCTGCTCGTGGAGAAAGAGGAGAAAAAGCAAGGAATCAGCCTTTCCCCTCACATGTGCCTACCCTGGCCCGGGCCCCACGGTGGTGATGAGAGGGACCCAGCAGTCGGGAGGGAGCCTCGGCTCTTGGTGATGTGAGCAGATTCTGCCGTGGGAGAGCCTGGGTGCTGGGCCCTGCCCCTACCCACCCTGTTCCCCAACTCTGTGACCGGAAGAATTACCTCACAGGTCAACCTCAGTTTCCTCCTTTGTAAAATGGAAACAGTACGGTGGTGCCAGGAGGATGGATCGCACCCAGGGCTGGGCACATAGCAGCTGGGCAGTGAGCGTCAGCTATGATACAGCTCCTGCTGCTTGGAACCCTGGCCTAGATGCTTGGCATATCCTCTTCTCGTCATGGCCTCTGACCCTACACGCCGCCCCTGCGCACTGCCCCCCTCCCTCCCCAGCTCCCTGGGCTTCGGAATGTTCCTGTCTCTAAATGGGGGCCTCCATGTCCTAATACCTGGACTCTGTGAATGTGACCTTATTTGGAGAAAGGGTCTCTGCAGACATATGACAAATCTTGAGATGAGGTCCTCCTGGATTAGCTGGGTGGGTCCAAAATCCAATGACAGATATCCTTACAGGAGACAGGAGAGGAGACACAGACACAGAGGAGGCGGCGAAAGATTTGATGGGACACATCGCCCAGGAAGATATGAGTGTGGCTGACAAGGACGCTAAAAGGTGCTCACATCGTTAGTCAGCAGGGAAATGCAAATCAAAACCAACGTGATACCACTTCGCGCCCACCAGGAGGCCTAGAATCAAGAAGATGGACAAAAACAAGTGTTGGGGACGACATGGAAAATTGGGCCCCTCATACACTGCTGGTGCGAAGGTGGCATGCTGAGACTGCTTTGGAAACCAGTTGAACATAGAGTTACCACGTGACCCAGCAATTCCACTCCTAGCTATATACCCAAGAGAAAGGAAAACATCTGTCCACACAAAAACTTGCACATAAATGTTCACAGCAGCTTTATTTGTGAAGGCCCAAACCTGGAAACAACCCAAATGTCCCTCAACAGGCATTGTGGTCCGTCCACACAATGGAATAGTACTCAGCAATAGAAAACGAAGGATTGATATACACACGACACCCAGGATGAACTTCAAAATCATTATACTAAGAGGCCAGGCAAGAAGAGTGCATACTGCATGATTCCATTAACACAGAATTCTAGAAAAGGCAAACTAATGTGTACTGATAGAAAGGGCAGTGGTTGTGGGGACGGGGTGGGGGGAGGAAGGGGCAGGAAGGAGGGCGCACCCGGGGGACGAGGCGACTCTCCAGGGTGATGGGCGTATGTTTACGTCTTCATTGCTGTGATGGTCTTACAGGTGGATACCCATCAAAACTCATCCAGTTGTACAGTTTAAATATGTGCAGTTTCTTGTACACCAATTATACGTCTATAAGGCTGTCAAGAAAGATGAAGAAACAGCAACCTTCAAATCCTGGAGGGCCCCTGTGTTGTGAAGTCATGCACACACTGAGGCTAGCATGAGAGAAAACGATCTAAGTTTTCCAGATATTTGTCGTAACTCCCAGGGCAAGTGGGAGTTCCCCAAAGTGCCATCTGAGGCTGCTCACGTCAAAGCATCGTGAGTGGTGGGCTGCCGCCACTCGTTCCCGTGGGTGAACAGCCAGTGAGCATCAGAGCTGTCTAGGTGACTCTAGTGTGTATACTTGGTGGTCATCCATGTGTAAATTCACACACTCCAGCAGTTATCATCTGCGTCAACTTTTTTCCTCCTTGATCTTAGAATAATTCTTTCATGTTTTAAAAAAATTGCTCCTCCTCAGGAACCAGCTAGGGACCAAACTTCTTCATCTGGCATCCCTGGCTCTCTGCCCTCTGGTTCTAATGACCTTTTACCCTACGACTGCCCTACAGAAAGCCCTCTGCCCTTCTAGGGTTCCTGAAAGCACCACACACTCCCTGTGCTTTACTCCAACCCACTGGAAGTCCCTCGACCTCTGCTTCCTGTCCTGAGAGTTCACCTGCTACTTAGTCCTACCCTGACCTCCAGAGACGGCGTGTTACCCCTTGCTACCTAGCCAGGCGTAGACTTAGCAGCCCCAACTGAAAGCCACTGTGTCCTGCCACTGAGGAAGGGAGTGAAGGGGGGGGGGTCCTGGCAGCTTCACAAAGTAGAGCAAGTCTTGCAGGCAATCTAAGCAAAGGTCCTAAGACACCATCCATGCTGTTTCAGGGTGGCTGCCCTTGGTCCCCGTGCAGCTCCACTTCAAGGGTTCCCACCTTCCCTTTGCAGGGGCCAAGGGGCGCCCACATGCTCTCTCGTCTTCCCCCCCACATCTAGGTCAGCGGCCTTTCCTGAGATCTTTCACCCAATTGCTAGCCGTTACTTCAAACCGCAATAGATGCCGTCTCCACCAGAGGGTGTCATTCAAGGCCAACACCCAGACCTTCCTTATTTGTCTGCACCCAAAGTAAATGAATTCAGGTGGGACAGTTTAACAGTTACGTGAAGATACTGCCGCGGCACTTAAACAGCTCTTGAAAAGTGTCCAAAGTTTCAAAGAGCAAATGATGTGCTATGGGCTGGTCCAGCGTCCTGCAAGTTCATCTCTGGAGCGGAAGCCCAGTCCAGAAGTGTGAAGGGGCTGGCATCCAGGGACGTTGTTGTGGTGGTGGTGGTGGGGGCCTGGAAAGCAGACAGGACATCCCCCAAGAGTCTCAGCTTTTATACTCCAGTCATCGTCAGAAAGCAAGTGTGGGCCACCATCACAGTCCCCCACCCTGCCTGGTGGGAGACCTATTTCAAGGCACTGTAGAGGGAAAGATGCAAGCATCCTCTCCAGACACTCTCTGGCTGACCCCATGCGACACCCGTTCACATCCTGTTGCACATCTGATTGATGACCGCATCTAAAAGAAAACGATACTCAGAACTGTATCAGGGGCTTCCCTGATGGCGCAGTGGTTGAGAGTCCGCCTGCCGATGCAGGGGACACGGGTTCGTGCCCCGGTCCGGGAAGATCCCATGTGCCGCCAAGTGGCTGGGCCCGTGAGCCACAACTACTGAGCCTGCGCGTCCGGAGCCTGTGCTCCGCAACGGGAGAGGCGGCGGCGGTGAGGGGCCCGCATACCGCAAAAAAAAAAAAAAACAAAAACAAAACAAACAACAAACAAAAAAAAACCTGCATCAGAGTAAACATCTAATGATCAGGAGTGAGGTTAGATGCAGAACGGACAAACCAAAGCTGCATCACTATTAGAAATGTCATGTATCCGGGTAAGCATTCGGAGACCTTGGAGCCTTTCAGGGCACTCCGAGACCGGAGTGCAGGTGCCTGGCATCTCTCCCGGCAAGTCCACTTTCTGTTGAAAGCACTGGACATCACGACCCCAGCCCCCAGTATCTAGTCATCTCTGGGTGGGTCCAAGGTGAAAAAAAGGCACTCACATTAAAAATCGAGTTAGCTTATCCAGTAGAACCAATGGGATGATGCTATGCTGGGGAGATACAACTCTTCTTTATTAAAAGTTGGTTACTGACTGGCCCATAAGAGCGAAACTGTTCACTTCCTAGAGCGATGGAAATGGGCAGCAGTGCGCATGGATCTATGCTCTTACCGGGGCCTGTCACGTAGCAATTGTTGCCCCAATCCTAAGCAGCTCCGGCTGAACACAAAAGAGACCGGAGCCCGAGCACAAGGCCTCAGGCACCATCCCCTGCCCTGCGTGGGGACTGGTTTACTGAAGCCCTGCCGCCGGCTGAGCAAACATTGTGGGCACCTCATATAAACACACGCTTCCCAGCTACCTTACCACAGATTTCAAAGACACCGCTCCTAATACTTCTTTTACTATCAGAAAACCCAAGGCTGCAGATGCTTTCCACTGCTGCAAGGTAAGGCTGGAGCCGACTGTGGTCTAGAACCTGAGTTCAATGTGCTAAGGGGGCAACACTCATTTCACAAGTATTTACTAAGTGCCAAGCTCTGGGCTCAAAGAAAACGTGACACGCACAGCACAAGGAGGCTATGAGACAAGAGCAAGTTACAACTCTGGAACTTTCCATAAGTCACAAGTGTGTACAGTCATTTTAATATATCTATATAAAACTTCTCTATCTATATAAAACTCCTCAATCTCTATCTCTGTCTCTCTCACTTCTGGAGTTGTCCTAGCAGTTGGAGCTCCAAGCAGCATGGGCAGAAGGAGCCCTGTATTTCCAGGCTTTCCCACACCCTCCTGATGGTGTCTGGCCCTCCCCGTCTGGCAGGGAAAGTGCGCTCTTCTCAAAGGCCCAGTGGGGGGCCCCCATCACATCCACCTGCCCTCGGGCAGCCTGTGGCGGTGGTGAAGGGGGCTGGAAGGAGGTGGTGAGCCAACTGGGATGCCGGGCTGAGAATGGCAAGTGGCAGAGCTCCTGGTCCCAGCTCTGGGGACAGTGTGAGCAGGACAGGGTGGAACCTGCCAGCAGCTGCCCCCCCCCACAGCAGCACGAGGTCTCCCTGGAGAGTCTCCCATGGCCTGCCGTAAAGTGCCATTGAAGGGTCCACCGTGTCCCTACGGGGCTAAGGCCGGGGGCGGGGGAGTGAGAGGAGGGGCCAGCACACTGACTGGTGTCAGGCCTGGGGCGGCCCCCTCTCTCCTGCCTGAGGCCTTCTCAGAGAGCTGGACAGATTCTTATTTAAGGAGTGATTACCTGACACTTCCATATGGCAAAAATCTCTATTTTTGACTTACATTACCCCTGAAGGCAAAAACATTCAAAGCAACTGAACCTCTAATATTTTAAGCAATGTCACATGAAAGAGAGCGGAGGAGAGCGAGCCATTACTGGGCACGCTAATATTTTAAGCAATGTCACATGAAAGAGAGCGGAGGAGAGCGAGCCATTACTGGGCACGCTCTGTGCAAATTCCTCAGCCGGCCGCTTTCCTCCCCATCTGGCACCAGCCACAAGGGGCAGAGAGGCCAGTGCGGCCTTTGCAGGCAGAGTCTGAAGGCAGCAGGTGGGGTGAGCTCCGGGGCTCAGGGTGCGGGGAGGAGACCAAAGGCAGCAGGGCAGCTGGTGGCAGCTGGGAGGGACCAGAGCCAAAGGGCTCCTCTCTTGGGGCGGAGGAGCCGAGGGTCTCCAGGCCTCAGCCTCTCCGCAGGGCCCAGGCCAGCCATCTGGCAGAATCCCCTGAGCTCCCAGAAGATGGGGTCTGGGGCCGCTCCTCCCAGAAGCGAGCTGTCCTGTGCCTTCCTGCCGAGGAGATGCCACTCTCCGGGGGCTGCCGACGCGGGCACGTGCAGTTGCCTGAGTCCTTTTGCAGACCATTTCTTGATGAATTTTAGGTGATGTCACAGTCCAGCCACAGCCTCGCTGTGGAGCCCACAAATTGTGAATGCCCTCAGGTCCCTCCCACTATTAAGCTATTAAAGGATTAAAGTGCTTTTCGTGTCTTCTACCTGGAAACGCTAACAAGTCTTTGGGTGAAGTGAAGGCCCCCACTCCTCCCTAATTGAAGGCACCCGCTCCCTCCCACCCACAGCACTCAGGCCCCAGGCACATGGGGCAAGAGCAGCTTCAGCGGCTCCAGGGTGGAATGCAAACGTGCGTGCTCCTTGGCGGCACACACACGCCCGTCTGCCTGCGGCGCACTAGGTGCTTCCATTGCAGCAGCATCAACGAGCAAAGGGAGGGGGTTGAGGTGGGGAACGTGGGCCTCATTTTAAAGCCAGCCCTCCCACGGTGCACCCCGTCAGAAGGAGCTGGGGGCGGTGGCGTGGGCGGAGTCTGGACGGAGCTTCTCGTCTTCGGGGCGGGGCTCCGCAGTGGCTCTCCAGAGGGCCAGGCAGGCCGGTGCCTTTTCTGAGCTGCTTCCCTCCGAGAGCTTCCTTCTGCAGTGAGTTTTTGGCTTCCGGCCGAGCTGCGGTTTCCCTTTGGAAGCCTGGCCGCAGTGGCCGCAGGCGCTGGGCCGCAGGCTGCCGTGGGTGCGCCGGTGCTCCAGGAGGACGGAGCCGCTGCGGAACGCCCTCCTGCAGTCTTGACACTTGTAGGGTCTCTCCTCACTGTGCACCACCTGGTGCTTGAAGAGGTTGGATCGCCGGCTGAAGGTCTTCCCGCACTCGCTGCACTCATAGGGCTTCTCGCCGCTGTGCACCCGCCGGTGCTGGCTGAGGCCCGAGCGCCCCCGGAAGGCCTTCCCACACTCCTTGCACTCGAATGGCTTCTCCCCACTGTGGATGCGCTGGTGGTGAATGAGCTGGGAGATGCCCTTGAAGGCTTTCAGGCACTGGCTGCACGTGTAGGGCTTCTCGCCGCTGTGTGTGCGCTGGTGCTCGATGAGGTTGGAGCTCCTGCTGAAGGCCTTGCTGCACACGCTGCACGTGTAGGGCCGCTCGCCACTGTGGATGCGCTGGTGCTCAAGGAGCGCGAAGCTGCGCCGGAAGAGTTTCCCGCACTCGCCACACTCGTAGGGCTTCTCACCACTGTGGATGATCTGGTGCTTGATGAGGTTGGAGCTGCGTGTGAAAGTCTTCCCACACTCGCCGCACACATAGGGCTTCTCACCACTGTGGATGCGCTGGTGCTCCAGGAGCGCGAAGCTGCGCCGGAAGAGTTTGCCGCACTCGCCGCACTCGTAGGGTTTCTCACCACTGTGGATGATCCGGTGCTTGATGAGGTTGGAGCTCCGGCTGAAGGATTTCCCACACTGCTGACACAGGAACTGTTTCTCTGCACCTTTGGAACCCTGCTGCCTTAGAACCAAACCCTGTCTACCTCTGCAGCTACTTCTCTGTATCTCTCTTTCCTCACCTGGGGAGCTGCCTTGGCCTTTCTCCCTGGGAGGGTCACCCCTGCTGAAAGCTGTCTGTGGACAATAAGCATGTTTCCGTCTGTGCTCAAGTGTTTCCTCTGACTGCCCGGCTACCTGGCCCTTGTTGCCACCCTGAAGGTCAGCCCCTGCGAGTTCTTCTGAACAAGTTTTCTGCTTTGAAATTATCGGTTTGCTCTTCATCCTGTCACCTGTAAAGACAGAGAGCACCAACCAGTGTCACTCCCTCCCTGGGTCTCTATTTAGGTTTGTTCTTCACCCTCACCCTCACTCCAAGGCTGAGAAGAGCTGAACCAGGAATTGAAGACAAGGGAGAAGAAGCAAGATAACCGTCAGCAGACAGGAGGGCAAGAGGGGAGGAGATGGCAACGAGCTAGAAATATCAGAGCTGGTATGAGACAGGGGACTCCATGACAGATTTAAATCTGCCATGAAAGAGAATGTCCCACCCGAAGTGGCCATGCCACCCTCCATCAGCTGCTGTTCTTTGCCAATGGCTTCGGCAAGCTGACAAAGTGGCCCTCACTCACCTGCCTGCATCCCTGTGGTGGTCCCCATCCTGTGGACGTCTGCTACCCAGGGCCCCTCTCCTCGCTCTAGCCGGGAGACCAGGTGAGGCTTGGAGGATGAAAACCCTGTCCATGGAAAGGAAGCAGGTTAGTCACTCCTGGACTCAGTCCAGCATTAATATCTTCAGGAACAGAGAATGAAGAACTCTCTAGAAAGTGCCACTGGGAAGGTCCAGAGAAACGGCAGAGTCCCTCTAAGGACGAAAGGCGCTCTGAGTGTACAGGGGCCAGGCATGCATGGTGAATCTTAAGTAGGTGGTGATTCAGCCCAAGAGGATAATGATGTTATTATTTGGCCTGCAGGACGGGATGGCCTGTGGGAAATGGGGGATCAGTGTGGAGACCCTGAAGGACAAACAGAGGGTTGGAGCAAGGCCCCAGGGAGTATCAAGAAGCAGACAGAGCTGAAGGGCTGCCTGTGTCCCGAAAGCCAAAGCCCCCTGTTTCACCATCAAACACAGTAGATGTCTCTGTTCCTTATGCCAGACTCCACTGAGGAATCCACAACTTCCCTGGGGAACCCCAGATCTGCCTGATAAGGGCCAAAAACAACCAAGGGGAAGAAGCTAGTCTCCTTCTGTGGGGTTAGATGACTGAGGTGGAATCTGTAGAGTTTAAAAGAAGAAACAGAACAAAAGGATCCCCTGCAACCCCGAAGGCAGGGGCGCAGTGGGGGAGCCTGCCCCAGCTCTTTCCCGTTTCTCCAAGTCCTGGGCCTCTATGTCCTGGGCTCTCTGTGGCTTGATGCAAGGAACAGATGCTTGAAAACCCTAGAACATGAAACGAACGTAAAAGGCAACCTTGGTAAAAATGGAATAAGTACACCTTGATGTATATGAATATTCAAGGCTAATTTGCATCTATCTTTTGGGTAGAAGAGATTTAGCTAACTCGTGATTTTATATCAAAATAAGTTTGACGGGGGCCCACGCATTTACCTAAAACACCTTCAAGCCCAGACCATTTAGCTAAACGCTGTGCTACTGAGGTAAAAGTTGGGCATCAATAGGTTACTGACCTGATGGGGAAATGCATGTATTCTTGGACTCACAGTAACCAACTAGCAAAGACGCTCAGAAATACACAGCTCAGACACAGGGCGGGAGCCTGGCTGTGTGTGAGGCCCTTACCCAGTGACACCAAGTGGCGGTAGTTCTCCAGCATCACCCGCTTGTAGAGCATCCTTTGTCTGAGATCCAGAAGCTTCCATTCTGTCTTGGTGAAGTACACAGACACGTCCTCAAAAGACACTGGCACCTAAAACAACCCATTGCTGTGGCTTCAGGGGAATTCACCTCCGTGGGCCCCAGGATGAGCTGGTAGCAACTAAACATGGGGTGGGGGGGTCCCTGGAGAGCTCGGCAATAGCTGTGAGGATGGGACAGGAGGAAGCGGCAGAGAGAGGCTGCTGGGGGAGATGCTGCCCACAGTCACGGAGCCCCACTCACCTTGCGTCTGGCCATCAGGAGCATGGCTGCCATCGCAGGGGCGCAGAGACACTAATGCGGAGCGAGCCAGGTGTGAGCTGAGCCCATGCGCCGAGTGTGACCTTGTCCAGATAGGGTCCCAATCAGAGCTGCTGGGGGACAGGACTTCAGCATATCTTTTGCGGGGAGAGACACAATTCAATCCATAACACTTTCTCAAACTGAGCTTCTGTCCCCTCTCTTCACCAGACAAGGATTCTGTCTCCTTGTGCTGGGCCTGCCTAGCCAGGCTTTCAAGGGAGTGTGTTTCTTCTTTCCTTTTTCTCATTTCCTTCCTCTCTCAGCCCTCCTCCCACGTGACCAGCACCCCAATCCTGACTTTCTAGCCATCCCTGGAAGCCCCACTGCTGCCCCCTTGCCCCCTGAGGTCGGGGTTCTTAAAGAAAAACTCCAGGGGGAGGGTGATGGTGGTGGGATGAATTGGGAGTTTAGGATTGAGATATATACACTACTGTGTATAAAATAGAGAACTAATAAGAACCTGTTGTATACAAAAATTAAATTAAATTAAACTAAAAAAACAACAACAAGAAAAACTCCAAACACACATACCTCCTTCACCTGCAAACAGACTTGCTCTCAAGGAAAGAGAAAGACCAAGCTAGTGGGATGCAAGAGGGAGGGTCCCCCATCGCTGGGGGAGGGATAGCGTTCAGGCTGAGAGCTGCAGGCTGGGGGTGAATAAAGAGAGTAGCTGGCCAATGGCATGGCCCATACCCGGCCCTGAGAGGGGCCCTAGCTGCACGGTCATGGTGCTGAAAATTGGAGCGGGGTGAGGGGGTGGGAGGGGGAGAAGGTGAGGCTGCCCGGGGCTCACGCTAAGGCAGGAGGAGCGTGTCACCAACCAAGTGGACAGAACCAGATTTCTCCACACCAGCCCTCAATGCCGGAAGACAATGGGGCAAAAGAAAGTTTGCTCCAAGGATATGTCCACCCAACTGGCGGCCACAACATGGGAGTCACGGGCGGAGGAGTGGAGGAGACAGGCAGTGGCGGGGGGAGGGCGGAGTGGGCATCACGGCCTGTTTTTGCCCCAGGAGAGAGGGCAAGGGGATGGGGTCCTCAGAACAAGTTAAATCTCCCCAAATTCCCTTATCACCTGTGATGAGCTGTCAGTTAACACTGGCCCAGAATAAATAAATGAATGCATGTCTGATGGAGAAGTTTATACTAATCAGAGAGATTTTGGATGCCAAAACCATTAGATGAAGCCTGAGGGGGAAGGGTCGGCCACATGATGTCTTCCCGGTTTACTGCTGGTCACAAGAGAGGAAGCGAACCTAATGGTGGGACGGAAGTGGGACGTCCCCTTGGTGGGGATGCCCAGGAGGGCTCTTGCCAAAGCCTGACTTGATTCTAATGCAGCCTTGGGACCCAGCATCCAGTTTATAGAGGACCTTGGGGACAGAGAGACCAGTTAAAGGCACCACAAGGGAGGCACCCGATGCAGAAGGTGGGCTGTTCCCTGGTCTCCTCTGCAAATCAGTGTCACGGGGGAAAGAGGAGGCTGGGTAGGGAGATTGTTCTGGATGAAAAGAGAGTTAAGGGGCCAATAGCCAAGTGCAATGGGAGTCTTTGATGAGATGCTGGCGTGAACAAAAGAGGAGTCAAAGGCATTGTGGAGAGTGGAGGGTGAGGGCGGGGCCACTGCTGCCCATGTGTTGGATGGGTAGTGGCACCAGGTCATGGAAGAAAATGTCCTTTTCAAGAGACACATTCGCACCATTTGGGGAGAAAAGGGCGTGTGAAGTGACTTTAAAGTGCTTCAGCAAATACAAAAGACAGAAGGAAAGAGAGGGAGGGAGGGAGGAAGAGAGAGAGAGCGAGAGAGAGCGCGCGAGGTGGGGGGACCCAAGCAAATAAGGCAAGCTGGAGCTGGAGGCCACTGCTAACCCTGGGAGGTGGGTACGCGGGCTTGGTTGGACTATTCTCTCTACTCGTCTGTTTGCTTGACAGTGTTCAGAATTACAAGGGAAAACAGTCTAGTGGTCCTTCAGTAAGTAAACCACTCCTGGGTATATGCCCAAAAGAATCGAAAACAGTGTTCTCACAAAAACGTCCATCCATGTGAATGAACTGCGGCACACTTCACAATCGCCCGAAGGTGGAAACAACCCAAACGCCCATGAACAGAAGAGCAGATAACAAACCATGGTCTGGACGCACGATGGAATACTATTCGGCCCCAAAGAGGGATGAAACACTGATCCACGCTACCGTGTGGACGAACCTAGTGTCACGATGCTAAGTGAGAAAAGCCAGACACAGGCACACAAGGCCACACATGCGTGGTTCTATTTATATGATGTAATGCAATATTTCACAAGGGCTTTCTTGACCTACTTTTGAAGTTAGGACTAGAAACTCTTTCTCCTTGGCCTTCGCAAGCAGTTTGCTAAGCTTGGGAAGTTTCCCCCACCACCCACCTCCCGTATCAAAGCCCCTCTCTCTGGGGCCACTAAACCCACGCCCCAAACCCTCCTATCGGGGTCTCACACTCAGTGGCCAGGTACCAGACAACCAAGGACAGGTCCTACGCACCAGAGCCTGCGAAACTGTTCAAACCGGCCACTGCCCAGGGACCACTAGCTACCCCTACCCAGGTGCGCCATCCCTCGTGGCAGCCGTCCCTCCTTCTGCCTGTCATCTCTCCAGAGTGCCACTGTCCTGTGGCTCGCTGTAAAAAAAAAACCTTTAAATCTTATAAAACACATGACATGTCCAGAGAGTCCTAGGTAAATCCAGAGAGTCAGAGAGCAGATCTGGGTGCCAGGGCCTGGGACTGGGTGGGGTGGGGGGGTGACTGCTTCATGAGGACAGGGTTTCTTTTTGGGGTGATAAACATATTTGGGAGGTCGAAGGTGGTGGGGGCTGCACAAAGTTGCAAATATACTTAACGTCGCTGTCAAGTGTTCATCCTTTTGTCCACAGGCCAGACATGTTTCATTGGGACACACCACCAGTCACAGGGGGACCTGCACCAGCTAAAGGTGTGGGGAGGGAAGAATACTGGTAACAGCAAGGGTTTTTAGACTAGCATCAAATTGTTTTGAAACACATCACAAGCTTGTTTTTTCTCTATCACGACTGTACTGCCAGGTCACCATCCATTTTGAAAAATACAGAAAAGCTGAAAAGAAGAGGTGTTATTCTGTAATCCCCCATCCCAAGACACGCTGCAGTGCAAGCCCCCAAGAGAGAAGAAACTTGAGCTGTGACTGCCGAGAGAAACGCCACGGGCAGGGTTCGCCTGTAGACGGAGACCATCGGTGGCGCCAGCCAGGAGGTGCTCACACACAGCAGTGTCTATCCTTGAGACCTAATGCCCCAAAGGCAGCATAATTTCAAATCCTGGAAAGAGACGCGACAAGCCCTGTCCTCACAGACCCTAATGCCCGATCTCCCCCGGGGTGGTAACAGGGAGACGCTCCCAAGCAGGAATGGAAGGAAGGATATGGAAGGAGCTTGTGGAACTGGAGAGTGGCTTCTCCTGAGAGCCTCTGACGTCGGTGGGCCTCCAGAGCGGAGGAGAAGCTGAAGGATGATTCTAGGCCCTGACGCTCAGATTCTCTGAAGTAGGACACCGGGCATGCAGGCGAGGGTCCCTCAGAGAGCAGCACCTGGGGCAAGAAGCTGGGAAGGCCCCGGGAGCCAGGGTAACTGGGCGCTCCCCCCACGCCGGTCCGCCCCACGGAGGGGAGCAGACTCCCAGGCCGCTCGCTGAGCCCAGCCCAAGTAAAGCCGAGTATACGCGGAGGAGGCGGCGGGAACGGGGAGAGCCTGAAACGACGTGGCCCCCAAAGGGAGAAGCCGGTGGGCTTCAGCGTTGATGTCTTTGGAAGACCACGAGATGGGGCTATTTCCCCAGAAAAAGAAAACAGAAAACAAACAAACAAACAAACAACAACAGGAAAGGCATCTAGTAAGCCCACTGAGGCCGGATCAGGAATTGGGGCCTTCTCGTCTGCGAGGAGGGACAAGCAGGGCCACTAGGGTTGGGCTTCCTCCTTCCTGCTGCAACTTCCTCTGGTGTTTGGTACCTCAAGACCCCAACTGCCTCCTCTCAGCCCCACGCAGCATTCTCTGAGACCTGTGTCACCTGCCACCCACCTGGTGGAAAGGCCGGAGGCCCCAGGCCGTGGGCGGCCCAGCCTCAGCCCGGAGCAGAGATCCAGCCTGGGAGCTGCCCCAGGTCAGCCCAGGGCCATCCCTGCTGCCCGGCCAAGCAAAGCGCTCTGAGGAGCAACTCTGAAACCCGTGTCTCCAGGCCCTGCCCTTCCGGGGGCAGAGGCTGACCCGGACGGAAAGAGGCCACCTGCTACCAGCCCTTCCTGGGGTGTCCATCTCCTGACCTCGCCCTCCTCTGCTCTCCCTGCTCCGGCCACGCACCAGGCCACTCCTGCCTTTGCACTGGCTGTTCCCTCTGCCCAGAATGCTCTCTCACCTCCTTCAAGTTTTTTGGAAATGTTGCCTTCTAACCACACTACTTAAACTCGCAGCCCGACCGCTCACCTCCCTTCCCTTGCTCCATTTTTCCCCCTGGTTAACGTACTCTGTAATTCTTAATTTGAAACGTTGACTCTCTTTCTTTCTTTTTTTTTTTTTTTTTTGAGGTACGCGAGACTCTCACTGTTGTGGCCTCTCCCGTTGCGGAGCACAGGCTCCGGATGCGTAGGCTCAGGGGCCATGGCTCACGGGCCCAGCCACTCCGCGGCATGTGGGATCTTCCCGGACCGGGACACGAACCCGTGTCCCCTGCATTGGCAGGCGGACCCTCAACCACTGCGCCACCAGGGAAGCCCCGAAACGTTGACTCTTTATTGCCTGTGTCCTGCCACTAGAATTGGACCCCCGAGCAGGGCTTTGCAGTTTTGCTCCCTGAGGAAGTATCTGCAGTGCCCACAGCCTGGCCCGCAGGCGTGCTTCGCAGCTGTCTGTTGGACGGGAGGGCTGCCACAGCTGGCCCTGCATGGCAGCCCCGCACACTTTCCCGCTCGGCCAGCTCAGCTCTTGCCCTTGCGGTCCTTCCGTCCGGCCCCTGGCTTCCTCTTCCTGTACCTTCCCCTGGCGTGCTCGTCCCCGCCAACACTCCATACCACCAAGGGGCACAAACCCCCAACCCTGAGAGCTGCAGGCGCACGTCCGGGCACCCTCAGGGCCCATGCCTGCGGACGGTTCGCCAGGTGCCCCTGGGCAGGAGTGCTGCGACCTCACGCAGAGGCGCGAAATCCAAACTTACCAGGCAGCCTGGCGTTGGGATGCTCTCCTGCCAGCCCCAGAATCAGCGGCGAACCGCAGTCAGAGGAGAGAAACTGGGAAACACGGCCTGCCCTTCCCCGGCGGGCGAAGGGGGCGGCCCCGAGGGCCAGCCAGCAGCTCTCCGCGCTCACGCTCGTCACCTCCTAGGGTGACCCTCGGCCACCTGCCGAGAGCGGCTCGCGGGCCTCTGGGCTGTCCTTCCCTCCTCCCCCTGCCCCAGCCTCCGGGCAGGCTCGAGGTCAAGGCTGCCACCTCCGAGAAGCCCTCCGGGTCAGCGCCCCCGGGAGGGGAGGCGGCGGGGCTCCTGGCTGCGTCTCGACCTCGCAGCTGGGCGCCGCTCGGGAGGCGCGTTCTGAGCGGCAGTCCGTCAGTCCAGCGCGGACGAGCGGGGCCGAGGCATGGGCGGGGCCGGGGCGGCGGCGGCGTGGGAACGGGGCGCCGGGGTGGGGTGGGGTGGGGGCACGGAGCATGCGCGGCGCGGCGGGAGGAAGGGACGGCCCGTGCCGCCCCGGCGCGCCCCGTGGGGGTTCTGGCCTGGCTCACTGCGTACCCCGGGGCACTTCCGCCTTCAGTCTGGGCTGCTTCGAGGGCTCGGGGTCGCAGTGGTCCGTCCACCGCAGTCCCCCAAGGGGACAGGGGAGGGGCAGTGTTGGCTGCGCACCTCGCACGTCTCCGACTCTGGGGCTTTACTTTACGTCCATCTATCCATCCGTCCATCCATCTGGGACCCACGGGATCCCTGCGGCGTAGTCAGCACCATGTGGCCCAGCCATGGCACCCCAATAAGGGACCAGCCCACTTGAGTCAGGAGGGCAAAGCTAAGAAAGTGAGGGCAGTGAGAGGGGAGTCGGGGAGGAGCGGTGTGCCGACAGATGGAGAAGGAGTAGTGAAGAGCTACTGGGTGCATTGGTCTTTCCCTTGGTCCCCCCATGTGACTGTCAAACCGGGCCACAGGGTAGGCATTGGGGTCTGCATTTTCCCACAGGAACATGCCTACCGTTGACAGTGATGAGTTCCTCCCAAAGTTAGGAATGGGAAAAACACTGTGGACGAAAAGCAGCAAGGAAAAACAGCAGGATGGCGTGTTCTTGTCCATCCCCGCCCTGGCTGTTGGGAATTGAGCACAAGGTGGGTACCTTTCCTTACACAACCAGAGCTCAGGCATCTTCTCTTCAAATGGGCCCTGACCAGGAGAGTGCAGGCCTGCAGTGAGAACCCCCCGCCATGCTGATGCTCCCAGGACAGCAGCTGCCTGCCCCTGGCTTATAGGGGAGAAGCTGGGATCCCCCCTCAGGGTGCTTCCGGCCTTAGGGAGCAGGGTTCTCAGGGGGCCAAATGCAGCACAGCTTCAGGGGCCCTCCCCTGGAGCAGAGGCAGGGAGGTCCCCTGTGGCCCTTGGTTGTGGGCTCTGATGCCCAATCTTGTCCTCTCGCCAGGAGTCTGGCTAGACAGGCCTGGTCCTGGGCTCTAGAGGTATAATGGGGTGAACGATAGTCCCTCAAAAGATATGTGCACGCCCTAACTCCCAGAACCTGTGAATGTGAGTTTTCCGGGAAAAAACTCTTTGTAGATGTGATGAAATTAAGAATCTCAACATGAGATCATTCTGGATGACCCAGGTGAGCCTTAAATCCAATGACAGGTGTTCTTATAAGAGATAGAAGAGGAGAGACACAGACACAGAGGAGAAGCCACTTGAAGACAAACGCAGAGACTGGAGGGATGTGGCCACAAGCCCTGGGTAAGGCAACTCCTGTGGCTTTGGGCAATTATTAGAGAGCCTTGGCATGCAACCTTCACGGAAGGAGGGAGTGAGGGCCTGAGGCTGGGAGGGGGGGCTCTGGGAGCTCTCCGTGCTACCCTATTTCTGTCCCTAGCCCAAACCTCTCCTCAGAGCCCTTGCCCCTTATATCCAGCTGGCTTCTTGTCATCTCCACTTTGATGTTTCCAACTCATATGTCCAAAATAGAACTCATGATTTTCTATGCTCTTCCTGAGTCCTCAGCCACAGTGACTGGAGCCCCCACACACCCACGTCACAGGCCAGAAATCAGAGACACGTCCCTCACTCACCTTCCACATCTGACCAGCCACAGTGTTTGCTTAGTTCTCCACATGTTTTAGGTTCGTTATATCTGCCCTATCGGCTCAACTCTATGACGCTGCCACTACTATTGCTCAGGCCACCACCATCTCTCCCAGGACAACCCCAACTGCCCCTTGATAGACTTTCTGCATCCACTCTGTGCCCTGCCCCCCCATAATTCTTCCACAAGGAAGCAAGAGAAAACACCTGAAAATACGTGCTCATGTTACACACACACACACACACACACACACACACACACACACACACGAGTGCACTTGCATCTCTGACTTCAAACTGTTCAGTGGGTTCCTAACTCTTAGGTAAAGACCAGCCCCTCCCTGAGGCTCACGAGGCCTACACGGCTTGTTCTCTAGCTTCAGTACGTGGTGTTCTCTCTCTGTGGCACTCTGTGTGTGTGGCTCTCGCTCTCGCTCTCCCTCCCTCCCTCTCTCCCTCTCTGCTCCTGCCACACTGGTCTTCTTTCAGTTTGATACTCACTGTGTTCCTTTCAGCCCCAGGACTGAAAATTTACACCCGCATTTCACTCAGCTGACACCAGTCAGTGTGCTGGCCCCTCCTCTCACTCCCCCGCCCCCGGCCTTAGCCCTGTAGGGACACGGTGGACCCTTCAATGGCACTTTACGGCAGGCCATGGGAGACTCTCCAGGGAGACCTCGTCCCAGCTGCCATCCTTCAGCTAATTCCCTTTGCGCTGCCATTGGCCACAGTGAGCTGTGACGGCTAAAGATTCCAAGTGGTACAAGGGCCTCCCAACGACACGCCTCGAAAGGAGCCCCGGCCCCCAAGCTCCTGCTGGGTGGCCGGGGGCTGGAAGGTCATGGCTAATACCTGCAGGGCAAGTCTGGGGGAAAGCGGGCGGTGGGGGGGCTTAAGGTGCGGGGCCATAGGAGAATGGGGTCGGGGGCCGGGTCTTTGCTTCCTGTCTCTTGGAACTGAAGTGTGAGGGGGAGCCAGTCCGATGGCGAGAGCAGGGCCTGTGGTCTGTGGTCAGAGGCAGGGCACACACCACTGCCCGAGCAGCCCGTCCAGGCCCAGGTGGAGTCGGCAGTGGAGAGAGGAGCCTGTGAGGAGGGGTGGGGAGGCCCTGGGACCGGGAGTCTCGAGGCACAGCTTCAGTGAGTGTGAGTGTGTGTGTGTGTGTGTGTGTGTGAGTGTGCACACATGTGGTGTATATGTGGGTGAGTGTGTGTGGTCCACGGTAATGGTTTCTGTGAATATGTGTGAATGTGTGTGTGACTTTGTGTGGGGTTTGTGTGAGTGTGTGTGAGTGTGTGTGGTTTTATGAACGTGTGAGTGTGGGAGCACTCAGGCTGAATTACTTTCTCTGACGGGAGCCTGAGACTTCCAGTGGCTTCCCTCTTCCCCATGAACTGGAGGAAGAACACAGCTGACTCCTTCCACCTGAGGGGGCCAAGGAGACTGGTTGGGGGGGACCCTGTCCCCAATGTCCTGCCCTGTCTCCATTCCCCAAAGCTTCAGGTGCTCTACTCGTGTCCCACATGGAGTGGCTGGAGACGTCTCCACAGGCCTTGACATCCTTTCACATCTCCTTCTCCGTCTCTGGCCCGCAGTCCAAGCCCACGTTGTTCTAGCCCCTCCTGGCCCTGCGGGGACCCGAGGCAGCCGGCGGAGGCCCGCAGAGTGGCGCCCTCCAGCCCCGCCACGCCCTCTCCAGCAGACAGGGCTACGTCCATGGCTCCACGGGGTGGCCGCTCACTGTGTGGACGGCTCTCCCTGGAGCCCCAGGTGCCAGCCCAGTCCCCGTGTGCAGAGGGGAGACTGTAATTAGCAAATGGCCGCTGAGATCCCCCCTGTGGAGCGGCTGCTTGGGTCGGCACCTCGGTGCCTGTCCCTCGGGGGGCACTGTGGAATTGGCCTTGAGCAGCTCCCCACAGGGGCTTGGTGTGGGACCTTAAGCCTTGCTCTGCAGACACACTCTAGTGGTCACACTGGGCTTTGGGGGACAAGTTCACCAGAGCGGGGCTCCAGGGACTCTGCCAGCAGCCAGGCCCCCCAAGGAGCCAGCGACCTCTGGGTGAGCAGGGATCTGGGCTCAGGTTGGCCTTGAGGGAGCTTGTGAGCCTGCACTCCAGTGGCCGCCTTGCAGACCCCAAAGCCTGGTCTTTTCGAAGACTTTGGGCTGGAGAGGCTGCTTCAGTCATTGCCACGTGAGCTGCCAGTCTCTCCATCTGGTGCGTTCCAGACATCTGGTTCATTCCAAGCTCTTGGGGGATCTGAGAACCTTGCCCTGGGGGCTGCATCAGGAACTCGTGCTGGCTGCCAGCACTGCTACAGGGCGGTGCTGCCCTGCAGGGTCCCCAAGAGGTCAGGCCCCAGAAATTTCCCCTCAGTGATCCTTTCGCCAAGCCCTGCCCTCTGGAGCCCATGGACACAGATGCCCTCAGGGCTGGGGGGCTCAGGGACCCAAGGGCACACGTGTACTTCTAAAGCAGAAGGTGGATGTTTGCAGGTGCACATAGAGGGGCAGCGGGGAGGGGTGGAGGAAGCAGTGAGGCATCCCCAGCTGGGAGACAGCACTTGTCAAGTGTACCGTGTCGCCCAGGGTAAACTGCAACTCATTTTCCCAGAATTCCCTGCTCTTTATGGTCCCAGGTTCGGGTTGACCACAGGCTGCTGGTTCCTTGTTGCCCCTTGCTCCGCTTTGTCCTCCTGGGGTGCCTCGCCATCCTCATTGCCTTTGCCTTTCAGCAGTAACTTCGGGCCACTTTCTCTTTAACTTCTTCCCAGGGGGCTGGGAAGGTCTGCCATCTAATGCCCTGGGTCACGGTTTAAGGAACCACTCAGCCTTGGGATTGCCCAAGACCCCCGACTTGGTCATCAAAGGGATGGAGCCCATTCGCCACGTCCAGCCATGTTGGGATATCAGACATCTCCTTCTATGCTAGTCTTCAGCTCCCTTGTGAGGCCCCTGAGAGGCAGCCAGCTGAGGGCTGGCTCCCAGCCATGACACATCTCCCAAAGATCTAGTGTGACATGTAACAGACACATTGGATATGACCTCACAAGTATGATGGCTGGCAGAGGGCTGGGCTGGGTGACAGTTCTCACCCATCTTCTTCCGCATAGAGCAGCTCTCAGCTTGGACGGGCTAGGTCTTCCCAGCCTGGGCCCCTCCCCAGTCGACAGCCTGTGAGCTGGCGGAGCTGGGTGCTCTGTGCTCCTGCCTGAATCTTAGCTGCTTGTGAAACATACCGACTTAAGAAAGGAAATTCCTTCAAAGCCTTGGGCTTTCCCCCCCTCCAGTTTAACAGAAAAATGATGGGCTGGCCTGGCTTCAAAGAGGAAAATGGCTACAACCCCAGACCACAAATTAGGAAGCTCTCCAACCAAACACTGCTATGTCTGGACAGGGATAGGGAGCAAGCTGGGCCAGCAATGCATCCTCAGAACTGGAGCAGGAATCAGACTGCCCCTAAGTCCAAGGTTACAGTCCGGAAGATCTGGTTAGATTAATGAAAATTAAAGACACAGAGCACCGGAGCAGCAGAATGTCACTGTGGAGACCCAGGGAGAAGATGTGGACATGTTGGCAAAATCAAGGGCATTCACAGCCCAATGTGGGCCCTATACATAAAAGGGAAACAGCAACAATTACAAAAATAATAAGGGGAGGAAAGGAACGGAAGCGAACAGGAAAAGGAAAGCACATCACAAGGGGAATTACACGAATAATACAGGAAGACTCTAGATAAAAACAAAAGAAAACAAATTAAAAAACCCCAAAACTCCATAGATGCAAAAAAGTTTCAGAAAACATGATTGCTCAGAATAAAATTTGAAGAAGAGATGTAGGGTTCAAAGAAGAGACTATAGGAAGGCAGAAGGAGATGGAAGGAACGTAGCAGAACTCAGAAAAGAACTAGAAGAGAAAAATAGAAATATTACTGAGACGAAAGCCACACTGAGAGCAATAACGATTCAAGTAAATGTGACCAAGGAGACCACGTACATAATGGCCACCTGGGGACATAGCAGTTAGGCTTGAAGAAATCACAGAATACAAAATGGGAGAGAGTAGAAGATTGCAGAACAGACGGCAATCTGGGAGATAGCAAAGGAGATGCAACACATATATAATTGGTTTCCTAAAAAAAGAGAACGACCAAGAGAACAATATCTTCCTGGGAAAAGTCATGCTGGCCTTAGACGTCTCTGAATCCGTTCTCTGTGCCAGAAGCCAGTGGGAAAAGTTTTCCAAACTTCTGAGGAAGACAGTTTGTTCCGAGAATGTTCCATTCATCCAACTTGTCCTTCAAGTCTAAAAGCGGAAAGTTAAAATTACCACTGAAAAATAAAGGCTAGCCAAATAAAAGATGAATTGAAGCAAAGAACTTAGAAATGGAAGAACAATCCTGACCACTGAACCCATTTATATGCAGAACTAATATTCCATAACTGTGGAATTATGCATTCATACTTACCCTACTATAGGACAGAACGTAAATCTCAGAAATCTTGACAATGTAAAAGTAATAATCTAACCAAAACCAGAGGTGGAGGACTGAGGGGGCGGCAGGAAGAGTGTGGAATGATTTGTTCATCTGTTAGAGCAGAGAGTCATTGGATACTGTGTTGGAATATATCATTAACGTAATACTTCAGGGACTTCCTTGGCGGTCCAGTGGTTAAGACTCTGAGGTCCCAAAGCAGGGGGTATGGGTTTGATCCCTGGTCAGGGAACTAGGATCCCACATGCCATGCAAGGCATGACCTAAGACGTAAAATAAATAAATAAAGATTAAAGTTCAAAAAAAACCCCAAAACATAATATTTCACTCTTTAACTTTTGTGAGATCTTTTAGGAACTAACACTCCTCGTGAAGAAACATTTAGTACAAGTTCAGGTTTCTTGCAATTTCTTCTTCTTTGTTCCCAATCAAATTAAATGAGTGTAATGCAGGCATACATCAGACACGTCTCGGGTTCGGTTCCAGATTACCTCGATAAGTGAATATTTCAATAAAGCGAGTCCTGCTCAGTTATTTATTTGAGAAGTGTTTACTGTACCCCTCCTGTGTGCGTTTGTCAGTCGAGGGAGGACGGGGCCTGGGCTGGAGTCATCGGCAGGGATAATGGAAAGGGGTGGATGGCTGGACCGGGGATCGACCGAGGGGCTGAGAAAACAAGGGTTCGTGATGGACTGGAGAGGGGCATGGGCTTGTGGTTGAGGAAGAAGGAGGAGTCAAGGATGATGGGGAGGTTTTCAGCCTGGGCAACTGGATGGGAGTTACCGGTCAGCAGGTGTGTCCATCAGGGGGCAGGCGATGTGCTCCTAACCTGGGCTGCTCTCGTGTTGGGAGAGGGAAGGGCACAGGTTGAGGAGGACATCACCCTGCACGCAGCCTCTGCGGGGTCCTCACTCAGTGTGCCCTGCTGGAAACTGCCTCCCCTGCCACGCTGGCATCTGTGCCCACAGGCTGGTGGCATGTATCCTCCAAGGCTCCTTTCTAGGTCAAGGTGGCTTTCATGGCTGGCCTGGGAAGCCAGCTCTGAGTAGCATGCGTGGTTCAGGTGGGGAAAGAAACAGATTCAAGTCCCAACAAGCTACATCTATCGGCCCTTGGCGCTGTGTGTGTGTGTGTGTGTGTGTGTGTGTGTGTGTGTGTGAGTGAGTATGTGGGGGAGCTTCTCATAGATGGAGACAGGCACCCTCTATGGGAAATGGTTGTGTCCCAGAGCCCGGTAGGGGCCTCCCCCAGTGCAACGCCTCCCCAGCTCTGGAGCTGCGTTGGGTGAAAGGGAATGGGCAGGAGGCCAGAAGTATCGAGAAGTATTGCTCCCCTTCCCAGCAGCCTCCCAGTAAGAGATGGGAGAGGGTGCTGCAAGCCCCCTTCACTTCCAAACAACAGCTGCAGAGGCTTGTCTTGGCTTGAAACTTCCCAGGCTACAGAGGGATGCTAGCGCTACCCCCTTTTCCGTCTGCCTCTGTCTCTCTCCCCACCCCTCTCTCTCCCTCTCTCTGTGTCACACACACAAACACGAAGCCAAGAGGCCCCTGAGGAAAGCCGAGACCTCACTGGGTACAACGTAACCCTGTGTGGCTTCCAGTCAAAGCTAAGAATGATCTAGCCCTTCCTGTTCTCAGAACTGTGCTGTTTCCCAGACAACCAGTTTTGTCTAATCATGGTCAAGGCAACGTACATTTCTGCTCAGAATCAAGGTCACAGTATAATACCAATTCACCACGGCAACAGCAGAGTACTCATCTGACACGGGAGATGGGATTTGCAAGGAAAACCGCGTGCAGAGCGCTAGTTCCCTGCCTGCCGAGCTAAGCTTCTTTGTCGCAGGCTCCTGGTTACCCTGCACCGTGAAATAGGCTTCACCCTGGTGGAGTCTGGAACCCATGTCCTTAAGAGGTGCAGAGGCCCTTGGAAGTTTGACGTAAGTAATTTGCCAGAGCCAGCCAGGCACGCGGTGCCACTGGTAAACCAATGTGTCACAGCAGGATCGTTCTACCTGCCCTGGCTTCAGGGGCTTAGTTCAGTCTGCAAACCCACACAGGTCACCTTGCCCTTTGCAAACAAGCTCCGTGCTGCCCCAAGTCAAGCTCACCGTGGGACCCAGGCAGCCGCCCGCCATTGGTGGGTCTCAGACGGAATAGCTCTGATGAACAGAGGTTCTAGAACAAAACCTTGTAGCTTAAGATTTGATCCTGTTCCTAATTTTTAGGCCCAAGGCCAATTGTCAGTCACCTCCTAGCTCATGGCTGTCATCTCTGGCCCCCTGAAATCAGAGCGAGGAGGCATTGCTCCCTCTGTTTTGGTAAGCGTGGGCCTGGGAGCACCATGCAGTCTGTGAGTCTGAGCTCAGGTCCGGAGCCTTGGAGCCCTGCGGCCCCATGGGCTGAGGTCTTCGTGAAGGTGAAGGTCACCTCGCACGGTCTGCCCTACCCCCAGCCCCATGGAGGGGACTGGCTGTTGGCCTCGGGGAGAAAAGGGTGGAAAGAGAACACAGGCAGGAAGGAGGGCAAGAGGACCGCCTGGGCATGAGCCTGGCCATGATCAAGGAGAGCTTGGGAACTGGGGTGGGTGCGTGTGTGGTGGTCCACGTTGGGGGAGCTGGTGTGGGGAGGGGGCGGACTCCACACACTCTTACTGTTGCTGTTGCTGTCAGAACTCTGGACGGCAAGTCCGTGTCCCCTCTGCTGTCTATCCCAAGGCGGTGCCAGGTGTTTGAACTGGGGTAATGGGGTCCCACAGCAGTGACATTTTTAAAGAAGGCCACCAGGACAAAAGGAAACATTAGGTGTAACACCAGCTCCCGGGTGGCTTCGCATCCACCCTGGTCAGTGAGAACGCACAGGTAACCATGCTGGGTTAGTGAGTCCTCAAAAACGCACACTTCTGACAACCTCGAATGTCATGTGGGCCTCCCCCGACCCTGATTCAAGTTAGGACGCATGGGCGGGGCAGCCATTTCTCTGGTGCTGAAAGCAGGACATATTTCTCAAGATGACGTGAAACATACAGGGTGGCAGGCCCGAAGCTGCAGCACCAGGAGAGAGGGACCGTAAGAGGGGCCCCCTCAGCGCTCCTGGGGCCCTGGGTCCTGCCTGAGGCCTTGAAGGCCAGTTTCAAGTCCCCCTCCTAGGTGAGGGCGGGCGATGGGGTCTCTGAGGGGCCCTCGGGAGCAGAGATGTAGTGAGAAGTACCACTGCCTTCTATTTGTGTCTCTGAGCGCCCCAACCAGAAAGAAGGTGGCACAGAGGAGCCCGCAGGTACATTCTGCTCCTGGCATGCTAGCATCCCTCCCTGGCCGTCCGTGCCCTCTCCTCCCCAGGCAGGGCTGTCTCTCCACATTTGGGACCAGACTCTGAAGCCCGCCTTCCACAGCACCCTCTCCAGGGGTCTCCCGCCTTGCCTCGGTTACTGCCTGTGACCTCATGGGCCACTTCTGTCTCACCTGCTGGCCTGAGAGCCTCCCTTGGGGACCTCTCAGAGCCCAACTGACCCTCTTCCACCCGAAGGCGCCATTTCCAGAAGCCCCACCTTGGTGACTTCTATTTCAGAGCTGTAAGGCCTCGAGGCCGAGAACTGGCCCGCAGTCAGTGAGCACAGCTCCAAGGGCAGGGTCTGGGAGAGTGGCCAGTGCTGACAAGGTCTGTCCTCGATCAGCAGCTCAGCTGATGGAAACATGTGTTCTAACTTAGAGCGCTCCGTGGCTCAGGCCAGGGTCTCCCAGGAAGGGCTGGAGGCAACCTCTGTAGCCATGTGGTCAAGTGATCAAAGCCCGCCTGACGGGAAACTCTCTCACTCCACTGCTTTGGTTACCAACTTTCCGAAACTTACATTCTGTTCGGATCTCACGGTTGAAGGAAATACCAAAAGCACTTTGTAGCAGATGCTGTGCTGGGCACTTTTCCACAGCTCACCTCATTTCATCTTTACAACCCCTCCCTTCACTTATTCTGCCAGTGGTCGTTGAGGCCCGGCCCACGCCAAAGCCCAGAGGACAGACTCAGGGAGGTGGACATTCATGGAAGATCCCGCTCCCACGTTAGAAAATAATGGACTGGGAGAAGTGCCCCGAAGTGAACAGACAGGATAGAGGTGAACAGGGGTGGGGTCAGGGAAGGCGATCTGAGCAGGTGACCTCGAATCTGAAACCTGAAGGACAAGCAGTAGGGGCAGGAGGCTGTTCCATGGAAGTGAGACACACGTGCCAAGGCCTTGTGTGGCACACGTGACCCAAAATGTGGAACACGATGGGAAACTGAGGCTTTCTTTGCCAGAACCATTGTTATGACCCCACTTCTTTCCTGGCGGGGTGACTATTTCCCTTTCATGACCACGAGCTCCGTGAGGGCAGGGAACGTGTGGTTCCCCAGACACCCCAGCTCCCTGCCCTTTGCCTGCGCACAGCAGGTGTCGTTCTAGGACACTGAAGTTCGTGGAACACCCGCTCTGGCCCGCCTGGGTCAGGAGTTCTGGGCACAGACATGGAACTCGGAATTTGGTGGGGGAGCGGGACAGCTCCCTGGGGGCCCCACACCCCCACCTAGAGGCCCGAGAGTGGGCCACCAGGGAGCCCTGAGATCCATTTGGAAACCTTGGCTGCAGCTGAGCCCACCAGCCTCACCGCCCACTCTTGCTGGTGGGTGCCACGATGCCAGCTCCCTGAGCCTCCTCTCCACCCCCCGCTCCCTGCACTTCCCTCCACCGTCTCCTCTGTGCCCCTCCCTAGGCCTTCCAGTGTGCCCTCCTCCAGCCCGCACCCCCTCTCCTCCACCTCCTGCTTCAGCTGACGTGTGTCTCTAGGGGCCACCACCTCACACTCCTCTTGTCTTCCCACCTACAGAGTCACTTCCTGTACCTGCGTTCCTCTGCCTGTGTATACACTCTGGCCCTTCTAGTCAGATGCGTGTCGAGTGTCCCTGTTGCTTGTGCCCCCCTTGGTCCCCTGTTCTGTGGGGACACCCTGGGCCTGCCCCCTCCCTGACAGCTGAGCACCTCCTCATTCTGTCCTCCCCCCACTCCTCTCCTCCCCCCTCCCGTGACCTTGATGGGAGACAGCACCAGCCCAGCCCCTTCTGGGCTCCCCTTCTTCACTGCCTGGAATTTCGGGGCTGCCCCTGACCACCTCCTCGGCACCCCTGCCTCCCACGTTGCTGCTCATTCATCCCATTTCTTGAGCACCAACTGTGTGCCTGGCACTCTGCTAGGCACTGAGACAGAGCCGGGAACCCAGATCAGCCAGTTCCCTGCCCTCATGGATGTCACAGTCCAGACACAGGAAAGTCACCTCACAGTTAAAAAACCGCTTACAAATGGTGACAAAGTGCTGTGTAGGAAAATGCCGGGCATCCCGAGAGCCCAAAAGGGTCCACGTGTAGTCTAGGAGGAAAGGGGGCAGAAAAGAGGCCTCGAGGAAGTGACTTTTATGCTGTGGTCTCCAGGAAGAGGAGAAGCAGAGTCCCTTCTCTTGGGTGTTAGCCTGCTGCAGCCATGTGTTCAGCCAGGGACCAAATCATGATTGGCAAGTGTATTAGCTAGCTACGGCTGCGTAACAGATTATCACAAACTCAGTGGCCTTCACCAACAGCCGCTTATTAGCTCATAGCCCTATTGGTCAGAAGTCCCAGGAATGATATGGCTCGGTCCCCTCTCAGGTCTCACAGGTTTCACTCAAGGTGTCACCAGGCTGCCTTCTAGCCTGGAGTCTCATCAAGGTCATTGGCCACGTTCAGCTCCTTGTGGCTATAGGAACCAGATCCCCGTTTCCTTGCTGGCTGTCAGCTGGGAGCTGCTCTCAGCTCGCCCGAGACTGCCTGCATTCATGCTACATGGCCCCCTCCATCTTCAAAGACAGTAGGAGAATTTCCTTCTCATTGAATCCCTTTCATGCTTTGAATCTCCGACTTCCTGGTCTCTGGCTACTACCAGATTTAAAGGGCTCCTGGGATCAGGTCAGGTCCAATGGGGATAATTTCTCTTTCTTAAAGTCACCTGTGTCCTAGAACATAACCCAGTCATGGGCGTGGTGGCCCATCAGATTTGCAGGCTGGGGCATCACACAGGAGCTGGGACTTGGGGTATGTCAGAGAAAAATCAAAGCTGAACCCTAGTTAAAGAGGCAAGAACAAATGTTAATCAGTAATATACTATTGCACTGGGGAAAAGAGCCCAGTGTGAACTCAACACAACTCCAATCCGTACAGAGGGGACTGGGAGTTTTAAGTGGGGCTGGTCCACGTGAAACCTGCATGGCTTTGCTAACTGTTGCTTCTCAAAGTTAGGCTCCTGCCATCCCACAGAGGCTGGGAGATCAGGGCCCATCTTTAGGCGTGGGCTAGAACAAACTGCAAGTTCTTTTGGCAGCCTTGAGTTTTCTCAGGCCAGCGCTCTAAGGAGGCTAGGGTCATTCTAGGGAGGCAGACTGGAGCTGTCAGAAAATGTGTTAGTGTTTTTTTTTTTTTAGTTTCATTTTATTTATTTAATTATTTTTTATATAGCAGGTTCTTATTAATCAACAATTTTATACACATCAGTATATACATGTCAATCCCAATCTCCCAATTCATCACACCACCCCCCCACCCCCACCCCCGCTTTCCCTGCTTGGTGTCCATACTTTTGTTCTCTACATCTGTGTCTCTATTTTTGCCCTGCAAACCGGTTCATCTGTACCATTTTTCTAGGTTCCACACACATGCATTAATATACGATATTTGTTTCTCTCTTTCTGACTTCCTTCACTCTGTATGACAGTCTCTAGATCCATCCACGTCTCAACAAATGACCCAATTTCTTTCCTTTTTATGGCTGAGTAATACTCCACTGTATATATGTACCACATCTTCTTTATCCATTCATCTGTCACTGGGCATTTAGGTTGCTTCCATGACCTGGCTATTGTAAATAGTGCTGCAGTGAACATTGGGGTGCATGTGTCTTTTTGAATTGTGGTTTTCTCCGGGTTTATGCCCAGTAGTGGGATTGCTGGATCATATGGTAGTTCTATTTGTAGTTTTTAAAGGAATTTCCATACTGTTCTCCACAGTGGCTGTATCACTTTACATTCCCATCATGTGTTAGTGTTTTGTTCAAGTCTTTATCAGCCAAGGTTGAGGCCTTGTGGGGAAGAGTGCTCAGAGGAGGGATTCTGCCGGCCACAGTGAGCCACTCATGTGGTCTCATTCCACGTGCCAGTGGGCGCTTCGGCACGGCCACGAGTGCATCCAGGGTTTGTGGGGCCTAAAGCTTATGCAATTTGGAGGGCCCTGTTTAAGAAAAGCAACATAAAATTACAAATACAATATTGCTAGTGCCCCTCCCAGGACCTGAGAAGGAGCCTATGCTAAGGAGCTTATACAATCGGGGGAGTCAGAAGCCTGAAATCAGTATCACTGGGTCAAAATCGAGGTGTCAGCAAGCCTGTGCTCCCTCTGGAGGCTCTAGGGGAAAATCCGTTTTCTGGTCTTTTCCAGCTTCTAGAGGCACCTGCAATCTTTGGCTGGAGGCCCCTTCGTCCATCTTTGATGCCAGCGGTGCAGCATCTTCTAACTCTGTCTGCTGCCCTCACTTTGCCTTCTCACTTCTGCGGCTCAGATCACCCTCTTATAAGGATTCACACGACCGCTTAGGGCACTCCCAGATCATCCAGAGTTGTCTTCCGGTCTCAACATCCTGAACTCGAGCACAACTGCAAGGTGCCTTTTGTCATATAAAGTCACATTCACAGGTTCCAGGGATTAGAACGTAGACATCTTTTGGGGGCCACCACAAGTCCACTGCCCTTGGCTACAGGGGCTCTCAGCAGTACAGGAGGTGCAGAAGCCTTGGGAGCACAGCCAGGGAAGAGTCTGCGCCCTCTGGAAAATTCTGCTTTCTGCTGGGATTTACAGCACAATCCGAATGGAATGTAAGAACTGGGAAGCCGGCCTAGAAGATTCAATCCCTGTAAGGGCTGTACAAGTCCCTCGTACCTAGAATTCCATTATGCTTACTCAGGAACTGGGAAGGACTGTAAAGGTCCTGGCCCAGCTGGGGTCCAATGAGCTCAGAATCACAGCCCATGGAGGGAAGGGCCACTGCAGTCACCTAAAAGGGACGAGTTGATGACCATAATAAAGGAGGCAGGAATGTACAGTGGAGAAAGGACAGCCTCTTCAATAAGTGGTGCTGGGAAAACTGGACAGCTACATGTAAAAGTATGAGATTAGAGCACTCCCTAACAGCACACACAAAAATAAACTCAAAATGGATTAAAGACCTAAATGTAAGGCCAGACACTATGAAACTCTTAGAGGAAAACATAGGCAGAACGCTCTATGACATAAATCACAGCAAGATCCTTTTTGACCCACCTCCTAGAGAAATGGAAATAAAAACAAAAATAAACAAATGGGACCTAATGAAACTTCAAAGCTTTTGCACAGCAAAGGAAACCATAAACAAGATCAAAAGACAACCCTCAGAATGGGAGAAAATATTTGCAAATGAAGCAACTGACAAAGGATTAATCTCCAAAATATACAAGCAGCTCATGCAGCTCAATATCATAAAAACAAACAACCCAATCCAAAAATGGGCAGAAGACCTAAATAGACATTTCTCCAAAGAAGATATACAGACTGCCAAGAAACACATGAAAGAATGGTCAACATCATTAATCATTAGAGAAATGCAAATCAAAACTACAATGACATATCATCTCACACCAGTCAGAATGGCCATCATCAAAAAATCTAGAAACAATAAATGCTGGAGAGGGTGTGAAGAAAAGGGAACACTCTTGCACTGTTGGTGGGAATGTAAATTGGTACAGCCACTATGGAGAGAGTACAGAGGTTCCTTAAAAAACTGCAAATAGAACTACCATATGACCCAGAAATCCCACTACTGGGCATATACCCTGAGAAAACCAAAATTCAAAAAGAGTCATGTACCAAAATGTTCATTGCAGCTCTATTTACAATAGCCCTGAGATGGAAACATCCTAAGTGTCCATCATCGGATGAATGGATAAAGAAGATGTGGCACATATACACAATAGAATATTACTCAGCCATAAAAAGAAACGAAACTGAGCTATTTGTAATGAGGTGGATGGACCTAGAGTCTGTTATACAGAGTGAAGTAAGTCAGAAAGACAAAGACAAATACTGTATGCTAACACATATATATGGAATTTAAGAAAAAAAACGTCATGAAGAACCTAGGGGTAAGACAGGAATAAAGACACAGACTTACTAGAGAATGGACTTGAGGATATGGGGAAGGGGAAGGGGAAGCTGTGACAAAGCGAGAGAGTGGCATGGACATATATACACGACCAAACGTAAAATACATAGCTAGTGGGAAGCAGCCACATAGCACAGGGAGATCAGCTCAGTGCTTTGTGACCACCCAGAGGGGTGGGATAGGGAGGGTGGGAGGGAGGGAGACGCGAGGGGGAAGAGATATGGGAACATATGTATATGTATAACTGATTCACTTTGTTATAAAGCGGAAACTAACACACCATTGTAAAGCAATTATACTCCAATAAAGACGTAGAAAATAAAAAGGGACAAGCTGATGGATTGATCGGTCCATTGGGCACCACCTGATGGTTCAAACAGGCGGGGGCGGGGGCACTCGCATACTGCCTGGTTTCCTGCTGTGGTCACGTTTCCCGCTTCCTCTGGGTTATTGAGCATGAAGCAAAGTCTACTATGTGTGAACCCGAGGCCCCTCTTTGGTCTCGAAAGGGCTCTGTCCTTCCTGTCAGCCTCACATTCTCTCGGTCTAGCAGGCTCCAGGCTGAGCTCGCAGGTGCCCTCTGTCCTCTGGACCATGGGGACTGCCCCCTGTGGTTCTCCCGGCCTCCAGGTCGGTCTCCTCCAAACTCTCCTCCACCCAGCAGTAGAGGGGTCCTTGGCAAGTGCCACTCACATCTTGCCCTCACCTGCTTAAAGCCGCTCAGTGGCCCCTTGCTGCCCCCAGCCGAGAGGCCAAGGCCGGCAGCAGAACTGGCCCCATCTCCTCAACGTCCCCCCACCCTTCTGCACACAAAAGTCACCAGAGGGAACACCGCCTCTCGGATGGACACACCCACCCTGCTGAACTCGCCATTCTCTCACGCTTCTCCTTTGTTCAAAGCCTTCCTTTTCCTCAGGATCAAGCCCGATTCAACTCCCATCCCTACTGGACTCTGGATCTCCATTGCATTCTGCCCTGGGCACTACTGCTTGGTGCACTCACAAGGGTATGGGTTTCATGGGGCTGCCATAACAAAGGGCCATGAACTGGGGGGCTTAAAGTAATGGAAATGCATTCTCTCCCAGTTCTGGAGGCAGAAGTCTGAGGTCAGGTGTGGGCAGGGTTGGTTCCCTCTGGAGGCTCTGAGGGAGAATCTGTCCCAGGCCTCTCTTCCAGCTTCTGGTGGTGGCCAGTAATCCTTGGTGTTCCTTGGCTTGTGGCCACATCACTTCAATTTCTGTCCCCATCTTCACGTGGGGCTTCTCCTCTGTGTCTGTATCTTGTCTTCTGTCTCTTATGTGGACCCTAGTCATAGGGTTTAGGGTTCACCCTCATCCAGAATGATCACATATTGAGATCCTTCACTTAATCACACCTTTTCCCCAAATAAGCTCACATTCACAGGTTCCACATGGATATGTCTTTTGGGAGGCCACCATTCAACTCTCTACAACAGGTGTGTGTTTTCTATTGCTGCATAACAAATGACCAAAAATTTAGCAACTTTAAACAGCACAGATTTTAGTCTCCCAGTCCCTGGGTTAGGTATTTGGGCTTGACTGGTCCTCTGCACAAGATCCTGCCAGGCTGTAATCAAGGTGTTGGCTGGCTGCATTCTCATCTGGAGGTGCAAGGGTCAATGCTCCTGGAAGCAGCCCTCAAACAATGACAGATGAGACTTGGAGGATAAATACCTCAGCTCCTTTGCATCTCAGGCTTGAGATTCACTTGTACACAGTGATGACTTGCTTGATAACATACCCAGTGCTGACATCTTTCCTTCCCTGCCTCACTTCCCCATTCTCCCACTGGCCTTCATGGGGTCACTTTTAAAATAAACTACTTTCACTTAAATCCTCATTTCAGGGTCTGCTCTGGGGAATATAATCTAAGATATGAGCCCTTTGTCTGTCTGGGAGAAGAGTGTTCCAGGCAGAGGAAACAGTGCAAAGGCCCTGTGGCAAGAACAGGAAGGAGGTTAGTGAGGCCAGAATGGAGTGAACATGGGGGAGAATGGTAGGAAATAGTGCCTAAAGTAAAACTGGGAGGGTGTAGTGTCACAGAAGCCAAGAGAATAGTGTTTCCAGGAGGAAAACATTGCCACTTGTGTTGAATTCTGCTGAGAGGCTGAGTGAAATGAGGACATAAATGCGTCCATTGGATTTAATAACTTGGAGGCCATTGATGACCGGGACAAGAGTTGGGGATGGAAGCCAGATGAGAATAGTTTAGACAGGGAATACTGAACGCCAAGCCAGCATCATGTGTGATGTACGGCCGAAATACGCATCACCTGCATGGGACGGGGGTACTCTCCTGAGTCAAGAGACTAACAAAGCGACTGCCAGACCAGCCAGGCATCAGCCATGCTCAGAACTCCTGTGGGAGCGTATTCCTTCTGAGGATGAACTCACAGACTAAAACCATAAAACACACCAAGAAGCCCAAAGCCCTGCCAGAGAGCCCTCCATCATTTCAGAGAGATAAAGGAAGGACCAGCACCCATAGGACAAGATCAGGATGTCATAAAACAAAGGCAGGAAGATACAGATGAAAAACCAAGGTAAGAGCTTAGAAATTTAAAATGGTCAATGGAAGAAAATCTCACTGGGTGAGTCAAGTAGCAGAGCAGACAGAGTTTGCTGGGGCTGCTGCAACAAAGTACCACAAACTGGGTAGTTTTAAGCAACAGAAACATATTGTCTCCCTGTTGTGGAGGCTGGAAATCCAAGGTCAAGGTGTGGGCAGGGTTGGTTCCTTCTGAGGGCACGATCTGTTCCAGGCCCCTCTCCTTGGCTTGCTGATGGCTGTCTTCTCCCTGTGTATTCACGTCGTCTTTCCCCTATGTGTATGTCTGTGTTCAAATTTCCCCCTTTTATAAGTGTACCAGTCATTACATTAGGGCCCACCCTAATGACCTTATTTTAATTTGATTACCTCTGTAAAGACCCTGTCTGCAAATAAGGTTACCTTCTGAGGTATTGAGGGTTAGGACTTCAACATAGGAAGTTTGGGGGTGGGAGGGAAACACTTCAGTCCATAACAGAGAGATAGAACAAGGAACTTCTTGCCCCTAAAGCATAGCACAGGGAGACAAAGAGACATGGATGATGATCAGTCAAGACCCTCCAAGACAGAACAGGATATCCAATTAGAAAGAACAGTACGGGGCTTCCCTGGTGGTGCAGTGGTTGGGAGGCCGCCTGCAGATGCAGGGGACGCGGGTTCGTGCCCCGGTCCGGGAGGATCCCACATGCCGGGGAGCGGCTGGGCCCGTGAGCCATGGCCGCTGAGCCTGCGCGTCTGGAGCCTGTGCTCCACAATGGGAGAGGCCACAGCAGTGAGAGGCCCACGTACCGTGAAAAAAAAAAAAAAGAACAGTATGAGAGATCAAATATTCTAGGAGCTAATGGTTGAAAATTTTCCAGATTTGAATCAAGATACAAGTTCTCAAATTTCAAGAGCTCACCAAGAGCCAAACAAGGTTAAAAAAAGACAAAACACATCCTCAACCACATTGTGGTGAAAGTGTAGAACGTCAAAGACAAAGATAAAATCTTCAAATTCATTCAAGAGAAAAGACAGATTGATAGTAAGTATGCATCATACAACAATAAAGGAATTCCAAGTCCTGATGGAAGAAAGCTGTCTACCTAGCATTCTACATCCCCGTGTAGTCTCACTCAAAAGGAAAGGCCAGATGTACCAAACTTAAGGGATTCTTCTACCCACAGACAAATCTAAAAGAACTACTGTGGCAGCTACTGTTAGTTACTTACTCAGCAACCTTCAGCTGGAAAGAGTCAGACATGCATATTGGCTCTCCAACTGTCTCCCTTCCTTATGCCAGGAATTTTCACCCCATTCAGGAGGTTCAGAGGCCATCTTCCTACCATGAAGATGTGAGCCACATGCTCAGGAATGACACGAAAAGAAGACAAAAGGAACCTGGGTCCTCAAAAAGTCCTTGAGCAGCGGGGCTAACCTTGGACCGCTGACTTGGGACTCCTTATTACAAGCATCCAAACATAGTCTTTACTTATACAACAACTAAAGGGTGTACTCTTGTAAGAATAAAACTTATCCTGTAAAGAGTTGTATGGAGAAGCAATAGTGAGCAAATAAATTGGCAAAAGATGTTGAAAAACGTAAATTAGTATTGGGGAGGGGTGGTGAAAATTTATACAACACTAAGGATGAAGTAGGGGCAGGGAGGGATATTAAAATGCATGAAAGTTCTCATCTTGATTGGAAAGAGGCTAGAGATGGTGACTGACCTTAATCTTTCTTAAAAAAAGATATAAATTAAGGCATGTATATTAAAATTAAGGATAATCACTAAAAGAATAGACACAAAATGTATAAATTCCACACTAGTAAAGGAAAATAAAGGGAAAAAGTTAAGTAAACAATCCAGTAGACCACAAGAAAGGAAAAATAAAAACAGCATATGAAATAAGATGTAAACCCCAAATGTTTCAAGAATCACAATAAGGGTAAGTAGGTTAAATAATTGATTAAAATAGAGTCTCAGATTGGATAGATAAAACAGAGATACATCTAACAAAGTGGTTAAGAAAGATGAACCAACTCAATACTAACCAAAGGAGAAGAACTATTATAATGTTAATTATCTTACAAAATAGAATTTAAGGCAAATAAGAGGTAGAAGAAGCATTTATATTGATAAACAAAACAATCTACTTTGGACATTAAAAAAATGAATTAGCCTATGTGTAACTAATAATAGCAGATACTTACAATTCTAAGTACCTTATACTATTAAATCACTTAGTGCTCACAAAAATCCTATGAGGAAGGTACTACTGTGATCCCCATTTTACAGATGAAGAAACTGAGGTACAAACATTAAGTCACTCATAGAGAGGATCCAGGATTTGACATTCGTAGTCCAATACAGATTTTATGATTTTTAACTGCTATGCTATCCTTCCTTTTCTAACAATGTAGTCTATCAATCTATCTATCTATCTACCTACCTATCATCTATCTATCTATCTCTAAAAATTATAAAATCAGTCATTGGAGGAAATGGCCAAATCTACAAAAGATAAGAACAATCTAACATAAAAATAAGTATATATTAGACACATGTGAATGTGCACACATACATTCACACAAAAGCTTGTGCCCAACAGAGAAGGCTTTTCAGGCACACAGAGAATATTTGTAAAACTCAACCACACATTAGGCCACAGTCTCCTCAAAAATGTTCTCTGACTACAGTGCAACAAAAATAGAAATCACTAAAAAAAACCCTCTCCTATAGATTTACAAATATTTAAAACACACTTGCAAATAATCCATTAAAGAGGTAATGGAAAATTCTGAACATCATGAAATGAAAATTTTGATATATATCAAAATCTGTGGCATTCAGCTATGGTAGTTTGTGGAGGAAAATGCATAGCTTTATAGGCATTTATTTAAAAAGAAGAGATCATGAAACTGAATTAGCAACTGTTCAGCTTAAGAAGCTAGAAAAAGAGCAACAGAACAAAGCCAAAGAAAGATGAGTGAAATAAATAATAAAGATAAATGTGAAAACTAATGAAACCACAAACAAATAATGAAATAACAAACAAAGCAGAAACGATGACCACCACCAAAAGCTGATTTTTTGGAAAGACTAATAAAATGTGCAAACTTCAGACAAGAGTGATCAAGAAAAAAAAAAGGCAAACAATAATCTGCATAACAGATTAAAGGAGAAAAATCATATTACCATCTCAATAGACCCAGAAAAGGGATTAGCCATACATAAATCAACACCTGTACCTGATGAAAGTTCTTATCTAACTAAGAATATAAGACAACTTTCTTAACCTAATAAAGGTTAGCTACCACAAAACCTACAGCAGCCACCATACTTAATGGAGAATAAATTCCCTCTGCTTGTTACTACTACCACTGTTCACCTTTGCATCTGAAGTACTAACCAATGCAATAAGAAAAAGAAATGAGCAGGATGGAGATTAGAAAAAAGGAGACTAAATTACCAGTATTTGAGGACTGTTGGATTATGGATTCTATATTACAAAAAAAAGAGAATCAATGAACAACTTACTAAAAATAATAAAAAGTGTAGCAAGGTAGCCAGAAAGAAGGTCAGCATGTAGAAAACATTAGTATTCCTATATACTATCCATCACCAAATAGAAGATGAGACAGAGACAAAGGAGATACAATTCACAAAGCTATAACAACGAGAAGGTATCTAGGAGTAAACCTAACAACAAATGTGCAACACCCTTATGGAGATAATTATCAAAAGTAAGTGAAGAGTAGAAAAGACTACCTAAGTGAATGGAGAGATATACCACACTCATGAAGGAGAAGGTGTTGCATTGCTAACATGACAATTCTTCTAGAAATTAATCTCTGAATCAAATATAAATCCAATAGGTTTGTAAAAACCTGACAAACAGGTCCTAAAATTAACATGGATGAATAAAGACTGTGCAGAATATTTTTAAAAAGAAGAACAAAGAAGAGTACTTGCTTTATCAGATATCAAGACATTTTCAGCTCTGGTAATTAAAGAAACCTGGTATTGGCTCAGGAATAGACAGATGAATGGAACAGAAAAAGGATGAGACCTTTACATATCTAGTATATGACATCTGGTATATGACATCACGAACCAGTGGGAAAGAAGAGTGTCTTCAATAAATGGTGATTGGAAAATTCAGCGCTCCACATGGACAAAAAGAAAATAGATTCCTACCTTACATTATTCTCAAAAATCATCTCCAGAGGAGTTCAAGATATAAATGTGAAAAACAAAATTCAAATACCATTATAATAAAATATGAGACAAATGATTTGTAGTAGGAAATTTTCTGAAACTTTCTTAAGTAAGACACAAAAGCACAAAGGCAAATACACATTTTACCACATCGAAATTAAAAACTGTGTTGATAGAAGTCACAATTAACAGGGTTTATAACCAAACGATGGACTGGAATAAGATATTTCCAATGTATAAAACAGACCAGGAATTAATTTCAAGGCCTTATAAAAAATTCCTACAGATCAGGAAGAAAATGACAAATCATCCAACAGAAAAATGGGCAAAGATAAAAGCAGAAGATTCACTGAAGAAGAAATAAAAATGGCCAACACATCTATAAAAGATATTAGATATGATTAGATGTCATGGGGATATAAATTAAGATATCAACAAGGTACCGTTTTTATTTATCAAGTTGACCAAAGAAATTTCAAATGCTGGCAAGGGCGTAGGGAAAATTATATTCTCTTATGTTTCTGACGGGGGTGTAAATTGATAGATCCATTCTGGAGAACAATTTGACAATAACAAGTGAAATGAGAATGAACACTGTATGACTCAGCAATTTACTCCTGGCGCTATACCCTTGAGAAAATCTTGTCTATGTATACATGAGGACATATACATGGATTTTCGTTGAGGCATTTTTTTAAATAATAGGGCAAAATTGGAAACAATCCTAACATCCATGAGGAAGAGAATAGACATGTTCATAAGACATGTAAATAAGTTTTAAATATATGATCAAATGCTGCACAGTGATTCATTAATTCTGTTATATTCCAGTTAGTGACCAAAATGAAGTCACTGCCCTCATGGAGCTTACAGTCTTGAGAGAGGAGGCAGAAAGTAACGATACAAGTATCAGATGATGGTATGTGATAAGAGGTAAGATAAAGCAGGCAAAGGAGACAACACATATGAGGGACCAGCAACAAGCAGTAGCTATATATACATGTATATAATTTATCCTTCAATGCAGCAATCCCACTTCTAGGAATCTACTCTCAAGATATACCTTTAGCGATATGAAAATACATATGTACAATGTTACTTATTGCAGCTTTACTAGTAATTGAAAAATATTGGAACATTGGAAACTACCTAAATGTCTAAACATAGGAGAGTGATTGAAGAGACTAGGATATATACACACAATAGAGTATTATGCAGCTGTAAAAAAAGAACGAGGAAGAGCTCTGTGCACTGATGTAAAGTGATTTACAGGAGTTATTGTTAGGTGGGAAAAGCAAAGTGCAAAGAGAATATATAGTATGGTGCCTTTTGTACAATAAGGAAGTGAAAATAAGGAAATATACACACACGTGCTAATCGTTATAAAAAACAGACAGGAAGGATAACCCAGAAAACAAAGAAGTTGGTTATCTACAAGAGGTGGGGGAAATGGAGCAGAAGGGGTATGGGAGGGATAGGAAGGGGGGAAAAACCCTAAAACAGAAAACAAACGAACCTGATTGGATGTCAACTGAATATTATAACCACATTGAGGAGGAAATAAAACACTAACTCATAAACACTATTTTAAAAAATTATTTTTTGGGCTTCCTTGGTGGGGCAGTGGTTGAGAGTCCGCCTGCCGATGCAGGGGACACGGGTTTGTGCCCCGGTCCGGGAAGATCCCACATGCCGAGGAGCGGCTGGGCCCGTGAGCCATGGCCGCTGAGCCTGTGCGTCCGGAGCCTGTGCTCCGCAACAGGAGAGGCCACAGCAGTGAGAGGCCCGCGTACCGCAAAAAAAAAAAAAAAAAAAAAAAAAAAAATATATATATATATATATATATATTTTTTTTTTTTAAGCTTATTTGACTATTTAACCTCAGTATTGGGCAAGGTTGCTGGGCCAAGGGGGACTGCCAAGAGGCCCAAGCTCTTAGTAGGTTTGTTTATGGCAGTGGAAGTGTGAAGCAAGTTGGCTATATTACAGGCTGGGGCAAATGTGTGACTGAATGTGTCATTGTTGGGAGTAAGGGTTCTCACTGGAATAAGCGAGGTACAGATAAGGAACAGAGGAAGACAAATAAGAAGCTCAGGGGGATGAATGTGGAATGAAGGTATACATGTACATGCATGCAAATGTGCACATGAATATGTATGCATGTATGTAAATATGTATGTGTGTATAGTAATAAGTACATGAATATGTTTCTTAGCTCCTTTCAGTGAAAGAAGCCCAGTAGCAACTAATACACTCAACACCCAGATCTCGGTCCCTAATATCGTTCTTTACTAAAAGAAACCAGGGCTCCTCAGAGAAATAGCCGATCTCAGAACTGGGGCAGAAAGTAAGGCAGTGCTCAAATAAGTAAGGAAAGTAATGAATTATAAGACATTGAAAGATGGAAACCTGTGAGTCCACACCCATAATAAAGAGATAAATCGATGGATAAACAAATGGACAGGACTCTTGCTTTTAGTAGCAAAGATAGAAAGAGAGGATGAGAATGATAAGGTAAATGGGGCAAAATGTTAAGAGTAGGTGAATCTGGTTAAAGTGTATGTGGGTTGTTTTTATTCTATTCTGGATACTTTTCTGTCAGTTTGAAATGATTTCCAAATAAAAATGGAAAATATTTAATTTATAACAGCATCAAGATTATAAAATATTTTGATGTAGCACAGGTGATGGGTTGTCACTTGCATAACTTTTAAGTATGTACCTTTAAAAGATGGATTCTATTAACATAACTATAATATCATTATCACACTAAAAATTAACGACAATTCTGTACTATTGTCCAATATCCAGTCTGTGTTCAGATTCTCCATTTTCACATTTTTTCTTTATACGTAGTTTTTTTGTTTGAATTAGGAACCAATTGAGGTCAAGTGGAATGATATGTTTTCAAGTGTCTTTTTTTTTATAGTTTTCAGATTTTCTGTGTGTTCAGTTTTTTTTAAATAAATTTATTTATTTATTTATGGCTGCGTTGGGTTTCATTGCTACACGTGGGCTTTCTCTAGTTGTGGCGAGTGGGGGCTACTCTTTGTTGTGGTGCATGGGCTTCTCATTGTGGTGGCTTCTCTTGTTGCAGAGCACAGGCTCTAGGTGCGTGGGCTTCAGTAGTTGTGGCACACCAGCTCAGTAGTTGTGGTTCGTGGGTTCTAGAGCGTAGGCTCAGTAGTTGTGGCGCATGGGCTTCGTTGCTCCACGGCATGTGGGATCCTCCCCAACAAGAACTGGAGCCCGTGTCCCCTGCATTGGCACGCGGATTCTTAACCACTGCACCACCAGGGAAGCCCTGTTTTCAAGTGTCTTTTAAACTGCAGTTTCTTCCTCTAGCTCTTTTGGGGTTTTTTTTTGCAATTGATTTGTTGAGAAAACTGTGTTGTTTGTACTGTAGAGTTCCCACGGTCTGTATGTTGATGATTGCATCCCTGTGGGGGTAGTTTAACAAGTTCCTCTGAGCTTATTATTTCCTGTAAATTGTTAGTTGGATCTAGAGGGCTGACCAGCTTTGGGTTCAAGTTTTCCTTTTTTTTAGCAAGAATAGTTCATATGTGGAGCTGGGAGACTTTAACACACTTCTCTCAGTAATTGGCAGCTTTATGTAGTGAACATGTACAGAACACTGCACCCAACCACAGACTGCACATTGTTTTGCACACACAAGGGAACTTTACAAAAACTGACCACATACTGGAAGTAAAGCAAGTCTTAACATGTTTCAGAGGATCAAAATTATTCATAGCATGATCTCTGACCACAGTGTAATTAAGCTAGAAACCCATGAGAAAGGAAAAAAAGAACAAACCAGCAGCCCCTGCCATTTGTAAGCTGGCCTGGCTCTCATAGCCAGGCCATGCTGTTCTTTGACTGGGTGTAAACCCTCTCATGGAATAGCAAGCTTAGACAAGGTTACTCTGAGACCATGATAAAGTCAGATGAAGCAAGGCCATTTCATGATTTTTTTCTAAGCACAGATAAAACCAAGGTCAGTGTGCAACCGGCAGATACCAAACATTTCCCTCTTACCTGACTTTCCCAATCACAGCTTTAGACTCACTGTAGTTGATCTCTCTCTCTATAGAGAAGATTTACTGACATCTTCAGTCACAGAATTGCCCTTGCTTTCTGATTGCATCTAAAGCAAACCCTCAATTCCTTGGACTCTCCCCCAAATCACCCAACTAAAGCCCAAATATTACAATAGGTTCTTTCTAGTACATTCATTCTGAGACACCCCACAGCTCCCCATGACGTGCATCTCACTCACTACAGAGAGTAATAGGCCCAACTTGTTCATCTACAGTTGTTTCCGGGCATGTTGACACTCATAACAAAAAGATTACTAGGAAAATCCCCACATGTTTAGAAATGAAGAAATACACACTTAAATAACCCAGCGTTCAAAGACAACAACATGATGGAAATTAGGTAATGTTTCATCGAATCATTAAAAAATACTACTCATCTGAATTGGTCAGTGGCCTGACAGGAAACAGACGGTGCATGCAAACTAAGTAATTTGAGGAGAGTTAAATAAAGGGATTGGAGTGGTTTTGTAATTTGTCATCTTGAGTACCCTGAACTACATTTCCCAGAATTCCCTTTCCTATAGGTTTCAGTTAGGGTGGGCCACATAAGAGATTCTGATGGGAGATTTGGAGAAGAGAAGGGAAACACACATCACTGACGACATTCTCCTAACTAGAAGATAGAAGGAACAAAATAACAAGAAAAAGACAAATAACACAGTATAAAAATGGGCCAAAGTTTTGAACAGACATTTTTTTTCACATTACACACCCACCAGATTGGTGGGAACCAAAAAGTCTGACGATTCTAAGAGTTGGCACACCTGTGGAGCAATGGAAAATTAATTTCATACACTGCTGACGGGAATGTGTGCTGGAAAACAGGCTGGCATTTTGTAAGAAGATTGAAGGCATACTTCTATGAGCCAACATTTCATTGCCAAGTATACAAACTCTGGGGAAACTTATGTACGTTGGCACCAGGAAACAAGTGTAGGTGGTTGTAATGGGTTCAACAGTAGCCCCCAAGAGATACGTGCACATCCTAACTCCCAGACCCTGTGAATGGGACCTTATTTGGAAAAAGGGTCTTTGCAGGTGTGACGAAGTTAAGGATCTTGAGATAGGATCATCCTGGGTTATCTGGGTGGGCCCTAAATGCAATGACAAGTGTTCTTGTAAGAGCAAGGCAGAGGGAGATTTGGATAGACAGAAGAGGAGAAGGTCATGTGATCGGGGCAGAGGTTGAGTGATTCTCCCCTAGAACCTTCAAAGGGAGCAGGGCCCTGCTGACACCTTGATCTTGGATCTCTGGCTTCCAGAACGGTGACACAGTAAATTTCTATTGTAGTAAACCACCAAGTTTGTGGTACTGTTAAGACAGTCACAGGGAACTGAGACAATGCTTCATCATAGCATTTGGGTGCTGAAAACAAATCCACTATCCAGCGAGGATAGAATGGATATATAAGCTATGGTAAAGTTATACAGAGGAGGGACTTCCCTAGTGGCACAGTGGTTAAGAATCCGCCTGCCAATGCAGGGCACATGGGTTCGATCCCTGGTCTGGGAAGATCCCACATGCCATGGAGAAACTAAGCCCGTGTGCCATTAGCTTGCACTCTAGAACCTGTGAGCCACAACTACTGAGCCCTCATGCCACAGCTACTGAAGCCCGTGTGCCTAGAGCCCATGCTCTGCAACAAGAGAAGCCATTGCAATGAGAAGCCCGTGCACCGCAACGAAGAGTAGCCCCTGCTCACCACAACTAGAGAAAGCCCACGTGCAGCAACAAAGACCCAATGCAGCCAAAAATAAATAAATAAAAAGTTATACAGAGGAATACCCTACCAAAATATGAGAATAAACTCTATATATACTACAGCATGGGTGAATTTTAAAGACAGTGCTGAGTGAAATAAGCAAGACACAGAAGAATACATAAATTACAATTCTATTTATATAAAGTTTTAAAAGAGGAAAACTTAAAGCACATTTTTTATGGTTGGATGTATGTTCAGGTGGCAAAACTCTGATGAAAAGCAGGGAAATGGTTACCATAGAAGTTAGGGAGGGAGAGGGAGATGATTTCGAGCAGACATGCTGGGGCCAGAGGGTAGGACTCTAAGTTTTTGATCTGGGGATGGTTATAAAAGTATATTCACTTTTTTTTTTGTCTGCGCCACACAGCACATGAGATCTTAGTTCCCCAACCAGGGGTCAAACCCATGCCCCCTGCAGTGGAAGCGCAGAGCCATAACCTCTGGACTGCCAGGGAAGTCCCTAAAAGCATGTTCACTTTATTTAAAGTTCAGGAAATGCATGTAAAACATATATGATTTATACCGTTCTCTGCATCTGTGTTGTACTTTACAATTTGAAAGGTTAAAACATTACAAAACAGAATTGAAATGATGACTATTTGCAGATGATATGCCTCTATATCTGGAAAATCCAAGAGAATCTACTTTAAAATGTTACAAAGAGTTAAGAAGAATGCACTAAGTTGGCTGGGTACAGAATCATTTAGACAAATGACAAACTAGAAGACATAATGAAAGAAAAAACTCCATTTAACAAAAAAGATAAAATATCTAGAAATGAACTTAACAAGAAATATGCAAGACCTATGAAAAGAAACTTTAAAATGTTCCTCTGGGACATAAAAAAAAGTCCTGACTGAATGCAAAGGTCTACCATGTTCTCAGGCAGGAAAATTTAACTTCAAAGAGAAGCAAAATCTCCCTACATCAATCTATAAATTAAAAATGATCTCAAAAATAAGATACAATTTGTTGGAACTTGTCGAGGTGATTCTCATATATTACTTCGGAAAACTAAAGGAGTGAAGATAGCCATCAGATATTAAAACATAATAAACGTACAGTAATTTAAAAAGTATGGTAATGGTGTATGAAGACAATGACAGAATAGAAAAAAAAGGAAAGTCTAAAATACACCTGAATAGAAATAAGAATTTAGTATATGATAAAACTGTTATTTCAGTTCAGGGGAAAATGAGTCACTCAATAAATGGTGTTGGGACCCCTAAGTGGCCATCTCGGAAAAATATAAAGTTGAATCCCTACCTCATACAGCAAACTAAATTTCAGATGGATCAGATTTAAAGATTAAAAAAGCAAAATGATAAAACTACTAGAAGAAACAATGGTACATTTAAAATATAATGTTGGAGGAGGGAACAACTTTTAAAGTACAACTTAGACCTCAGAAGCCAAAAAAGAAAAGGGATCCTAATTAAATACATAAAAACAAACAAAAAAATTTCTTTAATACAAAAATTACCGGGCTTCCCTGGTGGCTCAGTGGTTGAGAGTCCGCCTGCTGATGCAGGGGACACGGGTTCGTGCCCCGGTCCGGGAGGATCCCATATGCTGCGGAGCGGCTGGGCCCGTGAGCCATGACTGCTGAGCCTGCGCGTCCGGACCCTGTGCTCCACAATGGGAGAGGCCAAAACAGTGAGAGGTCAGTGTACCGCAAAAAAAAAAAAAAATTACCATTAGCAAAGTCCAAGGAAAGTGCTAAGTAGGGAAAATTATTTGCAACTCCTTTCAGAGACAAGGGGACTAGCTTTCCCATTATGTAAATAGTACCTACAAAATAGTAAGAAAAATGCCAACAACTCAATAGAAAAATGGGCAAAAGCTATGAATACAGCTCACATGAAAGAAATACAAATGACTTCTAAATAAGAGAAATCAAAATTAAAACTACAGTGAGCTACCTTTTTCCACGTATCAGTTTGGCAGCAGTAGAAAAGTTTGCCTGGCAAATCATTAGAGGTCATTATGAGAGCTTTTCACAAGCTCTATCTTCCCAGCAATTAACAATTAACAAATGTAATATTTTAAAAACTCCTGATCCCAAGAGCAATACAAACTATAAAATTCTTTGGACTAAAAGGTATTAAAATGTGTAAGACAGATGTGAAGGAAAATATAAAATATTTTGTCCTCATAATAGGACATAAAAGCAGGCCTGAATAAATAGTGAGATATACCATGTTTTTGGACAGAAGACTCAACTTTTAAAGATGTTAGTTCCCTTGAAATTAATCTATAACTTCAATGCAACCCCAATAAAAATCCCAAGAGGATTTTAATAGAAACTGATGAGCTGATTCTTAAATTCATTCTGAAGAGAAATGCACAAGATTGGCCTATAAATTTAAAAGAAAGAACTTATTCGATATCAAAACATACTATGATGCTACAGTAATTGAAACAGGATGGTACTGATGCAAGAATCAGCATACTAATTGACGGAACAACAGGAATTCCAGAAACACACCCCAGAAAACTTGGCAGTTTAGTATCCATCCATCCATCCATGCATTGAATCCATTCTTTCATTCAGTTGACAAACGGTGATTGTCTATGACGTGTCAGAGATTCCTGCATGATTAAAAAAATATAAACATAAAAACCCGAACTATAAAAAGTAAAACTGCGCTTCCCTGGTGGCGCAGTGGTTGAGAGTCCGCCTGCCGATGCAGGGGACATGGGTTCGTGCCCCGGTCCGGGAAGATCCCACGTGCCGTGGAGCGGGTGCGCCTGTGAGCCATGGCTGCTGAGCCTGCGTGTCCAGAGCCTGGGCTCCGCAACGGGAGAGGCCACAACAGTGAGAGGTCCGCGTACCGCAAAAACAAAAAACAAAAACAAATGTAAAACTATAAAAACAGATTTATAAAAAGAAAACTGGACTATATCTTTCTAGTCCTTGGATAAAGGTGTTATTAAGCAAATATGCAGACACCACAAAAGGAAAACTCGCCAACATTTGACGGCATAAGGATAAAAAATACAACTTCTGCATCACAATAAATGTACTATAAACTAAGTTAAAAATAAATAACTGTGGAAGAAAGCATATGCAACACGTATAACAGATGAAGGGCTAATGTCAAGCAGATAAGAACTACAAGTCAAAAGGAAAAAAGACAAAGAATATGAACAAGCAGTTCGCTGAAGCGTCAATGTGAACGGCCCATGAGTATTTGAAAAGGTGTTCAACCTGACTCTGTTAGTAATCAGGAAAATGCTAATGATAACAAGGAGATACCATTTTCCCATCGGTGTTGGCAAGGGTGGGGGGAAGTGGGAACTCGTATATACTCTTGATACAGGCTCTTTTGGAGGGAAGTTTGACAGTATCTATTTTTTTAAATGCCCATATCCTTTGAACCCAGTAAATGCCACTTCTGAGTATCTGTGGAGGAGACTGTTCATTGTCCCCACCTGAGGCTGTCTTTCCTGGGCGCTGGGCAGCTCAGCTAGACAGTTTCCCAGTCTCCTATGGGGTTGGTGTGGTGGCCCCTTCACTTCACTGGTGCCCGAGCGCGGGTGTGCCATTGCAGGAGCTGACCCCGCAGTCAAGGCAATGTCCTTGAGCCGAGCTCCTGGGCATGGTCCCTGGACCACTGCTCAGCCACTAGCTGTCTGTTAGTGGTCGATGATGAGGCTAGTACAGACATCAGGAAGAAGGGTTATGAAGCTTTTATAGCAATTCAACATCGCCATGACGTCTTTATTGCATTTTACCAAAGTCTTGGTCTGCTGTGGATTGTGGGGGGGCATATAAGCTGGTCTGGAGGAGACTGAATAAACAAGATGCAAGGACCCGGGGTCCCTGAGTGACTGTACGGGGCAGAGCTGCCACATCAACCTGGACCGCTCAGCTCAGACTTCCGTGGGCAAGGAATAATCTTCAGTCTTCCGTAAACCACCACATTATTGGTGGACTCTTTGTTGAAGCCATCTAGTGCCGCCCTACCTGACTCGGCATCCGTCCTGTCCTGTGTGATGGGGCAAGGCTGCCCATGCAGCGTTGTTTCCAAAACCCTGCAAGACACCTGAATGTGCACCAGGGAGCAGAAGCAGGGAACAAAGCATGCTATATCTGTGCTGTGGAATACTGAGCTGTAGTTAGAAGCTCTATCCCAGGCATGCTTCATTATATGAAGAGAGTAAGCTGCAGAATAATCATATAGTGTGAGAAACTCTCCCACGTATATGTATCTATATGCATGTGAATGTGCAGAAAATGTCAGGAGGAACCCTTTCGGGGGGATTAGGAGGGGCCTAGAGAGTGGCCAAAAGGGCCTCTATTTTACCCCTATTTGTTTAATATTTTAAAATGAGCTTATATCCATGTTTTGCTTGTGTAATTAAAATAAATTTAAAAGAATATAAAATACAGAACATTTATACATTTTAAAATAATAATACAATACAGAATAATAACGTCATTCAGTGGTTCGGTGTACCAGCACAGCATTCACTGCACTGAGTAAAAGAACTTTAAGAATGAAATTTAGTACTCAGTTGTTTGATTCCATTTAGGTCATGAATATTTTCAGAAAAAGTCCTACGGGGAATTCTCATTTTGTAAGATTTTCCAGAAGGAAAATCTCCAAAGTTGTATACAACTCTGTCTTTGATAAATCATCTCTGATCCTGAAATAATAAAGAATTGAAGGTATGAAGAAAAGAATCAAGTTTTAGAGAAAAACGAGGCTCTCAAAACAGGAGGGATGGGGGTTGATGTGTGGGGGGGTGATAGTTAAAGGGTTTAGCGTTTCTTTTTGACCTGACAAAATGTACTAAAATTAACTGGTGATGGTTTTGAACATCATCATATTGTACACTTCAAATGGGTGAATTGTATCATGTGTGAGTCGTATCTCAATAAAGCTGTTAAAGAAAATAAACAGAAGGCTAGAAACAAAACAAAACAAAACAATTTGGTCTCAACTAAACAAACGTCAAACCAGACTTTACAAAATGCTTAAATTGCTAAAAAATTTCAAGGAAATCTTGTCACAAGAACTGCTATAGATGCCGACAGTTTTCAGTGACTAAAGACAATGGGTTTTTGAGATTTGACCAAACTGTTAATCCTAGGTTCTGTTGACTTAAAAAATGCACAATGTGAGAGTTGCGAGTTAAGTTTTATTTGAGGCAAAATGAGGACTGCAGCCCGGGAGACAGCGTTTCAGATAACTCTGAGAAACTGCTCCAAGGAGGCGAGGGGAGGAGCCAGGATATATAGGAGTTTTGCAATGAAGAGCAGGTAATTGGGAACATCAAAAAATTATTGTTAAATAAAGAAAACCAGATATCTCAAGGTAAGGAATTTAGTGCTTTTCTATGTCTGGGAAGATGCAAGAGTCTGGGCTCACTGAAGCCATTCCTTTGCTATGCACCTCAGCTATCTGGGGCCAGTATCCTGTGTTTTCTCATCCTGCGTTTCCTCAGGGCTCACCGCGGGGAGTGGCTGCAGCCTGATGGCTGTTGATGGCAGGTATTCTTTTCAGCCCGGAGTTTCCTCAGGGCTCACCAGCTCACTTTGGAGGGCTGCAATCGTTGGTGACTGTGACAGCCTTTGTTTCTTGATATGGCAGGAAATATTCCATTTATAACTATTCCATTTATCAGTACAAACTTCCTTGTGGAAAACATACTACTGAAACCTTTCTTCTCAAATCCTCGTAAAGCATGAGGTCATGCTGAGGCAAGTGCACAGCACAAGGACCCAATGAACCAGTCACAGGCAACTGAGAGCATGGGTCCTGAAAGTCGGAGGATGAAAGTGGGTAACGAAATTGGAATAACAGTTACATTTGGAGAAAATTTCAGAATTACTGAATCTCAGAAGTTCATTGTCTGATGGCGAGATTCGGGACTTGGCCTTGGCCATCTTCCGTGCCAGCTTGGTGCTGAGAGGCTTCTGGAGGTTCAGGGTCAGCAGTCCGCACCCCCAACAATTCAGCACCTCCCACTCAGCTTCCCAGAGTGCAGGCTCTCCTGGTCTGGGGGGTGGCGCTTCTGAGTCAAGGCTGACGCTGCACCCATTCCCATCCTCCGGGCACGTGCCACTCACCTGTCATCTCCAACCAGACTTTCAAGTGGGACGAAGCTGAGTCCGGCCAGGCTTCCTGCTCCCTGTCCTAACCCTTGCTTTGGGCCTGGGCCCCTGACGTGGGGAGCGTAAGGCACTGAGCGGAGGCTGAGACCGGGGGGACTGGGCTGTGCGGAGGCCTGGGACGAAGCTGAGTCCGGCCAGGCTTCCTGCTCCCTGTCCTAACCCTTGCTTTGGGCCTGGGCCCCTGACGTGGGGAGCGTAAGGCACTGAGCGGAGGCTGAGACCGGGGGGACTGGGCTGTGCGGAGGCCTGGGACGAAGCTGAGTCCGGCCAGGCTTCCTGCTCCCTGACCTGCCTGGGGCTCTGGCACCCACCCCGGCTCCCCCGGGGCCCTCCTTCCCTTCCCGAGGGTTCTGGGCCGCACCTCGCCCCATCTCCCCGTCTGTAAAGGGAGCCAGCGGCGCCCGGCTCCGGGGGTGGGTGCGGGCGGAGGAGGCGCCCCGGGGGTGGGGCGGAGGGGGTCGCCCTGCCCCCCAGCTCCCCAGGCCCTGTCTGGTGGCCGCCGTCCGCCCGCTGCCCTGCCCCCACCTGCACGTGCCGCAGAATCCTCCGAGCGCACCAGTCCCCCAGCTCCGCGTAGCTGCCCGCCAGCTCGTCGTCGGCCTCCCCGAGCTGCTCCACCAGGCTGAGAAGCATCATGGGCACCGCCATGGACTCCGCGGCCGGGGCCCCAGGGAGCTGGGGCCGGCCCAGCCCAGAGGGGTCCTCCCGCACCCAGTGCACGATCTGATCCATCATCTCCACCGCTTCGCTCTGGGGAGGGATGAGGGGAGGCCCAGGCTGAGCTGCATCATGGGCGCCGCCATGGACTCTGAGGCCGGGGCCCCAGACAGGAAGGTCTTTGTGATGTAAAATCAACAGGACACGAGGATGGAGGGAGGGTGAGTCATTTGCTAATATTATGCGCTTGTGTTTGGCTCTGCAGTGTTTTTTTTTAAATTTATTTTTAAATTTTTAACCCAAGTGTAACCGGTAAACTGCACAAATCCTAGGAGCCCAGCTTTGTGAACTTGGGTCCCACTTGTGGTAGCATTTTGGTTATGGGTCTGTCTCGCTGTAGTGCTCTGTCACCGGCGCAGGGGTTACGTCATTCTCTTTTGGACTTGGAAAACAGAAGGTCCTCAATAAATGCTTGTTGAATGAAGGTCAGAAAAGGGGTGAGGGGTGAGAGAGTACAGGGTTTTTTCTAAGCTGTCTTGCCTGAAAAAATTTGGGGGCCGTATTTTTATTATATATTTTAAAATATTTTAATTAAAGCAGTAATATATGCTCAGTGGGAAAAAGGTCAAGCAGTTCACCAAAGTATAAGTCAAACTCATAAATGCATGAATCCAAGAGAAGCCCAAGTCCCCTCACCTCCATTAATGGTAGGCAGGGCAGCTTTGCCCACGAGTTTCTCTCTTCTTCTTTCTTCTTTCTCTCATCACCAGCGTGACAGTTTCAGTCCAGTCCTGCTGGACCACCTCAGACTCACATCAACGGTGCACTTCAATGTGAGGCTAGTGGCAACCCAGCAGTCAGTCTTTTGAATGAAATGCATTTTAGCCCAGTGTTCCGATGATGATCTGGGCCAGCGGGGCTGGCACCCAGCGGATGCTCAGCATCTCTTGGAGGAGCTGGTGAGGGTGGACCTCGATACAGCTCTGGAAGCTTCAGCCTAGTGGGCTAGGAGACTATTGGGAGTATTCTGCATTTTAGCAGAAGTATCCGCTTTCTACTTACATGCTGGCTATGGACTGCATGTCTGTGCCCGCCCCCCCCACTCATACATTGAAATCCTAACCCTCAATGTGATGGGATTAATAGGTGAGGCCTTTAGAGGGCTTTTAGTTCATAAGGATGGAGCCCCATGAATGGAATTAGTGCCCTTATAAAAGAGACCGCAGAAAGCTCCCCCACCCTTTCCACCACAGGAGGACACAGCTAAATGACAGCCATCTATGAATCAGGAAGCAGGTCCTCGCTGGATACCAGCTCTGCCAGCACCACGATCTTGGACTTCCCATTCTCCAGAACTGTGAGCAATAAATATGTTGTTTAAAAGCTACCCAGTTTATGGTATTTTTGTTATAGCAGCCTGAATGGACTGTGGCCCCTCCCAGGTGGTCTGTGAGCTGGGCAGAAGTGGGCTGGGGCACAGGGCCGTGGGTGGGAGCCTCCTTAGCAATGAGGGAGGCTCAGACGCTGGCCCATGAGGTGGGGGGTCTGGGGACTGTGAACTCTCAGGTAAGCAAAAGACTTCTGGGGGCGCTCAGAGGAGGGTGGTGTTGAGAGAAGCCCTGGAGGTCCACAAGGCCCCAAGAGAAAAGCCCCAGGCTGTCCCCCCTCCCCTGGGCCCATTATTAGCTATTCAAGTGGACCTGTGGCCTTGACTTTTACACAGGGAAGTTTGCCAGAACAGAGCTTGCACATGTTTTAAGGAGAACTCGGTGAAACTCTTAGTAGCAAGCATATCATGAAACCGGCAAAGCAAACGCATGGTTCTTTCCAAACTGGGCTGCGCGTGGGGCAGGGCGGCATCACGCCACCTGCTAGAAACTGCATTTGGGTAGAAGAATAATTGACAGCGTGGTGAGGATGGGACCATGGGGGAAAGATGACATAGGCCTTGCCTGGGCGCCTCCAGGGAGACTGGGTTGGTGGGTGGAGTCATGCACCTTTCCAAGATGTGGCTTCCTCTTGTTGGAGCACATCGTGGCCCAGAAGGGCCCAACCCAAGCACTTCCTGGAGCCCACTTTACACTTGGCCTTCCAGGATGGGGCAGCTGACTCCATGGCCGATCTCTGTTTGTTTGCATCTGGGAGGGTCAGGAAGCCGGCAGCCTGTCCTTGTCACCTGCCTTTTCTGAGGCTATGGACACTACAGAGAAGGCCAGCCACTGGCCACCAAGAAGACTGACCTCCCCACTCCCACGCAGCCCAGAGAGGCTGGCCAATTCTCAAGTCCCAGAAGCCACTTCTGTCACCCCATTCCTGATTCCTAGGGGAGAAGCTCAGGGTCAAGCCGGTTTTCTGCTTCCACTTGGAATTCAGACCCAGGGGAGAGCTCCAGCTGGAGTGGAGGGAGGCAACTGGCTGAATGACAGGCCCCTTCTGCCAAGGGAGAGCTTAAACTTCCAGGAAAACCAGCCTTCTCTCTCAGGGCACCTGCTTTCCCCTCTAGGCATCCAGCAGGCAGTTGCAGGGGCTGGCGGGGGGGCAAGGCAGGGGCGGAACTCCAGAGCATGGAGAAAAGAGGAAGGGGAGAACTGATAAAGCAAGCTTTGACGAAATAAGTCAAGGAAGACCAATGCCATTGAACATACATTTATTGAAGTCTACTCGATGCAAGGCACTGTGCTGGATCTGGAAGGGGAATCAGACATGAAGGGTCACCCTGTCTTCTAAGAGCTCACAATCTAATGGGCCGGGGAGGGTGGGAGGGAGAAGCTCTAGTGCAAAGCTGGTTATAGTAAGTGCCATAACACAGACAAGTTAAGGGGACTGGGGAGGAATGAGAAATAGTGCCAACAACCGAAATACAAGCTGGGGCAGGACACAGCTGTCCTCACATCTGCAAGTAGTGCTGAAGGCCATTTTTGTTTAAAGAGACCATTTCTACTCTTGAAAATAAACACCCAACTGATGCAATGAGAACTACACAACGTAAGGATACTAGTCATACAGAAGTTATCAATTCCCCCATCTGACGGGTTTGCTACGAGTAGCGAGACACTTCCAAAATAAAGAACAGGGTGGGCGGTGACTTAAACTCATTTCCTGGGGCAAACATGGGGTCAGTACAGGAACAGTGCCCAGACAGAAAAGCATTGGTCAAACTCAGAGACTAGGAGGCATAGATTTGCACCCACCCTAGCAAACAGAATACAGTACCACATTTAAAACAGGTGTTTACGACAGTCAGGTGGGCCTTGGGCCAGGAACGAGGGCCAGGTAGGACATGAGGAAAGCGAGCCGTGTTATTCTTCTCAGGAAGCAGCCACATGGGACAATGCAATTGCTCTTGACAGACTGCAAAAAGCAGAGACCCACTCAAGCTGGCCTAGGTCAAGGGAGTCTATGGCAGGGACACAAGTGGACCGGTGAGGGCAGTTGCCAGAGATCCCAGAAGGTAACCCAGTCAGGCCTCCCTTGCGGTGCTGGGGTTGAGGCTGCTCTGGGGGTGCCCAGCCGGAGCCCACAGATCTTCAAGCTGGTGCTGCCCATGGGGGCAACTCCTCTAAATCCCAGGTGGCTCCCTCTTTCTTCCAGCACCAACTAGAAACTTCTCTCTGTTTCCTTGTTTGTACTTCACAGTTGGAGAACCTGAAAGGTCTGGTCCATGTCTCCAGCGCTGTGGACCGGTTGCTGCCTTTGAGTCAGGTGCTCAGTTCTGGTTGAATTAATGTGGCCTAGACGGGGTGGGGGCCACATGGCGCACAATGGGGCTGGAGCCCCAGGCACGTGGAATGCAGCCCCACGCGAGAGAGACTGACGCCCACCGTAACCGGTGGGGCTCAGTCTGGAATGACACAACTAATGGGTATGACACAACTAATCCACACGGTTAATCTTATTAAGCAGCACAAGTGGTAAACAGTTACTTTCTTTTGAAAATTTCAGCAAGTATTCAAAACTTTAATAAAAGCAATGGAGGGTTTCTTTCAGAATATAAGAAAAGAGCCTATTTCGAAGGAGAGCCAGCATTCTGTATAACCCACCTGCTCTCCATTTGCCTTGCAAAAGGAATACGTGTGATTAGAAAGAAAAATGAAATGAGGTAGATACACAAATGCATAGACAAGCACACACGACAGCAAGTCTGATCACGTTTTGCATCTGACGTAGCAGTAGACCTAGAGAGTCCAAGGAAATCCACCCCCCAGGGACCAGAGGCAAACACTTGAACTCGGTGCAACTACAGGACACACATTAAAGCCACAGAGAGAGCACGGACTTCACCTGCAAACAGAGTGACGGAAAAGACGTGTTCACTCTGGCAGACGGCCTGTTCAAGAGAAAATCATAGAACCAAGAGTGGAACAAAGGAAAGGAGGGCATGACGGGATGCCAAGATGCCATGCCCTAGCTGGGGACAAGTACAGCGGTGACGGCGACGCTAAGTTCTGAGTTAATACTGCATCTGGATCCTTCATAAAACCCGGGCAAGACATGGCAAGGTACTTCCAGGTTAAGGAGCCAGACTTGCCCCACCGGGGGCGCCAGCAGTCCTTACCAAATAACAGCTTGGAAAGAGAAAGCTCATGAGGGAAGGAAGTAGTGATTTCACACACAGATTCACAACTACTGCAAGAACTGAGGCCCCCAGAGCAGAAAGAATCACTACGCAACAAGTGCTGCCAGCTTCTCTCCAGCCCGGGGGTCAGGATGGAGACGTCACCGAGAGCCACTGGCGTGGCCTGGGGGCCATTCCAGAGTACCTTCTGGCTAAGGTCACAAGGGTCACTGTGGGACCCTGCTTCCCAGCCTCTACGCCAGGCACAGCTGCTGGGAAGTCACACTACAGCCCCGGTGAGGCCAGCTTCTACCTGTGGGCTCTGCGGGCCACTGGAGGAGCCAGGTTCCTGGCCAGCCCTTGCTGCTGAAAGTGACAGGCCAGCCCCAGGATGACCGACTTTTACTTTTATGCCACGTGGGCCGTCGTCAGAAGGGCATCGTTGCCCTCCAAACCCTTGCTGTACTGCCCCTCCTGGGCAAGGCTGTTACAAGTCACAGCCCAGGCCTGGTGTGGCCATCAGTGGGGCACGGTTCGTCTCCGAGCCTTTGCTCTGTCGCCCCTCTTAGGTGTGGCCGCAGGAGGTGACGTCAGAACACACGGGTGAATTTCCCCCTAGTTGCGAAAAGCAGAAGCCACTAAACCGACCTCTTTCTAGTTCCAGAATCACTCGCTAGGAGGATGCCATCCACGCGACGGTGTCAGTCGGGTAAGTCTTCTTGTGTTTTAGATGTCTCTCGGGTGGATCTGCTGCTCAGGCACTGAGTCCACGCTCAGCATGGCCAAGGCTCCCGGGAGCTGGCAAGACCAAGTTCGGACCGCCCCGTTGATCTAGGTGAGGCCCAGCCCTGCTGCTGAAGGTTAGGGCTATACCGAGGAACAGTCAGAGTGTTCTGGCCAATCCGAGATGGAAATTCCTCTCGAGTGCCTGAGTGGCCAGGTTGGATAGTCAAGTACCGCCCACAGACATGCAGAGTCTGCATCTTGGATGAGGAGTGAGCCTGTGTCTCCGGCCCATTTCCATCCAGCCTGCCCACCTGGAGCATCCACCTTTTGGTGGGGCAGGGTTTTCAACTTTTCGTTTGTAATTCAAATTCTAGAAGAAAATGTCATCATCTCTAACTACTGAAGCAATGGAAGTTAAGACTTAACTGACAACAGTGAACGTTTGGATACGTAAAAATCAAAAGCTTGCACAACAAAAATGTAATAAAACTGCTACAAAGAGCAAAGCAATAAAACTGGAAAAGAGATCATCACAATCGATACAGAAAGAACTGCTGTATAAAGTCAATATATCCAAAGGTAACTTGGTAACTGGTCAAAGGAGATGAACGTACTCTGCATGCACGAAAACGGAAACAGTATTTTAAGTCATCACGTGAGAGAAAGAAGATGAGACTAGGAGTCAGGAGGCCTGGGTCCATCCTCAGTTTGGGTACTAATGAGTCACAGAACAGCAATAACCATGGTGATGACGGCAGATGACTTCACTGAGTGTGAACCTCCACGCCAGGCACGCCGTCGCAGTCGTTGCGATAACCTTAGGAGGTAGTCCTGTGATCATCCCCATTTTACAGAGGTGGAAACGGAGGATTGGAGAAGTACCATCTAGGCCCCATATGCGAGGCTATCGTTCCCGAAGGGAAGGCGTCACCTTACACTTGAGTCCTTGCGACGTCCCTGTTATTACGGGGATGCTCTCTCAACTACCTGATTTTGAACAAAACAGTGCTGCTTGAGGACAAGACCCATTAGCCTGAAACAAACCCCATTCGACACTAGTATTGGATATGCCTGGGAGTCACCAGATTGAATTGGTTTAAGAAAAAAGGACACAAAAGAAATTTAACTCAGATTCAGTACTTCTTCTTAAGAGTATGACCTCACAAGGACAAGTCTTCGATGCTTTAAAAAAGCCTTTTAAAGGTCATTAAAAAAAGGAAAACCTTAAGTGGTTGCATTGTACAGCTACAGAATAAATTAGAAAACGACAACCATCATTCTAATGTTACATGAACCTGTACTTATGGCTTGGGAGGCGCTTTCTAGTGAGACCCTTGTGCAGGGATTGTCACAGTGCTACGTGGCACATAGTTCGGATGGATAGAAGTCATTGGATGTGTGCTTTGAAAATGATGACTCCAAAGGGCCTCTGAGGTTGGTGAAGACGGTGAGGTTAGAAATGCATACGAGGAATTAGGATAAAAAGATCTCATGGAGTGGAGCTAGGGAGAAAAGGAATCTTTTCTAAATTAATATATTATTCTATATGTGATTTACAATATGTATGTAGAACTAAATTAATAAATTAAATATTATAAGACATTTGATTATTCTATTTACAACCCTAAAAATTTATAAATTCAAGTAGGCCAAAAAAGTTTGGGGCGATCGATCTTCTGTTGCGGAAAGTCGGGATCACATTCTATGGACACCATCATTGAATAGCTCTGGGTCTCAGTTTCCTTGAAGGGGGAGCTTGCAGGAGAGGACCAAGCATCCTGAGCTCCACCCCCACGTCCGGGTTTCTCTTCTCTCGTTCTCCAATTCAAGGCCTGTGCATTTAAATACCTTGAAGGTACTCGATTCCAGCTGAACCAGCCAAAACTCAATCAAAATGGTAGAAGCTACTCTCGATAGGCAAGATGGGAAACACAAACACTTATAAATTGCTGGTGGCAGTATAAATTGGTTTCAACCTTTCTGAAGAGAAAATATATAAGCGCTACAAAACTGTTCATCTCCTTTGACCCTGCCCTCCCCCTCCAGGGCCCCGGGCCCCGAGGGGATCCGCTGCCGGCCACGGGGCCGCGGGCCTTCCCTACTCGCGGTGGGTCGGTTGATGCTTCTGCAGCGCGGACCGCCTCTTGAACACGCGGCCACACTCGCTGCACTCGCAGCGTCTTGCCCCGCTGTGGGTCCTCCGATGGCGACTCAGGCCGGAGCTCCGGCGGAAGGCCTTCCCGCACTTGTCGCACTCGTAGGGTTTCAGTCCGCTGTGGATGCGCCGGTGTTTGATGAGGTCGGAGGGCCCCCGGAAGGCCTTGCCGCAGTCGCCACACGCGTAGGGCCGCTCCCCGGTGTGGATGCGCTGGTGCTCCAGGAGGCTGGAGCTCTGCCGGAAGGCCTTCCCGCACTGGCTGCACTCGTACGGCTTCTCGCCCGTGTGGATCCGCCGATGCTTGGTGAGCTCTGAGCTCCTCCGGAAGAGCTTGCCGCAGTGGGGGCAGCCGTAGGGCTTGGCCCCGCTGTGGATGCGCTGGTGCTCGGCCAGGCCGTTGACCCCTCGGAAGGACTTGCCGCAGTCGTCGCAGTCGAAGGGCAGGTGGCCGGTGTGCATCCGCTGGTGCTTGAGAAACTCCTGGCGATCCAGGAAATCCCTGCTACACGTCTTGCAGGCAAAGGGTTTCTCCGAAGTGTGCAGCTTCTGATGGCGAAAGAGGTGGGTGTTGACTTTGAAGGAGCGGCCGCATTCCTCGCAGTCAAAGGGCTTCTCGCGGCTGTGGACGCGCAGATGCTGACTGAGGCCCGCGTTCTTCTTGAACCTTTTCCCACATTCTTCACACTCGAAGGGCTTCGCCTCCCTCTCCATTTGCTCCCTCTTCTCCACGGCCTCGTCAAGGGCCCGGCTGGGGCCCGGCCGGGGCTCTGCCGCCACGTGGCTCTTCCGGTGCTCGTTGAACTCAAACACCCCGCGAAAAGCCTGCCCGCAATCGCCGCACTCCCAGCCCTTTTCCTCACTGTGAATTCGCTGGTGCTGCACGAGGAGGACCTTAAGCCGAAAGGCATCCCCACACTCTTTACATGCAAAATGGTGTTCTACAGGCAGATTCTGGGGGCTCCCTCCCCTCCCCTCAGAGTCCCCGTTCTGTTTGACCTCAGGGCTGTGCTCGCTGGCCATCGGGGAGCTCGTGGACGCCATCTCCTGTGACTGGGCGACTTCACCCATCCTCGGCGGCTGGGTCACCCAGATGCTTTCTGAAATGAAAACCACAAGACACTGCACTCTGCCGAGGCGGAAGGAAGGAGGTTACTCTCCTCTGTCAACAATCACTTTCCTCCTGAGACAGCTGCCGAGCACCGGGCCTGGGGCCACTGGGGCGGGATGGCGGCTCCCCACCCAGCTGGAAACCAGCGCGGGAGATGGAAGGGGCATAGGGCCCGATTGCTGGATGCTCCCTGTCAAGGTGACTGAGGGGCAGGCACGCCACTCCCACCCCAAGGGCTCACCTGGGCCTCCCCAATGATGCCCTGACATTTCTTCAGGTTTCTTTTTTACTCACCTGAATGCTCAGCTCGGTCCACGCGAGGGGATGGGTCTGACTTGCACCAGGTGAGAGATCAAGTCAGGATTCAAAACAGGAACTCCTGCTTGCGGAAAAGGAAACAAGCTATGGCAGCAGCCAGAGATGACATCAGGATCGAGGAGGAATGGCTCAGGGCCTTTGAAGGGGAGAGCCTTTCAATCCCCAAAGGCTGGGTTGGCTGTTCCCTTAGGCAAGTCATTCCTCCATTGAAAATGCCTTTCCCAACAGTCGGCTCCTTCCAGGGGCTGTGGATGAAGCGCGCTCTGGGCCCATCTGGGTGCCGGTTTGTCTTCCTGAGGAGCTGATCCTCCCTCTCCCCCATCCGCCCTCCTCAAGGTCTGCACACTGAACTTGGGGTTCTTCCATAACTGTCAAAGCTGACCCCTGGCAGTCTCTCCTCCGAAGAAGCCTCCCCACCTCCCCACGTGCAGCCCCTGATGGTGCAAAGGAGCTTGCTACGTCAACCTCTCTCAACGGTAAACTACGGTAAAGTCGCCATGAAATTTATATAACTTGTGGGTTAAAAAAGTATTTAATTAGGTGGCATAGGAAGGGTGGGAGGGAGGGAGATGCAAGAGGGAAGAGATATGGGAACATATGTATATGTATAGCTGATTCACTTTGTTATAAAGCAGAAACTAACACACCATTGTAAAGCAATTATACTCCAATAAAGATGTAAAATAAGTATTTAATGATAGTGGCTAGTTTGTTCTAATTTCTTTCCCAGTGAAAGACTGAGGGGGCTTCTTTCCATGCCATTAGGAGTGGGGAGGGACACCTGCTACTTTGAGATGTTGGGTGTAGCAGACCCTCTGTACTTCCTCACAGCCCATTCCCAAGGAGCATAAGCCCCTGGAAGGTGAGCTTGTGTAACGCTATGCCAGGTGCCCCTTATCCTACTCCCAGCTTCGTAGGACCGTGAAGCTGGTGGCAAAGCTTGTGGAAGGGCTGGGGGCATCCTTACCCACAGAGGTCACATTCCTTCAATATGCCGGTGTCCTCTGCTCAGGATCTAGCCTCAGCCACTCCCTTTGAGGAGGTACTGTGCCACGTCACCAAATGTCACCGGATCCTGAAAGAATTCCCAGGGATAATCTGTCCTCCCATCCACTCTAGAATTAGGCAAGGGGAGCACCACTAACCCCAGGGATGAGAGGTGAGAGTCTGAAGTGAGCGTGCATTGCTAACACGGAAATACAACTACAAGCCTCAAGAAGTGCTAGAAAGAGAACCTGACCATGTACCAAGAGACCTGGGCCGTGGCCCTGGCTCCCACTGTCCTCCCAAGGGACTTCAGTTCAATAACTTTCCTGGATTGAAACGCAGCTCCCCCATCAGTACGATGGGAATTACAAGCCCAGCAGGCAATCACTCCTTGGCAGACTCCGGGGAGAGAAGCAGAGAGAGGGAGGGAAGGCAGCAGCTGGGGTTCAGGCCCTGCTGTGTGTCATGCTGGGGCAAGAGGCAGAGTCCAAGGCCAGAATCAGGGAGCAGTGACAGATTCCCAAGCCAGACTGAAGGAAGCACAGCTCACCTGGGCCTCCAGCACCCCAAGGGGGCCTGCCAGGACTTGCTTTCCCAGGAATCCATCTTGTGGAAGGGCAAGACCCTGTGGGGCAGGCAGAGCTAAGGAAAGTGAAAAGAGCCGTGAGTGACAGCAGCCCTGCCTCTGGGTCCCGTGGGATGAGACTGGTGATTTCCTTTTCCCCTGTTTTAAATTTTCTTGAGTCTCCTCTTGCACAGAGGCTGAATGACAAGCCAGAGCACGGATATACCTAACAAAATGCATCCCAAACAGTGGGGAGAGTGGGCTGGCAGAGAACTGATACAGGCAGGCCAGAGGGAACCCACACAAGACAAATGAATGTTAGCCCAGGCACAGGCAGGAGAAGACAAACTCAGACCAAGAGCCAGTGGCAGGGAGACTGGCTCTCAGAGACAGGTCGGCCACAGGCCTCCTAGCAGTAGGCCTTGTAGAGTTCAATGCTCACACTGCACAGGAAGGAAGCATCCCCAAAAGAACATCAGAAGAAATAACTAGGAAGTGAGAGATCCTTCTCAACTTGGTAGGGGCAACAAAAACCAGACTGGGCTACCGGAGGGAAGAGACATAACAGAGCAGGAGTCAGGGCTTCCTGACTAGCAGTAAGGCCGTCTAAAGGCCACACTCCACCCCACCGAAACAGTTCACCAGGTGACAGCTTGCAGACAAGAATGTTTCTGTGATATATTTGACAAAATGAAAAGTTGAACAAAATACCTGGAAAAAGACACCTCCAAAAAAAACAAAAGATCTTCAAAGACTAAGTTGCTAAAAAAAGGATCTGAACCACATGTGTAAGTTGCCGTTGTCTTTTGGATCCCACCACAGGTGTGCATGCACCGCAGGCCTCCCACTTCAGTGAGTTCACAGAAACAGGAACACGGTTTCTATTCTGATGTCAGGTCAATTCGGTTCACAGTTATATGAAAAGGAAGCATTTTTACACTAGCTCAAGGAGTACAGAACCCAGATACTCCAGAAATACTTTTACATAAAATTAGATGTTATATTAAAAGGGTTGGACAGAGACTTCCATTTCTGGCCATGATGGAGTAACAAGGAACAGATTTAATGTCGTGCCATAAATAAGTAGAAAACCGGACAAAATAGATGTGAAACAACAGTGTTTAGATATTGGACAGCAGGCAGCACAGGATCATGATCCTGGAGAGAAGAGAAACAAATGAGGGGAGCTTTATCAGTGGCCCAGATCTCTTCCTGGAGGCAATTTCCAGATTGAGAGTATAGGGAAGGGGAACCCAAGCAGAGCTTGGTGGCTTTATCATCAACACAGACCAGCGTTCAGGGAAGCTGAGGCAGAAGAGAGTTCCAGAAAGGAGGGAGCCATACAGAAAAAAAGAGCTCCAAAAAATCTGTACAAGGCTCCCCTTTAGTCTTTCTTAACTACTAAGCCATGCATGCATAGAGTGAAACTCCCAAAGACTAGGAAAAGAATGACCAGGAAGCTGTAAGTTCAACAATTCCTAGGACACACAAAGGTAGGGAGATGTTCAGGGTCTAACCAACCAGAGCAGGGAGTCCTCAGTGATCACGTGGGGTAGTCAGTAGAGAATCAGAGGGGCCATACCTTAGTAGTAGGACTGATCTATTCCCTGGAGCCACAGCTACCCTGGATCTGCTCTAGAAAAACTTGAAAGTAGGCCTTGAAGGGATGAAACTATTCCACAAATAACTACCTCCCAAAACAAAGTCCAACAATTTTCACAGTGAAACAACAAAATACAGACACTCAACAACATAATCTCTACAATGTTCAACATCCAATAAAAAATTAAGTAAATGCCAAGAAGCAGGAAAATGTGACTCATGGAAAGGAAAATAATGTCAATAGAAACACTCAGAAATGATCACTGACGGAACTCACAGGCAAGGATAACAGCTAGTTTAACAATGTATAAGTATTTAAAGAAAAACAGGAACATAATAAAAGAAATGGATGATATAAACAAGAACCAAATGGGACTTACTGAGGTAAAAACTGTAATATTTAAAATGAAAATTTCATTGGATGTGATTAACAGCAGATTAGACACAGCCCTCTCCTCCCTAAAAAATTAGAAAATTTGAAGACACAGCAATAGAAATTATCCCAAATTTAGATCAGAAAGAAAAACATATTTAAAAAACAGAGTCTCAGTGACTTGAGGATAACAGAAAGTGGTCTAACGCATATGTAACTGGAATCTAAGAAGATGAGGGAAAGGAGGAGGGGGATAAAAGTATTATTGAAGAAATAATGGTTAAAATGTATTGTTTTCTAAATTTGATGAAATCTAGATCCAAGAAGCCCAATTACCCCCTAGCAAGTCTAAACAAACAAACAAAATGAAAAAAAAACCCCAACAACCCCACACATGTACACTAAGACACATCATAATCATATTGCTGAAAACTAGTGATAAAGAGAAAATCTTAAAGCAGCCAGAGGGAAAAAAAGATGTTGTATACAGAGGAGCAAAGATAAGAATAGCTGCTAACTTCTTATGAGAAAATGTGCAAGCCAGAAAACAACTGAATGACATTTTTAAAGTGCTAAAGGAAAAAAAAAAAACATGTCAACCGAGACTTCTATATTCAGGGAAAGTATCCTTCAAAAATAAAGGCAAAATAAAAACTTTTTTAGACAGAGAAAAGCTGAAAGAATCTGTTACCAGCAGACCTGTACTACAAGATATATTAAAGAAAGTTCTTCAGGTGAAGGGAAATGATACCAGATGGAAACTTGGATCACAAAGGAATGAAGAACATCAAGAATGTAAATATGTGCAGAAATATAAACACTTTTACCTCCTCTCATATTTAAATCTTTAAGAGATAACTGAACATTTAAAGCAAAAATAATAAGGTAGTGCAGGGTTTATAACATACGTAGAAATAAAATGTACATCTGTGTGCTTTACAAAGCCCTCCAAGACTCTGATGCATGCCAGTAGTGGAGATAAAATACAGTTCTAAAAACTAATCCAAAAGAAGAAAGGTAAAAAACACAAAGGAAAAAGAACATATGGGGCAAATGGAAATAAATACCAAGAGGCAAATTTAAACACAACCATATGGATAGTTAAATTAAATATAAATGGACTAAACACACCAGTTAATAGGCAGAGATCATCAGATTGTATTTTTTTTAAAAAAAATGAGACTCAACTATATGCTGTCAACAAGAAACTTTAAATATAAAGAGTTTAAATGTAAAGACAGAGATAGGTTAAAAGTAAAAGGATGGAAAACAATATACTATAACCAACAGGAAGAGTCTCAATAACCCCAACGTCATAAAAACATGAGGGAGACCTTTCTGAAGAATCCTACAACTCAGAGCAGGAAGAAGACTGGAGAGCTTAAGTATAAAATCAATTGGTGGTAAGAGACAAGAAAAAAAACAGAAAACATTTAAAAAGTAAATGAAAATGAAAAAAAAATCAACAGGTGGCCAATGCAGAATGACACACAGCAGATTACAAAAATTTGAATCCTCCTTCAAAGAAGATTATAGACAGACAGTAACTGTTTATTGAAAAAATCCAAAGAGGGTAGGAGAAGGGAAGAGAACGGTATATATTTATGTTTTAGGAGAAAAAAGGAATAAACTGAGAGTGACTCACAGTGAATGAGCACATCGAGACTGCAGTGTGCACCACCCTGGGGTAGAGTCCAGGTCTAGAAAGGTCTTCTGCTTTCTGTTTCTGTAATGAATTTTTAGTAACCAAACTGCATTTCTTTGGTAATCAGAAAGGAACAACAATTTTAAAAGATTTCAGTTGACTCTGGATAAGAAAGACGCTCAGCATGTGAGAGGACAGGGCTAATGCCAAGGAGACAACAGGGAACTGCCCCTGAAGCTGGGCAACATCCCGAGGTGCCCACACAGGCAAGGCAGGCACAGAGGACCAGGGCTGGCCGGAGTATGTGGGCAGTCCTAGACAGCTTAGAGGCAGGTCCATGAGGTTGTCACTTCCTGGGATCATCCCCCCAAGCTATCAGAACCATGACAGGTGTGAGCAGAAGGCCTTCTTTGGCCCCAGTGTCCACGGAAACTCTACTTCCATCTTTAAGTAGCTGGCAGCACAGGTGCTCCCCAGTGTGTGAGGGAAGCCCCAGGTGCCCAGCAGCCAAGCCCTCTGTACCCCACTGTCACCCAGGCGGGGCACCCTCGGAGCAGTTGGATTCTTCCTGTTATACATTTGATGTCTGGTTTGACTTTGGCTTCCAATACAAAATGAAATGGTCATAGATTACTTATACAATTCATTCTAAAAACTTCGCTTCCAATTGACATTGAGGTTTTGTTGCCGAGTAGAATGGAGAGGAGAACATCTCACCTTCACCTCCTGAGGAAGATGGTCTGTTACAAGCCTCATCTCACCACCCTCAGGCCAGAGACCTAAGGCCTTAACCCCCTCCAAGTCCCTGGCTGAGCCCACCAGACCCACGTCTGCACCCCACGTCTCAGTCATTCCTTCCAGACCCTCGGCCTTCATCCAGTCAGAAACATGCCAAGGCAGTACCCCTGAGGGCCTCTGAACCTGCCTCAGGTGGCTCCTGCGAAGAACTCGGGCCTCATTCAAGTGTCACCTCCTCCAAATGACTTCACTCTGCAGCCCCATCACGGTTTACTTATAACACTTTTCACTACCTAAAACGTATCCTCCGAAATTGCTTGTTTTTACCTGATTCTCCCTGGGGGAAATGTCACCTGTGACAGGACAGGGCCCTTCTCTTTCTTGGTCACCCCCGAATCCCCAGCATCTGCAGCAGCTCCTAACACTCAGTGGGCATGTGAGAAACTGTGGGGGGAGGGGTGTGTTAAATGCATCAAACTTCCATTAACGGAGCACCTACTGTGCGTTTGGCACTGCGCTTCTCCCTTCACGTAATGTAACTATCGCCACCTACAGTCATTCCCGCCTCCATTTGACAGAGAAGGAAGACACGGATCTGAGAGGTGAACCAGCTTGCCTAAGGTCTAGCTCCCAAGATTTGAGACATTTCAAACCACACCAGAAAAGAGAGAAGTAATATGCCACCAGGTAATATCTAACACCAGGCCTTATCCAAAGGCCAGGCAGCCATTGAGTGTCCTTGAAGCCTAATGGTGCGTATGGGTTTAGGGGACTGGCTTTAAATCCTCCCATGAACATGCCATCACAGACCCTCCCTGCGCAATAGATACACATGTCACTCTCTCTCTCACTCACAGTTTTTCCAAGCCACCCATGTTTAATTGAGCAAGTCCTCCCAAAGTGTTCCCGTTTAATTGAGCGGATCCCACCAAAGTGTTTTCACTTAATTGGCATGATTAACTGTCGAAGTCCTGGAGCCACAACCCCCAAGTGAATTGTTAATTATCCTTTAATTCCTGTGTAGCAACAGGACTGGCCCTTCCTGTACCAGGCTTGCCCAGGGGACTTAACCCAAGTGCACTTCAGATCACTACCCACAGTGACAGAACCCACAGACACACAGAGAACATTTCGAAGGTGCTCATAAAAACGGGAGGGAAAAAGTGAGCCCTGCTTTCACAAAAGGAAGCTAAACTCTGCACAATGAACAAGGCATATCGGGTAAAAGCTTTATGAGACGCAAGGGAAGATCATTAAAAAAGATAATACACATTAATCCCACTGCAGTTAAAAGCAAAATCATCATCAATCCTGAAAACAATCTGATAATCCAGAAGCCGGACTGCCCAACTGCTCCACTTTAAAACGGTGGAACTAATCTGGAAAAGAAACTGCACTGTGACAAAAGTGACACATACAGGTGTCTACTGCCTTCCAAAAGTGAACCTTGGGAGATCAAGGTCAAAGCAATTCCAGGCACAATATGAAAACCACTGTAGTGCACCCGATGGATACAGAGGGTGATCCTGACCTTGAATGTGAGGCACTTGCACTCACCATGGAAAAGCATGCCCCAAACCTTGTAAGCGCACTTCTTCACCCAACCGGTAGAAAGACTACAGGAAAACAAATCTCTGCCTCTTAATATAAATATCATCTTCCTTCTGTAAGTGGGATCTGAAGTATAGAGTCTAACGACTATATGCTCCCAGAGAGTGAAGGCCCTATCAAAGCTGACCGCGGATTCCACTCTGGACCTAGCCAAGTGCCACAGACACTGCAGCTGCTTCACAGACACATTTCTGAAAAATCATGCTTCCTAAAACATGAGAGTTCACGTGAGTGAACAAATGTTCCTGAAATGTGCTTTAGATGGCAATGTAAATTTTAACCAACTTATTTAAATCCAATTTTCCATATTGAATCAGAAACATTGAGAACCAAACCAATCATTTCACTTTGACTTGAAAGAACAGAAGTTAACAGCTGAACCCAGTGGAGACAAAAGCCAACAGTTGTCACAAAAAAATAGTGAATAATTAGGTGTATTCTGGTCACCTTTGAGCTCGGGACCCCTCCTTAGGATGTCTCGCTACTAGGAAAGCTCACTCCTGAGCCTAAAAGATCAGTGTTAGACTAATTCCATGGCACAAGTGGCCAAGCAACCTTCTCAGCAGGTGCCATCCTTCCCTGGGCAGTGGGGGCAGGGGAGAGGGAGCAAGGCCACCCAAACTAGACCAATCTGGCAGCTTCCAGAAACTTCAAACGGGTGCCAGAAACACCTGGACTCCCTGGAGCATCTAGATAAGGACCCGAAACAGAATGTCCTCAGGCCCCAGAAGACAACAGGTGTCTCCTGGTGTGCATTTCAGTTCTGGGCCGGAGCAAAAATGCCCTGGAGGGAATCTTTACAGGTCACACGAGAGACTGCACTCTCGATCACCTAATTCAGATGGGTGCCTTCAGCGCCCTCTCCCACCCCTAGCCCTAACCCTAAATCAGCCTATTAATTACCTAGATTCAAAATTCTCCTTACTGGATATCTGTTCTCCCTTGAGTTGTGTTGTTTAGATCGAGAGAACTATCTCTGGGCAGAGATGGTTCAACGACACTGGCATATATAAAAATATAAGTGCTTCCAGAATCGAAAACAATACTTCTCACCATCTTGCGTCCCCATGGCGTCTTCTAGCAGCATGGCCAGCTTTAAGGCCAGCAGACATGGTCTATAAACATCCAGACTTGCCCCAAAGAGAGATGCAGGGATGGCATCATGTCTCAGAACAGTTCTGAGCGATTAGTCAGGCAGGTAAGATCCCACCTGTTGGACTGAAATAATTTGGGGGGACAGAAGCAGACTTGGGTACTCCTTCCGGGAACATGTCTTTTTGGGTCATGAGTGCTCAACCAAAGGACAGGCTGTGAGACTGAACACACTGCTGAGACCCCAATCCACCTGAGTCAGGCAAGCCTGGGATCCGAAGCCGAGCCCCTGGGCTGGAGCTGGGCTTGGCCTTCGGCAGCTCTCCACCCGTCCCGCCAGGATGTGGCTGCAAAGGCCCCCTTTGGGCCCACCCTGTACTGCACACATGCACTGCTACTACAAGTGAATCCTAAAGCGCCAAAAGAGAGGGTGTTTCACCAGGAAAGTCTGTTTCTCTCGGGATGTTTGCGTCTGTGTGTGCCTTTTTCTGTGTGCGTGGGTGGGAGGCATCTGTCTCCGTCTTCCCCGTTTTCCTGTCTCTCTGCCTGGGCACCTGTCTCTCTCTGTTTAGGTTTCCATTTTCTTTGCCTTCTATAAAAAGCCAGAAGGTAGACCAGAAGGGGATTTTGTAGTGTTTGTTGTACTTAATTGAGGGAAGGTTTATGTTCCCATTTCCCCGAGAAGACGCATGCTCTCTTACTGAAAATCAAAATAAATTTTAAGTATAGCTTCGTTTAAGTCACACTGCCCAGGATATGAACGATTCTAAATGGGGGTGGGGGAATGCTGTGCAAATCCCAAGGGGCCCTGGGCAGTTGGGGAGCCCAGGCAGGTTAGGGCCAGGATTGGATGGGTGGGTTAGAACCCTGGCCTGGGGTTTCCTAAGAACTCGGGACAGAGCAGCTGGTGTAGGTGGGGATGAGAAATCTGCATTTTCAACCAGCACTCAGGAAACTGGGATGCTGCTCTGTGCCTGGTTAGCACTGGGCCCGTCTAGAATCTGGAGGTTTCCTCACCTCCAGGGCTCATCAGACAGGACTCTGGCCCATGAGCCTCCTGAACGGGATCCCACTCTCTGTGCTGACTGTCAGATTTCTGGAAAGAGAATTCACAGTTTCTAGTGATTTTTTAAGGGGTCTCCTCACCCAAAGAAGGCTGAAAATCACTGTTCGATAGGATTCTAAATGTAGATCCTAAGGCATTTGGGGGGAATGGATTGGACTGTGTCAGGCACTGTGCAAGCTGCTTCTACTTAAAGGCCCAGGGCAGGAGGGAGGATGGGGGATGGGGCGAGGCAGCATTAGTACCCAGAGGGGGTGCTGTTCTAGCAATCCCATCTGAAATCCTTTGGTAAAAGAAAAATGTCGGGTCTGAGGTTGAAGAGGAAATATTTCACTGACCAAGGAGACTGAAGGGGGCTGGTGGCCCCCAGCTGGGCCAACGTTGGCTGGAGGGTGTCAGTTGGAACAGGGTGGGACCTCCGGGAAGAGGGCCAGGATTCTGGCGGGGTTGGTGTTTGAAAGGGACCATGGGCTTCGGGCAGCAGGCGACTGTGTGGGGGGGAGGATGGAAAAAGACATGTAATTAATCACCCAAATATAGACTAGAGGAGGCAGCAAAGGAGTTTAAGGGGGGGCACTGGAGCGGGTGATGGTGGCCCCAGAGGGCGACAGAAAAAGCACTGTTCAGATCGAGGGCCTCGAGCTCGTTTCCACCCAGCAAGGGCTGCCCCTCCCCCTCCTCCACAGCATTTGGGCTCTCGGCTGCCCCCCATCCTCCCCGACAAGCTGACGCTCGACCCCCACCCAAAAGGAAAGGAGAGACTCCGCCAGCAGCAAGTCCCCAGTACACCTACCCCGCGTCTCCGACTGCTGTTCAGCCCCTCCCCCAGACTGGGGAAAAGCCCTTTAACACCCCCCAACGCCCCCTCCCACTTGGCCTCCTCTGCACTTGGGGTGGGGGCCCCCTCTTCCCATAGCGACCGGTTCCCATCCCTTAGCGTCACCCCAAAAGCAGCGTAGGCCTCAGCACGTCCAGCGATTCCCGCCCCTAACCGTCGCCCCCTGTCCGCCGCGGGAAGGCCTTCGGCCTCTTCGTACCCGCCATCCCGGACCCATCTCCCGCTCCACCTGGCCCCAGGGCCGAGCAGCTTCCCGCGGGAACAGAGACGCCCCCCAACAAAGCTTGGCCGCCCCCTGCCCCCCCACCGCATACTTTCTGGAACACTCACCCCAGTCCTGCACACTCTCCTGGGCCGTCCCCTGCACATCCTCCCGAGGCCCAAACGATCACCCGGGACCCGCACATTCATCCGCGACTCCCAGCACATCCTCTGGCGGCCCGCGCGCTCATCCCGGCCCCGCACACCCTCCCGGGCTCCGCGCACATCCTCTTGTGGCCCGCACGCTCACCTCGGCCCAGCGGCTGCCAACGCGCGGTCCTCGGCGGAGCGGCGCTGGCGCGGCCCAGGCCCGGCGTGGCAGGAAGCGCCACGGAGCCGCCAGCACCCGGCTGAGCCCAGCAGCCCCACGGCGCGTTTCCGGAGCCGCGGGCGCCGCCGTGGGTAGTGGGAGAGCGAGGCCCCACCCTGGCTCCGGCCCCGCCCGGCCCGCCGGTCTCGATTGGCCCAGAGAGGGGGCGGGGCTGGAAGGGGGCGTGGCCAAGCCCGGGGTGGGTGGGTCAGGCCAGACCCCAGGGGAGCTACGCGGGGGGGCCAGGTGCTCGGGTGGAGGCGGGAGGAGTAAAATGAATGTACTAATGAATGAATGAATGAACTAGCGAATGAACCAACAAGCCCACGAAGGAGGGAACGAAGGAATGGAGAGGACCCCTCCCCCTTGGGCGCCTTTAGGACGGGAATATGGGTGGGGGGATGAGAACGGAGGGCGACGCAGAGCAAAGCCAGCCCCCACTGGAGGGGTCAAAGCGCCTCGCTCAGTCACGGAAGGTGTGAGCTCTCGCCATGCCAGGCACTGAGAATACAGCTGTGAGCAAAACCGGGCTGCATCCCTGCCCTCAGGGGGCGCGCATTTGGCGCCCAAGAGCTCCTGTGAGTATGTGTTTGTGTGTGGGTGTGTGCGCGCGCGCGCGCCCGCGTGCTCGGGTAAAGGTGGAGGGGAAAGTCATTTGAGTTAATTTCAAAATGGCAGGTCATACTAAGAAGAGAAAAGAACAGGATTCTTGGATGGAGGTGCTGCAAGTAGTGACAGCCACTTCCAGAGGAATTTCTGCCAGTCAACAAAGATCTAGGAAGCTGCTGCACCCTGCAGTGTGCTAAGCCCATCGATGCTTTCTTGAAGATTCCTGTTTCGTAAGGAATACAATAATAAACAAGGGTCAACAAACAACACACAAGAATGACAAGAACTGTGAAGAACATCAATTAGGGGGATGTTTGGGAGTGATGGGTGGGTAATTTCAGTGAGACTATGGTTGATATGAGACTTGGATGACAAGAAGGACTGAACCGTGTGAAGGTTGTTGATAGGAAGAGCATCCACAGGTAAAAGGAATAGCATGTGCCAATTCCCTGTGGTAGGAACCAACTGGGCATATTCTAGGATCAAAAGGAAAATGCTGGAAAGCAGTAAGCCAAGGGAAAAGGAGCCACACTAGCTGGGCACTGAAATTAAGTCTGAAGGACACGGTCTAACTTTTTTGTTCATTTTTTATTAATATACATTTATTGTTTTATTAGTGATAATGAGTATAACCAACTTCTTAAATATTCTTGTAACAATTTTATCTGTTAGATGCTACCAACTTTTTTTCTTATTTACCTTCCACATTTTATTATGAAAACTTTGCAACATACAGATCAATTGAAAGATTTGCACGCATATACCAATCACCAATGTTCTACAATTAGCATTATGCTACACTTGCATGATTGCATGGTCATCCTTATTTAACTGATCCATTTCAAAGTATCAGTAAGTTGCAGACATACAAGCACACTTCACCCCTTAACACTTCAGCACGCATAGCATTACCTAGAGATCAATACCTGTTTACTGGGGGTTTTTTTTGTTGTTTTTGGAGGTAAAATTTACATACAGTGAAATGTGCAAGTCTTAAGTGCCCCATGCAGTGACTTTTGACAAATGCATACACCAAGCTCTTGTCAGGATACTGAACATTATCAACACCCCAGAAATCTCCTTTGTGCCCATTCCCAGTCAGCTCCCACCACAATTCCACACAGAGGCAACCGCCGTTCTAAATTTTTTCCATCTTAGATTACTTTCGCCTATTTGAGAACTTCATATGGATGGAATCATATGGTATGTACTATTTTGTGTCTGGTTTCTTTCATTCAGTATGACGATTTTGAGATTTATCTATGTTGTTTAATGTGTTGCTTCTTTCCTTTAATAACTGAATAGTATTCCATTATCTGGATATATTCCAGTTGGTTTTTATTCATTCACCAGTTTATGATCTGGTCTCTTTTCATTTTGGAGTATTATAAATAAAGCTACTGTGAACATTCGTGTACAAGTTTGTGTAGACATATGCTTTCATTTAGTTGGGTAACTACCTAGAAAGGGAATTGCCACATCATAGTAGAGTTGTTTTATGAGAAACTGCCAGAATATTCTCCGAAGTGGTTGTACGATTTATGTTCCCACAGATACGTATGAGAGTTCCTTTTCCTTCCAATCCTCCTCTGTATTTGGGGTTGTAAGCCTTTATTTTTAGCCATTTAAGTGGGTGTGAAGTGGTAACTCATTGTGATTTTAATTATCATCTCCCTGATGACTAATCATGTTGCGTGTGATGTTTTTATGTGTCTGTTCAAATAGCTTGCCCACATTTATGCGTTATTTGTCTTTTTATTATTTATTTGTAGGTGTATTTTTTTTAAAAAAGCAGCTCTTTTGAGGTATATTTGACAAACAATAACCTGGACATGTTTAAGCTGTACTATCTGATAAGGTTTGACACATATATATATATATGTTCATGAAACCACCACCACAATCAAGGCAATTAAAGATATCCATTACTCTCAAAGTTTCCTTGTGTCCTTTTCTCTTATCTTGTCTTCTTCCTCTTGTCCTCAAGCAACCACTGATCTGCTTTCTCTCACTATAGGGTGGTTTGCATTTCCTAGAGTTTTATGTAAATGGAATCGTATAATAAGTGTATTTTTGTATCTGGCTCCTTTCACCCAACAAAATTATTTTGAGATTTATCCATATTGTTGTATGTATCAACAGTTCACTCCTTTCTATTGCTGAATAATATTCCATTGCATTAACGTACCATAGTGGGTTTATTCATTCATTGGTCGATGGACATTTGGGTAGTTTCCAGTTTGGGGCAACTATAAATAAAGCTTCTGTGAACATTTGTGTACAAACCTTTATATGGACATACATTTCCTTCTACCTTGGGTAAATACCAAGGAGTGGTATGGCTAGATAATATAGTAGAGGTATGTTTAACTTTCAGAAAAAACTACGAAATCGTTTTCCAAAATGGTTGTACCATTTTACATTCCCACCAACAGTGTAGGAGAGCTCCAGTTGTTTCCTATCCTTGTCAATACTTGGTATAGCCAGTCTTAATTTTAGCCATGCTGATAGGGATGTAGTGTAATCTCATTATGATTTTAATCTGAACTTCCCTGACTAGTGATATTGATGTCAGCCGTCTGTTACTCTTCTTTGGTGAAGTGTCTACTTAAACCTTTTGCCCATTTTACAGTGTTATTATCAGGTTGTTTGTCTTCTTATTAAGTTGCAAACGCTCTTTATATATTCGGAATACAAGTCTTTTGTCAGGTGTATGCTTTGCAAACATCTTATCCCGGTCTGTAGCTTGTCCTTTGAAGAGCACAAATTCTAAATTTTGATGAAGTTAAATTTATCAATCTGCTCTTTTATGGATTGTGATTTTGGTGTCATATCTAAGACATCTTTGTCTAACCCAAGGTCACAAAGATCTTGTTTTCTTTTAAAAGTTGTATGGGTCTAGGTTTTATATTTACTTAGGTTTCTGATCCATTTTGAGTCAATTTTTGTGTGTTTTGTGAGATATGGGTCAAAGTTCATTTTTGTGCATGTGGATATCCAATTATTTCATCATCATTTGTTGAAAAGACTATCTCTACTGTAATTTTTTGCCTATATCAAAGATCAGTTTTCCAGAAATTTGTGGATTCAGGGCTGTCTATACTGTTCTATTGATGTATTTTCTATCTTTATACCAATAACATGAAGCTTTGATTAGTGTTTTGTAATAATCTTTGGAATCAGATAGTGTAAGTTCTATAACTTTGTTCTCAGTGTTGTTTTAACTAGTCTAGGTTTTTTTGCATTCCCAAAAATGGGATTTGGGGATTTTGATCGGTACTGGTTTAAATTCTGTAGATCAATTTGGAGAGAATTGACATCTTTTCACCAATATTGAGTTCTTTGAGCCATAAACTAGGTCTCTCTCCATTTATTTTGGTCTATAGTTTCTCTCACCAATATTTGGTATTTTTCAATGCACTGTTCTATCATATCTTTTGCCAGATTTGCTCCTAAGTACTGCACATTTTTGATGCTATTGTGAGTGGTATTGTTTTTAAAAATTTTAATTTCTGATTGATCATTGCTAGCATATAGGAATACAATTGATTTTTGTATATTGATCTTATATCCTGCAGCCTGCTAAACTCCCATATTAGTTCTAGCAACTTTTCTATAGATTCCATTGCATTTTCTAAATAGATAATCTTGTCATGTGTGAACAAAGACAGTTTACTTCTTCCTTTCCAGTGTGGATGCTGTTTACTTCTTTTCCTTGCCTAATTTCCCAGGCTTGAACCTCCAACACAGTGTTGAATAGAAAGTGTAAGAGTGGGGCTTCCCTGTCTTCATTCTGATTTTAGGCGGAAAGCACTCAGTCTTTCACCACTAAGGACGATGTTAGCTGTAGGTTTTTTTATAGATGTCAGTTATCAGGTTGAGGAAGTTCCCTTCTATTCCTAGTTTACTGGGAGTTTTTTTATTTTATTTTATCATGACTGGATGTTGGATTCTGTCAAATGTTTTTTCTGCATCTATTGAGAATATTGCTGTAGTCAGAATGTATCCCCCCGCCCCCCCCAAAATCATATGCTGAAATCTTAACTCCCAAAGGTGACGGTATTAGGAGGTGGGGCCTTTGGGAAGTATTTAGGTCCCAATGGGATCAATGCCCTTATAAAACAGGCTCCAGAGATGCCTTGCTCCTTTGGCATGTGAGGACCTAGCAAGAAGTTGCTGGCTATTAACTAAGAAGCGAGCGCTCACCAGGGTACAACCATGTTGGCACCTTGATCTTGGACTTCCAGCCTCCAGAACTGTGAGAAATGAATTTCTGTTGTTTATCAGCCACACAGTGTGTGGTATTTTGTTATACCAGCCTGAATAGACTAAGAGATATGTCATATTGTTTTTATTTTTGTTAATATGCTGAGTTATGTTGATAAAATTTCAAATGTTTAAACGAAACTTGTATTCTCATTATAGACTACTTAGTCATAATATGTTATCATTTTTGTATCTTGTTGAACTCCATTTGCTAAAATTTTGTCTAGAATTTTTGCATGTATGTTCATGAAACACATCAGTCTGTAATTTTCTTTTATATGATGTCTTTGAATGGTTTTGATATAAAGCTAGTGCTGGCCTCATTGAATGAGTTGGAAGTATTCTTTCCTCCTCACGTCTATGGAAGAGTTTGTGTAGTATTGACATTATTTCTTCCTTAAATAATTTGTAGAATTCCCGCTTGCATATTTGTTAACATGTGAGGGCAGGCTGCAGAGGATGTCATGCTGGGTGGCTAAAACTTCAGAGACCCAGAGGACACAGTTCAGGGTGACCACAGTGGAGGGAAAGTGAGAAGGAAAATCCTGGACAGGAAAGAACCAGAGGCACGGAACCCAACTTTGGCATATAAACTCTGCTCAAATCTCTGGTGACACTGGGATGTGTATGTACAGGGCAGACTCTAAGAAAATAACTGAGCAGAGATATCAGATGACGTTCAACACGGGAGACAGAGTTTGGAGTCTGAGTTTAGCTAAGTTAACTGGCTGCTAATGCAGCAGCAGCAGCAACAATAACACCTCTTTGGAGAAATATAACAGAAAGCAAGAAGCCAGAGCCACTAGAACACATTATTGACAATGTCCAGGATATGATGCTTAATTACTAGACGAAACAAGAAAATGTGATGACACTCAAGAAAAAAAACATTCAAGGGAAACTGACCCTGATATCATAATTCACAGACAATATTTTTCAAGCAGCTATTATAAATATGCTTAAGGACATAAAGCATGCTCATAATTATATTTTTACAGTGATATATGTGCTTCATAACACATAATATAACAGTATCTAAAACTGGTCTACCAACTGTCTAATTTTGAGGTAATGCTATTTTTAGTAAATATTTCTAGATATCTGCAGTAACTATAATGGGATATAGAAATATTTATTTTTGTTGGTGATGAAGTAACATGTACTGCTAATAGTACTGTGGTTTGCTGTCCACATTCATAATTGAAGGAAATGCTATATTTTAGTTGCTTGAGTAAAAATAAATATGAATTTTCCCCCATCCAAGTTTACAGATTCCTTGAGTTCTTAATGTCAGGTTTAGATCTTAAGGTCACAGATACTATTTTTCCCAGTAAAACCAAAAACCATGTCTGGCATATAATAGGTGCTCAAAAATATTTCTTAAATAAATGAATACATCTGTGTTCCAGTCTGGTGGTTAACGGATTAAAATTTGTTCCCTAGTCTTTCACATCCATCTTAATAATGAACTGAGGGGCTTCCCTGGTGGTGCAGTGGTTAAGAATCCACCTGCCAATGCAGGGGACACGGGTTCGAGCCCTGGTCAGGGAAGATCCCACATGCCGTGGAGCAACTAAGCCCGTGTGCCACAACTACTGAGCCTGTGCTCTAGAGCCCGTGCACCACAACTACTGAAGCCCTCATGCCTAGAGCCCGTGCTCTGCAACAAGAGAAGCCACCACAATGAGAAGCCCGCACACCGCAATGAAGAGTAGCCCCCGCTTCCTGCAAAAGCCCGTGCGCAGCAACGAAGACCCAACGCAGCCAAAAATAAATAAATAAATTTATTTTAAAAAATATGAATGAACTGATAACAAAAGCTACTATTTGATGATTGTTTGCTATGTACCAGGCACTGTTTTATAAATACTATCTCATCTTATTCTTACAATGACCCTGAGGCATGTACTATTATTACTCCCATTCTCTTGTTACAGAAACTGGACCGGGACGGCAGGAGGTCTGCAGGAGACTTTCTGACACCAGCAGGTAACCCCTTTTTCTTGGCATGGAAGGAGAATGATTTAACAGCCTCTCAGTAGTACGTTCTAATTAAGTAAGGCATGTTCAGGTCTGTGTTCTCCTTCTCTGATATAGGAAGTATCTGGACTTAAAGGTAATCTTTAACATTTTTGTCTGCTTTTAATATTTTTATTAAAACGTTATCGAAAAGCCTCTTCTTCTGTGTCCCGAATAAAGCAAAAGAAATCTATTCTGTCACCAGATGACCACAACTTCTGGTCCGAAAAGTGACTACAGGCTTCAGAGCCTTGGTACTCCAAGCGTAGTCAGGGATCTGCAGCATGGGAGTCACCTAGCTTTCGAGAAACGCAGAACCTCAGTCCCACCCCAGTCCTCCTGAATCAGAACTTTCATTTTTACCAAGATCTACCAGATTTGCAGACTTCCAGTGCGATAACCTGAGCTCCCCCCACGCCGCTCTCTGGAACAGCGAGTTAAGAGTCCCGCGGGCCCCAGGGAAAATGTTCCAGTCTTCCTTCTGTGGAAGAAATTTTCTTTGGAAAAGGGCGGGAAGCAGTTTGGGTACTAGGTGGGTAGTACTAGGTGGGTAGTACTAGGCTGTGAAGTCAAGGGAATAATGGGAGAATGTAATCCTTTGAAAGTTTTCGGTCTCTTGGTGAATACGAAAAATTTTCCTGCCCTTGCATTTTTCCCGGAAGCAGCTGTATTTCTGCTGTCCGCCTCTAGAAAACACAACAATTAAAAAAAAAAAAAGATCAGGATTTCATTTAGTAAGCACCCACCGGGCTTTTACTTTTGCACCCGGCCCTGCGCTGACCTCTTGTTATATTCAAATAGGGAGAGCGACTGGTGACTGTCACGCCACAGCTCCCGCTCAATGGGGAACAGACATGCTAAACAAGAGCCAAGATGGCTGCTGGGCCTGGCGTGGCACGTGGTGGGTCTGGCGGCCTCCTTCCAGGGACCAGCCTAGCAATTGCAGGGGACCCTATTCCACACCTAACCCCGCTCACAGTCCAAGGCTGGATTCTGTCCAGCTCTGCAGTTTAAGGTGCCCCGGTTTAATTCGAACTCCGTCCGCCTAGTTGCGCACCCTGGCGCAGGGCGGGGCGAGGTCTCCCCCTTCCGAGGGGAAATGGTGGGCGCCACGCTGCTAGGGCGCAGCCGCGAGTGGGCCGTGTGCAGCTCTGCTGGGCGGGAAGTGGGGGCGGGGGGGCGGGGAGTTTGTAGCCCGACAGCCCCTTTCCACGGGCTCCCGTCCCGGTGTGCGCCGCGCGAGCCGTGGTTCCGGACGCGTGGTGGTCGTGGTGTACAGGCGCTTCGGCCTGTAGGCACCTCCAGCAGGTACTGGTCGGGCCCCGGGCACAGAGAGCCATCCAAACCGCGTGGGGTTCCGCACAACGACCCTTGCCATCTCCCTTGGCGTCCCAGGGGTTGGTGGCTACAGGTTTCCCCTGGAAATGGGATCCCACTACATCAGGCATTGGCACCGCATCCATTCCGTGCCATTACCAGGCACCGCGACCAGCCTAGGAATTGCAGGGGAACCTATTCCACACCTAACCCTGCTCACAGCCATTGCGGTCAGGACTAGTGGCTCTGGGCCTTATCCTAGAGGGAAAGTGGCTTCAGCCCTTCCTCCCCTGGCCTCCACCAACTTCCACTGACCACGTGTATTCCTGCTCTGGAATGAGGGACGTTTGAGGTAGCGGGTGTGTGAGGGGTCGTGGGGACTTAGGGAGGAGGGTTTAGGTGTGGGTGGGGACAACAGGGGAATGAGGGCGGGAGGCTTGGGGACCGTAGTTGGACTTGAGTGAGGTCAGGGCTTGGGACAGGGATGATGCTTGGGAAGCGGGGGGACATGGCTTGTGTGGGGGCAGGGATTTGGCTTGGGTGGGGGCAGGGCTTTGTTAGGGATCGGACTTGAGTGGGGGATGGGACATGGGAAGGGGTGGGGCTCGGTGGGGCAGGGATGGAACTTCCGTAAGCGTGGGGCTTGGCGTCAGGGGCTGGGCTTAGGTGGGGGTGGCCCTTGGGTGGGGGTGGGACTTGGAGGGGGGACAGGGATCAAACTTCCGTGAGGGGAGGCTTGGCGTCAGGGGTGGGGCTTAAGTCCTACGTCGTGCGTCAGTGGGGGCAGAGTTTGAGGGAGGGGGTGGATTGGAGGGCGGGGCAATAATCATACTGTAGGATCCCTCCGGTACTAGCACTGTATACCAGTTGAGAAGTTTCTTTTCTTTTTTTTTTGAATTTTTGAATTTTATTTTTTTTACAGCAGGTTCTTATTAGTCATCCATTTTATACACATCAGTGTATACATGTCAATCCCAATGGCCCAGTTCATCACACCACCACCCCCCGCCCCCTGAGCAGTTTCCTGTATCCCTGTACCAGAGTGCCTCTGTAGGCTCAGAATTGGCACAGCCTGAGCAGGGCCGTGTGGGGTGGAACCGTAGCAAAGCACCTCTGCCTCGCCTTGGACAGATGCAGTGAGGCAGTACCACCTCCCAGCACCGGGAGCTGCCTCTGGGCAGAGCTAGAGGGCAGGCCTAGTGTTGCGTGTGGGTGGAATCCCCGTATCTGCACTGCCGGTGGGTCCCTAGTCAGCATGGTGAACGGCTGTGACGTAGACCTATGTCGGGAGAGGCTTCTGTAACTTCCTGGCAAAAAGCCGGAGGGGTGGGGTTGCCTGCCAGGGTTTCCAGGGTCTGCAGGGTGGGGTCACACCTAGGGTGAGGGTTGTCTGTTTCAGCAGTGTGGCACTGTAGACCCTTTTTGGGTCCCTTTTCTGTCCCTGATTCTAGCTTCCACACAGTTTGAAACGGTAGGCTACTGTTTTTCAGCACGTGATCCTTGCCGCCACCCCCCATGTCCCCTCCCCTCCAGCGACAACAGGACACTTGTTTGGTTGGAGGCCAGTGACATCCCCTGTTGCTCCTTAACCTTTACCACATAGCACCCCTCTGCGATGGAAACCCATGGTCCCCGCCGTTCTCAGTATCCACGGCAACACTGCAGCTTGTCACACGTTCTCCACACCCACCAGTTTCATTGCCTTGTGCAGAGAGAGATCCAACCGTCTTTCTCATTTGTCAGACATTCTCTGAGAAAGGAGGGAACTCACATCTCCGTCCTCCAACCTTTGCCCCAGAGAAGTGGGTACCAGGTGCCCTGGGCCTGAACAGCCCTGAGGCAGGGAGTGGGACAGCCTGCTGTCCTCTCCCGTTTGGCGGGCTTTGTCAGGCCCCTCCTCCTGACGCTGACCTTTTCACCACAGGCACCTGCAGTACACACAGAGGAGTCCTTGGACTTTGAGGAGGAGTGCACGGCAAGCCGAGGTCAGCAGGGAGGGGAGCTTGGCCTAAAGACACCTCTCCAGCAAATGACTGGGGAAGCCCTGAAAAGCAGGGCCTGAATCTCTGTGACCAGAAGTGGGGGTAGTGCGTGGGCTTTTAGTCGGGGTGGGAGGGTGCGCGTGAATGATGCTCTCACCCCATTTGCATTATAGGCTGTGCAAACCCGGAACGATTCTGCCTCCATACTCGGCGTTGACTCAGAATTCCCTGAGTCCCGGTCCAACTCTGTGAGCTGCCTACTGCCCCTAGTGTTAGATCAGTCCATAGATAGTGGGAGCAATGCCTGTGAATCTGTTGGAGGATTGGTGCAAAGGCATGGACCTGGACCCCAGGAAGGCCCTGCTGATCGTGGGCATTCCTGTGGAGTGTAGTGAAGAGGAAATTAAAGAGACCCTGAAGGCGGGCTTACAGCCACTGTGTGCCTACGGGGTGCTGGGCAGAATGTTCAGAAGGGAAGACAGCTCTAAGGCAGTTCTCATTGGATTGGCCGACCAGGTCAATTACGCTACGGTGCCGAGTCAGATCCCAGGAAAGGGAGGTACCTGGGAAGTGGTGGTGAAGCCCCGTAGCCCGGATGATGAACTTATCAACAGACTGAACCACTTCCTGAAAGCTGAGGGCCGGAGAATGGTAGATGTGGTCAAAACCCTGGGGTATAGCACTCGCCCCGAGCAGGGACAGCCAAAAGGCTTGGCCCAAGTCAGGCCGCCAGACCCGCAGCCTCTGCAAGAAAGCATGTGGTACCGAAAACTGAAGGTGTTTTCGGGAAGCACTTCCCCAGGCCCGGGCGAAGAGAACTTTGAAGCCTGGCTAGAGCAGGTGACTCAGATGATGCAGATGTGGCGGGTGTCTGAGGTAGAGAAGCAGCGGCGTTTGCTGGAGAGCTTGCGCGGCCCCGCCCTGTCCATCGTGCGGATGCTCCGGGCCAACAGTGGCTCCATGACCGTGGCGCAGTGCCTGGACGCCCTGAAGCAGATCTTCGGGAATAAAGAGAACTATAGAACCGCACGCTTTCAGTTGCTCCAGACCTTGCAGAAGCCCGGAGAGAAAGTCTCTGCCTTCTTGCTACGGCTAGAGCCCGTGCTGCAGAACGCTGTGCGGCACAGCCCCTTGCCGGTGAGAAGCGCAGACATGATTCGCCTGAAATACATCCTAGCCCAGGCCCACGTGAGCACCGGCCTCCGGGACAAGCTCATGGTCTTGGATCAGCGAGGCTGTGCGCCCCCCTTCCTGGAGTTGATGCAGCTCGTTCGAGACGTGGAGGAGTGGCAGACCGCCGCGGCAGTGACCAGGGAGAAGCAGAGGCAGGTAGGAGGGGGCCACAGGGCCTCTGGCACCCAGGTAGTGGCAGAAACCAGAGTCCCGGTCCGTCCGGTCATGGTGCGGGCAGGGCGGTTCCATGACAGCAGCACTCAGACCGTCCAGGAAGGGGCTACCCTGTCACTGAAGCGCAAGCGGGTGCCACGCTGCCGCGAGACTGGGGAGGAAGGCCACAGCCAGGCCGCGTGTCCTAGGGCCGAGGACCAGCCCCCGGCAAAGCAGGCGCCTCAGCCCGCAGCAGAAGAGTCGGGAAACGAGATGCGGGCTGGGGCCGGGAGCCACCCCAGGCCCCAGGAAGCATAGGCTCAAGATACGCAGGCACCCCCTCCCCTAGCAGGCAACACAGATATTTCAACGAGGGGAAGGGGCAGCCCACAGAAACAGTGGGGGCCTTGACTGGGGCACAGGGGCAGGGCAGCCAGGCCGAGGCCCCGCCCCAGCCCCCGCAGCGTCCACCAGCTGTTAGGGACTCCACCAAGCAAGCCGAAATCAGCTCAGGGAGGCACCGGCGGCACAAGCGGGAAGCCGCCATACGCAGCACGAGGCGTACCCGAGCCTCAGACACAGACCCCAACACAGCAGAGGCTGAAAAAGGTATAGTCGGGGGCTCTGGCGTCAGCCCTGTCTTCTGGCCACCCTCAAACGCCCACCCTGGGGGCTCTGAGCTAAGGGTGTTGACGGGCCCCCAGGCCACGCGGGGCCTAGAGGCGCCTCCCCCGGGGCCGCCCCTGCCAGGAGGAGCCGGCGCTGGCGAGGAAGGGCTGTGGGGCAGAGAGGAGATGCCCCGGAGGGACACCGCGGGGTCCAACTTCACGATCATCTACACCGCTGGAGGGGAGCCCCGGGAAGGCAGCACCCTGGAGCCTCTGCGCAGGTGAGGGCAGGAGCAAGTCTCCTCCCCCTGCAGCCTGAAAGGGCAGTAGGGGCAAGGACAGCAGACACTGAGGAGACGATCCCACGCGAGAGCGTCAGGTCAGCTTGGCAGGCAGGGCGCTGAGTCCCTGGTTGCCCAGTACCCCGCAACTGGCTTTGGTGTGAGTGGGGGTGCAGGGAAGCGTTTGTTCCAAAGGAGGAGGAGGAGGAGACGGAGGAGGGAGACTTGGAGAAGAGGGGAGGGGGAGGGGCGGGAGGGGGAGGGGGTCCGGGCAGGGTCCAAGAGAATTAGTTGGCGGGAGGAAGGAGTGTTTAGTCCTCCCTAGGTTTGTGCGTGGCCACTGGAGACGTGGGACTGGCCTGGAGAACCACAGCTCACAGCTGCCAATGCCAAGGCCAGCCCCAAAGGCTGCCACCTGGGAGCAGCCCTGAGTGGCCAGCCCCGGCCTGGGTGAGGGGCACCTGCAGATGGCTGCCACCCACACTGGCCTGGGAGTCGTTAGGGGCCACTCCAGGTGCCTGGGCCTCCCTCCTGAGAGGGGACCCCTATTCATCATCCCCTGGGGCAGGTTGCTCCCTGTACTGGCAAGCCCAAATGTGTCCCTGTAGGCCCCAGAGGGACCCAGGTGTCAAGGAACCCCCAGCCCCCGCTCCCCTCCCCCCAACACACACACCCTAGCCATCGTCCCCCCGCAGAGCCCTGAGGTGCGCCACGAGCCAGCCAAGGCTCTGGTCTCTGTGGGCCAGTGTCGTGAGCTCAACGTGTGCTTTCTGGGCATAGATTCAGGCCCAGCGCTGCCTGTTGTTGTGGAAAGGTGCATGTGTTCTCCTCTGAGCAGTCCACCCCGCCCCGGTCCCGGCGCCGAGACAGGAAGCCCAGTCTCAGGAGCCGGCAGGAAGGACAGGATGGACGAGGTCACAGCCAGCGCCCACCCCAGGACCTGGGCTCCCCCCCGGGACCTTGGGAAGGAAGACCTTGACCGGGGCTGCAGGAGGTCTGCGGGAGGCCCCCCAGGGCTTGTGTTCTGCTGGGCCACCCCGTTGTTCCTCGGGACTCCACGTCCCCGGCTCGGTGGCGTGCGCCCTGCTGTGGGGCTGCCCTGTGCCCGCCATAGGGCAGGGCCAGGCCCCGGGCATGTGGGCCAGAAATGGAGGGTCTGCCCTGGGGGGAGCGGGCATGGCCGGCGCCCATCTTCCTGGCGAGAGGCCACCCGCGGGGCCCTCAGGAAGGGAGACTGTGGGGAGATGGAGGGCCGCCGGGTGGGGTGTAGCGGAGGCACCTTTTCGAGGACCCTGGGATGGGGCGGGACCCGTGAGCTCCGGTGGCCGTTAGAAGTTCCTCTGTGTGTTGTTATGCCCTGTGTTCAATGGTTTCAGTCAATGTTTCTGTTTAATAAATTTCCCTGAACGTTTCATCTGAGTCTGGCCTCTGCTGTGGGCAATGGAGTGAAGGGGCTGCTGTGGTGGGGTCAGGGTTGGGGGCAGCAGCAGTGGCCTGGCACCCCGAGTCGGCACGGAGGTACGGTCCGGGCAGCGTCCAAGAGGGTCCATGTGGTCTCCTCGGCTGGATGGAGCCGGGCGGCAGGGCCTTGTGGGCACGGGCCATGGCTGGTTGGGTCCCCGGGAAACTCGGGGAGTCCCCGGGAACCAGTGGGTTCGGTGTCGGGGGGGAGGGGGAGGGACGGCAGGCAGGACCGGAAGCTCCAGGATCCCTGGCAGCGCTGGGGGGGCTCGGGGCACCCAGAGAGTTCAGAGACGTCGCGTGTGCCCTCCCAGGACCAGCCGGCCACAGAAGGGTCCGGGCGTGAGGTCAGAGGCCCCTGCCAGGAACGCAGTGCAGGATTCCGGGGTGGGGGTCGTTTGCCCACCTGCCTGAGATCGTCTGCCCCTGCCGTCCCGCAGCGGCCTGCCCTGGTCTAGGCGCTGAGGGACGGCAGGGGACCTGGGGCTATGGGGTGGCCGAGGGAAGGAGGGCCGCCCAGCAGGAGTTGCAGAGCCCTCAGGCCCTGGGTGGGGGCACAGAAAGGCAAGGAGAGCTGTCCTCCACTTTAAGTCCCGGGCGGGGCGGCCCCCCGAGGGGCAGGGGCGCCCCCTCCCTGTCCCACTCCCTGCATCACTCCTGTGTCCTGGGAGCAGGCAGGAGGCGGAGGGGGGGGCGGGGGGGGCGGGTGTCCTGTGAGTGGGAGGCTGTAGATGGGGCCCGGGGATGACCCCTTCCTGCCCAGAGGCTGGCTCTGGACCCCCGGGGCCCTCCGTGCCACCTGAAGAGGGCATCGGCCAGGCTGGAAGGCACTGCTGATCCAGGAGACCCCTCCCAGAGGGCCGCGGCCTGGGGGGCAGTACTCGGTGGCGGCTGTCATCGGGTTAGGAGCCAGGAACCGTCTTCCTCGACATCCCTCGCCCCCGCCACCCCGCCCCCCTGCCCGGGTCCTGCCTTCTCACCCCAGGGAATGGATGAGCCCGGTGCAAATTGGGGGCTGCCCTCCATCTGCCTTTGAAAGGATTCAGAGTCTTTGGGGGAGGGAGCAAGGGATTGGGCCCCTCCCTGCAGGGTGCTGTTGGGAAGGAGGTCCCGAGGGCCATGCCTGCAGCCTCCTCGGCCCAATGGGCTTGGTCCCTTGTTGTGGGGACACTTGGATGTGTCCCATCATGCTGCATTGCAGGATCCAGGAGAGGCTCCAGGTGGGGCCCGTGACCGTCAGCAGGGCAATGGCAACCGGCCCCTTTCCAGAAGCCCCTGAGCTTCTGGGGGCAGGACAAGAAGAGAGAGGATGGGAGGGGGCCGGTCCCTCGTCTCTCCCTTATTCAGAGTGTACCTGTGTTTACGTGTTCCCTGGGCAGGTGTGAGTGAGTGGGAGTGTGCAAGAGAGTGTGTCAGAGCTCGCAGGTGAGTCTGAGTGTGTACTTGTGGGAGTGGTGTGTGTCACTGAACGTGTGTGAGGGTGTGTGTGCGTGTTGGGTGACTGGTGGTTTTGAGTCCTCCTAGGGTGGCGAGGGGCAGCCACTTTCCCGCCTCTCCCACGGCAGGGGCATCCCAAGGAGGGCCGGACCCCCCACGCAGGCTGACCCAAGAGGGACCCTGGGAATCAGCCCTCCTCCTCCTGGGCCTGGCACAGAAGAGAGAGGACCCCGCCCCCAGCCCCCGGAGGCCCCTGCCTCCCAGCCTTGCCCTGGTAGGGAGAGGATTTGGAAAGAGGAACGTGCACTTTCCCCCATCGGCTCCCTTTTTCCTCTGCCTGTTCAGTGGGACCACCCCTCTCCCTGACCCCACCCCCACCTGCTGGCTCCTTTGCCTAGGGCCAGTAGGCAAGGTTCAAAGACCAGGTGATCTCAAGCCACTTCCCAAGGCCTGGGAGATGGACCCACATCCCCTGGCTGCTGGGGGCCCCCAGAGCTGTGCACCCCAAATTCTTCCGTATCCAGGTGGGCCCCGTGCCCGGGAGCTGGCTCTGCCCTCTGAGATTTTCCCCACTTGAAGCCCCCATCATTTGGGGTGCAGCCCTTCTCAAGGCCGCCATCCTGCTCCAGACCCCACGTCCTCCTCCTGGAGCCTGGAGCAGGGCCTGCCTCCAGAGCCTGAGCTTGCTGTCCCTGTACTCGGGGGTGGTTCCTGTGAGCACTTTGGCTGTCAGCACCTCGGGCTGCCCTGCTTTTTCCACAGCTACCCACCTGGGCTCAAACTCATGGCTATCTCACAGTGGAAAGCTTTAGCTCTCTATCTCCCCAGCACCTCGTTGCAAGCCATGGTCCCCATCACAAAGATGGAAGATGAGCCCCTTCAGCAGATTGCTTTCCTATGCCAGAGCATGGCTGGGGCAGATTCCTCTCCACCAGGGCTGCCAGCAAGCCCAGATTACCAGTGAGTACCCTTGTGGCCTGTGGCGCTGTTCCAGGGCACGTTGTACTGCTGAAGACTGGGCCCTGACCTTCTCCCTGAGGCCAGCTCCAGGTGTCCTAGCACATGGCCACCTGGGCCCTGCGCAGGGTGATCCCCACGCTGCGTGCCGTCCACACTGTGCTTCTGTGCACTGCTCATGGCAATACTTTCCATGGCACTACCGCACCTTGCTTCCAGTCCCGCGAGGCAGTCTGAGAGCCATGATCCCACCTGGTGAAACAAGGGACAGCAGAAACCTGGCACTAATGGCCCCGTAGCACTGCAAAGGTGCTGAAGGGTTTGGAGCCTGGGAGAAGAGTCAGCCCTACGCCCAAAAGCTTGCATCTCTGAGTACTGACTATGTACCAGGCACTGGGCTGAGTCCCTGGGCCCGCACTCACTGCTCAAGTCCTTAGAGGAGCTCTGGGGGGCAGGTGAGCACTGTTACGACCCCTCTGCTCCTGTTGAGAACACTGGGCACAGGAGGGTTCAGAGACTTGCCTGAAACGCCCCAGCTTGTCAGCAAAGGCGCGGCGATTCCAGGCTAAGCCGCACAGCCCCGGCCCTGGAAGAGCAGCCACAGTGCTGGCTGGAGACACGTGGCCAGCAGCGCCAGCCCTGCATGCGCACCTGAGGGCTTCGAGGCACCTTGTTAGTGGTGACGAGGGAGTGATGGCCCCTGGCCTTCCGCTCCCCCCTGACCCCAGGCTCGGCCCTGTTGCTGGCCCTCTGCCTCTTCCGGGGCAGGTGTTGGGGTGTCTCTCTGGCATCCCCTGGGATGTCACCCCTCACATCCTCAGGGCCTCGCTGGGTATCTCCTTGTGCACTGCGGTCTGTGCACACAGCCCGGCTGGTTCTCAGACAACACAAGCTTGTTTCTCACAAGGCTCCCCACCCAAGTGAGAGGACAAGTGAGGGTGGCCAGGTCCTGCCAAAAATGGAAAACGAGAAGGAAGAGAGTGGCAGAGGGCCGAGGTGAAACCGAGACAGGCCATTCAGCTCACGTCCCTGAGCCCCGGCTCTGGACAGCTCGCCAGACGCCAGCTGGGGGCCTGCAGATGTGGCTCCAACCCCAGACCCTGACCTTGGGGGACCCTGTGCCCTCTCCCATGTGCTGTCTCATGCAGCAGCTGCCCGCAGGCCACGAGATGCGGAGACCGGCGCCCGGGCTCTGCGGGGGGCCCAGATGAGGTGGGGCACCAGAGGGGGCCCGGATCGGTGGTGCGGGTGTGGGCTGCACGCCAGGCAGGGAGGACTCAGACCCCCACCGGCACCCCACCCGTCTCGGGAGTCAGGCTGCATGGTAGAGGCCAAGGAAAGGGCCGAGAAGGGGCCTGGCACAGTCTTGGAGTTGGAGGGGGCCCGGCACAAGCGGGGACATGGCCAGATGAGGCTGTGCAGGAAGGCGGGGGTTGCCCTGCGGGGCTGAGCTTGAATGAGGGGACGTCTTTGACCGCCTCATCTCAGGGCCTGCGGGGCCCTCCCCGGGGCGGGACTGGTCCCTGGGGGAGGCCTGGGGAAGGCTCCAGACCGGCAGCAGGGCCTCGGGGTGAGCAGGGCCGAGCCACTGCCCACATGTGTGCTCCAGACCCCGTGCCCCTGCCAGGCTGTGGGACGCAGCCCTCATCCTGCAGCGCCTGTGAGGTTTGAAACAAGGACCTCCTGTCTCCCTTGGCTGTACTTGCTCCCAGGACCGTGCCTCCCTGACCCAGAGCCTAGCACATACCCTGTCCTTGGAGGCCCTCAACCTTGTCAGGCACAGCCCCCAGGGCAGCTCCCCCCAGCCTCTCATCTGCATCCCTGGCTGCTCCGGGACAACTCCTCCCTCTGTGGGGCTCCAGGGGTGCAGCTCCGAGCTGTGCAGGGTCGGGCCCTCTCTCTAAGGCCACAGAGAAGAGAGCTGGGCACAGGGGCCTCCTCCAGGCAGCCCCTGCCACCCCTTGGAAGGGTCCTCCCTCCTTCCCCATGCGGACCCAGGTTTCTCTTCCTTCTCTTCTTTCTCTCCAGCCCTGTTGGGCTCACCCCTCCCTCCAGGACCCTTGTTCTACAAGCTGGACCCAGTCCTCTCCCTTCTCCCCACACTGTCTGCCTTTGCTGTAGCCCTCAGCCCAGTGACTCCCTCCCGTGACTCGGGGGCTGCAGTGGGGCCGGGGAGGGAGATGCTCCACAGGGAAGGCAGGGTTGTATTCACCAGCACAACCACTAAGAAAATAACTCAAAAATATAGTAAAAGAAATGAGAACACATGAACATGGTACACTAGAAATGATCTATTTAACACAAAGAGGCCATAATGGAGGAATAGTGGGACAAAAATGACATAAGACATATAGAAAAGAATGGCAGACATAATCCTGTGTTATCAGGAATTACATTAAATATAACTGGATTAAGTATTAAAGATGCCCAACTTCGTTTGTTTTCAGGGAAATACGAATTAAAACCACAGTGAGGCCAAGTATTGGCGCTAATAGCCAAGCTGGCAGCTGCCTGGAGTGTTTATGAGGTTGATGTTCCCCAATATGTCTGACACCAGTGTCCATGTTTCCAGGGTGAGGGGTAGCCACCCCCTGCCACTCCAGGAGACTCTCCAAGACCAGCAGAGCATGTCGCCTCGTCTTAGAGCAGCCTTTAGTCACAACCTCAGGAGGTGTAAGGATACTGGGGATGGCAAAGATGGAGCCTGAGAGAGATGATGGTCCCTGTGTCACCTCGTTCTCAGCGGTGGCTGCTGACTCTTGTCTCCTCAGACTCTGGCTCAGGGGAGATAAAGGCACTTGTGGAGAAGGATTCCCAGTTTTGTAGAGACAAGGGTAGCAATGCTGGAGAACCTCAGGCTCCCTCTATGCCTGGAATAGCCGTGGGGGCTGGAAATGAGTCCCAGGGATCCTGGACTTGTGGAACACACCTCCCAGTGTGTCCTAGAAAATATATGGTTGAGATTTGCAAGGCAATGGAGTTCCTGCTAAAAAGATGGCAGTCGTTAGCTGGTAAAATTCGGTTTTGCTGTTTAATGTGACATTGTTTTGCCCAAGGGTGGGTGTGGAACCATTGGGAAATGAATGAATGAATGATCACGACTAGTAAAATGGAATTCTTAGAAAATGGTTTTCCCCTGTAAGATGTCAAATATTTTAGTGAATCCTAATAGAAAAATATTTTATTTGATTTTTTAAAAATTTGTATTGGAGTATAGTTCACTTACAATGTTGTGTTAGTTTCAGGGGTACGGCAGGGTGAGTCAGTTATACACGTGCATGTGTCCGTTCTTTTTTAGATTCTCTTCCCATATAGGTTGTTGCAGAATGTTGAGTAGAGTTCCCTGTGCTGTACAGCAGGTCCTTACTAGTTACCTATTTTATATATAGTAGTGTGTATATGTCAGTCCCAATCTCCCAATTTATCCCTCCCCCCTTTCCCCTTTGGTAAGTATATGTTTGTTTTCTACATCTGTGAGTCTGCTTCTGTTTTGTAGATAAGTTCATTTGTACCATTTTTTTGGATTCTGCATATAAGCAATATCATATTAAAAAAACACACAATGAGATAGCTCTTCACACCAACCAGGATGTCTGGTATGAAAAAGCTGGACAGTAACGTGTTGGCAAGGATGTGAGGACATTGGAGCCTCATACGTATGTGGGAGCATAAAATGGTGCAGCCACTTTGGAAAATGGTCTGGTAGTTCTTCAAAAGATTAAGCATAGAGTATCATAGGATCCAGCATCCACTCCTAGGTACCTACCCAAGAGAAATGAAAAGATATGTTGACACAAAGACTTGCACAGAAATGTTCACAGCAACATTATTCATAGTAGCTGAAAAGTAAAAAACAATCCAAATGTTCAGTAACTGATGAATGGATAAATAAAATGTAGTTTATCCAGACAATGGAGTATTATTCAGCCAGGAAGAGTAATAACGTACCAATACATGCTACAATATGGACGAACATTGAAGACATTATCTAAGTGAAAGATGCCAGATGGAAAATGCAACATATTTGATTCCGTTCATATGAAATGTTCAGAACAGGTAAATCTATAGGGAATGAAAGAGTAGTGGTTGGCAGGGCCTGATGGAGGGGGAATTGTGGGGTAACTAGTTAATGGGGACGGGGTCTTGTCTGGAGGGATGAAAATGTTCTGTAGCTGGATAGAGGTGAGGCTACACAACACTGTGAAGTTGTCCACTTCAAAAGAGTGAATTGTATGGAAAGGGAATTCTATCTCGATTTAAAAGCAGGTGATTTCTTTATACTGGAGACTACCACAGCTCCTGAGTCAGCCCACAGCAGTGCACACAGAAGTGGATGTGGAACTGCAGTGCCGTCACCGCTTTTCCCTACACGCGCGCCATGTGTGCATCCTCACATCACATCTGTGCAGCGCTCGGGAGTACCACCCACGGCCAGTACTACAGGGCACAGGGGAAAGGCCACATCCAGCTCCCCCTGTGCCCATCACTGAGGATGATAAGACCACAGTGAGGTCACTTGGGATCGCTTTCCCACGTAATCATTACATGTTAACATATGAAAAAAGCAACTGGAGCAAACTCCCAGAAGTCCGCTGTCGCCTGAATCAGTTCAGCCCTTCACCACCCCTCTCTGAGAACCGACGTGCAAATGTTCTGGGCAATTCTGCAGGCATGTTCCCAGTGATCCGGAATCACTGAGAGGTGCTGCAGATGAAGGGCTGCCCTGGAGTTGAGGTGGCACTGGAGGAAGGGCATGTCCGGCCTGTCACTCCATGCCCCCTGCAGACTCCTGCCTGGATGGGACACGTGTGTATCTACTTGTGTCCCTGCACCCCCGGGGTCTGATTGACAAGTAGCGGGCACAGGATGGGGGCTACGGTTCCAGGGTCGGGTCCTGACTCCTCCCAGAGGGGAGCTGCTCTGGGAACAAAGGAAAAAGCAGGCTGGCCACGTGGGAAAGGGCCCCTGAGAGGGGCAGGAGGTGTGCGTGCCTCTCCCTCCCCCTCCCTCGGGCAGCTCTCTGCCAACCATGCCCGGCGAATCCCGTGATGTAGCGGGAGCGTAGGGTGATTGATGGCCGACAGGTAGAGTGGCCCAAGTGGCCCCTCGGAGGCCCTGGAAGGGGCGTGCCTGGGAGCAGGTGGGGGAAGAACCGAGATACACCTGGGTAGAGGCAAAGACCCTCTGGTACTTGGAGATGGAGGGCGGGCCCTGCAGACCTCAGGGCCCTGGGCTCTGACTGTGGGCAAGTTCCTGCTGATGCTGGTCTCTAGGCGTCCCCCAAAGAGGGGGGAGTGCCTGGGGGGCCAGAGGAGCTGTGAAGGCCAGAATGGCCTAGAGGGAGAGAGGGAGGCATTATCCTGCCTGCCCTGCAGGTGGTCCCCATGGTGACTCAGAGCCCCGGCAGATCTAGTGATGCTAGACACACTTGCATAGGACACACTTGCTCAGAGGAGAGGTCAAGATCCTGGGGGTCTGTTTCTTTCATTGTTTACCAACAAAGGGCCCCACGCCTGGTGTGTTCCTCTCCAAGAGATGGAGGCATTTAGTGGGGTTTGTTGCTGGTCTGTTTACTCACACCTTGGAGTTGCTACTCTGTTTGACAGGGCCGGCACCTGTGCCACCAGGCACCCTGATAAAGGTAGTGGTGGCAGGAATGCCACTGCCCTCACTGACTACTCGCCAAGTGCTGGGCCCTCCTTAGGACTTTGTAGGCACTGGTGTCCCATGTTCGGGCAGCACAGAGCACCTGGGGCTGAGTGTGTGTGGGGTGTGTGTGTGGGCCAGAGAGGGATCAACTTCGATGACATGGATCTCAGTCTGAGGGGCAACCACAGGGCCTCCCTGGAGGAGACGTGTTCTGAGCTTGGTCTTAAAGGCCCAGCCAGGGCTAAAGGGTGGAAGACTAAGGGAGAAGTGTCAGCAGTTCTGTCAGAGAGGAGATCCATGTGCACCATGATACATGTGTTCTTGGAGGGCCTGGCACACCGAGAGAGGCTGGAGAGGCAAACAGGGACTGGTAAGGAAGTTTTCCATAATCAGCAGAGAGCTCTCTTGATATCTGATATGGGGGCGCATTCTGTGCAAAAATGCATAACGGTGGTCTGCATCAGGAGAGAGGCGGCCAGCTCCAGTTCTTGCAAAGGAAAAGCCTGCAATTATAAGCCAGGATTGGCTAGAAAGCAATTTGGAAGACCCCAGCCAGCCGACACTGTGCAGCCTTGGAAGCTAGGCTGTGCCTGGACTCCCGACCCAGGGCAACTGTGCATAATAAGTGGGCACTATTTTAAGCTTCGTAATTTGTAGCTATAGGGTACACGAGGCTGAATTAGGTAAGTGCAGCTCCTTCCCATGGGTGTGGCTCTCTCGTCATCAAGGCCACAGGGAGTGGTGGATGCGGGGCTCAGCACTCCTCAGTCTCTGGGCTTCCTTTGGTCACCTTCCAACTGTTTTCCTGGCTCAACTCACTATAACAATTCGGCAGTGTTTTTGCCCTCGTTTGTCTTTCTTTACAAAATCTCCTTCCCTAAATTCACTGACCAAACTCATTTCATTCCTAGCAACGCTTCTCATCACTGCAAGCTGCATCTTTAAATGGCCTCGAGGTCCCAAGGTTTAGAAGGTTTTGAATTTCGGAAGACTCCACGTTTTTCTTCTTTCTCTTCCTCCATATGGCCCCTCCTTTCCCAGGCTTTTGGCGCAAGGGTATTGGAGTTGGTTCTAAAATTTGCAGGTCCAGATCACTCTTCCCATCTGCATCATCTGAGCAGTGCTGACTTGACGTGAACTGGCTCCCCCAGCCCAGCAGACACTCCCGGTCTCTGTGAGGTCCAGCAAGAAACTTAACATCAGAAGACCCAGGTCCCTAAGTAACGTCTTCAAGCACATGGCGACAAAAAGCAACAATACAATAAGGGATTTGGGCCTGACAATCTCAGCTTTTTGTTATCATGGACTGAAATATGGAATTGGCTTCTTTGATTTGAGCTCCATGACTTTAACTCATACCTCTTTCCTGTATAATTTCTCTAACTTGTGCCATTGTCCATTGTGATGGGTTGAATTGAGTTCCCCCTAAAAGGATATGTTGGAATCTTAACCCCCAGTGCTTCAGAATGTGACCTTATTTTGGAGACAGGATCTTCACAGAGATAACTGAGTTATAATGAAGTTATTAGCATGGGCAGATCCTTCCCTAGCACCTTCAGAGGTAGCATGGCCCTGCCAACACCTTGATCTCAGAATTCTGGCCTTCAGATTGCGATAATAAGTGTCTTGTTTAAGCCACTCGGTTTGTGGTACTTTGTTACAGCAGCCCTAACAAACAAATACAGCCCATTTCTTTATCGCAGGCAGTTTCAAGCTGAATCCGTAATTCCTTATCTGCATTCCATTTATAGAGCCTTCCCATATAAAAACAAATAAAGAGAATTTTAAGGCACAAAAACTGTTAGTACAAACATCTGATGTTTTGCATGGATTACAAAAATCTTCCATGTTTGCCCTCCTGAATTTGCATTCTGTGGTACCTGCCCCATCATCAAGAGGATAAAAACATAAAGTCATTGTTAAGAGTAAAGACCAGGCTTCCCTGGTGGCACAGTGGTTGGGAGTCCGCCTGCCGATGTGGGGGACGCGGGTTCGTGCCCCGGTCCGGGAAGATCCCACGTGCCGCGGAGTGGCTGGGCCCGTGAGCCATAGCCGCTGAGCCTGCGCGTCCGGAGCCTGTGCTCCGCAACGGGAGAGGCCACGACAGTGAGAGGCCCGCGTACAAGAGTAAAGACCACCCCCACCCCAATAACCTAAGATACCATGAGAAATTTTTTTCTTCATTCCCTTGTGGAGCATCAAATTAAGCAAGTCTTTTGAACATTTTGGCCTCAGGACCCCTTTGCACTCTTAAGATTTACTGAGGACCTCACAGAGCTCTTGTTTATGTGGGTTATACATATCAATATTTACTGTATTAAAATTGAAAATGAGAAATTAAAAAAATTGTTCATTCATTTAAAGATGACAGTAATAAAACCGTTACATGTTAACATGAATAACATATTTTATGGAAAAAATCTATAAAACAAATGAAATTTAGTGGAAAGAGTGGCATTGTTTTACACTTTTGCAACACTCTTTGATGTCTGGCTTAATAGGAGACAGCTGGGTAATCATGTCTGTTTCTGACTTCAGTCCGCCGCAATATCACACTTAGGTTGACTCTGGAAAACTCTACCTTACCCTTGGGAAAAAGTGCAAAAGGCAAAAACATCTTAGCATCATTATGAAAAGAGATTTGATCCTGTAGACTCCAGCTGAAAGGGTCTCAAGGACTCCAGGGTTCCCTGGACTCTGCTTTGAGAACCGCAGTGTTACTCCATACTTCTTGGGTCCTGGAAATGTATTTATTAATTACATTGACTATGGTCACTGTTATCATTAATCATACATTTTATGTTTGTGGATGCTGTCACTCCACCTGTCCCGTGGAAAGCAATCTGGAGCAGCACGGAGAGTCAAAGGAATGGCAAAAGGTCAGAATGAAACAGTGGTTAGGCCAGGGCTACGGAGGGACCTGAAAGCTAGCACGGTGGAGACATGCCGTTGTGAACAAGCGTTTCTGCAAGCCTGTACTTGCAGCTGGGCATAAAAAGATAAGTAAGACAAGGCCATTCGCTTGGACAATTAAGAACTCAGCATGAGGGACAGATAAAGACAAACGTAAGTAACGCACAAAACTATGAGGTCATTGTTACAAGGAATAGCGACAGAATGTGGGTGCAGATTGCTGCAGGCAGAGAACGGGTTGGAGAAAGCCATCTCCTATGGGTGGACCTGGAGAATTTTCCTAGGGTGACCCGGAAAGGGGACATTCCAGAAGGGAGTGCCCCAAAGCATGCAGGCAGGACTGGATCTTCAGTATTGAGGGCACTGCTGGGCCAGTGCTGGCGGTGGGCTCTGAGAGGAGGTAGAGGCCTGGAAACTAGAGCATCACCATCCCCTGAAAACTTTCAGAAATGCAAATTCTCAGGCCCTACCCTACCCCAGATACTTTGGGAGTGGAGCGCAGCACTCTGAGCTTTAACAAAGCTCTCCAAGTGGTTCTGACAGGGAAGAAGCTTCTAGAAGCACTGTAGCCCAGCATTGGGTTAAGAGTACAGGGTTTGGTGTGACTGTATTCTAAGCCCAGTCCCACCACTTATCAGCCTTGTGACCCCCAGCAATACTCTCCACCTTTTGAACCCCATTTTCTGCAACTCTGAAGTAGCCATAATAAAGATATCTCCCTGGTAGGCGTGCAGGGAGTCTCGGATGGGACAGTGTATCTAGAGCACTCAGGAGGTGTCTCAGACACAGCGCTCGGCTGACAGAACGGGGCGCCCTTTTGCCCACCCTTCTCCATGTGACTGCCCTTGACACGGAACTGGCCTCACTCAGACATGTTCTCTTGCTCAGTTGACTTGTTTTGGTGATGACCCTTTTCACCCCAAGAAACACCATTTCCTTCCCTTCTCAGTTTCCTCATCTGTAGAAGGGAGGTCATGAGATGCGCTCTCGGGCTGGAGCGAGGAAGTGAGATGACCAGAGACGGCCTCTCCCGTACACTGGTGCTCACCCTTCTCTCGGTCCTTTTCCCGTCTGCTGTGATTGTCCTTCTGCGTGTGCCCAGCATCACCGCCCAGAGGGGGCGCTCCTGCAGCGTTACTGTGGGAAGAAGCCCTACGGTTTTCTCAGAGGGGCTACTGAGAGTCCTGCCCTGCTCCCACCCCGCCTCGGTCCCGCCTCCGCCTCCGGGCGCCTGGGCTCTGCAGCTCCTCCAGCGGCTCCTCTGGCTTCTGGGAGCGTGGGGCGGGGCTGTGAGGGGGCGTGGCCGGCCGAGTGGGCCGGGCTGCCAGTGGCCACTTGGGCAGAAAGGCGAGTCTGGAGGCTCTGCGCAGTGCGACCCTGGATGCAGGCTCGGTGAGCTCCGCGCGCCTTCCTGGCATCTAGACGCTGACTGACCGCAGGCCTGGACTCCCATGGAGCAGGGCGGCGGGCACGGCGTGCATCCAGATCCTCATGCAGCATGTGAAAATGCAGAAGCCGGTGTTTCAGGTCACCTCCCCAAGTCAGACTCGCAGGGGTGGGGCCCTGGAATCTGCATTCGAGTCGCATGGGCAGGGCGATGCTGCGAAACACGTTTGAAACCCTGGTGGGTCGGCACTGGCAGTGTTCTCCAGCGAAGCTGCCATTCCAAGGTCATGGAGTGGCACGCGCAAGGTTAAGGCCTTGAAAGATGGCTTTTGAAAGCTCCAGGCAGCTTTGGAATTGACCAAGACAACAAGCTTCTGGGTATAATTTTAGAGCATAATTTTAGTGTTTCATCATATTCAAATCCTTTGGAATTAGAAATCTGTAAGTGATGTGTTCAGTGGCGAGGTAGCCAGAAGCCGTTCTTGGTAGGCAGGTATGCAGGACCCCAGGTGTGGATGTGTGTGGCTTAGCACTGGAATTGAATGACCTGGGCTGAGAATGAATAAGTAAAGAAATATTCGTGTGTGCTAAGGAGAAACGCAGGTGAAAGAGTCATTGGATGATAGACTCATTGCCACTAAGGGATAAGGGCACATGCAGATGACATGGGCCAGGAGGAGGCTGAACTCCAGGACCAAACTGTGCAGTAATTACAATAATAGTCACAAACATCAAGCGATCGTGATGCTCTAGGCAATGTGTCGAATACTCTGTGTGGGTTATTTCATCGACGCCTCACAAGAACCCAGTATGACCATTTTTCAGATAAAGAAACGGAAACAGGTTGGGTGACTTGCCAAGGACAAAACTGGTCTCCGGTAGGGATGGGAATTTAACCCATGTCCTCTTCCTCCTTACATGTGCTGCGTCGCCATAATTTTCTTTTGTAGACATTAATTCTTAAGGTTATTTGCACTGGAGTCATTTTAGAATATATACGATTTAACAAGTTCAACTTCAGGAGTATCTGCTTCCTGGGTGCATGTTCTGGTGCTCAGTACTGTGGGAGGTCTAAAACGAGTGGATGACGTTGCCTGCTCTTTTATTTATTGGCAAGGGTTTTTTTTTTTTTTTTTTTACCGAGCTCCTGCTGTGTGCCAGGCAGTCTCAGGCTCTGAGGACACTTCAGTCCCTTGCCTCATGCAGCCTGCAGGCTAATGAGGGTTAAGAGACATTCTTCAAATAACCACACAGTGTGATTTACAGTTACAGTCATGAAATGGAGAGGTTCTCAGGGCAATGAAGGTGCATGAAGGGGAATTGGCATAGTGCGGGCGGTCCGGAGGGCTTTACCAGGGCAGATCTGTACACGTATACCCAGAGCATTGTGTATGTGAAGCAAGGAACCAACTGTTTATCCAGTCATGGCTGGCAGAGACAGCACTCCAAAGGCCCTCTTGGTGTCCCCAGAGGACTCAAGATGCCCCCCTCCCAAATGTGTGCATAGCTAGCTATTTATAAATCACATATGTGTTACTACTGTGATAGAGTAGTACTGCACTATGAAATCTCCACAAACTAGACACTTTAAATTATGTAAGAAAAATGGAAGATGTACTCTTGCCCCCTCCCACCTGGGGCCTGCCACCCGGTTTGTAGACTGCTGACCTTGAGGACTGGGCATAAGCTGAGTGAGTGGCATTTAACCAAAGTCACTTTCTCACTCCAGCCTCATGCTCAGCACTGCCCCATTATATATATATATTCTCTGACTGGAGGGTAAAGAATGGTTTAACATTTTCAAATGGTTGAAAAAAATCCAAGGAAGAATAATATCTCACGACACGTGAAAATTTTATGAAGTTCAAATGTCAGTGTCCATAAGTAAAGTTGTATTGGCACATAGCCTCGCCCATTCGTTTCCAGCAGCGTTGAGCCAGCAAAACTAAAAATATTTTCCCTCTGGCCCTTTACGGAAACAGCTTGCCATCCCCACCTTGACTCACTGTGCTCCTTTTTGCCTGTAAGTGCTTTTCCCCGCCTCCTATTCCCGCCTCCTTGGCCTGGGTAGCTGCTACTCATTATGCCTTTTTCTGCTTAAAGAGTTCCCACTGGAAGCCTTCCCTATCTGCTGAATACGGGGAGGTGCCCTTGCTCTTGCCTCCCATAGTCCTCTGACTTCCACCATCTCGGATCTTAGCAGCATCCTCTGATTTCCAAGTGCCTGTTTCAGCATCTCCTCTACTGGGTGCTGGTTTATGTGTGTTGTGCTGGGGGTTTGCTCTAATCCCAGCTCCCGGACTAGTTGTTGGCATGGCATAGGTGCTCCAAAAGTGCTTCTTGAATGAATGAATGCCTCTCTGTGCTCAAATTAAATAGGGTTTCGGTTAGATAAACACCAGAACTCAACTTCGTGGCCGACTGGGATAACTCAGTTTACATTCCTCTTTCTGCAGAGACTCAAAAAGCAATAGCAAAGCTCCTACTGATCTTAACCCGGATTGTTTTCCAATCGGGAGTGAATCAATCCAAAGGGCAAAACTCTCTTTTGCCATCTACATGTTTATATGTATTTATCCGGCACAGAGCACTGATAAGAGGATGGGGCTTTGTTAATGATCTGCCAGCTGAAGACGAGGGAGGGGTCCACGCCGGCACACACAAAGCTGGGGGTAGGAGTTGAGAGCGGGCGTGTGAGCCAGTCCCTGTATGTTTCCAGTACACACGCTGCAGCCATGGGCCAGCCACATCAGGTCAGGCTGTTCAGGCTAAGCATCACGGGTACACTAGAAGAAAAGGCTTTTCTTTCAGTAATTGCCAAGGACTATATTTACTTAAGTGACTTCTAGCAGGTTCTTGATGTGACTGTTTATAAAACAGCAGTAGCCAGGCTATTCCTTGAGGCTGCTTCCCCTTGTGCTGGACCTTCTTCCCCGTGGTTTCAGGATGCTGGCTGTGGGGCTCAGACCCAGCTGGCGTATCCTCTGCAGGACACTGCTGGATGTTGAAAGTCTCACCTCCCAGGTGGGTTGAGGCTCAGAAATGTTGGCACGAGGTGGTCCTAACTGGCTGTCAGCAGCTTCAGAGTTCCTCAAATCCCCGTGGTTGAAATTGCTTGTCCTTACTTGTAACGTGGAGCGTTAGTTAGTGTGCTGAAATTAAAATGCTTAGCTAGCTTTTCTTTTTCTTTTAAAAATATTTTTAAAGGTGGTAAAAGACACATAACAAAATATTTACCATCTGAACAATTCTGTGTACAGTTCAGTAGTGTTAAGTACATCCATGGTGCTGTACAGCCAATCTTCAGAAATTTTTCATCTTGCAAAACTGAAATTCTGTCCCCATTAAATATGTCCTCATTATTCCCCTCCCCCAGCCCCTGGCAAACACCATTCTACTTTCTGTCTCTATGAATCTGACTACTCTAGGGACCTCATAGAAGTGACATCATGCATTATCTGTCCTTTTGCAACTGGCTAATTGAACTCACCATAAAGTTCTCACGGTTCATCCATGCTGTAGCATACGTCAGGGTTTCCTTCCTTTTTAAGGCTGAATAATATTCCATCGTATGGATAGACCACATTTTGTTTGTCCATTTGTCCACTGATGGACACCTGGGTTGCTTTCATGTTTTACTTATTGTGAATAATGCTGCTATGAACATGGGTGTACAAGTATCTCTTTGAGACACTGCTTTTGATTCTTGTGGGTAGATACCGAGGTGGAATTGCTGGACTGTATGGTAATCCTATGTTTAACCTTTTGAGGAACTACCTGACGGTTTGCTAGCTTTTCTTTTTTAAAAACAAAACCCAGGGGAGAGGGGGAAGATGGCGGAAGAGTAAGACGCGGAGGTCACCTTCCTCCCCACAGATACATCAGAAATACATCTACACGTGGAACGGCTCCGACAGAACACCTACTGAATGCTGGCAGAAGATCTCAGACCTCCCACAAGGCAAGAAACTCCCTACGTACCTAGGTAGGGCAAAAGAAAAAAAAGAGACAAAAGGATAGGGACGGGACCTGCACCAGTGGGAGGGAGCTGTGAAGGAGGAAAGGTCTCCACACAGTAGGAGCCCCTTCGCGGGCGGAGACTGCGGGGGTGGAGGGGGTAAGCTTCGGAGCCGCGGAGGTGAGCGCAGCCACAGGGGTGAGCGGGGCAAAGCGGGGAGATTCCCGCACAGAAGATCGGTGCCGACCAGCACTCACCAGCCCGAGAGGCTTGTCTGTTCATCCGCCGGGGCGGGCGGGGCTGGGAGCTGAGGCTCGGGCTTCGGTCGGAGCGCTGGGAGAGGACTGGGGTTGGCGGCGTGAACACAGCCTGCAGGGGGTTAGTGCACCACGGCTGGCCGGGAGGGAGTCGGGGAAAAGGTCTGGACCTGCCGAAGAGGCAAGAGACTTTTTCTTCCCTCTTTGTTTCCTGGTGCGCGAGGAGAGGGGATTCAGAGCGCTGCTTAAAGGAGCCCCAGAGACAGGCGCGAGCCACGGCTAACAGCGCGAACCCCAGAGACGGGCAGGAGATGCTAAGGCTGCTGCTGCCGCCACCAAGAAGCCTGTGTGCGAGCACAGGTCACTCTCCACACCTCCCTCCCGGGAGCCTGTGCAGCCCGCCACTGCCAGGGTCCCGGGATCCAGGGACAACTTCCCCGGGGGAACGCACGGCGGGCCTCAGGCTGGTGCAACGTCACGCTGGCCTCTGCAGCCGCAGGCTCGCCCCACACTCCGTGCCCCTCCCTCCACCCGGTCTGAGTGAGCCAGAGCCCACGAATCAGCGGCTCCTTTAACCCCGTTCTGTCTGAGCGAAGAACAGACGCCCTCAGGCAACCTACACACAGAGGCGGGGCCAAATACAAAGCTGAGCCCCGGGAGCTGTGAGAACAAAGAAGAGAAAGGGAAATCTCTCCCAGCAGCCTCAGGAGCAGCGGATTAAAGCTCCACAATCAACTTGATGTACCTGCATCTGTGGAATACAAGAATAGACAACGAATCATCCCAAATTGAGCAGGTGAACTTTGAGAGCAAGATTTATGATTTTTTCCCCCTCTTCCTCTTTTTGTGAGTGTGTATGTGTATGCTTCTGTGTGAGATTTTGCCTGTATAGCTTTGCTTTCACCATTTGTCCTAGGGTTCTATCCATCCGTTTTCTTTTTTTGTTGTTTAAAATTTTTTTTCTTAATTATTTTTTTATTTTACTAAATTTATTTGATTTTACCTTACTTTATTTTCTTTTCTTTCATCCTCTTTCTTTCTACTTTTTCTCCCTTTTATTCTGAGCCGTATGGATGAGAGGCTCTTGGTGCTGCAGCCAGGAGTCAGTGCTGTGCCTCTGAGGTGGGAGAGCCAACTTCAGGACACTGGTCCACAAGAGACCTCCCAGCTCCACGTAATATCAAACGGTGAAAATCTCCCAGAGATCTCCATCTCAACACCAGCACCCAGCTTCACCCAACGACCAGCAAGCTACAGTGCTGGACACCCTATGCCAAACAACTAGCAAGACAGGAACACAACCCCACCCATTAGCAGAGAGGCTGCCTAAAATCATAGTAAGGCCACAGACACCCCAAAACACACCACCAGACGTGGACCTGCCCACCAGAAAGACAAGATCCAGCCTCAACCACCAGAACACAGGCACTAGTCCCCTCTACCAGGAAGGCGAAACAGCCCACTGAACCAACTTTAGCCACTGGTGACAGACACCAAAAACAACGGGAACTACGAACCTGCAGTGTGCAAAAAGGAGACCCCAAACACAGTAAGATAAGGAAAATGAGAAGACAGAGAAACACACAGCAGATGAAGGAGAAAGATAAAAACCCACCAGACCTAACAAATGAAGAGGAAATAGGCCGTCTACCTGAAAAAGAATTCAGAATAATGATAGCAAAGATGATCCAAAATATTGGAAATAGAATAGAGAAAATGCAAGAAACATTTAACAAGGATCTAGAAGAACTAAAGATAAAACAAGCAACGATGAACTACACAGTAATTGAAATTAAAAATACTCTAGAAGGGATCAATAGCAGAATAACTGAGGCAGAAGAATGGATAAGTGACCTGGAAGATAAAGTAGTGGAAATAACTACTGCAGAGCAGAATAAAGAAAAAAGAATGAAAAGAACAGAAGACAGTCTCAGAGACCTCTGGGACAACATTAAACGCACCAACATTCGAATTATAGGGGTTCCAAAAGAAGAAGAGAAAAAGAAAGGGACTGAGAAAATATTTGAAGAGATTATAGTTGAAAACTTCCCTAATATGGGAAAGGAAATAGTTAATCAAGTCCAGGAAGCACAGAGAGTCCCATACAGGGTAAATCCAAGGAGAAACACGCCAAGACACATATTAATCAAAACTGTCAAAAATTAAATACAAAGAAAACATATTAAAAGCAGCAATGGAAAAACAACAAATAACACACAAGGGAATCCCCATAAGGTTGACAGCTGATCTTTCAGCAGAAACTCTGCAAGTCAGAAGGGAGTGGAAGGACAAATTTAAAGTGATGAAGGAGAAAAACCTACAACCAACATTACTCTACCCAGCAGGGATCTCATTCAGATTTGATGGAGAAATTAAAACCTTTACAGACAAGCAAAAGCTGAGAGAGTTCAGCACCACCAAACCAGCTTTACAACAAATGCTAAAGGATCTTCTCTAGGCAAGAAACACAAGAGAAGGAAAAGACCTACAATAACAAACCCAAAACAATTAAGAAAATGGGAATAGGAATATACATATCGATAATTACCTTAAATGAAAATGGATTAAATGCTCCCACCAAAAGACACAGACTGGCTGAATGGATACAAAAGCAAGACTCATATATATGCTGTCTCCAAGAGACCCACTTCAGACCTAGAGACACATACAGACTGAAAGTGAGGGGATGGAAAAAGATATTCCATGCAAATGGAAACCAAAAGAAAGCTGGAGTAGCAATTCTCATATCAGACAAAATAGACTTTAAAATAAAGACTATTAGAAGAGACAAAGAAGGACACTACATAATGATCAAGGGATCGATCCAAGAAGAAGATATAACAATTGTAAATATTTATGCACCCAACATAGGAGCACCTCAATACAGAAGGCAAATACTAACAGCCATAAAAGGGGAAATCAACAGTAACACATTCATAGTAGGGGACTTTAACACCCCGCTTTCATCAATGGACAGATCAACCAAAATGAAAATAAATAAGGAAACACAAGCTTTAAATGATACATTAAACAAGATGAACTTAATTGATATTTATAGAACATTCCATCCAAACACAACAGAATACACATTTTTCTCAAGTGCTCATGGAACATTATCCATGATAGATCATATCTTGGGTCACAAATCAAGCCTTGGTAAATTTAAGGAAATTGAAATTGTATCAAGTATCTTTTCCGACCACAATGCTATGAGACTAGATATCAATTACAGGAAAAGATCTGTAAAAAATACAAACACATGGAGGCTGAACAATACACTCCTTAATAACGAAGTGATCACTGAAGAAATCAAAGAGGAAATCAAAAAATACCTAGAAACAAATGACAATGGAGACACGACGACCCAAAACCTATGGGATGCAGCAAAAGCAGTTCTAAGAGGGAAGTTTATAGCAATACAATCCTACCTTAAGAAACAGGAAACATCTCGAATAAACAACCTAACCTTGCACCTAAAGCAATTAGAGAAAGAAGAACAAAAAAACCCCGAAGTTAGCAGAAGGAAAGGAATCATAAAGATCAGATCAGAAATAAATGAAAAGGAAATGAAGGAAACTATAGCAAAGATCAATAAAACTAAAAGCTGGTTCTTTGAGAAGATAAACAAAATTGATAAACCATTAGCCAGACTCATCAAGAAATAAAGGGAGAAGACTCAAATCAATAGAATTAGAAACAAAAAAGGAGAAGTAACAACTGACACTGCAGAAATACAAAAGATCATGAGAGGTTACTACAAGCAATTCTATGCCAATAAAATGGACGACCTGGAAGAAATGGACAAATTCATAGAAATGCACAACCTGCCAAGACTGAATCAGGAAGCAATAGAAAATATGAACAGACCAATCACAAGCACTGAAATTAAAACTGTGATTAAAAATCTTCCAACAAACAAAAGCCCAGGACCAGATGGATTCACAGGCAAATTCTTTCAAACATTTAGAGAAGAGCTAGCACCTCTCCTTCTCAAACTCTTCCAAAATATAGCAGAGGGAGGAATACTCCCAAACTCATTCTACGAGGCCACCATCACCCTGATACCAAAACCAGACAAAGATGTCACAAAGAAAGAAAACTACAGGCCAATATCACTGATGAACATAGATGCAAAAATCCTCAACAAAATACTAGCAAACAGAATTGAACAGCACATTAAAAGGATCATACACCATGATCAAGTGGGGTTTATTCCAGGAATGCAAGGATTCTTCAATATACGCAAATCAATCAATGTGATACACCATATTAACAAATTGAAGGAGAAAAAACATATGGTCATCTCAATAGATGCAGAGAAAGCTTTCGACAAAATTCAACATCCATTTATGATAAAAACCCTGCAGAAAGTAGGCATAGATGGAACTTTCCTCAACATAATAAAGGCCATATATGACAAACCCACAGCCAACATTGTCCTCAATGGTGAAAAACTGAAAGCATTTCCACTAAGATCAGGAATAAGACAAGGTTGCCCACTCTCAGCACTCTTATTCAACATAGTTTTGGAAGTTTTAGCCACAGCAATTGGGGAAGAAAAGGAAATAAAAGGAATCCAAATCGGGAAAGAAGAAGTAAAGCTGTCACTGTTTGCAGATGACATGATACTATACATAGAGAATCCTAAAGATACTACCAGAAAACTGCTAGAGCTAATCAATGAATTTGGTAAAGTAGAAGGATACAAAATTAATGCACAGAAATCTCTAGCATTTCTATACACTAATGATGAAAAATCTGAAAGTGAAGTCAAGAAAGCACTCTCATTTACCATTGCAACAAGAAGAATAAAATACCTAGGAATAAACCTACCTACAGAGACAAAAGACCTGTATGCAGAAAATTATAAGACACTGATGAAAGAGATTTAAGATGATACAAAGAGATGGAGAGATATACCATGTTCTTGGATTGGAAGAATCAACATTGTGAAAATGACGCTACTCCCCAAAGCAATCAACAGATTCAATGCAATCCCTATCAAACTACCACTGGCATTTTTCACAGAACTAGAATAAAAAATTTCACAATTTGTATGGAAACACAAAAGACCCCGAATAGCCAAAGCAATCTTGAGAACGAAAAACGGAGCTGGAGGAATCAGGCTCCCTGACTTCAGACTATACTACAAAGCTACAGTAATCAAGACAGTATGATACAGCACAAAAACAGAAATACAGATCAATGGAACAGGATAGAAAGCCCAGAGATAAACCCACACACATATGGTCTGCTTATCTTTGACAAAGGAGGCAAGAATATACAGTGGAGAAAAGACAGCCTCTTCAATAAGTGGTGCTGGGAAAACTGGACAGCTACATGTAAAAGTATGAGATTAGATCACTCCCTAACACCATACACAAAAGTAAGCTCAAAATGGATTAAAGACCTAAATGTAAGGCCAGAAACTATCAAACTCTTAGAGGAAAACATAGGCAGGACACTCTATGACATAAATCACAGCAAGATCCTTTTTGACCCACCTCCTAGAGAAATGGAAATAAAAACAAAAATAAACAAATGGGACCTAATGAGACTTCAGATCTTCTGCACAACAAAGGAAACCATAAACAAGACCAAAAGACAACCCTCAGAATGGGAGAAAATATTTGCCAATGAAGCAACTGACAAAGGATTAATCTCCAAAATTTACAAGCAGCTCATGCAGCTCAATAACAAAAAAACCAACAACCCAATCCAAAAATGGGCAGAAAATCTACATAGACATTTCTCCAAAGAACATATACAGACTGCCAACAAACACATGAAAGAATGCTCAACATCATTAATCATTAGAGAAATGCAAATCAAAACTACAATGAGATATCATCTCACACCAGTCAGAATGGCCATCATCAAAAAATCTAGAAACAATAAATGCTGGAGAGGGTGTGGAGAAAAGGGAACACTCTTGCACTGCTGGTGGGAATGTGAATTGGTACAGCCACTATGGAGAACAGTATGGAGGTTCCTTAAGAAACCACAAATAGAACTACCATATGACCCAGAAATCCCACTACTGGGCATATACCCTGAGAAAGCCATAATTCAAAAAGAGTCATGTACCACAATGTTCATTGCAGCTCTATTTACAATAGCCAGGAGATGGAAACAACCTGAGTGTCCATCATCGGATGAATGGATAAAGACGTGGCACATATATACAATGGAATATTACTCAGCCATAAAAAGAAACGAAATTGAGCTATTTTTAATGAGGTGGATGGACCTAGAGTCTGTCATACAGAGTGAAGTAAGTCAGAAAGAGAAAGAGAGATACTATATGCTAACACATATATATGGAATTTAAGAAAAAAATGTCATGAAGAACCTAGGGGTAAGACAGGAATAAAGACACAGACCTACTAGAGAATGGACTTGAGGATATGGGGAAGGGGAAGGGGAAGCTGTGACAAAGTGCGAGAGTGGCATGGACATATATACACTAGGAAACGTAAAATAGATAGCTAGTGGGAAGCAGCCGCATGGCACAGGGAGATCAGCTGGGTGCTTTGTGACCACCTAGAGGGGTGGGATAGGGAAGGTGGGAGGGAGACGCAAGATGGAGGCGATATGGGGACGTATGTATATGTATAACTGATTCACTTTGTTATAAAGCGGAAACTAACACACCATTGTAAAGCAATTATACTCCAATAAAGATGTAAAAAAAAATCAACTCAGAATGGATTAAAGTCTAAAATGTAAGACACGAAATTGTTAAACTCATAGAAGAAAACAGGGGAAAAGCTTTATGACAAAGGTCTTGGCAATGACTTTATGGATATGACACTAAAAGTATAGGCAATGAAACCAAAAGTAAAGAGGTAGGACTACAATAAGCTGAAAAGCTTCTGCACAGGAAAGGAAAAGAAAAGTCAGTCTACAAAATGGGAGGCAATATTTGCAAACCATTAACTCCTTAATCAAGGAATTAATGTCTAAAATATAATATATAAGGAACTCATACAACTCAACAGTGAAAAACATGTAATCTGATTAGAAAATGGACGAAGGACATGAATAGACATTTCTCCAAAGAAAACATATAAATGACAAACAGGTACTTGAAAAGGTGCTCAACATCACTAATCATCAGGGAAATACAAATCAAAACTACAGTGAGATATCACCTCACACCTGTCAGCAGGGCTATTACCAAAAAGACAAGCAATAACAAGTGTTGGCAAGGATGTGGAGGAAAGGAAACCCTAGTACGCTGTTGGCAAGGAATGTAAATTGGTGCAGCTACTGTGGAAAACAGTATGAGGGCTCCTCAAAAAATTAAAAATAGAACTATTTTTTAGTTAATTTTCAAGGAAACATTTATTATGAATTAATTTATAGGCCAGATATTAGGTCCTGGGAATACAGGAGGCATAAGATAAAATTCCTAATCTTGGAAAGCTTGTGGTCTAGCAGGATGGGTACAGCCGTGGTCTGGTAATCACAGCACAAACCATAAGAACAAAGTATGATGAGAGCCTGGTGTGAGCAGGGTGGTCGCATACCTCACCCCCTCACCTTCAAGTTTTTTCTCAAATGTCCTCTTTTCAATGAGGACCACCTTGAGTCCCCTTTTATAAACAGGAGCACCTGCCGTCTCTGCATTCTGAGTTCCCTTACCCTGCTCAACAATGTTTTTTCTTTTTCCCTTACATTTATCACCCTCTGTCCCACTTAGCTGTTGCTGAATGACCAACCATCCCCAAACTAAGTTGAAAACAATGATTTCCTCTCTCACTCTTTCATTGGTTGACAGGACTTGGTTGGGTAGTTCTTGCTTGGGGTTGCCACCAGACATAAGCTAGCACTGCAGACATCTGAAGGTTCTGTTGGGCAGGACATCCAAGGTGGCTTCTCACACGGTTGGCAGTTGAGACTGACTTGGCTGGGAGCTTAGCTGGTGCTGGCCTCCAGAGTGTCTTCATGTGGCCCCTCTACGTGGCTCAGGCATCTCGCAGCCTGGCAACTGGATCCAAGGGGCAGGAAGCAGAAGCCACCAGGCCAATGACAGGCTACACTTGGAACTGGAACAGCGTTACTTCTTCTGTATCTCTCGGTCCTAGGATCCGCCCAGATTGACTTTTGATGAGGGAATGGCAATATTACATTCCAGAAGCGCGTGTGGGATGGAAGATATCATTGCAGCCATTGTTGGGGAATATGTTCTGCCATACTTTCTTAGTATACATATAGAATTTATTTATTTTTCTGTCTATTTTTTTGTTACTCCTGTATTATATTATCCAGCAATCCCACTTCTGGGATTTATCCAAAATTATTGAAATTATGCTCTGGAAGAGATATCTGCACTCCCATGTTCACTGCAGCATTACTCACAGTAGCCCAGATGTGGAAACAATCTAAATGTTCACTTGTAGATCAATAAAGAAAATGTGAGACAGGAATAAAGACACAGACCTACTGGAGAACGGACTTGAGGATATGGGGAGGGGGAAGGGTGAGCTGTGACAGGGCGAGAGAGAGTCATGGACATATACACACTACCAAACGTAAGGTAGATAGGTAGTGGGAAGCAGCCGCATGGCACAGGGATATCGGCTCGGTGCTTTGTGACCACCTGGAGGGGTGGAATAGGGAGGGTGGGAGGGAGGGAGATGCAAGAGGGAAGAGATATGGGAACATATGTATATGTATAACTGATTCACTTCGTTATAAAGCAGAAACTAACACACCATTGTAAAGCAATTATACCCCAATAAAGATGTTAAAAAAAAAGAAAATGTGGTATATACACACAATGAAACACTATTCAGCCTTAAAAAAAAGAAAGAAATTCTGCGATATGTGACAATATGGATGGACCTTGAGAACATTATACTAAGTGAAATAGGCCAGTCACAGAAAGACGTTTACTGCATGATTCTATTTATATGAAGTATCTAAAATAGTCAAATTCATAGAATCAAAGAGGAGGATGCTGGTTGCCAGAGATCTGTTGTGCACAAAACTTTGTATGTCAATGTTTTTACCACCGTAAAATAAAAATGTTTTAAAAAGCAGGACAAAAAAGTGTAAAGATACTAAAATATAGACCATTTCTACTTAAACATAATTTTATTATTCATAAAAGTTAATAGGAGTAACTTCTATACATGACTAAAAACACAAACTTATAATTGCAAAAAAATATTTTGGTACTATAATTTTATATAATAAATAAATAACAGTAATACTTTATGAAGCATGCTCAGTGTAACAAAAGCTTTTTTGCCAGGAAAGTTTTCTTGAATTATACATTGTAGTATTTGTTCTTTTCCTTTGCTTTGGCAATTTTTAATCTTTGGGGACTCCTATTATATGTATATTAGATCTTTTTTTTTTAATCTGTCTTCTGTATTTGTCATTTTCTCTCAAATCCTCTTCATCTCTTTATTCATCTTTCTTTAACAAATTTCCATACTTTCTTCTGTTTCTCCTAAGACATTTTATGTTGTATTTATTCACTCTCAGTTTCCTTTTAATTGAATCTTAATTTCTGAAATAAAAAAAATCTTTTAAATATTTTATCTACTATTTCTAATTCTTTTCTGAGTCTATCAACTCATTTCTGAGTTTTTCTAATTGTGATATATGTTATTCTTTCATGTTTTGAATCATTTTCTTAATGCCTTTAGATTGCTTTACAATAAAGGATTGTACTTCCTTCTGTCTCATGAACAATTCTTTTAGGGATGCTTTCAGGGTCTAGAGGGATGTTATTCTGCTCTGTATACTCTCTTTTATTTTAATGGCTTTGTATGAGATTTGCCTTTGATCTTTTTCTATTACTCATTTTCACCCGAAATGAGTTTTCCTGCATTTGTAGAAAGGAGGTAAATGGTAGAATTTCTAATTTCAAATATGAAGAACGCCCTCTTCTGTTTATTTTGAGAACTGTTAAAATGTGTCACCTTACTTTCTTTTTCTTTTTCTTTTTTTTTACATCTTTATTGGAGTCTAATTGCTTTACAATGGTGTGTTAGTTTCTGCTTTATAACAAAGTGAATCAGTTATACATATACATATGTTCCCATATCTCTTCCCTCTTGCGTCTCCCTCCCTCCAACCCTCCCTATCCCACCCCTCTAGGTGGTCACAAAGCACCAAGCTGATCTCCCTGTGCTATGCGGCTGCTTCCCACTAGCTATCTATTTTACATTTCCTAGTGTATATATGTGCATGCCACTCTCTCACTTTGTGAGAGCTTACCCTTCCCCCTCCTCATATCCCCAAGTCCATTCTCTAGTAGGTCTGTGTCTTTATTCCCGTCTTACCCCTAGGTTCTTCATGACATTTTTTCCCTTAGATTCCATATATATGTTTTAGCATTACAGTATTTGTCTTTCTCTTTCTGACTTACTTCACTCTGTACGACAGACTCTAGGTCCGTCCACCTCACTACAAATAACTCAATTTCGTTTCTTTTTATGGCTGAGTAATATTCCATTGTATATATGTGCCACGTCTTCTTTTGTGTGTGTGTGTGTGTGTGTGTGTGTGTGTGTGTTACACGGGTCTCTCACTGTTGCGGCCTCTCCCGTTGTGGAGCACAGGCTCCGGATGCGCAGGCTCAGCGGCCATGGCTCACGGGCCTAGCCACTCCAGGGCATGTGGGATCTTCCTGGACCGGGGCACGAACCTGTGTCCCCTGAATCGGCAGGTGGACTCTCAACCACTGCGCCACCAGGGAAGCCCTAATTAGTTAATTTTAAAAAATTCTTATTTCTTTTGGAATTGTATGTTAGTACCGTAGAAAAATACTGGTACTCGGGTAAGTAATTAAGTAGAGATAATTAGAGATAACTAGTAGAAGCCAGGCAGTAGAAAACACATTCTCCTCAATTCTAGCATCTAATTTCTTGTTGAAATTAGTACAGATAATTAGTGGTACCTAGGCAACTAGTTCACTAGACACAAGTTTTAAAAAGCTGGTTAAATCTAGGCAGTGGAAAAAATATTATTTTCAACCTTAAATATTTCTTTTTATAATATCGAGTTACTATTATAGAAAACTAACTTTAATTAGGTAAGATGTAAATAGAGACAATGAATATAACAAAAAAAACTTTGTAAAGCCAAGAAGCTAAAAATCACCTTCTTCTCAACTCTGAATTCTTATTTCTTGTTGCATTATTGATTTAGTACTGAAGATAAGTAGTGGTATCTAGGAAACTAGTTAACTAGATATGACTAGCAATAACTAGAATGTATATATATATATATGTGTGTGTGTGTGTGTGTTTGTGCGTGTGTGTGAAAATAGGAAACACATTCTTCTGAAATCTAAATCCTTGTTTCTTGTTGGAATCATGAGTTAGTTCTCTAAATATCTTGTGAAGCCTAGGTAAGTACTTAATGAGACAGAACTAGAGATAATTAGAACGCCTAGATGAAGTCCAAAAGCTGAAATGTTAGATTTTCCTAAAGTATAAATAGTTATTTCTTGTTTTATAATGTGTTAGTATCATATATGGCTAGTGGAACCTTAGAAATTAATTAACTAGAAATGATTAATGATAACTAGAATAATTAGTTGAAAGCAGGGTTCTAGAAATCACTCCTCAACACAAAATTCTTATTTATTGTTGGAATAATACATTAGTACTATTGATAAGTTGTGGGATCTAGGAAAATACTTCCTTAAAGATAAGTTGAATAACAAGTAGAAGCCAGGAATTGGAAACATTTTTTTCAAATACAATATTTTAAATTAATGAGTTAGCTTTACATAACTATGTATTTGTAGATAACTAGCTAAATGGATATTACTAGATATAATTAGAATAAATAAAGACCAGAGGCTGAACATTATGCTTTTCTGAACTCTAAATTTTTATTTCCTATTGAAACAAGAGATCAGTACTCTAGATGATTAACGTTACCTAGGTAAGTTATTAACATGGAGATAACTATAAATAACCAAAGTAACCATTTGATGCCAGGAAATTGCAGAATAGGAGTTTTCTACATCAATGCCCAGCCCCACACAGAACACCCATCTTGACAGTCACTCATAGATGAGAGTATCTTTGTTCAGGAGTCCAGTAGAGAGCTCCCTGCAGGCTGTTGGAGCAAACATCTGAGAATAAACACATTGAAGAGGGTAAGAAGGACAGTTTCACTACACCTGTGTCACTCCTCCCCCAACGTGGCACAGTTCAGTGCCACGAGAAACTCCCTCAGCCCACAATGTTTCCCACAGGGGAAAGTGAGAGAATGGGAGTGAGCACCCACCTTCCTCAGTCATGTGGGAGGCTGCCCAAGATGCCCGCTTCCTTCTCGTCCCATACAGAATACTGAGGTAACCTGTGCAGCTGAAGGATTGGAGAGAGGCTGGGAGAACAGCAATGAGAGCTTCGAACTCATCAAAGGGACACTACTAACCACTTCACGGTTCATTCTACGACCTACTTCGTGGAATCCATTAGGAAACCCGCCCATGAGATGTTGAGGACACCTCACCTGCAGACCGCTCCCCAATTGGCCCACAGGCACCCCCAATGCCTCAAGTACCACCCCCACCCCCCGCCAAAGCCCTGTGGTCAGCTCCTGGAGTGTACTCCTATGGACAACACATGAAAGCCTTTGCAGACAGCTAGCGAGCACATACCAAAAGCTGGCCTAACTCTGTGGGATTGGAGTAAGGCTCACAAACTTGACCGTTTCAGGGCACCACTCTAGGGAACACAAACAGGGGGCTCTCAGCACCCTGCCTGGCTTTGCAGGATTGAAAGCATGCAAGCTTAAGAATTCCCTCCCAGAGATCAGCTCAGTGCTTTGTGACCACCTAGAGGGGTGAGATAGGGAGGGTGGGAGGGAGACGCCATAGGGAGGGGCTATGGGGATATATGTATATGTATAGCTGATTCACTTTATTATAAAGCAGAAACTAACACATCACTGTAAAGCAATTATACTCCAATAAAGATGTTTAAAAAAAACATGCATTATAGGAGGTGCATCAAACTGATAAGGAATTGAATTTTGAAGGAATTCAAGAAGAAAAAAACAAAAAAAAGAACACTGGTAAAACCAAATAGTGTCCCACAGCGATCACACTGCACAGCCAGAGTTGAAATACGTTCATTTTCTTAGTTCTCAAATATCCCAGGCTGTCTTCAATTATAGTGACTTCTTTTGTGGTCTTTAAGGTTTTTGTCCCACAAGTAATAACATGAAGTATTTTATTTAAAAGAATTCAAGCAGTCCAGATTTATATGGAGTAAACTATAAAAGTACATCGTGGCCCTCCTGCAGTCCCACCACTGTATCCCTCTCCCTAGTGGTACCCACTGTCAATGATGACGAAGAGTCACCCTCCGCTGAACTGCCTCTGGAGAGTTTGCCGCACTTTTTCAGACCCTCATTTGCCCTGGAGGTAAACTTGCCTTGGACTAGTCAGTATCACATTTCAGAGAACATAATTCATTTGGGGATTGCACTAAAAATCACTGAATTGTACACTTTAAAAGCATTGACCTTATGGTGTGTGAGTTTTATCTCATTTAAGAAGAAAGTTAACCCATAACGACCTCAATAAATCAATACAGAGGCAAAAACAAAAAGGAAATCACTTTGTTTAGGGTGGTGGAATGAAGGGGTGGTTTTCAGTTCATTAAAAGTGATCGTTAATGTTATTTCACCTTTTCAGTGAGAAAATTGTCATTACACCCCACTTGTAATGTAAAAAAAAAAAAGGGATTCCTTTGGGGTGCCTCCAGGCTTCATTCCTGAAGACTGATTCACACTGCGTTGCCAGTGGCGGTCAGGAGTCATGCCTCTTGCCTCGCCTAAAAGCATTTCCCTGGGCGCCTGCTAATGAAGCCTGAGGCACAGGCACAGAAGCCAACAGACAGAGTGGCTTCCTGGCATGCCCTCAGAACTCCATGGGCAGAGATACAAATAGCCTTCTCCCTCCCTTTCCCTCACTCCCTCTCTTTCCGTAAATAGTACCGTATTCTTTTGGTAGTCCAAGCTAAATGCCTGGGATTAATCCCTCATACCCACTTCCCTCCCTCATTAACCCACATGTACCGTCACCCAGTTCTGTGCATTCATCTCCCAGCAGTCTTCTAACTCTGCGCACTTCTCTCTGTCTCCATAGCAAGTCCAAGCCAGCACTCTCTCTAGCCTAAACTACTGGCTACATTCACCTCCTACCTGCTCCTCCTATAGGCTCTTTCCCCCCTTTATTTAAAAAGTAAATCCAAGCCTATCACATTCTTCTCTGAAAGTACAGCAGGCAGGGGCTTCCTATCACCCTCGGAAATAAATCCCAGATCCTTCCTATGGCCTCCAAAATCCTGCCTCACTGCCCCAAGTGCCCATCTGACCTCAACTTGTGCCAATCCCCCTATTGACTCTGCTCCAGCCGCTCAGACCTCCCTGTTCTGAAGACATAGCAAGCTCTGATGTGCTATTACTTCTTCTGGCAGTGTTCCTCCACTTCAGATGGCCGTCACCGCCCCATCCCTCAGGTGTCCATCCAATACCACTGCCTCAGCAGATGTGGTAGGAAAATTTCTTGGGTCACAAGTCTGCCTTCCCTCCCTTCGCTTGCCACGGTTCGCTGTAGGTGGAATATACTTCCATGCCCCTCTACATTTGGGCTTTGGTCTGTGACGTGCATTGGCCAATGAAATGTGAATGGATATGAGCTACACTATGTCCAGCCAGAGGCTTTAATGTGCTTATGTAGTTTAGCTTGCCCTCTTCCACCCCTGCTCTGGACCATTAGGAGACCTTCCCTAACTCAGGTAGCCACTGACCTTTTCATCTGGGTCCCAGAATAATAAAAGACCGAAAGCCATCTCCATGCTGACCACAACCGACCCGAAGTCCTATACAGGACAAATAAATGTTGTAAACCACTGAGGCCTGGAGACTTCTCGTTGTGCAGCAGTATTGCAGCAAACACTCATGAATACCTCGGGGGAGAAGTATTTCGTCAAAACTAGAGAATGAAGTTAAAATCTAGATAGATGAATAGTGAGACACCCAGCTCCACTTCCTACCTAGCTCCCATACCACTGGCCGCCAGGTGAATATCTTCCAGACAAAAGATGAAAAAGGACTTCTCCATGGAGAAAAAAGGTGGGGAGAAAAGCAGATGAAGAGGAAAGGCCTGCAGACACTAGCCATGAGAAAATCCATCATTAAAAAGCTAGTTCATCATTTCTCGGCCTTTTGGCTAAGATCAAGTGTAAAAAGCTAGTTTGCTTCCTTGTCACCCAACAATCATGCCCTCCAGGGAGTAGGTCTCCCTGACCCCCATACACACAGAGCTTCCAGTTAGTTCCAATCCATTTTCAAGGGCCTTACTGTTTTTTCTTTAATAAAAAATGTACCAAAATATTCATTTTGAAGTAGGAAAAAACCTGAATGTCCATCAAAAGATGCTCTCTGCTTTTGGGAAAGAGGCCGAAATGGCCATGCCTCACTGGAGTGTTCCTGCATTGCCCCATGGCCACTGCCTCTCTCCACGCCGCTGCCATATTTAGCCTGGATGACTCACTATACTCCCACCTACTCTCCCCTTGCCTGGACTTCGGCACTCATTCTCCACATAGCAGTCAGGGGATCATTCTAAGATGCCCATCTGATCAGATCAGTGCTTGGCTCAGAGCTTCCAGTGGCCAGCAGACCCCTGTCCGTGGCCTGCAAGGCCCCTTCCTAGCTCTGCCGGAGTAGCTCCCGCTTGTCTGCCTTTCACTGGTTCTACTCCAGGCAGGGGCCACAGATGGGCCTTTCCCCGTTCCGAAAACCCGTGTCTCAGAGCCTGTACGCTTCTTGCTTCCTTCACTTGCCCAGAATCCCTGAACTCGGGCTCCTCCTTATCCTTTTCCCATCTTCACAAAGTGGCTTTTGTAACCACTCTGTCTACAGTAAGTATCCCCCCCAATGCTTACTTTTTTTTTTTTTTTTCCTGTACGCGGGCCTCTCACTGTTGTGGCCTCTCCCATTGCGGAGCACAGGCTCCAGACGCGCAGGCTCAGCGGCCATGGCTCACGGGCCCAGCCGCTCCGCGGCATGTGGGATCTTCCTGGACCGGGATACGAACCCGTGTCCCCTGCATCGGCAGGCGGACTCTCAACCACTGCGCCTCCAGGGAAGCCCAGCAGACAGATTCTTAACAACTGAGCCACCAGGGAAGCCCCCAACACTTACTCTTAATGTTTTTGTCTTAACATTGATGAGGATTTGCAATTATATAGATTTTCTTCCTTCCTTGAGTTATTGCCCCAGACTGTAAGGACCACTGGAGCAGGCCTCACGATGGCATTCACTGTGGAATCCCCAGCATTGATGCAAGGCCTGGTCCAAAAGAGACCTTCCAGAAACGGCTCTGAATGAAAGGGCCAGGTGGTGTCTGTGATAGGGTGGAAAGTGCTTGCTGTACATACTTACTAGAGAGCAGACCATGGTGCCTTTGTGTATGTGGCTGGGGGAAGATGGGGCAAGTTCACGTAGAATAAAATCTGAGTGTTTCTCTGTCCCCCCTGCAAAATCCTCTGCCTTCCCTTTGGAGCGTCTCCTTCTCCAGCCCCACTGCAGCCCTGAGTCACCAGTCACGGGAGGGAGTCACTGGGCTGAGGGCTACAGCAAAGGCAGACAGTGTGGGGAGAAGGGAGAGGACTGGGTCCAGCTTGTAGAACAAGGGTCCTGGAGGGAGGGGTGAGCCCAACAGGGCTGGAGAGAAAGAAGAGAAGGAAGAGAAACCTGGGTCCGCATGGGGAAGGAGGGAGGACCCTTCCAAGGGGTGGCAGGGGCTGCCTGGAGGAGGCCCCTGTGCCCAGCTCTCTTCTCTGTGGCCTTAGAGAGAGGGCCCGACCCTGCACAGCTCGGAGCTGCACCCCTGGAGCCCCACAGAGGGAGGAGTTGTCCCGGAGCAGCCAGGGATGCAGATGAGAGGCTGGGGGGAGCTGCCCTGGGGGCTGTGCCTGACAAGGTTGAGGGCCTCCAAGGACAGGGTATGTGCTAGGCTCTGGGTCAGGGAGGCACGGTCCTGGGAGCAAGTACAGCCGAGGGAGACAGGAGGTCCTTGTTTCAAACCTCACAGGCGCTGCAGGATGAGGGCTGCGTCCCACAGCCTGGCAGGGGCACGGGGTCTGGAGCACACATGTGGGCAGTGGCTCGGCCCTGCTCACCCCGAGGCCCTGCTGCCGGTCTGGAGCCTTCCCCAGGCCTCCCCCAGGGACCAGTCCCGCCCCGGGGAGGGCCCCACAGGCCCTGAGATGAGGCGGTCAAAGACGTCCCTTCATTCAAGCTCAGCCCCGCAGGGCAACCCCCGCCTTCCTGCACAGCCTCATCTGGCCATGTCCCCGCTTGTGCCGGGCCCCCTCCAACTCCAAGACTGTGCCAGGCCCCTTCTCGGCCCTTTCCTTGGCCTCTACCATGCAGCCTGACTCCCGAGACGGGTGGGGTGCCGGTGGGGGTCTGAGTCCTCCCTGCCTGGCGTGCAGCCCACACCCGCACCACCGATCCGGGCCCCCTCTGGTGCCCCACCTCATCTGGGCCCCCCGCAGAGCCCGGGCGCCGGTCTCCGCATCTCGTGGCCTGCGGGCAGCTGCTGCATGAGACAGCACATGGGAGAGGGCACAGGGTCCCCCAAGGTCAGGGTCTGGGGTTGGAGCCACATCTGCAGGCCCCCAGCTGGCGTCTGGCGAGCTGTCCAGAGCCGGGGCTCAGGGACGTGAGCTGAAGGGTCTGTCTCAGTAGTAAGAATTAGTGTTTCTTTTAGCTGTTGCTTCATAGTTAAGGTTATGCTCTATGTGTGCATAATTTCGTGTTTTGGGTTTCCTCTTTAGCATCACATTAACTATGTACCCCTGTTCTTTAACTCCTTATTTTTGCATGATTGATATATGCTCTCATATGCTCTCATGTCTAGCACAATGTAGTGCTTTTGTAATATTTTGATTAAGTATCCTTTTGCATGATTATTTATTTGCATTTCAGATGATCTCTTAGAAATATCACTAGAGGGTAAGAGAATATGAACATCTTTAAGACTTGATATGTGTTCTCTAGCAGGCCTTTTGGCAAGCATTATCAATTTGCTTTCTTTTTCTTAATTTTTTTAAGATTTATTTATTTACTTATTTTATTTATTTTTGGCTGCGTCAGGTCTTAGTTGCGGCACGTGGGATCTTTCGTTGTGGTGCACTGGCTTCTTTCTAGCTGTGGTGTGTGGGTTTTTCTTTTCTCTAGTTGTGGCGCGCAGGCTCCAGGACACGTGGGCTCTGTAGTTTGTGACACGCGGGCTCTAGCTGAGGCGAGCGAGCTCAGTAGTTGTGGCGCGAGGGCTTAGTTGCCCCACAGTACGTGGCATCTTAGTTCCCTGACCAGGGATCAAACCGGAGTCCCCTGCATTGCAAGGTGGATTCTTTACCACTGCCAGGGAAGTCCCTCAATTTGCTTTCTTACTGTCAGCAAATGAAAGTGCCCAATTGCTTTTGCTCAAATTATCATTTTAATTGCTCTTTTACAAATGGCAAAAGCTATCCTCTTTTATTTGCATTTCTTTGGTGACTAATTACAGTGGGACTTAATGGCTATTTGCATTTTTTTCCTTTAGTGAATTTTCTGTACCTATCAATTACCTGTTTAGCTGGTGAAGACAGTATTTTTATTCTCAAATTTTAAGACATTCCTTTTTTTTTTTACATCTTTATTGGAGTATAACTGCTTTACAATGGTGTGTTAGTTTCTGCTTTATAACAAAGTGAATCAGTTATACGTATACATATGTTCCCATATCTCTTCCCTCTTGCTTCTCCCTCCCTCCCACCCTCCCTATCCCACCCCTCCAGGCGGTCACAAAGCACCGAGCTGATCTCCCTGTGCTATGCGGCTGCTTCCCACTAGCTATCTATTTTACGTTTGGTAGTGTATATATGTCCATGCCTCTCTCTCGCTTTGTCACAGCTCACCCTTCCCCCTCCCCATATCCTCAAGTCCATTCTCTAGTAGGTCTGTGTCTTTATTCCTGTCTTACCCCTAGGTTCTTCATGACATTTTATTTTCTTAAATTCCATATATATGTGTTAGCATACATTGACCTTTTGTCCATTACATTTGTTGCAGATGTTTCGCTCCACGTACCACTTACATTTTAGTTGTGTTTATGATGCTTGATGTAAAGATTTAAAAATTTTTTATATTGTTGAATTTAGTGAGATTTTTGCTCTGTGATTTCTTTCATTGCTTTTAAGCTCAGAATATTCTTTCCTATCCAGAAACAATATAAGTATTCACTGGTATTTATTCTAATATTTTTCTTTGCATTAAACCTTTAATCCTTTTGACATAAATTTCAGTGTGGCATGTGTTAAGGATCTACACTGATTTTTCCTCAAAATAGCTAAATGTTCTGGTACCATCTTTTAATCATCCTTCCACACTGATGATTGCTGTTTCCTTTATTTATATTGTACATATGTGTGTCCCACATGTAGTGTCTTTCTGATCCACTCATCTATTTTGGTGCCACAGCGACATGATTACTCTGCAGTCCAGAGTCCTATCTTGTAGCACGGGTAGAAGCGTGCAATTCCGACATCAAGTGAACCACGGGCACACAGTTTTTAAACATGAAGCTTGTTGTGGAGATCCCCTAAGTTTGCATCATGTTACTACCTAAGTTCTATGTGCTTTAATGAACAGAGTTCAGTTTTGCGTCACATTTTGGCAAGGACATTTAATTTTGGCAAAGATGTAGGAACTCCCTCTCCCTACATAAAACTCTGAGGGCCACAGCTCCCAGTATTTACGAAGCTGCCCCACTGTGACGACGTTCGATTATTACAAGGCAGTCACTGAAAGGCCCGTGTGTCTTCTAAAATAAACCAAACGAGTAGCAGCTGTGTGACAGGCACATCCAGTGAAGGGGAAGGAACCAAGGAGCATTTGGAAGAGGTGCAGAAGTAGGCAAAGTTGCAGGGAGTGTAGCATGATGTGACAAACCTGAGTGTTTTCCAGAAAATCTGCACTGTCCAACGTGACAAAGAGGCACAAGAGAACAAAGATGGGAGCCAGCCAGTCAGGACTTCCTTCAGGGTCAGAGGTCACATGCTGAGTACACATTGAAGGAATTTCTCAAATCCAGGAGACACGCTTCATGTTAGAAGGAACAGGAGTGCGCATAAAGTTCTTATTCTAATGGGAGGCAGAGTATGCAAGACTTCAGGAGGAAGAGATGAAGTTGACCAAGGGAGAGAAGATGATAATTATGGCAGCAAGAGTTTGAGGAGGAATGAAGGATGCGCTCCAGAGCACGAGTGGAAAGGTGCTTCAAAGAGGAAAGCAGAAGGAGTGGGAAAGTCTCGATGTCTAGGTTAAGGGTCTATGGTCCTCCAGGGCCCCTGTCATTAAAAGGGGACCCGAAGTGGGGGGCATAAAACAAGAAATGGCCAATAAACACTTGGCAAAAGTTCAAAATGAAAACTATTTTCCCTTTTTCAAATTGGCAGAAATTTTTAAAAACAACAGTACATGCTGGTAGGGCGTGCTGAAGTATGTATTCTCATACATTGCTGGTAGAACGTGAACTTGAACGTTTTTTGGCAAGTAATTCCTAACGTGGCTCAGGCGCCTTGAAAATTCCTGTTCAAGTTATTCTAGAGGGAAAAAAACAGCTGTGCAGAGAGATTTAAATGCAAGGATGTCCACAGCAGTGTGAGTAATCACTGTGAAAAGGGGGAAATTAAAATGTCCAACATAGGGAAATTATTAAATAAGTTATATATCTAGATGATGAAATACTCCACAGTCATTGAAGATCATGATTTTGAAGAATTTTTAATGATTCGTGGGGATGGTTAGGATATAAAATGAAACAAAAATCAGTATGCTAAATGATATCCAAGTACATGACCCTAATCTGTTTATAGTTATAACGTATAACTATATATGCACATACACTTACATGTGTGCAGGAAAAATAGTGGAAGAAAATACACCAAAACGTCAATAGTACTTTTCTCTAACAAGTGATTTTATTAGCTTGTTTATACTTTTCTGCCTTTTAATTTTTTTCCTGCAACCAACACATGATACTTTTATGATTAAAACAAACCCCAGCAACAAAAGGCATTGTTTTCAAACTAGGACGGGAAAATCCCAGTTTCCTCCAGTCCTGAAGCTTAGGGCTGCACGAAAGAGTCCAGCTCCTACGCAAAATCTCCCACTCCTTGAATAAGAAACCAGAGGAGACCTTTGTTTCCCAAAAGAGTGGGGTTAACTCAAGCTAGAACAATGGGGAGGGGAAAGAGATGTGGAAACAGGGATCATGTTACAGCCTTGGAATGTTCATTCAGGCCCTAGAGGAGTACATCCTACCAAAGGAACACAGGTAACTGCTGCATCTTAATTCAACTGGCTGCTCACTGAAGCCGACTGGCTAGAGCAGGAAGCACCTGTGTCTATCACCTGTGTGAACTGGCAAGGGAAGGTACGTTGGCCTACGTGTACCTGTGAGCCTCTGGAGCCAAACTGAGTGGGTTCGATTCCTGACTTGTCCCCATACTTGCTGTGTCCACTTGGACAAACCACTTGCTCTCTTGGGTCCTCAGTTTCTTCATCAATAAAATGAAGACGATGCTACCTGCGACCTAAAGCTTTTTGGAAGATGAACTGAGTTATATTTGAAAAGCACCCGTAACTCTGTGTGCCTGGCAGACTGTAAATACGATACAAGTGTTTGCTGTTGTTATTACCTGTCCTCACTACCTGCATACCGATTCCGGATGACCTGAAGTCCAATTAGTGGATGCTGAGGGGCTCAATTCTGAAATTCTGGAAAACTTCAACCTGCCAGGGAGGCCCAGAAGAAGTAGGAACAATAAATTAAAGACTTGGAGAATTTCTAAGAAAATGTTGTCAGTTACTTTTTAAAGACCAATTCAACTTTATTTTGCATTTAGTTAAAAATGACCCAGGAGTGTTGTAAGTTTCAAAGCAATAATGCATATTAGATATCTTGCACTTCACCATTTGCCCCATCAATCCCACTCCATAGTAGATAGCCTGACAAGTCTGCAAAGATGTTGCATAAGGTTGTTTAATTTTGCTGTTGCTTACAATAATGGAAACCTGAAAAAAACCACAATAGCTATCAATAGTGAATTGCTTTAAATAGATTATGGTATGTTGGTAAAGTGGAATGCTATGCAGCCATGAAAAGGGGTGAATATTTGTCCATGCCTGTATATTCACTGACACGGAAAGCTGTCCACAACACATTATTGAGGGCAAAATGGCAGGTAGAGAATCACAGCATATACCTCCAAGTACCCATATCTCCACACATAATCGTGCAGAGAGACATGCTCAGAAGAATGCTAATACAAAAGTTGGTAGTGGTTGTCTTTGGGAGGAAGGATTTCAAGATATTTATACTTTCTTCTTTATGTCTCTATTTTTTAAATTTCTAGAATGAGCACATATTATCTTTGTAATAAAGCAAATCTCGGTAAAAAAAAATCTATTTCTTAAATGAATGAATGTCTTTGAAAAAAAACCATGAAACACAACAAATAGTTTCCTTTCTTGCCCTTCTCCCGCCCCTTTCTCTGGGGTAAGCTGTTATTATTAAACATGGTATTCCTTTGAATGAAATGTCAATGTCCCATGAGGGAGAAGGCAATTGGGAATATCTCACACATCGTTATGAATGCTGAATGTGGGTAAGCGCCAGAGGCCAACAAAAAGCCCACACAACATTTAGAATTCTTAAAATGTTCATTTTTTTTTTCTGCTCAGAACTGGAGTTGCAAAACCCAGTTCAATCCAGGCCCTCCAGGTGGTCAGTTCCCACTCTTTCTGTGAACGGATCACATAAGAGTGCCTCCCGTGGGAGATACTAAATAAATAGAAAACCGCTCTTACTACGAGAAATTGAAAGAGGCCGTGCATGCCTTCCATCACTGCTCGGAAGGACACCAACTCGCCTGGCTTTCACTCACTCGCCTGGACAGGAGACTCCTGGCGCTTCTCTTTCCAGCATCCATGGTCCCTCTGCTGGCTCTAACTGGGAGATCATGTCCGGTCTGGAAATTGGAATCCCTAGTTTTTGAAAAAGAAAGGGGACCTAGTGATTTGTGCTGCGGACACAATGGTGTCCCAGAGTTCCATTCCAATCATTTGACCTTTGGGGGAAGAGGCATTATGGGAGACCCCACAGAGTGGTACCAAGAATATCTATCTCCACAGAGCCCAATGTGATTTCCAAGAAGGGCTGGAGGAAGGGAAAGGCGGTAGGCCTAGGAACAGTGGTGGGAAACTCTCAGCTGCAAGGAACAGCTGGCTTTACCCCCCCAGATAAAATGGGAATCTCAAGTCATCTCCATCGGAGCCTGAGAGGAAAACCCCTGGCCTAGAAGGTCAGAGGACAGAGCGCTCAACGCCTCTGAAGGAGCTTAAGAAAGTTTATCGACAGCTCCATCTGCCACTGGGCTTTCGACAGGAAAGAGAAACAGATCCCTCCGAGCAGGGTCCAGCCACCCCCCACCCTCCTGGTAGAAGCCTCGAAGACACATCTGGGAATACCACAGACTCCGAAAAGACCCAATCCATTCCTACTTACCTTGAGCCTCCTCGGGGAGGGCTGGAGTTGGCAGCACTGTAGAAAGAGAAGATGGACAGGAAGGGGTCCAACAGTGTTCAAGATCTCCTCTGCTCCAAGACCGTGCCAACTGAGCACGCACTACATGTCTAGCTGAGTGCCTTACTCTGTGGAAGCTACAAAAAGGAGCAGACACACCTCTTCTCTCAAGAAGAAAACCAATTTATTAGGAAGAAAATAATTAAAGCACATTCCAATGAGCCCTTACATGCCGGACATGGTGGGGATGGGAAATTCTCTCAGCAACAAGGAACTGGCTTGACTTGTCCCTCCGTACATGCTGAGCACTCCCAGCCCTGAGTACGAAGTCAAATGATTAGTTTTATTGTAGAGAGTATATGGACTGCTGGAGCGACAAAGAAGGGAGGGAGGTGGGGTTGGGGCAGTGATGCTGGATGAGTGAGAATGGCTTTATAAGGGAAGCTGAGACTTAGAGGGGACACTTCATACCTTTGACCCACATCATCAAGAGTCCTTACAGCAGAGGTTCAAGCCCCTTCAACTTCCATTGCTTTGCAGGGACGCATCCCCCCTGCCAGGCCCTTCTGCGGGATTACTGCACTTGTCTCATAACTGATCATCTTGCCACCTCCGATCTCATGCTCTACCTTCCATTGTCTACACGAGGGTGGCCGTTCTGAAATGCAATCCTAGGCATGGCAGGCTTCTTTTTAAAATCCTCTCCAAGCACTCCTTCTAGGATGAAACCAAACTCCTTCAAGTGATACTCTAGACCTTTATCAACCTGGCCTTATCTCCACCTACTCTTGCCCACAGAGACACCATGCTCCAGCAGAACTGTCCTTTTCACTGTTCCCTGCGTACATTATGCTCCTTTATGTCTCCAATGCTTTTGTACATGCTTTTGAACACATTCAAGTTCAAAAGCAATTACCATCTGATCCTAAAAACACCCCCACACTATCTCCTCAGGGATTTAAAACATCTAGACACTCATAATTACAAGGTTAGGTGAAAAAGGAGATAACAAAAATAGACATGAAAATGCACAAAAACAAAAGAAAATACACAAATTTGAAATCAGTTTTGTTGAGTAATAGAGTTATGAACAGTTCCTTTTTCTTCTACAAGAAGAAATACGTTAGCGTTGCTATACAGGTGTGCTCTGCTTTCGAAAGTTTTATGCTGCCACTTCCGTTTTATAGACCTACATCAGTACCTCTCTTTGCTAACCAAAGAAATCCAAAGGGAATTTATGAAAAATGAAAATTGCAACGTGTTCAGTGTGTGTTTTGCCGGGGGCCACAACAGAGGCAGTGCGCGCCCCTGAGCTGCAGCAAGAGTGGCACCTCCAAGCTCCTTCCTCAGGAACTATAGTCAGCATCTCAGCATCAAGCCTTCAGAGCTTTGAAATGTGTCTGTGAGCATCTGTGCTTGATCTCAGATTTATTTTGTGCATCCGTGAACAAGATGTGCCCTGGGGTCATTGCTTCTTTGCTGCCATTTCAGCACAGGAAAGGTTTCAGAGGAACACCCTGCTTTTGGATAGCAGGGCAAACCTGTATTTAGATTTCACTGGATGCCATCAAAATTGTGGTGTTAAAGTTTCATTTTCAAATGTCAACATTTACAGTGTAGCAGAACTGATGTATTTACAAGTATTTAAACTTAGAGTGAGAGCTTTAGATGCCAACTGCCATGTGTGAGGGGATGCATAGTTTCTCAGAGATTTTTTTGAGGGGGTTTGTGAGCAAACACTGACTGCTTCCCATCTAAACTCTCCTCTGCCGGCTAGGGCTCTGCAGCAGCCCATTCAGTGGTGTTCTGAAAGACCCCCTCGTCCCCGCCAAAACTTTCTCCACGTTGCAGCAGGAGTGACCTTTTAAAACGCAAATCTGATCACATTAGTCCCTTGCTTAGCAATCCTTCAACGACTTCCCACTGTGCTTTGAATTAGGGCTAGAGTCCTTCACCTGGTGTGAAGAGGTGTGTTATCGGTCTGCCAGTCCTGATGATCTCGAACCAGCCTCCCACCCTTGTCCCATATGCCGTATTTCAGCCTGTCTTACGTAATATTGTCCCCACCGCTGGACTTGTGAACACTGCTGTGCCCTCCGCCTGAACGTTCCTGCCTTCCTTCTTCCCCTGGGCATCTCCTACCTGTCCTTCAGTTGTCAGCACCGTTGCCCCAGGGAAGACTTCCTTGACTTTCCAGACTGATTCGTATCCCTCTAGAGAGTTGTCCTAGACCATTGTGTACCTTTCCTCATAGCACTAGTCATATTTGCCATTTTATGTCTCTATATCAGCAGGCATGATACTTAAGGCAGAGCCACAAAGACTCGGGAGTGATTTAACAAACAACCGAAATTGCAGTCCCTCCACACGTATTCCCGTCCCATCCACAGGACAAGCTCTCAGTTCCTTTCGAGTGAGAAAACAGCTCTTTGGCCTCCCTTCATTCCTCCCCACGCTGCAGTCTACAGGGAACTGTCCATGCTCTGAGGGCTCCACACTTGATGACCCTTGACGCTGAAAGGGGTCACTTTTCTGTCTCAAGCACCTGGCTCTGACAACCAAGAGTCCTGGCTTTCAAGGGGATTGTCTTTGCCAGTCTCCACAGACGTGTGAAAAAAAAAAAAACCCAAGAGTCACACCCTTTGTTGTCTTTGGACATTTCCCATTGTGTTCACCGCTCAGGTCCCTGAACTCTAGAGCCCTACCTGATTTGGAACAAGCACTCAGGGAACGTTGGTCGACCCTTTGCATCTCATTTGCTGCCACCTGGATGGATGCTAGGACACTGGGATGCATCCCCTTGATGGACATGGTAGTTTATCCCACAACGTTTCCTCGGGGGCTCATTTCCTTAAGGTCTCTGGTCATGCCTTAGACTATGCACTGAGTTAGGGCAGGGTGTGTTTCTGCTCTGGCCCACAGGTCGGCGTAGGCTCAGCACATACTACAATGGGTGGATCATCGTGGGGCAGCTTAACTCCTTGTTTGGGTGAACTAAAGGAGGTCCTCATTTTGTCTGGGGAAAGCCCCAGGAGCTCCCCGAGTTCACAGGGATGGAATATCCTACCCTGTGGGGAGGGGCAGGGTGAGGATAAAGCCTACCTTCCCTTCCCAAGGGAGAGGGACAGACAGGCCCCTTCACACCTGGCCCCCCTGGAGGTGAAAGGAGTGCTTGCAGTTGGAGAAGACTGTAGGTCAGTCAGGAGAGAGAGGGCCTAGGAAAGGGGTCCACAGACAAGCAGGCAGAGCCTTCGGAGCTCCCTGAGGGTCCACTGGGTGGGGCTGGGTCAGGCTCCTGAGGGAGGAAGTGGACACAGTCACCCTGGGTCCAGGTGTCATAGGGCAGGACACACCCTTATTCTAGGCATGGACGGAGGTGGCACGTCAAGAGGGACTAGACCTGCCCGCCTCTCCCGGGCTTCGGTCCTAGGAAGTGGGACCTGCTAGGCTCTGAGGAGACAGTGCCGGGAGAGGAGGACCAAGCCTGACAACACCGGGCCAGCCCTGCCTTGCAGCAGCCCAGCTCTGCAGCCTGGAAATTGCTATTCCTGGAGTCTTCACGGCTGAAGGCCCCTGAGTTCCCCGAGCCCCTCCCTCACTGGGGCTTTGCCCCCAACCACCCACCCTGCACGCTGCAGGAGGCAGACAGAGCCTGGATGGGACATCACGGCAGGGAGCACAGCATCACCTCAGGAAAATACAGAAACAGGGACTCTTCAAGACAGTACCACATACACACTCACAGGGGATCCTCACAGCCTCCAAGCAAGACAGAGGGGCAGATGACTCCAATCGACAGATGAGCAGTAGGGATCCGCTAAGGAAGAGTGACTTCCCCAGGCAAATATGAGGGAACCCAGGAGTCTTCATCAGCTCAGGCCACCATAACCAAAAGCCACAGACTGGGGGCCTTAAACAACAGACCTTGATTTTCTCCCAGTTCTGGAGGCTGGAGGTCTGAGATCAAGGTGCGGCAGGGTCGGTTTCTGGTGAGAGGTCTTTTCCCAACTCATAGGTAGGTGGCAGGCATCTCACTGTGTATGACCTCTTCTTTGTACAATGTGGGGGGCAGAGATGGTGGGAGAGAGAGCACAAGGGCAAGCGAGAGGTCTCTGGCTTCTCTTCTGATAAGGACCCTACTCCAATCCGATCAGGGCCTCATGACCTCATTTAACCTTAATTACCCCCTTGTAGGCCTTATCTCCAAATCCAGTCCCATTGGGGGTTAGGGCTTTGACATACAGACACTGGGGAGACCAAATATGGTCCAGAGCACCAGGTGCTCCATAACAGAGCCTCAGAGAATATGGCTTATTTCACCACCGCCTCTGTTCAAAGCGTTCAAAGTGACAGTTCAATGCATTTGGAAAACCGCATCCACCCCGCGACTAAGCCAGCGCCCTGTCAAAACAGAGAACATTTCTGTCTTCTCAGAAAGGAGCCACACCCTCCTTGCCAGTCGCTTCTACCTCCCTGGAGACTCTGCCACCCTCTGAAGTTCCTTCACCACAGGCCCATTTTGCCTGGTTTGGCATATTCCATGCCAGTGGAATCACACAGTGCCACAGCCTGGTGTCTAACTTCTCTCGCTCGGCATCCTCTCTGTGAGACACACCCGTGTGGCTGCGAGGGTCTGCAGCCCGCTGGTTCTCACTTCTGTGTAGGATTGCCCCAGAGTAGGGGACTCACAGCAAGTCCCTCGTCCCTTCTCCCGCTGATGGGCACTTGGGCTGGTTCTGGTGTGGAGCCATTATGATAAACGCTGGTGTGGATGTCCTTGAGGGAGTCTCTCTGTGGACATGTGCGTTCCATTGTCCTGGGTAAATAAGTAGGAATGACAGGCTGGGCCACAAGGGAGGGAAATGAACGATTTACTTAAGATGGCTCCACGCAGAATGTCCAAAGTGGTTGTGGCAAATCACACTCACATCACCAGTTCCTGGTGTGGGGACCATCCCAAGCCAGACACGAGGCAGAGAGAGGCCGGCCGCTTATCAGGCCGTGGCCTGAGTCCCACACCTGTACTGAGCACATTACGGAACATGCTGCAAGCAACCAGATCTGCGAAGGTCGGAGACTTGCTGACACTTACCCAGCCCAGTAGGACCCTCAAGTCAGGGAAGCACGAGAACCGTGTTGGGGTGGCGCTCAGAAGGACCATGCCACCCGAAAGCAGCCAACTGCACCTGCGAGGTATCCGTGGGCAGGTGGACGCGGAGGCTGCTGGCAGCCAGGAAGAAGCTGTCCCCCAGGTAGGAGTGGCCAGTGAGGGAATGGCAGGTTCACAAAGGGAAGAAGGGGCCTGCTTGGCTGCCCGAGAGCCTGTGGAGGGTTTGGGGCAGGGCTGGGAGCCCCCAGAGGTGGGGGCAGAGGAAGAGGACCACTGAGCAGACAGAGCAGGCTGCAGCTGGTGGGGAGCTGGTCTGAGGCCAAAATTTAGGAAGTGTGGGTGGACACTGCCTGGTGAGAAGGTAGGGGAGAGCTCCAGGCTCTCCCTAGAGGAGACAAGAGGGGCGCGTCGAGCTGCACAGAGCTTGGGCCCTCGGCAGTTGTGGGGCACAGAAGCCCCTCCCGGGCTGTGAGCCGACGACTCTCCCACTCAACCCTCAGAGGTCACCCAGCTGGCAGGCGGCCACACTTGCCGGGTCTCTGTGAGCTTAGCTAGGCTGGCCGCCCCCTGGACTCCATTCCCAACGGTAAGGTGTGTGGCGGAGGGGGTAAGTTATGGGAGCACCCTGTCACCTAGTGGCCCGGAGCCTGTGTGAATCTGTGTCTATTCCTCCCTTGCTCAACATCCGCTGGGCACTGGCTCTGTGCAGGGCCCGCTGCTGGCAATCAGGGGGAACAAGCCCAAAGACAGAAGACCCCGGAGGCTGAACCAAGCCAGTGGCATAATGACAAGTCCTTTACCTGCATCCGGGAGCCCAGCGGTCTGCCCTCGGAGCACCAAGTTGGGGGGTGGTGGTGAAGGGAGGAGGAGGACGGAAGGGGGTAAAATGTGTATCTACCTGGGCGTCACAGGGGACTCTTAAACGTGAGCATAGCCACAGGAACTCATCCCCACCCCTGTCACCCTGATGCCCACAGCAAAGACCCCAGCCAGCATCTATTACATGATGACACACGAGGCAATGCTGCTGATGTGAATATGAGCGGAGGGTACTCCAGGGTCCACGTTTGATGTGGGCGGCCAGTCGGGGAGGCCTCCAAGGCCAGGGCGTGGGAGGGGGGTTCCGCTGAGACTTGAATGCGGAGGAGGGGGCCACCATGGGAATTTTGGGGGGCGGCTTGTCCCACACAGAGGAGGAACCAAGGCAAAGGCCACAGATGGGAACGAGCTCGGTGTGCTCTGGGGCCGGCCGAGAAGTCCATCACAGCAGGAGTCTGGTGAGGGGGCTGCCGATGGGTGGCATGGGAAGGAGAGCCTAAGAGGAGGCCAGCTCCCGGCGGGGGTGGGGGAGCTGCTGGCCAGGGAGAGGACTTTGGAGTTTACTCTAAGGAGATGGGGAGCCACAGGGAGGACACATCACCGGGGAGGAGTGGGGTCTGGTGGCGTTGCAAAGAGTTTGCCCCAGCTGCCATGTGAGTGGGAATGAAGTAGAGAAAGGGGCCAGAGTGGGAGAAGGGAGAGGAGTAGACAGGGCCAGGGGCCGTGGAGATGTGGACGGGGGCAGCAGTCGCCGACTAGAGTCACTAAAATCTGATGATGGGTTAGATGGGGGAGGAGGAGCAGAGGAGAGGGGAGGAAGAATTCTGGTACCTCTGCTTGAGCAACCGGGTAGAAGGCAGAGCCCTTGGGGAAGCCTGGGGAAGAAGCAAGCGTGTTGAGGGGCATAGAGTGCTCCAGTCTGGACATCTTCATTCTGAAGTTCCCCTTGGGCATCCAAGTGGGCAGTTAGTTTGATGAACACACGCAGAGCTCAGGGAAGAGTTCCTGCCCAGAGACAGAACGTTTGGAGCCATCGGCAGGCAGATCCTTCTGGTGAGAGTGGTGTCAGAGGTGCCAAGGGGCCCGGAGCTGAGGCTGGGAGCCCACCTCCACCACATTGAACTCCAAGCAAAGGAGGAGGAGGAGGGAGTTGCAAGGAGAACAGGAAGGCAGAGAGCGATGCGGTCAGCCTGAAGGTGGGGGGCGGGGCTGACAGAAGCCAAGAGACAAAGGCAAGTGTTTTGAGAAGGTAGGATGGTCGGCTGTGTTAGGAGGTGGAGTCAAAGGAAGGCTGAGAGGTGGCAAACTGAAGGCAGTCAAGGCATCGCAGCCCAGCCCCAGCAGAGCGCGCAGCTGGTGTCCGGAGGCAGAGCTGGAGGAGAGTCCTGCAACTGGAGTCAGTACGTATGGAAGGAGGGAGAATAGGAAGGGAGGAGGCTGAAAAGAGGGGAAATGAGTCAACAGTCTGCTTGCAGGCCAGCTGGCCAGTTGGCAGCAAGGGTCCCGCATCTGCTCCCACGGGAGCACCTTCTCTGAGGAAGGACCCCAGACAAATTATGGCAGAAACCAAGGAGGACGCTGTGGGGTGGAATCTGTGACAGGACTGGGGCCGAGGTTCCCTAGACAGAAATTCTCACGGCAAGTGTTAAGAGCAGACAGTCTCGGCCCTCAGCAGTGGGAGGGCGGGGAGTGCACGCACCCATGAGGCCAACTGGGAAAGATGGTTTCTGAGAGAACACCCGTGTTTCTTCATTTACCCAGCACTTACCACCTGCGAGATAGGAAAGCTGGGAGAGTAAGGCCGCGTGGGCAAGCCAAGGTCCAGCTATAAGGCCAACTCCAAGGTGGCCTGCTTCTGGGTGATGGGTGAGTGTAAAACAAATGAGAGTGCCTTCAACCTTGATGCCAGGAACTTTCTCCCAGAAACAGGCCAACAACGCTTCTCCGTGGTGGGGAGGAAATGAGCAAAGGCGATTCACAGAAGAGCACCCGGGCACGGTTGGCAAACTTCTGAGAAGATACCCGCTCTCACCGCCAACTGGGGAAAGGCAAGGTGTACAGTAATGAGGCACTGCTTTTCCTTGTGCGGTGGGCAAATGGTCAAGGCTGGACAAGACCCAAGGCTGCTCAGGCTGTGGGGTCCACAGGACCGCTCCCACGCTGCTGGTAGGAGTGAACATGGGTTCAGCCGCTCATGGGAGGTAACGGATTAGCAACACCCGGTCATGGGCACAGCCCAAGTCCCAGCAAAACCACTTCTGAGCTGACAGCGGCTCAGACAGGCATGTGCAGGGTGCTGGTGGCAGCAGTGTCTGTAACAGCCAAAGACCAGGAACAGCCGGAATGCCCATCCCTGGGGTCATGCACAAATAAACCAGGGCTGCGATTCAACCAGGAGCTGGACACTCGGCGAAGTCTTGACCAGTAAACCTTGAGTAGGAAAAGCAAATCGCAGAAGAAGATGGTTGGCCGGATGCCAGGCAAGAAAAGAGAAGGGGGGAGGGGCAGCAACGACATCCGGAGGTGTGACCCCTAGAGGAACTCCCTGCCACCCGAGCAGTGGAGAGCTTGTCTGCGTGGACCCAGACTCCCGTGAAGGGACAGGTGCAGGGTGGCGAAACCCACAGGGACTTGACCTTTGTTTCCAGCAGAGGCAGGACTGCCCTGGTACACCATCTAGCCTAGGTGGCAAAGGAAAGGGGAAGGACCTAGGGAAGAAGGCTGACTCAGGGCCAGAGAGCCGGAGGTCTCTGGGGAGGTGCAACACCCATGCTGCCCTGAGGGGCCAAGAGAGCAATGTCCCAGAGCCCACTAGGCTGGTGAGGGCAAGGCACATATTGAGTACCCAACTCCCAGCACAGCAGCTCTCTGGTACACACCCTCGGGTGGAGACCCCAATTCTGTCCTTCCGCTAAGGCGTGGAGAAGGGGCAAGGACTTGCCCAAGGAAACAGAGTAAGACACAGGCGCTAGGAGTTGAGCTCTAAGTAGCAGAAGCCCACTATTGGGATTTGAACTTGGCAGCGAGCAAAACCGTGGCACCCTCCTGGGAGCTGGCTACTGGCACTGGGGTGGCGGAGTGCCTTGGCCCGTCATGCACCCACAGCGGCTGAAGCCTGCGGCTCCCGGCCTCCCGGCGAGCGGGGAGGGCAGCGTGTGGACCGCAGACCCTCCGATGGGGCGGTGTGTGTGTGAACGCCCGTGTGCGCCTGTGGCATCTACTCTGAGGAATCACACCTGGGCTGGGCGAGGTGCTCCTCGCCTAGCCTGGAGACAGGACCAGTCCTGGGAGGGGAGGGGGAGGGGGAGAACTGGTAAAGGAGCCCCAGAGGGCCACCCCCACGCCGCTGCTCCCCATTCCTTGTCGGAACGCAGTGTCCGCGGGCGCACCTCAGGGCCATCCAGCCACTCTCCGGCGGGCACCCGGGGGTGTGCAGCCCTCCCCACGCCGGCGCCCCGAGGGCTCGTTCCGGGAGGGGCGGGAGACTGGGCTGGGTCCCGGGTGGGGGCGCCGACCCCCGGACCCCGAGGGTCCCCACCGGTGCCGGCGCCCCGTCAGGGGCGGGGGAAGGAACAGGTGACGTCACCCGCGGTCCCGGGGCGTTCGCGGCGGTGGCGACAGCCCGGCCGCGTGACCCGCGCGCGCCAATGGCCCGGCCATCACCGGGGCGCCGCGGAGGGTCCGCGCCCGGCTACCACTGTGCCCCCGCCCCGAGTGAGTCCGCACTGCAGAGAGCGGTGGCGGGCGGGCAGGCAGGCGGTGGCGCGCTGGCCCACGTGCAGCGCTGAGAGGGGACAGGGACAGGGAGAGAGAGCCGGGGAAAGAGGGGCGCCCGACCCCGTCGCCGCTCAGCGCAGCCTCGCGCCCCTCATGCTGGGACCTCGGCCAGGAAAGACCCCGACCCGAAGAAGGTACCGGACCCGGGGTGGTGCGTTTGGCTCCGGGAGACCCTGCCACCTTCCGCTATCCCCAGCAGGACAGCGGCAGCCCGCGGGGCCGTAGGCGGGGGTGGGGGGGGGGAGGGGGGAGCGGGGGCGACGGCGTGGGGAGCGGGCTGTGGCCCCTGCGGGCAGGTGGAGAGCGGGGCGGGGGTCAAGCCTGGGCCGCAGAGGCAGCACGGGGGAGAGGAGGGGCAGCACGGGGTGGGGGTGGGGTGAGGTGGGGGGGCGGGTCGGCCTTAACCTCGCTCTTGTCCTGTTCGTGTTCACAGGCTGTGGAGACCTGGGCGGTTCTCTCTGAGTCCTAGACCCCCGCCCCAATTCATTCCCGTTCCCCCACCCCCCAGGGCCAGCCACCCTGGTCTGCACCGGGAAAAGTTTCCTACCCCTAGCATTAGCCCCGCACCGGAGGAAACTGCGGGCGGTGGCGGTGACCATGCTGCGGGACCGGTGCAGGTGGATGCGCGTCAGCGCTCACAGGGGCCAGCTCATCCTGGGCATCCCGGAACACCGTGATGAAGCCGGACTCCAAGAGTCTCTGGAGGCTGCCCTGTGGCCGGTGGGCCACGTTACCGTGCTGGGCAAAGTGTTCCGAGAGGCCACAGAGGCCCTGGTCGAGCTTCACCGGAAAGTCGATTATGCTTTGGTCCCCAGGGAAATCCCAAGCGCTAGAGGTCCCTGGAACGTGGTCTTTGTGCCCCGATGCTCAGGAGAGGAGTTTCTAGGTGGCGCGTTCCCCTTCCTGTGGCAACAGGGGCAGACGGTGGAGAGTGTGGCCGGTGCCCTGGGGCTGAGGCTGGGGCTGAGGCTTGGGCTGTGCAGGGTGTGCTGGCATCAGTCAGGCGGTCCAGCCTTGGGTGAAGATCCTGCGGTACCAGCGCCTGGGCGTGTTTTCCGGGAGGGACCAGCGGACCCCGGGGAGGAATCCTGTGAGGCTAGACCTGGCTAGACCTACCTCTGACATGCTGCATGTGCGGCGTGGGGTTTTGGAAAGGGAGAGGAGGAGGAGGAGGCTCATGGAAGGCCTGCGAGGGATGGCCCTGCAGTTTGTGCCCAGGATCCTGGTGGAGAACCCTGCCAGGACCGCACAGGACTGCCTGGCGGCTTTGATCCAGGTGTTTGGAGACAACGAGTCCCAGGCGACCATCCGGGTGAAGTGTTTGCTCAACAGCAGTCAGGTGAGTGCCTCTCTGCTTTTGTGTTGCAGATGGAAGCCCTGCTGCACAAAGCCATCAAGAGAGGGACCCTGACCAGAGCCTCAGCTGACCGTGTGCCCCTGAGGCAGGTGCTCACTGGGGCCAGCCACACTGAGCCCCTGGATGAAGCACTGAGCAAAGCTGAGAGTGGTTGGGAGGCCTCCACGTTTCATGGAGATGCTGAGGAGTGTCTGAGAGTCTGAGGCGTGGGAGGCCAGTCTAGCCAGGAGCAAGAGAGCCCAGGCAGGGGAAGGGGCTGCTGCCCGGGCCAATGCCCAGGCTGATGCCAGAGCCAGAGCTAAGGCAGAGGATGACAGTGTGGAGGAGGAACAGGGGGAGGTGCACGTCGACGACAAGTACCCCACACCTGCGCGCCCAGGTCAGGCGGGACCCTCAGAGGCCCCCGGAGGCCCCACTGCTCCCTGGATGGGCAGGGCTTCCCCGGCGGGCCCAGGAGGTCCGGGCTGGGAGCCCGAGGAGGGGCTCAAGTCCATCCCAGACGAGCCAGGAAATGAGGACGGGGCTGCGGAGAGAAGCAACTCCAAGTCCTCATGTGGCCAATAGGCTCAGCAGGCCCCGGGGGGCCCCCAGGCCCGGAGGCAGGAGGAGGCCAGGCCAGGCAGCCTCCTAGCCCCACACGGGGAGCAGGGTGGAGGGAAGGGCCAGCCCAGCCCAGCTCAGCCCAGACCAAGCCCCTGGGTCCCCCCCACCACCCCCAAGGGGCCGTGGCCACCACCATCAGTCCTTCCAAGTGACCAAGATGACCATGTTTGACACCAAACTAGGCAGGGAGAGATGCCCCCCTGCTTTACCACGGCAGCACCACATCCAGCCCCTGCTCCAAAGCCTGCCAGCTCAGGCGGCTGACCTGGGAGCAGCCCTGAGTGACCAGCTCTCACCTGGGTGAGGGGCACCTGCAGATGGCTGCCACCCACACTGCACTGGGAGACGTTACGGGGAACCTCAAGGTGCCTGGGCCTCCCTCCTGAGAGGGGACCCCTATTCATCATCCCCTGGGGCAGGTTGCTCCCTGTACTGGCAAGCCCAAATGTGTCCCTGTAGGCCCCAGAGGGACCCAGGTGTCAAGGAACCCCCAGCCCCCGCTCCCCTCCCCCCAACACACACACCCTAGCCATCGTCCCCCCGCAGAGCCCTGAGGTGCGCCACGAGCCAGCCAAGGCTCTGGTCTCTGTGGGCCGGTGTCGTGAGCTCAACGTGTGCTTTCTGGGCATAGATTCAGGCCCAGCGCTGCCTGTTGTTGTGGAAAGGTGCATGTGTTCTCCTCTGAGCAGTCCACCCCGCCCCGGTCCCGGCGCCGAGACAGGAAGCCCAGTCTCAGGAGCCGGCAGGAAGGACAGGATGGACGAGGTCACAGCCAGCGCCCACCCCAGGACCTGGGCTCCCCCCCGGGACCTTGGGAAGGAAGACCTTGACCGGGGCTGCAGGAGGTCTGCGGGAGGCCCCCCAGGGCTTGTGTTCTGCTGGGCCACCCCGTTGTTCCTCGGGACTCCACGTCCCCGGCTCGGTGGCGTGCGCCCTGCTGTGGGGCTGCCCTGTGCCCGCCATAGGGCAGGGCCAGGCCCCGGGCATGTGGGCCAGAAATGGAGGGTCTGCCCTGGGGGGAGCGGGCATGGCCGGTGCCCATCTTCCTGGCGAGAGGCCACCCGCGGGGCCCTCAGGAAGGGAGACTGTGGGGAGATGGAGGGCCGCCGGGTGGGGTGTAGCGGAGGCACCTTTTTGAGGACCCTGGGTGGGGCCGGGACCCGTGAGCTCCGGTGGCCGTTAGAAGTTCCTCTGTGTGTTGTTATGCCCTGTGTTCAATGGTTTCAGTCAATGTTTCTGTTTAATAAATTTCCCTGAACGTTTCATCTGAGTCTGGCCTCTGCTGTGGGCAATGGAGGGAAAGGGCTGCTGCGGGTGAGGGCGGGGGTCCAGAGTCCGATTCCTGCTCAGCACCCATGGGACACCTCTCCGGGGAGAGGGTAAGGTAGGCACTTTGCAGACCCAGACATCGTGAGGGTTTTTCTTCCAGTTCATAGGTGAATCGTAAAGTTTTAGCGACCTTGACCGTGGGCCGCGTCTCGGGCGATGCTCGTGCTTGAAATCATGGGTGCTGTGCACGGCCCGGAAGGCCAGGGGACACACAGGAGGACTTCTGACCTCGTGGGTCACACGTGGGTCCGTGCACGTCTGCCTGGCCCGGGGGCTCCGGGACCAGAAGGCCGTGCCCGGTTTGCACGAGCGCTCGGCCTGTGGCTCTGCACCCGTGCACGAGTGTCTTCGTGCCCCCTGCGATGACGGGCGTGAAGCAGGAGGCTGACATGCTGACGGGCCTGCCCTTTATGATGTCACTTCCTGGCTGGGCTGTGCTGTCACCCCCGAGCAACCGGAGCACTTCTGTGAGGGGCTGAGCGGGAGTGTGAGCCCAGGGTGCTGCCGACCGCGCTGCACTGTCCCGTTTACGTGGCGGAGGGACACGCCGCGCTCCGCATGGCTGCGGACGAGAAGGGCCCCGCTGCGGGCAGGGCGCCCGGCTTCGGCGAGGCGCCTCTTCCTCCCGACACAGCGGCTCCGGCCCTCGGCTCAGGGAGCTGCACCCCCCAGTCCCTCGCCCTGGACCAGCCTGTGCCCGCGGGGCACCCCGACCTCAGGCTGCTGCCTGGAGAAGCCGCTTTCCAGGATTTGACGGAAGAGCCTTTGTTGAAAAGGCCTCGCACCGCCTGCGAGGCCGTGTGGGAAGGCAGCCTGCTCTTCCACCCCTTTCCCAGGAAGCTGTGGACGATCGTCCACAGCAGTCGCTTTGCATCCATTGGGTGGAATGAAGACGGGACTTGCATAGGCGTCAACAGGCCGCTGTTTCAAAAGGAGGTTTTGGACAGGGACGGCCTAGACAAGGTGTTCAAGACAGAATGTATGAAGAGCTTCATCCGCCAGCTTAACCGCTATGGATTCAGCAAAGTGTACCAGGACATGCACACGTCCCTCTGCGTGACCAACCTGTCCACGAAGGAGCGGCCCGCCCACGTCCTGAGCGAGGTAAGGAGGGCGGGGGACGGCGGGGGAGGAGCCCTCTCCAGGGGCTGAGCCGCTGGGCCCGGGGGTGGGCGGGTGCCAACCCCGGGGCCGCCTGGGACGGCGGCAGGCGTGTCGGGAGAGCTTCCTTTAAAGGTGGTACTTGGGGACCGGCGTGACGGCCGGAGCTGGCAGTGCCGCGAGCTGTGTTGGGACGTTGTTATGGGGGGACCCGAAGCGTTCTCAGCACAAGGACGTCACTTCTCTTCCTCCTCCTTTTCCCTTTGGTGTGTCTGTGTGAGGTGATGCGTGTGAACTGGACCCCCTGTGGTGATCATTTCACAGCACACGCGGGCAAGGCGTCATCCTGTACTCCTGACACGTGGGCAGTGCCGCTCGTGCCTGACACGCAGTCACAGCGGGAGACAAGAGGACACTGCTGCAATGCTGGCCCTTCCCGTCCTGCTCGGGGACAGTGGCCCGCCGGGGGGAGGGGGGAGGTCTGTGTGCCCCCTTGACTCCCATAGCTCCAGAGCATCACTTGAGTGGGGGCGCAGGTCCTTTCCTGGGAAGCAGTCAGCGTCCCCGGTCTGGCCCCTGGAGGTGCTGGCCAGGGGGCGATTCGGACACTTCCTTAGAAAGCTACCGAACCTTGTTGCAGTCTCGTACCTGCAAACGCCAAGTCCCCTTTCGTGGGCCTTGTACTCATACTAAGGGGCCATTTTCAGTCATTTTCCAAGGGCGAAAGGCGATGGTGAGTGAGCGAGTCTCGGGGATGTCAAAGCTGGGGCACAGCGTCCTGCTGGGACCGGGTCCCGCTTTCTCCAAAGAGGCCTTGGGTCGGCTGGGGGAGGGCGCCCAGGGGCCCAGCCAGGCGGCTGCTGCTTGCGAGCAACTCTTTTGTGACTCGGGGTTTCCTTTTCTCTCTCAACTGTGACCTCAGTTACACTTCTACCACAGTCCCCTGTTTCAGAGAGACTGCCCGCACCTCCTGGTGAGGATGAAGCCGAGAGTGCACACTAAACCAGCATCCGGGCAGGTGGACGGCGAGCCGGCAGCCCCGGGGCACCTCCCGGCGCCCAGCGCCGCGGAGCCGCAGGACGGCCTCCCACCGTATCCTGAGCTCATCCAGGGGACCCCGAGCTACCCGCAACTCGACCATGCCTCCGCCCTGGCCAGGACTGACTCTGTCGCTCCGGCCCCTCCTTGGACAGCAGCCGAGCCCCCCACGCCGGATCCCAACGCGCAGGTTCTGGTCCCTCTAGTCCCTGTCCTGGCAGAGGTGGCCCAGCCAGCCGAGGTCCCCTGGCTCTGCTGCTCCTGGCCTCCCGCCCAGATGAGTCCTCCCTGGCCCGTGCCGGGCCTGGCCGCTGCACCCCCCCAAGTCCTCAGCCTTCCCCCCCCGCGCAGGTCCCGGGGGCCGCGCTGCTGCCTCTTGCGCACCCTGGATGCCCGAGGTGGCCGCCAGGCCTGCCGACTCCCTGACCTTGATCCGTCAGCCCCTGAGCCCCTTTGCTGCTGCTGCATGGGCTCCCGCTGTTTCCTGGAATACCCGACCCCTCCAGGCAGGCCCACAGAGGACCCTGACCAGGCAGACCCTGCAGACACACGGAGGTGGTAACGCGGCCAGAACCTTGCAGGGCAGTAAAGAGCACGGGGACATGAGAGCGATGTTCCACCCAACACATGTTTGGCGCCTCCGTCCTGGGCGTGGCTGAGCAGTTGAGTCCCCTCAGCAGGAAACGATGACAGGTGACAGCCCACCCCCGGCCCAGTGCGGGCACCTAGCAGACACCTGGAGAAGCCCCTCAGACGCCCTGTGTCCACCCACTAGAAAGACCCTTGAAGGGCTGGACAAGCACAAGGAAGGCCCTGGCACCCGCGGCTTCACAGTTGCGGGGGCATCGTGTCCAGCAGGGTCTCGATTTGACAGATGAGAAGAGCTCAGGCCTCCCCTGGTCAGAGGCCTGAAAAGAGCCCTTACTGTCCTGAGACGCACAGGTGTGGAGGTGACGGTCCCTGGCAGGGGCCTGCGGGTGTTCAGTTTGGGGATGCTCTGGTGTCTGGACAGCAGGATTGAGGTTTGCTTTTCACTGCGGGTCCTGCGTCTGGAGACATTTTCCTGGTTCTCTTTTCCTTGCCTTTCGAGCTAAACACTTCAAGGGGGCCGTGCTCCACCACCCTCTGGGGGCTGGGGTGTCGAGCTTATACCGCGAGTCCTTGTGGTCAGCTCCCAGTGGTGTGTACAGAGCACTGAAGGCCAGGGCGCACCCCCAGCTCACAGTTGCTGCCTCCACGTGTGGGGGATGGGCCGGGGGACCTGGCCAGGACTCTGTGGCTGTCACAGCGATAGGGCGACATCCCCTCCCAAACACTGCTAAGGAGGGGGCGGGGAGCGGGAATTGCCTAGAGTTCCAGGGGTTAGGACTCCATGCTTTCACTGCAGTGGCCCGGGTTCAATCCCTGGTCGGGGATCTAAGATCCCCCAAGACTTGTGGGGTGGCCAGAAACACAGAAAAGAAAAAATAGGTGGGTTGGGGGAGGAGGGGAAGTAGACCCAAGGTACCAGGAATGATCCAAGCACCAGCAGCCAGAGGAGCCCCGGGTCTGCCCGGGTGAGGGGTGGTCCCATCTGCTGCTCCCGTCTGTCACAATGCAACAGCTAGTGCACGTCAGGGGGGTCTCTTGAGCAGCCCAACAGCAGTGCCCCAAATGAACGATGCAAAAATGGACAGAAGGGACGGAAGAAACCGGTCTACAGTAGAAGTGGGAGACTTCGGTCCCCCCTGTGATGGATTCAAATGGATCTCCCAGCTCCCACCCCAACCATTAAGTCCACCTGTTGCAGTGCTAATCCCAAGGTGCATGTATTTGGAGATAGCACCCTTGGGGAAGTCAGTAAGGTTAAATGAGGTCACAAGGGTGGACCCTAGTCCGACAAGAGCGGTGTCCTTTGGAAAAGAGGAAGAGACACCGAAGATCTCCCTCCCTCCCTCCCTCAGCCTCTCTTCCACCCTCCCAACCTCCCTCCCTCTCTCTCCCTCCGTTTCTGTCCCTCCGTCCCTCTCTCTCTCCATCCCTCCCTCCCCCTCTGCCCCCTCTCTCCCCGCTCCCTCTCTCTCTCTCTCTGCCCCTACCTTCCTCCCCCTCTCTCTTTCCCTCCCTCACCCCCTCCCTTTATCTCTCTCCCTCCCTCCCCCTCTCTCCCTCCTTCCCTGCTCCTTATCTCTCTCTCCCTTCCCTGTCTCTCCCTCCCTCCCCCTCTTCTCTCCTGCCCTCCTTCCCTCCCCCTTCCCCTCTCGCTCTCTCCCTTCCTCCCTTCCCCTCTATCACTCCCTCCATCTCTCTCTCTCTCTCTCTCTCCTCTCTCCTTCACTCCCTACCGCCTCTCTCCCTCCCTCATTCCCCTTCTCTCTCTCCTTCCCTCCGTCCCTCTCTCTCTTGCTTTCGATTCCTCCCTCCCTCCTGTGTGTGTGTGTGTGTGTGTGTGTGTGTCTCTCTCTCTCCCCCCTACCCCTCCCTCCCCCTCTCTCCCTCCCTCCCTCCTTTCCTCCCTTTGTCTCTGCCCCTTTCTCTCCCTCCCTCCCTGCCTCTTTCTCTCTCTCTCTCCCTCCCTCCCTCCTTCCCTCCCTGTCTCTTTCCCTCCCTCTCTCCCTCCCTCTTTCTCTCTCTCCCTCGCTCCCTCTCTCTCCCTTTCACTCTCTCCCTCCCTCCACCTCTCTCCCTCCCTCCACCTCTCTCCCTCCCTCCCTCCTTCCCTCCCTTTGTCTCTCCCCCTTTCTCTCCCTCCCTCCCTCTTTCTCTCTCTCTCTCTCCCTCCCCCACCACTCTCTCTCCCTGCCTCCCTTCTCCCCCACAACCTGTTCAGAGAAGCAGCCAAGTGAGGGACCAAGAGAAAACCAGCTGTCTGCGAGCCAGGAACAGACGCCTTCCCTCACCTGAAACTGCACTTTCCAGCAAGTTGAGGTTGGACTTCTAGCCACCAGGACTGGGACCCAGTACATTTCTGTAGTTTTAGCCACCCCCTCTGTGGGACTTTGCTATGGCAGCTCTAAGCAGACTAACACAGCCTGCTTTCATTATGGGTACAGCGACCAGACAGCACCGCAGTACGGGAATCACAGATTTGAACAGCACTGTACAAAGACTAGGTCTCATGACATGTGTAGACTATTAGCCCCAAGAACAGAGTAGACACGTGCTCGAACAGAGTAGACACGTGCTCGTCAAGCGTACCTAGAACGTTCTCCAGGGTACTCCACGCGTCAGGCCACACAGCATCCCTCAGTAAACTTAAGGGGATACAAACAAAAGGGCTGAAATCATACAAAGTATGTCCTCTGGCCAAAATAGAGTGAAATTAGACCTCAATAACAGAAGGAAATGTGGGAAATCTGCAAAGAGAGGGAAATTGAGCCGTGCGTCCCCAAATAACCGCATTAGTCTGGGACGATGCCAAATCCCACAGCACAGGATGAGGGGCTGAAACAGCAGACACAGATTCTCACGGTGGTTCCGACCAGGAGGCCGAGAGGGAGGGTCCAGCAGGGGTGGCTTGTACTGCGGCCGGTCTCCTTGGTTGCAGGTGGCCGTGCTCTTACCGCCCCTCACGTGGTCACCCTCTGTGCACGCACCCCCAGGCCCTGCCTTCTCTCCTTGCGTGTGCTGATCCGCTCTTCCCTCAAGGGCACCAGCCATCTTGGATCAGACCTCATCCTAATGGCCTCATTTCAACCTAAGAACCACTAACTCCAGCCACAGTGACATTCTGAGGTTCTAGGGGATTGGGGCTTCAACATGCAAATTTTGGGGGGACGCAGTTCAGTCCATAACAATAGCCCAGGGAACGTACAAGACATCACAAGGGAAACTAGAAAATACTTTGAAATGAAGAAAACACATACCAAAGGCCCAGGACTTATGGCACGCGGCCAAAGAGGCACTTGGGACCTAAAGCTGCAGACACCCGTGTTCCAATGGAGGCGACACCTCAGATCAACCGCCTCATCTTGAACGGGGACAAGCGAGAAGACGAGGAAGGCGAGCCCAAGCATTCTGACAACAAATGTTCACGAGAAAAGAAAAACTGCGCTAATCCACGTACGCGGGGATCCCAAGACGTGCACTGGTCGGGAATCCTCACAACATGGGGGAGGGCGCATCCTTCTTACACACTCAGTAACAAGAGCTACAGCCACCGACCACTTCATTTGGCCCAGGCTTTCTACAAGCAGGTCACATCATGGGGAAACCCACACCAATGCTTTTGCCTGGTACTGTTAGGAGGCCCATTTTACAGATGGAGAAATCGAGGCGTAGGGAGTCTCCATGATTTGATCAGCTTGTCACTAGAAGGACTCTTATTCAAGCTAAGCATCATATGCGTGCGAAGACCCATCCCCGCACTGGCCTGACCTGTCTCCCCAACAGTCAAGGGGGATTCAGCTGTCCTCCACGGGGTCCTACTACCTGACGCCTCAGGCCACATCATGGAGAAAACACAGGGAAGCCAGGCATTAGTGCCCATGAGAGCCTGACACTGGATTCTGCCCATGTGGCCTCCCCAGCCCCATCAGGTCACCATCTCTCGTGAAATGGACACGAGGGCCAGGGAGGAGGGTGAGGGTCTAGGACTGAGGGCGTGAGGATGGAGAAGGGACCCGGACGTGGGGGTCCGAGGCACGGCCCTCTGAAGGCGGCTCCTATGCTCAGGCTTGGGCCCTGCTCTCTCCTTCCACTGCCCACTCTGCTCCCTTCTGTCCCAGCGGCGTGGTGGCCCCACGTTCTCCTGCAGGCTCACTTCCCCGGGCACACTGGCTGTCAGGCAGGCGGCAAGCCTGCATTCAAAGCACGGGGACCGCCGGGCTGGAGGAGTCGCCGCGTCCCCACGGGGCGTGAGTGTCTGTGCCCTTCAGGGCCCTGCGGATGCCCCTCCTCCTGGATGCTTGCTCACACGTGGCTTTACACCCTGCTGCTGTCTTGTGAATGTCACTTGGCTTCACACCCTGCATCCCGCCACCAACCCAGCCCTATCCCTGTGCCCAGCCCCAGCTCAGGGACCACGGACAGGCACAGGCCCGGGCCCCGCACTTGCTCACAAAGGCCCCTAAAGCAGCAGCCGGCGATATTTGCCACAGAGGAGGGTAGGCGAGAGCCAGGCGGGAGGTCAGCCCTTTGCCAAGGAGGCTGGAGCTCAGAGCAGACTTTAGCTGGGGCTGGGGAATGGGGGCTTCTCGGGAAACAGGGCCACGGCTGAGACAACTCACACCAGCCCCTCAGGGGGCAGGCTCAGCGCACGTAGAGAACGTCAGAGCTTCCCGCTGATGGGCGGCAGCTCCCGTGTGCCCTGCGCCGCCCTGGTCAGGACTGGCTGTGTGCCGGGGTGGTGTGTGCTCGTCCAGAGTCTACTGGGGAGGGCGCTGCTGCCCCCCTGAAAAGTGTCTCCCTGAATGTCCTTGGGGCGCTCTTGGCGTGTCCCGGCCGCTGCTGCGCTGCCTGCCACGGCCGTCCCTGGGCTAGCACTGCCCCCCATCAGTCAGTTCACTGCACGAACGGGCACTAGGAATCCCTGCTTTCCCCCGGGAGTGCCCCACGAGGTTCTGCTCCTGGAGCACCCGTTGTCCCAAGAGCACCCATTTCCTGCTGGGGTCCAGGGCTGCAGCTCACCGGCAGCGGCATCTGCTCCCACCTGCCTCCCCCGGCCAGCCCAGGGCAGGTCAGATGGGATCTGGTGGGTGCTGTTCCTTCCACCTCTCTGGGGCGGCTGACCCTCTTCACAGCCTGCATCACCGGGACCCCAAAGCCCTCTCCTGCCTGGCTCCTTTCCAAACCCTCATGCGGGTCTGCAGGTGGCTGGGGCCTGGGGGAGCGTCCTGGGGACCACCCCTGCCATCTGCTACAGCCTGTCCCTCTGCTCAAACACCCTGATCGGGGACACCAGAGTCCTAGCCGGCTCTGCGGGTGGCTGACAGGACACGCCTGTGCCTCTCGCACTCAGGCTCAAAAACCAAAACCTCACGGTCACATTCAGAAGGCCATCAGCGTACTCAAACATTTGGGCATTACGTAGGGAATGATTTCAAAGTAAGTCGGAAGCACAGAGATTCGCCTCACATCCACGCGGCAATGATTATCACTTACCAACCACGAGGAGACTCGCCGAGTGCCTACATCACGTCCTGCCAGCTCCACCCGAACCATGATATTGGTCGGGGGGGGGGATGCTTCTCTGGGACTTTCAGATAAACATACATGCACGAGGTCATCAGGACCGGGGCCTAAGCGGCTCCTAGTCGGGGGACAGGCAGGGCAAAAGCCAGGCTGTGCAGACCGAGGCCAGGTTCTGGAGAGAGTGGGCGCTGTGGGCAGCAGGGTCACCCCTGAGGGGGACTCGGGGCTGGGCCCCACGGGGACGCCCCCGACCCCAACGGGGCCGTTCGGCAGCTGGCGGCTGCCCTCCTGACAGAGACTCAGCACAGCCCCGCGGGGACGGATGGGTGCAGCTCAGGGACCTAAGGGCGCGGGTTGCTTGAGGGAAATGCCCTCCGCCAGCTCCCTGTGGGGCAGCCTCTCTCTGGAACACCTCCAACCCTGCCCAGGGCCTTAAAGGCACAGAGTCTGGCATCTCACATCTAAGGGTCAAAGGTGCAGGACTTAAGACCCTGGGGGAGGAAACACAGTGGTCTGTGTCTGAGTTGTCATGGCTTGAGGACTAACCCCCGACCCCGGTGTGCCTTCGATACAGATGGCCGTGACAAAAATGCTTCTGCTCAGGATTCAGTGGCAAAGGGTCATCACATGACCCCTCCTAAGTGAAGAGGACTCTGGCAGTGCTGTGTCCCCTCTTGTGCGGGGAGGAGAGGAAGACAAGATGGGGACGAGCACCTGACGGCTCTCCAATGCCACACTGCCTAGTAGAGGCTCAACAAAAGCAGCGCTTACCATTTGTGATGACAAAATCCCCTTCTTTTCCGGCAGGAGTGTCTGAGCAGGTTCCATTGGCCCTGAAATTCTCCACCTTTTCCAAGTGCCCACCTGCTATATGGCAGGTGCTTCAAATCCAGGATCCCACGTAATGTTCACGTTGTCGTACGGCGCTCAGCAGGGAGGGCTGCCTCTTTAGCCCCCGGCGCCGTCTGCACCTCCCACTGCAGTGACCTCCCAATCCCATTAGGCCCAGGAGTTGCCTCTTCCTTTCGATGCCAGGTCACAGCCCAAACCTGTGGGTCTCTGATGCCGCCGTATTTCTGCACCTGCCTGAACGCGGGGACACTGGCGGACGTTGCTTCTTAGTGGCTAGGACTTATTTCTAGTATTATTCTGATCCCAGACTCTGTCCTTCTCCCCTCTGGAAATTGCTTTCTTTTCATGACATCTCAGAGAATTTGCAGCTCCATAGGAAACGGAATAGAAAACCAGTCAAAATTGCTGTTCTGTGTGTTTTACTCCTGGAGGATATATTATTCAATTTGGATGTGTGTGTGTGTGTCTGTCGGCATGGAGGGAAGGGTGGTGATTTCCCCAGCTGGGTGCAGCTCACGCAAAGCTCCCAGGATTCCAGTCACACGGCGACTCCTTTCCACTTCGGCAGCCTCTGTTCTTTCAAACCCCCTATTTTCATTCATTTCATCCCACTGATATCTAGACCTTGCTCACAAGTGGCCAAAGTAAACTCCAGGTGACTAAAATGGTCGTTTCCATACAGTTGGTAATTGGCTCTCCCAGGGCAGGGAGAGGAGGGCCAGCCCCGGGAATACCGAGCAGGGCTTCAAAGATCAAGACCCTCATTTCTCTGGAAATCCTTGCAGATGGCGGGTATGAAACACCTACCTCTTCACTGTGGCCCACTGCAATGCAACAAGAGCCAGCACCCCTTCCTTCCTGCCCCAGGGCGAGATTTCTCTCGGCTTTATCCACGACCCAGAAGGACATCTCACAGCAATGTCCCATTTCAGACTTTCCCCTGCAACCCAAGACACACCCTCTGCATGTCTGGCTGCTGCCACCACCCAGCTTCATCACCATCACCTCCCACAGAAGGAACCCCCACTTCCCAAAGGCCCGAAGTGCCCTGGCTCGGGACACTTAACACTCCAGGGCTCGCTCCTGGAGCCCCACCGCCTCGTCCCATGTTGTCTTATTCTGTGGGACTTAGGGGACGTCTCACCACCTTCCTCATGTGACAGTGGCTCCTAGACCATCACTCCAGGGGTGGGTGTGTCCTGCTTTTCCTAGCGTTCCCGCTACTAACACAGGCCCTTCCGGAGAGCAGAGGCTCCGTGGAGGTCTGCGGAATAAACAAGCCAGTGGGCAGGGGGCTTATTGACGCAGATGAAACTTCTCCTACTTTCTTAAAATACCCGTGCAAATCCAACTCAACAGAGATAGTTCGTTTTATTTACAGAATGACAGACAAGACAGGGAAGCAAGAATTGGAACAACAATGACTTTTATTTTTCTATTTCTTCCCCCATCTATATCACTGCTGAGTACTTCCACATTTCCAGAGCAGTTCTGATTCCAATTCCCTGTTATCTTGTACACGGCCACAAAACGAACTGGGAGATTTCCCAACCTCTCTTACAAAACAGCAAAACTCTTGTTCCTGAACTGAATTAGTGCAAATACCTGTGGGATTAACGTCATACGCAAAGTTAGACACTGAAGCTTGTTTAGTCTTCTATTCAAAGAACCAACATTTGAAAAATTCCTAAAGAAAACAGACATGGAAGTCCATGTCAACATACACAACAGGAACCCAAAATGCTGCACACCGGCTTCCCCCAACTCGCCCGGCTCTCACTGCTTAGAAGGCTGACCGCTCCCTCTTCAAACTCAGAGTGAAGGATCAGCCCCCCTTCCTGCCCCACGGGAGAAGCTGCTGGACGTGGGACTGGCTGCTGCACTGGCTCAGGCTCCCTCTTCCTCATCGCTCACACTCCCTGCAGACACGGATGGGAAGAACCTGGGATCCATGCTATTGCTCCTGAGCAGATGCTGCAGGACCTGCCACTTGCTGGTCTCCGCGTAGGCCCGGGGACCCCACAGGAACTCGTAGCGGGCAGGGTCGCTGTGGGGCACGTGCCGGTACTTCAGGTAGCCCGTCTGCACCCACACTTCGGTGAGCAGCTCCCTCCCACCACAAAACCCCAGGGTGTCTAGCATTCCCCAAACCTCCTCCTCAGGGGCGCGGTCACCGAACAGGGTGACCATGGTCAGGACCAGCAAAGGGAGGCTGGCCTCGGGCGTGCACTGCCAGTCGCTCAGCACTGCATCCCAGGTGAGGCCCAGGGTGGGGACCAGGACGTAGGTGCGCTCGCGGGGGTCCACCTCCTCCACGTCCACGCCAAACACCAGATACAGGCACTCGCAAACGAGGCGGAAGACCACGGGGAAGTGGTCCCGATGCTCCCGGAGGACCGTACTCAGCATCTCCGCCTTGGAGGTCGGCTCCCCGGTACGAAACTTGAGGAGCAGGAACCCCACCAGGTCAGCCATCAGCACAACAAGTGCCTCGCGGGGCAAGGGCTCGGCATAGGCGGAGAGGGAAGGGGCACCAGGGGAGGCGGAGGACGAGGGGGATGCGGCCTCCTCCCCCGCAGCCCCCAGCAGCGGCGCCTCCACCGGACCCTGGGCCGGGACTGGGGCCTCAAGGTCGGCCTCAGGCTGGCGGAGCTCACTCATCTCGACCGGGGGCCTGATCACTGGGGTCGGTCCGCCCACGGGAGTGTGGGCACGGGTGACAGGCGTGAACCTCATACCTGGGGAAGAGAGGGGGTGTGAGCGGCCTCGGCGGAGAAAGGCACCCTGGGCAGCTCTGACAAAGGCCACTTACAGGTCTCGTCTTAAGGGCTGCCCTCGGGCCTCACAGGGGCGCTCCTCCTGGGCGGCCTGTCCCCTGCCAACCTGAAGAAGGAAGTGAGGGGGCTCCTCGGGGTGCAGCCAGCACGGCCCCAGGTTCTGGGGCTGACAGGGCGGTGGGGTGACTTGGGTGTTGTGGGGTCCCCTCTGTTCTGGGAGGGGGAGCCCCTGGGTACACACTCAGGGCACGCACCTCCCCTTGGCTCCTGGCGCCGCCTGGGCCTCCTCTGCTCTGTGCCCTGAGGACACGGTCCTCAGACCTGGGCCTTCGCCTCCCGGTTCCTGGAGCCCCTGTAAGAGGAATGGAGGGCGCACCTCTTGTGTACACTGTGGCACAGCTCTGGGCCTCGGTGCTGGTAGGAGGATTGGGCCGGACTCTGTGAGGTCCCCCCAGTTCTGAGTTCTGGGGTGGGTGGTCCCCTCGGGGCTCGCTCGTCGTGCTCACTGTTCCCCTTAAGGGCCTGGACCCTCCCCTTTGCAGGCCGGAGGGGAAACTCAGAACAGGACCCCGAATCTGAACAGAAAGCAGTGAGGGGGCCCCACAGGTGGCCGCACCTGCCCAGGGCCTCCCGAGGGTCCTAGGATGGGGAGATGCTGGGTCCTCACCTCCTCCTCACATCCTGCCTGGCCTCCCAGCGCTGACCACAGGGGCAGGTTTCTGTCGAGGCCCCTGTTCCAGGGCTGGGGGTCTGCTCAGTCCTCCCTCGGGGTCCTGGGAGTCCACCCTCTGCGGACCTGAAGGCTCACCCCTCACACCAAACACCTGACCTCCTGAGGACCCCGACCCAGAGGTCAGGAAACATCTCATCTGCTGACCGCGCTCTGGCGCCTCCAAGGCCCCCGCGGAAGGGCAAAGGATCCCTCCCTGTGTCGGGGTCTAACGTCCTCAGTCCTTCCTTCCTCGCGTGCAGGCTGGACTCTGGGCAGGACCTGGGATTGTCCCGTCTGCCAGTGTGAGTCCCTGCTCCTTATACCAGGTCTCCAGTCTCTCCGAGACCCTGACGTCAGGACGTCAGGACAGGCCTACCGTGCTCATCCCGCCCCGGGGCCTCCCACGGCCACCTGCAAGGGCGGTGATCTGGTGGGTCCCTTTTGTCCTCCCTCAGGGTCCCCTCAGTCCTGCCTAAGGGCCCTAACCTTAGTCCACCAGGGACCTGACATTTTACCCTCTGCTCTCATGAGACCCCGTCCCTTATCCCAGGTCCCCAGCTTCTCTGAGACCCGGATGTCAGGAAGTGTTGCACGTGGCGGCCTCCCAGGGCCAACTCAGTTCTGGGTTGCAGGCTGCCCTCAGTGCTCCCTCAGGGCCCTCACCTTGACTCCACACAGAACCTGGGATTCTCCGCAGTGCCCAGCAGACACCCCGCCCCTTATACCCCCTCTGCAGCCTCTCTGAGACCCCGCCCCGTGCTCTCCCTCTCCAGGGTGTCTGAGACCCGGATGTCAGGAAGTGCTGCACCTGTTCATCCCGCCCTATGGCTGGAAGGGGCAACTCGGTCCTGGGATCCAGGTTCCCCTCAGTCCACACTCAGTGCTCTCACCCTCACTCCACATAAGACCTGGGATTCTCTCCTGTGCCCGCCTAGGATCCCGCCCCTTATATCCCCTTCCCAGCCTCTCTGAGACTCCGCCCCGTACTCCCCCTCCCCAGCGTCTCTGAGACCCGGATGTCAGGAAGTGCTGTACGTGCTCATTCTGCCCTATGGCCTCCCAGGGCCAACTCTGTTCTGGGGTCCAGGCTCCCCTCAGTCCTCCCTCAGGGCACTCACCTTCACTCAACGAAGGACCTGGGATTCTCTCCCGTGCCCACCAGACACCCCGACCCTTATACCCCCTCTCTAGCCTCTCTGAGACCCCGCCCCGTGCTCCCCCTCCGCAGCGTCTCTGAGACCCGGATGTCAGGAAGTGCTGCACGTGCTCATCTCGCCCTATGGCCTCCCAGGGCCAACTCTGTTCTGGGGTCCAGGTTCCCCTCAGTCCTCCCTCTGGGCCCTCACCTTGACTCAAGGAAGGACCTGGGATTCTCTCCCGTGCCCACCAGACACCCCAACCCTTATACCCCCTCCCTAGCCTCTCTGAGACCCCGCCCCGTGCTGCCCCTCCCCAGCGTCTCTGAGACCCGGATGTCAGGAAGTGCTGCACGTGGTCATCCCGCCCTATGGCCTCCCAGGGCCAACTCTGTTCTGGGGTCCAGGCTCCCCTCAATCCTCCCTCAGGGCACTCACCTTGACTCAACGAAAGAGCTGGAATTCTCTCCCGTGCCCACGAGACACTCCGACCCTTATACTGCCTCCCAGCCTCTCTGAGGCCCAGCCCCGTGCTCCCCATCCGCAGCGTCTCTGAGACCCGGATGTCAGGAAGTGCTGCACGTGGTCATCCCGCCCTATGGCCTCCCAGGGCCAACTCTGTTCTGCGGTCCGGGCTCTCCTCAGTCTTCCCTCAGGGCCCTCACCTTGACTCCCCGGAGGACCTGGGATTCTCTCCCGTGCCCACCAGACACCCCGACCCTTATACCCCCTCCCTAGCCTCTCTGAGACGCCGCCCCGTACTCCCCTCCCCAGCGTCTCTGAGACCCGGATGTCAGGAAGTGCTGCACGTGCTCATCCCGCCCTATGGCCTCCCAGGGCCAACTCTGTTCTGGGGTCCAGGTTCCCCTCAGTCCTCCTTCAGGGTGCTCACCTTGTCTCCACGCAGGACCTGGGATTCTCTTCCGTGCTCAGCAGACACCCCGACCCTTATACCGCCACCCCAGCCTCTCTGAGACCCTGCCCCGTGCCCCCCCTCCACAGCGTCTCTGAGACCCGGATGTCAGGAAGTGCTGCACGTGCTCATTATGCCCTATGGCCTCCCAGGGCCAACTCTGTTCTGGGGTCCAGGCTCCCCTCAGTCCTCCCTCAGGGTGCTCACCTTGACTCAACGCAAGACGTGGGATTCTCTTCCGTGCCCACCAGACACCCCGACCCTTATACGCCCTCCCCAGCGTCTCTAAAACCCGGATGTCTGGAAGTGCCGCACTTGTTCATCCCGCCCTATGGCCTCCCAGGGCCAACTCTGTTCTGGGGTTCAGGCTCTCCTCAGTCCTCCCTTAGGGCTCTCACCTTGACTCCACGGAGGACCTGGGATTCTCTCCCGTGCCCACGAGACACCCCGACCCTTATACTGCCTCCCAGCCTCTCTGAGGCCCCGCCCTGTGCTCCCCATCCGCAGCGTCTCTGAGACCCGGATGTCAGGAAGTGCTGCACGTGGTCATCCCGCCCTATGGCCTCCCAGGGCCAACTCTGTTCTGCGGTCCGGGCTCTCCTCAGTCTTCCCTCAGGGCCCTCACCTTGACTCCACGCAGGACCTGGGATTCTCTTCCGTGCTCAGCAGACACCCCGACCCTTATACCGCCACCCTAGCCTCTCTGAGACCCCGCCCCGTACTCCCCTCCCCAGCGTCTCTGAGACCCGGATGTCAGGAAGTGCTGCACGTGCTCATCTCGCCCTATGGCCTCCCAGGGCCAACTCTGTTCTGGGGTCCAGGTTCCCCTCAGTCCTCCTTCAGGGTGCTCACCTTGTCTCCACGCAGGACCTGGGATTCTCTTCCGTGCTCAGCAGACACCCCGACCCTTATACCGCCACCCCAGCCTCTCTGAGACCCCGCCCCATGCCCCCCCTCCGCAGCGTCTCTGAGACCCGGATGTCAGGAAGTGCTGCACGTGCTCATCCCGCCCTATGGCCTCCCAGGGCCAACTCTGTTCTGGGATCCAGGCTCCCCTCAGTCCTCCCTCAGGGCGCTCACCTTGACTCAACGCAAGACGTGGGATTCTCTTCCGTGCCCACCAGACACCCCGACCCTTATATGCCCTCCCCAGCGTCTCTAAAACCCGGATGTCTGGAAGTGCCGCACTTGTTCATCTCGCCCTATGGCCTCCCAGGGCCAACTCTGTTCTGGGGTTCAGGCTCCCCTCAGTCCTCCCTTAGGGCTCTCACCTTGACTCCACGGAGGACCTGGGATTCTCTCCCATGCCCACGAGACACCCCGACCCTTATACTGCCTCCCCAGCCTCTCTGAGACTCCGCCCCGTACTCCCCCTCCCCAGGGTCTCTGAGACCCGGATGTCAGGAAGTGCTGCACGTGGTCATCCCGCCCTATGTCCTCCCAGGGCCAACTCTGTTCAGGGGTTCAGGCTCCCCTCGGTCCTCCCTCAGGGCCCTCACCTTGACTCTGCGCAGGACCTGGATTCTCTCCTGTGCCCGCCTGAGACCCCGTCCCTTATACCCGCTCCACAGTCTCTGTCAGACCCTCACCCTTATACCCTTCCCTGCCTTCAGCCCTGGGAGGCCCTGGGGCGGAATGAGCACTTGGCAGCGAGTCCTCACTTACGTATCCAGGTCTCAGAGAGGCTTCGGAACAGGTATAAGCGTCTGCTCTCAGGTGTGCTATGGCTAGAATCCCAGGTCCTGCGTGGAGTCAAGGTGAGGGGTCTGAGGGAGGACTGAGGAAAACGTGGACCCCAGAACAGAGTTGGCCCCTTGAGGTCATAGGACGGGATGAGCACATCAGCACTTCCTGACTTCCGGGTCTCAGAGAAGCTGGGGACCTGGGATAAGGGGTGGGGTCGCATGAGGGCAGAGGGTAAAATGTCAGGTCCCTGGTGGACTAAGGCCCCGGGGCGGGATGAGCACGGTAGGCCTGTCCTGACGTCCTGACGTCAGGGTCTCGGAGAGACTGGAGACCTGGTATAAGGAGCAGGGACTCACACTGGCAGACGGGACAATCCCAGGTCCTGCCCAGAGTCCAGCCTGCACGCGAGGAAGGAAGGACTGAGGACGTTAGACCCCGACACAGGGAGGGATCCTTTGCCCTTCCGCGGGGGCCTTGGAGGCGCCAGAGCGCGGTCAGCAGATGAGATGTTTCCTGACCTCTGGGTCGGGGTCCTCAGGAGGTCAGGTGTTTGGTGTGAGGGGTGAGCCTTCAGGTCCAGAGGGTGGACTCCCAGGACCCCGAGGGAGGACTGAGCAGACCCCCAGCCCTGGAACAGGGGCCTCGACAGAAACCTGCCCCTGTGGTCAGTGCTGGGAGGCCAGGCAGGATGTGAGGAGGAGGTGAGGACCCAGCATCTCCCCATCCTAGGACCCTCGGGAGGCCCTGGGCAGGTGCGGCCACCTGTGGGGCCCCCTCACTGCTTTCTGTTCAGATTCGGGGTCCTGTTCTGAGTTTCCCCTCCGGCCTGCAAAGGGGAGGGTCCAGGCCCTTAAGGGGAACAGTGAGCACGACGAGCGACCCCGAGGGGACCACCCACCCCAGAACTCAGCACTGGGGGGACCTCACAGAGTCCGGCCCAATCCTCCTACCAGCACCGAGGCCCAGAGCTGTGCCACAGTGTACACAAGAGGTGCGCCCTCCATTCCTCTTACAGGGGCTCCAGGAACCGGGAGGCGAAGGCCCAGGTCTGAGGACCGTGTCCTCAGGGCACAGAGCAGAGGAGGCCCAGGCGGCGCCAGGAGCCAAGGGGAGGTGCGTGCCCTGAGTGTGTACCCAGGGGCTCCCCCTCCCAGAACAGAGGGGACCCCACAACACCCAAGTCACCCCACCGCCCTGTCAGCCCCAGAACCTGGGGCCGTGCTGGCTGCACCCCGAGGAGCCCCCTCACTTCCTTCTTCAGGTTGGCAGGGGACAGGCCGCCCAGGAGGAGCGCCCCTGTGAGGCCCGAGGGCAGCCCTTAAGACGAGACCTGTAAGTGGCCTTTGTCAGAGCTGCCCAGGGTGCCTTTCTCCGCCGAGGCCGCTCACACCCCCTCTCTTCCCCAGGTATGAGGTTCACGCCTGTCACCCGTGCCCACACTCCCGTGGGCGGACCGACCCCAGTGATCAGGCCCCCGGTCGAGATGAGTGAGCTCCGCCAGCCTGAGGCCGACCTTGAGGCCCCAGTCCCGGCCCAGGGTCCGGTGGAGGCGCCGCTGCTGGGGGCTGCGGGGGAGGAGGCCGCATCCCCCTCGTCCTCCGCCTCCCCTGGTGCCCCTTCCCTCTCCGCCTATGCCGAGCCCTTGCCCCGCGAGGCACTTGTTGTGCTGATGGCTGACCTGGTGGGGTTCCTGCTCCTCAAGTTTCGTACCGGGGAGCCGACCTCCGAGGCGGAGATGCTGAGTACGGTCCTCCGGGAGCATCGGGACCACTTCCCCGTGGTCTTCCGCCTCGTTTGCGAGTGCCTGTATCTGGTGTTTGGCGTGGACGTGGAGGAGGTGGACCCCCGCGAGCGCACCTACGTCCTGGTCCCCACCCTGGGCCTCACCTGGGATGCAGTGCTGAGCGACGTGCAGAGCACGCCCGAGGCCGGCCTCCTGGTGCCGGTCCTGGGCGTGATCACCCTGTTCGGTGACCGCGTCCCTGAGGAGGAGGTTTGGGGAGTGCTCGGCAACATGGGGGTGTGTGCCGGGAGGGAGCCCTGCATGTATGGGGAGCCCAGGGAGCTGCTCACCAAAGTGTGGGTGCAGGAGGGCTACCTGGAGTACCGGCAGGTGCCCCACAGCGACCCTGCCCGCTACGAGTTCCTGTGGGGTGCCCGGGCCTACGCGGAGACCAGCAAGCATCTGCTCAGGGTCAGTAGCTTGGATCCCAGGTCCTTCCCATCCCTGTGTGCAGGGGGTGTGAGCGACGAGGAAGAGGGAGCCTGAGCCAGAGCAGCAGCCAGGCTCCTTCCAGGCCCAAGTTCACTGGTAGCAAGTGAGGCTGGTCCTTCACTCTGAGTTTGAAGAGAGAGCGGTCGAGTTTCCAAGTAGTGAGGGCCCCTGCGAGTGGGGGGAACATGGTGTGTAGCATCTTTGGGTTCCTCTTGTGTAAGATGACATGGAATATCATCTGTGTTTTCTTTAGGAATTTTTCAAATATTGTTCCATTTAAGAGAAGGCTTAATAAGCTTCAGTATCTAAGTTTGCAAATGACATTAATCACACATGTATTTGCACTAATTCAGTTCAACGACAAGAGTTTTGCAATTGTGTAAAACAAATTGTAAGATCCCCATATTATTTTGTGGTGGTGAACAAGATAACATGGCATTGGAATAGGAATCTACTTGGAAATGTGAAAGTAATTAGCAGTACAACTGAAGGCCACCACGTTTTTCCTCGGGACACCCCGTCGTCTGCTCAGTGGTGGGTACCCTGCTGTGGGACTTTCCTGTTCCAGCCATAGGGCAGGGCCAGGCCCCGAGCATGTGGGCCAGAGGGGGAGTGGCTGACCTGGGGGAGCGGGCATTGCTGGCACCCATCTTCCTGGCGAGACACCACCCGCAGGGCCCTCAGGAAGGGAGGCAGTGGGGGGATGGAGGGCCGCCAGGTGGGGTGTAGTGGAGGCACATTGTTGGGGACACTGGTGGGGGGGCCGTGACCCCCGGACTCTGGTGGCTGTTACAAGTTCCTCTCTGTGTTATCATGCCCTCTGTTCAATGGTTTCAGTCAAAGTTTCTCTTAGTAAAGTTCTCTGAAAGTTTCAGCTGAGTCTGGCCTCTGCTGTGGGCAATGGAGGGAAAGGGATGCTGCAGGTGAGGGCGGGGGTCAAGAGTCCGATTCCTGCTCAGCACCCATGGGACACCCCTCCAGTGAGAGGGTAGGGTAGGCACTTTGCAGACCCAGAGATGGTGAGCGCTTTTTTCCATTTCATAGGTGAATTGTAAAGTTTTAGCAAAAACTGATAATTGCCTAAAAAGGCAGTAGAGAAGTTAAAATGTAAATGAAAACCTTGATTATCTCAGCAGGAAAAAGGGAACATAGGAGCAACAATAGATGGACAGACACTGCTATGGACTGAATATTTGTAAACCTCTCCCCCTCATTCACCTGTTAAATTCTAACCCCCAAAGGGATGGCATTTGGAGGTGGGGCCCTGGGAAGTGATTAGCCCATGAGGGGGGAGCCCTCATGAATGAGATTACCTCCCTTATAAAAGAGGCCCCAGACGGCTGCCTCATCCTCTTGTGCCATGTGAGAAGATGGCTAGTTGATACAGCTAGACAAGAAATCAGTCCATGTGAAGAAGAGCTTTATTACTATTATTTATTACTCAGCCGTACAAAGGAACGAAATTGGGTCATTTGTAGAGATGTGGATGGATCTAGAGACTGTCATACAGAGTGAAGGAAGTCAGAAAGAGAGAAACAAATATCGTGTATTAATGCACATATGTGGAACCTAGATAAGTGGTACAGATGAACCGCTTTGCAGGGCAGAAATAGAGACACAGACGTAGAGCACAAACATGGGCACCAAGGTGAGGAAATGGTGGGGGCGGGGGGTGGTGGTGTGATGAATTGGGAGATTGGGATTGACATATGTACCCTAATATGTATAAAAGGGATAACAAATAACCTGTTGTATAAAAAAATTAAATTAAATTAAAAAAAGAGAAAGAAAAAAGAATAACTTGATGACATTATCAATCACAGTAGAAAACCACCTGTAAAGACAAATGGACGTACTTGCCACAACGGGCTCTGCATCGCCAAGTTCGCTCCCCCAACTCCGCAGCCTTGCAGGAGGCCTTCCTATTGGTGGAAGGCCAATGGGCGTGAAGGCGCCAAGCCTTGGGACCTCAGGCCCTCAGTGCGCATGGCTACTGCTGCTTCCGTGGCAGAGCGCCTCCTCACGTGCTCTTCTGATCCAACCAGTTTCTCGGTAAAGAGACGTCTAGAACTTTCTCCCTCATCTTCCTGGGGCTTCCGGGAGCACCCGGAAGCCCACGTGGCGTTCGCACAGAGTGCCTGGGACAGTCGGCGGCACAGTTCCTGGCTGCTCTGCTGAGACGAGCTCTTCAGCCCCTCGTGAGCGGGACTCCGGAGCCATCCAGAGAGTCAGAGCGAGTCAGGAGACAGGCGGGGGCTTTGCCGGGGGCTGGACTCCGCAGGTACCGGGGGCCCTGGGAAGGAGTGGAGGTCGGGGGAGGGCTACGGGCTGCTCGGTTGGGAGTGGGGGAGCGGCGGCGGAGGGTAGCGGGCTGAAGGGGGGCTGAGGGAAGGGTCCCCCAGTGAGCGGGTCAGAGGGGAGGACCGCTGGCTTCCGGGGTGGCTGGTGGGGGGCGTTCTGGAGTCGGGGTGCAGAGGGTGGGGCTAATGGCTAAGCGTGGGGGGGGGCCTGAGCGGAGGGCTTCCTGCTGGTCGGGTGGGGCCGGCCTTGGGGGCCAGAGGAGAGGACGACTGGCTGCGGGGCTGGGGAGGACGGGACGGGACGGGACGGACGGGACGGGACGGGACGGACGGGACGGGCGGGCCCCACCCCCGGGGCCGAGACGGGAGGGGAGGGCTAACGGCTGCGGCGTGTGGCGGGAGGAAGGCTGAGGCGGGGGTCGATGGGGAGGACTCCCGGGCGCGGGTGCGGTAGGCGTTAGGGGAGCTCCCGCCGGGGCGGGGCGTGGGGTGGGGGGGAGGACGCTCGTGGCAGTTAGGGGGCTCCGGCTCCCGGGTGGGCGGGGGCAAGACGGGTGGGCTCTGCGTCTGGGGTACGAGAAGCGAGAGCTCCTGACGCTGAGTGTGCTCGGGGGAGGACAAAACAGTATTTCCTCAGGCAAGTCTGAAAATTCCAGACCTGGTTAGCCTCCAAAAGATTTCACTTTGAGCATGTTTGTTCACTTTGCAAATTAAGTATTGAGGTTCTATGGCCACAGGTATTTGGGCCCTTGAAGCTAATAGGTAGCCAGCCCAGACAGCTTCTAGGCCCTGGACAGGCTAGTCAAAGAACTAAAATCTTAAACGCACCAACACCATTAGCTGTCCATTCTGTGCAGTGACAGCTTTAGTGCCCTATCCCTGCATGGGTTGCAATGTCAAATCAGGGAGTCTCCTACAGGTTGTTGCAAATGTCAATGCTCACTCCAGAAGCCTTCTGGGTGCAGTGTCTTTGTTGCCACTAACCACAGACTAGGGACGTATCTAACTAACCTGGAGAATACTAGAGGCTAATTTGAAAAGAAGTCATGGGAATTCTTGAAATTTAAAACTTCTGTTGCCTGAATTAAGAAAATATTCTGGTTCCCTAGTGGCTCAGTGGTTAATAATCTGCCTCCCAATGCAGGGGACACGGGTTCAATCCCTGGTCCAGGAAGATCCCACATGCTGCGGAGCAACTAAGCTACCGTGTGCCATAACTACTGAGCCTGCACGCCACAACTACTTAAGCCTGCGTACTCTAGGGTCTGCACACCACAACTACTGAGGCCTGCATGCTCTAGGGCCCGCGTGCCATAACTACTGAGCCCGCGTGTTGCTACTACTGAAGCCTGAGCGCCTAGAGCCCGCGCTCCACAACAAGAGAAGCCACTGCAAGGAGAAGCCCGCGCACCGCAAGGAAGAGTAGCCCCCGCTAGTGGCAACTAGAGGAAGTCCCGCACAGCAATGAAGACCCAATGCAGCCAAAAATAAATAAAATAAAATAAAATATTCCAATAGAAGGAATGATACCATTGATGACTAAATTAGATAGCTGAAAGTTAACACTGAGTAACTCTCCCAGGAAGACAAAGAAGTGGAAACCGTGAGGAAAAGAGCACTAACAGGATTTCCCAAAAGAGAAACAAAGGAAAAAGGAATACAACTTCTTCCCTTGGGATGTGGAGAGCTCCCTGTACTGCGTGTCTCCTCTCCTCCCGCCCCCACGCCTCTCCAGCTGCAGTGCTCCATCGGATCTTGTCTTCCTCCTTGAGTGTTCTCAATGGGAAAAAACTGTTCCAGAGCGTTATAACCTGGCTGAATCCATCGCCGCCCAGAGCAACTCCCCAGAGCAGCCTCGGCCAGCCCACGTTAACTCTGGTTGGGACGTCCGGACTGGTTGTGATCCGCCCCCATTTGGACGGTATGTGTACCGCACACACGTGTTCCCTGCAGGAATCGAGGAGAAACACCTTCTGTTCCCCAGCATACTGTGGGGAAAGCACTTCCTGAGCCGTTCAGGCTTGTGAGGGGCTGCAGCAAGCTTAGCAGCATCCCCATCACTTCTCAGAGCCTTCCCCCCTCGGCCAGTCAAGAGGCCGCGCTGTCTGGACCACTGCCCTCTGCTGGTGGGAGGTCCTAGTGCGGTCACAGACTTGGAATCTAGCCCCCTGTCTCTGTGAGCCTGACAGTTAAAGCTTCTCTCCTCCAGGCTTTTAAGGGTATTTGAAACAGTAAAGACAGTCCGATATACAGGTAATTTTCCTTAAATGCTTAGGAGTGTTTGATTAGTTTTGTAGCCAGTGTTTAAAGGTTTGGGGAAAGTTACTTTGTCAAATCCAGAACTAACAAGGGAATATTCATTCAGAGCAATCTTGGCCATTTGTCTTTCTAAAGTTATTATTATTATCTGGTTGCTTTAAAGTTCATAAGATTGATTTAAAGGGCATTAAACAGAGTACAAATAGCAGTGACTATTTCTATGTCTTCCCCCTTTCCCCTGAACCTTACGTACAACCATAGGCGGCCTCTGACGTGGTCTAGGGCATCCTGATCTCCAGTCAGTCTCTGTCTCCATTTTCCCAGCATCCTGCCATGCATAGCCATCCCATGTCCCCTAGATTTCTTGTGCACCACGGTGATGGCAGATTCATTACAGCTTTAAGATTCTGCCAAAGTGCCACTAATTAATTAAGAATTTATTAATATGGTCCCTCGAATCATTGGCCTCTGACCAAGCCTCTCCCCTAGAGTGCTCGCTTAAAGAATGAGGACCCTGTAACTCTATTCACTGTTGCCTTCGCTTGTCTACCTCACAAACCACTCACAGGGGCGTAAACATTGATCCAAGTCCTCAGATTCCCCTTTAATTTCTCTGTCCATTCCTCAGTCACAGGGAGATCCCCAAGGTCAAAATCTTTATGCATTGTTCCTACCGCTGGAGCCTGGGCACCCAAGCACGTTGGCAGTTGCCTCTCCAAAGCTCCTGCCTCCTCTGTGACCGTCTGGCATTTATCAGTGGCACACTAGGTGTGTATGGAAGTTGTGGCTGACACTTAAACAGTTAGACTTGGTCCCGTATGAGCTTTCTATGGCTGCTCTAACAAATTACCACAAACTGGGTGGTATAAAACAATAGAAATTTATTCTATCACAGTTCTGGAGGCCAGAAATTCAAAATTATTATCACTGAGCTGAATCCAAGGTTGACAGGGCTGAGCTACCTCTGGAGGCTCTAGAGTAGAATTCTTCTTTGCCTCTTCCAGCTTCTGTTGGCTGCCAGCATTCCTTGGCTTGTGTCTGCATCACTTCAAGGTCAGCATCTTCCAATCTCTTTGTGCTGCTTCACATCACCTTCTCCTCTTCTGTATGTGTGTGTGTGTGTGTGTGTGTGTGAGAGAGAGAGAGAGAGAGAGAGAGAGACAGAGAGAGAGACAGACAGAGAGAGAGACAGAGAGAGAGACAGACAGAGAGACAGAGAGACAGAGAGAGACAGAGAGAGACAGAGACAGAGAGAGACAGAGAGAGAGAGAGAGAGAGAGAGATCTCCTCTGCTTCTGTCTTATAAGGACAGTTGTGATTGGATTTAAGGCCCATCCTGATAACCCAGGATAAACTCCCCATCTCAAAATGCTCCCTTCCCCTGATATCTTCTGTTGGAAACTTCCTGCAGATAATTGTGTAAAAAATCCACACAGTAAAACAAAGTCTTGGCTTTCTGGTTGAAAAATTATTCTTGACCTTTATATACCCATCCCCCAACCTGGGAGCTAATAGCTCCTGGCCCCAAGTTTGAAGGGAAAGGGTGATGCTTACAGCCGTCAGCCACTGACAGTCCTCCAAAGGAATAGTCTTAAACTTTTCATATGCTTCATAGTGTCACACTTGCAAGACAAACAACCTTCTCTCTTATTAATATAGACTTTGTCTCATGACATAATCTCAATGTCATAACATGCCATTCTTGACATAAGTTATGCAGGGGTAAAGATGGAGAAGAATAGAGCACATGAAGGGGATGCAGGGTCACACTCTGTCATCTTCAGCTCCGTGTGTAATATTGTGTCCAAAGTTTCCATGTGTACACACCAAATGATAACAGCGTTTACCTTTGAGGAAGAGAGCGAGGTTCAGGAAGGGGGTCAAAGATGGACTTTTGCTTTTCACTCAATTGTATCACCTAATATTGTAAGCGCTGAATAAATGTTTTGTTTGTCTAAGTAAAAAAATAAAAGATAAATATATGTGACTTACCAATCAAGAGGGAAAACAAGACACAAACAATACTTACAGAATGATCCCATTTAAATAAAATAAACCAAATTTTATATATATATATATATATATTTATATATTTATATGTATGAATGTTAAAGGAATAGGCAGCGCTCCGGAAGGATGTTCACTGAGAGGTTGACAGTGTTCATCTCTGTGGAGGTAAAGGGGACAGAAGTGGGAGTGTGACTCTCAGTGTTTCTTCTCTATACTTCCCACTGTTTGAATTCTTTACAATGAAAATACAGGCAGGTAGTATGGTGGGCGATTTTATGTGCCAACTTGGCTGGGCTGTACTGCCCAGTTGCTTGGTTACACATGTCTCTAGATGTTGCTGTGAAGGTATTTTTAGATGTGATTGACATTTGAATCAGTGGCTATAAATAAAGCTGATTATTTTCCATAATCTGAGTGCACTGCATCCAAAGAGTTGAAGGTCTTAAGAGAAAAGACTGAAGTCCCTCAAAGAGGAAGAAATTCTGCCTGCAGACTGCGTTCGGACTCAAGCTGTAACATTAACTCTTCCCTGGGTCTCCAGTCTACCTGCCTGCCCTGAAGAAGTCAGGTATCTATATATCTAAACTGTTTCAAACACGTACATTAGAGCTGAAAAGGCCTGGCTTGGAATTCCAGCTTCACCACTTCTAACTGTGTCCTTAACCAATTAAATTCAGCTTTATAGATTTCTACTTACTCATTGGTATAAACAAGGGAAATAATCATTTGCATTACTATGAAAATCAAACGATACTGTGCCTGGTACATTGAGCATTATCACAACTCAGCCAATGCCATTTATTGTGATTAAAAATGTTTTTCATTTTATGCTAAGAAAGCAGTAGGAAGAATTGAAGGGTTTTGAGCATGGAAGTAACATAATATGATTTGTTTTTTAAAAATAATTCTGGGGCTTCCCTGGTGGCGCAGTGGTTGAGAGTCCGCCTGCTGAGGCAAGGGACGCGGGTTCGTGCCCCGGTCCGGGAGGATCCCACATGCCACGGAGCGGCTGGGCCAGTGAGCCATGGCCGCTGAGCCTGCGCGTCCAGAGAGAAGCCACCGCGGAGAGAGGCCCGCGTACCGCAAAAAAAAAAAAAAAAAAAAGTGAAAAAAAATAATTCTGGCTGCTATATGAGGAATGCATAAGAAGGAGGCAAAGTGGATACAAGATCAGTTTAGGAGGCTATTGGACTAGTATAGGGGATATATGGTCATAACTTGGACTACATGGTGGTAGAAGAGATGAGAACAGGTGGTAAAATTTGAGAACCATTGAAGGTGTCATGATTTTATTGATTTGACTTCTGCTTATGGGTACGACAGGGTAGTTTTTGGCAGACAAACGCTCCTATAGAGAACAACAGGAAAATCCCATTAAAACATGACATGTGTCCCCACCACAAAAAATAAATGAAAATTATGTGATGTGACAGACATGTTAGCTAACCCTAAAGTGGTAACACATTGCAACATATGAATGTATGAAGTCAACACATTGTACGCCTTAAACTTACACAGTTATACATCAATTATATCTCATTTAAATGAATTTTTTAAAATAACAATAATGTAGAATAGTTGCATGAGGGTGGACCGGGACTGAATATAAGTGAGGAGGGTCGGGGGCTCTGTCCTAAAGCTTACCTTCATGGTGGGTTTGTTACCGAGCCCAAGCCCGTACTATTCGGCACATGACAGGCCAATAAATGGAGACACAAGGCGCTGAGGCAAGGAACAGCGACTTTATTCAGAAGGCCAGCAGACTGAGAAGATCGCAGATTCATATCCCAAAGAACCATTTTACCCAGGTTAGAATTCAGGCTCCTTTTATACTAAAAGGGGAGGGGGTGTGGCTGGCTGTTGCAGACCTCTCGGTGCTGGCCAGACCTCAGAGAGGACGTGATAGTCCCTTGTTCTCGCAGGTGTCCAGGTAGGTCAGGTCACGAAGTTCCTGTAAACCTTCAATAAGACAAATTTTATTTTCTGTTCTATAAGTTTTTATGTCTATATGAATGAAAGTGTTATGGCTTTAAAGGTTAAGCCTGGGAGGCAGAGCCTTGAGAAAAGACTATTGTATATTTCAGGCTATAGGCAATGTTCTTTTACTGATTGAAGAGACAAAGGTTCAGAGCCAGCATGACTAAGCACAGAGATTAGAGCTAAAGGAATAGATCGAATATGGAGTTAGGTTTGTTCTTCTCTGTTATAGATTCATGGGCTTTTGGTTTTCTACTATTCCTTGGACTGTTAATGTACACGATACATTATCTTTCTTTTGTATATATGCAATATTTAATAATAATAACATTCTAAATAGCAAAAACAATTTTTAAAAATATGACGAAAAAGATCAGTTTGAACCACTGGAGACCTCCTGAAGTGATCAGAACTTAAAGGGCCACCGTGCAGGAGAAGGAGAACCATGGGAAGGTACACTGGTATTTTGCAGCTGCTTCTCCTCTGGGGACATTTGCCAATTCTAGGGCAGTGAAGGAGGCTGAGAATTCAGGCTTCATCCAGGTAGATGGATATATCTGGGGACCAAAAAACCAGCACAGCTTTCAGTGGTCTCACGGGCCTGGAGACACAAAATTGGAGATTTAAGGAGCCAAGATTGCAATGACGAAGAAGAGATAGAGGACTGAGTCAGAAGCTAAGGAGCTAAGCAGAAAGCCTTTCTAAGACACAGAAGAGTTTTGTCTCATGTTAAGAAAAAGAAATAAAAGGTATTCATTATTAGAAAAGAAAACTGCTGTTATCTGAAGACAACATTTTCTGTGTAGAAAAATCTCATAGAATCTACCAAGAAAAAGCTGCTAGAAGTAATAAGTGAGTTTAGCAAGGTTGCAGGATACAGGAGGGAGGGACTTCAAAAGGGTATGAGAAGGGCTTCCCGGGTGGCACAGTGGTTGAGAGTCCGCCTGCCGATGCAGGGGACACGGGTTCGTGCCCGGGTCCGGGAAGATCCCACATACTGCGGAGCGGCTGGGCCCGTGAGCCATGGCCGCTGAGCCTGCGCGTCCGGAGCCTGTGCTCCGCAACGGGAGAGGCAGCGGCGGTGAGGGGCCCACATACCGCAAGAAAGAAGAAAAAAAGGGTATGAGAAAGCTTTATCAAACTGTACACTTTAAATATGTGCATTTTAATTATACCTGAGTAAAGTCATTTAAATAAAGATTAAGTGAAAAAGGAGATGGCTGACAGGTAGAGACAGAGAAAGGCAATGCCTGAAGGCCCTGAAGAGGTCGGAAAATGACCACAGCGGGGATGCTTGAATCACTGATTATCAAGGTGGGGGCAGTTACAGGAGATGACAAAGCCTGGAAAGTGACAGCAAAAGTGGGTGGCTGAGGTAGAGGTCACTTTTGTGCCCACTGCATACTCTGTTCTTTTTGCCTGAGCACAACCTCCCTCACTCTTTGCCTGGCCAACTCCTACTCATCCTTCAGGTCTCAGCATCCATGTCCCTTCACCAAGGGCACCTCAAGTGGCGCTCCTGCCTCCATCTAACTTAAGTTCCTAACACACTCCTGTAGCAGTCTCGTAGTACTTGCCTTTCTCAAGCACTTAACATAATGATTACATGTGTATTTGTGCAGTTCCTCCCGCAGTTCAAAGCTCCATGATGACAGGAACCATGAGTGGTTTCGCTGTCCATTGCACCTCCAGCACCTGGGGCAATGCATGGCAGAACACAGCTATATACATACTTATTGAATACATATTTATTAAATACGTAATAGGATGTTAAATGGAATGTTGCCCATCTCCTCAGGGTTTTAGCCCAAACCTGAGGACAGGAGGTGCCAAGTCCCTGCACGGTCTCCGTTCTCAACAGAAATACATCGAAATGCTTGTTATATAAATCAGCCTCAGATGGCCTCTGTGTATTGGCCCCTCACTTTTCTATTTCTTCATTGCGGGCTGAGATTCATTAGCTCAAAATCCCACTGGTGCCAAACTCCAGTTTTTACACATTAAATTATTTTTAAAATAGCCCAAGCCAGCAGATTATTAGTCAATTAGGGCCTGCCTGCCTTGCAATTCCCAGGACACCTTACCCCACATCCGCTGGTCATTGATAAGACGCCAAGCCACTGCTGCCCTTCAGAATTCTCTGGCCTGGAGGCTCCCCGCCGTGCTGCTGAGTGCCGTAACAGTTACCCTACCCTCCTCTCCTTCTGGGTGGTGCTCCCTCAGCCCACCCATAAGCCTCTGGATGGTCTCACGCTACGGAGCACACGCAACCCAATAAAGCTTGTTGCGTGCGAGCAGCTCCCAAATCCCTCAAACAAACCCCCTACAGCGCTGAATTTCCTAAAATACGGCAAAGCCACTCCCGCAAGCACCACCCCATCAATGCTAGTTAAGAGAAGATAAAATATTTCGAAGGTAATTTTTAAAGGAAATTTTTAGGAGGAAAGAGTGTTTTGGCTTTTCTCCTACCTTCACCATGAAAGAAGAGGAGTACTCTCTAGCCTCAAATGAAATGTGTCAGTTCAGGTCCGCCAGGAAGCCAATATGGAGTTAGAAAGTGCAAAAGATTTATTGAGAAAGATAAAGGGGGGTAGGCAGGAAGAGCCTTCAGACCACAGTGAATGTAAGACACCTGTGGAAGGAGGGAGATGGAAGAAGGGCTGGAAGGGAGCGCCTTAGACGATGGTGCAGCTTTGAGAAAGTCTTGGCCAGCCCACTGGGAGCTCTGGTGCAAAGACGGCCCATTGAGGAGTCCCACACTGAGCAGAAATAATTCTAGTAGCCCTGCTGTGCTAAGTCATAGACTGGGCGCTGCCTGGGAATAGCATGACCTCTGTGCAAATGCTGCAGTGGATCCTGAAAGCATTGCATCTGGGTGCTGTCAGCTGACTGCACTCCTGTCTTAAAGTGACATCTAAGTGGTGAACTTCCATAGCTGCCCCGGTCCACCCCTTGTGCCACACAGATCCACTATTCCATGTACGTATGTTCAGGGAGCAGTTTCTCTGTGGTTCCCATGTGCCTGTCTTCTTGAGTGTCCACTTAGAAGAGAGAAATTGGTGGGACACAGTACAACGCCATTGATGCAGTTGGTCTTGCAGCTGTGACAGCTACTCATTACCTCCCTCCTCCACTGCCCCTTCTAGGTCTCCCTCACCCTCTGCTATCACCTCCGCAGTCTTGGCCACTTTCCTTCATCCCTGAGGTCTGAGTCCCTGGTATCCATGCCCTTCTCAGGGCAGAATCGCTGCACTTGGCCATTCACAGGCACAACTGGGCAAATGAGTACCACGAGTCACCTAAGCACATCATCTGTGTTCCGCACATATTCCAGCTGTAAGAGCAGTTCTCCCTCTTCCTTGATTAAGTGTTGGTTACTGCTGAAATGGCGACTCTTCCTGCCTGCTGGTCTCTGGACACAGGGGACAAAAAAATGCCGGGCAGCAGTCATATCTATAAGCACCACAGGACTCTGGCTGTGTCTCCTGGTGAGAGTGCACTGTCTTTAGGGACCAGAATATCCTCTCCTGCAAAGTCCAGAGCTAAGGAGATGTGACACACAATGTCCACCTGAGTAGGTCACTAGGGAAGATGGAAAGGGGGGCCACTCTGGCTTCCACCCCTCGGATCCCAGTCCCATGTATTCTTCCTATTGGGGACACAGTGCCACAGGGAGGTCTCAGATGCAGTGCATATACTGCATTCTGGAGGACGGCACCCCATCACTGCAGAGGATCGCCTCTAAGCATGGGCTTCAGCTGCACCTTCAGCAGGACACTGTGGCACGCTACAAAGCTAGCAGCTTCTGGGTGATGGAATGTGTGATACCAGAGGATCCCATGCTCATGCGCCCGCTCAGACACATCCTTCAGTCTGAAGTATATCCCCTGACAGTATACCATCTTGCATGGGATGCCAGGCCTGCATTTTCGGTCCCAGCGGCAACAGGGCTGGCCAGCAGTGCCCACCCTCCAGCTCTCTGTGCCTCCACTCTGTTTCCCACTCACTGAGCTGCCCGTTCTGCCACCACAACGAAACAGGCCCTCTCCTTTGCCAAGGACTTCCTGGCCAGAGGCATTGCCGCCACCATCTCCAAGGTGGCTGTGGCCCCGATGGAGTGGGCAAAACTGCTGTGCAGGTACGATACACCAGCAAGCAGATCACAGCCGACGAGCAGGACAAGGGCATCGTGGACTGCACCGTGCGCAGCCCCAAGGAGCAGGGTGTGCTGTCCTTCTGGACGGACAGCCTGGGTCATACACTACTTCCCACTCAAGTCCTCAACTCCGCCTTCAAGGATAAGTACAAGCAGATCTTCCTGGGGGCCTTGGACAAGCACACGCAGCTCTGGAAGTATTTTGCTGGCAATCTGGCCTCTGGTGGGGTGGCCAGAGCCACCTCCCTCTTGCTTCGTCTACTCCCTGGATTTCACCAGAACCCACCTGGCGGCTGACTTTGGGAAATCTGACATCGAGTTCAGAGGATTAGGAGACTGGTGAAGATCACCAGGTCTGATGGCATCCGGGGCCTATGCCAGGGCTTCAGCCTCTCCGTGCGGAGCATCGTCATCTACCAGCCCACCTACTCCGGCAAAGTCATGCTCCTTGACTCCAAGAACGTGACAGTGGTGGCCAGCACGGTCTCCTGCCCCTTCAACACCAAGTGGCGGCAGATGATGATGCAGTCAGGGCACAAAGGAGCCAACATCACGTACAGGGGGCCTCTTCAAAGACGAAAGGGGCAAAGCCTTCTTCAAGGGCGCCTGTCCAACGTCCTCTGCCTCATGGGTGGTGCCTTCATGCTGGTCCTGTACGATGACCTGAAGGAGGTCATCTAGGCCCCACCCCGCTGGACACACAGACCCAAGAGAACCACATAGAATACTTAACTTTTATGGACCATTGACCTTCGAGAAATTTCACCATGTTTGTGGAGAGCTGGAGGTGGCTCTGGCGAAAGGCTCATTGTGATCACGACCATTGGCACCCTGTGTCCATGTATTGATTAGGGAGGGAGTGGAATCGTGATGTCTTCATGGGTCCACAGGTGAGGCCGCTCCTACCAGACCTAGACTTCAGGTGGTCATAGGAGCAACTTCTATTTAAGTATTTATCTTAAAAAACCACGTCTCCCATTTGTACTTCAGCGTTATTAGCTTTGGCACGACCACATATTTGCAGTTATGCTCAATGTTGGGCATTCTGCTGCAAAACAATAAAACCAGGACACACACAAAAGAAAAACAGAAAACACCCTTTGTCCCTCCACCCTAACCCACGTAGGGGTTTAGATCTTCCCTCCCCCTTGTCTTTCAGGGACGTCCCTAGGTGTGGCTAGAATGTAACTGCCATCCATTTTCAACTTGTATCCAAAGACCAAGCAAATCCATCCAAAAGCCGGGCTTAGACCTTTTCCTCCTCCTTCATCTGGCTGTATGGGATCATGTGGCCATAGTGTGAGCTGAGGGAGGAGCTCTGGTATGACTGTGATGCGTAACATGAGGGCCTGTGCTACTGCTCACAAACCTTACTCACATCTCTGTCCCTGCCCAGCCTGCATTCCAGATGCACCACTGCCATCCTACAGTGAGTTGCCATCTGATTTTGACTTGGCAGGACCCAGCTCATGATGAGAAGTTCCAGACACAGAGTCAGTTGGTGTCCCATAGTCAAGCATCTGTCTCTACCAGGGCCCAGAAACACACCAGAGGCTATTTCTAGAAAGACATAGAATCTCTGATGCTGATGGCATGACCCTCCTCCAGAACCCCAGGGGACTGAGTGGCAATTCTCTTACAGGGGCTGGCCTTGAACTTGACACTGCATCCTTGCCCATTACTGATACCTCTGACACCACGGGGTCTGTCGTATAAGATGGTCCACGCGGCTACTTGCACCACAGCCTGGACCTGCTGCAGGTTCCTCTCCCGCACCCCACCTCTGCCGCAGGCGCCTCTCCTGCACCCCAGCTCTGCTGAAGCTTCCTCTCCTGCAGCCCAGCTCTCAGCCTTCTGTGTCGCCTGATATATGGACCGCAGCAATGATCCTGGGGCCTGCCAGGTGTGCTCCTTTCTTCTTTGTGCTGGAGGATCCAAGACGCAATGATTTGTCTTGTGCTTTGGAGGGGGCATCCTGGCATGCCTCTGATTACTGGACTCCTAAACACTTCACTGAAATGGCAGGTCCCTGAATCTTCATAGGGTTTAGCTCCCATGCTCTCGAGAGGCCATGTGTCTTAGAGAGAGGCCTCTTACTCTTCCTGTCCAATCAGTATGATGGTGTCAGTGTAACTGATCTGACTGATGTTCTATGGGCTGTCTAGATGGTCCACATCTCTTTGTACTATGTTATAAGAGAGTACAGATATGACATAGGGCAGGAGAGTTAACATGGTAGTGGACCAAATTGTAAATAAAGATGTCCACATAATTGTGAACTGCTTCTTATCCTCTTTCTTTGATTGGTTGGAATAGAAAGGAATGCACTCATCAAATCAATGGCCACGTAACATGGACCTAAGGCCTTATTCATCTGCTTGAGCGATTCTACCACGTCCAGCACACAGCATCCACAACTGGAATTGATAGTTGGTGAAGCCTGGGGTATACAGTCACTCTATGGAATTCATCCAATTTCTGCAGTGAACAGATTGGCAAAGTAAATGGAGATATGATGGGGACCACCACCCCTACATCTTTCAGAGCAGCTCTAATCTCTGCCATGCTTCCTGTGATATTGTCTGTAATTGACTCTCTTGGTTGTGTGTGTGGGGTGGGGGGGCAGTTCCATAGACTTGCACATAATTTCCACCAACGTAACCTGACAGACAGACCCCCACCCAAAATTTGCTTTGGATGTGGAGACCAATGACACCACACACACACACACACACACACCCCCAAGAAGTCAAGAAATGGTTCATTACTTACAGAATCAAGGGTTCTCAAGAGAGCAGGGCAAGCCTCTCAAGCAGTTGTAAAGTGACTTGTGCGAGAGCAAAGGATAGAGAGTGGCCTGGGATTTTACCATGTGAGGGGGCGGGGCCGAGGGGAGAGTTCTCACATGTGCTCAGGGGCATACATGGTTCTAATCTCCCTCTGGTGCCAAAGGAAGGAGCACCCAGGCTTTCTTACCAGCTTGCCCAGATATCGGGCACAAGGGGAAGACTGAGGGCTAGCTGAAAAGGAAAGGCCCGATTCTACCGAGAATAAGGGATGGGGGCGGTACTCTTCCCTGAACTGCTGGTGCTATGGGAAATGGGGGCTCTTAGGACTTGAAATATAAACCTCAAAATTACCTGTGCTGTGCCTGGCCTTAATTCAGGGAGAGGTTTTGCTAGAAAGAATAAAAATCAAATAAGGCTGAAAGGCAGAACCTGACTGTGGAAAGGGAGACAACGAAAGCCACAATCATGTCACCCAGAGTGTAACAGTTGAGTTTTAGTTAAATGACACAGAGGGTCTGTCAGGCATGAACAGTAATGCTAGATGTCTACATAGAATAGAGGTGTTGGCGAACCATCATTAGCATCTGAGAGGCAGGAGGTTAGATGACAAATAGGACAGGTTAAGAGGCACCCCTCCCTCACGTTTGGACAGACTGCCAGAGCTATCAGTATGGGTCCACCAGGCTCACCAAGGCCTTAGGGGTAATAACTACCCACGAACTGGGAGCAATACATAATGTGATGGAAGCAGCACAGGTCCCAGACTTAAGAAGCCTATAGCTCTGCAACTCGGCAACCTGGACAGTCCCCTCAGTCCTCTTCTACTCACTTTCGACCACAGAACAAGGAAAGGCTCCATGAACTCTGAGCTAGGAAAAGGCTCCACTGCTCTGCAGGAGGTCCCTGCCCACCCCATTCCCCTCCTTCCCCCACCTCTTAGGAACAAGCCCCTTCCCCACGGAGCCCCAGCGCCCAGAGCAGCATCTCCGCCCGAGGTCCCTCGTGGTTGGAGGGTCGAGCCGCCCTCCCCGCGTGTCCACAGCTCCTGGCCCCGGCCAGCTCTGAAAGCCAGCGCCCAGAGACCACCGACACCAGGGCACCCCGCCAAACAGCCCCCTTGGCTCCTTGCGGGCACCCAGCTCCCTTTCTCTCTCCCGCCTCTGCCGGCACTGCGGCGAGGGTGCACACGTGGCCGGGGGGGTGAGGGCTGCTTCAGCCGCAAGGCCGGCGAGACCACCGACGTCCTCCAGGCCAACGGGGGAAGGGCAGCAGGAGGCCAGGGTGCCCGAGACGGGCGGCGCGGCCCAATTGTGATCCTCGCGCGCCATCTAGCGGCAGGATCGGGCACGACGGCGGGAGAAGCGACGCCGAGGCCTCTCGCGCCCGCGGTAGCCATTTCGCTGTGTGGACGGTCCTGTTTCCCGATAGGCACCGGACACAAGCTCGGGGCTGCAGGAAATGGCGGCGCGCGCAGGCGCACACTCGCCGAACGCAAACGCGCACCCTCCCGGGGCACGCAGGCGCAGGACCACAGGGCACGGTCTCAGGGTCAGGGAGGCTTCTCCTGGATCACTAGGGACCCCACCCCTGGCCGATGCCCTCAGGTGGCACGGAGGGCCCCGGGGGTCCAGAGCCAGCCTCTGGGCAGGAAGGGGTCATCCCCGGGCCCCATCTACAGCCTCCCACTCACAGGACACCCGCCCCCCCGCCCCCCCCCGCCCCCCCCCCCCCCCCCCCCCCCCCCCCCGCCTCCTGCCTGCTCCCAGGACACAGGAGTGATGCAGGGAGTGGGACAGGGAGGGGGCGCCCCTGCCCCTCGGGGGGCCGCCCCGCCCGGGACTTAAAGTGGAGGACAGCTCTCCTTGCCTTTCTGTGCCCCCACCCAGGGCCTGAGGGCTCTGCAACTCCTGCTGGGCGGCCCTCCTTCCCTCGGCCACCCCATAGCCCCAGGTCCCCTGCCGTCCCTCAGCGCCTAGACCAGGGCAGGCCGCTGCGGGACGGCAGGGGCAGACGATCTCAGGCAGGTGGGCAAACGACCCCCACCCCGGAATCCTGCACTGCGTTCCTGGCAGGGGCCTCTGACCTCACGCCCGGACCCTTCTGTGGCCGGCTGGTCCTGGGAGGGCACACGCGACGTCTCTGAACTCTCTGGGTGCCCCGAGCCCCCCCAGCGCTGCCAGGGATCCTGGAGCTTCCGGTCCTGCCTGCCGTCCCTCCCCCTCCCCCCCGACACCGAACCCACTGGTTCCCGGGGACTCCCCGAGTTTCCCGGGGACCCAACCAGCCATGGCCCGTGCCCACAAGGCCCTGCCGCCCGGCTCCATCCAGCCGAGGAGACCACATGGACCCTCTTGGACGCTGCCCGGACCGTACCTCCGTGCCGACTCGGGGTGCCAGGCCACTGCTGCTGCCCCCAACCCTGACCCCACCACAGCAGCCCCTTCACTCCATTGCCCACAGCAGAGGCCAGACTCAGATGAAACGTTCAGGGAAATTTATTAAACAGAAACATTGACTGAAACCATTGAACACAGGGCATAACAACACACAGAGGAACTTCTAACGGCCACCGGAGCTCACGGGTCCCGCCCCATCCCAGGGTCCTCGAAAAGGTGCCTCCGCTACACCCCACCCGGCGGCCCTCCATCTCCCCACAGTCTCCCTTCCTGAGGGCCCCGCGGGTGGCCTCTCGCCAGGAAGATGGGCGCCGGCCATGCCCGCTCCCCCCAGGGCAGACCCTCCATTTCTGGCCCACATGCCCGGGGCCTGGCCCTGCCCTATGGCGGGCACAGGGCAGCCCCACAGCAGGGCGCACGCCACCGAGCCGGGGACGTGGAGTCCCGAGGAACAACGGGGTGGCCCAGCAGAACACAAGCCCTGGGGGGCCTCCCGCAGACCTCCTGCAGCCCCGGTCAAGGTCTTCCTTCCCAAGGTCCCGGGGGGGAGCCCAGGTCCTGGGGTGGGCGCTGGCTGTGACCTCGTCCATCCTGTCCTTCCTGCCGGCTCCTGAGACTGGGCTTCCTGTCTCGGCGCCGGGACCGGGGCGGGGTGGACTGCTCAGAGGAGAACACATGCACCTTTCCACAACAACAGGCAGCGCTGGGCCTGAATCTATGCCCAGAAAGCACACGTTGAGCTCACGACACTGGCCCACAGAGACCAGAGCCTTGGCTGGCTCGTGGCGCACCTCAGGGCTCTGCGGGGGGACGATGGCTAGGGTGTGTGTGTTGGGGGGAGGGGAGCGGGGGCTGGGGGTTCCTTGACACCTGGGTCCCTCTGGGGCCTACAGGGACACATTTGGGCTTGCCAGTACAGGGAGCAACCTGCCCCAGGGGATGATGAATAGGGGTCCCCTCTCAGGAGGGAGGCCCAGGCACCTGGAGTGGCCCCTAACGACTCCCAGGCCAGTGTGGGTGGCAGCCATCTGCAGGTGCCCCTCACCCAGGCCGGGGCTGGCCACTCAGGGCTGCTCCCAGGTGGCAGCCTTTGGGGCTGGCCTTGGCATTGGCAGCTGTGAGCTGTGGTTCTCCAGGCCAGTCCCACGTCTCCAGTGGCCACGCACAAACCTAGGGAGGACTAAACACTCCTTCCTCCCGCCAACTAATTCTCTTGGACCCTGCCCGGACCCCCTCCCCCTCCCGCCCCTCCCCCTCCCCTCTTCTCCAAGTCTCCCTCCTCCGTCTCCTCCTCCTCCTCCTTTGGAACAAACGCTTCCCTGCACCCCCACTCACACCAAAGCCAGTTGCGGGGTACTGGGCAACCAGGGACTCAGCGCCCTGCCTGCCAAGCTGACCTGACGCTCTCGCGTGGGATCGTCTCCTCAGTGTCTGCTGTCCTTGCCCCTACTGCCCTTTCAGGCTGCAGGGGGAGGAGACTTGCTCCTGCCCTCACCTGCGCAGAGGCTCCAGGGTGCTGCCTTCCCGGGGCTCCCCTCCAGCGGTGTAGATGATCGTGAAGTTGGACCCCGCGGTGTCCCTCCGGGGCATCTCCTCTCTGCCCCACAGCCCTTCCTCGCCAGCGCCGGCTCCTCCTGGCAGGGGCGGCCCCGGGGGAGGCGCCTCTAGGCCCCGCGTGGCCTGGGGGCCCGTCAACACCCTTAGCTCAGAGCCCCCAGGGTGGGCGTTTGAGGGTGGCCAGAAGACAGGGCTGACGCCAGAGCCCCCGACTATACCTTTTTCAGCCTCTGCTGTGTTGGGGTCTGTGTCTGAGGCTCGGGTACGCCTCGTGCTGCGTATGGCGGCTTCCCGCTTGTGCCGCCGGTGCCTCCCTGAGCTGATTTCGGCTTGCTTGGTGGAGTCCCTAACAGCTGGTGGACGCTGCGGGGGCTGGGGCGGGGCCTCGGCCTGGCTGCCCTGCCCCTGTGCCCCAGTCAAGGCCCCCACTGTTTCTGTGGGCTGCCCCTTCCCCTCGTTGAAATATCTGTGTTGCCTGCTAGGGGAGGGGGTGCCTGCGTATCTTGAGCCTATGCTTCCTGGGGCCTGGGGTGGCTCCCGGCCCCAGCCCGCATCTCGTTTCCCGACTCTTCTGCTGCGGGCTGAGGCGCCTGCTTTGCCGGGGGCTGGTCCTCGGCCCTAGGACACGCGGCCTGGCTGTGGCCTTCCTCCCCAGTCTCGCGGCAGCGTGGCACCCGCTTGCGCTTCAGTGACAGGGTAGCCCCTTCCTGGACGGTCTGAGTGCTGCTGTCATGGAACCGCCCTGCCCGCACCATGACCGGACGGACCGGGACTCTGGTTTCTGCCACTACCTGGGTGCCAGAGGCCCTGTGGCCCCCTCCTACCTGCCTCTGCTTCTCCCTGGTCACTGCCGCGGCGGTCTGCCACTCCTCCACGTCTCGAACGAGCTGCATCAACTCCAGGAAGGGGGGCGCACAGCCTCGCTGATCCAAGACCATGAGCTTGTCCCGGAGGCCGGTGCTCACGTGGGCCTGGGCTAGGATGTATTTCAGGCGAATCATGTCTGCGCTTCTCACCGGCAAGGGGCTGTGCCGCACAGCGTTCTGCAGCACGGGCTCTAGCCGTAGCAAGAAGGCAGAGACTTTCTCTCCGGGCTTCTGCAAGGTCTGGAGCAACTGAAAGCGTGCGGTTCTATAGTTCTCTTTATTCCCGAAGATCTGCTTCAGGGCGTCCAGGCACTGCGCCACGGTCATGGAGCCACTGTTGGCCCGGAGCATCCGCACGATGGACAGGGCGGGGCCGCGCAAGCTCTCCAGCAAACGCCGCTGCTTCTCTACCTCAGACACCCGCCACATCTGCATCATCTGAGTCACCTGCTCTAGCCAGGCTTCAAAGTTCTCTTCGCCCGGGCCTGGGGAAGTGCTTCCCGAAAACACCTTCAGTTTTCGGTACCACATGCTTTCTTGCAGAGGCTGCGGGTCTGGCGGCCTGACTTGGGCCAAGCCTTTTGGCTGTCCCTGCTCGGGGCGAGTGCTATACCCCAGGGTTTTGACCACATCTACCATTCTCCGGCCCTCAGCTTTCAGGAAGTGGTTCAGTCTGTTGATAAGTTCATCATCCGGGCTACGGGGCTTCACCACCACTTCCCAGGTACCTCCCTTTCCTGGGATCTGACTCGGCACCGTAGCGTAATTGACCTGGTCGGCCAATCCAATGAGAACTGCCTTAGAGCTGTCTTCCCTTCTGAACATTCTGCCCAGCACCCCGTAGGCACACAGTGGCTGTAAGCCCGCCTTCAGGGTCTCTTTAATTTCCTCTTCACTACACTCCACAGGAATGCCCACGATCAGCAGGGCCTTCCTGGGGTCCAGGTCCATGCCTTTGCACCAATCCTCCAACAGATTCACAGGCATTGCTCCCACTATCTATGGACTGATCTAACACTAGGGGCAGTAGGCAGCTCACAGAGTTGGACCGGGACTCAGGCAATTCTGAGTCAACGCCGAGTATGGAGGCAGAATCGTTCCGGGTTTGCACAGCCTATAATGCAAATGGGGTGAGAGCATCATTCACGCGCACCCTCCCACCCCGACTAAAAGCCCACGCACTACCCCCACTTCTGGTCACAGAGATTCAGGCCCTGCTTTTCAGGGCTTCCCCAGTCATTTGCTGGAGAGGTGTCTTTAGGCCAAGCTCCCCTCCCTGCTGACCTCGGCTTGCCGTGCACTCCTCCTCAAAGTCCAAGGACTCCTCTGTGTGTACTGCAGGTGCCTGTGGTGAAAAGGTCAGCGTCAGGAGGAGGGGCCTGACAAAGCCCGCCAAACGGGAGAGGACAGCAGGCTGTCCCACTCCCTGCCTCAGGGCTGTTCAGGCCCAGGGCACCTGGTACCCACTTCTCTGGGGCAAAGGTTGGAGGACGGAGATGTGAGTTCCCTCCTTTCTCAGAGAATGTCTGACAAATGAGAAAGACGGTTGGATCTCTCTCTGCACAAGGCAATGAAACTGGTGGGTGTGGAGAACGTGTGACAAGCTGCAGTGTTGCCGTGGATACTGAGAACGGCGGGGACCATGGGTTTCCATCGCAGAGGGGTGCTATGTGGTAAAGGTTAAGGAGCAACAGGGGATGTCACTGGCCTCCAACCAAACAAGTGTCCTGTTGTCGCTGGAGGGGAGGGGACATGGGGGGTGGCGGCAAGGATCACGTGCTGAAAAACAGTAGCCTACCGTTTCAAACTGTGTGGAAGCTAGAATCAGGGACAGAAAAGGGACCCAAAAAGGGTCTACAGTGCCACACTGCTGAAACAGACAACCCTCACCCTAGGTGTGACCCCACCCTGCAGACCCTGGAAACCCTGGCAGGCAACCCCACCCCTCCGGCTTTTTGCCAGGAAGTTACAGAAGCCTCTCCCGACATAGGTCTACGTCACAGCCGTTCACCATGCTGACTAGGGACCCACCGGCAGTGCAGATACGGGGATTCCACCCACACGCAACACTAGGCCTGCCCTCTAGCTCTGCCCAGAGGCAGCTCCCGGTGCTGGGGAGGTGGTACTGCCTCACTGCATCTGTCCAAGGCGAGGCAGAGGTGCTTTGCTACGGTTCCACCCCACACGGCCCTGCTCAGGCTGTGCCAATTCTGAGCCTACAGAGGCACTCTGGTACAGGGATACAGGAAACTGCTCAGGGGGCGGGGGGTGGTGGTGTGATGAACTGGGCCATTGGGATTGACATGTATACACTGATGTGTATAAAATGGATGACTAATAAGAACCTGCTGTAAAAAAAATAAAATTCAAAAATTCAAAAAAAAAAAAGAAAAGAAACTTCTCAACTGGTATACAGTGCTAGTACCGGAGGGATCCTACAGTATGATTATTGCCCCGCCCTCCAATCCACCCCCTCCCTCAAACTCTGCCCCCACTGACGCACGACGTAGGACTTAAGCCCCACCCCTGACGCCAAGCCTCCCCTCACAGAAGTTTGATCCCTGTCCCCCCTCCAAGTCCCACCCCCACCCAAGCGCCACCCCCACCTAAGCCCAGCCCCTGACGCCAAGCCCCATGCTTACGGAAGTCCGATCCCTGTCCCCACCGAGCCCCACCCCTTCCCATGTCCCATCCCCCACTCAAGTCCGATCCCTAACAAAGCCCTGCCCCCACTCAAGCCAAATCCCTGCCCCCACTCAAGCCATGTCCCCCCCCTTCCCAAGCATCATCCCTGTCCCAAGCCCTGACCTCACTCAAGTCCAACTACTGTCCCCAAGCCTCCCGCCCTCATTCCCCTGTTGTCCCCACCCACACCTAAACCCTCCTCCCTAAGTCCCCACGACCCCTCACACACCCGCTACCTCAAACGTCCCTCATTCCAGAGCAGGAATACACGTGGTCAGTGGAAGTTGGTGGAGGCCAGGGGAGGAAGGGCTGAAGCCACTTTCCCTCTAGGATAAGGCCCAGAGCCACCAGTCCTGACCGCAATGGCTGTGAGCAGGGTTAGGTGTGGAATAGGTTCCCCTGCAATTCCTAGGCTGGTCGCGGTGCCTGGAAATGGCACGGAATGGATGCGGTGCCAATGCCTGATGTAGTGGGATCCCATTTCCAGGGGAAACCTGTAGCCACCAACCCCTGGGACGCCAAGGGAGATGGCAAGGGTCATTGTGCGGAACCCCACGCGGTTTGGATGGCTCTCTGTGCCCGGGGCCTGACCAGTACCTGCTGGAGGTGCCTACAGGCCGAAGCGCCTGTACCCACGACCACCACGCGTCCGGAACCACGGCTCGCGCGGCGCACACCGGGACGGGAGCCCGTGGAAAGGGGCTGTCGGGCTACAAACTCCCCGCCCCCCCGCCCCCACTTCCCGCCCAGCAGAGCTGCACACGGCCCACTCGCGGCTGCGCCCTAGCAGCGTGGCGCCCACCATTTCCCCTCGGAAGGGGGAGACCTCGCCCCGCCCTGCGCCAGGGTGCGCAACTAGGCGGACGGAGTTCAAATTAAACCGGGGCACCTTAAACTGCAGAGCTGGACAGAATCCAGCCTTGGACTGTGAGCGGGGTTAGGTGTGGAATAGGGTCCCCTGCATTGCTAGGCTGGTCCCTGGAAGGAGGCCGCCAGACCCACCACGTGCCACGCCAGGCCCAGCAGCCATCTTGGCTCTTGTTTAGCCTGTCTGTTCCCCATTGAGCGGGAGCTGTGGCGTGACAGTCACCAGTCGCTCTCCCTATTTGAATATAACAAGAGGTCAGCGCAGGGCCGGGTGCAAAAGTAAAAGCCCGGTGGGTGCTTTTAAATGAAATCCTGATCTTTTTTTAATTGTTCTGTTTTCTAGAGGCGGACAGCATAAATACAGCTGCTTCCGGGAAAAATGCAAGGGCAGGAAAATTTTTCGTATTCACCAAGAGACCGAAAACTTTCAAAGGATTACATTCTCCCATTATTCCCTTGACTTCACAGCCTAGTACTACCCACCTAGTACTACCCACCTAGTACCCAAACTGCTTCCCGCCCTTTTCCAAAGAAAATTTCTTCCACAGAAGGAAGACTGGAACATTTTCCCTGGGGCCCGCGGGACTCTTAACTCGCTGTTCCAGAGAACGGCGTGGGGGGAGCTCAGGTTATCGCACTGGAAGTCTGCAAATCTGGTAGATCTTGGTAAAAATGAAAGTTCTGATTCAGGAGGACTGGGGTGGGACTGAGGTTCTGCGTTTCTCGAAAGCTAGGTGACTCCCATGCTGCAGATCCCTGACTACGCTTGGAGTACCAAGGCTCTGAAGCCTGTAGTCACTTTTCGGACCAGAAGTTGTGGTCATCTGGTGACAGAATAGATTTCTTTTGCTTTATTCGGGACACAGAAGAAGAGGCTTTTCGATAACGTTTTAATAAAAATATTAAAAGCAGACAAAAATGTTAAATTAAAGATTACCTTTAAGTCCAGATATTTCCTATATCAGAGAAGGAGAACACAGACCTGAACATGTCTTACTTAATTAGAACGTACTATTGAGAGGCTGTTAAATCATTCTCCTTCCATGCCAAGATAAAGGGGTTACCTGCTGGTGTCAGAAAGTTATGGACTCCAAGTGGGACATTTTACTTGAGGGATCTCATAACACTAGCCCACTGTGGCTCCATGAATCCCCCACTCAGCCACGTAGCATTACAGGTATGAGAAGGTGTCATAAAGGGTGATACCATGGGAAGAGGGGTTCTGACCGTCATGCTGGAAAACAGCGGAGGTTAAGAAATATGTTTGAAAACATATAACATTATATTAGTTTCAGGTGTGTTTGTATATGTTGCAAAATGATCACCATGATAAGTCTAGCAAACATTTATCAGCACACATAGTTGTTTTTTTCTTATCAGGAGAATTTTAAACATCTACTCTCTCAGCCAATTTCAAATATACAGTACAGTATTATTAATTACAGTCTCCATGCTGTACATTACATCCCCAGGACTTATTTATTTTATGTTTTTGTGTGTATGTATGTGTATATAATGTTTCCTACCCTGATGGTATTACCAAATTAGATTATAAAAGTCTTTCAAGGAGCTCCATTATTATTGGTTTAGAGATACTTAAGTGCTTTTATAAATTGAATCCTCAAAATTCTCAGGAATTAGTGACAGTGAATTTGTTCTCACAAAAACTTTATTTTAGCAGTAATTGTTTCATATGTAGTATGTCAGTCTTAAAGATAGTTTCCAAGATCTTTTGCTCACTTAAAACATTCCACTTATACTAAATTAACTATGCAGGATGTGTTTTTGTTAAATAAAAGACTAAAGTAAAATGACTAGCTGTTCCAGAATGAAAAAGATGGAAGTGTAGGACAAAACCTGAACGGATATGGTTCTCAGAGGAGATTTTATCTCTTGTGGTCAAAGCTGGCTAAAGTTCAGTGGGTTTGTTTATAAGATTTAAAAAAATGAGCTATAATATCAAATAGTACACTGATGCAAAACTAGAATTTGATTTTCTCTGTTAAAATGGAAACATTTCCTTAGATTATTGGTCTGCTCTTCATAAGAGGTAGTAGAAGATTTTTCTTTACTTTTTGAGTAATCTGCCTAGAAAGCAAAGATTCTTTCTTTCTTCTTCTTTTTTTTTAATTCAAGACCCATTTATTCTCTAGTTCTGCCCACATGGAGACAGCCTCCTTGAAAAGGCACTAAATCCTTCCATTCACTTTAACACCTTGTGCTGAAAACACGTGTTCCAAGGTTTCAACTACGAGATCCACATTCTTAAAGCACTGATTCTTAAACCTCATCTAGATTTCTCCCCGTGGATGGGGGGAGATGACCCAAACACAGAGAAGAACAGCTCAGGACCGCGGGCTCTGCTCGCCCAGAAGACCTTGCAGCTCCCCTGACCACCCGGCTGGAGCCAGGATTAGGGCCCTGAGACGAGGGGCGCCTGCTGGGCTGCCGCCCCCGCCCCCGCCTCCTGTCCTCTTCACTAGGCTGGCTGTCACCTTTAGTTTCCCTGGAGTCTGGGGATTCTAGACGGTCTCTGCTCACACTTCTGCATCACGCCTGCTGCCTCAGCACTGCTGATCCACACCAAGGGGGAAAGGCACACAGAACTGCTTTCAGCACACCAACGTTCCACACAAAAGTTATTTGATAAGCCTGCAGGTTCTTTTTCATCAGAGGACACTCCCAAGGCCATGACTTCCCCCGGCTCCCCACTGCCCTTGCCAGCAGACTGGACGTGCGTGGTCGCCGTGCTGAGTCAGGCACCCCCCCTTGGCTCCACTCCGGCGCACTCTCCTGGAGAGCTGAGGACAGTGCCCTGGGCTCATCGGCAGGATCTGTCCAGAAGCCAGTCCTAGAGTGACAAGAGCCACACCTGCAGGTCTATTCCACCGACCAGCCGCACAGGACCAAGCTGGGCCCTCGGACCCGGGTCTGGATTGTGTTGGCTGCTCGTTCTTGCCTAGGTTCACAGGCCAACAGCCAGTGTCCTTTTTTTCCTGCTCATCACCGCACCAGCGGCTCACTCCTACCTGCTGCCATCACACGCCTGGCAACCTCATGTTCCGGGGCCAGCCAAGAACTGAGACCCCAGCAGGCCCCTAGTTCCCAGCAGGCCAACTCTCCACTAAACTGCCGCTGCTTAGCCGTGTTCTCGAGGCTGCAGAGCCAGGAGAGTGCAGAGAGCATCGCAAGTCCGGACGCCCCCAGCCCCGGACCCACGATGCTCCGGCAGAACCGCTGGAACCTAGCCGCAGCCCCGCCCCCCAACACGGGCGACCTCTGCGCCAGCTTGTCCCGCGGCCCCGGGGCGCACCTCTGGCCAAAGAGTCTTTCTTATCAGAATAATTTTCTTTGCTTTATGTTGACTTTATCATGGCCTCAACCAAGTCTTGTCACTTTTGAAAGAACTAAGGTTCTTTATAATTGCATTACTGCCAAAGATTTACTTTTAAAATATTTTGTCACTTTGGTTAAATAGACAAGTAGTGTTTCTTACTGACACATGATCTTATTTAACCAAGTGTTCAAACCTTCTGACAACTTTTTTATCTTACTTTCCCCACGCTCAAATCCTAAGCGATATATTCTTTTTTTTTCTCTTCTTTATTTTTCGCTGCACCCGGTGGCTTGTGAGATCTTATTTCCCTGACCAGGGATTGAACCCTGGCCCTCGGCAGGGAAAGTGCTGAGTCCTAACCACTGGAACGGCAGCGAATTCCCCTGAGTGGTATATTCCTGATCTCAAAGCTTATTTGAGTTTTCCCAGATAGAGCCTGGAAAATCACAAAGTATCTCTTCCCTTGGAAAAACAGAGGTGCCAGAAATAATTAGGTTTATTTGATATATTGAGTTTCATGGGAGGCTTTGTCGTATCATAAGAGATGCCTAACCTTCTCTAGGTTACGTTTGTGTGAGCGAAATGTCATTAATATAAATGTTTCAGAAACCGTATTAATTTCCTGGCGGTTTGTCAATGCCCTCAGTGTTCGTGATACGTCCTGGTATTGCTTTGCCTGATATTAAAGAGTGTAGTGTTATCAATCATAATTGTAGTTATCTTTTAAAATGTTGCATGCCACAGAAACAACAAAATTTCCTTGTCAATTCCATTATTTTTGCGATGAACCCTCATCAGATCTTTAACCATGAGCATTTAAAACCTTTTGTCATGCACTAAGGCTTCCCTGAAAGAGCTTGCAATCAGCTACAGGCCAGAATGCTTCACCTTCAAGAAAAAGGGACTGTCTCAGACCCCCATGGAAAGGACTATGCCACATGCTCTGAGGCACGAGCTTCTGATGCCATTACTTAAATAACTTTGAAATCCTGTCACTGGACTAAGCCAGAATTCCCAGAACTCTAGTGAAGAAGCTGATGGGTTCATGAGACTGAGCGGAACAAGAATTGATGACATAGGACTTAATGAACTCATGAAAGATGATTACGGGTTTTGTTTGGAATGTTGCCAATGCTTTCATGCTCTATATTCTGGATATAAGGAACCCTTTCTCATTTCTCTTAAGCTATCCATAACTGATAACAATTTAGTAGACTATACTTTCATAAATGGACACAAACCATTTAGTTTTTCCTCCCTGCCCAATCCCTCTAGAATTTGGAAATTATTTTTGAGCACTCTTATTTTCATGGTCATACAGTTATATGCCTATAGGTTCAATAAGAACCTGCCTTTCTTATTAACAGGACATAATTGGAAACACTGGTTATATAACCAAGGCTTTGACTGGAATGTCATATTTGTAAATGATGTTCATAGAATCACATGTGACCTGACAATTTTAAGGAACTCGGGTTGAGTTTATGAAGCCAAGTCTTATAAAACTCCCTTGGGAACCTGGTACCTGGCTTACAGAGTTCCCAGCCTTATAGGTGAGTAAGGAACGTCTCTCCTTGGCAAGTCCAGGAAACTCAGGTGGCTTTGGGTACCTTGAGAAGAGAGGAATTCACCAATATGTATATATAGGAAGCACGGGTGATATCTGGTGGTGAGTTCTTGGCTTGGCCTACTAGCCTCGAGAGGCTTTAACAGTCCAATCTGAAATTCTTTATAAAAACTTCAGCAAAGCGAACTTTAAAAGGCCTGTATGGCCAATGACCATCCTTGCTGCACCTGTGCAAATAATCAGGTCAAATCTAGTAAGACCAGAGTTAGTTTGCAATCGAGAGTAACCTTATTTGAGATGATCTTTGATCAAAAGGAGGGCGACCATTGAGAGAAATTTTGCATTTCATTAGAAAATACTATGAGATGTGGGTTGTGACATTCTGGTCCTGTTCATTGTCTCTGAGCTATTTTGCCCCTCTTTGTAGAACGTCATGGTTTTGTTACCATGTAAGAATTTGTAAATTGGACTGAATCCTGCAATCTTGCGCACACTGTCCACACTTAAGAAATTTTCAGTTATTCCAATTTCTTTCAATATCTGCCTACAACCCTCCAAACTAACATTTCTCATTTTCCTCTCTCCCTCCTGATTTGGCCCCACAGACCTAAAAGCTGATAGATCCTTATGAAGACTCTAAGTTGTCTTTAAGCATAGATGAATTGAAAAAAAAATGATTGTTAATCAAAGTTTGGTTCAGCTCCTCTCCTTCCTCCAGGCCCCTGAACTTTGGCCCACCCCCAGCCTGAGTCAGCAGACAGCCCCTCCTGAGAATAGACTGGCCACCATTTCATCCCACTTCCCCACATCCAATTCTTTCTAACCTTGCTTACTCTTTAAAAAAGAAAAACTTTTTTCCTAACTTTTCAGATGCTCGCAGAATTTACTAGCACAGCATTCTCCCTATTGCAGAAGTCCCCCTCCCTCTGTTGCAAAAGTCCCTTTCCCCTCTTTCAACGATTCTTCTGAATAAAAGTCTCTCCTTAATGAGTCTGTATTTGTTTTTTATTTGACAATACTTAACAGACAATAAAACACATCCATTTTAAGTGTACATATGATGAGTTTTGACAAATGTATACATTCGTATATACTCACCATCCCAATCAAGGTTTAGAATGTTTCCATCCCTCCATCGAAGGGTGCATACTGTATGATTCCATTTATGTAAAACTCTTTATATAAAACTTTTTACGTAAAATGCTTTAAAATACAAAGTAATGCACAGTAGCAGAAAGCAGATAGGTGGCTGCAGGATAGAAGGATTACAAAGAAGCAGGAGGAAAGTCTTGAGAGTGATGTATATATTCACTATTTTAATGGGGTGATGAGTCCACAGATACATACATGTGTCAAAACTAATTTTAAAAAGTGAACACTTTTTTTTTTTTTTGTGGTACGCGGGCCTCTCACTGCTGTGGCCTCTCCCGCTGTGGAGCACAGGCTCTGGACACGCGGGCTCAGTGGCCATGGCTCACAGGCCCAGCCGCTCCGTGGCATGTGGGATCCTCCCGGACTGGGGCACGAACCCGTGTCCCCTGCATCGGCAGGTGGACTCTCAGTCACTGCACCACCAGGGAAGCCCAGTGAACAATTTTAATGTGTGCAGTTTCTTGTGTGTTAAATATATCTCAATAAAGCTGTTAAAAATATGAGTGTGCAGACAATCTTCACTAGAATGGCCTGTAGCAATGTCTCACAGCCAGAGGACTTTAGGAAGAGACCCACACATTCCCAAGCAGAGAGTTAGACGCAGAAAGCACCCAGAGGAGGAGGTCACGCTGATTACATTATGAAGAGTGCAGCAGACAGGAGTTCCTGGGCAGTGGGGGGTGGGATGGGGAGGGAACACGGGCAGCATTCATGAGCAGGGCTCAGTGTTCAGAGGATGTTCAAAAGGAAAGGAATCCTGCAGATGGCATTAGATAACGGGCCTGGCACACAAAGTGCTCCTTGGGCGACAGCACTGTGCAGAAGGTGTTCAGAGACAGAGTGTACAGTGAGGAAGGGCTGGAGCAGGGATTCTTCATGGGACAGATGGCATGGTGGGAAACACTCACAGGTAGAGTGCATGCTCCGGAAGCCATTCACAGGCAGGACATGCGGTACAGAAGAAGGTTGGGTGGAGACAGCATTAACAGGGAAGCCCATCAGGAAAGCAGTGCCACTCCCTCCCTAGCAGGAAGGGTTGAGAACAAGGAATCAGTGGCTTACACAAGCGGTAGAAGGCTGGAGCAGTGAAGGTCAGGGAAACTCTGCTGCTGGTACGCGAGGAAAAAGCCCCCAGCAATTCCACCCGCAGGACTGTCATGGATAATTCGCAGGAGGTTTCCCAGAAGGCGCCGGGAAAAAAGCCAGGTGTACCCTCTTTTTGACACCCCATATTTTTCTTACAAATGATAACAACAGTGACACTATGCTTCTGCTTAGCATGATGCAACCATACCTCATATACACGAATATGCCTTTGCCTTCTTCAAGAAGGGGGGACGTCAAAAGTCCCAGTAGATACACTCTCATTCTCTGGGGGATGTCTGTTCCTTCTCTAGTTCTGTCATAATTCCACTTTGACATACTGTGATCTACAGGTTAAATTATATGATTAAGCACCACCCACACAATTTAAACGCGAGATTTGGAAACAGGAGAAAGAAAAGTAATGGGGCAGATTTAAATATATAATAGCAAAGCAAGACGAAGTATGCATAGCTTCTGTAGCTGTTATTTTTGCAACTGGCCATGAGGTCATAGTATTTGTAACTTCCTTTCCCACTAGCATTTCAGTTCCCTATGACCTCGTCTAGCTGGCTGTGGTCGTCTACCAGGCAGTAAGATACAAACCTTTATTCCTAACCAATCTGATCCCTTAGTGGTCCTGCCTGCATGAGTCATCACAGTCATCCGTTATCTTACGTTATTGGACGTGGGAACACTAAGAGACACCCCCAGAAGACTCTCCTCCGGGGTTTGCTATGTGGTCCTTGCAGCGACCCTTTTCCCCTCGATTGTCAGGAGCGCTCAGCCGGCAGGTAAATAACACCCTTCTTGTTGATTCAGTGGCAAGAGGGGCCCCAAATGGCCACGTAGTGATCTCAACTTTGAATTCAATGTAACCAGTGTTGGGTCCCCCTGGTGGAAGCTTTCCTCCCTTGGGAAGTTCATGGGAAAAGGATATTGTGCAGAGAAACATCACAAGAGAAATGGAGCGTGTGGAAATTCACAGGCGGAATACATTCATAAGCAGAGTCCCCCAGAGGACCCCACGTGGGGGTGTATGGGTTGGGGGCCCTCACAGGTGTGGACCTATAAAGGGGAAGGAAGAATAGGGGAGGCTGGGTACTGGGGATCAACCGGCTTGGTGGGAACCTGGTCTGCTAAGCCATTTTTCAAAATAACTCTCCCCTATTTTTTTTCTAGGTCTTTGTGTCACATGCTATCACCAACAGAGACTCCAGGTCCTGGTTAGGAGCTACTGTTATAGTTCTTGCCTTTGAAGTGGTAAAACCTCTTCTTCCTTTCCCAAATGTACTCGTAGCCAAGATGGTGGGTGAGGTTGGGGTGAGAAAGTAGCTAGAGGGACACTAGTTCAATACCTACTGAATACTGGGTCCCAACGCCCCTGCTCAGTTGTAGAGGGATTTCTCTGTCATGTCTTCTATCTTTGGACTGACTTCCTGACCACCCTTTTTGGCCCCAGGCTGGATCAAGACATCGATGACATGCAAATTATATTTTCGGAAACAAAACCTGGAAGCATGGATCACGTGATAGGCAGAATGACTGTTCCACAGGATTCTGACCGCTTGGGCACCAGCCTTAATGAACAAGGTGAAAGTCCTGCCTGTCGGTACACATCTGGAGGAATGGGTTCGGACGTGCGGTTGGGGGCACCTCTGAGGGTTAAGAGATGCATACGCAGAATTCCTGTCAGAGTTGATGGGATCAGGGGTGTTTAAATGGGAGAAGAGTTGACAGAGGAAGAACCCAACAAGTGTATTTACCGATTTTAGGGGCTGGCATATAAAAGAGGGATTACAGATTACCGGTGGGTGATAGTTAAAGGGAACAGGTTGTAAGTCAGCTGAGGAATGCATTTCCCCAGACAGAATGGGCTTTTAAGGGACTGAGCTCTTGGTCACTGCAAGAGTTCAATAAGGACTGTCGACAATGAAAGGAAGGATGGGCCCGAAAGAATAAAATCTCCTTCATTCGATCTGACAGGCCTAGAATTGCACACTCGCTGTGCAGGCATAGTTTCTAGATAATGCTGTTGTTTTCTCTTTAGATTTGATACTTCTTAAAAGTATTTGCTTCTGTAGAGAAAACTTTGATACTCCTTAAAGTATTTATTTGCTTTTGTAAAGAGAGTGGCTTCAGGTAATAGGAGAAAATAAATCACACAGCCAAATACACCAAGTTATTACACCTATAAAAGGAAACCTTAACATTTACACATGAAATATCTTACCATTTATTATAATTGTGTACATTAATGAGTTAAGCAAGTATGATTAAAAATTCTAGGCAAATAAAAAGAAGCGAAAGAATTCTGTGCCATTTAAACATGAAAGAGACTTTTTCAGATTGGAGTCAATATCTTGCATGTTGGTTCTAAAACTCTCTTAAAGGCAGAGTGTATCTAGAAGGCAGGGAAGCCAGCCTATCTTGCACCTCTTGATCCTGCCAAGACTCAGGGGTGCTGCCTCCCACCCAAAGGCACGACCTTTCTTTCCCTTTCACTCATTCATTCAGCACCTACGTGTCAGTCCCTACCGTCCTGAGGAAAACCAGCTCATGTTTTGTGCGAGTACATGGCCAGTTTTCCACTCCACAGCAAATCTGACGCACATCTATGGAAATAAATGGAACATTCCTCTCTGCTCATTTGGCAGGAAGAAGAAGTCCACCAGCCAACGTGCACAGGGCTCAGAAACTGGAGAGAGATGGAGAGGCACTTTCTAATTAAACCAAGAGAAAACGCCCTCATTTGTCATCATAAAAACTGTCAGGTTGTCCTTTCGAGGAACTTACACAGCGATGCTGGTCCCAAAGGCAGAGGGGCCCAGTCGAACCTGAGCAGAGCATCAGCTGACTGCATGAATGGGCCTGCATCTGTCCAGCTGGCCGACAGGTATCCCTGTTCCAAGTACCTGGGGTCTCAGTAGTTGCCACTAGCATGGGACAGAGTCTGGACTGGAAAATGGGAGGTCACTGAGGGCCCTGTGCCCAGATCCGCTAGCCTACTGGAGCTTCCCCTGGGTTGACAAGCTCGTCTTTGGGAAGGTCTGTGAGTCAAATCTGTTCCCAGCTGAGAGTATTTCAGTTCAGAAGTGTTTTCATGGAAAAGGGAGGTGAGAGGGCCAGTTTGGCCCTTCTGGTATTTGATGGGGACCCAGGATGCCCAGAGGAGGGGTGCAATTCCCCACCTTCCCCTCTTTGTAGAAGTGTGCGTCAGGGTGTCACCTCCACACAGTGCTTCACATATACTCAGCATTACTGTTACTGGAGAGGGCATGGGTGCTAGAGAGCGTTACATGGGTGCGCCGTGCACAACGCAATGACCGCCTCCCTGAGCCTCAACGTCCTCACTTGCAAACTGCGGAGAGGAACACCCTCTGTACACGATTAGCATGGGGATTAACGCCACCACCTTGTGATGATGCCTGGTACGCAGTAAGGCCTCAAGAGATGTTAGCTGATTTTCTCCCTTCATAATCCTGCTGGAGTCTATAGACCCTACAACTTGCTTTAGGGGATTTCTGTGTAAAGTTTAGGGACCGGACATTGAGGGCAAAGGTATTAATCAGCCAGCAAGGTTCAGACACAGATGCCCCTTTGGTCAGTAGCCTCTTAAGAATCACATCCTATAGAATTTAAACCTAACGCATAAACTTTCTAATACGTGTCCACATGCCTGCAGGACAAAACGCAACTACACTGAAAGGTAGGTAGGTAGGAGGTCATTAAAATCTGCTATATAACTCAATCAAAAGCAACTAACTAGTTGTAAAAGTATACGGAAAGTTTAAAAAATATATACGGCAAATAGACAAGCTGAACTTTAGCCTATGTCAATCCCTAGCATTCAGCGTCTGCAATTTACCCACCAGGGATCGTCAACAGTCTTTAACCCCTCAGAAGCTTCAGGAGGTCTGCTTCTTCTGTCAAGTTCCAAAGGTACACTCAGAGCTGTGAACCAGAATGTGATTTGCTCTCTGTCCCAAGAGTCAGGATACACCGCACCCCACGCTCTTGTCCGTGACTATCGTACCAGGCCACCTAAACTCATCAGGAAGCCGACCAGTCTGAGGGAAGCCAAAATGGAATTACTGTTCAATCCGCTTTGCTTGAGCCGGAAGTAACATAATGGATGGGAAGTGCTTTCTAAGCTCTAAAAAGCCACACACACAAGTAATTATCATAACATCATTAAGATATGCTACTGGATGTAAGCAAGTTCAACTTAAGAAGAGCAAAAACGTGAAGCAATCACATGGAGGAGAGAGGAAGTGAGGAAAGAAGAGTCAGCAACTTGGGGCTCGTGGGGACAGTCAAACTTGTCCAGGAGTTATCAGCTTCTTCTTAGCCTGGAGGAGCTAAAAGGAAATAGAAGTGTCCATGAGACTGGAAACACACAGCCGATCCAGTGAGCAGTCAGAAGCCCTTGGCGAGGGCGACTGCTCCAGGCACCGGGAGGGACAGGCCAGGTCAATGTGTCTTCTGGAGAAAAGGCGGAACAGGCTTGTGGCTGGTGGAGGGCCCGGTTGGTACCGATCCCCACTGCCTTCAAGGGAGATATTCTGCTCTGTGCTTCTGGCTGAGGAGGGTCACTGGGCCCCGTGAAGCTGACACCGGGGTCGATCCCACGGGCTTTCAGCATGCAAACCTGACTTCAGGCAGAGTTCACAATGTGGCCCAGAGGCCGCCCAGGCGCTGGGACAGCACCATCATCTCCCACACACGCCTGCGTATCCTGGCCTTTACCTGCTGCTGCTACCCAGCTGTGCATCTGTTTCACTGAATACCTCAGCTGAGGCCTGATCTGATGCTATATGAGCAATGCCGGAGGCGACTCGAGGGAATGTGGCAGAGAGCCCCGGACCTGAATCTGAAGTCCTGGGTTGAGGTCCTGACTCTGCCATCTACAAGCCAGGTGTTTCCCCGTGTCCTTTTCCTTTCTAGGTCTTTACTTCCTTGTTCCCAAATGAGGCTAACAACATAGGCCTGGCCAGCATTTCAGGGCAGCTAGAGGGCTTAGCTGAGGTACTGCATGGAAGGTGCTTCTTGACAGGAAGAGACAATGACTCCTGCAACTTGGAAATGTCCACGGGGAGGGTCTTTATCTGCGCCACCTAAGACTTCAAAGTATCACAAGGCATAGGGACACAAGGACTCGGGGTCCCCTGAACATAAAGGCTAAGAGAGAGACCACTGTCCCAGGTCAAGACTCAGGGAGAGACCAGAGCCCATTTCTGCCCTCTAGTAAGTTTCCAGCACCCACCTAGAAGAGCTTCTCATAGCATTTCCCACAGTGGATGGTGTCGCGGTGAATGAAGATCTGATCCAGAAGCTCACCCATCGGTTTACTGCAAATCCCACACTGAAAGAGAGAACAAGCTAGAGGTCGGCACACAAGCGAAGCAACATAAGCGAGTGGAGCGGGCAGGCTCCAAGCTGATCGCACATCCTGGACTTCGAAGCAGACGATTTAAAAATGGCTAACAGAGACAAAACCCAACCAAAAACAAAAAGAACCTAACAGGCAGAATGATCACACAGCGGTTAGGAGCCAACGTTTCAGAATTGGGCCTGGGTTTGAGCCCTAAATCCACTACTTATTAGCCAGGTGAGCTTGGGTAAGTTACGGAGGCTCCCTGAGCCTCCATTTCCTCACCTACAGGAGGGCTTTAATTGTGACATTGAAAGTCCAAAAGAAGGTGACATGAAGGCCCACTGAAAGGTAAAGCTATTTCAGCAGTCCAGCCGCTCCGGCGTGTCTCTCCAGCGAACGTCTAAAGGATGAGAACAGTCAGTCATCTGCAGCAGACCCTCCTGGTACGAGGAGTCAGAGTAGGGCAGCCTGCAGACAGTCTCAGCTAAGAGGAGACCAAGAGTCCCCATGTTTCTGAGACTCCAGCTGTCTCCAGGCCCAGCCTGGCTAAGGCTGCTGGTTTCCAGCTGAAAGCAGCGGAGAGCGGCCGCAAGGGTCCCCAAGTCCCTCTGTGGGTTCTCACTAAGCACCTCTCTAGTGGCTCTTTCTTCCGTTTTTCAGTTCCTGTCTCCTGGCCATTTATTTTTTGAATTTTATTTTATGTACATTTTTATACAGCTGGTTCTTATCAGTTACCCATTTTATACATATTAGTGTACATTTGTCAATCCCAATCTCCCAATTCATCACACCCCCGCCCGCCCCCACCATTTTCTCACCTTGGTGCCCATATGTTTGTGCTCTACGTCTGTGTCTCTATTCCTGCCATGCAAACCGGTTCATCTGTACCATTTATCTAGGTTTCACATATGTGCATTAATACACGATATTTGTTTCTCTCTGACTTCCTTCACTCTGTATGACAGTCTCTAGATCCATCCACATCTCTACAAATGACCCAATTTCGTTCCTTTTGACGGCTGAGTAATATTCCATTGTATCTATGTACCATTTTTTCTTTATCCATTCGTCTGTCAATGGGCATTTAGATTGCTTCCATGACCTGGCTATTATAAATAGTGCTGCAATGAACATAGGGGTGCATGTGTCTTTTTGAATTATGGTATTCTCCGGGTATATGCCCAGTAGTGGGATTGCTGGGTCATATGGTAATTCTATTTTTAGTTTTTTAAGGAACCTCCATACTGGTCTCCATAGTGGCTCTATCAGTTTACATCGTCACCAATAGTGGAAGAGGGCTCCCTTTTCTCCACACCCTCTCCAGCGTTTATTGTTTATAGATTTTTTTTTCCCCGGTACGCGGGCCTCTCACTGCTGTGGCCTCTCCCGCTGCGGAGCACAGGCTCCGGACGCGCAGGCTCAGCGGTCATGGCTCACGGGCCCAGCCGCTCCGCGGCATGTGGGATCTTCCCGGACCGGGGCACGAACCCGTGTCCCCTGCACTGGCAGGCGGACTCTCAACCACTGCGCCACCAGGGAAGCCCTGTTTATAGATTTTTTATGATGGCCATTCTGACTGGTGTGAGATGATACCTCATTGTAGTTTTGATTTGCATTTCTGTAATAATTAGTGATGTTGAGCAGCTTTTCATGTGCTTCTTGGCCATCTGTATGTCTTCTTTGGAGAAACGTCTATTTAGGTCTTCTGCCCATTTTTGGATTGGGTTGTTTGTTTTTTTCAATATTGAGCTGCATGAGCTGTTTATATATTTTGGAGATTAATCCTTCGTCCGTTGATTCGTTTCAAATATTTTTTCCCATTCTGAGGGTTGTCTTTTCGTCTTGTTTGTAGTCTCTTTTGCTTTGCAAAAGCTTTTAAGTTTCATTAGGTCCCATTTGTTTATTTTTGTTTTTATTTCCATTTCTCTAGGAGGTGGCTCAAAAAAGATCTTGCTGTGATTTATGTCAAAGAGTGTTCTTCCTATGTTTTCCTCTAAGAGTTTTATAGTGTCCGGTCTTACACTTAGGTCTCTAATCCATTTTGAGTCTATTTTTGTGTATGGTGTTAGGGAGTGTTCTAATTTCATTCTTTTACATGTAGCTGTCCAGTTTTCCCAGCACCACTTACTTAAGAGACTGTCTTTTCTCCATTGTATATCCTTGCCTCCTTTGTCATAGATTAGCTGACCATAGGTGCATGGGTTTATCTCTGGGCTTTCCATCCTGTTCCATTGATCTATCTTTCTGTTTTTGTGCCAGTACCATACTGTCTTGATTACTGTAGCTTTGTAGTATAGTCTGAAGTCAGGGAGTCTGATTCCTCCAGCTCCGTTTTTTTCCCTCAAGACTGCTTTGGCTATTCGGGGTCTTTTGTGTCTCCATACAAATTTTAAGATTTTTTGTTCTAGTTCTGTAAAAAATACCATTGGTAATTTGATAAGGATTGCATTGAATCTGTAGACTGCTTTGGGCAGTATGGTCATTTTCACAATATTGATTCTTCCAATCCAAGAACATGGTATATCTCTCCATGTGTTTGTATCACCTTTAATTGCTTTCAACAGTGTCACAGTTTTCTGCATACAGGTCTTTTGTCTCCCTAGGAAGGTATATTCCTAGGTATTTTATTCTTTTTGTTGCAATGGTAAATGGGAGTGTTTCCTTCATTTCTCTTTCAGATAGTTCATCATTAGTGTATAGGAATGCAAGAGATTTCTGTGCATTAATTTTGTCTCCTGCAACTTTACCAAATTCATTGATTAGCTCTAGCAGTTTTCTGGTGGCATCTTTAGGATTCTCTATGTATAGTATCATGTCATCTGTGAACAGTGACAGTTTTACTACTTCTTTTCCGATTTGGATTCGTTTTATTTCTTTTTCTTCTCTGACTGCCATGGCTAGGACTTCCAAAACTATGTTGAATAATAGTGGCTTGAGTGGACATCCTTGTCTTGTTCCTGATCTCAGGAGGAAATGCTTTCAGTTTTTCACCATTGAGAAAAATGTTTGCTGTGGGTTTGTCATATATGGCCTTTATTATGTTGAGGTAGGTTCCCCCTCTATGCTCACTTTCTGGAGAGTTTCTTATCATAAATGGGTGTTGAATTTTGTCAAAAGCTTTCTCTGCATCTATTGAGATGATCATATGGTTTTTCTTCTTCAATTTGTTGATATGGTGTATCACATTGGTTAATTTGTGTATACTGAACAATTCTTGCATCCCTGGGATAAATCCCACTTGATCATGGTGTATGATCCTTTTAGTCTGTTGTTGGATTCTGTTTGCTAATATTTTGTTGAGGATTTTTGCATCTATATTCATCAGTGATATTGGTCTGTAATTTTTTTTTGGAGTATCTTTGTCTTGTTTTGGTATCAGGGTGATGGTGGCCTCATAGAATGAGTTTGGGAGTTTTCTTTCGTCTGCAATTTTTTGGAAGAGTTTGAGAAAGATGGGTGTCAGCTCTTCTCTAATTGTTGGATAGAATTCACCTGTGAAGCCATCTGGTCCTGGGCTTTTGTTTGTTGGAAGATTTTTAATCACAGTTTCATTACTTGTGAGTGGTCTGTTCATATTTCCTATTTCTTCCTGGTTCAGTCTTGGAAGGTTATACCTTTCTAAGAATTTGTCCATTTCTTCCAGGTTGTCCATTTTATTGGCATATAGTTGTCTGTAGTAATCTCTTATAATTCTTTGTATTTCTGCAGTGTTGGTTGTGATTTCTCCTTTTTCATTTCTAATTTTATTGATTTGAGTCCTCTCCCTCTTTTTCTTGATGAGTCTGGCTAATGGTTTAACAATTTTGTTTGTCTTCTCAAAGAACCAGCTTTTACTTTTATCAATCTTTGCTAATGTTTTCTTTGTTTCTATTTCATTTATTTCTGCTCTGATCTTTATGATTTCTCTCTTTCTACTAACTTTGGGTTTTGTTTGTTCTCCTTTCCCTAGTTCCTTTAGGTGTAACATTAGATTGTTTATTTGAGATTTTTCTTGTTTCTTGAGGCAGGCTTGTATAGCTATAAACTTCCCTCTTAGAACTGCTTTTGCTGCATCCCATAGGTTTTGGACCATCGTGTTTTCATTGTCATTTGTCTCTAGGTAGTTTTTGATTTCCTCTTTGACTTCTTTAGTGATCTCTTGGTTATTTAGTAACGTATTGTTTAGCCTCCATGTGTTTGTGCTTTTTACGTTGTTTTCCCTGTAACTGATTTCTAATCTCATGGCGTTGTGGTCAGAAAACATGCTTGATATGATTTCAGTTTTCTTAAATTTACTGAGGCTTGATTTGTGACCCAACATGTGATCTACCCTGGAGAATGTTCCGTGTGCACTTGAGAAGAAAGTGTAATCTGCGGTTTTTGGATGGAATGTCCTATAAATATCAATTAAATCTAGCTGGTCTGTTGTGTCATTTAAAGCTTGTGTTTCCTTATTAATTTTCTGTCTGGATGATCTGTCCACTGATGTTAAGTGAGGTGTTAAAGTCCCCCACTATTATTGTGTTACTGTCGATTTCCTCTTTTATAGCTGTTAGCAGTTGCCTTATGTACGGAGGTGCTATGTTGGGTGCATATATATTTATAATTGTCATATCTTCTTCTTGGATTGATCCCTTGATCATTATGTAGTGTCCTTCCTTGTCACTTGTAACATTCTTTATTTAAAAGTCTATTTTATCTGATATGAGTATTGCTACTCCAGCTTTCTTTTGATTTCCATTTGCATAGAATATCTTTTTCCATCCCCTCACTTTCAGTCTGAATGTGTCCCTAGGTCTGAAGTGGGTCTCTTGTAGACAGCATATATCTGGGTCTTGTTTTTGTATCCATTCAGCAAGCCTGTGTCTTTTGGCTGGAACATTTAATCCATTCACATTTAAGGTAATTATCGATATGTATGTTCCTATTACCATTTTCTTAATTGTTTTGGGTTTGTTCTTACAGGTCCTTTTCTTCTCTTGTGTTTCCCACTTAGAGAAGTTCCTTTAGCATTTGTTGTACAGCTGGTTTGGTGGTGCTGACTTCTCTTAGCTTTTGCTTGTCTGTAAAGCTTTTGATTTCTCCATCGAATCTGATGATATCCTTGCCGGGTAGAGTAATCTTGGTTGTAGGTTCTTCCCTTTCATCACTTTAAATATGTCATGCCATTCCCTTCTAGATTGTAGAGTTTCTGCTGAGAAATCAGTTGTTAAGCTTATGGGAGTTCCCTTGTATGTTATTTGTTGTTTTTCCCTTGCTGCTTTCAATAATTTTTCTTGTCTTTTTCTTTAATTTTTGCCAATTTGATTACTGTGTGTCTCGGCGTGTTTCTCATTGGGTTTATCCTGTATGGGACTCTCTGCATTTCCTGGACTTGGGTGGCTATTTCCTTTCCCATGTTAGGGAATTTTTTTTTCTGCTTTAAAATATACTCTTTATTTTTTTCAATTATAAAAATAATACATTATCTAAACAGATAGCTTAGGAAGCACAAAAATCCACCCAGGTAAACGACAACAAAAGCCCCTCCATCCCACCAGCCAGAGATAAGCACTGCTGGTGTCTGTGACGAAGGCGCACCTGAGGCCGTGCACCGTGTACAGATGATGCCTTTTAAGTCTGAGCAGAAGACAGAAGAACTCACACTAGAAGGAAGGCTGCATGCAGTAAGGCTCGAAAGTTTCTGCACGTAGAATGGTGGCCTTAAAGTCTCCTCCCCTTGACCATTTTTGATGCTGCAGAGCCCCACCCACCCGGGGACACAGGAAGAGCTCATCCCGGCTTCCTGGGGGCAGGGCTGGCCTCTGCTCCTCTCAGCCAGACGCCCACGTCCATGGCCACATGAGAAGCCCCAGGGCTCCACGGGGCACAGCGGGGACCTGCGGGTAGGGACCCCGAGACTGTGGGTGCGACTGTGCATTCCAGAGCGGGCACCAGGAGACAGGGCTGGAGTCCCAGCTCTGCTGCCCACTGCCCTTGGACCAGGCAGTCTCTTGGGCCTCAGTTTCCTCGTCTGTAAAATGGGAATAACGCCTACCTCATGGGCTCCTGAAGGGACTAAATAAAACATGAGAAGCAGGTCACAGCACTGGTACATCTCAAGGGTCAATAAATGTCCAGTACCCATCGCTCCTTCCCATTAACCTGCTTTGTGTCAACCCTGTGGCTCTCATTTTTTAAAAAAACCGTCCCTCTGAGCGCTGACCAAAGCCCGGGGGCGGGGGTAAAGGCGAGGTTTATCATATCCAGAGCCAACCCAAGTCTAGATCCAGCCAGGCCTGCCAGATGACGAGAACCCGTGAGCCTGGGGCCTGGACCCTGGACCAGAGAAGAGCAGCCTGGTGAGGACTCTGCCAGGGCCACGTTCATGCTGCAGAGCAGACAGGGCCCAACAAAGGACGGGCCTATGTGGAGGGGCCCCGTGGGGGGCATCGAGGCCACCCGGCAGACCTTGGGGGAAGGAAGCCCTTTCAGCGGCCAAGCTGGAACCCTCCCTGCAAAACAATGAATCCCCCATCATTGTTTTGCCCTTAATCACATTTTTAAACACTTAACATATGAACATCTGTTCCCTGACGTTTCGTCTTTGTGCATCTGTCATCCTCAAGATGAAAGTCTGGAACTTTCTGCACTAATTTTAAAGTCGGGCTGGATGTTTAGTAATGAACAAAGCTGCTTAAATTTCCCTCTAATTCTGTCTAAGTCTTCATGAAGTTTATCATAAGTAGGGTCATCATAAGGGAATTTCTGAATCATTCCAATCAACGATTCTAAGACCTTCATCTCTTTGCTGTCTTTCTCAGTGGCCCAGCCGTGCAGGAGACATCTCCACGCAAAAGCAAAACCTTGGTAGCACCCGATCTCAGATCCGATTTTAGCTCCATGTAACATGCCATACTGTCTTCCTTCAATCATACCCAAACTACTTCCTTCTTCATAGCCTTCCTGATAACCTTCCCCATGAAACTGGGCTTTCCATCACATCTCAGGAGACTAGCAAGGAGAAACGTCATCAGATGATCACAAAATGTACCGTGACTGTGGCTCTAACTTTGAAGGCCCAGCTGTGTAATTGGCACCATCATCACCTCTCATCCGCCATCACGATGGCGTCGAACATGTCCTGACTCCCGGCCATGGCAGCAGCCAGCCCGCCCCCAACCCCCACCCCCTCGAGCTCCAGCACCACACGCTGCGGCCGCAGACCCACAAGCCTCGGGCACGGACGCCGGGAAGTTTTTGACTATAATTTCTTCAAGTATTTTCTCCGGTCCTTTCTCTCTCTCTTGTCCTTTTGGGACCCCCTATAATGCAAATGTTGTTGCGTTTAATGTTGTTCCAGAGGTCTCTTAGGCTGTCTTCATTTCTTTTCATTCTTTTTTCTTTATTTTCTTCCGCGGCAGTGAATTCCACCATTCTGTCTTCCAGGTCACTTATCCATTCTTCTGCCTCAGTTATTCTGCTATTGATTCCTTCTAGTGTAGTTTTCATTTCAGTTACTGTAATGTTCATCTCTGTTTGTTTGTTCTTTAACTCTTCTAGGTCTTTGTTAAACATTTCTTGCATCTTCTCGATCTTTGCCTCCATTCTTTTTCTGAGGTCCTGGATCATCTTCCCTATCATTATTCTGAATTCTTTTTCTGGAAGGTTGCCTATCTCCACTTCATTCAGTTGCTTTTCTGGGGTTTTATCTTGTTCCTTCATCTGGTACATAGCCCTCAGCCTTTTCATCTTGTCTGTCTTTCTGTGAATGTGGTTTCTGTCCCACAGGCTGCAGGACTGTAGTTCTTCTTGCTTCTGCTGTCTGCCCTCTGGTGGATGAGGCTATCCTCCTGGCCATTTTTTCACTGTAAATTTATCAGCCCTCTGTGATTCTAGTTACTGTAGACCAGGACTTGAACCTCAACTTAGCCAGCTAATGGTGCTGATCCATTTAGGGGGTCACCTCTGGGAACACAGGAAAAAAATCAACAATCTGGGCTTGCAACATGCCTCACGCTGCGGAGAACAGGGACCCTAAAAGGTTGTTGTGATGCTGTGGCCATAAGTGTCTGCTCTTTCTTCCTAAATATAACAAAACAAACTAGTATTCCATTTTATTTATTTATTTTAGTATTTATTTATTTTAATGTTCATTTATTTATTTATTTTGGCTGCACCAGGTCTTAGTTGCGGCACGCAGGATCTTTAGTTGCGGCATGCGGACTCTTAGTTGTGGCATGTGGACTCTTAGTTGTGGCATACGGACTCTTAGCTAAGGCATGCATGAGGGATCTAGTTCCCTGACCAGGGATTGAACCGGGGCCCCCTGCATTGGGAGCGCGGAGGCTTACCCACTGGACCAGCAGGGAAGTCCCCTACAAACTAGTATTTTAAAATGTTATGTCAATCTAACAAAGGTAAGATAAACCTACAGTTAAGGATAGTGACAGATTAGTTTATACAAATGAACTTGAGCAATGGAATGGCATATCCTGGGAGGCTGCAGGGTGTAGCTGAGACAACACTGGCTCTGATATTGGAACCAGGATTTCCACCCTCGGTTCTGAGCAGCTGTGTGATCTTACGAAAATAATATCCTCTTCACCTCTGTGCTCATGGACCCCAGGGGTGGCTCTCAGGCACCCTGCCCACATTCCAAGAATTCCCCAAGAATATCAGGCCTATTTTGCCACAACTCCAAGTTCCCCAGCTCTGTGTGAGCTCCAATCAGGCAAGTTTAAAATCCCTGCCGTTCTGTGCCTCCTCCTCCCAGGCCTGCCAGCCTCCTGCCTGTCTCTTCATCCCTATTCCCTCCGTACGCATGATGGAGACCTGTTTAGCCACCTGGAAAAGACCCTTGGACACCTCTTCACCTCTGACTCTGGACCCACCTCCCTCACAAAGCCTTCCTGGGACCCCAACCCACTCCAACTGCACCCTTAACCCAACACTTGGCTCTGAGAGACCAAATGTGCCCAGAGTTGCTTAGGTCTGAGACTCCCGTAATTTTGCTCTCTGTTTAACAGGGGTGCCCTGTAATTAAAGTATATAACCAAAAATTGACAAAATATTCTAGATCTCTAGAACTTACTTATCTTGGGTACCTGACACGTTGTACCCTTTGACCATCACCTCCCCATTTCCCCCTCCCCAGCCCCTGGCAACCACCCTTCTACTCTCTTCTATGGGTTTGGCTGTTTTAGATTCCTCACATAAGTGGTACTAGGTAGTATTTGTCCTTCTGTGTCTGGCTTACTTCACTTAGCACAACGTCCTACGTGTTCATCCATGTTGTTGCAAATGGCAGGATTTCCTTCTTTCTTTAAAGGCTGAATAATATCCCATTTTGTGTATATACCACATTTTATTTTTTTAATGTATTTTTGGCTGCGTCGGGTCTTCGTTGCTGCACGCGGGCTTTTCTCTAGTTGTGTAGGTGGGGGCTGCTCTTCATTGCAGTGCATGGGCTTCTCACTGCGGTGGCTTATCTTGTCGCGGAGCACAGGCTCTAGGTGCACGGGCTTCAGTAGTTGTGGCACGTGGGCTCAGTAGTTGTGGCTCGTGGGGCTCTAGGGCACAGGCTCAGTAGTTGTGGTGCACGGGCTTAGTGGTTCCATGGCATGTGGGACCTTCCCGGACCAGGGCTCGAACCCGTGTCCCCTGCATTGGCAGGCGGATTCTTAACCACTGTGCCACCAGGGAAGTCCCTATATACCACATTTTCTTCAGCCATTCATCAGGGAACGCACAATCAGGTTGCTTCCATGTTTTGGCTATTGTTAACAATGCTGCAATGAACAGAGAATACAGACACCTCTTTGAGATCCTGATTTCAATTCCTTTGTGTATATACACAGAAGTGGGATTGCTGGATCATCTGGTAGCTCTATTTCTAATTTTTTGCCTGGCTTTGGTGTCAGGATAATGCTAACTTCATAAAATGAGTTTGGAAGTGTTCTTTCTTCCATTTCTGGAAGGGTATAAAAAGGATTGGTATTAATTTTTCTTTAAATGTTTGGTAGACTCGCCTGTGAAGACCCAGCCTTGAGTTCTTCTTTGTTGAGAGGTGTTTGGTTACTGAGTCAATCTTCTTATTTATTATTCGTCTGTTCAAGCTTCCAATTTCTTCTTGGTTCTGTCTTGGTAGGTTGTATGTTTCTAAGGATTTATCCACCTCTTCTAGGGTGTCCAATTTATTGGTATGTAATTGCTCATAATAGTTTCTAATAAGTTTTCATGTAAGTCCAGGAATCAGGGAAACAGAAAGTTCTTTGCCTGCAGCACTCCTGAGTCAATTCTGGGTCCACGCAGATGGAAGAGCTTCCCACCACGTGGCCTTTTGTTCCCTTCCTCCAATGTTCTGGGCCCCTCTCTGCCTCGGCCACTGCTCTGGCCAGACTCCATGTGGACAAGCAGCCTCAGCATTGCCTGGAAACTTGTTAGAGAGGCCAATTCTCAGGTCCCACCCAGACGTACTGAGCTAGATACTGGGCTGGGGCCCAGCACTCTGTGTCTTAACAAGCCCTTCAGGGGCTGGTCAAGTGTGAGATGCACACTCCAGAGTGAGAACTGCTGCTCTAGATCTCGTTACAACCAACAAGTCATACACCCCACTGCTTGACTTCCATGTCCTCCAGCTTATTTGGCTGGCCTCTGCCACCGCTGGAAGCTCCATTACTGGACCAGCTCGCCGCCTCACTGTTACTGTTCCGTTGCACACAGACCAAACCCTGCCAACTCACCTGGCATAATCTCCGCCCCAGTAAATGCAACTGCCCCCGCTTCACCCTTGTGGCTGAGCCTGGCTAGGGAACAACACAGTACATGCTGACCGGTCTCCATAGGAACGAACGAGCCCTCCCTTCAAGCAGGCTCTGCACAGCCCATCCACCCTCCCTGTCTCTGAGACAACATTTCACAGACTCCCCTTTCTTCTCGAGTGTCCAACACCCCTTGCCCACTCTCACTCATAGATGATCATGTTTTCTAATCGACTGAGAAAACAGAAGCAAGTACTGAAGTTCTTCATTCTTCCACCAGCCAACTTGGGAACCTCTCTGTATGTGACGCAGAGATTTGGCCTTTCCTATTCCTGCCATGTGTCAACTGGTACCCATCTTTCTCTCCTACAGACGTACATCATGATCACCATCAACATCTCTTTCTCCTGTGTCATCAGTGTCTGCTCACTACTGTATCGCTCCCATCTGCACCAACCCATGCCTGGCACCTCTGCCCCACTGTCTGCTTGCACTGCTCCCTTACAAAGCCAACCCATCAGGAGAGTCTTCCAGGCTCACTCTGTCCATTTCCACATGAGCCCACTCCAGTCAACCTTCTATCCCCCTCACTCCAGCAAAACTGCTCCAACTGAGGTCACAGATGACCACCATGCTGCAAAATTCAAGGTCAGTTCTCAGGCTTCATCCCATTTGATCTCTCAGCAACCACTGACAGGGTGACCAATGCAGTCTTCGGAGAAACTGTGTCACTTGGGGCATTGCACTCTGTGTTACTTCTCACCCTCCTCTGTGGACCCCCTCCTCTTCCCAACCTCTAAATGCTAGAAAGCCACAAGGCTCAGCGTCAGCCCCCCTCTCCACCCACTCACACCTTAGGTGATTTCATCAGGTCAGGGATGGCTCAGGGAAAAAGCATGCCCTGCGGACTCCCAGCTCCAGCCTTACCCTGGAACACAAACTCACATATCCAAACGACCATGTGAGCTCCTCACATAGCTCTCACTGAGGCATCTTCAATTTCACTCATCTCTGCCTTCCCTCTGCTCAAACCTGCTCCCCTCTAGTCCTTCCCTTCTCGGTAAAAGGTGCCACCATCCTTTCAGCTAATGGCCTGGGCCCCAAACTTTGCAATCTCCTTTGACTCCTCTCATTTTCTCATAGCCACAACCTACCAGCTCTATTTTCAAACAGTATCCCCGATCCAGGCACCATCTTGACATGTCCCCTGCCAACTCCTTAATCAAGTGACTGCTTTCTCTAGCTTGATCTACTGCAGCAGTTTCCTAACTGATCTCCCTTTTCCCATTCCTGCCCCTCTACATTCGCTCCTTCACCTAGCAGTCAGAGGGATCCTTTGAAAAGCATGAGTCAGACCCTGTCTCTCCACGACCCAAACCATCCAGTAGGTTCCAACTGCGTTCAGAATAAAACCCAAAGTCTCTCTGTGTCCTGAAAGGCCTGCATGATCCAGTTCTTAGCCATCCTTTAGACTTTATCTCCTACCACTCACCCCTCACTCATGTCATTCCAGCCACGCGAGCTAAACTACTCCATGCTGCTGCCCCAGGGCCTATGCACTTGTTGGCTGTCTGCTGGGAATAGTCTTTCCCCAGAAGAATGCTTTTGTTTCCCTCAAAGTATTAAGCACATAGTACTCCTTTTGACTTGGGAGCCCATTCAGCTCCCAGTTCTGCACAGCCTTTGAGATGGAGCACATTCATACAGAGATAAAGCCTTCTCCACACTCTCTGCACCCATAAAGGCTCCCCAGCTCTGGATGACGTTCTCAGCAACACCACCTGTCTTCCTTACCTTAAAGCAATAGTCATGGCAGCAAAGGCCGAGATGTTCCAAGGTAATCTTTGGACAGTCTCCGATCTCCTGGTTGCAGTAAGTACAGACCCCTCCACTTGTTCTGGGAAATGAAAAACAAGAATCTGCGGTCAGGCTGGTACGCAGACTATTGCTGTGACGCAGCCAGGTCCTGTGGTCTGACGCAGCCAGGCTTAGGCTGCTGCCAGGATTCCCAGCCTGCCATCTTTTCCTGTGCTGTGAACTGGCCACATAGCCTTGGGCCAGACTGGACCGCAGCCCACTGTAGACCGTCACACTGTTTCCAGAAACCAGTCCTGTGTCTTCACGCTACTCTCTATCGTATGTTTGGACACCACGATCTGATGCTTATTCCAGGCAGCTTGCTTGCCTCTGTCCCTCTGCCTAGCATATCTGCTTGGGGGGCTGTTCCCCCCTAGAATAGGAAGACATACGTCTTCTCCTACAGGAGACACGTCTCTGTATGCTCCACCTGGCCCCTTGTCTTGATGGCCCTTCTCTTCATGCCTGGGAGCACTGAGTCCTACCTGGAGTACCACAGAGGCAGCATGGGTCCAAGGACTATCACAAAATCAGTGTGGCTGTAGAGCCTGCTGGGACCTCATACTGAAGTCCTAGACACCGACTTGTAGATTGAGTATCTCCCCAGTTCCAGGATCCCTGCCTTTGTTCCTCAAGTCACCCCCTGGTTTTCCTCCTCAGACAGAACCTGTCAAAAGTCCCTGCCTGCCTTGCTGCTGGTCCAGGGCTCGGGCTCTTGACAGTGTTGCCCTCGTCACAGCCCTGTTCCTCCCTCCTATTTTGCGACCACCAGTCCCAGCCCACAGTTAGTCAGATGGCAGAGTGGAAACACCCCTTACCTGGGAGTACTCAGGGCCCTGGGGTTTAGCCCTAGCTCTGCCACTAACTCACTGTTTTTGCCCTTTGGTCTTAGCTGGATTCAAAGGCTTTCATTGCCACAAGTGTGACACCCCGATGAGGGAAGCAGTGCCCTGTGCTGTGGTGTGACACATCCCATCTGGAAATGGACCAGAAGTAGCAAAGCGGCAGACAAAAGCAAATGGACTTTCAGCGTGTAAATCTCCCTCACCTGCTTCTCCTTCTGGAGACCTGTGAGCTCCCTGGTAACACAGCAGACTTACCTCTCAGAGTATGGAGTACTGTCATGTGGGAGTTTCTTCTCCATGTTGTGTGAGTCCTCAATGCTGCTGACGCTGCAGGGAGTGTGATGGGAGAGAGGAGAGCAGTCATGAGTGGAGAATGCTTTTCTGATTAACACATGACTCTGCATGACCAGCCATCATCTGTTATGCCAAATGAACTTGGTGCCAACGAGGCATAATTCTCTGGGGGCAAAGAAGACCTGCTGTGGTGAGGAGATGAGAAGGGGGTGGCTAGGGTTCTGGAGAACTGTCAGTTTCACGGACCAGTGGGAAAGGACCATGGCTTTTCTCCCCACATACGGCCCTCGGTTATAATGTGACAATCGCCAGGGGCCCACTCACTGCAGGAATCAACTAAGAACGGGAACAAAAAAAACAAGGAAACATTCCAACATAATACTGTGCTGGGTTACACAGTGGAATTAGGGGTGATTTTTAATTTGTTTTTTTCCTTTTCGCATCTTCATTTTTCAATAATATGACTTTTTATAAGAAAAAATAATGATCAAAAAAACTATTTCCAGGGAAGGGCAACTAGCTACAAGCTCTGGGATATGGCTTAGTGAAGCTGTCATGCTAACAGGAGCTGTGTGATGACCTTCTGAGGTTAAGTGACTTGCCTAAGGTCATGCTTGGAGTAAGGGGTGAGCCAGAATTTCAGCCCAGCTTCTCATTTCTTTTGAGATTTAAGCTTACCTCTAAGCCTCCTGGAAGGTAAAGCAAAAGGCGAAAACACGCTGGACTACACAACTCTAAGTGCCCCATTAAACAAAATACTGGTGGGACTGGAAGAAGAAAAACCAGGAGATGGACAGAGTTCATAGAGGCACAGGTTCGATCCTTGGCTAGGGAACTAAGATCCCACATGCTGCGTGGCATGTCAAAAAAAAACCCCAAAGAAACAAACAAAAACAAAAAACCACCTCCCTGAAAAAAGCTATAGAGACAGAAAATAGTGGTGGCCAGGGGCTGTGGCTTGTGGTGCTGGGGGCGCTGCTAATGGGTCTGGGGTTCCCTTTTTGTGTGATAAAAATGTCCTGGAATTGGATGGTGGTGATGATTGCACAACATTGTAAATATACCAAAAACCACTGGACTGTACACTTTAAAGAGTGAATTTTATGATATATTAATTATATCTCAATAAAGCTACTAGGAAAAATCACTCTAAGGAGTTATAAGTGAAGAAGCTGAGGCTCATAAAGGTTGAGCATCTTCTCCAAAATGACCCAACAAATGGGGGCTGAGCAGGCACTTGAATTTGACCCCTACGCCCATGATCATCATTCCGCAGCAGCAGTGAAAGCTGGTCTGGAGTCCCCAGAGGCCCAATCCTGAAATAAGGCCAGGATGCACCTCTCTGTTACTAAAATCCTCGCCCTAGCAGTGGGGTGATGGACGTGTCATAAAAAAAAAATCCCAGGAGTACACTGTCTCAGTGTGGGTTAGTTTTCAGCTGAGGTGGCATCCGGAAGCAAGCAATGTGTGTTCAGATGAGGCAACCTGGCATGCTGGAAGGAGCGTGCGAGCTGAAGAGAGGAGCCCTGAGTTCTGGAACAGGATGGAATTAACTAGATGGTTCTTAGGGGCCTCACCAGCTCTATCATGAGTGATGCTCTCAGGATTTCACAAAAGAAAGCCTGTAGTCTACCGAGAAACAAATACAGGCAGAAACGGCTGCTGCTGGAAGTGGAGTGTAGGATGAGTTAATGACAAAAGGGGAGTGCAAAGGCACCGAGTCAGGTAGAACGTCGGGAAACGCATAAATCTTGTCCGTGAGCAATTAAATCATCTACCTATTCGATAAATGATTACACAGAAGGTACTCTGGGTGAAGTACTTAATGAGGTACTGGGGATGCAGGAATGAGGACAACACAGGGCCTGGCAGGAGAAGGCCGTGACATGGAAAGATCTGGGACTTCTCACCTGCTGTAGAATGAGGACAGTGGCTTCCCGGAAGATACCTCACCAGCATTCACGTACTCCTTCATAAAGAGAATCCCTTTGCTGTAGAAAAAAAACACAGCAGAACAGAAGGAGGTATACTGGAAGATTCCAGGGGACTGGGCCTGACCCAAAGCAGGGGCCCAGGACAGGAAGGACCCCCATTTTGTTTGAAGGAAGTGCAGGAGCTCATGGGAATGCCTGGGCGCAGAGGCGCTGGTGCTGTAGCCCCCAGCGGGCAGCAGAAGCAGGGAACAGGAGCTGCTAGGCTGCTGAGCCCACTGTGGACTCGGGCTGAACTCAAAGCCCATGACTACAGCCTGCTGTGTGTGGATGTGAGAGCGCTAGCAAGACGCTCCCTGCAGCCAGTGGTGGGACGCTACCCTCCTGAGACCTCAGTCCAGTGGACTTTCCATTCTCCTCTCTGACCACGTTTTGTTTCCCTTCTGCCTGGGACCGAGATCACCTCTAAGCCTCATCTTACACTGTCAAATCTCCAGCAGCAGTCCAACCTCTCCCTTCCCACTCTTGGAGCTCCAGGGTGAGCTCAGGAAGTTGCCTCACCCTGGACAAGCCCCTGGCAACTTTGGGAACAAGGTCTACCTCTCGATGGGCTCACCATGACACCATATTTGGCTCCATTTTCATGCTCTGCACTCCAGCCTGCTGGCTTGATGGCAGTAGGCGCTCCTCTGATCTCTCCTACACACACACACACACACACACACACACACACACACACACAGTTCACTCAGCCTCCTTGTAATGGCTCCCTTCCTGCACTCTAAGATGGCAGGTGAGGACAGAAGCTCAGGTGAGGCAGTGGTTATGCGCCTCTTCTCACAACAGATAACGTGAGAGAGACAGACATAGGCCCTGACCTCAAAGGGATTTCTTTGGACTTCACAAGCATGTTCCCCAAGAAACATTAGCAAGGTCCAAAGGATGGCAGAGCCCTAGGAAGTGCTACCTCAGCTTCTCATTGGGAGACTGTTCAGGCCCACACACAGGAGTTTATATTAGGGGAACTTGGGCTACGCTCTGTGGCCCCTCGACCAATGGGCTGCTGAGAATTGGAGTAGGTACTAGAGCTAATATCAGGGAAGTAACGTGGGACAAAAGCCGAGTCCTTTAGCTCCAGGGAGGAAACAGCCCACAGAACATCTCCCAGATTGTCCCTTCTTACCTGGTTGAGTTAGACTCCAATTCACTTGGGGAGCCTGGCACGTAAACCTGAGGCTGCTCAGAGGTGGCAGTGACAGTAACAGTGACCATACAGCTTGAGGGGTTCCTCGCCCTGAAAGAAGTGGAGGGAGCAGCAAGGGTGTCGACACTGAGAGCTGGTGCCTTCCAGGGTCCAGCAGGGTTATCAGGGGCTAATGCCGAGACTGCCACTTCAAAGAGTTTAAAAGAACACTGACGCTTTTTAAACAACCCTTGAAAATCACTCAGCTGTTCCTTGAGGCTCCTGAGATCAATGGGTAGAAGTACTCATTTTATAGATGAGAAAACCCAGGCTATGTGGCCCAGGTTACATTGTAAGTTGGTGGCAAAACCCCAGCCTTCCAGTGTGTGCCCAGAACGATCCCTGCAGCCAAGGGCCTTGGCCCATGACTCACTTGGTTACAGCAGAGCTATGGGGCTAGCAAGGGCTTGACAGACACAGCCCCGCTCACCTCCTCAGTGGGTGGGGCAGCCCCTTCCTGCAATGAGCTCCCTGCCCCCAACCTCCAGTGAAGTTTCTGGAGAGCACAAGGCTGAGTGAGAGGGACAAATGAATTTAGGTGTCACCAAGGAAGAGATGTGGATGGACCTCATTCTGGAAGTCACCTACCATAAGAAGAAGCAGGAGACTGACAGGTATAATGGTTTTTCTGAATCTCCACCCCTCGGCGTAGCACACAGCCCCTGGCTCGGAATCCAGTGCCCAGGACTTCAACTCGTTTAAGAGTGGAGAGGGTAGAGAACAATCATGACAGCAGCTGCCCAGCTTCCCAGCCTCATCTTCCCAGACCACGTCACGCGGACCTGATCGCTCTTGTACCTTTGCACGTGACACTACTTTCTCCTCGGGGAAGCCATTCCCAGAGTACCTGCCCTGTCACCCCAGGCTGGCTGAGGTACCCTGCCTCAATGTGCCCAGTCACCCTGTGCCTAGTCCTATGTCACTCTAGGACACAGGAATGCACCATGCAGACTGAAGGAGGTGGACGGGCTGGGAGGGGAGGCCCAATGGGAACGTGGAGAGACAGACGGGGGATAAAGTACAGGACCAGACAGTCAGAAGACGACTGAGTACAAGAGGAAGGAAACAGCATCCACTTCTGACTGAACAGCTATAGCAAGTGTCTGGCATCCTCTGACCCACACACAGCATGATAGTCGAGAGGACAGAAGAGCTGAGGGGGCAAGGAGGCCTGAAGCACAAGGAGAAGCCGGCTTATCAAAAACGGAGAGGCAGCGGATGGGCTTCCCTGGTGGCGCAGTGGTTGAGAGTCCGCCTGCCGATGCAGGGGACACGGGTTCGTGCCCCGATCCGGGAAGATCCCACATGCCGCGGAGCGGCTGGGCCCGTGAGCCATGGCCACTGAGCCTGCGCGTCCGGAGCCTGTGCCCCGCAACGGGAGAGGCCACAACAGTGAGAGGCCCGTGTACCGCAAAAAAAAAAAAAAAGAAAAAGAAAAAAAAATGGAGAGGCAGCGGACATAGCACAGTGATTAGCAATACAGGCTCTGGGCTGACTGCCGGGTTCTAACCCCTGTTAGGCCACTGCCTGGCTGGGTGACTACTGGCCAGCTATTCAACGTCCCTCCGCCTCAGCCTCCCAACTATAGAACAGATATAATAACAACACCTCTCTCGTAGGGTTGGTGTGAGGACACATAAAGCACGAGAAGGAGGCCTGCACGTTCTCAGCACGCAGCAAATACTAACGGTTCCTTCCGTGGTGTTACTGCTGTGGTATTTGTCTGCTTCCTGAGGGTGTGCTTGGGGGCCTGGCCATCGTGTTCAGTGTGTGTATGGCCGCTACCTACAACTGGTTCATATGAAGTACTGGTATATCGTCTCTGGGTTATTCCCAAACTCATGACCACTTTGGGCAAAGATCTCTGTAGAGCTAAGAGAACACTGAAATGGTACCATACAAGGCACAGCTTAGAAATCCTCCAGCCCCACGAACGGCAAAGCACCCCGTATCCTTCTGCCAAGCCAGGTCTTCACGCTCCTTGTGGCTACCAGATACCATGGTTCTCTGGGCGCCTTCTCTCTGTCAGGTTTGGTGTAACAGATTTGGTGCTGTCAGCCTCCCATGGGCTCCTAGCCCACCACACCGCAGAAGGTAGCTGGCATGCCTAGCGTGTTAGGGTTTGCTCTGGCCTACGGGCCCTGACAAAAGTCAGGTTCAGGCAGCTAGGAGTCCAGCACAGAGTGGCCCTTACCTGCTGGCCTGGTTGTCCACTTCCAGGTGCTGGTCAGGATTCCTGGGGCTGCTCTGCTGCTCGGGGCTGCTGGGGTCTGCTGGCTTATGGGTGGGTGCAGCTGGGTCTCCCCGGTCATCTTGCTGGGCTCCAGGCCTCCCCTGCCAGGCGTCTCCCACCTGGGTGACCACATTCTCCTCCTCAAAATCAGCCGAGGTACTGAGGGAGAATAAGCCCTTGGTTACCGACTACACATCGATATCCCCTCCCGTGGCCATAGCAGGCTCCTCTCCCAGGAGGTGGGGCAGACAGGAGCCCGGCACGGCCCCCACCTCGGGGAGAGCTCGTGTCTTCCTCAGGGGGACCCCAGCGCCGCTGCTCCCCTCCCACCAACAACGGCTGTCCCCACGTGTATGACACGAAGCCTGAGCCCAGATGCATTTGTCACCCCCTCAGTCCAGCAAGCGGGGAGCACCTTCCCTGCTGTCCTTGGCATCAGGCTCTTTGGGAGCTCTTCCTTCCTTCCTGGCCTCACATCACAGCTACCCCTGCACATCCCTGCCATCACCATCCCCACCCTGAGGTGCTTTGGAGGGCCTTGTTCTCAGTGCTGCCGCCTTCTCCACGTCCCGTGGGACGGCGCTGCTGCCTGGCGGCCTCAAGCACCCAAGATGTCATATGCCCACTGGCCGGGGCCAAGACTCAGTGAGATTATCGAGAACACGATGAGTATCTAGTTCACCATCACCTCGATCCTGGCCCATCCCGAACTCAACCCTCCTAACAGCATCTTAGGACAAGATCACACCACCAGCCACCTCCAGCCCTGGGGCTCTATTCATGGAAGTGAATCCCCTAGTAGGCAGGCAGGCTCGCTGCCTTCAAGCTGGAATAACAAGGGGAGTGGAGCTCACACCTTTCGGAGGGTACGCTCTCCTCAGATAGTGCCAGCCCCTTACCCCAGAGTGCCCGGACACACCCACCCCACCCTGCCTGGGACATACAGGCTGGAGCTAAAGGCAAACCAAGAAGGCCTTAAGAGTTTGCTTCCCAATTCTGGAAGCCCTGAGCTAGCTTTACCATGGACTTAATCGGAGTCCTGTACCAACCCATATCCCCTACAGAATTACGGTAATAGAAGTTATCCTCACCAAGTCTGTGAATAAAGCCAAGATTCTCAGCAAAGAGCAATCTGGATGTCCACTGCGACACATGGACAAGTGGATGAATAAGGCTCCTTCACCCTAGGCCTCAGAGCAGACTCACTACAATTCTAGGCAGTATAACCCACCTAACCCATAACAAGGAAATCTTAGTAAAACAGTCACAGGAAGTCTTGCTGAGCAGTGTAGCAACTAGAGGTCTTCCAGGCCCCTAACGAATTGCCTGGAAGTCAATTAGAGATAGGGAAGGTAATACCTGTGGCTGTAACCAGACCAAAGATCCAGAAACCTAACACAGCCACTGACAATTCTGGACACAATCACACTCTCTACGTGGAAGAACACAGCCCCTTCGACTCTTGTGCTACCTCCATCACACTTCTCCAATGGTTGACAGTTGTCCGCGGTGAACAAATGTGGTTAAAGTTCACCTGTTCCTGAAGCAGAGAGAATAGAAACCTGAAAATCCCAGACTTGCAACACAGAGGAAAACAGCATATGCTTTAGATGTAAAGTCTAATAACACAAATTTAGTGGGAAGAAGGTGAGCTAATCTAGCTTATTAAATGAAGTCAGGCCAATACGGCTGGTAAAGGGGACCAGAGGCCAGCTTTCTGAGTGTCCTTAAATAGTTCTGGTGGAAAGAGACAGTCCTCTGGGACTGCTTTATTTGGCTGTAACTTCTTATAAAAGGAGAATCCAACATTTATGTAGTACTTTGTGCCAGGAAATGTCCTACATGCAAACGCATTTAACCCTCACAACAACCCTGCGTGGTAGGATCCATTACGGCCACTACTCTACAAGTAGGGAAACTGAACCACATAGCTGAGCACGACACCCAAAACCACATAGCAAGTAACTGACAGAGCTTAGGTTTGAGCCCAGGCACAGGAGTCCGTGCTCACTATACTATACCACCTCTTCCTGTACCTGTACCGTGATGAAGCAAACCAAGTTAGACTAGGGTAGACTTCCTCAACTTTGGGACAGCTCCACTGCTCTGCAGGAGGTCCCTGCCCACCCCATTCCCCTCCTTCCCCCACCTCCTGGGAACAAGCCCCTTCCCCACGGAGCCCCAGCGCCCAGAGCAGCATCTCCGCCCGAGGTCCCTCGTGGTTGGAGGGTCGAGCCGCCCTCCCCGCGTGTCCACAGCTCCTGGCCCCGGCCAGCTCTGAAAGCCAGCGCCCAGAGACCACCGACACCAGGGCACCCCGCCAAACAGCCCCCTTGGCTCCTTGCGGGCACCCAGCTCCCTTTCTCTCTCCCGCCTCTGCCGGCACTGCGGCGAGGGTGCACACGTGGTCGGGGGGTCTGCTTCAGCCCCAAGGCCGGTGGAACCACCCACGTCCTCCAGGCCATCGGGGGAAGGGCAGGGAGAGCCTAGGGTGCCCGAGACGGGCGGCCCGGCCCAATTGTGATCCTCGCGCGCCATCTAGCGGCAGGCACGGGCACGACCGCGGGAGAAGCGCCGCCGAGGCCGCTCACGCCCGCGGTAGCCATTTCGCTGTGTGGACGGTCCCGTTTCCCGACGCACACCGGACCAAGCTCGGGGCTGCAGGAAATGGCGGCGAGCGCAGGCGCACACTCGCTGAACGCAAACGCGCACCCTCCCGGGGCACGCACGCGCAGGCGCACACAGGACGCTCTCACGCTGGTCTAGACCCAAAAGCGTGCAGGCATGCGCAAGTCGGGGACGCACGCACAGACGCACACGTTCTGTGACGGCGCGCGTGCGCAGGCGCACACTTCTGTGCCGGTGCGCGTGCGCAGGCGCACACTTCTGTGCCGGTGCGCGTGCACAGGCGTACAGTGTGTGCCGGCGCGCGTGGGCAATCACATTGCGTGCTGGCGCGCATGCGCAGGCGCACACGTGCGTGCCGGCGCGCGTGTTCAGGCGCAAACGTTGTGTCCCGGCGCGCGTGCGCAGGCGTACATGTTCGCGCAGGCGCTCGTGCGCAAGCGCACACGTTCTGTGCCGCCTGCGCAGTTCCATGCAGAGCAGGTGGGGACTCTGTCCACCTTTTTTTCTTCCCATTTCAGAATCTCCTGGCCTCCCACGACATCGTGACAGCTCTAGGACAGAGTTTGTCAGCCTCACCATTATTGACATTTTGGACTCGATAACTGTGGTGGGAGCTGTCCTCTGCACTGTAGGACGCTGGGCAGCATCCCTGGGCTCCACCCACTATTTGCCAGTTGTGGCAATCAACAGTGTCTTCAGACATTGCCAAGTGACTCTTGGGGGGTTGGAGGTGGGGGAGATGCCCCTGTTTCAGAACCACTACCCTCGAACAATTGAATCTAAATCTCTCTGCGTGGGTCACAGGATACTTAAAAAAAAAACAAACCACTTCTCAGGTGATTACCAAGTGCAGCCAGAGTTGTGAAACACTGATCAAGAGAGTTTGTTTTGATTTTGTGAACTTTTAATCAGAGAAAATTAGTTCTAAGCCTGGGCTCTACAGTTAGCCAGATCTGAGCTCTATTCCTAGCTTTGCTCTTCATAGGAGCCCACCGTTTCCTCCACTGTCAAACTGCGTAATAAGAAGCCAGATCCTTCCCCAGGTTTGGGGAATGTTACACGCGATTGTGCAGATGGCATGCTGTACACATTAACCATCTGACAGTTACTGGTTCTGGGTCTTGAGAATAGGCTCCAAAGAACAGAGTTCATAAACTAGCTTTTCAAAGTTTTTCCTGGGGTTTTTCTTAGAACCTCTTCAGTTGCGACTCAGCTCTGCCATTTGGAATCCCTTGACAAGTCAGTTAACATTTCTATGCCTCAGTTTCCCCATCTTATCAATTTCACAGGGTTGCTGGCAAGAGTAAAGCACCTGGCAGAGCGCACTATAGGTGTCAGTTTTTGTTTTCACTCTGTTAATTGTCAGGGCAATTTGAAACAAAAAAGTCACATAATAGGGCCTCATACCTTAGAGATCCATTACCCACCCCACCCCCAGCATCACGGTTTATGTAGGGGTGACGAATGTAAAAACGTAGCTGTAATGTGGTGTGAAATTGCAAACATTCACTCACTTCTTAAACACCTAAATCAGACTGTGTTCCTCTCTGGCTTAAAACTTGAAAGAAGATCCAATCTCCCTCTCATGGCTTTTACCAGGGCACGGTTCCATCTATGGTCCCCCTCACCAGGTAGGCTACTTTATGCTTTGGAACTGCTAAGCGTGTTCCCGAAGCAGGGTTTTAAGTCTGTGTTTCCCTATCTGCAGCTCTTTACTCCTTGCTCTTCCTAGAGTTGTTGGTTCCTCCACTCATCTAAGTAGTACCCTCCTCACCACCATTACTCTCTATCTTAGCACCCCGGCTATTTCTTTCAAAGCACTGTTCTTCCCAGGAGTCACAGAGACCTGACTTCCAGTCCTTTGTTATTCATTATAGTTAGGCACAAAGCTCACATGATTGTGGGGAGGGCCGTATGAGACACTGAGTTCAGGGCCGTGCACGCAGTAGGTGCCCCGAAGTGAAGCAGCTGTGGTGATGATTAACGATACCTGATAGAAAAGGCCACTCAGCCCCCGCCTACCTTGAGAAACCTCATGTTCCACGCTTAGCTACTTACAGTGCCCAGTAAACACCAGGTTATTTGGACTCCTTTGTACATCCTGTACCCTTTGCTTGGAGAACTCCTATTCACCTTTCAAGATTCAGCTCAAAAGTCACCTCTCCCATGAGGCTGTCCTGGGGCCCCCTTCCCCTGTTCCAGTCTGGACCAGGTTTTGCCCCCCCTTAGCCCTGTCCGATTTGTCTGTGTACTCGTCTCCAGCACAGAGCAGCTGCCTTCCAAGTAGTTGCTGACTGAAAGAGCGGTTGACTTCCTGACTATGGAGGACTTCCTGGCAGAGGCCAGAGGTTTCCAGCTGGGGCTTCCGCCCTCGCCACGTGCCTTGGGCCAGCTCACGGGCCTCACTGGCCTCACCTTCCCAGCCAAAGGCTAATGCACACTTGAGCCGCCTCTCTCCACCGCACGAGCTCAGCACTGTTAGCTGATGCCTTACCCCTTTGGGTCCGTCTCCATGTCCTCCAGGTGTGCCGGGCTGTTGCTCTTCCTGCCAGCCAGGACAGCAGAGGCAGGAGTGGCACCAGAGCTGAAGGAGGAAGCACACAGACCTTCTGAAGCCTCAGACCAAAGGAGACTTGGAGCCCAGGTCTTCCCCTTCCCAGCTGCATTCTCACGGGAAAGGAGGACCTACATCTGGCCGTGACCAGCTTGGAATTCCTGGGGAAGTGTCCTCCTAGTTTGGGGTTCCAGCATCCTTGCATGACCTACACCTCCCGGGGCTCTGTGGGAATCTAGAACGATCGTTCCTTACTAAATGTTGCACACACCCACAGCAAAATGGCCACTTCCCACTGGTGGATTGGTAGAGGAAATAGGGCAGAAGCCTGCAGCCTGGGAATGCACAACCTCCTCCCATTGCACCTTTGCACCTCCCCAGCCACCTCCACATGCTCCCTGGGGCTGAGCCCTCTGCTGCCGGCTGGCTGTCCGTGGGATTCTTCCCACCGACTTCTCCTAGCAGGGTCTCTTCCCAAGCTACACTTCTCAATGCCCTCTTCTCTGCCTCCTCAGCTTGGGTCCCTCTGGGTAGGTGCTGAGTTGTCTGGGTCCCCTGACTTATCACCTGTACCCACTCCTCCACTGCCCCTGGTGGGTGGGTTCGCCTCCCAGCCTTCTCTGTCCTGCAGTGATCACCTGATGTGAAGATGCCATGGAGCTGAGAGGTTCAAGGGGGACCCTGGGGTGCTGGACGTGAGGATGAAGCCTAAGGCCGTCTGGCAATGGGATTGGTCATTGAGCAGTTGCCCCACCCTTACCTGGTGGCTGCCGGTCCAGGCTTATGAGGCTGCGAGTTGGCACTGGGCACCTCCTGATCATCCAGCAGAGGGGTAAAGACAGCAGGTGAGCACAGCCTGTGGAAGGAGGCCAAGCCCGGTCTTGGTTCAGGACTTTGCGTCTTTATGTCTACACCCCCCGAGAGGGTGGCTTCTGTTCCCAACACATGCTGGGCACTAAGGAGTTCCTCAAGTGGTTGCCTGGAGTACGGTACTCACTCACATCCTACAGCTGACTGACACCAGGACAGCGTGGCCTCGTGGTGAAGTGCACACTCCCTGGGGGGGCACATTCCTCTGATTCAAATCACAGCTTTATTAAGCTTCTGGCTATGTGACCTTGGGCACATCAAGTGACCTCTCTGGGCCTCAGTTGGATCATCAGTGAAATGGGGTGACAACTGTGTCTGCCTCACACATTTTCTGAGAAGATTATCACTGGGCCCTGTGGCCATTTGTAGAAGCAGCAACCCTTTGCAGTCCGTCTGTGCCCGTCAACTTGATACAGATTCGGTGGGTGCTGTGTTATGCAGCCCTCCCAGGTACAGGCTGAGTTCCATGTCTCTCTGTGACTCACAGCATGCCGAGCAGTTACCTGTGCGCGCCTGCACCCTCCACTTGAATAGCATGCGTGCTAAGAGTTCCTCGTGTTTGTTTCCACACCCACTTACACCAGTTGCACTTGCAACCATAATCACTGAGTTCAATTATTAAGGAAACTCATAAAAATGAATGGAAAAGGAGAGTGGGTGTTCTTTTTCATGACAAACAACCTTTTCTTTGCAAAGACCATAAAAGCAAGTCTCTTGAAAATCATTGTCTACAGAAGAGACAATGTAAAAGACTGTTAAAAGTCATAAACGTCTAGAAGATATTACGATAATTTTGCAAGTTAATATGAGCTTTGGCTTCATTTTAAGGAAACAATGCAGAAAGCAAAGACTTCATTTTTGCGAGGGGGTAGAGGCAAGAAGGATGTTCTGGCCCAGTCATGTTGGACCGGAGAATGGAGTCAACCTGCAGGACCGTGCTGGCCGGCACCGTGATGCAGGCCGCGGGTGTTGGGCTCTTCCACAGTCCTCCCCACTAGCGGGAGCTCAGAGAACCGAGGCCCCGGCCCCGTGGCGTTTCCCGGCACTGGCTGAGGCACGGTGGGCAGACGCTGGGGCCTGTCATCCTCTTCCCGTGTTGGCTTGTGCTACCGATTTGGAAGTAGGGCCTTGGGGGTCCAGGCATCAGTTGCAAACTAGTGAAGTTAGTCAGGGCAAGGGGCTCCCGGTGGGCTTGGGCGAGCAGGGGCAGCTGAGAGGGCCAGACTCTTGGGAAAGCGGAGATTCTCTCCTCGGCCAGACTGCTGTAGGGCGGGGTGCCGGCTGGCAGCGTGCCTTGGCGGCTCTCTGGAGACACCGGCTTCACCATTCCTCCCTGGCCATCTGTTCTGAACCATAAGGGCTCTAGCACGGCTTGCAGCTGAACTATCTGTGCCAACATCTGTACACCTAACCTTTGTCCCCAGGGATAAGTCATGCTTGGTTTGGAACCACTTGGGGACAAGTGGGACCTTGCCACTCCGCATATCACCTGAGAAAATGGCCCCTGACTCTACCCAGGTCCAAGAAGTCAGAGCCCAGCTAGACACGCTTGCCTCCTACTTTGTCTCACTGGGGCCACTGCTTTTCCGCTCACTGAACTTGAGAGCAGAGCTGGACAGAGGAGGAAGGTGGAGGAGGCTCTGGGGCTTCTGGAAGGGATGACGGACCGCCTTCCAGCTTGCCCTCACAGCTCAGCCAAGAAGCAGGAAGGCAGCGATTCATCCATCATTCCCTCCTTCCCCACGTGTGCATCCTGCCCGCCCAGGCCCGCCCTCGTGCCTACTTGGGAGGAGCTTGAGAGCCAGTGGAAGAGGGTAGGAGAAGGAGCGAGACTGAAGCAGAGGTAAATCTCAGAAGTGGAAAGTCTGGGGACAAAGGAGGTGCTGGCGGCGGGAGTGCCGGAGATGGGAGAAGCAGTAGACGGGACTATGGGAAATGACCAATGCCCCGCCCCCAGCAGCCCAAGCAGCTGTGGCGACTTGACGAGGAACAGGAGAGAATCAACAACTTGGGGCCACGGGCCTCCCCCAGGTAGCTCACCCTCCTCTCCCAGAGCTGATGTCTGCTCCAGCCAAGCCTTCAGGTGTGGAGCCCGTGGCTCCGGATCCCACGTTGCCATCACTTGATCTGTTACGGGAAGAGAAACATTTGCTGGCTGATTGGGTTTCCATTGGATGTAACTCATATGTCCTGAGAGTGGGCGCCTTCAGCGGCCACTCTGCACCGCTCCAACTGAAGCCAAGCTGATATCAGCAATATTTCTGCCTTTTTTCCGAACTTGATGGGCTGGGAGCAAAAGTGGAGCCAAGAAACAGAGCCCAGGGCTGAGACAGGCTCCCTGAACAATCCTGGGTCCCCTTCCCTCATTCCAGTGCTGGGGCTCCGCAGGGCCCAGGGCTGCGCACTAAGAAGACAGTGGCCGGCAGACAAGCCTGTGGGCTCTTATCCATTACTTCCTGTTCAGGAAGTGCCCAGCTGTGAGCGACTGGTCACCATGCCCAGGCTCCCCTGGTCTGGCTTGAAGGACAGGTCGGTGGGATGGCTGTGGGGTGGCTGGCTATCATTCTGCCTCCTATCCCTGCACCCCCTCCGCGTCTCCCTTCGCCTACAGGCCACCCTGGAAGGCCCTGTTAGATGCTCTGCTGGGGTCCACGAATCCTTTGGTCACTGGCTTCCTGAAACCTCCAGCTTGGCGGCCTTGCTGGCCTAGAGTTTTGTCCTCCTCTGCAGCTGGCTCCCTGAGGAATCTTGGCAGGGGCCTGCCCTTCTCCAGGCCTCATGCATTCCTTCGTTCATTCCTTCAGCAGATATTCATTGAGGACCTGCACTGCCCCCGACTCTGGGGACACAGTGAAGAATGGGACAGTCCTGGTCCCAGCTCCATCCACTGACCTTGGATGGGGGGGCCACGTGGGCTCCGTGTCCCTGCACTGAGTTACCTTTCAGAGTCTGCACCAAGGCCCTTGAAGGCCCTTTCACCAGTCAAGTCTCTCTTGGGCTCTCTGGGGTTGGGGGCTTCGTTGTCCTTGGAGCCTGGGGAAGACCTATGGTGGAAAGAAACATACGTTAACTACCCATCAGCCAACCATACTTAGGTGGGGGCAGTTACCTCATCCCCAAATGCCAGCTTTCTCCAAAGAGCGCAAAGCCTGACATTGCAGGATTGGCTAATTATCAAAATCTACCAACAGCTGCTGTTGACTGAGGGTCAGACCCCATTCTCATGACTCTGAATGCATTAGCTCTCCGCATCAACCCCACAACATGGTCACTGTTCTTATCCATGCCCACCTTCCAGATGAGCAAACTGAGGCACAGAGAGCCTGGAGTGACTTGCCCCGAGTTCCACAAGTAACAAGGGGAAAAGCTGAGATTTAAACCCAAGCAGTCTGACTTCAGAGTTCCAGACTATAATCTTCTATGGTGCAAGACTGATCCTAACTCCTGATTCAACCTCCCTCTGTTCTCTCTGAGGTCATCAGGGAGCCTCATGGTGTCAAACCCAACAGAGACACTCCCATCATTCTCACCATTCAGGACCACTGACCCAGTGGGCCACTCCCGCCTTCTGTCCCCCATCCGTCCATCATGACTCTGTGTCACTGGCTTAAATGTCGGTGTTCCTGGCACCCCTCTCCATCTGCATGCTCTGCCACCTACCTTGGTCACCTCCTCTGCTCCCATGGCGTCAACTGTCATTCTTCAGCCAATGACGTCTGCCTGTTCCCACCTCTCCTCTGTGCTCTGACCCGTACCCTCACTGCTTCCGGGACTGGCCCTCAGGCACCTCACCCTCAACATGGCCAGAACTGACCACCCTCACCAGCTGCCCTCAGGGGAATGACCAGGCAGCTGCCACCTCCACGATACTATCTGTGCTCAGTTTGCCGGCTCCTCTCTCCTCGAGTCCCTTGACTTTGTACCCCATGTAAATATCGACGTTGAACCCCATTATTTCTGCTCTCATCCCTCTGCACAGAACATGGAAATCTCCTGAGCCCTGATCTCTCTGCCAAAGCTCAACCAGAAACCCTCAAAAGCCTCCTGGTAATTTGCATTTGGATGCCTACAAATAAACTCATCATATAGTCATTTGAAAGTACTAAGTATTTATAGCACCCCTTCCTGCCCCCTCCCCTTAGTTCCCACTACTGTAGAGACTTATGCAGCAAAAAGCGCAGGGAGGGAGTCAGGCAGTGGGGTGGGAGTCATGGATCTGCCTACTCTTGGCCGTGTGGCTTTGAGGAAGTTACTTAAGCATTCATGGTCTCAGTTTCCTCATCTGTAAAATGGGCATAGTGATTGCATCTACATCCTGCATGGGGACACGTGTTAGGCTGTTTGGGACAGGGCAGGGCTTAGTGAATTCTAGCTTTCCCTCTTTCTTCCTTTTCTCCAACATGACTTTCCTGTTGGAAAGTGGGGGAGGGGTGCTCCAGAGGATCTCCAAGGGCTGTTATAGCTTTGTCACTCCCAGACAAAATGCCAGAGGCCTTATGGGTTGTGGAGGCCTTATGGGGCGCACAGCACAGACCTTCCTGAGAGACAGCCTGGCTTCCTGCTGCATCTCTCAGGGTCACTTTGCCCCTGTTTCTCAGGGACTGGTCACCTTAGGGAAACCAGTGAAGCAGCTTCCAGTGTTGCCTTATTAAAGACGTTGTCACACTGGGTGATTCTCAATCATTCCAGCAATAAGTGCTCCTGCAGTCCTGTTCTGGACCAGCCAGGCCTTGAGCTCTCCAGGAGCTTGGAGTCCTTGGGGCAGAGCCATCTGTGAGTGGACAACTGTGACTCCGTGTGGAACACTCTCTGGTGGAGGGAGGAACACAGCGCTGTGTGAGCTCAGCGCGGAAAGCCCCTCACAGGCGCTGCCTCAGAAAGAAACACGAGCAAAGGAGGTGCTACAGAGGGGAGACATCTGAGCTGCGACTGAAAAGTGCAGATGGGAAAGGGCATCCTGCAGCCTGCATAGACGAATGGCGCTGGGGGAGGCTGGTGGGGAGGGCCCAGGGAGGAAAGGTGTACGAGGGGAACCTGGGGAGCGGGTGGATGAGCCCCGCCGGGCAAGGTAGAGAGTTCAGGCTGCGGAGCCTAAGGGGGAGGGGGCATTGCAGGGTTTTTCCCCAGGGACTGGCATAGGACTACTGCTGCCCTTTAGAAATGGCACCCAGGTAGAAATATGAAGGAGATTCTGGGATGGAGCGAGTGATGAAGGAGGCCTGGCCCCAGGGGAAAGGCACTAGGGACAGAAATATCTCTAAAATAGAATGGACAGGACTCAGTGCCCGACTGCGGTGAGGGTGTAGAGAGGGAGGGGCCAGTGAAGACAGTCAACGGCCCCAGAGATCAGAGCTCCCACCGCCCCAAGGATTAGCCTGGGCTTATGCTCTGGCCTCCCTCCCCAGACACTGGCTTCACAAGGTGGGGTCCCAGTCTGTCGGCTTCACTGCTGTGAGCTGGGTGAGTAGCTAAATGATCAGGAGTCAGAGCCCCTCCGGGAACAAGCGGCCCCTCCCTGCTCGCATCTCCCTTTGCCCCCACCCAACCTTCCCTGGGGCCCAGCTCCCAGCCCCCTGAACCCTGCCTGCATGTTACCTGACTGTCTGCCCCCTATCTTGGGGCAGGGGCTGGGCCTGCCGTGCTCCCTGCTGGTTGTGCCCCCCCGACCCCCTCCCCTGTCCCTTGAACTGTCAAGGCTGACCTAGTGACCCTGCCCTGTTCCTGGTGCCTCCCCCCGCCACAGCTGCTTCAGTGGCTTCACGGGGCTCTGCAAAGCCCAGATCCCCACCCAGCACGGCTGGCTGCTCCCATCCACAGGGCCCAGAGGGTGAACCATCACTTCCAGGGGCTCCTGGCACACGCTCAGCATCTCACTTGTGTCTGCATCTGCCCCCCCCAACAGGCAGACAGTCAGCAACTTCAGCGGGTCCCCAGGGCCGGGTCTGGTCTCCCATGGACCAAGTGCTCGCTCCCCAGGACTTGTGGAGTGAAATGGGATGGGGGCAGAGAACCCAGGTGGCTCATGTCTCTCACCAACCAGCCCCCAGGCCTCATCGCTTGCACCCTGACCCTGCTGCCCCCAACTCTAGAATCGTGTGTAAGGAGCCCAGGCAGCAGCAGGGCTCCTGTACCTCATTTCTTCCAGGTCTGGGGCCACCAGGCGGAGTCCCGCCCCGGGTGTTGTGATCTGCAGGCGGACAGTCTCCTCACCTCTTGCGCTGTGACCAAAGGAGAGCGTCAGAGAGTCGGTGGTAAGAAAGGCCTCCGCTTCTCCATCTGTGCTGGGGATCCAAGGGTGTCCTCTCTGAGGAGCCTCCTGGCTAGTGCAGTGGGACACCCAGACCCATTGCCTTCCCCCACCCCTTGTTTTTTCTCTCTCGTCTCCTCTTTGGGCTGAGCTCGGGCCACTGACCTCCAGGTCCCAGAGGAAAGGCATCGGAGGACCCGCTCACCAGTCTCCCATCCTCGACCCCAGCCCCCTTCAGACCGTGCTGCTGATCGGTTGCAGAGGCGCGCCCTGCCCGTGGCCGCACTGCGGCATCCAAAGTGGCTACTTGTGAGCTCAGGGGCTGATGGGAACGGGTGACGAACAAAATGCCCAGGAAACCTACAGACCGAATCTGGAGTGAGAGCCAGTGGAAGGGGCATGTGGGAGACTCGGGGGATGAAGGTCAGAGAGAAGGTGCCGGTGAGCTTGAGACCAGGGAGGATCAGACAGTCTCAGCCCTCAGAGGGTCCCTTTGAGGGTTCCTGCACTCAGAGGCTGGTCCGAGGGTGACTGCACACAGCCCTCCAGTTCCAGTGTTTTTGGGCCCCCACTGCAGCTCCTGACGCCCAGCAGGACCGGGCCGTGGTGATGGCTAGGGCTGGAGAGAATCTAGAACTCCCTGGCTTTCTGGGGTTCCCCCTCACTCCAAACCACACCCACCCAGGTCCACATCACAGACACTCAGTCTTTCCTTTGGTTGCACCTGGCCACTGGGCTACAGATGGGGGTGAGCCCCAGGTCTGCCTTGGTGAAGCCCCAGCCCAGCAGGGGGCAAGATGAGGGCTGAGTGGCATGGGCTGTGCACCCGAAAAGCTCCACGGAGGAGTAGGCCAGCCCAGGCCAACTGTGGGCACATAAGGGTAGGAGGTGGAGGCTGGCGGGGGACTTAAAAGCAGAGACCAGATTGAGTGCGGCGAAGGGAAGCCACAAGATGGGCTTGAAGTGGGGATTCGGGGTGGGTCTTGAGATGATCAGCCTGGCACGTTAGAAAGGACACTCCGGGGTCCCAAGAGGAGGAGGGGTGGGGGGTACAGGGTGGAGACAGGGACTTGAGTCGTCCGAGTAGTCCCCCTGGAGTTGACCGTGGCATCTGGCTCCAACCTAGACTAGGAGCTCGTGGAGGCCAGGTCGGTGGGATGCTCATCTCTGCCCCTCCTGGACACTGCAGATGACCAGAGGAAATGGAAGGGCTGCCAGAGACAGGGCCTCTCTGCACATGAAAGACCAGCGAGGGCCTGGTGCACGCAGGTAGCTCTGATCTGCGCCTGTCTCCATGATAGCCACGAAGACAGCGTAAAGCCCCGGGCTGCTGTCGCTACTCTGTCCCATCTAAAGCACATGGTGCCAGGGAACAAGGACACGTCCCACTTGGGGACGTCACAGGCAAGTAAAGCATACCTTCTCCCTGGCGTTTCTAGCTATGTCAGAGGGGAAATGGGGACCCCAGCTGGCGCCTGTCCCTCAGCACCCTGCTCCTGAGCGATTTCTTCTCAAAGGCCCAGCTCAAATGGTACCTCTTCCAGGGGTCCTGTTACAGGTTGCATTGTGTCCCCGCTAAAAGGTATGCTGAAGTCCTAACCCAGGTATCTGCGTGAACGTGACCCTATTTGGAAATAGGGTCTCTGCGGAGGTAATTAGTTAAGATAAGGTTGTACTGCAGTAGGATGCATCCTAATCCAATATGACTGGCGTCCTGACAGAAAGGGGACATTTGAACACAGACACACAGAGGGAAGACAGCCACGTGATGATAGAAGCAGAGGGTGGAGGGATGCACCTACCAGCTGAGAGGCGCCAAGGGCTGACTGCACTACCAGAAGCTGAGAGAAAGGCCTGGAACAGATTCTACCCCAGAGCCTTCGGAGGAGCACACAGCCCTGCCGACACCTTCCTTCATTTAACTTCTGGCCTCTAGAGCTGTGGAAGGACAACTTTCTGTTGCTTAATCCACCCGGTTTCTGGTACCTTGTCACGGAAGCCCCAGCAAATTCATACAGAGGCAGTAGCTCCTTCTCAGGCACCCACAGCGGCATTTCCCTCTGAGACCAGCAGGTGCCGATGTTGGTCTCTCCATTTGTTGAAGGGCCCAGCAAATCAGGAAGCGCCCAACCACACCAGCACCCAGGCAATGTGCAAAGGGCTTTATGTGTACTATCTCATATGGGATTTGGGACGGCCTCTGGAGGTACGTATCACTGCTCCCTATTTCACACATGAGGACACTGGGGCACAGAGAGGTAAAGTGACTTACTCAAGGTCACACAGCCAGTACAGGGCAATGCCAGGGTTTTGCCTTGTGCCAGAAGCTGTGCTCTTACTCACTGCTCCCCAGCCCCTCTGCCAGGCAGCATGTTGGGGCCCAGCCTCCAGGCCCCACCTTGATCAGGTGGGGCAGAGAGCCAAGAAAGCCTGAGCGGCGCTGTGATGGGGCAGCAGCCAGGCCTGGGGCTCTCACACAGGCCAGTTTCGCTGACAGAAGGTATCTGAGTGAGCTTAGTTTGGAAGGTGGGGAAATGAGCTGAACCCAAGAAACCAGCCCCATGGTGCCTGGAGGGAGGGCCATTGCCACAGGTGAGTGGGGGAGGGGGGAGGGGAGGGGGCTGATGGTGGAGACAGGAGCTCAGATTTGTACACTTGGTGCTGAGAAGCCTTTGAGGCACCCAGGCAGGTCAGGGGTCCGGAGGAAGACAGGGCATCCTTGTGCGGCACTCCTTCTGCTCCCCTCTGAAGTCCCTGAAGGGTTTGGTGCCTAGACAGGGGAGCCCCTCCTAGGTGGCTGAGAAGCTGACCTTCAGACCCAAGCCAAGGGGGATGGGGCAGGGACACGCTTGCAGAGGGGCCTGGGGACCAGGCTGTGAAACTCTCCTTTCCTACTTTGCCATAAACCAGCCTCCAGAACTGAGACAATACATTTCCATTGTCTGAGCCACCAGTTTGGGGGACTTCGTTATGGCAGCCTGAGCAGGACAGACAGCCATCTTGCTATGACAGCAGGTGATGGGTAGTGAACATCCAAAGGAATATTCTGGAATAAATGTTAAAATGCCTCTCAACTGAGAATATAGCACAACCTACTTCCTCCTCCTATGTTCTTTCAGAAGGCATCTGAAACCAACATTAATCGCTTTCTTTTATTCAAAAGAGAAATTAAGGAGAATTCAGAGATGTGCATTGTTTTTGCTGAATTGTGTCCCCTCCAAAATTTGTATATTTAAGTCCTAATCCCCAGTGCCTCAGAACGTGAGCTTATTTGGAATAAGGTCGTTGCAGATATAATAAAGATGACGTCATACTTGAGTAGGGTGGCCCCTAATCTAATACGACTAATATCCTCATAAGAAGAGGAGGTCAGAACACAGACACACAGAGGAAGACCTTATAAGAGATGCAGGGAGAAGACAGGCGTCTACACGCCAAGGAGAGAGGTCTTAAGGAGAAACCCTGACAACACCTTGACCTTGGACTTGCAGCCTCCATAACTGGGAGACAATAACTGGGTTATTTGAGTCACCCAGTTTGTGGTACTCTGTTACAGCAGCTCTGGCAAACTAAGCCCCCATGTTCCATCAATCACCATGTCCCATCAATGCTACCTCGCGAAGAGCTCTCAAATTTTCCTACTTGTTCAAAAGTTCTTAGGGTGTCCTGTCTCCCTCCCGGCACAGAAGAGGCGGCCCCGAGGACCGAGGTCACATACAAATGGTTGTGGGGCTTGAGTCGGGGAGGGGCGTGTGGGACATGCAGTGGCAATTCCAAGACCTGTAACAGCCCCAGAGGCAGTGGCACTGTCGGCAGGACTTAGCATGATTCAGCTCAAAGTACAAGGAGGTATTGATTGCCTTTGGCCTGCAGACAAGAGAGAGCCATTATCTGCCCGGAGACTCTGGGGCTCAGAAATCAGGGCAAATCAGAGCCCCACGTGGAGTGAGATTACCCACGCTCAGCCTGTCCCTGCCCTGTCACCCCGCTGCCAGACCCTCCCACCTGAGGGCCTCAGAGGCCAGAGCCAGTTCTTGGCACCCACCTGAGAATAGCAGGGCTAGTGCCCTGGCCACAGACCCCCTCACATCCCACAGCTGGTACTTTTCCTCGGGATGCCACTGGACTCAGTGGTGGAAGGGTTAAGTTGACACAGATAAGCACCTAACAGACAAGACCGAAGCACTGTCTCCCAGGAGACCAGGCTGTTTTGCGCCTTTCAACCCCAGGACATCCAGCCAGAGAGGCCCTTACTGGTTTCTGGGCCCCATCCTGTCACTGGGCATACAGGGACACTGACCCTGAGGTCCTGTAGGGAGATGACCTGGCAGTCACCAGCCCTGGGCGGAGATGAGCAATTGATTACCTGCTCGAGCCGGGAGGGGATCGCGCCAGAGCAGGTGGGTCCTCATCCACCACCTCAATCCTTTGGGCAAGAAGAGAAACAGATGCACCGCTATCCTCAGGGCACTTTTGGCCTGCGAAGCTGCCCCGGAGCTTGCAGACCCTGAAGGACATGCTTTCTTTCAGTGGTGTTTATGGCTTAGCAACTCCAGCTTGGGATAAGGGCAGACCACTGGGTTGAATAGCATCCCACCAGAATTCATGTCTTTCTGGAACCTGGGAATGTGATCTTATTTGGAAATAGAGTCTTTGCAATCAATTTGTCATCAAGTTACAATGAGGTCACACTGGGGTAGGGTGAGCCCTAAATCCATGACTGTTGTCCTTATAAGAGGGAAATTTGGACACAGACACACAGAGAAAAGAAGGTCATGTGATGATGGGGGCAGAGATAGGAGTGATGTGTCTACAAGTCAAGGACTGCCGGCAACAGCAGATGCTGAGAGAGAGGCCTGAGATGGCTTCTCCCTCACAGCTCCCAGAAGGAACCAAGCCTGCCCACACATTGATCTCGGACTTGTAGCCTCCAGAACTGGGAGACAATCTGTTCCTGGACCTTGTGTTCCCGCAAAGTGCCGGTTTGTGGTACTCTGATATCGCAGTCCCAGGAACCTCATGCAGCCAGGAGGAGGACAGCATTATCTGTCACTCCCGTCATGCTGCCACCACCCTCTGCCTGGAACACCTGGTATGCCGAGTCCTCCTTGTTTTTCAGTCCTCAGCTCGTCATGGATATCTTCCCTCTCTACCCAGTAGAATACCCCTAAATTTCAACGGGCCAGAAGTTTCTTCCCTCTCCTCCCCAAATACTCCCCTTTCCCAGAAGATGTCCTGTCAACTGATGGTACCATCCCTCCCTCATTCAGCTGGAGTGTCTTGATATCCCGATCATGGCCCATTGAACCCTGTTCACCCTTTAGGGTCCATCTCCAGTGTCATGGTCACTTCCAAGGGCCTGGTCAGGCAGGCGCCCCCAATGACAAGCCTCTGGACTCCAGCCCAATGATCCGTCCTACCCAGGCACTGTCCGGCCCACCCCTGGTAGGGTGGGCAACAGGGCAAAGGGACAACTTTTCTGTAGCCCAGTAGCTACTTTTGCTGCAAAACCCCAGAGGCCTTGGAAACACCTAAAGCTCCATCTTGGGTCGGCGGCTGGGTTCTCTCAGCTCCTGCCTACGCAGCGTTGGTTGCCAGGGTCTTATGTGCCACCACAGCCACCCACGTGCTTCCCTGGCTTCCAAACAGAAGCCACCAGCCCCTCACAACTCCCTCTACTCAGGGACAGTGACCGCATCCCACCCTGCGCCTGCTCTCCCCACACTCCACCCCTGCCAATGGAAGACCTTCCCTTTGCCGACACTTACCTCTTTGCGATGAACGGGGCCTGTGTCTCCTGGGCGAGGCTGCTGGAAGAAGGCAGAGAGGTGACAAGTTGGGCAGAACCCACAGCCAGGTGACATCACTCCCAGCACCTTGCCTACCCTGATGGCGGCAGCCAGACCTCTCAGGTTTCCAGAAAGTAGATCTGAGAGTCCCAGAAGGTCTGGTTAGGAGGGCCCTCTCAACCCGCCCGTCACCAGCCAGAGGAAGACCAGAGCCCTGAAGGGAAAGGAAGTGGCCCAGAGCAGGGAGCGGGTTGGTGTCTGAGCCACAGCTCACCTGGCACTCTTCTTGGCCGCCGACAGGACGTAGGAATGCTCCCGGGGAGCTGTCTTCCTCACCACACTGCTGGCAGCCTCTGACCTGGGGTGGCACAGGGAGGGGGCATCTGATGGCATGAGGAGGGGCTTGCTCTGCCAGCCTAGCCAGGCAGCTACTCGGGAGGCAGGGGGAGCTTTAGGGAGCTGCCCGAGACCCCACACCTAGAGGGCGGCAGAGTGGGCAGTCGATGCCCAGCAGCCTGGCTCTGGAGCTCTCGGCTCTTCCCCGGTACCTCCGAGGCCTGGGGACCCCTGCTACTGTTGACTCTGCCCTTAGGACTGCCTGTCTGCTGGGCCTTCAGTGTGGGGGGCTTTGGTGTGTTTCCTAAGTCACGGAGGGGCCAGCAGGTGTTGGGAGTGAGGGCAGGCTGAGCTCGGAGCCGAGCTGCTGCCCAAACATCCAACCCTCACTTTGGGACAAGGGGCGTGGGCACCTCTGGAGCCTGGCCCTGCCCCCAGGCACATACAGGAGGCTTCTACCAGGGCACCACGCACTGCCTATTTTGGTCCAATTTGCTCAGGAACCTCTTTAACAAACTATAGAAATTCCTCATTACCTAGGTTCTGCCCTCTTAGAAGGTTCATAAGAGGGTCCCCTGGGCTGGCCCAGCACTGAGTGGGTAGTTCGGGGGTTCCAGGAGTGCCGCCTGTGCTGGCAGCGACCCTCCAGCCAATAGACCAGCACCGATGCTCCGCATGTGGTGCACCAGGCTTCAGAGACCTGAGCCCCGCCCGGCCCACGGGACGCCCAGCAGGCACCGTTACCTCCGTTTCTGCTCATCAGAAGAGAAGGGCACCTCCTCGTCTTCAGCAACCCCTGACGCTGAGCTGCGCCTGACGTTGTAGGGTGCCCTGCGGGGGTGAAGAAGCTGGCAGTTATGGCCGCTCCTCCCTCTACGTCTGCCCCTGCTCCCTGTCACAGGCCGCCACCCTCAGCGGCTTGGTTGCCCTTGGACTCTGCTCGCGCCGCTTCTTCCTCTTCGAAAGCTACACTTGCTATCTGTCCCTGTTCCAACCCTTACTGTACCCCAGGACCCAGTTCAAGCCTCATCCCTTCTCCAGAAAGATTCCCTAGCTGCTCTGTGTCACTGGATGATGGTGACAAGGGACAAACAATATAAAGACGTGGGGCCCTGGGAATGCGGGCCCTGGGCACACAGGAGAGGGGCTTGGACAGGGGCCACAAGGGGAGCTCCAGAGGGAATCCCAAAGATTTATATCGAAGAAGCAAGCCAGAGTTAGGCACCAAGTGCCCATAGGTGACTGGCTGCCAGGGCCATCAGCATGCTTGGGCTCACCAGGTGCCCGCCCAGTTCGGCCCAGCCCAGGAAACAGCGAGGGCCATGACCCATGACACTTTCCCCAGACCCACTAGCTCCTTCTACAAGCTTCCTACAGCCCCTGCTTTGCTTCAGATCAGAAGTACAATGTGCACACTGTCCAATTTTCTGGAGCTTGTCAACCTCTGGTGGGTTCCAGGCCACAGTGGCAACTGGCAGGGATGTCAGGCCGACAGGACTTGCACTCCTGGGCTGTGCTCAGACCTGGCTGTGCCCAGAGGCAAGCAGCCAGCTGCCCTCAGCGGGCCCAGGGTTCGGGCTCGTCCTTGGAGGAGGGAACCAAGTTGAGTCTGTGATTGCATACTCACAGCTTCTTGTAATCCTCTGTGGTCATCCTGTAGCCAGAGGAGGAGGGGCGGGGAGGCCCGGCAGTGCTGCAGAGGCAAGGAATTTCTGTGAGTCCACCCGCAGGGCCCTCTTGCTTCCAGATTTGCCTACGTGGCCCAGCAGGCATGTGGCAGGTGGACAGGGGGTGCTGGCGCCCTTTCCTCTCTGCTCTCAGCCCTGCCAGATACCCAGAACAGCTGTGCAGAGCAGCCCTCTTGCCACAGACCCCTCAGCCACCTTGGTCCTGCTTTTCTGATGAAGCAGGTATCAGCGAGTCAGGGCTCCCACCCAGCCTCCTCCCGGTGCCTCTGTCTCAGTGACCTTGTCTCAAGGACAAGGGCACTGGTAGTGGTCCAGGGCCTTGCCTTACACAGGAAGACACCTGCCACCCACCCCCCCACCCCCTCAGTGACAGGCAGAGGACTCTCTCTGGCCTGAGCGTGGCCTGGGCCCTCACACCTCTCACGGGCCAACTGGCCAGCACCCTGTGAACATACCGTTTTGGAGCTCCGTTGGCCTTGGGTAAGTGCGGCTGGGGCTGAGACGAGCTGTCTACAGGCTTGGTGAACACTCCCCTGAAAGAGAGCCCGGGAGAAGCAGCACCGTGAGCGCCCCTGGAGAAGCTGGGGGCAGTGCGGGCGGGCATGGGGAGGTGGGCAGGGTCCTGTGGTCACCTACCGGATGATGTAGCCGGTGGGAGCCCTCGTGCTCGGGGGCCTGCCAAGGGAAAAGAAGGGATGGTGTGAAGCCAGGCTGCCCAGTGACGGCAAAGTGGGTTGGCTGCTGGGTGTCCCAGTGCAGGCAGAACGAGGGGAGCGACAGTGGCCAGCTGCTTCCCAAGAAATCCAGCCACGCCTGCACCCCTAGCTGGGCTACCTGTCCTGCTCTGCCTGTCTCCCTCATGCCCCCCAAGAAAGGTACCCCAGGCCGATTCTTCTGGGCCCTGGCTCACAGCAGGTGCCCCGGAAGGGCATTTATACAGAGGTGTCCCCTCCAAAGTCCGGTTTCTCCCTGTTCTGACAGCCCTCCTCCCCTCCCCTCTCAGAGCTGACCCAGCTCAGGCTGGAGGCTCTGTGCTCAGAGGTCTGGGGCTGAGGCGACGTCAGGCAGAGCCCCCAACCTGATCTGACCCCCTACTCTGCCCAGCCCCCTCCAGGAAGACTCATGAGGGCCCAAGGGGCAGAGCCAGGCAGGAGCCAGCCGCCCTTTCCTTCCCGCTCCGCTTGAGCCCCCCTCCCCCAGCCCGTGCGATGCCCACGTCACAAGTCTTGATGGAAGTTTGCGACCGGAAGGCACGGCCAGGGCTTGGTCAGTGCCTGGAAAACATTAGACTCCATGTGCTGGGCACCTTCCGCCTGGGCGGGGGCTCAGAGGACTCGGGTGAGGAGTGTGGGCAGGCAAGAGCTGGTAGTGCTGGGGAAGCAGGGCTGTGAGTTCTGGGATCAGAGGCAGGAGACAAAGACTCGGCAGATGGCTCTTCTGTCCAGGAATAGGGGAGCTTGGGGCTGGAGCAGCTGGGAGGGCAGTGCAGAGCCCCAGTGTTCTCCATCCCCATGGACCCTGTCCTTAACAGGGCATGGCCTCCTGGAGGTGACCAAGTTACAGGAACGCTTGGAGTGGAACCCGAGAAAGAAAGGTCACTCATCCCACGTGTTTTCCAAATATACTCCCAAACCAAAGCCCAGGCTGAGAACTGCACCCCCAAAGTAAACATACTCTCCAACGAATGGATTATCTTTGAACTGTGCTCAGGCTCTGGCCAACTGCCGCTATCACAGTCCGCAATTCTCTCTTTCATGCTCATCTCTCTACTCAGGACGTGCCCGTGTTCCTGGTGAGGATGTCAGTTCCCTGAGGAGAGGGTTGTGTACTCTGTGCCCAACACAGGACCTGGCAGGTAACAGGTGCTGAGTCATTGAGAGATTACGGGCAAGCACATAGTTGCCGGAGGGAGCCCCTGTAGCTAGCAGTGAACTTGGACGCCTGCCTTCCAGCTGCTGCCACTGCCTGTACCACCACCCCAGGAAGGCACTGGCCCTGCACTCAACTGCTAACTGCTGGCTCTTTGAAGCAAGGATCAAGCCTGAATTGAGGGGTCCCCCTAACCCTAACCCCGCACTTCTCAGGAGTAGTTCCTCCCCATACGGGCAGGATGTGCCCACCCTTCAGAGCCTCCCTGGATGCCATTATGCAAAAGTCCTTGAAACAGAGAGAAGAGCTGGTTCCCCTCGGCCAGCTGTCAAGATATGTCATCTTGAACTTGGGAGACAGTTGGGGCAAGTGTGTGAGTCTCCCCTGGCACTTGGGACGCTGTGCTGATACAACAAAAAAGTGACAAGTAAGCACGTCTTAGAGCTTGCAGAATTTGCATAAAACTGAAGTTGTCCAGACCTGTGGGTATTGCCTTTTTAAAAATGTGCCTGGGCTTCCCTGGTGGCGCAGTGGTTGAGAGTCCGCCTGCCGATGCAGGGGACGCGGGTTCGTGCCCCGGTCCGGGAAGATCCCACATGCCGCGGAGCGGCTGGGCCCGTGAGCCATGGCCGCTGAGCCTGCGCGTCCGGAGCCTGTGCTCCGCAACGGGAGAGGCCACAGCGGTGAGAGGCCCTGTGCCTGATAATGTGTATTATGCAGAATACGCATTTGCTTTTATAATCCCATATGCTCTGGCAGAACTTCGCATTTTGGAGCTAAGACTTTATTATTATGCTCAGTGACAATTTTGATCCCAGTTGACAGCTGAAGCCATGGACCTGGACCCAGTGACTCCCGCACTCCTTTTCCCAGGAAGGAGCAGAGTGGAAAAGCCATCCTTCCTGTGGAGTTCAAATGACTCAGCGTCCGCCAAAGGCTGCAGCGCAGGGCCCACCCACCGGCCACCTGGGCACCACTTCTTACCTGGCCTTCGGGACCTCCCCAGCTGAAGAAAAAGATATGGCACGACTCCGGCCCGAGGGCAGCTCGCTGAGGAAAGAGGGGACACAAAAGAGGGCGGCCACTACATGTACCCCAGGAACTTGGCCCACCGTTCCCGTCTCACCTTCTCCTTCCCTGGCCTGTGTCCACACTGCAGAGGCGTGTGTGTCCACGCACGCCCTGGCAGCCGCTCCTTTCTCACCCTGTGACTTAGACTGAGTGTGGCCCATGGAGTGCCACCCCACGCCCAGCCTGTCGCTGCCGGCCCTCCTGGCCTCCTGGACTTACAGGGTGTGGCTCTCCGATTCATCCTGCTTGGTGATCCAGCTCTTGTCCCCCTTCAGCGTGGTCCGAACCTTCATCTGCTTGAGGACATTATTGCGTTCCTCCTCGCCTGGTGGGAGAGGCTTCCCTGGTGGCGGCAAGGCCAGGCAGCATCAGAAGTGGAGCCCAGCCCCAGGACCCCGAGGCCTCCTTTCCAGCCCTCCCAATACGTTGCTGTCACTCGGCTGCCCAGGCAGTGCTGTGCCTTGCAGGGCAGGCCTGGAAGGAGGCAGCCACGTACCAAGCCCAGGACAAGAGGGCACCCAGGCCTCACCTTTGCTGCCTCCTCCGAGAGCTGAGATACTCATGGTGTTTGCTCTGAACGTCCCTTCTCGGTGGATTCAACAGGGCTCCTGGGGGCAAAGGCAAGCACATGGCTTGTCACTTCATGCACTTATAATGGCTCGTGGGTCACCGTACGGTCCTTGGCAAATTGAGACCATGCAGACTGTCCTTTGGGTGGAGTCTGGGCAGAGGCCGCCGCTGGGCTGCACACTGGGAAGCATGGCAAGGCCTGCCAGGGGCTCTCTGTTGGAGAGATGGCTGAGACAGGCAGACCACCAACTCTCTTAGAGACCTCTGATGGCCAGACTCCCGCCCAGCGAGTGTAGGGGAGGGGTGGAAGCAGTGGCCGACACTGGTGGACCCAGGAGGAGGGATGGGGGAAGGAAGGGTACAGGCTGGGGGATGGTCGCTTTGGGGGACCGTCTCTCTCACTCCTTAGTCGTCATCTGACAGACCTTGAACGGGTCATCTGACCTCTCCAGCCTGACCCAGTGTCTACCCTTCAGGACTGCTGGGAGGACAGAAGGCACCACTGTTCTTGCAACTGCCCAACACTCCCCAGGACAGCAAAGATCGCCGTGACTCTCAACCTATCCTTGTTGGGAGAGACCCTCGCATCAGCACAAGCACAGCCTGGAGGTGTCAGCCCCGTGTGGTTCGGGGGTTGGGTCCATCTCCGGTGGGGAAAGCCTGGGGCCCCACTGCCAACTCCTAGTGACCCTCGGGCACGAGGTCATGTTGGGGAAGAAGGGAACGTCCTGTGCTCTGCTTTCTCTTCCTCTCTCTGTCTTTTCGCCCTGCCCTCCCCCATTGTCTCCTCTCTGCCCTTGAGCCAGGCGCTGCCCTTCTGCGGCCCGTGAAGGGGGGGCCGTCATGGTCCCCGACACCTTCCAGCTCCAGGAGGCGCTGGGGTGAGGAAGTCGGCTCTCCAGAATGGGACTGGCCCAGCACGGGTTTAGTCAAGGCAGTGACCCTTGGGCCTCAAGCGAGTGGGCGTGACAGGAAGCAGGGGCCCTGGCTCTGCCCACACAGTCCTAAGGCACAGCCACCTCCCTCTTAGGGGCCTGCCACCCTCTGGGCCCCTCCAGGGCCAGGCCCTGAGCAGCCGGGCCATGCTGCCAGCTGGCAGAGTCCCGGGAATGTTTTCACGGAGGTCACGGGCATACTAAAACGGGCAGGGCAGAGGGCCAAGAGGAAACCAAATTTGCCCCGTCAGCAAGAGCTGGATTTCCCATAAACTGCACCGAACGAGCAGCCCAGCAGGCCCGAGCCCTCTGAGTGCCAGGAACGGCACCTCATCACTGCGAACGGGAGCCCCGCGTGCCTAGCCCTGCACCAAGGCTGCCACGTCAGAGTTCTGTTGAGCAGAGCTCACTCCATAGGTGACCGTCGGACCACACTGCCCAGCTGCCCCATCCCAGCAGCCCCTGGAACGGCCCCACTGGGCCGCCTGAGATCTCGGCCCCTCCGTCTCCTGAGGCTGCTGACTGACCGCGTGGCCTTGGGGGAGTCCCTCACCTCCTCTGGACCTTAGCTCATCAGTTTCCCCTCAACAAGCCTGTTGGCCACGTTGCCTAGAAATTTTCTGTCAAATCAGAAGCAAATAAGCCACTTACTTCCAAAATCAGGGCAGATGCACGAACATGCAGAATGACAGAGGCAGAGGGGCCACTGGGGACCCCCAAGCCAAAGGGGCAGGGACGCGCCCGAGAGCCCACAGCAAGGGCTGGCTTTACAGCTTCCTGTCCCACCTCACCAGATAAAGACCAGGACCGACGCCTCATCTCAGAAGTCAAGTGTCTTTTTTCATGGAACAAGAAATCTGAGTCAGGAAGTAGAGTCTCCTCATGGGACTGAAGAAGAACGCAGCGCTTCAGGACAAGGAGACTTTAAGGTGATGAGTCCCAGCCAGATGGACATGACATTTGAACCTATGTCCCGGCTGGACAGCTGGCTTCTCCCTCCACCTCACTGCCTGCCTTCCCTCCCCACAACAGCGCTGGTTCAGGCTGCAGTGACTTCTGCCTTCCTCCTTGGTCCACTGGTTTCCATCTGTGCCTCCTTCTGGCAGCACTCATCGGCCCCTGATCCCTCCTGCTGGTCCCCCACTGTCTCCAAGACTGGGGGCAAACTCCCCAGTCCTCCGACCCAGCCACTTCTCACACCTCAATGTCAACAGTGCGCTCCAAGCGGACCACATGCCTCAGCATCCCTGGAACGTGGCCCTGCGAAGTCAGTCCCCGCGCCTTTGCTTATGCCGCTGGGCTGGAGGCTGGCGGGGGCCGTGCTCCTAACTTATCCGATAGCGCCACCGCTCCTTTGAGCCAGGTCTCCTCTCAGACCCACCATCCATTCCCCTCCTCTGACCCTTCTCAGAAAGCAGGGCAAAGTAGCCGCCCAATCCGTGGGCAACCAGAAAACCCTCACTGCAGACACGAGCAGCTTTGGAGGATGGAGGGTGGACCACTCAGGAGGGCATTTCCTGGCGGCTCTCAAACACTGCTGGCGGGCAGGTCAGTCAGGGCATCTTTCTGGAGGACAGGTCTCCACGTGTGTCAAAAGCTTTGGAGAGGGCAAGCCCATTGATCCAACAGTTCCCCTCACAGTAACCTCTCCTAAGGATTCAAGTGCATAAGTACAACACAGTATACAAGAGGGTGTCATTCCAGTGTAGAATATGATGGTGAAAATTTGGCAATAATCTAAATTCCCAACAGTTGTATTTAAACATATTATGATCTACTGTTCAAGCAGATGATATGTGCCCATCACAAATGATATTGATATATGCGATATTCTACAGATAGAACTACCATACGACCCGGCAATCCCACTACTGGGATGCTTCCATTTCCTTAAAAATACAGTTACATAAAAATGCCCAGGAAAAGAAACAACTGAAAGGACATATACAAAAATAGTTTGCAGAAGCACCCTTGGGAGCAGGCTCAAAAACACAGGAGACACAGCAGCAGAGAATGAAGGCGCTTTGCACGTGCAGAGGCTCTCTGCTCCCTCCCTCACTTGGGGAGAACTGACCAAGCATCGAGGACCCACACCACCCCCTCCAGCCTGGCTGACTGGAGCCTTGGTCCTGCCCGTCCATGGGGCCTTGGGATGTGGGGTCCCAGCATCTAGTCCAGGCACCAGGGCAACCCGCCAGCAGTAAGTATACCATCGTCCTGCTTCACTGTGAGCAAACTGGGATCGGGGAGGTTGGGCAACTGGCCCCAGGCCACACTTCCAACACTTTCAGAGGGTGGCGGGCCCAGCTAGAATCTGGGCCCCAGCTGTGGCCGCACAGTAGCCCTGCTGACCCCACACACGACATCACGGAGTGCTCCTTGGAGCAAAATCCTGGGGTCCAGGCAGCTCACCACCAGTATGATTCCTGCAAAGCACGGCACATGGTCCCAGCAGCTGGCTCACACCTGCGGCAGGGAGGAGACTCTTGGACTCAGGCCAGCCATGCACACGGTGCCTGCCTGGACTCTCAGCCTCACTACCAACTCCGAGCTCCTGACTCCAGCATCCTCTCTGAGCTGGGCAGCCCTCGCCCTGCAGCCCCGGACTCTACCCTCTCCACGTCCAACGTGCCAAGGTCTCTTATGCCCAGGGCTTGCACCTGAGACGCAGGATGCAAAATTCAAGAAGACCTGGGAAGAGAGAAACTGTTCTGCACCTCCCCACTCACCCCACGCAGAAGGTGGAGAAAGAGGCAAGATGGACGCCACATCACTGGAATGTTCCATCTCCAGCGGCCTTCAAAAGTGGGGCAGGAGGGCTTCCCTGGTGGCGCAGTGGTTGAGGGTCCGCCTGCTGATGCAGGGGACGCGGGTTCGTGCCCCGATCTGGGAAGATCCCACATGCCGCGGAGCGGCTGGGCCCGTGAGCCATGGCCGCTGAGCCTGCGCGTCCGGAGCCTGTGCTCCGCAACGGGAGAGGCCACAGCAGTGAGAGGCCCGCGTACCGCAAAAAAAATAATAATAAAGTGGGGCAGGAGTCCTCCCAGCTGCCCAGGCCTTCCAGTCTTCCTCTTCGTCTGCGCACTTGGGCTTCTCCCAAACCGTCCTAGGCCCTCCTGGCGCACGAGGCCTGCCATCAGGAAGGGCCCCCCAGCCTGACAGCAAGCCCCGCCCAGCAGGCTCACGGCTCTGTTCCTCGTCCCTAAGGGGCCTCACAGGGCTGCAATGTTGTCCCACTCTCTGAGCCCCATCTGTGAAGTGGTGCGGAGCCGCCAAGCCCGTGAACCTACTCGCCGGCTCTACTCTTGGCAGGACGCCTCCAAGCCAGAGCATGTGCCACTCGCTGGAATTTGGTGCCATGGCTTGGTGTCTGGATGCTGGTGGGTGTCCCAACCTCCCAAATGGCCCATGTGAGCCCCGGTCTAGTCAGGGCAGCCGCTCTGTGCGCCGTTTCAGGACGATGGCCCCACTTCTACCTTGAGAGGGAGAAGTCTTCTGACTCTTTAGGAATTCTCACATCGCCTTGCCCAAGGGCCCGGCCTGGGCCACCAAAGGAACGGGTGGCTTATGTGCCACCTTCTACCGCAGCTACCCCTCATGGCACAGCCCTGGATCCTCACTAGATGTAGCCTCACTCGGCAGGACCCCTTCCCGTGCTAACTCCCAGGGAAAGGGCTTCCAGCCCTGATTGGATAGACAGAAGCAAGGAGCCGATGAGGGGCGTGCACGGAGCCTGTGGTCCCGGCCACAGCGAGCCTGGTGGCATCAGAGGCCAACAGAGCTGATGCAGGCAGACTAGCATGAGGGAGGGATGTGCTGTGCCTCCAAAATGAGAAAACTAACTCAGAGAAAGTTTTCTAGAATCGCCGGCCTGCCTGACACCCCATGTCGTGCACATCCACTTTCCCAAGCAGGCCTCTGTGCGTCTCCCCTCGCAGCTACCAACTTGACAAATGGCCCCGAGCTTCAGCCCAGGAGGCATCTCCCAGAGGCGCCCTCAAGTTCCCCTGGGGCTGCTCTCCCCACACCTTTCCCGGCTCCCCCCGGCACAGCTGGGACGGGCTGGCTTCTTCCGGACAACAGGAAGGACACCAAGGACGGGCCTGAGAACGCAGGCAGCCCCGCCCCCCGGTCCCTGCCCAGGATCCTTGTGTGAAAGGAGATGGCGGCTGAGTGACTGCTCTTGCCCCACCCTGGATGGCAGTGAGATGAGTGGGGGGCAGCGCTGGATGCCAGGCAGGGACCTCCTAGGTAAACTGCGACGGAAGAGGAACAAAACACCTTTAGCCGTGCTTTCCAGGAGCACAGGACACCGTTTCACACACAGGAGCTGCAGCCAGAGGGCGTGGCTGTTGGGGCTTGTCTGCAGGTGTTATGCTGGGCGCTGGCCACTGTGAACAGGCAGGCGTGGGTGCGCCACTGGCAGAAGAGCGAGGGGCAGGGCTTCTTCCCCAGAGGTGAGCTGTGACACTCTGCACCCAGGGAGCTGACAGGAAGCCTGGCTGTGTTTCCTCACATGTATCGACCTTCTGCGGGACCCCATCTCTGGCTGGCAGGGATCAGACGCGATTCTGTCTCTTGGCACCAGAGCCCACGGCTCAGCTCCGGGCAGACTCGTTAGGTGTGGTCACAGTGTGACCCACGCAGCCAAGCCCAGTGACCAAATACAGATGTGACGAGGACATCTGGAAGATGTCATTGAGGCTTCGGGCCCCCCGGGGGCTGGTTGCTGGGCCAACTTTAGGCCGTATTTCAGTAAAGCTCTGTCTGCGAGCATTTTTATGCGGCTCGGGGGCAGGGACTGCTAACAGCGGCAGGGCCCCGAATATGGCCTCCCCCATCACTTCAGCAGAGACACAGCACTCCTATCTGGGGCGGGAGGGAAGAGGTGAAGTGGCGAGAAGTCCCTTGTTTCCCAGCAGCTTGTTCCTGAGACGGGCGGACCCAGCCAGTTCTGATGCCTTCAGCTGGGTGCTGTCGGGGGGTCTCAGAGAAGACAGCTGGCCTGGGAGGAAGGAGACTCCTTCCTTCCATGGGGCCTTGGCTCCAGATGGGATGTCATGACTAAACCATGAAGAAACAAAACCTGCCAGGGGGACCTCAGCTGTCACACCTGTCCCCTCTGGCCCTCTACGACAAACAGCCTGGCCAGAGTCCCTCCACGCCTCCCTCCTGGCCCAATTCAACCTGGGGGCTGCCACTGGCAGCGAGAAGGGGGTGGGAGGGAGGGAGTGAGGACACCTGTGCATGACCTCCCAGGCCGTGCCCCTCCTCACCTGTCCAACAGCTCTACCCACCGGAAGACTTGCCCCGCTGACGGTGGCTACCTCCCAGAAGAGACACCTGGGCCCTCTTTGGGTGTGTTTCAAGCAAATGCCTTGAAGCTTCAACATAAAGGTCCCCCTAGTGTGTAAGTGCCCGTGAGAGGCCCCTCTCAAGGTCCTTCAGGGTAATGAGGTGTCCCAGAATTGGGGCAGTCTGCATCACCAGGGGACGGGTGACACCAAGGTAGTCAAAGCCCACCCGCTGGAGAGCCCTGGCTCTACCCAACGGGCAGCAGGTGCCTTCACCCACCCTGTCCGTCCTTAGAGAGCTTCCCTCTACAGTTGGCCTGGCAGCCCCTTGAGCCTGAAGGGGGCAGCAGAAACAAAAGCTGACGGGGCAGTGGGGACACTGCCTGCTCAGAGATGAGCTGGCCAGGCCCATCATCTGTCCCTTCACAGGAGGGGCACACATGGTGTTTCTTCCAAGTCAGGTGCAAAGGAAAGAGCAAGAGACACGGAGTCCCAGTCCTGTTCTGTCAGAAAAGGTCACCGGACATGTCACTTACCCCCTCTGGCTGAAGATGAAGCCCCAGCTTCAAAGCGCTCCCTGACCCCTGCCCCTGGCCGTGGGGGTAAGGCACAGGCTTCAGTGCGGCTCATCACCAGGGCCACAGCCTCCTGTCCTTCCTCTGCAACATCCCCGGAGGTCAAAGGTCTAGCGCCGTAGGGAGGGCCCAGGTTGCGCTGGGCTAAGGAAGGCCTGGACCCAGATGAGCGACGCTGAGGCCCCAGGCAGGACGTATGAGGGGGCTGGGGACCCCTGTTTGGGTGTCCTCGTCCAGTCCTTTCTCAAGGCACACACTTGGCTGGGTGTCAAAATCTGGACCCAGGCTGACTTACGGCAGCACTGGGTCAGCTGACCTGATTCCCCAGGCCAAAAGGGCTGGAACGATCAAACGTCCCATTTTATGAGGAGTCTCCTGAGAGCACGTCTCATGAATGAGGACATCCTGGTTCCCAGTCGCAGCAGCCGGCAAGAGGACAGCCAGCAGACGGGCTGCTTTCCTCCAGGGGTTCCTGGGATCCGGAGATGCTCAGCAGCGGTCCAGGGGGAAGGGGCCCTTCAGAGGCCTTCCAGATCCATGGCTGAGCAGCTGGGTTATGTCCAAGCCCCTCAGCTGGCTGCACAGCACACAGCTCCCGGGAGCCCTGGCTGGCCTCTCTGGCCTGTGCGAGCGACAGAGTGGAGCATCTCGCCGGCCCGTGATGCTCCAGTCCCAGGCCTCCTGCCCGGAAGCCAAGGGGTGGCAGGAAGGAGGCGTACCACATGGAAAAAAGAGCTGGAGGAGACTTGGGTTCCAGAGAGGGAAAATGTAATATGGAAAAAAAATGCATTGACTGGGGGGGAGTATTTGTAAATGTGCTTTACAGGTAAATGACTTCTGCATGAAAGTCTGGAATTTCACCTCCCCTCATCCCACCCCCAACACCCCAGAATCTAGACTTCTCGGCGTCAGCACCAGAGGGGCCCTGGGAGGCAGACATCTGAGGCTGGTCAGCTCCCTCCGGGCGGTGGGGAGCTGGAGCCCCAAGAGGACAAAAGGAGCCACAGCCACCCAGCCACACGCCACTCCTGTGCCCATTTGCTAGCGCTCAGCCGGCCAGATACGAGCGACTGCTTCGGGCAACTGGGCCATTTCAGAGGTGGCTTGGCCTCAAGGGCCAGCAAGGGTTTCCGGCAGGACCCCCTGAGATGTCTCTGTGGAGGCCAGGGGGCTGGGCGGGGCCAACATGCTGGGGACAGCAGGGCCCATGCATGGGCCTCACCCCACGCAGGACCCTTTGCCGGAGCCACGCACATGAGCTATTCCCAGGGCCGCGACCTCCCCTGCCGTGCCAGGAGAAGGGGCCCAGACAAAGCCCAGGAGCCGTCTTGTGGGGCCTGGGCCAGCTCTGTCCCTCCCACCACACACCCCAGTTGTCTCTGCAGCCCGGAACCAAGGTGGTCTTAAGCTCATCCCAGTGGGGCAGAGATGCTATCCACATCTGCACACAGACAGTCAAGGGGGTTGAAAGGGACCCAGGGGTCATTGGAGCCCACTTCCACCCCACACAACTCTTCCCACCCCAGGAATACCCCTGCACCCTCTCTACTGCCACCCATTCAGCCTTTGCCAGAGCAGGCCTGGTGACAGGGAAGTCCCTTCCATTTTCCCCTGACTGACACTGGCCAAGGCTGATGCCTTCTGTCCTAGTCACAGGTGATCACGAGTGGCGCTGCCCTCTCCCTTCCCACCTTCCTGTCCAGCCCAGACCCAGAGTCCCCTGAGCTCCACCCCGACCTCTTATCGCTGTCCGCACTTCTGGGTGAGAATATGGAGACCCGGGGAGGAGAAAGTGTTTGCCCAAGGCCACATATTCATTGATTCCATAAGCCTTTAGAGAAAGTGGAAGCCAGGCTAGGTGCTGGGCAGACAGGCAGACAGGAGCCTAGAGCGGCACCGCGTTTCCCAGGAAGGTGCCCTTGGCTCGGGCCATCTGAAGGAATGAAAGAATGAGTAGGAGCTCACTGGGCAGAAGCGATAAGGCAAGTCCTGGTTTTTTGTTTTGTTTTGTTTTGCTTCTTTCAGTCTGAAAGCGGGCGCTGCCTGAGGTAAGCATTTACACCAGGGATACCCGTTCTGCTGCTGGGAATCCTCGGGCCTGCTCTCTGCACCATCAAGCTCCGTGGGAAACTGACCTAGTCATCAGAAAGTGGCGAGCTGAGCCAGTGATCACGGGGACCAGATCAAGGCTGCTGGACCGAGCACCCGAGGTGTGCCCACAGACGTGGCCAGGGCCAGGGGCTGCCAGAGACAACCAGCAGCAGCGTGGGGCCTGCGCACCGGTGGCCCTGGAGGCCAGGCCTCCTCTTGGACCCAGGGTGTGCCACACAGCCCCACAGCCACCTCGGCTGCCACCACCAGCAGCCCCAGTGCCCGGCTCCCTCTTGAAATGGGAAGTGAGCACCCTCCCCACAGGAAAAGCCTAGGCAGTGTTTCTGAAAGTGGCCCCTGGGTCCCTCTGGCATCCAGGTCACCGGGGACGTGGGCTTAAGTTGCAAATTCCTGTTCTCCCAACCCCCATTAGACTTTGAGAATGACACCCACAGGGCCTCTCGTCCTTTCATTTTCCAGTCCCTTCTCCACGCAGCCCTGCCCCTCCTGCTTCCCTACCCCTGTCCTCCTCAGCCCTCAGTCCGCCCTGGGCCCCAGCGCCAAATACGGACATGCGTATCTGTGAGCTAAGGTAGCCTGGCTCTGCTCCTAATCCTCAAATGAGTATTGAGTTCCTCCCTGTGCCTCAGTTTCCCTTTGGAAAAATGAACTGACACCAGCCCTGCCCACCTCCTGACCCTGCCATGACCACTGAAAGGTGACAGTCACACAAGTACTCCCACGTCAACTTCCCCCTTCCTGAAGAAAACGATCAGAAATGTTCACACTGGGGGATGCAGATAAGGGAGTTCTTGGTACCATTTTTACCACTTTTCTGTGAGCTTTTGATTAATCCAAGATAAAAGTTAAAAAGAAAAACATTGAAAATTGTCAAAGAAAGCAAATCAGATGTTAGTAGGCATCCAGAAATGACCCAAGAATTAAGTGTTCTGTAGCAAATCACTGAACTGTGGGTAGACACAATATGCATCGTCGGCATAGACTAGCAGGGATTTTAAAACAGTTTCTCCTCCGGTGGGGAGGCCACAACCCTCCCAATCCGGCCTCAACCCCACTCCTGGCGACCACGGCTCCTGCAGGAGGACAGCTCTGACAGCATACGGGTGACAACCTGGGGCCTCCAGAGCTTTCGTGACGCACTCAGGTTTGCACAACTAGACAGTGGCCGAGCTGGTGTCTTAACGCAGTCTGACCTCCGAGCCGCGTTCTTACCGCTAGGCTGTAAAGGCGCCTCTGTGTCCCACCACACACCCTATGACCAGCCATCTCCCGTCGCCACTTCACAACCCTCAGCAGCAAAGATGCCAGCCTCTCCTGAGTGTCACTTCAGGCGCATGGGTCCCTGCATGGCTGCTCTTGTCCTGGCATCGGCCAGCTCTCTGTGGGCGCAGCAGGAATGGACGCAGAAGCCCTGATGGACCCCAACCTTAGGGGCCTGAACACCCGGGTTGCTGCTCACGGTCCTGTCCAATGCCAGGGGGCCTGCTTGCCAGCTGGTGTTACGCATGAGATGGCACCTTATGAGCTGTGGCTTGAAGCAAGATCCAGACCAAAGGGATCAGTCAGCCGTGGAGGCTGAGTGGGGATGGGGGACGGCAGGCTCCCAGAGCGCACTGGGCCAGATCTGAAACTTTTTTGGGCATGCAGCTGAGGGCAGTTTGGGGACCGGGTGCCAATGTCTATGTAGCCAGGTCCCAGGCCCGCTGCTGGGGGCCCAGAGTCTCTGTCCTGCTTGGTCTTAGAAGGCCACAGGGGCGCTAAGCAGAAACGCAAGGCAGGCTGAAGGAGGCTGAGGTGAAGCACTGGCTGCTCCTGGGGTCACTGCACTCCGTCTGGAATCTGGACTCGAGTTGGCGAGGAAAGGAGGTTGGATAGTTTCTTTACTGAGCGCCTGTCTCCTTGGGGCAAGGCTTGCCCCTGCTTTCTCTCCAGCGCCCTGCTGCCTAGCTCCGGGTGGAACATCGAGGGCTTAGGGAGTTTTTTCTGATCTTCCCCTACCCCAGACTCCCACAGCCCCTCGGGTTTATGCCTCCTCTGTCGCTGACTTGTGCGTGTCCAGAGGGTGGAGATGAACAGATCCCCACACTTGAGTACAGAGCCCCCAGCCCGGCCCCGGCTTCTCAAGGCCAGGCCAGGAAGGCACACGGGCTGGGGCTGGGAATTGATGGAAAGTGGGGGGAGGGCAGGTGAGGTGGATCCTCTCCTTCTCATCCTGGGGTGGCCCAGGGGTGATGAGGTGAACAGGCCAAGTACCACGGCCTACCTGCAAGCTGGCTCCTGGTCTGTGCATCCACCTCCCGGCCACTTGCTTCTAAGTGGTGAGCAGGGCCTCTGAGCTGCCCTTGGTTTTATGGATGAGGTAGTGGAGGCCCTGGGAAGGTAGGACACTCCTCCGCCGCCCCCTGCCGCCTTCCACCACAGCTCTAAGTGACCTGGTGAGGAGGGAGTGGGAACCCAGAGCCCCTCCCCACTGTCCAGGCCTATTGGCCCATGGGGCCCTGCCCCCTGTCCCCAGCCAGGTACCACGATCAGAAGTCCAAAAGGCCATGAGGCCCAGGCACGACTGGGTCCAGGTGCCAGAGGCCTGAACCACCGCTAGGTGGGTTGTGAGGGGCTCTCTCTCAGGGTTCGCTGAGTGGTCCTGAGATGCGGCCTTCCACGATGTTAAGACTAAGTGCAAACGGCTCAGTGCGAACACAATTCCTATCGCGCCTCAGGTGTCCCAAACCCCAGGCACAACCACCACCGACCTCATCTGAGACCCCAGCAGCCCCCGGTGGGAAGCGACCTAGTGTCTTACCCCCTTGGACCGTGGAGCTGCTGCCTGGGTGCCCCCGGCTCAGAAGCAGCAGAGTGGACAGAGCAGCTGAGCTTTCAGTCTCTTTCCAAGGCAGAGGTATCACTCTGCCTTTCCAAAGAGGACAAGGCTCTTGGCTCCCCTGCCCCCATGAAACAATCCAGCCACAGAGCCTGCTCACTGCAGATCCCGTCGATAACACCCAGCGGCGCTTGATTCGGCGCCTTCTGTCTGAGAAGCTACCTTCCCAGTGGCCCTTCAGGGACTGCCCTGTGCCCAGCACATGCTCATCACAAGCAACCGGTGAGCCTCCTGCTCTGGGCTCCAGGGTGAGCTGGACTCTGGGTCTCAGTTTTCTCATCTATAAAATGGACACAGGGAGAACTAGCTGATGTGAGACAGCACCCTGGGTCCAGGCCATTTACTAACCATCAAACCCTCTCTTCCAGAAAGAGTGAGGACGCCGGGACCAGGCCAGCCTTAGGTGCCTCTCTCCTTAGTCTCTTTGCTCAAAGTGAAAACCAGAAAACTAAGTACCCTGCCTCAGCCGGCGGAAGCCCGGGAGGGATGCTTAGAGAGGGTGAAGGTTATGGATGGGGAAACTGAGGTCCTGAGTTGTCCCTGTCACCCGGCTCAACACTGGCCGGGTTCCCCGCGCTGACTCCGCCGGCCGCGCCAACGGCGACTCGACAGTCCTACCTGGCACAGGTGCCCAGCTCGCGGGGCGGGCGGAGGGTCGGGCGGGCGCGGGGCGCGGGCTCCCTCAGGTGGGCAGCGCCGGCCGGGCCGGGCAGCGGACGCGGGGTGCGAGGCGCGGCGTGGAGCGCGCAGGGCGGCGAGGAGGAGCGGACTGGACTCCGCCCGCAGGAGAACAAACAGGTTTTCTCCTGCGCCCGAGCCTCGCCCCTCGCCCCTCCCCTCGGCCGGCCCCCTTCCTCTGCCCTCTCCCGGGGTAGGTAGATGCGCCTGGCACATTCCGCGCATTCTCCCGCCAGTGTCCTCGGCCCGCCCGCCCCTTCCCGGCCCCGCCCCGCGGGGCTGCTGGAGAAATCAAGGCCCGGGTTCCCCGCACCGAGCCCAAAGCGAGCTCCGGAAGGCTCTGCCGCGGTGGAAAACTTCCAGGCAAATTCCTCCGGGCTCGCGGCCCCGGGCTGGGAGGCCTCCGCCACGTGAAGAGCCCGGGCTGCCCAGTTGCGCCCCTGCCCGCGCCCGACGCGATCGGGCCCCCGCTCGGGGCGATGACTTGCACAGATGCTGCGGGTTAATTCTGTCGAGAACTACTGTTCCTAGATCCATTTTACAGATGGAGATCCCAGACAGGGGCGGGGAGGGGGGCTGGGGGCTGTCGGCTGAGATCATGCAGGAAGTCCCGGAGGCCGGGAAGGAGAAAAAAGTGGAAAAGCCTGCTCCCCGGCCGCGCCTGAGAAGTTCTCACCCTGGAAAACCATCCTGGGGGGACTTGGGGTTCCCAAGACACTGCAGTGAACACCCTGTCAACCAGCCAGGCCACCCCCACAAGCTGGGTGGGGAGACACAGGCAGACCCCGAGGGCCAGTGCAGTTTGATAAGTGTCATTCAGTCCTGCTTTTGGAGTACTTGTGTCATTGTCATGCTTGCGGAGTACTTGTGATGGTTAAGGCACTGGGCTGGGGGCTAGGATGGAGGGAGCGTCAGAAGAAGCCCCTAATCCTACCCGTGGGGCTTGTCCAAGAGACCGCACAGAGTTGGCCTATGGGGATGACAGGATCAAAACGATGGAGCAACAGGTTCTTCATCGATCCCTGCCAAATCGATGTCCTAGAGGGCCCTCCAATCCATCCACTTCCCTCCATGCCCACTGCCATCACCCTGGTCCAGGCCTGGGCTCCAGGATCAGCTTCCTCGGTGGTTTCCCTGCCTCCGGTCTTGCCTTGTCCCCGTCCAGTCTCCACACGGAAGTCACTTGAAGACTTTACACGTGGCTCCACTGCCTGCAGCTCTTTGATGCCCACTGCTCTCGAGATGAAACGAAACTCTCTAAGGGGCTCGAGGATTTGGCTGTGCCGACCTCTCTCTGCAGACCCAGCCACGCTCTCCCTCGGTTCAGTGCACTCCAGCCGCACTCAGCTCCTTCCGCCTTCCGAATACATCCTGTCTCCCTGAGGCAGACTCCCTAGAATGTCCTTTGTCCCCTTGTCTGGTTAGTGAACTCATAGTCATTCTTCAAAACGTTACTCAAGTGTCTGTAAATCCTCTCCTGACTCTACAGGCCACCCGGGTTTCGGGGTGGGGGGGAAGATCACTTCCTTCTGTGTGCTCCCCCAGTTCCCTCTGATTACATCAATCTAGCATAGCGGCTGTCACCTTTTATTGTTCTAGATGATGAGCTTGGGGAGGGTAGGGCCCTGTCTGAGTCATCACTGGGACGTGGAAACCAACATGGCAGGTTGGAGGGGATTGAGAGGCGATTGAAACTCAGGAAGCTGTCCTTGTTATTCTCGGGCTTTATCACGTAGGGAGGAGACTGCCCTGTGTCTGTGTGAATACGTGTGTGCGGTGTGAGGGTGGGGATCGTATATAAAGTATAACGTCACCTCAGTTCATCTGTGTCTCTTGCCAGCAAACGTTTCTCTGCTTCCACTCTGGCGGCCAGTGTCTAACGCCTTCCAGCCCCCTGACCCCAGGCTGCTGGTGGCCATGGACTTGGCTTGCCATCCTCGCTCCGAAACATACTCACCATATGACCTAGCGTGTGTTTCCCCCCTCTCTGGGCCCCCTTACCCTTCCAGAGCCCCTAGCTTAGAGAGGTAGAATGGAGAGGACAAGAGGTGAAGGGGTAAAGGGAAGGACGAGACAGAGGGTGGCCCTTCTCTCTAAGGCCACCAGTAGGAAATGGCAAGCTCACCCCCGAGCCCTGAGTCTGGGTTCGCCAGCTGGAGACTACAAGCAAGTGTGCTGTTCAAAGCCGCCAACGGCCAGTGAGCGAGGGCTGCCCTGGGCTGGGCTGCTCTGGGGTCTCAAGCTCTTCCCATATACCGGGTGATTCAGCCCCTGCCAGGTCAGATCTGCCATGACAGTGCCAGTCAGCCTTTCCTTAACTCTTCCCTCCCTGCCAGGCTTCCAGGCCCTGCATCTGATCTTGCCTGCAAACGGGTTTGACTCGAATGGTAAGCGCCTTGCCCTGCCCTGCCCTGCCCTGCGCACCTGTTCACTGCCCCAACACAGCCCCCACCGCCCCTGCCAGGGCCACCCGAAGTCACGTCAGCCAGAGTCCGTCAGCCTCCTCTTTGACTCCTTGCCCTCGGGCACGTGGACCCAGACACAGCAAGTGCTCTCGTCCCAGCAGGCCCCTGCACGAGATGTCCCCTTGGTGATGACCTCCCACCCATAACACTGGCTCCGCCATGAACTTCCCCTTCGCCCAGAGCTCGAGGGCCAAGACCCTTGTGGCTGCTGGCTGCCCCCAGACTGGGCTCTACCCCTGACTGGCTTGAGCTTGGCCCTGTCCTTTTCTACTCTCAGCTCCTCTTGTGCCTCGACACCCATCTCTAGCTCCAAGGCTGGCCAGCCGTCCAGGCTCTGGTGGAGTCCTCCCGAAGGCCCCCAGCTCGAGCAGTCTCCCCACGACAGGCAGGCCCTCAGCAAGGCCCTGCTCTGAGGCTACAAGTGCTGCCTCTAAGTAGGGTGGGCCGGAGGGTAGGGTCAGGCTGGGCTGCCTGGAAGGTAGAGGCAGGAACGGGCAGGTGTTGACCCCCTATATGCTGAGGGGAGCCATGAGCCTTGAGCCGGCAATGGAGGCAGGTTCTTCGGGAAGCAAGCAGATGACATGGGGACAGGTGACTGTCTGGAAAGAAGCGGCCACCAGTGCTCCTCAGCCCCAGGATGGCCCCATTCAGATCTCCAGGGCTGGGAACAGAATGTAGGCAAGCCAGTCTAGCCGAAGAGTTCCCAGGTTAGGGAGGAGGGCCGTGGGTGGGGCCCTGAAGACTGTCAGGCCCCAAAGCCAACACAGGCAGAGTGTCCCCACATTGGAGGGCACTGGAGACCAACCCTGCCATGGTGCACAGGGGGAAACAGCAGCGGTCACACAGCCAGTCTGAGGCAGAGCCGGGACTAAAACCAGGGCTCCAGTTGCTGCGGAAACATCCCTCACCCAGCTGGGGTTCTCAGGTTCACGTGTAGGGAGGGCCGGGCTTCTGTTTGCACCCTAATCCCCTCCTTCCTTCCCTTCTGCTAGGGCCCGCCCTGACACCTCATCCTCCTAAGCTCTTCAACCAGTCTCCACTTGCTGGGTGACTCCATTGGCTCCGAGCAGGGTGGGTCCCCTCGGGGCAGGGGTCCCCAGGCATGGTTGTAAACCACAGGGGCCCCTGCGGAGCCCCGAACCTGCAGGCCAGACCTCTGAGTCTGTAAGCAGCTCTCTGTGTTGCTGGGAGGTGGTCCAACCCTGCAGTGCGTGGCCTGAGACCCCGCCTGCCCAGTCTTGCCTTTGGGGCCCCAGCCCTACCCTCAACCTGCACCGCCCCTCCCTGGCAAACATACATACTCTCGCTCACCAAATGCCCCGTTTAGGACCTCCTGTCCCCCACCGCACTGCAAGCCCCACTGCACCCAGAGACCAGTCAGACCCAGTCCTGGCTTGGAGTAGCTCCCAGTCTGGTAGGGAAGGCAGACCAGTTCAGCTCCAAGGGGCAGCATGCACACCCGAGGATTTCTTGCTCTGTGGACAGTGGCCCCACCAGGAGCAGGAAGGCTGTACAGGCAGGCCTCCCCAGCCACATGGCCATCTCCCACCCCTGCAGCCTGGACTCCCCACTCCCTTTTGAATCTACTACTTTGGAGAAGCCCAGGAAACGCTCAGCCGTCAGTCTTGGCCTGTGTGACCTGATGCCCCCGGAACACAGACTGCCTTTTGTCTCTGGCTCTGAAGCAGCCCCAGGCCAGGCCTCCGGAGCACGAGTGCGCGAGCCGAGCCAAGGCCTCGCTGGCGGATAATCCCCACATGCCCTGAAGAATGGCTTTTTGCTGCTTTAAGAATCATCCACAGATCGGAAAAAGAATGTTCTAATTGGAAAACCTCCCCGCCATGGTTTTCCGGAGTTTTAGTACAGTTGGCCGGCAAGGAGGCTCCTGGGATGAAGAGGAAGGGAAATCATGAGGAGGAGAAAGTGGGCTGGCTGCCCAGCGCCCCCTCGTCCCCTGAGCTCAGCGGCCTGGGGAATCTGGAGGCTGTCTGGTCCTGCTGGGAGGCCCTCCCCCGAGCCGGGCCCGAGCCCTGTCCCCCAGGGACCCCACTGTTGCCCCAGAAGCCGCCCAGGCCCCCAGGACGCTCTGGCAGGACCGATGCCCCCTGGGCATTGTGATCACGGGCCAGGAAGTGGAAAGGTGTGGAAGCAACCACCTGCTCAAGGAACGGGAAGGTGCCCCCAGACCTGACTGGGGCCCTGGGCTGGGAGACCTAGCCGAGGATGCAGGGTGCACGGGGAAACTGACTTCTGAACAGCTAGATCTGTCTGGAGAGGGAGGACTCTCTCGCTCAGGGGCCCTGCTAAGCCTGGGCTGGCTAACACTCGTGGGAGGAGCCGAGGCTACAGCAACCTGAAGGTCTGTCCAGCTCCAAGAGTTGCTGATTTGCTCCTTTGGGTCAAGCATTGACCTCGCACTTGGGCAATGCCCACCTGGGAAGGGGAAATGCAGTGGATCCTTGAAACTCCTTCACACGGGAGCGCCAGGTTACTGAGACTCACCTTAGTTTTTCCAGAAACCGCCCTGTGTGCGTAGACAGTATCCTGTACTTGGGGACTAGGAACTTGACCACATGGCTCTAGGCTCCCTGGCACTGTGCCCTCTACCGCTCCCCTTTCTCCCCCGCTTGCCCCCTTTGTGACCTTGAAGACTGCAGCTCCCTCCCCAGCACGCCTCTGTAGAGCTCCACTGGCCACACGTGGCTATTTAAATTTAAATGAATTACAATGGAATAAAATTGAACCTTCAGTTCTTCAGTCACAATAGCCACATCTAGCCCCATGGACATCGCCACTCTAGCTGCTTCACTTCTCCTTAGAGGGAAGCTCTCAACTTCCTCCTTAACTGAAGCCGGGGTCCCTCCACTAAGCGAGGTGCCCCCGTAACCTGACCCAAAGGAGGCGTTTCCTTCTCCCACACCCCACCTACCTTGGGGTAGACTAGTCTGTCCTTGGATGAACACCTCTCCTCCTTCGAGGCTCAGGCCAACTGGCTAACGCACTCTCCAACGTTCAGTCAAGTCTTTGCAGTGGGCTTATTCTCCTTTTCCACCCAGACGTCACTGCATGTGAGAAAGGGATCGCGAGAATGGGACAGGACAGTAGCGACGTGGAGTAGTGAGTGTGAGACTTCAGCATGCCTGCCTGTGGACCATCGATCCTCAACCCTCAGGCCTCCCAGTTCTTCGAACCTGACATCTCTGAAGACCCTGTCGAGTCCACTGCAGCTGCCTCTTCCCACAGGGGCAGCCTACATCTTGTTGCCACCTCTGGACACTCTATGCGGGGCTCTCTCTTTCTACTGGGCTTGTTCAGCTACCTCCTGATGAAAGACACCACCAACTATCTTTCCAGCTTGTGGGGACCTCCTGTCCGCTGGTCTGCTTTCTTCCCACCCATTAGCCCTTACTTTCCTTCCTTTCTCTCCCTATCCAGCATAGAGTCAATGGCCCATCACTTCAACACCTCTTTTGCTAACATCTGAATTTCCCTTGCTTTGCTGTCCCTCTGTCACCTCCACCTGACACTGCATCAAATCTGGACAAATCTAACCATCTGCTTTCCTCCTGCCTGCCCCAAGGTGATGAAGGTGCTGGCAAAGTTCACACAATCATGCAGAATGGTGCCAATGTAAATTCCTGGATCCCACCCCTTCTCACCTCCGCAATGACTTTGTCTTTGTAATTATCCCTTTCTCTTCTGCATCATAAGAAGGTCCATTTTATTTGGAGCATTCCCTTCAAAGTTAAAAAAAGAAGAGTCTCACTTGACCCCACTCCCACCTCCAGTCAGTGTCCCATTTCTCTGCTCCTCTACTGAGCAAAACTCCATGAAAGAGTTGTCTACACTCTCTGTCCCTGCTTCTTCTCATTCTCTCATAAACCCATTCCCATCAGGATTTCAACCCTACTGCTCCCTTAAAATCGTTCTTGTCAAGGTTATCAGTGATCTCCATGTTGCCAAACCTGGTGCTCACACCTCTGTCTTCGCTTAACCTCTAAACCACAGTTGATCACTCCTTTGTTCTGGAAAAACATGCTTCTCTTGGCTTCCCTGACACTCCACTTCCCCCAAGGTATTGAAGGTTAGGAGCACAAACTCTGGAACGGGGCTGTCTGGGTGCAAATCCTGGCTGTGCCAATTAATAGCTGTGTGACCTTGGGCAAGTTACTTTCCCTCTCTAGGTTTCCATTTCTCACCTGTACAAAGGAGGTGAGAATACCAGCATCTACCTCCTGGGGTTGTTGTGAAGGTTATACTGGTAACAGATAAAAGTACTAACAACAGAGCTTGTTACATGGAGAGATGCTCAATGAAATCACCACATGGGCGTTGATGGGGTTCAAGACACACTACCCCCAAACATGGCACCTTGGCATGTTGGATATTTTAAGATGAAGGAGTTTGAGAAAATGGCAGAAGCAAGAAGGTCTCTCTGACCTTCCCCACACTCCTGCCCTTCTCCCTGGAAGCAGGTCATAAGCCCCTCATGTAAGAGGTGCCCTCCCCATGCCTGGAGAGAAGGAGTATCCTTATCTCTAAGACAGGGGTAATGACAAGAAGAATCCACACGAACAGGCCTTGCTGAGCTCCCCCCAGTTTACTACACTTTGCTCAAACTCTTCATCGAACCTAGCATCAAAACACTCAGGATTGACCGTTCCTCCAGGTCTCCATTTCCTTATGAAGGCTCCCAAGCTTATGTGAAATAGACGTGTGTGCTTTCCTCCTGTCAATCTTTCTTTGTCAGTCTAATTTTCAGACCTAGCCCGGGACCCTGAGAAAGTCGAGGAAACCTTTTTCCTTCCCTACAATGTCCAAGGGTTGACTCAAACTAAAGACATACAAATAGAGCTCTTGTGCCCTATTCCACACCCTCCAAACCTCTCTTCTCTAGGTCTTCCTCATCTCCATCAGTGGAACCTCCCAGATGTGCACGTCCAAAGGCCCAGGTGGCAAACTTGATTTTCTTTCCTTCCCTCATCTCCTACAGCCAATCAATCAGCAAGTCCCGATCACGGCTCCACCTTCAAAATATACCCAGAGCTTGACCACTTTTGCCCGCTTCCACTGCCACCACCATCTTACTCCAAGCCACCGCTCTCACTCACCTCCTCCCAGGTCTTCTGGCTTCCACTCTTGTCCTGCTGCATCTACTCTCCTCTAATCAGTCAGAGCAATCTCCCCCTGTGCTCTCAGTCTGAGCGATGCAGTGACTTAATTCACCCAGTTCTCCAAGCTGGGAATTGGGGTACCATCTGACACTCCTCTTTCCCTCTCTCCCTCCAGCCTCTTCTCCCAACTCTCAAACTCCAAGGTCCCGTCACACTGGACTTCTTGCTGATCCCCACATAAGCCTTGTTCTCTGTCTCCAAACCTTAGTGTTGACTGAGGTCTCCCTGCCCTGGTTAACTCCCACTATGTGCAAACCTCTAGCACGAAGTCATCCCTAACCACCAAGACCCGGCACTCATTACCCTGCAGCGTCCCTGTCTCCTGTCTCTCTCCTCCCTTCCACTTGGATGTAGGAAACATGTCTCATGCTCACCTGCTCACCCAAGCACCTGGTAGGGCTCCTGAGCGGCCACACAAGAAATATTTGCCAGATGAATGAAAGAAGGGATAAATGTTCATGTCAAATGTAGTGTATTATCAAATAATACACTGGCTTTTCAAATCAGTGAACTAAAAGTGTACCACTCAGTAGATGACGTTGGAACGACTGGCCATGTGGAAAAACAAGCTGGATTTCCTACCTCATACTCCACACCGAAATAAACTCCAGATGGCTCAGAAATTTCATGTAAAGAAAAATGAAACCATAAAAGTACTAGAAGGAATCCTGGGGTGGGGACGGCCTTTCTAAGTATGTCATGAAAACCAGAAACCATAAAAGAAAAGACAGAGAAATTAAAAACTTCTGTATGGCAAAACCCATCATAACTGTAGTTAGACAAATGACAAACAAAGAAGAGTTATTTGCGCTGCATGTGACAGTGAAAGACTTAATTTTCCTAAAATAAAAAAGGGCTCCTTTCAAAGCGAGCAATAGGAAAATGGGCCAGCATTAACCTCATGTGAAGGAAATACAAGTACAGACTCAGAGAAGTCAAAGTTAAATTAGATCTGCAAAACCCGGGGTTACCTGAGGTGTGGGGAAATGGTCACCCTCAGGCCCCAGGGGCCCTAGAGGTGGGAGGATTCATTGTTTTGACCTTTCTAGAAATACGTAACAAAAAGAACGTTGAAGACTCCCTTTGACCTAGCAATGGCAACGTTCAAAAATTCCTTCTGGGGGGCTTCCCTGGTGGCGCAGTGGTTGAGAGTCTGCCTGCCGATGCAGGGGACACGGGTTCGAGCCCTGGTCCGGGAAGATCCCACGTGCTGCGGAGCATCTGGGCCCGTGAGCCACAACTGCTGAGCCTGCGCATCTGGAGCTTGTGCTCCGCAGCAAGAGAGGCCGTGGCAGTGAGAGGCCCGCGCACCGCGATGAAGAGTGGCCCCCGCTCGCCGCAACTAGAGAAAGCCCACGCACAGAAACAAAGACCCAACACAGCCAAAAATAAATAAATAAATTAATTAATTAAAAAAAATTCCTTCTGGGACTTCCTTGGCGGTCCAGTGGTTAAGACTCCGCGCTTCCACTGCAGTGGGCAAAGGTTCGATCCCTGGTCCGGGAACTAAGATCCCGCATCCCGCATGCCGTGCGGCACGGCCAAAAGAACAAAACAAAATAAAACTGCTTAATTGTGCTGTACATCTGAAACTAACACGACATTGTAAATCAACTATACTTCAATAAAATTAAATTAAAAAAATAAAAATTAAAAAAATCTTTTTATTATCTGATATATATATGAAATGACATATATGTATATTATATAAAATGTGATGCATCTAAACGTCTACCCACCAGCCAGTGCCATTCCCTACACCTTCTGCCCTCTGTCCTAGTACTTGGGATGGCCTGTCCTGGCTTGGGCCCTTGAGTCCATCTCCTGCCACCTAGTCGGGGACGGCCCGCTAACATTTTTTTCCTTTTCTCCTGGATCATCAATTATTTCTTCTTGGCTGGATCATTCTGATCAACATGCAAGCATGCTGTCATTCCTCCTGCCATCAAAAAGCTTTTCCTTGTTTGCATCTTCCCCTCCAGCTACTCTCCATTTATTTCCCTTGTCCGTTTCTCCGTAGCAATCCTGGAGACAACTATCTACACTTCCTGTCTCTGACTCCTCTATCTCGTGGCCAGCACTTCACAGAACTGGCTCTTGTCAAGGCCACCGGTGCTCTCCATCTTGCAAAATCCAATGGTCAGCTTTCAGTTCTCATTTTACTAGATATGTCAGCTGCATTGGACACAGGAAACACTCCTTCTGGAAACACTTTTCACTTGACCCCTTCTCATTTTCCCCACCCTGTCCAACCTCTTCACTTCGGAGGGTCCCAGGACTCAGTCCTTGGAACTCTTCTCAATGATATTCATTTTTATGGTGTTTTCTATCCATCTCGTGTCTTTAAACACCATCTGAAGACTGGCAGCTCCCAAATTTATATCTCCAACTCAGGCCTTTCCCCTTAATTTCAGATTCCTATATCCCAAGGCCTATTCTATGCATACCTATTAGGCACTGTACTTGGTGTCCCAGATGAAACTCCTTATCGGCCCCTCCAAACCTGTTCCTTCCACAGTTGTCCCCACTGAAGTTGGGGATACAGAAATCTGGCCACTTCTCCCCGTCTCTACTATCTGGTGGTCTTTCTGTTAAGAACAAGGCTGCTCTGGAATTCTTGTACACATCTGACCACATGGGAAAGAGATTCTTTAGCTGAGTGGTTCTCATGCTTTGGGGGCTTCAGAATCCCCTGGAGGGCTTGTTAAAACCCAGAGTGCTGGGCCTCACCCCCAGAAATGCCAATTTGGTTAGGAATGTATTTGCATTTCTAACAAGATCCCAGGCGATGTTGATGCTACTGGTGGGGAAATCACACTTGGAGATCCACAGCTCTAGGGTGTATTATGCCCAGGAGTGGAAACGCTGGGTCATAGAATACGTACATATTCAACCGCACAACGGAACACTGCTCTTCCTTTCGATCAGCAGTGCCCGAGAGCGCTCAGCGTTCCACATCCTCACCAATATTTTGTGTTGTCAGAGGTGTTACGGTTGCCAATGTAAAGGATACGAAGTGTTAGCTCATTGTGGGTTTTGAGTTACTGGCATTTATCTTCAGGTGGCAACTACATGTTCTCTCTCTCAACCCCATGGAAAATGCCTATAAAACATATTGTTGAACAAGAGGGAAAAAGCAGTTTCCATGAGATACGTGACAGCATGTATAGCGTGATTTCATTTCTGTAACATTGTCTGAGGCATTGAGAAACACCTTGGAGAATATTAACACTTGGTATCTCTAGGAGATGGATTTTGAGTTACCTTTACTTTCTTTTTTTGTTTTTGTGCGACGTTTGATTTTTTAGAAAAATGTGCGTATCTCTTTTTTGTTTAAAAAAGTGATTTTCAAAAACGACATCATTATATTTCTGGAAGGTTTCACATGAAAATGATCAGAGCGGCTGCGTCTAGGCAGTGGGTTTGTGTGGGCCGATGGGAAGGTACTTTGTCATTTCTTGAGGGCCATGAGAAGGGGCTACTTCCTCCTCACAGTAGCCCCTCTGAGCTGCTGGCCACTGCCTTGTCAACATACATGGCTCAGTCCCTTCACAGAGCACGTCACGTGGTGGTCGTGTGGTTTGCCTCTGTTTCCCCCACAGCCCGTGAGCTCTAGAAGGCAGAACCCGGCTCCCTCTTCGCGACAGGCCCGGGGTCTGGTACACGCTCAGTGCTCAGTGAGTGTTGGGTCAACGGAGTGGAATCATCTCCAGTATGGAAAGAAAATGGAGATGCCATTTTGCAAATGCTCATTTTCAAAAGTCAAGGTAGTCACAGCTGGAGGTGTCCCAGCAACACTGTCCAATCTGCAGTGGTCCAGCAGGCCCTCCCCAGGGAGTGGCTTGGAGGAGGTGACACTCTCTTGAACATATACTTTCCCTTTAATAGAACAGCCACACAGAACACAAAGTGTATGGGACTTCACAGTGCCCACCTCCCTCCCCTCCCCCACTGTGGGCGGCAGGCAGAACCAGCCTTCAGCTGTCCTTGCATGATTACTGAGTTTGGCCACTCTTAACACTCGCGTGAGGATAATATTTGGAGGAGCCCAGTAAATACTTGGTATGTTTATTAAAACAGGTTAAATTGTGCTTTTTCAAGTTACATCTTAAAAGTCATACATACTTGCTCTAAAATATCAAAATTGCATAGGATTGTATGATGTCACCCCAGAAGGTGCTCCTGGAGCTTCCGCCCCTGCCCTCTCCCCATGACACAGGACAGAGGGAAATGACATTGGAAGGCAGGCTTCGGGTGGCCTGCACGTTTGTCTCGTACGGGAGACAAAACTGCAACAAGTCACTGAGTCCTGAGGCAAGAACTAGTGCCAGTTGGGAGCGGGCAGAGGGCTGTTGGGGGAAAAGTGAAAGAGATGGTCGTGGGAAGAGTGGACTTCAGGGGAGCCTGGCCACGGCAGAGACCCATTTGCAAAGAACTTCCAAGCTCCCTTTAGCCTCAGGCCTCAGGGAAGGAGGAGACAGAGATGGCAGGTGAAATCACGTCCTCCTGGGGTGGCAGAGAGCTCCTTCAGGTCATAGGTCTTGGCCCCTGGCTACACCACAGGGGACATGGGCCGCTCGGTCGATGTTTGCAAAAAGATGGAGAGAGGGAGAAAGGGAAGGAAGTGGGAAGTCTCCTGTCGATGAAATGCCACCAACATCAAGGTTCTTTGCTGTTTATTCCCTACATGTAAAAGTTGGACTCACAGCAGCTTTTCCAAGGCCCCCCTCACTAAGAAATCAAGATTCCATGTAAAACTAAGTAAACGTGGAGTCACATTTGTCTGTCTTCAATTAGCTCATCTTGTGGCCACTCTGGTGCAGGTTTCTTGCAGCAGCAGGATCATTCCTATGTGGCTGGGATAGACTTTCATCTCCTCTTTCCCTGGCCCCCACTCCCAGCTTCGACAAGGGAGACCGCCACCAGCCCTGTCCTCCCTAGGTTCAGAGGAGCTGAACCGTTTGGCCCATCCACAAAGAGAGAGGCAGGTGTTTGGGGGCATTAGAACAAGAAATAGGCTTGCTTCAGTTGCTTGCACAAATCTTTTATTCGGGACTTAGAGAAGCCTCGTGAAATAACTGAGGAAGGGAGTGAGACTGAGGGGCCTGTGCAACAACCAGGTGGAGAAGACTGACACTCAGATATTACAGGGCTGGGGCTCGGAGGCACTGTCCAGGGTGGAGGCCAAGTGCGTGCGGGCAGAGGTAGCTTGCGATGGCCGCTGGGCAGTATGGGAGGGTTGAGTGTGTAGAATGATAAGGAAGGCCAGGGAGGAGCCCCGCCCAGCTAAACTGAAAGGGAGCCCCCATGAGGAAAGAGCCTTTGAAGCAGGGGTCAGAGATCAGGCATGAGCAGTCACTTTTGTCAAGACTCATCCAGTTGCCAGGAAGCCTGAGCAGAGGGGAACAGGACGCCTGCAGCTCTGACCTGCTTGCTCCCAGGGGCTATTCGCAAATGACTGATTTGTTCCCACTAAGACCCCGGCACTCTTCTGGCCCCACGCTGAAAATGAAACGTGCGGCATTAAGTGTCCTCACAGTCTAAAGGTATCCACCAACAGTGGCAACCAGATACCTTCCACTGAGATGTTCAAAAGGTAGCAATACAGGCCTTGCCATTGTCACCAGCCACTGCCACAGCCCCTCCCCACCCCCATGCCTCTCCCCACCAGGGGAGATAAAAGAGCAGGGCTGGCTTGACCACAACAGGGGACTGACAGTGGAGATGCTCCCAAAGAACCCTTAAAAGAACTCACAACACCTCCCCCCACCCATGAAAGTCCCAGCAGGAGGGTCTCAGGGAGGCTGCCCTGGGCGGGAGGTGGGGAGGGGAGAGTTAAATCCAGTCTGAGATTGACATTTTAGTCTCCTCTGAACTTCAGTAACCAAAAAGGAGAAACTTCTGAAACCTCACCTCTGAGGGCAATTCTATGATTATCCCCATTTTACAGTTGAGGAGATGGGCCCAAGCTTACACAGCTAGCGCATGGTAGAGGTAGTATTTGAGCCTGGGCTGTCTCCAGAGACTGGACTCTTAACTTCCACATCTATCACCTCACCGGCTTCAAACAAATAACCCTGGAGGACTGCGTGTGGAGTTTCAGGAAGTTGGAAAGGATACCAAGGATATGAAGGTAATTGAAGGATGTGCATTGACTTCAAACGCATTTCATTAGAAAGTTTAACTGTTGGTGTGCTACCTACTTCCCAAATTGAATTTCATTATTTACATTAGTATGAATTGGCCCTGCAAGACCCAGTGTGCAACTGCACTGTGGTGCCAACACACTTGGTCATGATATAAGATCCTTTGATTGTGGCCACTTGGCTAATATTTTGTTGAGGGTGTGTGTGTGTGTGCGTGTGTGTGTGCGTGTGCGTGTGTGTATTTATGGTGAGTGGGATTGGTCTGTCATTTTTCTTTTCCATTGTGTTCCTATTAGGGAGACTTCCTTCTTTTCCTAGTCTCTGGAAAGTATTGTTTTTGTCAGACTGGAATTTTTTCCTTGGATGGTTGATAGAATTCACTGCCGAAACCATCTTTGCCTGGAAGTTGTGTTTGGGCGGGGAGTGTATCAGTCAGGGTTCAACCAGAGAAACAGAGTCAGTAGGAGATATATGAAGATATGTATTGTCAGGAATTGAGGGCTGGCTAGGAAGCCTGAAACCTGTAGGGCAGGCTGTGAGGAAGGACAGGCTAGAACTCTCTGCTCTTAGAGCTTTTCAATGGATTGACTCAGGCCCACCCAGATTATCCAGGATAATCTCCCTTAAAGTCTATTGATTATGGGTTTTAATCACATCTATAAAATACCCTCACAGCAACACCTAGAAGCGTGATTGAGTAACTGGGAACTGTAGCCTAGTCAAGTTGGCACGTAAAATTGGCCATCACGGGGTTGGGGGACTTCTAATTGCTGATTCAATTTTTAAATGGTTACAAGACTATTTGGACTTTTCTAAGTTGGGTTTTTTTCTACGAATTGTATTCTATTTCAAATTTTCTGTTTTTGCTCATAATTTCCTCTTATTATCATTTAAAGTCCATAGCATTTAAAATTACAGCCTCTTTTCTATTCTTGGGCTTTCCGTCTTTTTTCTTGATTAATCTCACCAAAGTTTTGCTAATTTTATTAGTCTTTTCAAAGAGTAAATTTTGGTTTTGTTAACCCTCTGTATTGAGTTTTTTTTCTTTTTAATTAATTTCTGTCCTTATCTTCATGCATTCATTCTTTTGGGGGGTTTATTTTGCTCTACTTTTGCTAATTTCTTGAGAGGAATACTTAGCTCATTAATTTTAGCCTTCTTTCTTTTTGAACCACACACATTTGTGGCTAAAATTTCCCTCTAAGCACGACCTTGACTGTATCCCACAAATTTTGGTATGTAGTATTTTCCCTATCAAAACATTCAAAATATTTTCAACTTTCTATTATGAAATTTTGACCTACAGTTATTTAGAAGCATGTTGCTTAATTTCCAAACATGCCACAATTTTTCCAGCTATTTTTTGTTACCAATTTGTAGCTTAATTGCATTCTTGTCACAGGGTATATACTTCATATGATTTCAATCCTGTTTCCTGTAGATATTTTTCAAGTTTTTCATTCATTTCCTTAAACATAATAAATGTAGTTCTTTTATAGTATGTGTCTGATAAATAATGGTGTTTGGGGGGTACCTGCCACAGGGGAGCTTAGGATATTGCATATCTCACTACGAGCTAGAACATTTATTGGAGGTCAGTATTGCCCACCCTTTAGTCACTTGCATGCTATTTTCACCAATTTTTGTAAAAAGAAACATTACAATAAAAAGGAAATAATATGACAAATCGTCTAAAATATTATTATCTGATGAATGCTTTGAGGCTGAGGTCTGCTCTCTTACTGTTAAAGATAGAAGATTTAACAAGTGTTTGAGGACCTAGTGAAATACTAGCAGCACAGTGCAAGGCAGTAGGAAAAGGATGGATTTTCCAATAAATATTATTTGTAACATGACATTAAAAACACTTTTCTCATCATTTTGCAAAATCATCATTGCAAAAATCATCAATGGATGCTAAATATGGGGGAGGGGGGCAAGTTTCATGAAAATTATTTGCATATGGTCCTGAAGTGTCTCTTGCAGATTGCTTATTAGTTGTAAGGGGGGAAAGTGTAACTACACAGGGGAGAAATTGGCTATCACTTTGATTGGGCAATCAAAATTAATAACATCTAGATGACACACTTACAAGGACACAACGTCACCTAGTTGTGTATTCATATGGAAAAATTGCTGATGAATCCCCACTGCACATCACATAAAAAAATTAGTTCCAGACAGGCTGCAGATCTAAATGTGAAAGATAAAACAACGAAGCTTTTTGAAGAAAAACATAGGAGAATATCTTTGTGAACTCAGAGTAATCAAGGGTTTCTTAAACACAACAAGAAAAGTGCAAAGTATAAAATAAAAAATGGATAAATTGAACTACTTGAAAATGAAGAACTTCTGTTCATCAAAACACACTGTTAAGAAAATGAAAGGCCACCCCCGATATGGAAATCTCCACAATACAGAAATCCAGAGAAACACTCGTCCAGAATATATTAAACAAATAACTACTATAAATCAACAAGAAAGACAATCAACCCAATAGGAGAGTGGGTAAATGATCTGAACAGGTATTTCACCAAAGAGCATAACCAAATGGTTCAACACATGGAAAGGTGGTCAGTCTCATTAGTTCGCAGGAAATGCAAATTAAAACCACGAGATCTAAAATTAAAAAAGACAGAGAGGGCTTCCCTGGTGGCGCAGTGGTTGAGAGTCCGCCTGCCGATGCAGGGGACACGGGTTCGTGTCCCGGTCCGGGAAGATCCCACATGCCGCGGAGCGGCTGGGCCCGTGAACCATGGCCGCTGAGCCTGCGCGTCCGGAGCCTGTGCTCCGCAACGGGAGAGGCCACAGCAGTGAGAGGCCCGAGTACCGCAAAACAAAAACAAAAACAAAAACAAAAAACAAAAAGACAGAGAATACCAAGTGTTAGCAAGGATGTGAGGGCAACTAGAACGCTCATGCATGGCTGGAGGGAGGGTAAATGGGTACAAGAACTTTAAAAGACTGTTTGACCTTGTCTACTAAAGTTTAATATGCATGTTCTCTGACCGTTATAGAAGCTGGGAGTGGGGGCCAGGGAAAGAGGAGGTAAAAGTATATCCCAAACACTCTGAAGTGTTATGGGTTGAATAGCGTTCCGCCCAAATTCCTATCTTGACGTTTTCACTCACCATACCTCAGAATGTGACTGTAGTATTTGGAGATAGGGTCTTTACAGAGGTAATTAAGTAAAAATGAGGTCACTAGGGAGGGCTCTAGTCCAATATGACTTCTTATAAGAAGAGAAAAGGAGGACCCAGACACACACAGAGGGAAGCCCATGTGAGGACACAAGGAGAAGACAGCTGTCTAAACGCCAAGGAAAGAGGCCTCAGGAGGAACCAGTCCTGTGCACACCTTGATCTCAGACTTCTAGTTTCCAGAACTGGGAGGAAATAAATTTCTGTCATTTAAGCCACTCAGCTTGTAGTACTTTGTCATGGCAGCCTGAGCAGACTAACACAGTACACATTTAGCACAATTGCATATATATGTTCAACAAAAGGCACACATGAGGAATAGCCATAGCAGCATGATTTATAATCGTCAAAAGAACCCAATGCCCATCAGAGCATTTCCACAGAACCACAAACGTATGGACGAGGCCCTCAAACATAATGCTGAGTGAGAGAAGCCAGACGTATAAGAGCACATACTGTGTGGTTTCATTTATGTAATACGTAAAAATGTGCAAAGCTAATGTCTGCTACTAGATATCAAGAGAGCGGTTCCCCTCACGGAGGGGACCTGGCAGATGGACTAGCGGGGTGCTGGTAATATTCTGTTTCTTGATCTGGGTGCTTTCGTACAGACAGTGTCCTCTTTGTGAGCCGGCATCAAGCTGCACTCTTTTTAGTGTCTATTTTGCTTCAGTACAAAGTAAAAAAAAACACAAGGGCACCAAACTTGGAGTTTTTGTTTTTTTAAAAAAATAATCTGAAGGATTGGCAGAAGAATTGTGCAGGGATGGCCTTCCTTCCTTTGTTATTGGACAACGATGGTTTTGTACCACCGATGGTATCCCAGGGCACCCACTGGGACATACTGGTGAGGGCAGCCGGAAGCCTTTGCCTAGTGTTTGGTGGGGATTGGCAGGACCAGACCCGCCTGGTGCACGGAGCCCCTGGTTGTTGGGTGGGGGACAAAGGGGAGCTTGTGCAGAGTCAGGGAGACCTGGGCCAGGGCTGCTTCCCTCCCCCAGGTTAATCAGTGGTGTGCCCACTGTCTAATCTATTGGGGCCCCCAGTGCTGTGGGGACAGCCGCAGCCCTGCCCCTCCCTGCTATGCCCAGCGGGCCTTGGTCTGAGTTTCTCCCCACTGACTTAGGGCAGGCTCCCGCCTCCAGGCCTTGCAAGCAGCTACTTGCCCAGCTCAAGTACTGATCACCCACTGAGGTCCTGAACATAAAGGGTGGAGGGATTCTTCCCTTTGGTTCTACAAGGCAGGGGGTGGCCAGACCCTGAGGGTCGCAGAACAACAGAAGGCCCTCCTGTGGTGGAATACTTGAAGATACACCTGAATTTTTGTAGGCTGCTGTTTAGAACCTCCAGTAAGACCATTTCAGTGACATGGAACAGTGCAGGGCTGTGTGGTTCTTCCTCTCTCTCTCTCTCTCTCTCTCTCTCTCTCTCACACACACACACACACACACACACACACACACGCTTAATCACAGAAACCATTTGGGTCACATGTGCTTGATTGACCAAGAGTGCCCACAGCTGGCGGTTTTCTGAAGCCCGTGGAGCTGAGGGGTAGAGGGGCCTCCCAGACTGCTGTTCCAGGGATGGTTGTGAAAGGCACAACATGTTACCACAAGATGAAGCTCACAGCCCAGCAGTCACCAGACTTCACTTGTGGCTAGATCTGGGCACAGAATGGAGATGATGTCATTAGAGCTTCACATTGTTTCTTCCAAATTAACCGAGAGTTAATTAGTATGTCCGGAGTGCTTCGAAGCCGAGGAGCGCTGTTTACTCATGGTTGGGGCGCAGCAGTGACTTTGGAATGGGAAGGTAAGCAAGGCTTCTGTCCCTGACTTGCTGTGAGGCTACTAGGAGATAAGTGTCAAAGCGCGTATAGGAGTGTCCTGGGCCTGCTACAATAAAGTGCCGTATGCAGGGCAGGGTGCGGGGGAGCTTTAAACAACAGACATTTATCTTCTCAAAGTTCCGGAGGCCAGAAATCTGAAATCAAGGTATGTGCAGGGCCGTGCTCCTTCAGAAACCTCTAGGAGAAAATACTTCCTGCCTCTTCCAGCTTCTGGTGGCCCTAGGCTTTCCTTGGCTTGTGGCCGCATCACTCCCAGCTCTGCCTCCGTCTCGACAAGGCAATCCATGTCTCTCTTTCCTCTCCTCATTAGGACATCATCTTATCGCATGAGGGTCCCCCTGAATGCCCTCGTCTCAACTTGCTTGTCTACTAAGACCCCATTTCCATATCACGTCCCGTTCACAGGTACTGAGGGTTAGGGCTTCAACGTGTCTTTTGGAGGAACACAAGGCAACTGGTAACAGTGCCCATCTGGTTTCCAGTTGTCAGTGAGAGCTTTATTCCTGTGACTTACCCTCCCTCACTACTTTCCTCAGCACAGACTTCTAGAAGGAGCTGGACAGAAGACTCTAGGATGGGATTATCATTGTAATAGCTATTCTTTCATGAATAGGCTTTTCTTCTTAGACTAATCTCAGCCCTTCCTGAGTCTTGGCCCCTTATCTGAGCGATGAAGGGGCTGACCTAGGTGCCCTCACTCAGTTCCAGACCCTAGAGTAGGAAGCTCAGCCGACTGGGTGCTGGACTCTGGCCCCTGAAGACCGCTAGGCAGAGCCTGGCTGTTCCCAGGCAGTCTTAGGCCAACTTGGACTCATGGAACTTGGGTCCTGGAGAATCCCTTCAGCCCTGGGTAATTACTGCTTTCTCATTACTGTATTGCTCTTCAATTCCATTTAGTTCAGCTCTGTGGAACACTCATGCTGAGGTGGGGAGAGGTAGGCTCCAGGGGGCCAATGCCTGTACTGGCAATTCAAGGGTCACAGGGAGGTTCTGAGTGGGCCCTGTCTTGGAGGACTCCTTAGTCTAGACGGATGCAGGCATAAGAGCCAGGAATCTTGGGTCAGGGCCAGTGGTAGAGGAAGCAGGCACAGTGGGAGCTTGGGGGAGGGCACAGCGGGACCTTCAACTGGCCAGGCTGCCAGCCCAGGCAAAGGGGACAGGAGGCATTCCAGGGAGAGTGCGCGTGGAACCCCCCGGCCATAGACGTCAAAGGTTACCTTGGGCCCCTCCACACCGAAAACAGCCTCTCAACATCCAGTGGTCTGAGCCAGAACTGGCTTTGGAAAATTGAGCGATCAGACAGTCATGTTAACAGGACAGGGACCTCTGGAGCCCTTGGCACTGCAGCGGCATGGGGCACCCTCTCCTGCACAGCCTGCAGTGCCGCCGAGCCTTGGGTCTTGCCCCTGCCTCTCTGGCAGGGCCCAGTCTCTACGGGTTTGTTATCAGCACCACATGGGCCCATACTGGGAGCCCCTTTAGTTGGCTCTGGCTAGATGGCCTTTGGCTGGTTGGCCTTCGCTTAGCCTCTGAGCTTCCTTCCTCTGAATGCTAATCCCAGCCCCAAACAGGGCAAAAGAGCATGTCCAAATCCCAGTCCCTCCCCTACTGGGACCCAAGGCCCAGTCCAGGATCAGGGGCCCAGGTCCCGGGCCTGGAGGCAGTGTTGGAGCAAACGCTTGCTCACCCGGGCCACTGGATTCTCAGGCCTTTCTGAGCCCACCCTACAGATCCACCCACATTTCTCAGCACCTTCTAAGCCAGTGCCATCCTATTAGTGGCCTCCGTACAGGTTTTACAATCATCACTTGTGCCAAACTAGCCCGGTGAATGATCTGAATAATATTTGGCAGACAGGGCTCCAGGGATGTAGCAGTTTGCTCAAAGCCCTTGGCCCAGCAGAGGCAGGTTAGACCGTTAGGTAGGCAGCCCTTTGGCGCTTTACTCAGGGCCTCGTCTCTTCCAGCCAGCTCTGCAGGAGCTGCCCCACACTGGATTCATGGCTGTTGAGCCTGTCAGGACTTGTCTGCCCTTTGGCTCCCTCTTCCAGCTGGGCCTGCCACGTACCTGGGCCCCTCCCAGGCCTCAATGGCCTGCTCAGCACCCTCTGTATGCATCTACCCATAGTGTTGCAACTCTACCTGGCCACCGCCTAAGCTAGTTGTCTCACTGCCTTGCACTTGGGTTCAGACAGAACCTCATGCTTGACTGGTTTTTCCAGACGAATGTTAGAGGACCAGGACACTCCTACCCCACTGATCACCAGCCCCGAGGAATCCCTTTCGAGATCCCATGTACCTCATTAGCCACTGTGGTAGGTTGATTAATGGCTCCCAAAGATGTCTACATCTTGAGGAGAAGGAGATGTGGCAATGGAAAACAGAGACTGGAGTGAAATAGGCAAGAAAATGGATTTTCCCCCCAGAGCCTCCAAAAGCAACCCCCCTGTTGGCACTTTGACTTTCTGTCAGTGTAACTGATTTTGAACTTCCGACTTCTAGAACTGTAAGAGGATAAGTTTCCATCGTTTTAAGCCACTAAGTTTGCGGTAATTTGTTGCAGCAGCCACAGGAAACTCATACATCCAGTGCAGGGGTTGGGGCTCAGGCCACTCAGGATTATCCTGGGAGAGTGGAAAGCCATTGGGGAAAAGAAAGTTGGGCCAGAGGGCAGCCAGCCTGGGGTTAAGGCACAACTGTGACTCAATCAGCTGTGTGTCTTGAGAGAACCCCTCTCCCCCGCCCAAGGCTTTGGGCTTCCCTGTACAAAGTGGGGATTAGAATAAACAGGACTGTTGTGAGGATCAAAGAAGAGAACACTGACCCGTGTGTCTGTTCATCCGTATATTTGGGAATGTGCTGGCTGAGGAGGTGCTGAACAAAAGCCAGCCCTCTGCCCCGCTCCCTAAGACCCTGCTCCTGTCATCCTGCTCTGCATTCCTCTTTGGCCTTTTCTCCAGTCCTCTCCTATCAAAATCATTTAACAAATCTGGAGTGTCATTGGTGTGAATAGCATCATCTGGGTCAGGAGCTGGAGGGTTCTTTAAAGTCAAAGAAAATCTGCCCTTGAGAAGACGACCATCAAAGAAGAATACGGAGGGGAAGATGGAGGAAGGATTCGAGTTGCCCGAGCAGGACATGGAAATCTGCTTTGGGTACAAGAGTACCACTGACTGACAATGCTTGCTGCCTCAGGCTGCAGCTTCTCTGCGACCACTGAGCCCAGTTGTAATGAACTGTGATTCTGTCATTAATAACTACCTCTTCCTCCCTCGCCAGACCGTGAGCTCCATGTCACTCTCCAGGGGGCAAGAAAGTCAAAGCTCCTTGACCCCTGCAACCTCGTCTCCTACCATTTCTAGCCAGAGCCCACGGTGGTTCCCTTAGCCTGGAAGGTGGAATGCTATTCTTCCTCAAGTTGGCCAAATCGGTCTCATTCTATTTTGTTTTGTTTTGTTTTTTTGATAGTAGCCATCCTAATGCGTGTGAGGTGATATCTCATTGTGGTTTTGATGTGCATTTCCCTAACGATCAGTGATGTCGAGCAGCTTTTCATGTGCCTGTTGGCGTATCGGTCACTCTTAAGCAGACGTTGGCAAACTTCTTCTGTAAAGATGAACTATTTTAGGCTTGTGGGTCACATGATCTCTGTCATAACTGGTCAACTCTGCTGTGGTAGCACAAACACAGTCATTGACAATATGTAAAAGAACCAGGCAACAAGCAGGATGTGACCCTGACTTCACGGTTTGCAGACCTCTGCTCTTGAGGCAAGGAGCACTTGAGTTGTTACTTTCTCTGTGGGACTCACTGAGAGTAAGGGCTCTATCTTGGTCACTTCTGTATCCCTTTGGACTTAGCGTGGTCAGTTAATATTTTCTGCGTTGATGGTCCCCGACTTCCCCCGCCACAGCCAACGGCGCCTGTGTCTCCTAGTACCTGCTAGACGAGGCATATTGCAAGAGTTAGTTGGGAGACAGGCTGCAGTAGAGGACAAAAGGAGGGACACTTTTCCCTCCTTTTCTCCCTTACCCAGGTCACTCTGGAAAGTTCTCTGGGCTGAAGCAGCTAATGTGAACAAAACTGCTGGGGCTGAGTAGGTGCGAGGCAGACACAACAAAGGGGAGTCTACTTTGTGGCCACCGTAACTTGGAGTCTTTCGAGATCAACAACTAGGTAGTGCTTATGGAAAGAGGTGAATGCTGGTGATGGAAGGTTCTAGTGTCTCCCAATATGCCTCTTTTGTGCCCTGTGAGTCCTTCACTTTGGAAAGCCTCAGATGAGAGCCTGTGTCCCTTGGTGGTGTGTTAAGCTGCCTGAATCTAGATGGTGACATGGGGTGCACCGGCCTGGGGAATCGGGAGCCCGTGGTCCAGCCCTGGCTGCTTCTCTCTGGGGCTCCCCCAGCTGGTCAGTGTGGGTGTTACTGGCTTTCTCCTCTCAGTGCCCTTCCAGTCTGGTGACACTTACTGATCACCTTCTCGGGAGTAAGCACTACACAGGACTCCAGGGACAGAGAAATGAACGAAAAGCCCCTGGCCCTTGAGCAGTGTAGCGGCTCACGGGAGATCTGGGCAGCTGAGCCAGTGATTACCGTATGATCGAGGAAGTGCTCAGACGGCAGGCCAGGATTTGTAGGAAAAGCCAGAAGAGAGAGATCTTCATGGGGGGGAGCTGCGAGGAGGAAATGCTGCTACAGGTGAGGTTTGAAAGAAGAGGATGCGGGCCCAGCTGTGCAGAGGAGAGTGCCGCGGAGAAGCCACGAGGAGCTTAGAGGCTAACTTGCTGGGGTTGTGCGGAGGGAGCGAAGGCGAGGGAAGTCACATCAAGAGGCATTTCAGTTCAGTAGAAGGGAGAACTTTCCAGCACCAAGGCTGTCTCACCCAGCAAGTAGAGGGGAAGCCTAGAGCTCCTTGTCAGTGAGGAGAAACGCACACCAGAGTTTAGAGGGCTGTGGCCAGAGGCCTCAACCGTTCCTGTCCTGTCTGCTGAGCCAGCGTCTGCCTTGGTTCCACTCCTTCCCTGGTTTGGAGTCATGGACCCCACAGATGGAACAGCTGGCCACAGGCACCCCCTGTCCCAGGAACACACGCAGACGGGGGTGCCCATGAGGCCTGGGAGCCCCAGTCTGGGCGCTGCCCCCTCGGCTTGTCTCTCTTGGACCCTCCGTCCAGGGCAGGCTTCTCTGCAGCTGCTGGCCCCCAGCCCACTGGCTCGAATTTTGTGTTGGGCCACAGTCATCTGTGAAAAGCTGATGACAGCTCTGTGCCTCTCCTGCCAAAAGACACACACTCACAGATGCCCCAAAGGCCATGTCCAATTTATGGGGTTCACAGACCTCCCGAGTCCACGCACGAATGCCAGGCCTGGAACCTCTGCTCCAACTAGGCCCGCTGGCTGCTGTTCCCCATTCCTTGGACTGTTTCCTCTGCTCGCAGCTGTTACTCCAGGATTATAGGCCAGGCAGGTGCTTACCCACGCTTCCTGACCTCCCCTCTGTGCTGTGGGGACACTGGTTGCCTCTACCTCCAAGGAGCTCCTGCCTGGTGTGGGTAGGAGGAAGCACACAGAGGGAACACAGTAAACGATGTAAAGATCGAGAGCCTCGGGCTGGGAGCCCAGAGGAAAGAGATGGTTTCCAGTCGGGAGGCTCAGGGTAGGCACCGGCGGGGAAAGGGAGCTGGCCATTCTGGACTTGGGGCCACATGGGGGACAGGACACTGCAGGCGGCGGGGGCAGCCTGGGCAAGGGGATGGATGACACGGCCAGAGCAGTCTGCCTAGGGCACAGCAGGTGGGAAGCCCGGGGAAGAAGCTGGCAAGGTGCACTGGGCCGTTAGGGACTGGCTGCAGAATGTGCTCAGGAGAAAACTGGGACCCACTGCAGTGTTTCCGGCAGAGGAGAGGCAGGATCTAGTTGTGGTTTAGGAAGGACACCTGTATGGGCGCAGAGTCTGCATTGGAGGGGACACACAGATCAGCTCAGCCGTCCCAGTACACCTGACCCAGGTGCGCACGGGGCCACGTGTGGAACTAGGTCAGCACGGAGGGGGAGGGGAGAGGGCCTGAAACAAGAGAGCTCCCCAATGAACATGCAGAACCGGGCCTGGACTTGTAGCTGTCCCCAAGCTGGGAGACAACGGCCTTCCCTCAGGCCTGAGGCTGCACAGGGGTGAGCCACAGGCCGGGTCGGTCATCCAGTGTGTCATTTTAGGGACGTGCACTGCACTGCCAGGCTCTGGTTGGCAGGAGAGGGACGGGGTGGGAAAGCGGAGGGAAGGCGGTGGTCCAGGGATCTGGGCAAGTTCAGTCTTTTGGGGGCTGATGCGAGGTTCTAGCTGTACTCAGTGACCTGGTGGGAGCCCACTTCAGTTGTTCTGAACCATCGGGGGGGCTTGTGAAACAGAGTGCCAGGCCTGCCCTCCAAGTCTCAGTTCAGGTCTGCGGTGGGGCGCCAGTTTCTAACAACTTCCCAGGGCTGTGCAGAGTCTGTTTTCCTGGCTGTCACACTTTCTACAAACGGGTGGGGGGCCGAGAGCATTTTGGTCCTCGGTCCTCCTCAGCGAGACCCGCCAGCTTCAGTCTTCCCGGCCTGAGACCCCTCCTTCAGCAGCTCCAAAAGCGGAGTCTTCCCTTCACTGCCCTGGCCTCCTCCTGCCTCTCACCCCCCAGAGGAATCCTGACTCCTTTCCAGGCCCTTCCACTAAGGCTCCATTTCTAGTTCCATGGACAGCTGCAACATTGCTCAGAGTTTTGTTACTTCCTATCTGGTCTCTCAGGCTCCACACAGGGTGGCTGGAATGAGCTTGTGGGTTTTTGCTCCCCATTGCTGGAACTGTCAATGGTTTCCCAGGCCTACAAGATAAAGTTCAGCTCAACTAACCTCCAAGGCCAGCTGGACATTTCTGTACTTCATTGAATCTGAGAGACAACACATTGCTAATGAAACTATGACAAGCCAATGCCTGTGAACCTTACCTTTTACCTTGAAACGCCATCTAGGGGCCTGCACCTACGTACTCTTTAGCCATCCTTCAAGGCCTTGGCTGGAAGCCACATATCCTTCCTCTGAACTTAACACCACCTCGTCTCAAGTGTGTCTATCATTTCCTACCTGCTATTATAGGGGCTTGTGAACGTATCTTAACTCCTCTGTTCTAACTGCCTTAGGGGCAAAAACCCTGTTTTATTTCTGTTTGTGTCCCCCCACCACAGTAGCTGTTTCCCCCCAGGTGGGGGTCAAGTTCAAATCACACAAACTGCACAGCATGTACAATACCTTCACTTTATTCCAGTCTCCCCAGCTGTCTCCCGACCCTTGCACAAAGGCAGAGAAGCAAACAGAAGTCTTTAAGGTTACATTTCAATGAGTCTGAGAAGAAACCAGATTCTGTAAGCAGAGCACCAGAAAATAAAGAATGCTGAATCACTATATGTGCTATGACTGTCAGAAACTGACCTGAAGGGTTCTATGAGCGTGAGCCACAGGGAAGTAGCCCTTTCGGCATCATCTCGTGCTGTTTCTGCCCAAACTCCAAGCAGATAAAGGGGGTACTCTTCTCTCTGACCTTTTCCACGGCTTACTTTCAACCTGCCCAATGTCCCATGTTAGGAGAGGTGCTAAACAGCTTCAAACGGCATGCCACTCGGGCAGACCACCACCTTGCCATTAAAAGGGCACAGGGCTCTGTGGATAAAGAGAAAGGTGCCCATCAAAGAATGCTGTATGAAAAAATACTGCAGGCAGGCACACCAGCTGCACCTGAGAGAGAACTTGGGAGCATGCAAGGAGATGAGCAACTGGTAGCTCTTCTCCCCAGGGATTTGGGGGGTTTACGGTTATTCAAGCTTTTTAAAAGTTTTTGCTCTAAACTCTGTGTCTATTTAAGACGTACACTTGAAGCCTCACCATGTGTTTATAACTTCTGCTTTTCTCTAGGGTATCTGTCATCTGTGGCTCCTTGAACAGTCTGCATGGAAATAAGTCTAGGACCCCCTCCTCGATCAGCAAATGGCTTGTTTCTTCCCTAGGCTTCTTTGACTGTTTACAAGGCCACTGGAATGATAAGGGACCCAGGAGGAAGCGGGTGGGGGAGAGGGAGAGAATACAAAACAGTAAACCAGGAAGCTGCCCTATTTTAAGAAATCTAAATCCAGTCCTACGAAGAAGAAACGTCTGCTGATTTCGCCACCCTCGGAGTCACAGAAGGGTGGGTGTGCTCTCACAGAACCAGCCGGAGGAGACCTAAGCTCAGAAGAAACTCACTGCAAGGAGAGAGTTATCGGCTGGGGAACGCGTGGAAGGGCCCGGGCTCCAGGCCGCCTCACTCGACCTTCCGCAGGTGGCGAAAGCTCCGCACCGTCCTGTCCACGGCGTCATCCATGCTGACCAGCGGCCGGTAGCCCATGGCCTTTTTGGCTTTCTCACAGCTGTAGTAATGGAATGTGCCAGCCAGCGCGACCCGCATGGGCGTGAAAGTGGGCTGAAGCTGGGCTATGGGACTGATTACCGTCACCACGAGGGACAGCAGGAGGGCCAGGTAGTAGGCCACCCAGTAGGGGACGTGGTACTTGGGGGCCTCGTAATTGAGGCCTGTCAGGATGCGGGACAGGAAAGTCCAGAAAGGGATGGGCTCATCGTTGGTGATGTGAAAAGCCTGCAGGGGGGAAGGAGAAGTTAGGAACTGCTCCCCAGCAGGATGGGGCGGCAGGCCATGCTTGGAGCTTGGAGCTTGGAGCTCGGAGCTCAGCCAGGACCAATATTTTGAGAAACCAGTGGCCACTCCCTGCCTGCCCGCCCCAGTTCCTTTGCAAGGCAGCTCGAAAGTGAGGCGGTTATTAAGCCTACACAGGCCGCAGTCTGCAGGCAGCTTTCAGGCGATGACAGGATTTCAAGGGAAGCTTAGATTGCACTTGGGAAGGTACGTTTGTTAATTTAATAATTGTGTTAATCACGGTAAATGCAGTAAATCATCTTATCTTCAGATGCAACAAACGGGTCATATGACATTTCTGAAACGTGCTGTCTTTGGTATAAACTAAAAGCCATACCCACCATACCCCCGCCACACTGAGAGTTACAGGAGGCGGAAAATGGCAGAGGCCCAGGAGAAAAAAATGAGCCCAAATACGGGGGATTCCAAAGGTCGGAGTGAGAAACAAAGAAGACGGGGGCCCTAGGAGTGGGAGTGAAAGGAGCCCACGTGCGCTCTCTCATCTCTGCGTGAGAGCTGACCTCACCCCACCCGAGGGGCTCAACCGTGGCCCAGTGGGATCCTAGAGCAGCTTTGCCAGGATGCAGGGTCACAGAAGCCACTTGCCAGTGGGTCCAATCACTGGGAGGAGAATTGTGAAGGCAGGCGGACACACAGGGGCAGGAAATGGTGGGCCAGCTGCTGCCGAGCAGGTAGAAGCAGGTGCCTTACCTTCCCACCCAAGGCTGTGTCTCTGGAGAGGTGCTCTGCAGCCAGGATGTGTCCGTGGACCACGTTTTCCACGAAGGTGAAGTCCACCAAGTTCTCCCCGTTCCTGCATGTGCACAAGGAATGGGTTCCCTGCGCCGGGAAGAGCCCTGCGGCTGGTAGAGCCCCTGCACGTGGACCCAGGGCCAGGACCCGCCTTGGCAATGCCAGCCCCTGGCACACCTGGGCATCCGTAACAGTTGAAGATGGGCAGGAGGCCAGGGCTCCTAGGCCCTCAGGGCCAGTGGGATATTTAAGGGCCCACCAATGAATCTGCAAGTCCCATGCCCTGCCTGCCCCGTCCCAGTGTGGCCAACACTGGTATTGTCTGCTCTGGGCTCTAATTAGGGCAGCAGCTCTGAACTCCCTCCAGGGCACTCTGGGCTAATGCCTTTCTCTGGCCTCAGAGTTTTCTACTGTCTCTTTCAAATCCCACAGCAGGAAAGCCAAGTGAAAGGCAGGGAGGCAAAGTGGCAAGGCACAGGGATAAATGGGGAAAGAAAGGGAGAAAAGAGAAGGAAGAAAGGAAGAAAGGAAGGGAGGAAGGGAGGGAGGGAGGGAGGAGGGGGGAAGGAAAGGTATACTGGGGACACAGTCCCAGTCTCATCACCTGCAGCAGCCCTCCCACTTGCACTTGCCCAGAGGAGGAATGTTAACACCTACCCCCGCCTTCCTAGATGCAAGGAGAGCGGAGGGCTTGGCCCTTAACCCTGGGCCAATTGTTTCCCCTCTGAGCCTGTTTCCGGAATTTCCAAACAGGGACACAAATGTTTTCGCAGCCTACCTGAGAGGGTTCATGGGGCAGAAGAGTGTCCTGCCACAATCCATGTCTCCCTGGAACTTGTGACTATGACCTTATCTGGAGATAAGGTCTTTGAATATGTAATTAGTTTAGATAATGTCACACTAGTGTAGGGTGGGCCTTAAACCCAATGACTGGTGTCCTTATAAGAGGAGGGACGTTTGGGTACAGACACACAGAGAAAAGAACGTCACATGAAGATGTAGGCAGAGACTGAAGTGACGGGTCTACAAGCCAAGGGACGCCAAGGGTTGCTGGCAGCCACCTGAGACTGGGAGAGAGGCCTGGAACAGACTCTCCCTCAGAGCCTCCAGTGGGGCCAACCCTGCCCACACCTGGATTTGGGAGTCCTGGCCTCCATCACTGGGAGTGAATCCATTTCTGTCGTTCTAAGCCTCATTTGTTGTGGCAGCCCCAGGAAATGAGCAGCGGGCAGCAGAGAAGGCCACGTAAGGCAAGAGCCGACTGTGTCCAGGGCGGGGGGTGCGGGGAGGAGAGCAGCAACTTACCCGATCATGAACTTCATCTTGCCTTTCCTGGCCGCCTCGATGAGAATGGGGACCAACTGGGGGTCCCTTGGGCCAAAAATGCCATGAGGGCGGATGGCTGTGGTTATGAAATTCTGGCCAGGATCGTTGGCACCCAGTACCGCCTGCGGGAGAGCAGAGGGACCATGTGGGCTGCAGACATGCTCCCCAGGGGACAGGACCTTGCACAGGGGCATGGATGCCGCCCACTGCCCCGGGCTGCAGACTCACGTCAGTGACACTTATAATTCGGGACTACTTCTGTATCCCTTTCCCCACTCCAACACCCAAATCTGAAAACACAGGAGACAGCTGGGTCGAAACCAGTAGAATCTAACAGAAAGGCCTGGGTTGGGGTTTAAACACTAAAATGCATGAATGCAGCAGTTTGTGGAAAATATCTGAGAGATCCAGTTAATGAGTTAGCTGGGGGCCTTCAGTAAGGCTGCTGCCGCCAAACCGGCTCCTGACTTAAGTTCCACGTGCCAACTGTAGGTTTCCACCAGTCCTGGGCTGTCGTGGTCAGAACTGAGTACCACCTCCTAGGAAGGGACTCTGATGAAGCCAACTGGGCTGGAAGAAGGGGCTGAGAAGGGAGAAGGTCTGGGAGAAACAGGGCAGCAACTCAGTAGCTAAACAGATGGACCAACATGTCGGGTGAATCCTCAGAGCCATGTTCTGTGTGGCTTAATGTACAAGCTAGAACTTAAGGGCTTCAAGTACAGAGAAACAAGTTTTGTCTCAAAGGGAACAAAACTCCCCAAAGGATCAGATAGGTTGTTGTTAAAAATGGGGACCACGATGGTACTACCGCCAAGGCTCTGGGAGTCCTAGATAACACCACACTCCATCTATTATCTGTCAGCACGTTTGAAAGCCGGCAGCAGCTTGACATCTGCCGCCAACTGGAGGCTCCAGCACAGTTACTGCCAGAGGCGTTTACAGGCTGAGCTCATTTCCAGCAGAGCACCCAAGAGTCAGTGCAAGTGACACGACGATGGTCTGAACCACAGCTGCCACTTGCAGCACCTGAGCCCAGGGGGCGGGAGACCCAGGAGCGCTGGCGGAGGGTGCACGGGGCCCAGTGGAAGCTTTAGCGCTCCTCGGGTCAAGTCTGAGCAGGTGGGAGCTACGTGAGGCTCTCTGTGCTCCAAGGAGCAGGCGGGCAGACCCAGGACTGGAGCTTGCAAAAGCTAGGCCTCCGTGCGCTGCACCGGGAAGCCCTTGGGTCTCCCGGCAGATGAGGTCTTTGGGGACTTTCTGGGTTGGAGTAATAGCAAACAGATGGGAGGCGGCTGACACTCAGGCCACGCAGGGGGACTCTGGCCAATCTGGCGTTAAGCTCTGGTTCCATACATACCGGCTGCGAAAGAAAACCTCAGTAGGCGTGGCCCGCTGCCAACAGCTGGGAGAGGCAAACTCACAGCTGCCTGGCTAAGGTGAGCTGCCTGTGGCCGATGAGCATCTATGGCCTACAGTATCGGGTGTCCTCAGGGTAATATTCTCCTGGACGTTAGTCCCGGAGCTGGCTACTGTCACAGTCTCTGCTACTTGGCCCAGACTGCTGCTACAACCAGGTGCTCCCTGGTGAAGCTGGCTTGCCAAGTGGAAAAGTACTTTTCCTTAAAATAAAGCAAGAGCCTTCCATTGTTTAATTTCAAAAAAAAAAAAAAAAGGACAGAGGGTGCAAGAGTGCCACTAGGAAGGTGTGTTCAAATCAAAACACACTTGAGTGTTTAGCCTGAGTTCTGCTTCCCGCTTTGGGTCATCATAAATTGTCTGATTGCTGGAGCAGTTGAGTAAACTTGCATGGTATACATGTTGAGTGCAGGCTCTAGAGCTGCGTGACCTCAGGAAGCTTCCGAATCTCTCTGCACCAACTGTCCTCCTCTGTAACCTGGTGACGGTAACAGTACCTGCCTTATGGGGTCATTGCGAAGTTTAAATGAGGCAGCTCCTCGTAAAATACAGAGTAGCGTCTGGCCACATTAAGCTATTATGTTATTATTTTTTCTGTTATTATCCTTGAAATTGAATTCCATCCACAGATTTTACTGCCCAATTTACATATCAGGCATCAGAATACTAACTTCCTATGTTCATAAACATTCTTCTTAAGAATCTAAATTCTGTAGACGTTCATGGACCTCGTTTGTCACTCACTCAACCAGTTCTCAGGTACGTACTCTCTCCTGTAAGATCTTCGTCTCCGTGTAGTAGTCAATGGGTTTCCTGGCATAAGGGAGGTCTTCGGTTCCATTTTTGATGTCGACACCCTCAAAGATGACACTGGCACTGCTGGTTAAAATGAGTTTCTGGCAGAGGAGAACAGAAGATTTAAAAAAAATGAGTCAGGAACGATCGCTGTTTAAACATCACGATGGTCAGGTAGGAAAGAGAATCAAATGGCACGTGCTCACAACCCTCGCCCCATACAGATTCTTTGCTATGATGCCTTCCCTTTTCAGGCCTTCTTAAAATAATGCAAAGATCACCATCTTTTGCAGGTATGGGGATTTGAGACACATTATGGTATCACACTCTAAAACAGTGAATTTCACATTTTCCCCCCTCTTATCACAACCAAGGGATAGAACAGACTTCCATTATTCATGGTATCTCACTATGGGAGTGATTCTCCATGGGGGAAGGATAGCCCACAAACTTCGAGGGAGATGCCTGTCTGCAAAAGACCCTGGTGATTCTGATCCCAACCTTGGCACGTCAGCACACACGAATGGGCACGTGCACATGTCCACTGGCGAAATGCTATTTGAAAGGAAGTTGCTTTCTTACGAGGGTTCGTAGCTTCCAGCTACCTGGTTAAGGGCAGCCCATCCTAAACTGAACACCATTAGCTCGAATCACATCTTTATCACTTTTATTCAACAAGGTCCTGGAAGTTCTAGCCAGCATGGTAGGATAAGGGAAACAACAAAGTATAATGATTTGAAAAGAAGAAACAAAACTATTGCCACTTACAGGTGTTGCAAATGTCTACATACAAAGCACTACGAATATACAGAAAATATTAGAGTTCAGCAAAGTTGCTGAGTACAAAATCGATATACAAAAATTAACTGTGCCCCTACGCAGTAGCAGTTGAAAATGTCATGTGAAAGATATTTCAACCACCAAAAGCAAGGTACATGGAATAAATTTAACAAAAGATGTACAAAACCTTTATGAAGTAAAGTATAAAGCTCTATTGAAAGACATTAAAGAGATAAATAGACATATTATGTACGTATTTATGGATACGGAGACTCAATATTTGAAAGATATCAATTCTCTCCCAAATTACCTTTAGGTTTGAGGCAATTACAGTAACATTTCTAACAGGCTTTATCAAGGAACTCGACAAGCTGGTTCTAAAATGTATACGAGCAAAGGGCTAAGAATACACAAATTCTTTTTTTTTTAAATTTTATAAAATATTTTCAATTTTTAAACATCTTTATTGGAGTATAATTGTTTTACAATGGTGTGTTAGTTTCAGCTTTATAACAAAGTGAATCAGTTATACATATACATATGTTCCCATATCGCTTCCCTCTTGCGTCTCCCTCCCTCCCACCCTCCCTATCCCACCCCTCTAGGTGGTCACAAAGCACCGAGCTGATCTCCCTGTGCTATGTGACTGCTTCCCACTAGCTAGCTGTTTTACATTTGGTAGTATATATAAATCCATGCCGCTCTCTCACTTTGTCCCAGCTAACCCTTCCTCCTCCCCATGTCCTCAAGTCCATTCTCTACGTCTGCGTCTTTATTCCTGTCCCACCCCTAGGTTCTTCACAACCATTTTTTAAAAAAAATCCATATATATGTGTTAGCATACGGTATTTGTTTTTCTCTTTCTGACTTAATTCACTCTGTATGACAGACTCTAGGTCCATCCACCTCACTACAAATAACTCAATTTCATTTCTTTTTATGGCTGAGTAATATTCCAGTGTATATATGTGCCACATCTTCTTTATCCATTCATCTGTCAATGGACACTTAGGTTGCTTCCACGTCCTGGCTATTGTAAACAGAGCTGCTATGAACATTGTGGTACATGACTCTTTTTTTTTTCATTTTATTTATTTATTTTTGGCTGTATTGGGTCTTCGTTGCTGTGTGCGGGCTTTCTCTAGTTGCGGTGAGCAGGGGCTACTCTTCACTGTGGTGCGCAGGCTTCTCTGTGGTGGCTTCTCTTGTTGTGGAGCACAGGCTCTAGGCGCGCAGGTTTCAGTAGTTGCAGCATGCAGGCTCAGTAGTTGTGGCACACGGGCTTAGGTGCTCCATGGCATGTGGGATCTTCCCAGAACCAGGGCTCGAACCCATGTCCCCTGCATTGGCAGGCGGATTCTCAACCACTGTGCCACCAGGGAAGCCCCATGACTCTTTTTGAATTATGGTTTTCTCAGGGTTTATGCCCAGGAGTGGGATTGCTGGGTCATATGGGAGCTCTATTTTTAGTGTTTTAAGGAACCTCCATACTGTTCTCCATAGTGGCTGTATCAATTTACATTCCCTCCAACAGTGCAAGAGTGTTCCCTTTTCTCCACACCCTCTCCAGCATTCATTGTTTGTAGATTTTTTGATGATGGCCATTCTGACTGGTGTGAGGTGATTCCTCACTGTAGTTTTGATTTGCATTTCTCTAATGATTAATGATGTTGAGCATCCTTTCCTGTGTTTGTTGGCAATCTGTGTATCTTCTTTGGAGAAATGTCTGTTTAGGTCTTCTGCCCATTTTTGGATTGGGTTGTTTTTTTTTTTTTTTTTTTTTTGCGATACGCAGGCCTCTCCCGTTATGGAGCACAGGCTCCGGACACGCAGGCTCAGCGGCCATGGCTCACGGGCCCAGCCACTCCACGGCACGTGGGATCCTCCTGGACCAGGGCACGAACCCGTGTCCCCTGCATCGGCAGGCGGACTCTCAACCACTGCGCCACCAGGGAAGCCCTGTTTGTTTTTTTGACACTGAGCTGCATGAGCTGCTTATAAATTTTGGAGATGAATCCTTTGTCAGTTGCTTCATTTGCAAATATTTTCTCCCATTCTGAGGGTAGACAAGCAAGTTCTGAAGAACATGGTTGGGGGAGTGACTTGTCCTACACTAGATACTGAGGTTCATCCTAAGGCAGGGCACAGGGGCCAAGAGAGTTTGAGAGCCGGGAACAGGCCCGCACAGATGTGCTGCACAGGGCGCTGAACAGCGGGGAAAGGATGGATCATATAACACATGCTGCTGAGCACCAAAACATCCTCTGTCTACTTCAGAACATATACAGACATAAATTCCTGGTGGATTAAGGATTTAAATGTGGGAAGTAACACTTTAAATCTCTGAAAAGAAAAGCACAGTAACCAATCTTTTGATTGCTCTATTGAGAGACATTCCCTAAATACTACATTAAAAAAAACACTTCCTGCACTGTTACCCACTGAGCAATCCTGCCACTTCAGTGAATATACCAGAGCTACGTCTATCAAGATGGAGAAATCTCAAAAACATAATGTTGGGGAAAAAAAGCAAGTTGGGGGCTTCCCTGGTGGCGCAGTGGTTGAGAGTCTGCCTGCCGATGCAGGGGACACGGGTTCGTGCCCCGGTCCGGGAAGATCCCACATGCTGCGAGCGGCTGGGCCCGTGAGCCATGGCCGCTGAGCCTGCGCGTCCGGAGCCTGTGCTCCGCAACGGGAGAGGCCACAACAGTGAGGGCCTGCGTACTGCAAAAAAAAAAAAAGCAAGTTGCAGGAAGATATATTCAACATGATATTATTTTTACAAAGTTTTAGGTTTTCTTTCTTTTCTTTTGGCCACGCTGCACAGAATGCGGGATCTTAGTTCCCAACCAGGGATTGAACCCACACCCCCTGCAGTGGATACACAGAGTCTTAACCACTGGACTGCCAGGGAAGTCCCCTACAAACTTTTTTTTTTAACGTTTTTATTGGAGTATAATTGCTTTACAATGGTGTGTTAGTTTCAGCTTTATAACAAAGTGAATCAGTTATACACATACATATGTTCCCATATCTCCTCCCTCTTGCGTCTCCCTCCCTCCCACCCTCCCTATCCCACCCCTCTCAGTGGTCACAAAGCACCGAGCTGAGCTCCCTGTGCTATGCGGCTGCTTCCCACTAGCTATCTATTTCACCTTTGGTAGTGTATATATGTGTATATACATATATGTATATATGTCCATGCCACTCTCTCGCTTCGTCCCAGTTTACCCTTACCCCTCCCCGTGTCAAAACCTGGAAACAGCCCTGGTGTTCTGACACCTGCTACAGCACAGACGAACCCTGAAGATGTTACACTAAGTAAAGTAAGTCAGACACGAACGGCCACATGTTGTTTGATGCCACTTCTATGAGGCCCCTAGAGTCAAATTCACAGTGACAGGAAGCAGAATGGTGGGCGCCAGGGGCGAGGGGAGGAGAGGGTTAGTGTTTAATTGGTACAGGTTTCAGCTTAGGATGATGAAAAAGTTCTGGAGACGGACGATGGCGGTGCTTGTACAGCAATGTGAATGTGCTTAATGCCAGTGAACTGTACACTTAAAAATGGTTAAAATGGTAAATTTTATGTTTTATATATATTTACATTATATATATATATATTTAAGCCACAATAAAAAAATACAAGCAATTTCTAAATTGTGTAGCTCTTTAACCAAGACTAATAAAGCTTAGGGTCCTCAGATGGTCTGTTCAGATGCTCAGCAGGTCCTAGGGTTGAATTTCTAGGCTCTTCACAACACTTTAGGAAGCAAGCCTGGCGAGGCACAGGAAGAGAACAAGAGCCCTGGTCCCCACACACTTGGAAAGGGCCATCACACGCTCCCGACAGCACTCATTCCAGCTTTCCCCTTACCTGAACCCCAGCCTCTTTGCAAGTTTCAATGACATTCTTGGTGCCAACGTAATTCACTCTGTAAAAGAGTTCCTTGTTGTTACTGGATGGTGGGGGCGATGCGCAGTGGAAAACTGTGCTTACACCTTTCAGAGCTGGGTACAGATCCTGGAGAAGCAAACAAAGACAAAAAAAAATCCCTCCTGCTTTAGACAAGTAAACATCCTCCTCACATTACCACTCTCCAATCTGGGGCATGTAGGTGTCTTGCCCTTTAATAATTCTACAATCAACACAGAAATACATTCTCACTGTAAAAGAGTCAAACAACACAAGTACACGGCACAGAAACCATATTGTCCCTTTAACCACCCCCCTCCCCATTACCTGGGCCCAAATAAAAACTGGTTTGGGGCATGAGAAGCCTGTGGGATCCAGAGAAAGGCAGCATCTTTGCCTTTGCGCCTCATGGGTGGTGGGTGGGTGGGGTACAATTCAGGGCACCTGCAGTTAAAGCTCCTGGGGAAGATGAGCCCATAGATACACATTATGAATCATATGAAAAGACAGTGTAAATACCCAATACACAGCAGCATTCCTTTCCGTGAAACTAGACATAAAACAGTAACCTGAGACAAAAACATGTACGTTTAATTTATTGCTACAGGAAAGCAGAGCTCCTGAGATCGACGGCTGATTGCAGAACTGGGGCAGGAAACAGACAAGATGAGCCAGGAACACCTTGTCGCACCAGAAAATAATTCCTGTTAAAAGGACTCGAGAGCCAACTTGAAGACGCTCCCACTGGCCAAAAAGGAAGGGACAATTTGATCCCCAGTATGAGTAAGAATTCCTTTTGCAAAGTGGCAAATAAAGGGAAAGAGTCAAGCATTTAATCTGCACAAGGTACAAAGATTTGAGCTAAGAAATAAAGAGAGAATAATAGCATGTCACCATTTTGTGAAACCTTAACTGAGTAATAAGATCTAGGAATGATCAATAGATACTAACATCACCAAAAGAAAGACAACCATGAATTATGTGCCTAGATCCACCGATTATTAGCATTTTGCCACAATTTTCTCTATGTAGACATGATGTTTTTCCTTGAAACCATTTGAGAGTAAGCTGTAGACATCATGCCACTTAGCCTCTCAAGTCTTCACCAGGCACCTCCTAAGAACAAAGACATCCCCTAAATAACCACAAAACATTCATCGCATGCAAGAAATGTAACAGATAGGATACTCCTACGCAATCATTAGTCTCTATCCAAGCTTCCCCAACTGTCCCAATAATGCCCCCTCAATTTGGATTAGTCTTTTAGATTTAATACTTTTGGCAAGAACATCACACCAGTGACATTATGACCTTCTCAGGGCATCACCCAGTCTGTCCCATTGTTGGTGATGTTGATCCAATCATTTGCTTAGCGGGATGGCTGCCCGATTCTGGCCATCAAAAAGGTACCTTTCCCTCTGTGTAATCCACTACTATTATATTTGGTGAGGCTCAAAATGTCCCAGATTTGGCCAGTGGAGGCTCTTCAAATTGGTTCCTGTGTCTTTTTGACATATTCTCATTAGTTTTTGAGTACGTCCTTAATTTTGTCCTAGGAAAATATTACAGGCTCACCTTGTGCTACCTACCCTGCCCCAGAGTCCTGCATAGGCTATTTTCCCAAGAAGCCCGGGTTCCTATTATGGGCGGTGGTGTGTAGAAAGCAAAATCTGAGCACCGGGTGTGCTTATGGCTGTTGGGGTGTCAATCCATGATGCCTCAACGGAAAAAAACCAAACCAGAATCAGATGCAGTCTTTACTCCACTAGAAATATAATACAAAGCACAGATATGACTTCAAATTTTGTAGTAGCCACATTAAAAAAGGAAAAAGTGGGAATTCCCTGGCGGCCCAGTGGTTGGGACTCTGCGCTTCCGCTGCAGGGCGGCAGGGAGGCCTGGGTTCAATCCCTGTTCGGGGAACTAGGATCCCGCGAGCTGTGTGGCACGGCCAAACAAATTAAATAAATAGAAGTAAAAAAATAAAAAAACATAAAAAAGTAAAAAGAAACAGGTGAAAATAATTTTAAACTATAAATTAAGAGAGACTTAAACATTTCATTCCTGTCCTGCCCCTTCAGTTGACTGCAATATTCCTCAACCTTTTTGGTTCCTTATTTGGAAAGACAACTATACAAAAACATTGCGAGACATTCAGAGATATCTCAACACTGGTTAGAAATTAAGCAATTGTCAATATGTTTTAGGTGTGGTCATGGAGTTGTGTTTTTTCAAAGGATTCTTATCTTTTAGTAACAAATACTGAAATATTTACCAAAAAAAAAGACAAGATGTCTAGGTTTGGCTTTAAAATAATCTGAGGGTGGGGAGGGGATACAGATGAAACAGGCCTGGCTGTGAGTGTATATGGAATAGAGAGAATCTATAAAATATTACAAAGACAGAAGGAGAAAGAACACATGGAGGAGAGACTAAGAGACATGTAGAATATAACGAAAGACTTTACTGTATGTCCAGTAAGGCTGCCAGAAAGAATGCGGGTAGAGTCAATATTTGAAGAATTTTCTCAAAATGAGGCCCACTAGGTGCTGAGTGGGATTCAAAAAGAAAACTAAAATTCAGACCATAAAGGACAAAAAAGAAAATCCTAAAAGGCATGAGGAAAACTCAGCTGACCTACAGAGGAACGATGCTCAGATTGAGCGATGGGGGGAAAATTGTGAAACGAGAATTCCACCTGCAGCCAAACTAGCATTCATGAGTGACGGGAAAACAGAGACATTTTCGGGCATGAAAGGACTCAGCGAGTTTACTGTGTACAGATATTCGCTGGGGGGAATGCTACAGGAAATGCTTCAGCAGGAAGAGGAAGGAACCTGGGAGAGAGAAATGGGATAGGAGAGGTGCTGATGAGTGGAGACTTCAGTCGATCCCTCCCTCGTCCTTCCCCGTCTTCAGGGTGAAGAAAATCTGGAAGCGAAATACTGGCAACGATGGCGTGGGAGTTGTGGGGGAGTGGTTTGGAGGGGAGCTGAAGTTTGCTAAAGAGCCTGTCTCCTTTGAGGGGACACGTCAGTGATCAAATGAGACCATATCCCTGCCATCAAGGAGGGTCCATTCTCTGGGTGGGGGGCACAGATACCTAAGTTTACACAGAGTATATCAGCTAGTGCCAAGTGTTACACAGAAACAAAGCGGAGTAAGGGAGATCCAGAGGGGCTGGATGCTTAGCATAAGGTGCTCAAAGACTTACAGGAATTTCCCGAACAAGCTCTGCGGTTCACGAAGAGCATTCCTGACAGAAGGAGCAGCGAGTGCAAAGGTCCTGAGGCAAGAACTCAGTTGGTGAGTTTGAGAAGCAGTAAGGAGGCCAGTGCACCTGGACAGGAGCAATGAGGGGGAGTGTGGGAGCGGGTGAGGTCGGATCACGCAGGGCCTTGTGGGTGATTATTCAGGTCTGTATGTTTGCTATAAATAGGACTGGACACCCCTGGAGGCTTCTGAACAGAGGAGCCCTGAAGTCTGATTTATGCATTAAAAGGGTGGTGGCTTGGACCAGGGTGGTAATGGAAGGGGTGAGGAGCTGATGGATCGGAGATCTACTTTGAGAGTGGAGTCAACAAGATTTGGTGATGGATGGGATCGAGGGTACGGAAGAGAAAGGAATCAAGGATAAATCTAAAGTTTCTGGCCAAAGCAATCCGAAAGACAGAGTGGGCATTTATCAAGATGGTGAGGACTTTAGTAGCAGCAGGTTGGCTGTGCTGGGGGAGGGGGCCAGCTTGTAGCAGGGAGCCAGGAGCTGAATTTAGATACAGCACAAAGAGAGATAGCCAGCAGGCAGCTGGACAGACACGAGGCTGCAGATCTCAAGCTTGGAGCTTAGTAGCTTCTAGACTATTTAATCTGTGAGCCGGAGTGGATTCACCAGGACACTAAGTGTGCTTGGAGAAAAGAGATCTAAGGAATAAGCCCTGGATCCTGCCAAGTTTAGACATTACAGAGATAAGGAGACTGAGGAGGGGCAATTGGTGAGGCAGGAGGAGAAGTGAGAGGGTGGTGAGTGAAGAAACTAGCAGATGCCGCGGAAGGGTCCGGGCAGATGAGAAGCACGGTGTGGCCACCAGATCTGGTCGCTTCCAGGTCCCTGGTGGCTGTATCAGTGGCTGTTAGGTGAAGACCTAGCTGGAGTGCTGCTATGAGACAATGGAGGGAAGCAGTCAGAGGTGCTGAGAACAAATGACCACAAGGGGAAAGTGGGGCAATAGCTAAAGCCGCATCAGGGCGTTCTGTTTCCTTAAGACGGTGACGCTGTGCTGATGGCTGCGATCTGGTAGGACAACTTGCTGATCAAGGAGAGAGGGTGGAGAATCCCTAGAGGAATCACCAAGCAGGGAAGAAGACACGGGCTCTAGCTGGTGCCTGGACCATTTCCAGGGCTAAGCACGTGAAGAGTGTAGGTCTGTGGATATGGTGCCGGAAGGTACATGGGTCGCTTGAAGACCACGACCGTGAAGAAAGAGGCAACAAGCTTGTGTTTTCTTCTCCAGCCCCGTTTGGCTGCACAGAGACACCCCACGGAGGTAGAACTGGATTTAACCAGGGCTGGGGTTTAACCCAGGAAGTACAACACGATGGGGAGGTTTATGTGTCCGTTTTTCCAGCAGACACTAGTCCAGGGGCTGCTCTGGAGATGTTCTGTAGCTGTGGTTAACATCTACAATCAGCTGACTTGAAATCAAAGGAGACTGTCCTTGATAATCTGGGTGGGCTTCATTCAATCAGTCGAAAGGCCTAAGAGTAAAAGCTGCGGTTTCGGGAAGAAGAAAACCTGCCTCAGGACTGCCTGGGCTTGCAGCCTGCCGGCCTGTCCTGCAAAGTTCAGACTTGCCAGCCCCCACGATCCATGTCTCCCTGGTTATTTCTCTGGACAACTCTGACTGATACATACAATGAGGGCTGAGAATCATGCAGGAGGAAGTCAGCCATAGACTTGACAGCAGGGAGGCTCTGAATGGGGTGCGGGATAGTGGGAAACGGCCAGATGCCTGGGTGGGTCACAGACCTGGTAGAGTGGAGGTCTTAGAGGCTGTGAACTGGAAAGATAGGAGCTGGGGCTCACAGTGCAACACCTGTAAGTGAGATCACGGAGAGGACACACTTACTGGGGACGACCAAGGTCCGGGTCTAGGGAATGACAATGGGAGTGGAGGCCAAGGCGAGGGTACTGGCAGGATCATAGGTGTGAATACTGAACTTGCCAACAATTACGATGAGGTTGACCTTGGCCAGGAGCTAAAAGCACTGAGAAATGAGATGGAGTCACCTGGGAAAGGGAGAGGGTGGCTGTGGATCATGGCCACAAGGAAGGGTACGAGGGTATGTACAGCCTGCTGGTATTACCTTCAAAGCTGGAGGGAGCTCGAGTCAGGGTGAGAGAAGCAGTGATGATGAACAAGGAAGACTTCTACCCCATCTCCAGGCCCACAGGTGGGGAGGGTTGGGTAAGGAAGACAGCCTGGAATTTGACAGGGCTGCAGGGGAAGCCATAGCCTTAAAATCCAAAACAAACAAATAAACAAACTATAGCCAATGATGCCAAAGCCGAGAAGAAGAGCCCAGTGACAGGCTGAAGGAAGCCACTGTGATACATACAACATGCGAAGGACTGTCTCAAATAGAAAGGAATTACACATCCCTAGGAAGAACAAGGTAAAGCCAAAGACTAACGAGCGAAGGTCAGCGACACGCATTTCACAGAGGAGGGTCAGGAAAAGGCGTGGCGCCTAGCCACCCGTGCAGGGGGCACATGTGACACTAAGCGTCACTGAGGTAGCACTTCACACTCTCCAGAAGGGCAATACCAAAACGTCTAAGAATACCAAGTGCTGGCAAGGACATGAGCAATGGGGATCCTACCACACGGCTGCTGTGAACTTAAGCGACAAAGCAGCCTTGTTGAGCAATTTGGCAACATCTTAAAATTCAAAATATTAACACCCTTATAACTCGGCTAAATCCTGAAAACATTAAGGGAAAGAAGTCAGTCACAAAACGACAAATATTATGATTCCACTTATGTGACGTGGCCAGAATAGAGATGGGAGATGTATGGTTGCCAAGGGCCGGCGGCGGTGGGGAGGACAGGAAACGGGGAATGACCGCTAGCAGGCCTGGGCTTTCCTTTTTGGGTGGTGACAGTGTTCTGGAATTACACAGCGGTGAGGGACGCATCACTTTGTGAACAGACTAACAACCACTGAATTGTACACTTTAGAAATGTGAAATTTCTGGAATGTGAATTGTATCTCAATTAAAAACAACTCCAGCAATTGCACTTTTGGATATACACTCTGGGGCCACAGTCGGCACACTATGGCCTGCGGACAACGTTTTGTAAATAAAGTTTTATTGCTACTCAGCTACACCCACTCATTTATGTATTGGCCACACTTGCCTTCGAACTACCAGGGCAGAGTGGAGTAGTAGTGACAGAGATGACAGTTACTCATTCTCACTAGTAACAATGTGGGTGTGTGTTAAATTCTTTCCTATAACTTTACAGTTTTTCAAAAAAACTTTTGTTTTAGAAACAACAACTTGGCTGGCCTCTGAGCAGCGTAAGTCTGGTAGTCTCCCTTCAGGGGCCTGGGGCAATCGGCAAGGCTCGGTGGTCTGTTACCTGTTGGCTGCAGAGGTCGCCCAGGAAGAACTGCACGCGGGGATCGTCGAACCCTTGCCGAATGTCAAATACGTTGACAGCGTAGCCTCTTGCCAGCAGCTGCTCCACCATGTGCTGCCCCAGGAACCCAGAGCCTCCGATCACTGTGCATTTCATGGCCTGCAGAAAGGGAGGGATGGCAGTGGGGTACGGGTGTGCTGAGAACTATTAAGAGCCTGGACTCACAGACCGTGAGCCACTGTGATGGCAGGTCCATCTCTTAGTTTGAAACTGTTCTTGAGCCAAGTTGGAAGCTTCATATAATTCTGGTGTCCTATCACCAATGCCAACCTTCTCTCCTGGGATCAGGAGAGGCAGGATAGCAAATGATACTGAGGCAGACTTTGGTGAGACTGGATGACCTGAGGGGAGTTCCCTGGCGGTCCAGTGCTTATGACTCGGTGCTTTCACTGCCGTGGCCCAGGTTCAATCCCTGGTCGGGGATCTAAGATCTCACAAGCTGCACAGTGTGGCAAAAAAAAAAAAAAAAAAAAGTGACACCTTCTTGTTCCCAATAGCTGATCCATGGGCACTTTTAAGGCAAAAAGCAAACCAACCAACCGACCAACCACACACATGAATGGAAAAACAGAACAAATCAAAACGTGCCACCCACTCAATTGACAGTGTGCACTTAAAATATCAGAAAGGAGAAAGCAGAGTCTTCTTACTTCTTACAGAGTCTTCTTACTTCTACTTACAGGGCAAAGTCAGCCCCCTTTGCTCCCCAACCACTATAGGGCTGGCTGTGTGGCTTAGGACTCGTCACCTAACCCCTTCTCGCCTTAGCACATCCATGTAAGACTGTGCTTTTGTCTGATGGGATCTCCTGGTGGGGTTGCAGGGAGGATGGGTGAGCTGTTCATCAGCCAGGCCCAGGGCTTTGCTTCCCCTTCTCTGAGCTCTGAGGAAGTTGTTGAAAAATTGGGGGAGAGCTATGGTGTTTACATTTCAGTTTCTGCAACACATGCACTCTTGGCTAAAGTCCAACTCTGGTAATTGGGGATAAAGGAAGGACAGTGCACCACATGCAGGCACTTGAATATTCTGACTCCAGGGAGTCGATGCAAAACTGTAGCTGGTGTACGCTGATGAAGCTGGCTACAAGGGGCCCAGATGGAGGCCCTGGTATATCCCTCCTCCCTGGGGTCTTTGTAAAACCATATCTGGGCTTCCTTAAGATGACAAACCCCCATTCTTCCCTGAGCTCATGTACAGTAAATCAAAGTTGGGGATGAAGTAGAGATCGTAAAGAAATTCTGCTCCCGATTAAAAAACCAACCAACCAACCTGCTATGTATGCCTTAAATGCCTGTATAACTGAGACATGCAGGAGACTGCAGGGGTGCCAGAGCCTCTTCTACGGCTCTGCCCCTCTCAACCTGTCATCCCATCTGGAGTGGTATTGTTAGTGGAGTCCACCAGGCCCTCTGTAGATGGCTCCGTAGCTTTAGCATCATTTGTTCAGGCATTTGTAATCTCCTGACAGAGTCAGCCTCACTGTGCCACCCCCCGCACCAGATTATCTTTTAAGCCCATTCTCGTCTATGCTTCAGTTACTGCCATATACATGTAATCACAGCACACTACATTATTTGTACCTTTACTAAAATTTCTAACACACCCCCAGGGCATAGGCAAATGAAATTACACAAATCCCACTCGATCCCCCTTTCGGCAATCCCTTATCCTCCCGTTCCCCCCAAGTCAGCTGCACAGGCAAATGCAGTTTTTTAGAATAACTCTGAGCATCCTTGCTTCCCAAGCTATTTTTTCTTGGTTTAGTAAAAATCTGCCTGAGCCCAAAGAGGGTCTGAACTAGACATGTCTAAGGGCATCCCAAAGGATTTCAGAGTCTCTTGTTTATATTATCTGCAATCTCTAGTTACAGTTGTTTCAAAAGGCTGATATGGTCTAATTAAAAACAAATCAAATAACCTTGCTACTATGTCTAGTGCAATCTCGTTTCACGATTTTAAATGTGAGCAATCCATACTCCTCTCTTTGACAGTGACGTGGATTTTTTTATTATATTGAAATGTTGCACCAATATTGCCTGGGAAGCGTGGGTCAGCAGCTGTGCCACAGAGAGTTTTGTAATGATGAGAACAGAGCTGGCATTTACCCCAGAGAAGTCAGATGTGGGATGGAACCATGGTATTCGGTTACAGGAGATCATGTGAAATAACCACTTAACTTTTCATGGCCATGAAAGATGGCACGGGGCAAGTGGGCCCAGCAGACAGAAGGAATATGCACTAACAAGTAAGAATGAGACGCCACACTGGAAACAGGTAGCGAGACTCAAGAATGGGTTACTGCCGGGAGTTATAAAATTGACATCTTGGAGACAGTTTTAAGAATAGGAAAAGGAAAGAGGGGCTTCCCTGGTGGCGCAGTGGTTGAGAGTCCGCCTGCCGATGCGGGGGACGTGGGTGCGTGCCCCGGTCCGGGAAGATCCCACATGCCGCGGAGCGGCTGGGCCCGTGAGCCATGGCCGCTGAGCCTGAGCGTCCAGAGCCTGTGCTCCGCAATGGGAGAGGCCACAACAGTGAGAAGCCCGCGTACCGCAAAAAAAAAAAAGAATAGGAAAGAAAGCCATCTAGACATACTATTTCATTGCAATATGATCTTGAGAAAAGAGAATGCTCCAGGTCACTGGGTTTATTCCATCCTTTTCTGTTTTCCCTTGTCTTTAGCCGTGGGCCATTTTCTCAGAGAAGTCTTACACAGAATGTATATATAAGTTAGGGTGAAAGTGTTCTTTCTATTGTAGTACTTCGTGTAACTTTTTCTCCCTATAAAGTCAATCAATGAGAACGAACAACCATCCGAATCCGGATTGTTTCTGGTTGCTGAGTAAAGTCCTGGTTCACACAAATAATGAGCTACAGACGGCAAGGAGCTCTGGTGGTTTGTCTGAGCACTAGAATCTCAGATTAACGCTCAACTACAGAGGCAGAGAGAAGACCTTACTCTGAGCTGTACACTAAAACCAGGGTGATCTGCTGACCTCTGGCAACCTCCTGGGAATCCCTAATTTACTAACATTTGATATAAACACATTTTTTACCTTGGTGTGATTTCATTTCTGAAGTGTTCGTTCAGCAAAAGTGAATCCAACCCACTCTTTGCAGATCTTTGTGGAAAAATCTCCAAGAGGCCTGACAATTCCTTCAAGTCCCTTCTGACACTTGCGACGCTAGACTTTAGGAGGCCTTGCTACCGCCCTTGTTGGCCCTGGAAAGGCTTCTGCCATTCTACCCAGAAGCACAGTCTAACCTGCTGGAGGCCACGTGAAGGCAAACCGAGGCACCCAGCTGACAGCCAGCAGTTACTGCCATGTGTGTGAGGCTGCCTGGAACATACACCTCAGGGTCCCCATGATAGCGGCTGTGACAGCAAGCCCAGGGGAGACCCACCAAGGAACCCCTGCCCCCTGCTGGGCCGAGCCCAACCTGTAGAATCGTGAACAAAGAAATGGGTGTTGTTTTAAACCACTACATTCTGACAGAGTTTGTTACACAGCAGTAAGTAACTGGTGCCTTAAATAAAGATATATATCTTCTATAAAGAAACAATACTCAACATTGATTGATTTAATAAATGAACCAGATACGATTTTTAACCCATAGCTATGTATCAATGTCTTGTTGGTATGTATGTGTTCGACTTTCCCCTTACCTGGTTTTGGTTAACCCTTTTCGTACTCACTTTTGGAATGTCTTCTGTCAAATGTGTCCATGTGCCCTGGTCTCGCACTGGCTCACCAGCTGCTTGTTCCATTTCAGCTGCAAATTTGGCCCTGTCTGCAGTCAACTTTTCGGTCCTTAAAGACATATTTAGAGACAGACATGTTATATAAACTGAACCATCTTTTAGTTATTAGTGTTCTGTGTGGATGCCCCCCCGCACACGCACACATGGAGTTTTCACAAAGAGCTCAACCACAGCTTCAGCTGCTGGATGAAGCACTCAGCGAACATTCCTGTGATGCAGGCTGCCCTCAGAGAAGGGCCTGACTGGGCCCATAACTCACTGTATATTTGGCTCCAGGCAGAACAGGAAGCCAGTTAAATAATCTCATCCATCAGTTACAATGAAAAGAATATGTCTAACATCACAGCTTTTCCCACAGCACTTCAATTATTGTCTATTTCTCTCGAGTCGATCAGTAGACTAGTAGACTGTGGCAGCGCAGTGGGAAAACGCACAGACCCGGGGAGGCCCAGGTTGCAGTCTTGGCACTGTCAGAAAGTGTATCAATCTGCTCAAGCCATGTCTCTTTGCTGCAGCTCAATAAAACAGACTCAGTGCTCATCGCCATGGTGCCAGGGCATGGGATGCTGTGAGGAGGAAGAGTAAGAAGAGACAGAGCTCTCCTTGTTGGTGGAATTAAAGCCACCCTGACCACATATAGAACTCAGAGTGTCTGGGGCCACCGGAAACCCTCGGGAAGTGGCCAGAGTGTGGTGGGGACCCAGCAGCTCATAACCAGGAGACAGTAGCAAAGCATATCAGGTGATAAAGTCCCACAACGAGACCAAACCACTGAACCGCAAACAAAGAGAAGCCGTTCACTTTGGGGTTACAGTGCATTAGGTCTTGATCTGCTTTCTTGCAGTGGTCAATCTACCTAAGTCACAGATCCCCTAACACCGGCGGGTGGCAAAATCCATGACAAAGCAAGTCTAACTGCTTGCAAAAGGCTAGATTCAGAGGATACTCTTCAGTGAGGAGGTGGCAGGCAGGCAGCCCAATCACACACACACACACACACACACACACTCTGTCACGTGTCCCTGTAGGAGCTGATTTTGTGGCCTGGAAATGGATGTTAGGATCCTCAATGTCTGATGGAGCCATTTTGGGGACACATATTTCTGCGACCACAATGGAAGTTATTAGGAAATATATTTCAAAACTTCATTTTTCACAGAACTTTTTAGAAAGCACACCAACGAATAAGCGAAGTTCACCTGTAGCTCTAGGCCTATCCCGTCTGCCTTGTACACCATAATCCTCTTTGTGTCGGCAGATGGCCCTGTCATCTGTTCTCCCTAAACAGATGTGGCTGGCGAACATTTTATCCATTTGGTTCAATGTGCATCTGCCAGGGAACAAGGATCTGGGCACTTGCACCAAGGCCTAGCAAACAGTGTGCCTAGAGGTCCTGTCTGTCTTGCTCACCACTGCATCTTGGCCCTCACACGTCCACTGGACTCATGAATACGCAGTGTGTGTATGCACCCATGCTTTCTGCTTTCAACCGCGTACACACAGACACCCCCATCTAAGATGCAGGAGCTTCACTGGGGGCAAATGGGTTTGTTATTTTTCTGGTGGTGTTCCACTCACCAATACCCACTGCTGGTTTCTTACTCAGTCTCTCCTGATACTCAGGGAGGCATGAGGAAATGAGAGGGCAGACAGCATTTGGAGTGCTGTGGTCACAAGCCCAGGGACACCTGGGACCCCCAGAAGCTGGCAGAGGCAGGAAGGATCCTCCCCTAGGGCTTGAGGAGGGAGCCTGGATCCATAACATAACTTTCAAATAATGCATATACAATTCTCAGCAAACCAGCCTCTTGCAAAAACAAAATCAAATCTAATTTGTCTCAAATTATATACAAATTATTTTAAAGTTTGTAAATACTTTAAGCCAGATAAGAATTCTGCTGATACTTTAGTGGTCTCTAGAGGCTGGGTGCCCAGGTCTAGCCTAGGGAATGAATCAGATCCCACTGGCAGCCCCCCTCCCCTGCAACCTAAATCCCCCATGTGATATATGGTCACGTCCAAATGAACACCAAGAAGAGTTGTGATTTAACAGACATTTCTCTAAAAAAGATATACTTTACAGATGACCAATGAGCACATGCAAGTATGCTCAACCTCCCTAATCATCAGGGAAATGCAAATCAAAACCACAGTGGGCAATCATCTCATACCTGTTAGGATGGCTATTATCAAAAAAACCCCAGAAAACAGAAAATAACAAGTGTTGACAAGGATGTACAGAAACTGGAACCCTTGTTCACTGTTGGTGGGAACGTAAAATGGTGCAGCTGCTGTGGGAAACAGTATGGTGGTTCCTAAAAATATTAAACATAGAATGACCGTAGGATCAAGCAATTCCACATCCGGGTACATACTCCAAAAAACTGAAAGCAGGGATTTGAACAGATATTTGTACACCCATGTTCATGGCAGCACTGTGAACCGCAGCCAAAAGGTGGAAGCAAGTCAAGTGTCCGTTGATGGATAAACAGATAAAATGGAATATTATTCAGCCTTAAAAACGAAGGAAATTCTGGCAACTATGGAATGGAGAAAATATCTGCAAAACTTGTATCTAATAAGGAGTTAATCTCCAGACTGTATTAGGAACTTCAAATCAATAGCTAAAAAAGAAAAGAAAAAAAAATCCAACCCAAACTAATAACCTGATTAGAAAATGAGCTTAGGACTTGAATAGACATCTCTCCAGAGAAGACATACAGATGGCCAACAGGTACATGAAAAAATGCTCAATGTCATTAATCATCAGGGAAATGTAAAACAAAACTTCAATGAGATACCACTTCACCCCTGTCAGGATGGCTGTTATCAAAAAGTCAAAAGATAAGTGTTGGCAAGGATGTGGAGAAATTGGAACCTTTGTATACTGTTGGTGGGAATGGAAAAACGATACAGCTACTGTAGAAAGCAGTATGGAGGTTCCTTAAAAAATTCAAATAGAACCACCAAACCACCATATGATCCAGCAATTCCAATTCTGGGTATATATTCAAGAGTTGAAGCCAGAATCTTGAAGAGATATGGGTACTCCTAAGCTCATTGCAGCACTATTCACAATAGCCAACATGCAAACAACCTAAGTGTTCATTGATGGATGAATAGATAAAGAAAATGTGGTATATACACACAACGGAATACTATTAAGCCTTAAAAAAGGAGATTCCACTATATGAGACATGGATGAACTTTGAGAACATTATGCTAAGTGAAATAAGCCAGTCACAGAAGGACAAATACTGCATGATTCCACTTATATGAGGGACCTAAAGTAGTCAAACTCACAGAATCAAAGAGTGGAACGGTGGTTGCCAGGGACTGGGGGAGGGGGAAAGGGGGAGTTACTGATCAACGGGCAGAAAGTTTCAGTTAAGCAAGATGAGTAAGCTCTAGAGGTGTGTTGTACCTATTGTACATTCAAACATTCATTAATATGGTGGATCTCATCTTAAGTGTTCTTACAACAATAAAATAAAAATGAAAAGAAGGGACATTCTGACACATGCTACAACATGGATGAACTTAAGCTAAGTGAAATAAGAACCTTGGAGACATTATACTAAGTGAAAGAAGCCAGACACAAAAGGACAAATACTATATGATTCTACTTACATGAGGCCCCTAGAATAGTCAAATTCATAGACACAGAAAGTAGAAGGGAGGGTGCCAGGGGCTGGGAGAAGTGGGAGAATCGGGAAGTGATGCTTAGTACATATAGAGTTTCAGTTCTACGAGATGAAAAGAGCTCTGGAGACGGATGGTGGTGATGGTTGCACGACAATGTGAACGCACTTAATGCCACTGAACTGTACACTCAAAATGGTTAAAATGGTAAATTTTCAGTTCTGTCTATTGTACCACACACACACTCACACGAACAGCTGTGAGAAAATAAGACCCCAAAGAGCAACGTTCTAAGGTTCACACATCAGAAGCCTCAAGTCTTTTTCCTTTAAAATGATAGGTGTCTGAATTAAAACCAGTACCTATGCCTTTGTTCCTCTATACACACTGGGACAAGGCCTTAGGCTAAAAAGAATCTAGGAAGAGAACCATCTTCTATTAGGGAAACCCAAGCGCCTGGCTCCACTTCTGGGCAAGGGGGAGGAAGGTCACTGATAGGATTAGATACAGAGAGAAGGGAGTGAGCCCATCACCGCCTTCCTGCTGGGGAGAGTCTCCAGCTAGTGAGTCCTGGGGACAAAAGGACGGGATAGTCTGTCCATTTTGAACCAGATAGAGACAAGTGTTCCTTCCTTTGCAAACGTGGGAGACCAGGCTCTTTGTGAAGCAGAAATCCAGAGCAGCTCAGAGGGGTGTGTTGGGGTAGTCGGGGCCTGGCCTGCTGCTGTCCACAGACTCAGTGCAGGAAGCTAAACTGTGGCCACCGTGAGCTTGATACCCTAGTCTGTGGAAGAACGACGCCAACAACATCCAAGGCTTCCCACCACTTCCCCAAAAGTCTCAATCAGCTCAGTCTTGTCCTTTCATGGATCTGAGGTATCTCTGTGCTTCTGTCAGTCATTCATCTCTCTGCTGGTCTATTGACTTTTAGGACACAGAAAGGCCCTGATTTTGAATTTGTGGTGGCCACTGACAAAGCCAGCCTGAGAGCTTTAGCGTATGCTGTTCCCTCCACCTGGAATATTCTCACTGTCCTCTCCATGGTGAGCTGCTCTGCTCAGCTGTCCCCTCTGCGAAACCTCCTCCTCCTCCCCCGGCAAGGTTAGCAGCTTCCTCAGAACAGGTTTCTGTTCTCATTCTAACATAGCACACAGCTTTAGGCTTTCTCCCTGCCACATCTGTCCTGGCCCGCCAGGCTGTGAGCCCCTGGAGGGCCAGCAAGGACCCTGGAATGGAGAGTATGGGTTGAACTGTGCTGCTGCGGCTGGTGTAAGAGGCCTCATCTGTAGAGCAGCGATCCTTCCCACACACTTCAGAGTTGCTGTAGGGCTGAAACAAGCCCCAGGGGTAAAAGGGGAGCTGTAACTTGTCAAAAAGTTGTGAAAAAGCACCCTGGTGTCAGCTCACTCACTCATACATTCCCTCATTCACAAGGCCATTGCCAAACAGAACCTTGCACAGCACAGACATTCAGGGAGTCCAGCATCTGGGGTGGGAGTCAGGCTTAGCAGAACATTGCAGAAGTGCCTTTGACTTCCGATGAGGGTAAACCCAGGCGGGGAGGAGATCCTTAAGCCAAGTTCTAAGGCCCTGGAGGCGAGAGTCAAACAGAGGGGCTGGCTGTCTGGCTTGTACTCATAGGGAGGCTGCTGCTGAAGGCCTGAAGTGGGAGAGGAGCGAGCAGCAGAGGTGGGAAAGAGAAAAGAAACGGCATTTAAGGGGGAAAATGGATAGAACTTGGAGGCTGGTTAATGGGAAGGGGGCACGAAAAGAGTCAAATATGACTGCAAGGTTTTGGACCTGGTTTATGCTCAAAGAGGAAGAGGGTAAAGGGCAGAAGGTCGGTGAACACTGTCGTTTAATGAATGTCAATAAACCTCAGGCTTTCTCAGCCTGAGAAACTTATGCTCTGTCCCCTGCCCAGAGGGGAAGCAGGTAAGGGCTGAGAGCACACGTCCCGTTGTAATTCTCCAGGCAGGTCTCACACTTGCAAAACTCCTGTGACTTTGCTCAGGCGGTGTCTCCGCCTGCAATGCCCCTCGCTATCCACCTGGAGTGTTTGGGTGCCAAAAAGAATATATTTTGATGACCTGCTCCCTCTCACGCTCATATCTGCTTCACTCCCTTCCAAGTCCGCTCCCAGGCCTCCAGCTCACTTCCCTGGGCTGCTTTAAGCCAGGCGAGAACTACAGTGATCCTGTCTTGGAACCTACTTGAGAGGCAGGGGGTGCTCTTGAAGGGACACGCTCAAAGAAAGAGCCTCAGCTGCATTTGGCCGCTAACTCCCAGACGTCCGAACCTCTGCGACAAGGCTTGGCACGTCCCTTCCCTTCTCCGGGTCTCAGTTGCCCAGTGAGTACAGTGTCTGCTCCAACACGAAAGGTGACGCTCTTCTCTGGCCTCTCTGACCCTAACTCAATCTCAGGCCAGACCAGAGAGTCCCCGACCCGGATCGCCCCACCCAACCCTTCCAGTCCTGTCGCCGACACAAGGGCGAGGTCGCAACCCTTACCCGTCCGTAGGCGGCCCCCTGGCTGTCCCCAGCGCGTCCGCAGCCTTCATCCTCAGCGCTCCAGCGGCCTGCAGCCACCCTTTTCTCCCCGCCCGCGTGAGCCGAGAATCTGCCGAGGCTCTTCCACCAAGGGAATTGGCTCTGTTCGGTGCTGGCTCAGCCAGTCGGCGCTCGCGGCGTGATCCTGCCCAATGAGGCCAGGCCGCGAGCGCACAGCCCCCGGCCCTGCGCCGGGAGTTCTTCAGATTAGCCCCACCCACTCCAGCTCTGTGCCAATGGGGAGCGGCAGCGAGCGGTCCGCCAATGGGGAGCGACGCCGCGCGCGCGGGGCGGTGGGAACGGAGTCGAGTCACTGTGTACGTCGGTTGCCGTAACAACGGGAAGTGGAGTCCATCCGCGATGGTGAGTGCGTGCCGCCGTCTGGAACCCCGCGTCCAGAGGCTGAGCCCTTCCCAGGCCTTGGCAAGGCCCCGCCGCCTCTCCTGCGCGGTTCTCGGCCTTGGCGCACTCCTTCTTCCTCTGAGAGCTTTCCCGGAAGGGTAGGGTAGAGATGCCGGCTGCCCTGCTGGGCCTGTGCTTCGTCGCTGTCTCCCCTTCAGCCACAGCCGCCCCCTACCCGCCCTTCGGGTTCCCCTGGCCTTCTCCAGCCCCTTCGGTGACCGTCCCTGGGCAAAAAAGACTCGGGTTCCCCCCAGGCCCCGACCCCTCTCTGACTCTGGCCTTCTGGCCGCCTCTACCAAAGTTTCCACACAGAGCTGGGGGGCAGTTTATTATGTTTGATTATTAATGCATTTAAAATGTTAAATATAGGGACTTAGGGAAACGCTTTGAGCTTCTTGGAGAAGGCTCAGAGGTACCAAGGGGATTGAATTTTATTATTCGATATTGACAGAACATATATCTTACCTTAGTAATATTTGGCCTAAATCTAGAAGTAATCAGAAAATCGGAGAACTTAGAGTGAAGCGGAGTAGCGTTCTAAGGACATTTTTATAGTTAGGATCCCCAGATTCAGGGAGAACTGGTTATCTGTACAGTTCTCCCCGGTCAGCTCCTTGGCTAGCTCTCTTTTGGGATGATTTTTCCATAAGAGACGTCCAAAAGAACAAGGCATTTCCTTGCTTCTACAAACAATAGTTTGTTAAGCAAAGTTTTGGAATTCGTTAGTATAAGCTATCTTAAAATACGTGTGGTTGTAACTATTTTATGTAAAATGTGGACTCTTAATATTGTGCTTCTGTGTTTGTAAAACATATAAAGGCCTCTAACTTTAAGAAGGCAAACATGGCATCAACTGCCCAGCGAAAAAGGATGAGTCCTAAACCGGAGCTTACTGAAGAGCAGAAACAGGAAATTCGAGAAGCCTTTGATCTCTTTGATGCTGACGGAACTGGGACAATTGATGTTAAGGAACTTAAGGCAAGCCCTATACATTCCTGCTCTGCTGACTTATCTTTTCTCTGCCTCTTTGTCTTCTGTGCTGTGTTTTCCTGTCTTTACTTACCTCGAGGATTATTAAATAAAATTGAGCGCACACATCAATTTGCTTAATGTTATAGTGTTTCTTAGTCATTTTAACAGGATTGTGGCAGATGCTGGCTTAACACCCTCAGCACTGTCATTGTTTCGCGCCTGGGCTTAGATGTGCCTATTGAGATGATCCTCTTTTTGTTGTAGGTGGCAATGAGGGCACTGGGCTTTGAACCCAAGAAAGAAGAGATCAAGAAAATGATAAGTGAAATTGATAAGGAAGGGACAGGAAAAATGAACTTTAGCGACTTTTTGACTGTGATGACTCAGAAAATGGTAAGTTAGCTAAGATGATCAGCATATTTTCCACCAATAATGGTGGACAAATTTGAATCTCGATATGGAAATGTCTTCACTGAAGAAAAGTTAACACAAACTGGAGAGTTCAGATAAAGGAGAGTATTTGTGACTGAGAATTACGATGTTTAGGTTCTACTTGGCTTTCTTCAAGGTCACAGAGTCACAGGGAAAGTCATTTTACCCTCTGAAAGGAAGTAAAAGTCTTCCTGTTCTCATGTTTTTTGCTGTTACCTTTCTCCAACCGGTATGTCAGTGTGATACCCACAAGCAGTAAAACTTTTCATTAACACCAACAATATTACAGTGTCTCGCATTTTGACAAGACAAAGTCCATGTATTTAAAGTTTGAAATTCTTTTCTCTCCTATTTGTCGTTATTCTGGGCAGCCTCAGCCTGAGGCTGTGTTTTTATCGCACTGAGGATTTGGTCTTTCACCACTTCCAAGGTTGAATTCACCCATTTTCTAGTCTCTTGGGTGTCACCCTTTTAAAGGGTCCAAATGGTCCAAAGAGACTCTAAGATGACACCTCACCAGTCTACCTCAGTCCCCTGAGTGTCCCACCCAGGAAAGATGTTCACATTGGTCCATTTCTCTTTCGTTGACCTCCTGGCTCCTCCTTAATGTGGCTCAGCTATGTTCTATTGGCCTGTGGAAAAGTAACTCCATCAGTGTTTCAAGTGTGCTTCCCAGGGCACAGGCCTGTTCCTACTCTAATAATCCTGTTGCTTTGAAATTATCTAATCACACCTATATTTTTCTTCAGAGACTAGTTTAAGAGTTCAGGAAGTTTAACATTCTGTAAAAACCTAGTAAAGCTGTCCCACATTCAAGGTTGATTCCCAGATTGGTCTTATTAGAGGCTCACTATCTTTAGCTACCTTTCAGGAATATCTGGACTTGGAGCTCTTGGAGATTTTACTCTTTTCCTCTGTTAGAGTACTTGGGATCCCAGTAACGCTTTGTAACAAGTGCAATAGTCTTCTCTTTCCTCCCTCCCCCTCCCCCCTCACCAAGATTCTCCCTCCTCCACCAGCTTAAGCAGTATATTTCCCCTAAATTTAACTCCACCGTCTGCTTGTATATCTTAAAAACAAATCTACTTTCTCTTTGGTTTATACAGAAAGTGTTTTAAATACAATCCTTTATATTTCCTTTTTAGCCTCTGGGTTTCTAATAATTTCATCGTTTGTCCCCTTTTTCTACCCTGGTTGATGTGTGATCTTCTGTGATCTAGCCCCTGTGGTCATGAAGGCTGTTACCAAGATGTCTGTGCAGGGCAGGGGGGATGGGCGGTGGTGGGGCTGCAGGAGCCAAGTAAGTATGAGTCATGAATGTCTCCGTATTCATGTGTTTTATGTTCTACTTGTTAAGTCTGAGAAAGATACCAAAGAAGAAATCCTGAAAGCTTTCAAGCTCTTCGATGATGATGAAACCGGGAAGATATCGTTCAAAAATCTAAAACGTGTGGCCAAGGAGTTGGGTGAAAACCTCACCGATGAGGAACTGCAGGTTTGTGATGCATCAGCCTGGAGCCTTGTGTGACTTTTCTGACTTACATTTTCTCTGGTTACATATGAAGGAAAACTAGTGTTCTTTCATCGCTCTGTTGACCACTTAATTTCTCTTTTGATAGTGTGACAAACCTATGGACGCTGCTCCCAGAAAAATACACACGTGAACAATTTTACTTACTATTTTAGGTTTTAGGAATCTCCCTAGTCAACATGATCGTTGAGCTTCCTTCTAGGTGATACACATGTGGCAAAGTATGGCTTGGTTTTCAAATGACTTTTCAGGAACCAAGCCATTATAAAAAGCAGCACATTTGCATCAGGTGGACCACAATTGTCTATTCATGTAGCATTTTAAAAGCCTGTTACTTAGTCACATTTTCGTTTCATTTATGAATTAATCTAACCGGAATCTTTTCTGTGCTGAAGGAAATGATTGATGAGGCCGATAGAGATGGAGATGGAGAAGTCAATGAGCACGAGTTCCTGCGCATCATGAAGAAGACCAGCCTTTATTAAGATCAGTGTCATCTGTTATAACGCGAGCACGTAGAACTCGATTTCGTGCCTGCTGTTGTCTGAAGCCTGGTTTTTGAGAACGTAAATTATTTTCCCCCACTGACCTCTCTGTATGACTTTAGTACTAACTCTGAATCTATTTTCAACTTTTGAAAGTGTTCTTTGAAACTGAGGTTCTTTGCAAGGTGACCTACTGACTGCTTTAATTCCCCAGGACAGCACGAGAGCACGTTAGAGTGGAGAAGAGGGTCTTTGAGCTTTTGCACACCTGCTGTTCTGCCTTGTGTCGCTTAACTCTTGTCCCGCATTCCCACATTTATGCCACCGCAGAGCAACTTCTTCACAGGCACACGTTGTACTTGTGTCACCACAAGCAGGGGGCATCTCTTCAATGGTTCCAATTTTAATTGGCACCTGAGTGCAGCTTTCTCTCTCTCTCTTTTTTTGCGGTACGCGGGCCTCTCACTGCTGTGGCCTCTCCCGTTGCGGAGCACAGGCTCCGGACGCGCAGGCTCAGCAGCCATGGCTCACGGGCCCAGCCGCTCCGCGGCATGTGGGATCTTCCTGGACCAGGGCACGAACCCGTGTCCCCTGCATCGGCAGGCGGACTCTCAACCACTGCGCCACCAGGGAAGCCTGCAGCTTTCTCTTTTATAAAACCCAGTGAACTCTCTTACTTGCATTTGGATGTGTGTGTGTGTGTGTGTGTGTGCACACGCGCGCTATTTGTTTTGTCTTCAAATAAAACCTTTCTTATTTTGAGCTCTTGTTCTCTAAGGATGACTTCTTTAGCCTTGACTATGCGTTCAGCTTCTAAACCATTTCATTGAACGTAGCCTGGTAGATCCCAAACTCCTTGCCAGCCCGTGAACATAAAACAAAATGATCCTTTACTATGGATGCGAATTGCTTTTTGCCCTGGGAACCCATCAGTTTCTAAAATTAGTTGACTGTTTTGCATAAGCCTAAATGATGCCCAAAAAAATAGTTTTGGCAAAGTGTACAGCTGGAAAAGAGTCTTATTGGTAATTTGTGCTTGGGACAAATTGGGGAAAGTCAGGTGATTATGACAGTAGGTTGAGCTTAGCCAACCTCTGGTGGTCAGTTTATTTGCTGGATGGTGTCTCAGAATCTCTGTGTGGTTCGGGTCCAGTGACCTTGTCTAGCGCCCTCCTGGCCCCATACGGGATGACCTATAAGAGAAATCCTGGCAGATGGCATTAAAGTCTCTGCCCCAGGCTGAGGGTGAGAAGCAAGAAGGGATGAGGAGGAATGGAAAACCGATTAAGCTGATAAAAACAGAACACCTAGGTTAATTTGAATTTCACATCAATTTTTTTTTAGTGCAAGTGTATCCCATTTGGACATTTTGTTGTTTATTCATTGTTGATCTGAAGTTCAACTTTACCTGGGTGTCTTGTATTTCAACTAGCAACCCTATGTGGGGTGCATGTTAAAGAGCTGTGACCATGGGCCTCATCTCTGGACACTGGCATCCTGGAGGACTTGGGGGTCCCCTGGACAACTCTCCTGCAGAGGGACTTCTCCTTGAGAAACACTGAGGTATGTGGGGGGAGCCCAGAGTAGCTTCAGACCTGGGTTCTCACAGGGGCTCCACCACTTTCTGGCTGTGTAATTTGGGGCAAGCTGCTTCTCTAGGCACCCCAGTCTCCTTGTTTGTGAATAGGGAGAAGAGTGGTGCTTAACTCAGAATCGCTGGTGGGGCCAATGAAAACTTAACAGAAAGGGCCTGGATTTATAGTGCCGAGAAGGAGGCATTTCAGAAGTATTTGTTCTCACTCATTCCTTTGGTATGGTTGTCACATAAGCTTTTGGTTAAATGTGGGTCCATGAAGCTTTTATGATTACTGTCCCCAAAGTCGAGTTGACAGCATTTCCTGTGAGGATTTGACCTTTGTCATATTGCTGGTTTTTAATAAGAGGCATATGATCTGATAAAAGACGTACAATATTGGAAACGAGTGAAAAAACTGGGCCCTACTTCCCATTTCACTGTTAGCTGTCACCCTGGAAACATTCTTATCCCCTCCTGCTTAACGTTCTCCTCAATGAAATAAAGTCAGAATCTCTTGGAGGGAGGGAGAGTGGCAAGTAACGTGTTATCCCTAAGGATCAGGACAGACATAATGTGCTTGCCATATGTATGTCTGGCAGCCATTCTAAGATAGGTTTTTTGGTTTTTTTTTTAACATCTTTATTGGAGTATAATTGCTTTACAATGGTGTGTTAGTTTCTGCTTTATAACAAAGTGAATCAGTTATACATATACATATGTTCCCATATCTCTTCCCTCTTGCGTCTCCCTCCCTCCCACCCTCCCTATCCCACCCCTCCAGGCGGTCACAAAGCACCGAGCTGATCTCCCTGTGCTGTGCGGCTGCTTCCCACTAGCTATCTACCTTACGTTTGGTAGTGTATATATGTCCATGCCTCTCTCTCACTTTGTCACAGCTCACCCTTCCCCCTCCCCATATCCTCAAGTCCGTTCTCTAGTAGGTCTGTGTCTTTATTCCTGTCTTACCCCTAGGTTCTTCATGACATTTTTTTCTTAAATTCCATAAATATGTGCTAGCATACGGTACTTGTCTTTCTCTTTCTGGCTTACTTCACTCTGTATGACAGACTCTAGGTCCATCCACCTCACTACAAATAACTCAATTTCGTTTCTTTTTATGGCTGAGTAATATTCCATTGTATATATGTGCCACATCTTCTTTATCCATTCATCCGATGATGGGCACTGAGGTTGTTTCCATCTCCGGGCTATTGTAAATAGAGCTGCAATGAACATTGTGGTACATGACTCTCATTCTAAGATAGGTTTGCATGAATCCGTGGCTGTGGCACTGGAGCAGAGTCACAGGAGGGTCAGGAAGATGGGGATGCAGGAGGATCTGGAGCCAGTTCATGTGGAGGCAGAAAAGAGCTGCAAGGGAGTGGGGAGATTTGGATGGAGAGGAGGCTGCGGTCAGTTCATGTGCGGCTGGGTCAGATAGACTGATGGGATGGGAACGATGGGGGGAGGCAATGGTAGGCGAGGCTAGCACAGGTGCAGTTGATGCAGAGAGTGTAGGGTGAGTAGGGTCATGAAAAGGGAGCGGAGTAGAGGTTGGTTCATGTGGGGCTGGACCAAGAGATGTAGGCAGAGTGGTTGGGTAAACTCTGGGCGGTGTGGGGGTGGATAGGGAGGGAGAGACAAGGTAGGTCAGTTCCTGAGGATGGGTGGTCTACAGAGCTGGAGGGGGATGGTGGGGGATGGGCAGGGAGAGAGCAGGAACGGGTCAGCCCCTGTGGGTGGACCAGAGATGTTGGGGGAGTATGGCAGCGTGGACTGGGAGACATAGCAGAGGTCAGGTCAACTGGTGATGGAGCAGAAAGATAATTGGGGACTGGGAAGTGAGGGACTGAGGTCCATCCATGTGAGTAGGAAAAAGTGATGGGTGGGGAAAGGAGAGGGAGAGGGAGAAAGGGTTGGTTTCTGTGCAGACGGATCAGGGCTGTATGGGCTTGGGGGTGACGAGGAGGGGAAGGCAGCAGGTGTTAGGTCATGTTCAGCTGGAACAGAGAACTATAGTGGGTTTGGGGTGATGGGGAGGGAAAGGATACATAGTTCAGTTCATGTTGGGCTGGACCAGAGAGTTGTGGGAGAGTGGGGGCGGGATTTTGATGATACAAGATTTTGACTGGTTTGCATTAGCATAAACCAGAGAGCTCTATGGGAGTTGGGGGAAGGGGGAGGAGGGACCAGGGGTTCCTACATGTGGGGCTTGACCAGAGATATGCAGGTGGAGTTGGGGGGAAGGGAAACAGAGGTTGGTTCATTTGAGGGTGGAGTAGAGAAGCATGTGGGTGTGGGAGGATGGTGAGTGAGAGAGGGCATTCCGCGTTGGGCTGGGCATTGGGAAGCAGCGGGAGCTGAAGTTAGTTGCTGTAAGATGGACCAGAGACGACCATAGTGAGGTGGCAGGGATGTGGATGGAGAGGGAGCGGAAGTGCCTTCACATGGGGCTGGAACAGAGGGGTGTGGGGAGATGGAGGGCCGGGGATGGAGAGGGAGCCGCCATCAGTTCCCATGAGGATGCCGTGGAGAGATGGGGGTGGTGGTGGGGATGGGGGCTTTAGGGGAGAAAACGCAAGTGGGGTGGGGAGGGAGAAGTCAGTACCGCCAAAAAATAAAAAAGGAATCTCAGTTCCTGTCCTTTTCAACATGGAAGAGCTCCTGGACCCAGAATGTTGACCAGGCATCGAAGGGTGAAAATGCACATTGGGTGCCCTAGGGGGCCCTTTTGAAGTCCTTTCACCCTCTATCAGATTTTAAATTCTTGTTTTTGTCACACTTTCAAATAGTAGGAATTTTGGAAGCACATTCAAAGGGAGAATACACTCAAAACAACACTTTAGCTACAATTACAGCTCACTCACATTTCTGTAAAAAACAGCCGGTAGTCATTTCACTACACACTTAATCACCCTTTTGTTTGCCTAGACCTGCTTACTCCCTGATAGCTCACTCCACGAAGGGAAGTTCTGCCACAGGCCAGGAAATACCCTTTTATGAGCCCTCCACGGCCTTCATGATAAGTGTCTTGCAGCAAGTGGCTTCCTCCTCCATTCCATGTCTCATGACCTGCTCAGCTCAACATCCTATATTCTTTTTTTTTTTTGCGGTACGCGGGCCTCTCACTGTTGTGGCCTCTCCCGTTGCGGAGCACAGGCTCCGGACGTGCAGGCTCAGCGGCCATGGCTCACGGGCCCAGCCGCTCCGCGGCATGTGGGAACTTCCCGGACCGGGGCATGAACCCGTGTCCCCTGCATTGGCAGGCGGGCTCTCAACCACTGCGCCACCAGGGAAGCCCTCAACATCCTATATTCTTGAAGTCACTGGAATATTGTGCATCTTCACTTGTAGCAAAAGTTATCAGTCTTCATTGATTACAGCTGTGGAGCAATGACGCCATCCTGGTGTGCCATGCTGTGACATACGGGACATATTTAGTGACCCAAATCCCTATCGGCAGTGCCCCAAACTCTCACAGGGGCTCTGAGCCCAATTCTGAAAACATCACCATCAGGACTTGATGTATCTGGAAGCCAAGTCACCTCTTGTGCTTTTCCTTGCTGACCCTCAGTCTTCTAAGCCTTTCCCCTTTTTCTTTGTGAGTGCCATGGTTTAGAGGCTTGTCATTTTCATCGCCTTTCTCCTCTTTGCGCTGAACATCTATTATGTCACCAAGATTTCCCTACAGTAGCCACTCTGATCCTCCTCTTCCTTTTTCATTTCTGAAGCCACCACCTCAACCCAAATTTGGAATGCAGTAATGTCCTCCTAGTTGCTTTTTCTGTCCTGTCTTTTCCCAAGATGATCTGCAGTACCATCTTCCTTGTGCCACTATCTTGCTTAGGAAAGGAGCCTGGCCTTTAGACTGACTCATACCTGCTTCAGATCTCAACTCTTCTACACAGCAGCTGTGGCCCCGGGGGACATGACTTAACTGTGTTTTTAAATTTTATTTATTTAATTTTAATTTTAATTTTATTTATTTATTTTGCGGTACGCGGGCCTCTCACTGCTGTGGCCTCTCCCGTTGCGGAGCACAGGCTCCGGACGCGCAGGCTCAGCGGCCATGGCTCACGGGCCCAGCCGCTCCGCAGCATGTGGGAACTTCCCGGACCGGGGCATGAACCCGTGTCCCCTGCATTGGCAGGCGGACTCTCAACCACTGCGCCACCAGGGAATCCCCTGTGTTTTTTTTAATATATATTTATTTTTGGCTGCGTTGGGTCTTCGTTGCTGCGCGCGGGCTTTCTCTAGTTGTGGCGAGCGGGGGCCACTCTTCGTTGTGGTGCGCGGGCTTCTCTTTGCGGTGGCTTCTCGTTGTAGAGCATGGGCTCTAGGCATGCGGGCTTCAGTAGCTGTAGTTTGCAGGCTCTAGAGCGCAGGCTCAGTAGTTGTGGTGCACGGGCTTTGTTGTTCCGCAGCATGTGAGATCTTCCCGGACCAGGGCTCGGACCTGTGTCCCCTGCATTGACAGGTGGATTCTTAACCACTGCGCCACCAGGGAAGTCCATGACTTAACTGTCTTGAGCCTCAGTTTCCTCCTTAACTTGGACTGTTCTGTCCTTAATCAGTGCCTATATATGTTATCCTTGGTATACTGTTAATTTCTATATATGTACTTATGTTCCTGCCATCGTCCCTATTGAAATATAGCCCCCATTTCCGCCCAAATCTGTATTCTTCTCATGTTGTGAAACTCGACCTAAGAATCCCCTCCTTCCAGAAAAACTTTTGTTTGACGGTAGGAGTATTTGTGGTCTGCTTCCTGGCTGGAATTGAGAATTGAGACAGCAGCCTTGCAGATATGTCCCTTGCCACTAGGTGGAGTGCCAGGACAGAGAGGCTCCAAGGCACCGAGTCACTTGGAGTCCAGTGGTTCAAGCTGGATCTTCTCAGGTGCCCTGAGAGGGCTGTGGTCCCAAACAGCCTTGGAGTGTGATGGAGAGGATGCCACAGTGTCGAGAATCCTGGCAGAGCTGTGGACCCCTCAGAAAAGCTACCAGGTGCGGAGACTGATGGAAGGATGGCTTGTCTGGTTGGAAGCTTGATTAAGTCTAATTAAAAGAGAATAAAATGACATGTTTGCATTTCTGAGTGTTTGCAGGGAAAATTGTTTACCTGCTACATGGCCTCATTGAGATTCCCCAACTACACCGAACATTTATCAAGGGAAGGGCACAGATGTGCTTTTGATTTCTTCGTAGCCATGCTTTGTACCCAGTAAATGCTCTGTTCACAGTCACGCCTCCTCATTTGCCAGCTTTGTTGATCCTGTAGCAAGGGTTTATTAACTCATTAAAAATTCCAGCATTCTGTGGCTTTTTTTCTGACCACTGTGCCTTCTTATGGCTTGAATTGTGTTCACTTAAAAGATACGTTGCAGTCCTAGCCCCCAGGACCTCAGAATGTGACTATATTTGGAGATAGGGTCTTTACCAAGTTATAATGAGTTCATTAAGGTGGGCCCCGATCCAATCTGACTGGGGTTCTCAGAAAAAAGGGAAATTTAGATGCAGGCATGCATAGAGGGAAGACAGTGAGGAGACCGAGAGAGACAGTCATCTATGAGGCAAGGAGAGAAGCCTGGAGCAGATCCTTTCCTCAGCCTCGGAAGGAACCAATTCTGCCAACACCTTGATTTTGCACTTCTAGCTTCCAGAACTGGGAGACAATACATGTCTGTTGTTTAAGCCCCCAAATCTGTGGGACTTTGTCTTGGCAGCCCCAGCAAACTCATACATGTCTCTCTTTTACTGAAAAACTTCCTTTATTCCACCAAGTGTCCTGACCAGAAGTGCACATGGTGATGTCAAGGAAACAAAACTTGGACGTGGGGGTATGCAGCCTTGCCCCCGCCCCCCCTGAAACATTTTTTCTCAATTTAGAGTGTAACCTTGTACATGGATGTGAGGCCATCTCCTTGTGAGATGTTGTATGTGGGTGAATATTTGTGCAATCCCTCATACAAATAGGTCCAATGATGGCAAACTGAGTCTGAAAAGCATTGGAAAGATCAGTAACCAGAGGCAGTGTGACAGAATTTCTGAGGTTGTTGTTGGTGGATGAACCTGGCTCTCTGAAGAACAGACACCAACCTCTTGAGGGGCACCGTGGAGTAGTGGTGAAATGTCTCTGGAGCTAGACAAGTGAAATCCCATTATGTGACCTCTGGCAAGTTACCTAAAGCCTCAGTACTTCATTGGTTTCATTTGTCAAAGGTTCCTTTAAAAAAATTTATTGGAGTATAGTTGATTTACAATGTTGTGTTAGTTTCAGGTGTACAGCAAAGTGAATCATTTATACATATACATATATCCACTCATTTCAGATTCTTTCCCCATATAGGTTATTACAGAATACTGAGTAGAGTTCCCTGTGCTATAAAGTAGGACCTTGTTGTTTATCTATTTTATATATAGTAGTGTGTATATGTCAATCCCAAACTCCTAATTTATCCCTCCCCCCACCTTTCCCCTTTGGTAACCATAAGTTTATTTTCAAAATCTGTGAGTCTGTTTCCGTTTTGTAAATAAGTTCATTTAAATCATTTTTAAAAATTAGATTCCACATATGAGTGATATCATATGATATTTGTCTTTCTCTGTCTGACTTACTTCACTTAGTATGATCATCTCCAGGTCCATCCATATTGCTGCAAATGGCATTATTTCATTCTTTTTAATGGCTGAGTAATATTCCTTTGTATATATGTACCACATCTTCTTTATCCATTCCTTTGCTGATGGACATTTAGGTTGCTTCCATGTCTTGCTATTGTAAATAGTGTGGCAATGAACATTGGGGTGCCTGTATCTTTTCAAATTATGGTTTTCTCTGGATATATGCCCAGGAGTGGGATTGCAGGATCATATGGTAACTCTATTTTTAGTTTTTTAAGGAACTTCCATACTGTCCTCCATAGTGGTTGTACCAATTTACACTCCCACCAACAGTGCAAGAGGGTTCAAAGGGGGTTTATTAACAGAACCCACCTCAAGGGCAGTTGTAAGGATTAAATAATCCAATATACCTAAAGAGCTTAGAACAGAGCCTAGCACATGGCAGGCATTCAATAAACATTTGGTGAATGAAAAAATTCAGAATTTGGCTAAAATCCTCAACTATAGGGTTTGGGAGTTACACCATTCATCCCACTGCCTTGGAATTGGGCATTGCCATCTGGGGCGTGGAGAGAAATGCGCAAACCCACAGCATTGTGTAGTGGTAGCAGCAGTAGTAATAATAGTAGTAGTGTGTGAGACCTGGTTTTGTGGTCATTTGTCCACCGAGGCATTCCCTGAGATCTGTTTCCTGGCTCTGCCTGAGGACCTGAGGCTGCTGCTTTCTTGCCACTTCGGGGTCTGGGAATCTCTACAATGCTGTTTCTGTCCCTGTCTAGACCTCCTGGCGACCCTCCACTCCTTGGAGCCTTTGGATTCCAACAATATCACCACTTGCCTGGGTTTCTGGTCATCTCCTCTCCCAACGCTTTTAGCCTTTTTCAGTTTGAAAATCAATCTTCTTGAAGTAAAATGCCAACAAAAGAGGACTTATTTTCTTTAAGAAGTTGTTCTTTCCCCTCCTTATACTGTTTAAAAGGCCTTTTACTTATCCGTCTTCAGCAGTTTTCAAAAGCCTCAATCCATTTTGAGGTCTAGCCTTCCTGAAATTGTTGTTTTGGATTCATACCATTGCTTTTTTTTGTTTGTTTTGAATCAATCATTAGAAAATCAATTTTCTCTCCTTCTATCATTTATTTATCATTTATTCAGCAATAATGAGCATCTATTCTGATTCAGGCCCTGAAGTAAACAAAATACAGACCTTAGCCTCATGGGATTTACATTCTGGTGAAGGAGACAGAAAAAAAATCTCAAGAAAGTAAAGCAGGAAGAGGAGATAGAAAAGGATGTAGGGGTGCTATTTTAGACAGGATGGTAAGGGAAGGCTTCTCTGTGGGGATGACATTCAAGCAAAGACCTGAAGCTATGAGGAGATCTGGGGAAAGAGTACCCCAGCAGAGAGAACAGCAAGTACAAAGGACCTGAGGCAGCAGTGGGGTTGGTGTGAGTGAGGAAAAATGAGGTCCATGTGGCTGCAGCAAAGTGAACAAAGTGAAAAATGTCAGGTTGGAGAAGGAGGCAGGGGTCAGGTAAGATGAGGCCCCGTAAACCCCGTAAGTAATGGTTATGTTCTGCAGACGATGGGTTGTCATCACTGAGAGCTGATCAGGAAGGTAAGCTGACTTGTAGTGGGAAGTCTCACACTGGCAGCTGTGTTGTGAATGGCCTACGGGAGCCAGGGTGGAAGCATGTATCTTTTCGTAATATGAGCTCACTTAGAGGTCTCCCTGCATAGCCACATGGCTGACTTTTTTTATTTTTAAATCTCATTTGGATGACTTGAGATTGGGAACTTTGGGAATTTGAAGTAATGAAGGCAGATTTCCCCTTTTTAGAATCCTCATCGTTTGGAACCACTTCCCTTAGAGTCTCTAGCAGTAGGACTGCAAACTGTGTTGTGTGCTATTTTGCTTTCTGTCCTTTCCCCCCTGGAGTCTGCCTTCTCAGATCCTCTAATCTAAGTTCATGTCTGATTTCCACCCAAGCTTGTCTGCCATTATTATGAACCTCAAAATGTCATTATTATTTTTTCCCAAATTCTGGTCATTTCCTCACCCACAACCAGTTCTTCTCTCTTGCTGGTCAGGTTTAATCAATCATTCTTAGTCCTTTCTAAACCATAAAGAGTTTGGGAAATATTGATCCTTGAATTATCAGCGTTGGGCAAGGATTATTATTACCCCATTTTACAGATAAAGTAGCTGAGGCTCAGAGTTTCTGATTCTGAAGTTCATGATCTTTCTACTTTATCACTCTGCTCTCTAAGACAATGTGCTCCTTGTTTCGATTGGTTTTAATACTTTTAACTGAAAACTAGATGGTTGAGCCTATTCTTTTTCTCTCTGGGATGGTTTACAAGTTTTCTATTCTTAATTTCTTACTTAGAATTTTGATTGCTTGCAACACCCATCAGGGCAATTGCTTAAATACACCACAGCTTCCTGCTCTGGGTTTGGTCTCCAAAGCAGTTCACATGACCAGTCCAATGGTAAATTTTATGTGTCAACTCAACTGGGTCATGTGTCAAACATTATTCTGGGTGTTTCTGTGAAGGTGTTTTTGAATGAGATTAACATTTACATCTATGGACTGAGAAAAACAGATTGCTCTCCCTAATGTGGGTGGGCCTCATTCAATCAGTGGAAGACATGAATAGAACAAAAAGCCTGACCCTTCCCCTGAGTAAGAGACAAAGAATTTCTCCTTTGAACTGGGATATTGGCTCTTCCTGGGTCTTGAGTCTACCAGCCTTCAGACAGGAACTACAACACTGGCTCTCCCCATTCTCAGACCTTTACACTCAGACTGAAACTTATGCCATTGGCTCTCTTGGGTCTCCAGCTTGCTGACTCACCCTGCAGATCTTGAGTCAATTCCTTATAATCTCTCTCTCTCTCTCTCTCTCCATATATATGTATATATATGCAAAACAGAACCAATAGGAGATTAATTATATATATATATATGTATGTATAAAATCTCCTATTCTGGAGAACCTCGACTAATACAGCCAGCAGAGGGCAATGTCTTGTCAAACACTACCTGTTTCCCATTTGGAACTGTTGGACAGTTGTTTTCTTCAAAAGGGAGAAAATCTTTCCCATTATTTTTTTTTCCCAGACAGAGGAAGCAATTTCAGAGAGGGAAAGGACTATAAAGAGTTGTTGGTATATGTGATAGGAGAAGGTCATTCCAAAATAAGCCTGACACTTCCTAGGTGATGCATTCTGCATGAGAAAGATACTAAAATTCAGCTGCTAGTGACAAAACTCCTCAACGCAGCTTACTCTTCCAGGACATCAATGACCACATTATAACCAGTGGGATAAGCTATAGGGTAAGATTTCAGAGGTGGAATTTAAATTTCTTAAAACAAGATTGTATTCATGTATGATTTTCTTATTTAAAAATATTATTAAATAACACAACACATGCACTAGGATGGCCAGAAAAAATGGAAAATGACAAGTGTTGGTGAGGATGTGAAGACAGTGGAACCCTGGTTCATTGCTGGTGGGAGTATAAAATTGTGCAGCCACTTTTGAAAATAGTTTGGTGACTTGTCAGAAGATTAAACATTGAACTACCATATGACCCAACAATTCCACTCTTAGGTGTATTACAGAAAGAATTGAAAGTACAGACATGAGAAGACATTTGCATACCTGTGTTCATAGCAACATTATTCACAATAGCCAAAAGGTGGAAACTCAAGTGTCCATCGACAGATAAATAGATAAACAAAATATGGTTTATATAACACAATGGAATATTATTCAGCTATAAAAGGAATGAAATTGAGCTATTTGTAATGAGGTGGATAGACCTAGAGTCTGTCATACAGAGTTAAGTCAGAAAGAAAAAGACAAATACCGTATGCTAACACATATATATGGAATTTAAGAAAAAAAAATGTCATGAAGAACCTAGGGGTAAGACAGGAATAAAGACGCAGACCTACTGGAGAACAGACTTGAGGATATGGGGAGGGGGAAGGGTGAGCTGTGACAGGGCGAGAGAGAGTCATGGACATATACACACTAACTAACGTAGTAAGGTAGATAGCTAGTGGGAAGCAGCCGCATGGCACAGGGATATTGGCTCGGTGCTTTGTGACCGCCTGGAGGGGTGGGATGGGGAGGGTGGGAGGGAGGGAGACGCAAGAGGGAAGACATATGGGAACATATGTATATGTATAACTGATTCACTCTGTTGTAAAGCAGAAACTAACACACCATTGTAAAGCAATTATACCCCAATGAAGATGTTAAAAATAAAAAAATTTAAAAAATAAAGGGAAGTAACCATAGTAAATAATACCAGTGTGGTATAGGGCCAGGAAAAAATTGGACTATTGGAATAGAAGAAATGGGCTTGAAACAGACTTAAGTGTATATGACAGTTTGGTATATATCAGGGGTGCTGTGAAAAGATGGACTGTTTCTGCTGCATGTATGTATGCGGCTACCCATGTATATATTTTGCTTTTTTTCAGAAAGGATTTAAGGATACTTGAAGAGATACATTCTGGTGACAAAACTAAAACAAGTGATTAAAGAGGGAGAAAATGACATGCTGGCACAATGAGGTGAAACATGTATTTAGGTTTGGTGACTTTAAACATCTCTGACCACTTTAAACATTGGTGCTAAGCTGATTTTAGATACCTTGATCAATTTGTGGTGAGATCTATCAGATGGATAATTCCATTTATGTAACTTGCTCTGCAATATCACTTGTCGGGGAGAGACTCACATTTATTCTGAACGTTGCTACGAGAATCATGCAGTCCCTGGTTTTTGCCCTGTGTATTGTACAACAGCATTTGACAACAAGCAATAAAACCTGACATGAGCATTAGACAGGCACTGACTGTTCTGGCTTCAGAAACAGCTTCTAAGTCACACAAGAACCTTGGGTTTATTTCTCTATAATCATATCTTCTTTCTGACCCCAAGTGGCACCCTATGAGCCATCCTATGCTGTGTTTACTCTGATGCCTTTTTCCTGAGCTGTTTGATACCCCTAAGCCTTCACATGTCTTTATGTCTACAATGTCCCCTTATTTTTTCTCTTCCCCAGCAGACTCATTCTTATCCTACAACGTCCAACTTACTTGTCACGTGCTCAAGGGGAATCTTTCATGACTGGCCTGACCTGGATCTGTGCTCCTCTCTGTGCTTCCCTAGCCCCTGTCCTCTCTGTCATAGCTCTGGTTCTACAAGATTAGCAAGGTCATCAACTCCACTGACCTTGTGCTTCAACTCTGCATCCTTGGGGCCCAATACCTGGCATGATCAGAGTTGTCACACTATGTGTGGACAGCCTGTAGTAGACAAGTGGGGATTTCCACTTAAAACCACAACTACCATTTCTATCTGCATGATGATTACATTGGAGTATACATTTGTCAAATTTCTCAAGTTTTACACTTATGATCTGTGCAATTTTTTTATGTACGTTGTACCTTGACAAAGCACTGTTAACTTAAAAAAATTTTAAAAGAGAAAAATCCATCCCCTTAACCACCTGCAGTTGCTTTTGCTTTCCAGGGGAGAGGCATGGTTTTCTCTGGGTAGATAGTTCTTTGCTTACGGAGATGCTTGGCTGCCTCGGGGTTGAAAGGAGAGAGTCACAGAGAGCTGAATTTCTCCCCCGCATGAAGGCGGCAGAATCTGGAATTTCTTAATTCTGAAAGTGTCCCCTAGTGTTAAAGGGCTTAGGGACCCCATGAGACTGCTACTTTGCTTAGTGACACTTTTCAAAGGCCTTTCATATCCACTCTTTTGTTTGTCTTCAGAACAGTAAATGTCAATATGGCCTCAGGGTCCTTCTGTGAAAGGATCCATCCAGGGTGATCATCTCAGCCTGGGGCACAGGTGCCAATGACCAGGAAGTTTTGAGAAACTGGAACACACGGCAGAAATGTGCTGGTCATGGGCCCGGGGGCAAGAGAGTCATGCCAGAAGTCCCTTAGCCCACAGGACAGCAGAAGGAAAGGGATCTGGATCTTCTGAATTGGATAAGCTGGGGTGCAACTCACTCAGGCTTCCTGAGGTGTAAACACTGGTTTGGGGGTCAGACTAAGCTGAGTTGAGTCCTGCCCTAGGCTGCGTGGTAGCTTGTGTGACCCTGAGCAAGGTAGTTAACCCCTCAGAGTCGCGGGTCCCTCCTCTGTGAGACAGTCATAGTCTTTACCTCACACGAGTGGGAACAGAGAAAGATATTATATTAGTCTATTGGGGCTGCCATAACAAAATACCAGCGACTGCGGGGGCTTAAACAATGAAAATGTATTGTTTCCCAGTTCTGGAGGCTGCAAGTCTGAGATCAAGGGGTCAGCAGGGTTGGTTCCTTCTGAGGCCTCTCTTCTTGGCTTGTAGATGGCCATCTTTTCCCTGTGTCCTCACATGATCTCCCCTCTGCCTGTCTGTGTCCTAATTTCTTCTTCTTCTTCTTCTTCTTACATCTTTATTGGAGTATAATTGCTTTACAATGGTGTGTTAGTTTCTGCTTTATAACAAAGTGAATCAGTTATACATATACATATGTTCCCATATCTCTTCCCTCTTGCGTCTCCCTCCCTCCCACCCTCCCTATCCCACCCCTCCAGGTGCTATGCGGCTCCCTGTGCTATGCGGCTGCTTCCCACTAGCTATCTATTTTACGTTTGGTAGTGTATATATGTCCATGCCTCTCTCTCGCTTTGTCACAGCTTACCCTTTCCCCTCCCCATATCCTCAAGTCCATTCTCTAGTAGGTCTGTGTCTTTATTCCTGTCTTACCCCTAGGTTCTTCATGACAACCTAAGTGTCCATCATCAGATGAATGGATAAAGAAGATGTGGCACATATATACAATGGAATATTACTCAGCCATAAAAAGAAACGAAATTGAGCTATTTGTAATGAGGTGGATAGACCTAGAGTCTGTCATACAGAGTGAAGTAAGTCAGAAAGAGAAAAACAAATACCGTATGCTAACACATATATATGGAATTTAATCTCTTCTTCTTATATGGACATTACTCACATTGGATTAGGGCCCACCCCAATGACCTCATTTAACTTTAATCACCTCTTTAAAGACCCTATCTGCAAATACAGTCACACTCTGAGGTACTAGTGCTGGGACTTCAACATATGAATTTTGGGGGACCACAATTCAGCCTAGAGTAGATATCATCCCAGGGTCTGGCCAACAGGAAGTCTCACTAAATATGTGCGTACTGTTGCATGGGGCTTTGCCTGTTACTGTAGAAGTAGATCTAGATCCTTTAGAAAGTGGACATATTTCTAAAATATGGGCAGAACCAGTGCTGCTACCAGCAACCATGGACTCACTGCCACCTCAGTCCCTATTCCAATTGTATATCCTTAATGCTGGCAGTACCCTCTACTAGACTGGGAGCTCCCCCAGAGCAAGGCTTGGAGAAGCCTTGCTTTCTCCAGTTTTCTGTTGAAGCCCTAGAACAAGTGAGGGGACCATGACTCTAGCCATCCCTATCTCCTAGTCATGGGGATCCCAGAGGTGCCTTCTCATGCTGAATGCCTGTTTGGGTCAAACCCTTCCAGCTTCTGGTGTCTGAAAGCAGCTAAGGGAAAATATAGCGGCCCCTAAGGTGTGCTTTCTGACACATGAACTTGGGTTAATTACATCTACTCCCTATAGGTCAGTTCTCTCTTTTGTAAAATGGGGGTTACAACTAGGACTGGCTACATAACTTGTGGAGCCCACTGCAAAATAAAATATCAGGGCTGCTTGTTTAAAAATTAAATTTCAAGATGGTGACAACAGAGCATTATACCAAGTATGCAGAACCTTTCTAAGCATGGGGCCCTTGGGGACCGCCTAGGTGGCACACCCTCATCCCTGAGGCTAGCCTTAGTTCTAACCTTGGGCTTTCTCCTTAACCAAAGCAGGTGTGTGCTATGTGATAATCTTGGGGAAAGTGCTTTACAAACAGCCAAGTGCTAGACTTGAAGATTGAAGAGCTTCCTGAAGCCCAGCATCTTCCAGTTCTTGGCACCTTTTGGGCTCATTTGGACTTTTCTAATTAGTTTGCTTACCCCACTGCACTCCTTTCTCACTCCCCTCTCAAGACCTCTTGCCCAGTGTGCAGCCCCCTTTCACTTGGCTATGGGCCATGGTGACCTGAAAGGACCAGAGTGAGGGGGTACCATCCATTCCCTGGGGCTCAGACCTACAGCTGTGCTCACGTCTCTGCCCTTGGGCTAGAGCAGTCTTGCTCTGTGGCAGCCTGGGAAATCCCAGCGTTCCCTAGCAACAAGGCCGAACCAGAGCTGTTGCTAGGGAAACCCTGGGATTTCCATAGCTACCAAGAGCTCAGTGAGCATCTGCATTCCCACAGCTGAATATATTTGTCGTTAGCAGAAGAGCAGAAAGGAGAACCGATGTTCTGCTGCCAAGGGGGGCAGGGTCGGCTCCTCTGAATCTCATTACCTACACAAAGAGGGTCAAAAAAGTCACCAGGGGCAGGATAACTCCTCCAGGCTGACAAATGGATGGTCTCTCCTTTTACATAGACCTCCAGAAAATGGCTGGTCCGCTTGGAGTTGAGTAATCTGCTGGATTCTCACAGTGCCTGGTGCCCCTGGCACAGAAGTCACCATAATATGTTGCATCTACACATCTGTGTGCCCTCCCACTCCCAGTGGCTGGATCTTACTGAGACTGTGTCATGGGCTGCTGTGTCCCCAGGGCCCAACATAGGGCAGGGCTTCTTAACCTCCTTGCTCATGTGGGGGAGACTGGGGGGGATCTGTCTGAGAATAATGTTTTTGAATGCAAGAAACAAAATAAGTAGGGTTACAAAGGAAAGCAATTTTATTGAAGTACAGTTATCAAACTATTTAAGAAACACAATTGTGATATTGTAAAATATATGTGTATCTTCACTGATGCATTAAATAATATGACTGAGTAGTATGTCTAATAATTACTGTAATTAGGAAGTAGTGACAAGGGTAAAGAATATTTGGAGAGAGCTGATGCCATGGTAACATGATATAAAAATACCAGGGATTTCTCCTGGTGACAAAGTTGCAGGTGCTGCTAACCTTCCTGTGGTTGGTTGCCTGCATTAGTGAAAATAAAGAATATTCTTCCTCCATCTAATACCACAGAGATTCCTAAATTCTACTAGGTTGTGGGCTCTAAGTTTGGACACAGCACGTTGTATGAATGAATGAATGGGTGATGAAAGAGTAGGAGTTGAGTAAATTATCCAGTTTCCTTGAGAAACTGAGTGGCTCAGCGAGAGGAAGGACCTTGTTCACAGTCATTCAGTCACCTTCAGACACCCTGCTCCTTGTCACTCTTCCTTTAAGAGCTGAGGAATTTCAACAAATGGTTTTGGAGCAACTGGGTATCTACATGCAAAAAGATGTTGAGCCTTCATCTTACACCATATAAAAAATTAACTCAAAATTGATCAAAAACCTTAACATAAGTGCTAAAGCTAAAGCTCTTAGCAGAAAACATAGAGGAGAAACTTCATGACATCGATATGGCAATGATTTCTTGGATATGACACTAAAAACACAGGCAACAAGAGGACAAGTAGATAAACTGGACTACATCAAAAATTAAACCTTCTGTGCAACAAAGGAAACAACCAACAGAGTGAAAAGGCAACCCATGGAATGGGAGAAAATATTTGAAAATCATATATCTGATAAGGGGTTACTATCCAGAATACATAAAGAACTTTTAAAACTGCACAAAAACAAAACAAACAACCTGATTAAAAAAATGGGCAAAGGACTTGAATAGAAATTTCTCCAAAGAAGATATATAAATGGCAAATAAACGCATGAAAAGATGCTGAACATCATCAGTCATTAGGGAAATACAAATCAAAACCACAATGAGATACCACCTCACACCCATTAGGATGGCAACTATTTAAAAAACCCCAGAAAATAACAAGTGTTGGCGAGAATGTGTAGAACTATCATATTGATCCAGAAATTTCACTCCTGTGTATATACCCCAAAGAATTGGAAGCAGGGTCTTAAAGAGATATTTGCACACTAATGTTCTTAACAGAACTGTTCATAGTAGCCAAGAGGTGAAAGCAAATCAAGTGTCCATCAGTGGATAACTGGATAAGCAAAATGTGATACATACATACAATGGAATATTATCCACTCATAAAAAGGAAGGAAATTCTGACACCTGTTACAACATGGATGAACCTTGAAGACTTTCTGTTAAGTGATAGAAGTCAGTCACAAAAAGACAAATACTGTATAATTTCACTTCTATGAAGTCCCTAGAGTAGTCAGATTCATAGAGACAGAAAGTAGAAAGGTGTTTGCCCAGGGCTGGGCGAGGGGTTGGGGAGTTAGTGTTTAACGGGAGCAGAATTTCAATTTTGCAAGATGAAAAGAGTTCTGGAGGTGGATGGTAGTAATGGCGGAACAGAATTGCAGAATGTGCTTAATGTCACTGAACTGAACACTTAACAATAATCAAGATAGTGAATTTTATGTTATATATATATTTACCACAATTGAAAAGATTGGAAGGAAAGCAGGAGGCAGCTTCTTGGCTTGAAAATGCCTTGTCAGGGAAAAAGGTGCCCATGAATCCTGGTGGGGGACTAGCAGGAAATCAACAGCCTTTCTTCATTGTCCTGCAACCTGAGGATGAGCGAGCCAGTATTCAGGACAAATGACCTGTACAACAAAACTGCCTAATAGGATATCAGAGAAGGATGCCTGCTACAAGGAACTCTTTGTAGGGACCTGAGGGATCTTCCAACAGCTCTCAGCTCTCAGGCTTCCCAGTCTTCTCACTTTCAGCTCCTCAAGACTGCAGACTGGGCTGAGACCTATGCAACCAAGCACCCAGGGAAGTGAAGCCAGAGGAGGCATAGCCCCACAATCCCACGACTGAGTCATCAGAAGGGTGGGGACCTGGTAAGCCTGAGCCTCTGCACAGGGAAACCCTCACAAGCCACAGAAGCTCAAGTGCACAAAGGCAGTGTCCGTAGGGGCCCTCAACATGGCAGGTAAGAGCTTTGCTTGAGGGGTGAGGTAAACCTGGGCCTCAGATTGTAGCCAAGTGGGGAGAGTGGCAAGGTGCCAGGCTGGCTAGGTGGTCAAAGTCCTCAGTGTGTAGGACCCCATGAGCCATGGAAAGGAGTTTGGAATTTATTCTGAGGAAAGTAGGGAGCCACTGGAAGGTTTAAGCAGGAGAGCAATGTGATTTAATTTATTTTTTAGTCAAGATCCATCTAATGACTGTACAGACAGGAAGAAAGATGCAGGCCGCGGGTGTTGGGCTCTTCCACAGTCCTTCCCACTAGCGGGAGCTCAGAGAACCGAGGCCCCGGCCCCGTGGCGTTTCTGGGCACCGGCCGAGGCACAGTGGGCAGACGCTGGGGCCTGTCATCCTCTTCCCGTGTTGGCTTGTGCTACCGATTTGGAAGTAGGGCCTTGGGGGTCCAGGCATCAGTTGCAAACTAGTAAAGTTAGTCAGGGCAAGGGGCTCCTGGTGGGCTTGGGCGAGCAGGGGCAGCTGAGAGGGCCAGTTGGGAAAGCGGAGATTCTCTCCTCGGCCAGACTGCTGTAGGGCAGGGGTGCCGGCTGGCAGCGTACCTTGGTGGCAGAGGCAATCAGGCCACTAAAAGTGAGGAGGTGGCAGGGGCAGATATAAGTGTTGCTACTTCTCTCTCCTAAGCTGGCCTTACCCTCAGGAAAAGGCTCCCTCTTCTCATGATGGTTGCCTCCTGTGTCTTCTCAGGCTCTCTTGCCAGAAATCTTGCTTCCTACCTCCAGCACGGTGGGCTCAATTCACAGTGCAAATCATGCATTTCTAGGTACACCATTTGCCAACTTTTGTGATTTTGATTTCTGGCCATCCGCATTGTCATATTCTGCAGAGTTATCCGATGAGGAAAGGACTGCGAACCATCCACTGTATTTAGCAACAAAGAGACAGTGGAGTCTGAGGTTACATTCATTCATCCATTCATTCAACTAAAATGTATTGAACATCTGCTACATGACAGGCACGTTGTTAAGGAAAACAGAAAGAACCACAAGAACAGGGAAGGAGCCAGGTTTCAAAGAAAGGAGGAAGTCTAGGACCAAACCTGTGTCCCTTCTGCCCTCTCAATTCCTAAAAGATGCTCTGGCAGCCATGAGCCCTAACAGTGGGCCCATATGACCCAATCCACCTGCCTTCTCATGAGCAGGCTTGCCTAGGTGGCAGGATCCTGGGAGATCATGGGCTCAAGCAGACTGAGCCCAGAGCTGGGAAGAGAGATATTCCCCTACCCCTTCCTGCTTGTGGGAGTCAGGGTAAGATTTGAGGCAGCTTCGGGGGTCCCATGGCCTGGCTTTCACAGGTCCATCACAGGCACCTGCAGAACATGCAGCAGTGTCCAGGGACAGTGACCTGGGACCTAGCGCACTACAAGATGACAGACCAGGGCTGGGGTGGCATGGCTTTTGCACAAGGATCTTAGAACATTTTAATTCTGACTGCCTTTTCCCATCTTTTATGTTATTGTTGTGGCATATTCCCCTATACATTTCTGAGTCACTGTTCATATATTTTAAAAATATATTTATTGGAGTATAATTGCTTTACAATGGTGTGTTAGTTTCTGCTGTATAACAAAGTGAACCAGCTATACGTATACACATATCCCCATATCTCCTCTCTCTTTTCTGCTCTACAAAATACACTACCAAGAGGATGAAAAGACAAGCCACATACTGGGAGAACATCTTTGCAAATTCATAACTGATAAAGGACTGTTATCCAAAATATACAAAGAACTCTTAAAACTTAACAAGAAAATGCACAACCTGATTAAAAAATGGTCCAAAGATCTGAACAGGCACCTCAGCAATGAAGAGTTACAGATGAGAAATAAGCATATGAAAAGATGCTCTATCTCATACATCATCAGAGAAATACAAATTAAAACAGCAATGAGATACCACTGCATACCTATTAGAATGGACAGATTCTGAAACACTGACAATGTCAACTGCTGGTGAGAATATGGAGCAACAGGAACACTCATTCATTGCTAGTGGGAATGCAAGATGGTACAACCACTTTGGAAGACAGCTTGGACGTTTCTTACAAAACTATACTCTTAACCACAAAACCCAGCAATCACACTGCTTGGTATTTACTCAGAGTAGTTGAAAACTTCTGTCCCCCGAAAACCTGCACATGGATGTTTATAGCAGCTTTATTCCCAATTACCAAAACTTGGATGCAAACAAGGTATACTTCAGTAGGTAAATGGATACATAAACTGTGGCACATCCAGACAATGGAACACCACAATTCAATGCTGAAAAGAAATGAGCTATTAAGCCATGAAGACATGAAGGAATCTTCAATGCTTATTACTGAGTGAAAGAAAGCCAATCTGAAAGGGCTACATACTATATGATTCCAACTATATGACAGTCTGTAAAAGGTAAAACTATGGAGACAGTAAGAATTCAGTGGTTTCCAGGCGATGGGGGAAAGGAAGCATGAACAGGTAGAGCACAGAGGGTTTTTAGGGCAGTGAAACTACTCTGTATGGTATCATAATGGTGGATACATGTCATTATACATTTTCCCAAACCCATAGAATGTACAACACCAAGAGTGAACCTGTGGACTTTGGGTGATAATGATGTGTCAATGTAGGTTCACCAGTTGTAACAAATGTACCACTCTGGTGCCAGATAATGGGAGAGGCTACACATGTGTAGGGGTAGGGAGTATATTGGAAATCTCTGTACCTTCCTTTCAATTTTGCGCTGAATCTGAAACGTCTCTGAAAACCAAATTGTGTTAAAAAAATAAAATGTCAGACTCAAGCCCTAACAGTTCCATAATTACATTAAAACACATGGTCTAAAATACATCAATTAAATGACAGAGAGTGGAAGAGTGGATTTAAAAAATGACCCAATTATATCATATGTATAAGAAACTCATTTCAAATATAATGATATAAGTATAATGAAAGCAAACAGGAATATAATTGCAGCTTTATTTTTGATAGTAAAAAAGTTGCAAACAACCGAAATGTCCTTTACTAAAGGAATGATTACAGAAACTGCTGCTTGCATACCATGGATTACTACTCAGCAATAAAAATGAGCAAACTCTTGATACATGCAGTAATTTGTATGGCTTAAAGGACATTATTCAGAGCGAAAACATCCAGTCTCCAAAAGTCTCATACTGTATGATTCCACATATATAGTTTTCTTGAAATAATAAAGTTATAGAGATGAAGAAGAGACAATTAGTTTCCAGGGGCAGGAATTGTGAGAGTAGAGGGATGAATATGATTATAGAGGGGTAGCACAAGGGAAGACTTTGTGATGATGGAATAGCTCTGTATCTTGATTATCTACACTTGTGATAAATAGACAGAACTATACTAATACATTGTATCAATGTCAGTTTCCTGGTTTTGATATGGTATTATAGTAACCCTTGGGTGAAACTGGATGAAAGGTACACAGAACATTTCCGTACTATCTTTTTAGCTTCCTTGAATCTACAGTTATTTCAAAATAAAATTTTAAAACAAAGGAAATGCAGACTTCCATTTTTTACAACATATTTTAAAAGACCCTGAATAAGCATCCTCATGAAAACGACTAAAACACTGAGTAAGTCAAAGCTTCTTAAATGCATCACTCCTTGGTATTCAAGTATGGAATTCACAGAAGCCATAAATGAAATGATAGCAGGACTCCTGGGAGGTGAGAGTATCAAAGTCAGCTTTTATCCTTGAGGTTTCTGAAAAATTTGGAGGCATTGTGTTCCATTTTGATGGCTACATAAAGTACACAGGGCAGGAGATGAAATTTAGAGCCTGCCTAAAGTGGAAGTCTAATGGGAGATTAATAGGAGGTCTAATAGAAGATCCCCTGTTTGGGAACTTGTTACACTATCAGTAAAATGATAAATAATAATAAGCCTGCCAGATAGATGGAATGACATGGAAATTTGCTTTGGGTAGAGGAAAAAAATCTTACCCTGAAAAATTATAATACTTGTAGATTATATACATTATAAGGCACTGGTATCCAGAGTATATAAAGAATTCTTACAATTCAAAAATAAAAGGACAAATGTTGCAATTTCAAAACTGGCAAAATATTTAAATACACATTTCTTCAAAAAAGGTATATGAGGGCTTCCCTGGTGGCGCAGTGGTTGAGAGTCCGCCTGCCGATGGAGGGGACACGGGTTTGTGCCCCCATCTGGGAAGATCCCACATGTCGCGGAGCGGCTGGGCCTGTGAACCATGGCCGCTGAGCCTGCGCGTCCAGAGCCTGTGCTCCGCAACGGGAGAGGCCACAACAGTGAGAGGCCCGCGTACTGCACACACGCACACACACACACACACACACACACACACACACACACACACACACACACAAGTATATGAATGGCCAATAACTACATGAGAAGAAGCTCAAGATTTTTGGTTATTAGGGAAATGCAAATCAAAACCACAGAGATACCACTTCACAACCACTAGGATGGCTAGAATCTAAAAGGCAGATAATAATAAGTGTTGGTAAGGATGTGGAGAAATTGGAACCATCATACACTGCTGTAGGATTGTAAAATGGTGCAGCCACTTTGGAAAACTGTTTGGCAGTTGTTCAAAAAGTTAAACATTGGGTCACTGTTTGACCCAGCAATTTCACTCCTAGGAATATACTCAAGAGAAATGAAAACATGTTCACACAAAAACTTGAACATGAATGTTTAGAGCAGCACTGTTTACAGTACCTCAAAGTTGGAAATGACCTAAATGTTCATCAATAGATGAGCTCAACACCATGTGGTATATCAATACAATGGAATATTATTTGGCCATAAAAAATAAAAATATTATACAGGCTACAGCATGGATGAAACTTTTGAAAACATTTTGCTACGTGAAAGAAGCCAGACACGAAGGGCCACATATTACAGGATTCCATTTATATGAAAGGTCCAGAATAGGCAAACTTGTAGAAACAGAAAGCAGACTCTAGTAATTGTCTGTGGTTGGGGTGTGGGGTTGGGAGGAAATGGTGAATGAGTACTAATGAATACAGGGTTTCTTTTTGGGTTGATGGAAATATTCTAAAATTGACTGTGGTGGTGGTTGCCTAACTCTGTGAACATACTAAAAACTACTGAACTGTACACTTTAAATGGGTGAATTTCATGGTATATGAATTATATCTCAATAAAGCTGTTTTTTGAAAAAGCAAGTTGCAGCATAATAGGAGCAATATGATGAGATTTCTGTAAGTTGATGGGAGTTTGGGAGTATTAGATACTTTTCATAAACAGCTGACTCCTATATTTGCTGAATCCATTACTAATTTAATTAAATGATACATATATCCCTATTGACAGCCTAATTCTGTGAGGTCTGCCTTTCTCCTGTGAAAACTAAGCAGGCAAGGACCTTGGTGGAAGCTCTAAGTCCCCACACATCCCCATTGCACAGATGAAGAAACTGAGACCCAGAGAAGGGATGGCACTTGCAATTTAGTAAGTCAGTGGCGGAGCAATGACTAGAATTTGAATTTCCTAACCCGTTGTCCAAGGCTCTTACCACTGGACAACTTTTTATTAACCTTCTTACTTCCTTCTACTTCCTCCTCCTTTCTGCTCACTCTGTCCTCAAAAACAGCCCTTTCAATTATTTGCTTCATAGATTTTTAAAAAATTATCTTCCTCCCCTCCCTCCTTTCTTCCCTCCCTTTTCCATTTCCTCTATCCCTTCATCTATTCTTCCCTCACTTTCCTTCCTGTTTTTAAAAACTGGTCTACTATTTTCTCAGGGAGCAATTTCAATGGGTTCTTTGTAGTCTACTGTAATCCAGGCCAGACTTTCCCTTCAATCTCCATCATCCCTCGAAGTGTAAGATTCATCCTCTGGGGGTTGCTTTATGAGCCCTAGGCAGTTAGGATTGCAGATCTGGGAGGAGGTGGGGGGAAGGTTGTCACATAAGAATAAGAGTTGGAGAGGGTTGGGGCAATTGCCATTCCACACAGGTCTGAGGCTATGCGCTTTCTTGGTTTCTTAATCTTCTCCTTTCCCCCTCTTCTCAGTTCTGCTGAGTGTCTTTATATTCAAAGCGGGAAGCATGCATTTAAATCATTCTGTCTGCTGCTTGGACCAAGGACTGATATTTTTTCCTCCTTACTAGTCTGTCTTGTATTTACAGTCTTTATTTTTCATTATTTAGAAGGTGACTCATGTCTATAGCTGTTGGAATGAGGGAGAGAAGAGGACTTCAGGACTGAGTGTTGTGGGTAGAGGGTGTGGAGAAACTTATTCCTTAATGCCTGAAGTCTTGCCACAGTGTAGATTGTCCTAAGGAGACACATGGGGCCTTAGGTAGGGGTGGGTGTTCTGTAGGATAATATTGCCCCAACATAGTGTTTTCCACAACTTGGGGAGGTGTCATCTTCAGAAAACCAGATTTGGGCTGACTGTCCAGTTCTGACTTTCCTGCTGTCTCTCTGCTTGTCAGAGATCCTCACTTTCCCTTTCATAACACCCCAGAATACTACTAAATCAGATTTCTGTATTTGAAATAAAATAACAGCAGAGACTATAAGCCCCAGGATCTCTCTCTTACACACAGAGGATTACTTCTCCTTTCTTTCCTTCCTTGATGCTTCTATTTGGCTGGTGTATTTCTGCAGTCCTTATATTTGGCCTAGAGATCAGGTCTACTCTTCCCTCCTCTTCTCTCTTCTCTTTGTTTTTTCTTTCCACTGTTTCACCTGGAAGGTGACTAGAGTGGAGGCTGTGGCTGTGGTGAACCCAGAATGACGGGAGTGGAATACTACAGAGAACTTTCCTTAGTCAAGGGGTAGGCCCGACCCTGCCTCCTCCCACCTCCAGCAGCCTTCTTGGGCACCAGTCAGAGTCCAGTACACAGTAGGTACTGGTACAGCTGTCTTTAGTCTCCGCTCTGGTGCAAAAATCATATCATGACTCTAACCTCTATTTTTGCGGGCCAAAGAGCTTAGGCTGAGTGGGCAGGTGCCTGGCTGGCCAGCCCATGGTCTCTTCAGAGGGTGAAGCCCTTGGCACCATGGTACCCGGAAGAACCTCTGGTAGTGAGGGTACAGCCTCGGAAAGGCATGGGGCTCATTTGCTGTCTTGGCACCCTGTGGGCTTTCTCACATCTGGCAGCCTGGGAGGGAGTCAGAGAAAATCCCAAGGAAACTACAACAAATCCAGCAAGGTTGAAGGATACAAGATCAACACACAAAATTAACTGTATTTACATACAACTACAATAAAAAATTGGAAACCATTTTGGAAAAAAATGGAAAAAAAATTAAAAACCTACCACTTTCTGGTGAGATTATGGGTGCTTTTGTTATTTACTCTGATTTCTGTGATGAGCACATGTTACTTCTATAGTGACCAAACTGATTCTTTTATAAAAATTTAAAGTTTTAGAAGACTTTCCTGCCAGTCAAAAAGTTATTTGTCCAAAGATATCCACTGCAAGTTTAATTTCATATGTAACAAGAAATCTCACAAATTATCTCCATTAATATATGAATTTCCTCTTTGAAAAAAACTTACCATTTTCAATAGTTAAAAAATTGCAATATTTAGGTATAAGTCTAATAAGACATGCACAGGATCTGTATGCTGAAAACTACAAAATGCTAATGAAAGGAATCAAGACATAAATGAATAGTAAATAAATAGTGATACCTACTGTGTTCATGGACTGGTAGACTCAACATAGTGACAGTGTCAATTTTCAGTAAATTGATCTATATATTTAAAGTAATGCCAGTCAAAATTCCAGCAGGATTTTTTTGTAGGTATAAACAAGCTGATTCAAAAAGTTTATAGAAAGCCAGAAAAAGTTTATGGAAGGGCAAAAGAACAAGAATAGCTAAAACAATTATGACAAAGTAGAATAAAGTTGGAAGAATCACACTACCTGATTTTAAGAAAAGGCTATAGTAATTGAGATGGTGTGATATTGGCTAAAGGGTAGACCCATAGATCAGTGTTGCTGATTAGAGAGTCCAGAAATAGACTCAGTGGGCAATGAAGAGTTTGGGAAACAAGAAATGGGATGATAACTTATGTTGAGAATGCAGAGGTTAGGGTGATATTTGCTGGCAGTGCTGGCAACCCAGACAGATAAATTAGGAGTCAGTGCATTGGGCAGAATGGAGTCCACACAAATAGGTGCCTGTGCAGGAGCATAAGGTCCATGTCTGAAGAAGGGTCTTCCATGGGCTTCCCTGGTGGCGCAATGGTTGAGAGTCCGCCCGCCGATGCAGGGGACACGGGTTCGTGCCCCTGTCTGGGAAGATCCCGCATGCCGCGGAGCGGCTGGGCCCGTGAGCCATGGCCGCTGAGCCTGCGCGTCCAGAGCCTGTGCTCCGCAACGGGAGAGGCCACAACAGTGAGAGGCCCACGTAACGCAAAAAAATAAAAAAAATAGTTAAAAATAAAGAAAGAAAGAAAGAAGGGTCTTTCAGCGTAGAACTTTCCCAGCTGTGGTCAGGAGGACCTTGGAGTTCTGTGGCTCAGTGTCAGGGCCAGCTTCTTCAAGAGGGTAGGCAGGACTCTGGGATCACACTCCTCACTTCCACCGGAGTGGTCTGCCTTGCTCATGTCTGTGGACTGGATTTCTGCGGAAGGCTTCAGCTGGAATAAGAGGTTCCACATCTAAAATTTTGACAACCACTGTCCACTAGATAAGTGATGTATCATGGAAGCCCAGCCTCCAGGTACCAGATGTTGCCTCCAGGTCTCTGATCTGTTTATCATCAACAACTTTTGTTACCAAAGAGCTGCCAACTGCCTAAAACTCACACTAGGTTTGAGGAGATAAGTGTCTGGATATTGGGGGAAGCAGAGAGAGAGTGTAAGCTCAGTCTTCCCAACGGCTGTCAAGAGTAAAGTCTTAAAAGTGACCTGACATAGCAAATGAAAGAATGAAAGGTCATTATTGTAGCTGTATGCATGAGCCACAAATACACAGAAAAATATATTTAAATACAGGAAAACTTTCTATAATTGGATTTTCTGGTTGAGTACTTTCTCCCATTAAAGTCTTTCATAAATTTAATCTTTGTGCAACTTTAGTTTCCAACTGTGTTTGCAGGAGAGGTGATGGTATCCTATAGCATATAGGCCACTATCTAAGCAACACTCTTTAAAAAAAATTTTTCTTTTCCATTATGGTTTATCACAGGATATTGAATATAGTTCCCTGTGCTATACAGTAGGGCCTTGCTTTTTATCCATTCTATATGTAATAGTTGGAATCTGCTAATCCCAAACCCCCAATCCATCCCTCCCCCACCCCCCTCCCCCTTGGCAAATACAGGTCTGTTCTCTATGTCTGTGAGTCTGTTTCTGTTTCATAGATAAGTTCATTTGTGTCATATTTTAGATTCCACATATAAGTGATATCATGATATTTGTGTTTCTCTGTCTGACTTACTTCACTTAGTATGATAATCTCAAGGTCTGTCTATGTTGCTGCAAATGACATTATTTCATTATTTTTTATGGCTGAGTAGTATTCCATTGTGTATATATACCACATCTTCTTTATCCATTCCTCTGTTGATGGACATTTAGGTTGCTTCCATGTCCTGGCTATTGTAAATACTGCTGTATTGAACATTGGGGTGCATGTATCTTTTTTTTTTTTTTTAAATATCTACTTCATGTAGATGTTTTTATTTATTTATTTATTTATGTCTGTGTTGGGTTTCGTTTCTGTGTGAGGGCTTTCTCTAGTTGTGGCAAGTGGGGGCCACTCTTCATCACGGTGCGCGGGCCTCTTACTATCGTGGCCTGTCTTGTTGCAGAGCACAAGCTCCAGACGCGCAGGCTCAGTAATTGTGGCTCACGGGCCCAGTTGCTCCGCGGCATGTGGGATCTTCCCAGACCAGGGCTCGAACCCGTGTTGCCTGCATTAGCAGGCAGATTCTCAACCACTGCACCACCAGGGAAGCCCTGCATGTATCTTTTTGAATTATGATTTTCTCCAGATATATGCCCAGGAGTGGGGTTGCTGGATCATATGATAGCTCTCTTTTTAATTTTTTAAAGAACCTCCATACTGTTTTCCATAGCGGCTGTACCAATTTACATTTCCACCAAAAGTGTAAGAGGGTTCCTTTTTCTCCACACCACCTCCAGCATTTATTCTTTGTAGACTTTTTAATGATTGCCATTCCCATCAGTGTGAGGTAATACCTCACTGTGGGTTTGAGTTGCATTTCTCTAATAATTAGTGATGTGGAACATCTTTTCATGTAAGCAACACTCTTTTTAACCTAAACCTATGGTCTCTAATGACCCCTATTGATGCAGCCTAACCTAATGTCAAGCCCAGGCTCCTCTCCTGGTAGACATGTTTCCTACTGTCCACTGGTCAGCTGGAAGAAGCTCAAGGTCTACATGGTCCATACTGACCACATTCTTCACACCTTTCCTCATCAACTCACCACCAGCTCTTCCTCAATCTCAGCTGAGATGAACAGCTTCTGCCTAGTCAGAAACCTCAGAATTCAAGGTCATTTTATACTCTTCTCACCATGTCATGGTTTGTAACTTCCTAAAACTCTCTCACATCTGTCTGTACCTCACCATCCTCCCACCCAGACTGAATTAAGTGCTTTATCATGTTCTTTTTTTTTTTTTTGGTTTACTTGGTATTCTTTCTCAGCATGTGTTCAATAATATTTGATGGATGAATGAATCAAATTACTGGAGGGTCTCATTCGCTGATTCAAAATGTGGAGTCTGCCTCCTCTCCTGCCTGGGCCTTCTGCCTACATGGAAGAAACATCAAGTGCTACAACTGCTCACATAACTCATAATTCCCATGGGGAACTTACTGAGGGTGTCATTATGGGTGTGTCTTCTCCAGGTCCAAACACCATCTCATCTTGGAGGTGGGTATGCTCTCAACTGATCGCTCCATGATACTTCCTGCATCAGGCCCCACACATCTCCATCAGTTTAGTAAGGAAGGGTGCCATCTCCAAGGGTTTTCCATTCACCCTGTAAATGTCTGCACCTTGGGCCAATCCTTTATCTCAGACAGTATCTAGTGGCAATGTAGGCCAGCCATCATAGCACAGGACACTTGCCTCTGGTGTTCCAAGAACTCAGAAACCCCAGGAAGCAGTGTGAGAAAGGGACACCATCTGGACAGTTTTTCAAAGCATGTCCACACCCAGCTCTTTAGCTGCAGAGGCTGAAGAGATTAATCCCATGGCTTTCCCCTTCCAATTTCACCCTCCTTGCAGCTGCACACTCCCTTCCACAGCTCATGGGTATTCCTGGCCTATCTCAGCTGTCTGTCCCTAGTGACCCACCCCACTCACTCACATGGCCCCAACCTCTATGGAGGATTGCCCTGCACTCAGGGGGAAAGTCCCCAGCCTCCAGCAGGCATCACAACAGCTCCCAGCCCAGCCCTGAAACACTGGCAAGGGTTCAAGGACCACTAGTATAGTCAGGAGATGAAGCTCCCCTGAATGATGCAGGGACTCAGGTGTACTTTTCCTGACAGAGGTAAGGGGACTCTAAGGTTAGGGTGGGCTCTCTGGCGTGCCTGTGGTCCATTCATCCAATAGACCTGACCACTCAGACCACCCTGCGACTTCTAGCTTGGGAGGGTCCAGAGATTTCCCCAGCCTATTCACGTTCCTTGTCCTGTATCCTTTCCCCTCCCCAACTTCTCTCCTTCGGGGTCCTTTTCCCCCTGCACTGAACTCCGGATTCAGGGCCCTGGCTGTCAGCCTGCCTGGAGCTCTCTGGACTTGGCTTTGCACGTGGTGTCTCTCACGGACTCTGGCAATTGCTTTCCCCATGATGCTCTCAATGCCCCTCCCTGGCAGAGGGTGTCCTGTCTGGTCCCCTTCCCCGGTTCCTAGCCATTCCTAGCCAATCGTTCCTTCCCAAAGTAAAGGGGAAATGCCTGCTGATATCTCACAGTCTTAATCATTTGTGATGCTTATAAGAATGTGAATTGGTATAGTACCTTTGGAATAAAATTTCAGAAATATTTATAAAATATTAAACTATTCACACCCTTTTCACACTAACCCAATCTTTAAGTTAGTATGTATACCTTACCAGAAGACATCCATGTTTACCCAAGAATTCAGAGGTGTTGATTTCATTTTATTAATCATATAAGAAATTGTTTAATTATGGTTCAGGCACACTTTAGCATTTCAGGGGGTAGTTTCAAAAGTGACGTAGAGCTGTATGTGCTGTCAGGGGAAGATCCCGCATCCTTTTAATTCAGTGAAAAAGTCTAGTGGCAGATCAATATGTACAACATTATATATGCATGTCAAATAAAACCGATATGTTTTTATAGTATATATATCTATGAAAAAGCCCATAGGCCACTTTAAAGCTGTGTCCGTTAAAGTTACTGCAACCTGATGCAACAGGCAAACCCTGACGCTTGAAAGGCTAACACAAGAACAGTGTGGTTTTGTGCAGGTAAATTCTTGTGTGGTTTGGCAGGGGCCCTTAGCTCTAGGGACCCAGGGATCCAGGCTGCTTCCATCTTGTGGTGTCAGCACCTCGACACGGGGTCACCATGTTTGCTGGTGAATCCAGGGAGAGGGCAGGGAAGTGGCATGCTGGTTCTCAAGTGCCTGCATGTGACAGACAATGCTTCTGCTAGTATCTCAGTGGCAAACGGTCATCACATGACCCTTCCTAACTATAAGTGGACTGGCAGGAAGGAGAGCAAGACAAGATGTGGACGGGCATTGGAGCCTCTCCCACACACCGTTACGAAGTAGATGCTCAACAAAAACCAACTATTTTGATTTGCCGTCTTCATTGCTTGGAGGAGTTTCTGAGGTCACATTTGCCTTGAAATTCTCTGAAATTTTCAAGCATCTACTATGTGACAGATGCTTTCAACTACAGGATCACATCTAATTGTCAAATGATTCTGTAAATCTCAGCAGGGAGAATTCACTTCGTTCACTCAATGGCCCTTTACAGAACTTTTTGCAACAATCTCTGTAATTTCATTAAGCCGAGAATGTTCCCCTTCCATCTGACGCAAGCTCACAATCCTATCCCTCCACGTGACTGAACTTGCCTGAGCCCCTGCACAGGTGCCATTAGGCACACTGCTTGTACCAGGCAAGAGACAGTGGGAGGATGGTTAATTACTTTCACTTTTTAAAATCAAAGGTAGCATGTCCACTGAGGAAGCATTTTTCACCTCCTAGGAGTATTCTAAAGTTTTAGAAATTCAGCCTTAGTGGATGTTTGTTTCATGGTCTTTCCTCATCTAGCATTTATGAGGGAGATGCTATGGACTCAACAGTGTCCCCCAACAGTCATATGTTGAGGGCTAACGCCCAATGTGATGTATTTGGAGATGGAGCCTTTGGGAAGTAATGAGGTCTAGATGAGGTCATGAGAGTGGGACCCTCAGTATAAGATCAGTGCCCCTATACAAAGCGACACCACAGACCTTGCTTCTTCTGTCTATCCGTCTGCCATGTGAGGATGTAGTGAGAATGTGGCCATCCACAAGCCAGGTAGAGAGGTCACACAAGGAACCGACCATGCTGGCATCTTGATCTCTGGCTTCCCAGGCTCCAGAACTGTAAGAAGTAAATGCCTGTTGCTTCAGCTACACACAGTCTGTAGTATTCTGTTATGGCAGCCTGAGCAGGCTAATACAGGAGGCTTTGGGTTTTAATCACCTAGGTAAGCTGATTCATCCGTTTATGTGTTCAGTGGGCAGTTTCAAAGAAAATACGCCATTAAAATCTTACTGTAAATATCAGGTATTTTCAAAAATTCTCTCTCTAGCTTCAGGGTTATATCCCAAGAACTGTTAGATTATGGGCCAAATCACACTCTACTCACCAGTTCATTTGGAAAACATATTGAGAGCATATTGAAGATGCCCAGTAGGATGACCAAACATCGAAAAGTCACTGTGCAAATTCGAAGGGATTTTTGCCATCAGAGGGGTTCCATGGTGAGGGACAAACAGTCAGGGGACTTCTGCAAGGCCAGTTAGGGGAGGGTAGGCGATTCTGGGCAGTTTCACTGGGAGCAGGGTGCAGCCTTCACAAGGGGCAGCAGTGATGAGCTGGTCAGCAGGTCAGGTCCCAGAGTTGGACAGGAGGGCACATGTGGGAAGACCAGGGACAGAGTGCTGTCACGTGGGAAGTTTCTGGGACTGGACAGAAATGCCAGCACCTCAGCTCTCAAAGACGCTGGGACTCGGGCAAGAGGACCCCAGGTTAATAAATCTCACAGACAGCACTAACGTCATGTTTGATTCTCCTTGGCACCTTCCTTTCTTGGGCCTGCTTTTTGTCAACTGAAAGACACCGTGTGACACTGAGAAGAGAAATGAATCGCCAGTCAGAAGGTCAGCCACAGGCTGGGGTGGGTGGGAACAGTGTGGGCTCGAGAGGAATTCAGACCAGGGCTCTAGTCCCCACCCCGTCACTTACGAGCACGTGATCCTGGGAAGATTCCCAAGCCCCATGGCCTCAGGTTTGTCATCTGTGAAGCAAGTGGCTGTGATGAGCCCTGTCTTGTAGGGTTTCAGGGATGTGTGTAAAGCACCTCACAAGGCCTGGTCTAACCTTTATGATTAGCAGTTATTTGTATTAGTATTTGGACCTCAGATCCCACAACTCTCGGCTCTGGGAATTTTTCACAATTTTTTTTTTCCTTCTGTACGTGGGCCTCTCACTGTTGTGGCCTCTCCCGTTGCGGAGCACAGGCTCCGGACGTGCAGGCTCAGCGGCCATGGCTCATGGGCCCAGCCGCTCCGCGGCATGTGGGATCTTCCCGGACCAGGGCACGAACCCGTGTCCCCTGCATCGGCAGGCGGACTCTCAACCACTGCGCCACCAGGGAAGCCCTCTGGGAATTTTTGTTGTTGCTGTTGTCTAGGATATCTCAGACAGCATGCAACACAATAGGACAGGGAGTACTAATTCAGCAGGAAACTTTGCTTTGTTAATAAAACTCAGCACAATCTCCTTCCTAGAGGATCTACTATTTAATTCGGGTGTGGAGGAGACTTCCCCAGCAGGATGCAACCCAAAGCTCCTAGAATTTATGTCAAGAACCAACTCTTTCCCTCCCTCCAAGCTCCTCTTCCATCCAAACCATGATTTTCATTCATTCCACCTCCACTAAAAATCTATACACTGCTTAGAGTTGTCCAAAATACTCTTAAGATTACCTAATAATAATGTCATTTTAATGTCATGGGCTCTGGTTCTCACAGACCAGGGAAAAGAGTGCCTGTCCATGGACTTCTGGGCATCACTCCCAAGGAGTGTGACCACACTTCTCCAGAAATCCTTGCAGATGGTGGGTATAAAACAACTACTTCTTCATTGTGGTCAAGTGCAATGAGACAAGAGCCAGGATACATTCCTTCCTGCCCCAAGATGAGATTTCTCTCAGGTTTATCCATGATCCAAAAGGACATCTCACAGCAAAGTCCCGTTTCAGACTCTCCTCTCACACTCAAAACACAATGTCTGCATGTCTGATGGCTGCCACCACCCAGCTTCATCACCGTCACCACCCACAGAAGGAACCCCCGCTTCCCAAAGCCCCAAACTGCCCTGGATTGGGGCACTTAACACTCCAGGGCTCGCTCCTGGAGCCCCACTGCCTCGTCCCATGTTGACTTGTTCTTTGGGACTTAGGGGACATCTCACCATCTTCCTCATGTGACTGCAGCTCCTAGACCATCACTCTAGGTGTGGGTGTGTCCTGCTTTTCCTAGTGTCCCCACTACAAACATAGGGCCTTCCAGAGAGCACAGACTCCTTGAATGTTTGTGGAAATAATAAGCCAGTGAGCAGGAGTCTTACGTAGATCAATTTTCTCCAACTTTCTTAAATAAGCCAAACAAATTCAGGTTATACACATATATTTTAATTTTACAAAATGACAGAAGAAAAGGGATAAGAAGCCAAGAATTAATTTTTGTTTCTCTATTTCTTGACCTCATTAATTGTGCTGCTAATTACTTTCACATTTCAAAGTAAATTCCTATTCCAATGCTGTGTTATCTAGTTTGAGATCACAAACTATGATGGAAGGTTTCCCAATTGGTTTTACAAATAGCAAAATTCAGTCTTGAATTGGATAAGTACAAATATATGTGATCAATACTATTCACAATCTTAGAAAATGAAGCTTATTAAATAATACTACTAATATGCAGAAAACTGGTGCATTTGTATACACTAACAACAAAGTATCAGAAAGAGAAATTAAGGAAACTATCTCATTTACCATTGCATCAAAAGTGTAGAATACCTAGGAATAAACCTACCTAAGGGGCCAAAAGACCTGTACACTGAAAACTATGACAGTAATGAAAGAAACTGAAGACAACACAAACAGATGGAAAGATACATTGCATTCTTGAAATGGAAGCATCAATATTGTTAAAATGACCATACTACTCATTTCAACCTACAGAACTGCAATCAATGCAATTCCTATGAAAATAACAATGCCCAGGGTTTCCAGGGCTGACAGTTGGGTCAGGCCAGATGTCTGTGGGCCCCTGTTTGCTCCGGGGATTGGGCTCCCCCCAGTCCTCTCTTGGGGTCCACACCTTGACCCCTGGCAGGTCCTGGGACTCCACCCTCCGCTGCCCTGATGTTTCCCCTCAGACCAAGGTCCTCGCATCCCTAGACGCCTCCATCCCCAACCACGTGGCAGAGGTGAGAGCCTGCAACGTCCAGTCAGCCCTGCCCGGGACCTCCCAGGGCTGACAGCATGGGCGAGCTCCTCTGAGGTCCCCTCTGTTCTGGGGTCCAGGGTCCCGTCAGTCCTGCCTCAGGGTCCTCACCCTGACCCCCGCAGGACTAGGATTCTCCCCTCTGCCCACCTGAGGCCCCACCCCTCATACCAGGTCCCCACTCTTTCTGGGACCCAGATGTCAGGAAGTGCTGCAAGCGGTCCTCCTGCCCTATGACCTACCAGGGCCGACTCTGATCTGGGGCCCAGGGTCCCCTCTGTCCTCCCTCAGGGTCCTCATCCTGAGCCCCGACAGGACCTGGGATTCTCCCCTCTGCCCACCTGAGGCCCCGCCCCTTACCCCAGGTCCCCACTCTCTCTGGGACCCGGATGTCAGGAAATGCTGCCTGTGGTCATCCCGCCTAGCTGTTGCCCACAGCTGACAGCACGGATGGGTTTCTGTGGGCTCCGCTCAGTCATCCCTCAGGGGCCTTGCCGTCACTCTGGCAGCACCTGGACTCTCCCCTCTATCGATCTGAGGCCTCGTTCTTTATACCAAGTCCCCAGAGTCTCTCAGACCTGATGGGAAGTAAAGAAAGGCTGCGTGTGTTCATCCCACCCCGGGGCCTCCCAGGGCTGACGGCAGGGGCGGGAATCTGTGGGGTCCCCCTCTGTTTGGGGCCCAGCGTCTCCTCATTCCTCCCTCAGGTTCCACACCTCAACTCCCTGCAGGACCTGGGATTCTTCCCCCTGCCCTCCTTAGGCCCCGCCCTTTACACCAGGTCCCCAGTGTCTCTGAGACCCAGATGCGGAAGTCAAAACTCCTTGCCAAGTGCTCATTCCGTCCCGGGACCGCCCAGGGCTGATGGCAGGGGCAGGGATCTGTGGGGTCCCCTCTGTCTTCCTTCAGAGTCCTCAGCTGGATCTCTGGCAGGTCCTGGACGCCCCCTGTGTTGATCCGAGGCCGGACCCTCACACCAAGGCTTTCACTGTCCTGAGACCCCCAGGGGGAATCTATGGACAACACATCAGGCCCCCAAGCCCAGGGCTTCCCAGGGCTGAGATGATCCCACGGGGGTCCCTCAGCCCTCCGTTGGCTACTCACCTTCCCTCCCAGATGGTAGGGCCCATCCCCCGCCCACCTGACTTTGGTCCCCTGAGACCCAGGCCCTCCCCAGCCAGGACCCCTGAGAGGGAAGCGGGGGTCGGGGGTGGCGCTTATTCCCACAGCCCAGCCAGCGGTCTCTCAGGGCTGACAGCAGGGCCAACCTGGATGCCTTGCGGCCTCCGAGTCCCCCTCACGGTTGTACCTTGACTCCTGGTGGGGCTGGGCTCCTTCCCTCTGCCGACCTGGCCCCGGCCTCCCTGACCCAGGCCCTTCCCTGCCCCTCCCAGGGGGATCAGTGCAGTCCCATCTGGACAGCATGCCGGCGTGGGGGGGCTCCCAGGGCTGTCGGGAGGGCTGCAGATGCATCCCCCTTGGGGCCCTCAGTCCTCCTCTGGTCCTCACCTCGACTCCAGGCAGCACCTGGGCCCCTCCCTCTGCCCACCTGAGACTGTGCCCCTCAGACCGAGCCTCTGAACCCCCGAGATCCCTGAGGAGTTGGGGGCGGCGGGGGGGGATGGGCAGCCTGATAGCCCGGCCCGGGGTGCCCCAGGAGTCCCAGTACGGGTGGAGTTGCATGCTGGGGGACCCTCTGTTCCGGGCCTGCTGGACCCCTCCATCCTCACTCAGGAGGGTCCTCCTCAAACCCTGAGAGAAAGGCTGCAGTCCCAGCACAGATGCTGGAAGGGGGGCTGCCGTGCCCATGACCGTGGGGGGAGCACAGAGAACCGCACACCTTCCCCTCGGGGCTCCTCGCCAGCCAGCAGACTTCGGAAACCTGTTTTAAGAAAGGTTTAGTTTTAGCTGAAGAGGGCTGAGCAGTGGCAGGTGATTTAGGGGAACGCTTGGTTTCATGATTAGATCATATTACCTGTTAGAGTTATGTGATTGTCACTTTTTCATCCTCATTCATACTGAGTAATACATTTTACATGTCTGTGTAGTGTAGTGTGTGTCATCTATCTATCTATCTATCTATCTATCTATCTATCTACATATATATAACATGTGTGGAGAACATATGTGCTTATATACACATGCATCGACATACCACATGTATATATAGGGAACGCATCATGTATGTTCCAGTACCCACACTGAGGTCATCCACAGGGCCCTGAAGGGCACAGACACTCACACCCCGTGGGGATGCGGAGAGTCCTCCAGCCCGGCGGTCCCCGTGTTTTGAATGCAGGCTTGCCGCCTGCCTGACAGCCAGTGTGCCCGGGGAAGTGAGCCTGCAGGAGAACGTGGGGCCACCACGCCGCTGGGACAGAAGGGAGCAGAGTGGGCAGTGGAAGAAGAGAGCAGGGCCCAAGCCTGAGCATAGGAGCCGCCTTCAGAGGGCCGTGCCTCGGACCCCCACGTCCGGGACCCTTCTCCATCCTCACGCCCTCAGTCCTAGACCCTCACCCTCCTCCCTGGCCCTCGTGTCCATTTCACGAGAGATGGTGACCTGATGGGGCTGGGGAGGCCACGTGGGCAGAATCCAGTGTCAGGCTCTCATGGGCACTAATGCCTGGCTTCCCTGTGTTTTCTCCATGATGTGGCCTGAGGCGTCAGGTAGTAGGACCCCGTGGAGGACAGCTGAATCCCCCTTGACTGTTGGGGAGACAGGTCAGGCCAGTGCGGGGATGGGTCTTTGCACGCATATGATGCTTAGCTTGAATAAGAGTCCTTCTAGTGACAAGCTGATCAAATCATGGAGACTCCCTACGCCTCGATTTCTCCATCTGTAAAATGGGCCTCCTAACAGTACCAGGCAAAAGCATTGGTGTGGGTTTCCCCATGATGTGACCTGCTTGTAGAAAGCCTGGGCCAAATGAAGTGGTCGGTGGCTGTAGCTCTTGTTACTGAGTGTGTAAGAAGGATGCGCCCTCCCCCATGTTGTGAGGATTCCCGACCAGTGCACGTCTTGGGATCCCCGCGTACGTGGATTAGCGCAGTTTTTCTTTTCTCGTGAACATTTGTTGTCAGAATGCTTGGGCTCGCCTTCCTCGTCTTCTCGCTTGTCCCCGTTCAAGATGAGGCGGTTGATCTGAGGTGTCGCCTCCATTGGAACACGGGTGTTTGCAGCTTTAGGTCCCAAGTGCCTCTTTGGCCCCGTGCCATAAGTCCTGGGGGCTTTGGTATGTGTTTTCTTCATTTCAAAGTATTTTCTAGTTTCCCTTGTGATGTCTTGTATGTTCCCTGGGCTATTGTTATGGACTGAACTGCGTCCCCCCAAAATTTGCATGTTGAAGCCCTTTTGTTTGTATCCCCTTAAGTTTACTGAGGGATGCTGTGTGGCCTGACGCGTGGAGTACCCTGGAGAACGTTCTAGGTACGCTTGACGAGCACGTGTCTACTCTGTTCGAGCACGTGTCTACTCTGTTCTTGGGGCTAATAGTCTACACATGTCATGAGACCTAGTCTTTGTACAGTGCTGTTCAAATCTGTGATTCCCGTACTGCGGTGCTGTCTGGTCGCTGTACCCATAATGAAAGCAGGCTGTGTTAGTCTGCTTAGAGCTGCCATAGCAAAGTCCCACAGAGGGGGTGGCTAAAACTACAGAAATGTACTGGGTCCCAGTCCTGGTGGCTAGAAGTCCAACCTCAACTTGCTGGAAAGTGCAGTTTCAGGTGAGGGAAGGCGTCTGTTCCTGGCTCGCAGACAGCTGGTTTTCTCTTGGTCCCTCACTTGGCTGCTTCTCTGAACAGGTTGTGGGGGAGAAGGGAGGCAGGGAGAGAGAGTGGTGGGGGAGGGAGAGAGAGAGAGAGAAAGAGGGAGGGAGGGAGAGAAAGGGGGAGAGACAAAGGAGGGAAGGAGGGAGGGAGGGAGAGAGGGGGAGGGAGGGAGAGAGTGAAAGGGAGAAAGAGGGAGCGAGGGAGAGAGAGAAAGAGGGAGGGAGAGAGGGAGGGAAAGAGACAGGGAGGGAAGGAGGGAGGGAGGGAGAGAGAGAGAGAAAGAGGCAGGGAGGGAGGGAGAGAAAGGGGCAGAGACAAAGGGAGGAAAGGAGGGAGGGAGGGAGAGAGGGGGAGGGAAGGGTAGGGGAGAGAGAGAGAGAGAGAGAGAGAGAGAGAGAGAGAGACACACACACACACACACACACAGGAGGGAGGGAGGAATTGAAAGCAAGAGAGAGAGGGACAGAGGGAAGGAGAGAGAGAAGGGGAATGAGGGAGGGAGAGAGGCGGTAGGGAGTGAAGGAGAGAGGAGAGAGAGAGAGAGAGAGAGAGATGGAGGGAGTGATAGAGGGGAAGGGAGGAAGGGAGAGAGAGAGAGGGGAAGGGGGAGGGAAGGAGGGCAGGAGAGAAGAGGGGGAGGGAGGGAGAGACAGGGAAGGGAGAGAGAGATAAGGAGCAGGGAAGGAGGGAGAGAGGGGGAGGGAGGGAGAGAGATAAAGGGAGGGGGGCGAGGGAGGGAAAGAGAGAGGGGGAGGAAGGTAGGGGCAGAGAGAGGGAGAGAGAGAGGGAGCGGGGAGAGAGGGGGCAGAGGGGGAGGGAGGGATGGAGAGAGAGAGGGACGGAGGGACAGAAACGGAGGGAGAGAGAGGGAGGGAGGTTGGGAGGGTGGAAGAGAGGCTGAGGGAGGGAGGGAGGGAGATCTTCGGTGTCTCTTCCTCTTTGCCAAAGGACACCGCTCTTGTCGGACTAGGGTCCCACCCTTGTGACCTCATTTAACCTTACTGACTTCCCCAAGGGTGCTATCTCCAAATACATGCACCTTGGGATTAGCACTGCAACAGGTGGACTTAATGGTTGGGGTGGGAGCCGGGGGATCCATTTGAATCCATCACAGGGGGGACCGAAGTCTCCCACTTCTACTGTAGACCGGTTTCTTCCGTCCCTTCTGTCCATTTTTGCATCGTTCATTTGGGGCACTGCTGTTGGGCTGCTCAAGAGACCCCCCTGACGTGCACTAGCTGTTGCATTGTGACAGACGGGAGCGGCAGATGGGACCACCCCTCACCCGGGCAGACCCGGGGCTCCTCTGGCTGCTGGTGCTTGGATCATTCCTGGTACCTTGGGTCTACTTCCCCTCCTCCCCCAACCCACCTATTTTTTCTTTTCTGTGTTTCTGGCCACCCCACAAGTCTTGGGGGATCTTAGATCCCCGACCAGGGATTGAACCCGGGCCACCGCAGTGAAAGCATGGAGTCCTAACCCCTGGAACTCTAGGCAATTCCCACTCCCCGCCCGCTCCTTAGCAGTGTTTGGGAGGGGATGTCGCCCTATCGCTGTGACAGCCACAGAGTCCTGGCCAGGTCCCCCAGCCCATCCCCCACACGTGGAGGCAGCAACTGTGAGCTGGGGGTGCGCCCTGGCCTTCAGTGCTCTGTACACACCACTGGGCGCTGACCACAAGGACTCGCGGTATAAGCTCGACACCCCAGCCCCCAGAGGGTGGTGGAGCACGGCGCCCTTGAAGTGTTTAGCTCAAAAGGCAAGGAAAAGAGAACCAGGAAAATGTCTCCAGACGCAGGACCCGCAGTGAAAAGCAAACCTCAATCCTGCTGTCCAGACACCAGAGAGCACCCCCAAACTGAACACCCGCAGGCCCCTGCCAGGGACCGTCACCTCCACACCTGTGTGTCTCAGGACAGTAAGGGCTCTTTTCAGGCCTCTGACCAGGGGAGGCCTGAGCTCTTCTCATCTGTCAAATCGAGACCCTGCTGGACACGATGCCCCCGCAACTGTGAAGCCGCGGGTGCCAGGGCCTTCCTTGTGCTTGTCCAGCCCTTCAAGGGTCTTTCTAGTGGGTGGGCACAGGGCGTCTGAGGGGCTTCTCCAGGTGTCTGCTAGGTGCCCGCACTGGGCCGGGGGTGGGCTGTCACCTGTCATCGTTTCCTGCTGAGGGGACTCAACTGCTCAGCCACGCCCAGGACGGAGGCGCCAAACACGTGTTGGGTGGAACATCGCTCTCATGTCCCCGTGCTCTTTACTGCCCTGCAAGGTTCTGGCCGCGTTACCACCTCCGTGTGTCTGCAGGGTCTGCCTGGTCAGGGTCCTCTGTGGGCCTGCCTGGAGGGGTCGGGTATTCCAGGAAAGAGCGAGAGCCCATGCAGCAGCAGCAAAGGGGCTCAGGGGCCGACGGATCAAGGTCAGGGAGGCGGCAGGCCTGGCGGCCACCTCGGGCATCCAGGGTGCGCAAGAGGCAGCAGCGCGGCCCCCGGGAGCTGCGCGGGGGGGGAAGGCTGAGGACTTGGGGGGGTGCGGCGGCCAGGCCCGGCACGGGCCAGGGAGGACTCATCTGGGCGGGAGGCCAGGAGCAGCAGAGCCAGGGGACCTCGGCTGGCTGGGCCACCTCTGCCAGGACAGGGACTAGAGGGACCAGAACCTGCGCGTTGGGATCCGGCGTGGGGGGCTCGGCTGCTGTCCAAGGAGGGGCCGGAGCGACAGAGTCAGTCCCGGCCAGGGCGGAGGCATGGTCGAGTTGCGGGTAGCTCGGGGTCCCCTGGATGTGCTCAGGATACGGTGGGAGGCCGTCCTGCGGCTCCGCGGCGCTGGGCGCCGGGAGGTGCCCCGGGGCTGCCGGCTCGCCGTCCACCTGCCCGGATGCTGGTTTAGTGTGTACTCTCGGCTTCATCCTCACCAGGAGGTGCGGGCAGTCTCTCTGAAACAGGGGACTGTGGTAGAAGTGTAACTGAGGTCGCGGTTGAGAGAGAAAAGGAAACCCCGAGTCACAAAAGAGTTGCTCGCAAGCAGCAGCCGCCTGGCTGGGCCCCTGGGCGCCCTCCCCCAGCCGACCCAAGGCCTCTTTGGAGAAAGCGGGACCCGGTCCCAGCAGGACGCTGTGCCCCAGCTTTGACATCCCCGAGACTCGCTCACTCACCATCGCCTTTCGCCCTTGGAAAATGACTGAAAATGGCCCCTTAGGACGAGTACAAGGCCCACGAAATGGGACGTGGCGTTTGCAGGTACGAGACTGCAACAAGGTTCGGTAGCTTTCTAAGGAAGTGTCCGAATCGCCCCCTGGCCAGCACCTCCAGGGGCCAGACCGGGGACGCTGACTGCTTCCCAGGAAAGGACCTGCGCCCCCACTCAAGTGATGCTCTGGAGCTATGGGAGTCAAGGGGGCACACAGACCTCCCCCCTCCCCCCGGCGGGCCACTGTCCCCGAGCAGGACGGGAAAGGCCAGCGTTGCAGCAGTGTCCTCTTGTCCCCCGCTGTGACTGCGTGTCAGGCACGAGCGGCACTGCCCACGTGTCAGGAGTACAGGATGACGCCTTGCCCGCGTGTGCTGTGAAATGATCACCACAGGGGGTCCAGTTCACACGCATCACCTCACACAGACACACCAAAGGGAAAAGGAGGAGGGAGAGAAGTGACGTCCTTGTGCTGAGAACGCTTCGGGTCCCCCCCATAACAACGTCCCAACACAGCTCGCGGCACTGCCAGCTCCGGCCGTCACGCTGGTCCCCAAGTACCACCTTTAAAGGAAGCTCTCCCGACACGCCTGCCGCCGTCCCAGGCGGCCCCGAGGTTGGCACCCGCCCACCCCCGGGCCCAGTGGCTCAGCCCCTGGAGAGGGCTCCTCCCCCGCCGTCCCCCGCCCTCCTTACCTCGCTCAGGACGTGGGCGGGCCGCTCCTTCGTGGACAGGTTGGTCATGCAGAGGGACGTGTGCATGTCCTGGTACACTTTGCTGAATCCATAGCAGTTAAGCTGGCGGATGAAGCTCTCCACACGTTCTGTCTTGAACACCTTGTCTAGGCCGTCCCTGTCCAAAACCTCCTTTTGAAACAGCGGCCTGTTGACGCCTATGCAAGTCCCGTCTTCATTCCACCCAATGGATGCAAAGCGACTGCTGTGGACGATCGTCCACAGCTTCCTGGGAAAGGGGTGGAAGAGCAGGCTGCCTTCCCACACGGCCTCGCAGGCGGTGCGAGGCCTTTTCAACAAAGGCTCTTCCGTCAAATCCTGGAAAGCAGCTTCTCCAGGCAGCAGCCTGAGGTCGGGGTGCCCCGCGGGCACGGGCTGGTCCAGGGCGAGGGACTGGGGGGTGCAGCTCCCTGAGCCGAGGGCCGGAGCCGCTGTGTCGGGAGGAAGAGGCGCCTCGCCGAAGCCGGGCGCCCTGCCCGCGGCGGGGCCCTTCTCGTCCGCAGCCATGCGGAGCGCGGCGTGTCCCTCCGCCACGTAAACGGGACAGTGCAGCGCGGCCGGCAGCACCCTGGGCTCACACTCCCGCTCAGCCCCTCACAGAAGTGCTCCGGTTGCTCGGGGGTGACAGCACAGCCCAGCCAGGAAGTGACATCATAAAGGGCAGGCCCGTCAGCATGTCAGCCTCCTGCTTCACGCCCGTCATCGCAGGGGGCACGAAGACACTCGTGCACGGGTGCAGAGCCACAGGCCGAGCGCTCGTGCAAACCGGGCACGGCCTTCTGGTCCCGGAGCCCCCGGGCCAGGCAGATGTGCACGGACCCACGTGTGACCCACGAGGTCAGAAGTCCTCCTGTGTGTCCCCTGGCCTTCCGGGCCGTGCACAGCACCCATGATTTCAAGCACGAGCATCGCCCGAGACGCGGCCCACGGTCAAGGTCGCTAAAACTTTACGATTCACCTTCACCTATGAACTGGAAGAAAAACCCTCACAATGTCTGGGGCTGCAAAGTGCCTACCTTATCCTCTCCCTGGAGAGGTGTCCCATGGGTGCTGAGCAGGAATCGGACTCTGGACCCCCGCCCTCACCCGCAGCAGCCCTTTCCCTCCATTGCCCACAGCAGAGGCCAGACTCAGATGAAACGTTCAGGGAAATTTATTAAACAGAAACATTGACTGAAACCATTGAACAGAGGGCATAACAACACACAGAGGAACTTCTAACGGCCACCGGAGCTCACGGGTCCCGCCCCACCCCAGGGTCCTCGAAAAGGTGCCTCCGCTACACCCCACCCGGCGGCCCTCCATCTCCCCACAGTCTCCCTTCCTGAGGGCCCCGCGGGTGGCCTCTCGCCAGGAAGATGGGCGCCGGCCATGCCCGCTCCCCCCAGGGCAGACTCTCCATTTCTGGCCCACATGCCCGGGGCCTGGCCCTGCCCTATGGCGGGCACAGGGCAGCCCCACAGCAGGGCGCACGCCACCGAGCCGGGGACGTGGAGTCCCGAGGAACAACGGGGTGGCCCAGCAGAACACAAGCCCTGGGGGGCCTCCTGCAGACCTCCTGCAGCCCCGGTCAAGGTCTTCCTTCCCAAGGTCCCGGGGAGGAGCCCAGGTCCTGGGGTGGGCGCTGGCTGTGACCTCGTCCATCCTGTCCTTCCTGCCGGCTCCTGAGACTGGGCTTCCTGTCTCGGCGCCGGGACCGGGGCGGGGTGGACTGCTCAGAGGAGAACACATGCACCTTACCACAACAACAGGCAGCGCTGGGCCTGAATCTATGCCCAGAAAGCACACGTTGAGCTCACGACACCGGCCCACAGAGACCAGAGCCTTGGCTGGCTCGTGGCGCACCTCAGGGCTCTGCGGGGGGACGATGGCTAGGGTGTGTGTGTTGGGGGGAGGGGAGCGGGGGCTGGGGGTTCCTTGACACCTGGGTCCCTCTGGGGCCTACAGGGACACATTTGGGCTTGCCAGTACAGGGAGCAACCTGCCCCAGGGGATGATGAATAGGGGACCCTCTCAGGAGGGAGGCCCAGGCACCTGGAGTGGCCCCTAATATGGGGCCAGTAGGCTGCCAGGCCTGGCCTCCCCCTGCCTCCAAGCCTGGGGGCCCCGGGACCTGCTGAGCCTACTGGCCTGAGGTGCACCCCGGGGGGCTCATCTCTGCAGCCCCGTCCTCATTTCCCGGCTCTTCTGGGATGGGCTTGAGCCCCTCCTCGGGGGTCTCCTCGGCCTCCTGGCCTCCTGCCTGGGCGAGGCCCTCTGGCTCCCAGCCAGGACCTCCTGGGGCCACCGGGGAAGCACTGCCCATCCGGCCAGGCATGGGGACCCCGGGGGCATCTGAGGGTCCTGCCTGACCTAGGCCCGCAGGGGCGGCAGCACTTCCATCTTCCTGAGTGGCCGCGGACGCCTTGCTGGTCTCCCCAGGGCCAGGGGCTGCCCTGGCGGCACCATGGTCTTCAGGGGCCGCCTCGCCAGCCTTGGCAGTGCCGGCAACTGCCGCACTGGCCTCCTCACGTGCCGGGTGGTCCTCGGCGCTCCCTTCCTTGGAACGGGCGGCCTGGGCGGTGGTATCTTCACCATGTGCAGTGGTGCCTGCGGTGATGGCCTCATGGGCCGGGGCGGCCTGGGCGGCTGCTGCCAGGACTGCAACGTCCACACGGGCCTCTTCCTGCCCTGGGAAGTGCTCCCTGCTAGCCGGGTCGGCGTCCCAGGCCTCGGTCCTCTGGATGAGCCGCAGCATCCCCGCAAAGCCGGGAGGCCTCCTCATCAGCCGCCTCCTCCTCAGCGTGTCCCGGAGCGTGTCGTTCAGCCGGGCCCGCGTCAGCACCTGCCGGGCGCGCGCCTGGTCCGCCATGGCCGGGTGGATGGCCCCCTTCTCCAGGGCCGACTGCAGCAGGCCTTCCAGGCGCATCACGTACGCAGAGAGAGTCTCCTGGGGCCGCTGGGCACAGGTCACGAACTTCAGCCGAGCACTCCCCCGGGGGTCCTTGTTCCCAAACACCTGCACCAGCGCGGCCAGGCAGTCCTGGGCAGCCAGCTCGGGATCTTCCGCCAGGAGGCCGCGCAGGAGGTCCAGCGCGGGGCCGCGCAAGCTCTCCACCAGCCTCCTCCTCCTCTCCCTCTCAGACACGTGGCGCCACAGGTGCAGCGTGTGGCTGGCCTGCTCCAGCCAGCTCTCAGAGGACCCTTCCCCGTGGCCCGGCTCTTCCATCCCAGAGAAGGTTCCCAGCTCCTGGTAGCCCATGCTGTCCAGCACGGGCTGCGAGGCCTGCCTCCACTGCTGGGTCCCGGGCCCTGCCTCACCCATGGCGCCTGCCACTGTCACAACTGCTTCCTCAGGCGCAGCCATTGCCCCGCCCGTGGGTCCTGCCATACTCAGAAGTCCTGCCACGCCTGCAACATTTCTGTAACCTGCAGCTCCTTCCTCATCTGACTCAGCTCCTGCTTCACCTTCAGCTCCTGCTTGACCCTCAGCTCCTGCTTGACCCTCAGCTCCTTCCGCACCTGCAGCTCCTTCCTCACCTGCAGCTCCCTTCTCACCTGCAGCTCCCTCCTCACCTTCAGCTCCCTCCTCACCTGTAGCTCCTTCCTCATCTGACTCAGCTCCTGCTTCACCTTCAGCTCCTGCTTGACCCTCAGATCTTTCCCCACCTGCAGCTCCTGCCTCACCTGAGGCTCCCTCCTCACCTGAAGCTCCTTCCTCACCTGCATCTCCTGCCTCACCTACAGCTCCCTCCTCACCTGCATCTCCTGCCTCACCTTCAGCCCCCTCCTCACCTGCAGCTCCCTCCTCACCTGCACCTCCCTCACCTTCAGCTCCCTCCTCACCTTCAGCTCCCTCCTCACCTGCAGCTCCTACCTCACCTTCAGCTCCCTCCTCACCTGCAGCTCCCTCCTCACCTGCAGCTCCCTCCTCACCTGCAGCTCCCTTCTCACCTGCACCTTCTTCCTCACCTTCAGCTCCCTCCTCACCTAAAGCTCCTGCCTCACCTTCAGCTCCCTCCTCACCTGCAGCTCCTACCTCACCTTCAGCTCCCTCCTCACCTGCAGCTCCCTCCTCACCTTCAGCTCCCTCCTCACCTGCAGCTCCCTTCTCACCTGCACCTTCTTCCTCACCTTCAGCTCCCTCCTCACCTAAAGCTCCTGCCTCACCTTCAGCTCCCTCCTCACCTGCAGCTCCCTTCTCACCTGCACCTCCCTCCTCACCTTCAGCTCCCTCCTCACCTAAAGCTCCTGCCTCACCTTCAGCTCCCTCCTCACCTGCAGCTCCCTCCTCATCTTCAGCTCCCTCCTCACCTAAGGCTTCCTCCTCACCTGTGTCTCCCTCCATACCTGCGACTCCCGCCTCCCCTGCAGCCTCCTCCTCCCCTGCAGTTCCTGAGTGACCTGCAGTTCCTGCCTCACCCGCCCTGCCAACCACTGCTTGTCCCTGGGGCTGCGCAGGGCAATTGGGTCTATCCTGTGAATCAGCATCAGGGGCCTGGGGCAGGCAGACCACAGTCCAGGGCCCTCCCTTGCCTGGTATTTGCCGGGGGAGCAAGCTTCGATTTAAACACTCAGCAAACTCGACCAGGGCAACACTCGACCCCAGCTCCTTTCTGTAGACCTTGCCCAGCACTCGGTACCTGCCCAGGGAACGCAGGGCAGCCTGCACAGCCTCCTGGAATTCCTGGTCTTTGCAGTCATCTGGGATTCCCAGGATGAGCAGAGATCGCTGGGCGTTCACGCCCATCGACCTGCACCAGTCCCGCAATACCGCCAGAGCCATCGCCATCTTCGAGGACCTGAGGGTGGGGGGAAGCGATCAAACAGGTGTGCACAGGCTGTTGAAGTGTGGGAATCGGCCTGTGGGTGCAAAGAGGAGAGAATCATGTTTGTGCCACACAGCCCACCCTAGTGCCCCTCACAGCAGCAGCCTGGAGCACCTCCCTGCCCTGTTTGGTTTGTTTGACTTTAGGAAACTTTTTTTTATAAATTACATTTATTTACAAGATAGAAGGCTAGGGACTTCCCTGGTGGCGCAGTGGTTAAGAATCCACCTGCCAGTGCAGGGGACACAGGTTCGATCCCTGGTCCGGGAAGATCCCACAAGCCGCGGAGCAACTAACCCCACGCGCCACAACCACTGACCCAGCGCTCTAGAGCCCACGAGCCACAACTACTGAGTCCACGTGACACAACCTCTGAAGCCCACATGCCTGGAGCCCGTGCTCTGCAACAAGAGAAGCCACCGTAATGAGAGGCCTGCGCGCCGCAACGAAGAGTAGCCCCCGCTCGCTGCACCTAGAGAAAGCCCGCGCGCAGCAACAAAGACCCAACGCAGCCCAAAGTAAAAATAAAATTTAAAAATAATAACAAAAGAGCACTTGTTGCGTACGACTCAAGAAACAATAATAAAATAAAATAAAATAATTTTTTTAAAAAAGACAGATAGAAGGCTCGTCACCTTTTCTACATTTCTGGCCTCAGTTTTAGGAAGCTGCCTTTTTCCCAAGGAATTTTTCAAGTCTTCCAATTTGTTAGCATAAACATTTCCATAATGTCCCATAATATTCCCCTATATCCTCTTTGTTAATGTACATCTGATCCGTAACGTTGGCCCTCTTTCATTCCTCATATTGGGGATCAGCGTTCTTTCTATGTTTCCGTGATTCATCGTTCTAGGACTTTCTCGGTTTCCTTGCTCTTTTGAAAGAAGCGCGTGGCTTTGTTCACCGTGTCCATAATTTGCTTTCTATCACTGATTTCCTCTCTTAGCTCTCTTATTACTTCATTTTATGTTTCCTTTGCTCTTCTTCTTCTAGCATCTCTCAATGGACTGTTAGCTCACTGATTTTATGTCCTGACTCTTTTCTAACAGAAGCATTTAGAGGAATACAGTTTCCTCCTGTCGCTTTTTGCTGCCTCCCACTAATTTTGGTAAGTTGTGCTTTTTTAGTATTCACTTGGAAATATTTTCTAAGTCCCTCTGTGATTTTTCTCTTTGATCCATGGGTTTCCCAATATTTGAAGATATATTATCATTAGTACCATCAAATAAAATTCCCCCGTGATGAGAAAACTTATCATGTAAACTTGCAATACTGCTAAATTTATGGAGACTGTTTTACAACTCTGGTATGGCGTGTCCGGGTGAATGTGCAAAGCACCCTCGTAAAGAATCTGTGTACTCTGTGTGGAGGCCAGGGCCTTGCCCTGCCCACCCACCTCTGCAATTCCTGTGCCACCCGGACAGAGGCGACCTGAAGCTCTCGATGCCTCATGCAGTGGGCCAGAGCCCCTCCCTGGACCCCCACAAATCCATCTGCCATGGCCAACAGCCTCCACCAGATCACAGCAGCCCCAGCGCCTCCCCCTCTCAGCTTCACTTATGCCCCCCCCCCCCCCCCCCCGTGGCCAGGCGGCTCCTCCCCGACCCCTCGCACTACATCCCCTCCATACACCCTCCCCCACCCACCAGCTGGTGGCGCTCCGCTCTGGGCCCTGGAAGCCGGGCGCCCCGCCATGCGTAGAGGTCAGACTGCCTCTCTCACCTCCCCACACCGGGGAGTCCTCCCCCGAGCACACTCAGCGCCAGGGGCTCTCGCTTCTCGTACCCCAGACGCAGAGCCCACCCGTCTTGCCCCCGCCCACCCGGGAGCCGGAGCCCCCTAACTGCCACGAGCGTCCTCCCCCCCCACCCCACGCCCCGCCCCGGCGGGAGCTCCCCTAACGCCTACCGCACCCGCGCCCGGGAGTCCTCCCCATCGACCCCCGCCTCAGCCTTCCTCCCGCCACACGCCGCAGCCGTTAGCCCTCCCCTCCCGTCTCGGCCCCGGGGGTGGGGCCCGCCCTTCCCGTCCTCCCCACCCCCGCAGCCAGTCGTCCTCTCCTCTGGCCCCCAAAGCCGGCCCCACCCGACCAGTAGGAAGCCCTCCGCTCAGGCACCCCCCACGCTTAGCCATTAGCCCCACCCTCTGCACCCCGACTCCAGAACGCCCCCCACCAGCCACCCCGGAAGCCAGCGGTCCTCCCCTCTGACCCGCTCACTGGGGGACCCTTCCCTCAGCCCCCCTTCAGCCCGCTACCCTCCGCCGCCGCTCCCCCACTCCCAACCGAGCAGCCCGTAGCCCTCCCCCGACCTCCACTCCTTCCCAGGGCCCCCGGTACCTGCGGAGTCCAGCCCCCGGCAAAGCCCCCGCCTGTCTCCTGACTCGCTCTGACTCTCTGGATGGCTCCGGAGTCCCGCTCACGAGGGGCTGAAGAGCTCGTCTCAGCAGAGCAGCCAGGAACTGTGCCGCCGACTGTCCCAGGCACTCTGTGCGAACGCCACGTGGGCTTCCGGGTGCTCCCGGAAGCCCCAGGAAGATGAGGGAGAAAGTTCTAGACGTCTCTTTACCGAGAAACTGGTTGGATCAGAAGAGCACGTGAGGAGGCGCTCTGCTACGGAAGCAGCAGTAGCCATGCGCACTGAGGGCCTGAGGTCCCAAGGCTTGGCGCCTCCGGAAGCAAAAGACACGCCCATTGGCCTTCCACCAATAGGAAGGCCTCCTGCGAGGCTGCGGAGCTTGGGGAGCAAACTTGGCGATGCAGAGCCCGTTGTGGCAAGTACGTCCATTTGTCTTTACAGGTGGTTTTCTACTGTGATTGATAATGTCATAAACCTATTCTTATTTCTTTGGTTTGTTTTGAATTTTATTTTATGTATTTTTTTATACAGCAGGTTCTTATGAGTTACCCATTTTATACATATTAGTGTACATTTGTCAATCCCAATCTCCCAATTCATCACACCCCCCGCCCGCCCCCACCATTTTCTCACCTTGGTGCCCATATGTTTGTGCTCTACATCTGTGTCTCTATTTCTGCCCTGCAAAGCGGTTCATCTGTACCATTTATCTAGGTTCCACATATGTGCATTAATACACGATATTTGTTTCTCTCTTTCTGACTTCCTTCACTCTGTATGACAGTCTCTAGATCCATCCACATCTCTACAAATGACCCAATTTCGTTCCTTTGTACGGCTGAGTAATAAATAATAGTAATAAAGCTCTTCTTTATATGGACTGGTTTCTTGTCTAGTTGTACCACCTAGCCATCTTCTCACATGGCACAAGAGGATGAGGCAGCCGTCTGGGGCCTCTTTTATAAGGGAGGTAATCTCATTCATGAGGGCTCCCCCCTCATGGGCTAATCACTTCCCAGGGCCTGAGGGAGGACTGAGGGGAGCCTGGACCCCAGAACACAGTTGGACCTGGGAAGCCAAAGGGCGGGATGAGCACGTGCAGCACTTCCTGACATCCGGGTCTCAGAGACGCTGGGGAGGGGAGTACGGGGCGGGATCTCAGAGAGGCTAGGGAGGGGGTATAAGGGTCGGGGTGTCTGGTGGGCACGGGAGAGAATCCCAGGTCCTCCATGGAGTCAAGGTGAGGGCCCTGAGGGAGGACTGAGGGGAGCCTGGACCCCAGAACAGAGTTGGCCCTGGGAGGCCATAGGGCGGGATGAGCACGTGCAGCACTTCCTGACATCCGGGTCTCAGAGACGCTGGGGAGGGGAGTACGGGGCGGGGTCTCAGAGAGACTAGGGAGCGGGTATAAGGGTCGGGGTGTCTGGTGGGCACGGGAGAGAATCCCAGGTCCTCCGTGGAGTCAAGGTGAGGGCCCTGAGGGAGGACTGAGGGGAGCCTGGACCCCAGAACAGAGTTGGTCCTGGGAGGCCATAGGGCGGGATGAGCACGTGCAGCACTTCCTGACATCCGGGTCTCAGAGACGCTGGGGAGGGGAGTACGGGGCGGGGTCTCAGAGAGGCTAGGGAGGGGGTATAAAGGTCGGGGTGTCTGGTGAGCAAGGTAGAGAATCCCAGGTTCTCCGTGGAGTCAAGGTGAGGGCCCTGAGGGAAGACTTAACAGAGCCTGGACCGCAGAACAGAGTTGGTCCTGGGAGGCCATAGGGCGGGATGAGCACGTAGAGCAGTTCCTGACATCCGGGTCTCAGAGGCGCTGGGGAGGGGGAGCACGGGGCGGGGTCTCAGAGAGGCTGGGTAGGCGGTATAAGGGTCGGGGTGTCTGACGGGTACGGGAGAGAATCCCAGGTCCTGCGTGGAGTCAAGGTGAGGGCCCTGAGGGAAGACTGAGGGGAGCCTGGACCCCAGAACAGAGTTGGCCCTGGGAGGCCATAGGGCGGGATGAGCACGTGCAGCACTTCCTGACATCCGGGTCTCAGAGAGGCTGCGTAGGGGGAGCACGGGGCGGGGTCTCAGAGAGTCTAGGGAGGGGGTATAAGGGTCGGGGTGTCTGGTGGGCACAGAAGAGAATCCTAGGTCCTGCATGGAGTCAAGGTGAGGGCCCTGAGGGAGGACTGAGGGGAGCCTGGACCCCAGAACAGAGTTGGCCCTGGGAGGCCATAGGGCGGGATGAGCACGTGCAGCACTTCCTGACATCCGGGTCTCAGAGACGCTGCGGAGGGGGAGCACGGGGCGGGGTCTCAGAGAGGCTAGGGAGGCGGTATAAGGGTCGGGGTGTCTCGTGGGCACGGGGAGAATCCCAGGTCCTTCGTTGAGTCAAGGTGAGTGCCCTGAGGGAGGACTGAGGGGAGCCTGGACCCCAGAACAGAGTTGGCCCTGGGAGGCCATAGGGCGGGATGAGCACGTGCAGCACTTCCTGACATCCGGGTCTCAGACACCCTGGAGAGGGGGAGCACGGGGCGGGGTATCAGAGAGGCTGCAGAGGGGGTATAAGGGGCGGGGTGTCTGCTGGGCACTGCGGAGAATCGCAGGTCCTGTGTGGAGTCAAGGTGAGGGCCCTGAGGGAGCACTGAGGGCAGCCTGCAACCCAGAACTGAGTTGGCCCTGGGAGGCCACCACGTGCAACACTTCCTGACATCCGGGTGTCAGAGAAGCTGGGGACCTGGGATAAGGGGCGGGGTCTCATGAGGGCAGAGGGTAAAATGTCAGGTCCCTGGTGGACTAAGGTTAGGGCCCTTAGGCAGGACTGAGGGGACCCTGAGGGAGGACAAAAGGGACCCACCAGATCACCGCCCTTGCAGGTGGCCGTGGGAGGCCCCGGGGCGGGATGAGCACGGTAGGCCTGTCCTGACGTCCTGACGTCAGGGTCTCGGAGAGACTGGAGACCTGGTATAAGGAGCAGGGACTCACACTGGCAGACGGGACAATCCCAGGTCCTGCCCAGAGTCCAGCCTGCACGCGAGGAAGGAAGGACTGAGGACGTTAGACCCCGACACAGGGAGGGATCCTTTGCCCTTCCGCGGGGGCCTTGGAGGCGCCAGAGCGCGGTCAGCAGATGAGATGTTTCCTGACCTCTGGGTCGGGGTCCTCAGGAGGTCAGGTGTTTGGTGTGAGGGGTGAGCCTTCAGGTCCGCAGAGGGTGGACTCCCAGGACCCCGAGGGAGGACTGAGCAGACCCCCAGCCCTGGAACAGGGGCCTCGACAGAAACCTGCCCCTGTGGTCAGCGCTGGGAGGCCAGGCAGGATGTGAGGAGGAGGTGAGGACCCAGCATCTCCCCATCCTAGGACCCTCGGGAGGCCCTGGGCAGGTGCGGCCACCTGTGGGGCCCCCTCACTGCTTTCTGTTCAGATTCGGGGTCCTGTTCTGAGTTTCCCCTCCGGCCTGCAAAGGGGAGGGTCCAGGCCCTTAAGGGGAACAGTGAGCACGACGAGCGAGCCCCGAGGGGACCACCCACCCCAGAACTCAGCACTGGGGGGACCTCACAGAGTCCGGCCCAATCCTCCTACCAGCACCGAGGCCCAGAGCTGTGCCACAGTGTACACAAGAGGTGCGCCCTCCATTCCTCTTACAGGGGCTCCAGGAACCGGGAGGCGAAGGCCCAGGTCTGAGGACCGTGTCCTCAGGGCACAGAGCAGAGGAGGCCCAGGCAGCGCCAGGAGCCAAGGGGAGGTGCGTGCCCTGAGTGTGTACCCAGGGGCTCCCCCTCCCAGAACAGAGGGGACCCCACAACACCCAAGTCACCCCACAGCCCTGTCAGCCCCAGAACCTGGGGCCGTGCTGGCTGCACCCTGAGGAGCCCCTTCACTTCCTTCTTCAGGTTGGCAGGGGACAGGCCACCCAGGAGGAGCGCCCCTGTGAGGCCCGAGGGCAGCCCTTAAGACGAGACCTGTAAGTGGCCTTTGTCAGAGCTGCCCAGGGTGCCTTTCTCTGCCGAGGCCGCTCACACCCCCTCTCTACCCCAGGTACGAGGTCCCCTGCCCACACTCCCGTGGGCGGACCGACCCCAGTGATCAGGCCCCCGGTCGAGATGAGTGAGCTCCGCCAGCCTGAGGCCGACCTTGAGGCCCCAGTCCCGGCCCAGGGTCCGGTGGAGGCGCCGCTGCTGGGGGCTGCGGGGGAGGAGGCCGCATCCCCCTCGTCCTCCGCCTCCCCTGGCGCCCCCTCCTTCTCCGCCTATGCCGAGCCCTTGTCCCGCGAGGCACTTGTTGCGCTGATGGCTGACCTGGTGGGGTTCCTGCTCGTCAAGTTTCGTACCGGGGAGCCGACCTCCGAGGCGGAGATGCTGAGTACGGTCGTCCGGGAGCATCGGGACCACTTCCCCGTGGTCCTCCGCCTCGTTTGCGAGTGCATGCAGCTGCTGTTTGGCTTGGCCGTGGAGGAGGTGGACCCCCGCGAGCGCACCTACGTCCTGGTCCCCACCCTGGGCCTCACCTGGGATGCAGTGCTGAGCGACTGGCAGCGCACGCCCGAGGCCGGCCTCCCTCTGCTGGTCCTGACCATGGTCACCCTGTTCGGTGACCGCGTCCCTGAGGAGGAGGTGTGGGGAAAGCTAGGCACCCTGGGGTTTTGTGGCGGGAGGGAGCTGCTCACCGAAGTGTGGGTGCAGACGGGCTACCTGAAGTACCGGCAGGTGCCCCACAGCGACCCTGCCCGCTACGAGTTCCTGTGGGGTGCCCGGGCCTACGCGGAGGCCAGCAAGTGTCAGGTCCTGCAGCATCTGCTCAGGAGCAATAGCATGGCTCCCAGGTTCTTCCCATCCGTGTCTGCAGGGAGTGTGAGCGATGAGGAAGAGGGAGCCTGAGCCAGAGCAGCAGCCAGTCCCACGTCCAGCAGCTTCTCCCGTGGGGCAGGAAGGGGGGCTGCTCCTTCACTCTGAGTTTGAAGAGGGAGCGGTCAGCCTTCTAAGCAGTGAGAGCCGGGCGAGTTGGGGGAAGCCGGTGTGCAGCATTTTGGGTTCCTGTTGTGTATGTTGACGTGGACTTCCATGTCGTTTTCTTTAGGAATTTTTCAAATGTTGGTTCTTTGAATAGAAGACTAAACAAGCTTCAGTGTCTAACTGTGTATGACGTTAATCCCACAGGTATTTGCACTAATTCAGTTCAAGAACAAGAGTTTTGCTGTTTTGTAAGAGAGGTTGGGAAATCTCCCAGTTCGTTTTGTGACCGTGTACAAGATAACAGGGAATTGGAATCAGAACTGCTCTGGAAATGTGGAAGTACTTAGCAGTGATATAGATGGGGGAAGAAATAGAAAAATAAAAGCCATTGTTGTTCCAATTCTTGCTTCCCTGTCTTGTCTGTCATTCTGTAAATAAAACGAACTATCTCTGTTGAGTTGGATTTGCACGGGTATTTTAAGAAAGTAGGAGAAGGTTCATCTGCGTCAATAAGCCCCCTGCCCACTGGTTTGTTTATTCCGCAGACCTCCACGGAGCCTCTGCTCTCCGGAAGGGCCTGTGTTAGTAGCGGGAACGCTAGGAAAGGCAGGACACACCCACACCTAGAGTGATGGTCTAGGAGCCACTGTCACATGAGGAAGGTGGTGAGACGTCCCCTAAGTCCCACAGAATAAGACAACATGGGACGAGGCGGTGGGGCTCCAGGAGCGAGCCCTGGAGTGTTAAGTGCCCCGAGCCAGGGCACTTCGGGCCTTTGGGAAGTGGGGGTTCCTTCTGTGGGAGGTGATGGTGATGAAGCTGGGTGGTGGCAGCAGCCAGACATGCAGAGGGTGTGTCTTGGGTTGCAGGGGAAAGTCTGAAATGGGACATTGCTGTGAGATGTCCTTCTGGGTCGTGGATAAAGCCGAGAGAAATCTCGCCCTGGGGCAGGAAGGAAGGGGTGCTGGCTCTTGTTGCATTGCAGTGGGCCACAGTGAAGAGGTAGGTGTTTCATACCCGCCATCTGCAAGGATTTCCAGAGAAATGAGGGTCTTGCTCTTTGAAGCCCTGCTCGGTATTCCCGGGGCTGGCCCTCCTCTCCCTGCCCTGGGAGAGCCAATTACCAACTGTATGGAAACGACCATTTTAGTCACCTGGAGTTTACTTTGGCCACTTGTGAGCAAGGTCTAGATTTCAGTGGGATGAAATGAATGAAAATAGGGGGTTTGAAAGAACAGAGGCTGCCGAAGTGGAAAGGAGTCGCCGTGTGACTGGAATCCTGGGAGCTTTGCGTGAGCTGCACCCAGCTGGGGAAATCACCACCCTTCCCTCCATGCCGACACACACACACACACACACACACACACACACACACACACACACACACATCCAAATTGAATAATAAATCCTCCAGGAGTAAAACACACAGAACAGCAATTTTGACTGGTTTTCTATTCCGTTTCCTATGGAGCTGCAAATTCTCTGAGATGTCATGAAAAGAAAGCAATTTCCAGAGGGGAGAAGGACAGAGTCTGGGATCAGAATAATACTAGAAATAAGTCCTAGCCACTAAGAAGCAACGTCCGCCAGTGTCCCCGCGTTCAGGCAGGTGCAGAAATATGGCGGCATCAGAGACCCACAGGTTTGGGCTGTGACCTGGCATCGAAAGGAAGAGGCAACTCCTGGGCCTAATGGGATTGGGAGGTCACTGCAGTGGGAGGTGCAGACGGCGCCGGGGGCTAAAGAGGCAGCCCTCCCTGCTGAGCGCCGTACGACAACGTGAACATTACGTGGGATCCTGGATTTGAAGCACCTGCCATATAGCAGGTGGGCACTTGGAAAAGGTGGAGAATTTCAGGGCCAATGGAACCTGCTCAGACACTCCTGCCGGAAAAGAAGGGGATTTTGTCATCACAAATGGTAAGCGCTGCTTTTGTTGAGCCTCTACTAGGCAGTGTGGCATTGGAGAGCCGTCAGGTGCTCGTCCCCATCTTGTCTTCCTCTCCTCCCCGCACAAGAGGGGACACAGCACTGCCAGAGTCCTCTTCACTTAGGAGGGGTCATGTGATGACCCTTTGCCACTGAATCCTGAGCAGAAGCATTTTTGTCACGGCCATCTGTATCGAAGGCACACCGGGGTCGGGGGTTAGTCCTCAAGCCATGACAACTCAGACACAGACCACTGTGTTTCCTCCCCCAGGGTCTTAAGTCCTGCACCTTTGACCCTTAGATGTGAGATGCCAGACTCTGTGCCTTTAAGGCCCTGGGCAGGGTTGGAGGTGTTCCAGAGAGAGGCTGCCCCACAGGGAGCTGGCGGAGGGCATTTCCCTCAAGCAACCCGCGCCCTTAGGTCCCTGAGCTGCACCCATCCGTCCCCGCGGGGCTGTGCTGAGTCTCTGTCAGGAGGGCAGCCGCCAGCTGCCGAACGGCCCCGTTGGGGTCGGGGGCGTCCCCGTGGGGCCCAGCCCCGAGTCCCCCTCAGGGGTGACCCTGCTGCCCACAGCGCCCACTCTCTCCAGAACCTGGCCTCGGTCTGCACAGCCTGGCTTTTGCCCTGCCTGTCCCCCGACTAGGAGCCGCTTAGGCCCCGGTCCTGATGACCTCGTGCATGTATGTTTATCTGAAAGTCCCAGAGAAGCATCCCCCCCCGACCAATATCATGGTTCGGGTGGAGCTGGCAGGACGTGATGTAGGCACTCGGCGAGTCTCCTCGTGGTTGGTAAGTGATAATCATTGCCGCGTGGATGTGGGGCGAATCTCTGTGCTTCCGACTTACTTTGAAATCATTCCCTACGTAATGCCCAAATGTTTGAGTACGCTGATGACCTTCTGAATGTGACCGTGAGGTTTTGGTTTTTGAGCCTGAGTGCGAGAGGCACAGGCGTGTCCTGTCAGCCACCCGCAGAGCCGGCTAGGACTCTGGTGTCCCCGATCAGGGTGTTTGAGCAGAGGGGCAGGCTGTAGCAGATGGCAGGGGTGGTCCCCAGGACGCTCCCCCAGGCCCCAGCCACCTGCAGACCCGCATGAGGGTTTGGAAAGGAGCCAGGCAGGAGAGGGCTTTGGGGTCCCGGTGATGCAGGCTGTGAAGAGGGTCAGCCGCCCCAGAGAGGTGGAAGGAACAGCACCCACCAGATCCCATCTGACCTGCCCTGGGCTGGCCGGGGGAGGCAGGTGGGAGCAGATGCCGCTGCCGGTGAGCTGCAGCCCTGGACCCCAGCAGGAAATGGGTGCTCTTGGGACAACGGGTGCTCCAGGAGCAGAACCTCGTGGGGCACTCCCGGGGGAAAGCAGGGATTCCTAGTGCCCGTTTGTGCAGTGAACTGACTGATGGGGGGCAGTGCTAGCCCAGGGATGGCCGTGGCAGGCAGCGCAGCAGCGGCCGGGACACGCCAAGAGTGCCCCAGGGACATTCAGGGAGACACTTTTCAGGGGGGCAGCAGCGCCCTCCCCAGTAGACTCTGGACGAGCACACACCACCCCGGCACACAGCCAGTCCTGACCAGGGCGGGGCAGGGCACACGGGAGCTGCTGCCCATCAGCGGGAAGCTCTGACGTTCTCTACGTGCGCTGAGCCTGCCCCCTGAGGGGCTGGTGTGAGTTGTCTCAGCCGTGGCCCTGTTTCCCGAGAAGCCCCCATTCCCCAGCCCCAGCTAAAGTCTGCTCTGAGCTCCAGCCTCCTTGGCAAAGGGCTGACCTCCCGCCTGGCTCTCGCCTACCCTCCTCTGTGGCAAATATCGCCGGCTGCTGCTTTAGGGGCCTTTGTGAGCAAGTGCGGGGCCCGGGCCTGTGCCTGTCCGTGGTCCCTGAGCTGGGGCTGGGCACAGGGATAGGGCTGGGTTTTTGGCGGGATGCAGGGTGTGAAGCCAAGTGACATTCACAAGACAGCAGCAGGGTGTAAAGCCACGTGTGAGCAAGCATCCAGGAGGAGGGGCATCCGCAGGGCCCTGAAGGGCACAGACACTCACGCCCCGTGGGGATGCGGAGAGTCCTCCAGCCCGGTGGTCCCCGTGCTTTGAATGCAGGCTTGCCGCCTGCCTGACAGCCAGTGTGCCCGGGGAAGTGAGCCTGCAGGAGAACGTGGGGCCACCACGCCGCTGGGACAGAAGGGAGCAGAGTGGGCAGTGGAAGGGGAGAGCAGGGCCCAAGCCTGAGCATAGGAGCCGCCTTCAGAGGGCCGTGCCTCGGACCCCCACGTCCGGGACCCTTCTCCATCCTCACGCCCTCAGTCCTAGACCCTCACCCTCCTCCCTGGCCCTCGTGTCCATTTCACGAGAGATGGTGACCTGATGGGGCTGGGGAGGCCACGTGGGCAGAATCCAGTGTCAGGCTCTCATGGGCACTAATGCCTGGCTTCCCTGTGTTTTCTCCATGATGTGGCCTGAGGCGTCAGGTAGTAGGACCCCGTGGAGGACAGCTGAATCCCCCTTGACTGTTGGGGAGACAGGTCAGGCCAGTGCGGGGATGGGTCTTTGCACGCATATGATGCTTAGCTTGAATAAGAGTCCTTCTAGTGACAAGCTGATCAAATCATGGAGACTCCCTACGCCTCGATTTCTCCATCTGTAAAATGGGCCTCCTAACAGTACCAGGCAAAAGCATTGGTGTGGGTTTCCCCATGATGTGACCTGCTTGTAAAAAGCCTGTGCAAATGAAGTGGTCGGTGGCTGTAGCTCTTGTTACTGAGTGTGTAAGAAGGATGCGCCCTCCCCCATGTTGTGAGGATTCCCGACCAGTGCACGTCTTGGGATCCCCGCGTACGTGGATTAGCGCAGTTTTTCTTTTCTCGTGAACATTTGTTGTCAGAATGCTTGGGCTCGCCTTCCTCGTCTTCTCGCTTGTCCCCGTTCAAGATGAGGCGGTTGATCTGAGGTGTCGCCTCCATTGGAACACGGGTGTTTGCAGCTTTAGGTCCCAAGTGCCTCTTTGGCCACGTGCCATAAGTCCTGGGGGCTTTGGTATGTGTTTTCTTCATTTCAAAGTATTTTCTAGTTTCCCTTGTGATGTCTTGTACGTTCCCTGGGCTATTGTTATGGACTGAACTGCGTCCCCCCAAAATTTGCATGTTGAAGCCCCAATCCCCTAGAACCTCAGAATGTCACTGTGGCTGGAGTTAGTGGTTCTTAGGTTGAAATGAGGCCATTAGGATGAGGTCTGATCCAAGATGGCTGGTGCCCTTGAGGGAAGAGCGGATCAGCACACGCAAGGAGAGAAGGCAGGGCCTGGGGGTGCGTGCACAGAGGGTGACCACGTGAGGGGCGGTAAGAGCACGGCCACCTGCAACCAAGGAGACCGGCCGCAGTACAAGCCACCCCTGCTGGACCCTCCCTCTCGGCCTCCTGGTCGGAACCACCGTGAGAATCTGTGTCTGCTGTTTCAGCCCCTCATCCTGTGCTGTGGGATTTGGCATCGTCCCAGACTAATGCGGTTATTTGGGGACGCACGGCTCAATTTCCCTCTCTTTGCAGATTTCCCACATTTCCTTCTGTTATTGAGGTCTAATTTCACTCTATTTTGGCCAGAGGACATACTTTGTATGACTTCAGCCCTTTTGTTTGTATCCCCTTAAGTTTACTGAGGGATGCTGTGTGGCCTGATGCGTGGAGTACCCTGGAGAACGTTCTAGGTACGCTTGACGAGCACGTGTCTACTCTGTTCGAGCACGTGTCTACTCTGTTCTTGGGGCTAATAGTCTACACATGTCATGAGACCTAGTCTTTGTACAGTGCTGTTCAAATCTGTGATTCCCGTACTGCGGTGCTGTCTGGTCGCTGTACCCATAATGAAAGCAGGCTGTGTTAGTCTGCTTAGAGCTGCCATAGCAAAGTCCCACAGAGGGGGTGGCTAAAACTACAGAAATGTACTGGGTCCCAGTCCTGGTGGCTAGAAGTCCAACCTCAACTTGCTGGAAAGTGCAGTTTCAGGTGAGGGAAGGCGTCTGTTCCTGGCTCGCAGACAGCTGGTTTTCTCTTGGTCCCTCACTCGGCTGCTTCTCTGAACAGGTTGTGGGGGAGAAGGGAGGCAGGGAGAGAGAGTGGTGGGGGAGGGAGAGAGAGAGAGAGAAAGAGGGAGGGAGGGAGAGAAAGGGGGAGAGACAAAGGGAGGGAAGGAGGGAGGGAGGGAGAGAGGGGGAGGGAGGGAGAGAGTGAAAGGGAGAGAGAGGGAGCGAGGGAGAGAGAGAAAGAGGGAGGGAGAGAGGGAGGGAAAGAGACAGGGAGGGAAGGAGGGAGGGAGGGAGAGAGAGAGAGAAAGAGGCAGGGAGGGAGGGAGAGAAAGGGGCAGAGACAAAGGGAGGAAAGGAGGGAGGGAGGGAGAGAGGGGGAGGGAGGGGTAGGGGAGAGAGAGAGAGAGAGAGAGAGAGAGAGAGACACACACACACAGGAGGGAGGGAGGAATCGAAAGCAAGAGAGAGAGGGACGGAGGGAAGGAGAGAGAGAAGGGGAATGAGGGAGGGAGAGAGGCGGTAGGGAGTGAAGGAGAGAGGAGAGAGAGAGAGAGAGAGATGGAGGGAGTGATAGAGGGGAAGGGAGGAAGGGAGAGAGAGAGAGGGGAAGGGGGAGGGAAGGAGGGCAGGAGAGAAGAGGGGGAGGGAGGGAGAGACAGGGAAGGGAGAGAGAGATAAGGAGCAGGGAAGGAGGGAGAGAGGGGGAGGGAGGGAGAGAGATAAAGGGAGGGGGGCGAGGGAGGGAAAGAGAGAGGGGGAGGAAGGTAGGGGCAGAGAGAGAGAGAGAGAGGGAGCGGGGAGAGGGGGGCAGAGGGGGAGGGAGGGATGGAGAGAGAGAGGGACGGAGGGACAGAAACGGAGGGAGAGAGAGGGAGGGAGGTTGGGAGGGTGGAAGAGAGGCTGAGGGAGGGAGGGAGGGAGATCTTCGGTGTCTCTTCCTCTTTGCCAAAGGACACCGCTCTTGTCGGACTAGGGTCCCACCCTTGTGACCTCATTTAACCTTACTGACTTCCCCAAGGGTGCTATCTCCAAATACATGCACCTTGGGATTAGCACTGCAACAGGTGGACTTAATGGTTGGGGTGGGAGCCGGGGGATCCATTTGAATCCATCACAGGGGGGACCGAAGTCTCCCACTTCTACTGTAGACCGGTTTCTTCCGTCCCTTCTGTCCATTTTTGCATCGTTCATTTGGGGCACTGCTGTTGGGCTGCTCAAGAGACCCCCCTGACGTGCACTAGCTGTTGCATTGTGACAGACGGGAGCGGCAGATGGGACCACCCCTCACCCGGGCAGACCCGGGGCTCCTCTGGCTGCTGGTGCTTGGATCATTCCTGGTACCTTGGGTCTACTTCCCCTCCTCCCCCAACCCACCTATTTTTTCTTTTCTGTGTTTCTGGCCACCCCACAAGTCTTGGGGGATCTTAGATCCCCGACCAGGGATTGAACCCGGGCCACCGCAGTGAAAGCATGGAGTCCTAACCCCTGGAACTCTAGGCAATTCCCACTCCCCGCCCGCTCCTTAGCAGTGTTTGGGAGGGGATGTCGCCCTATCGCTGTGACAGCCACAGAGTCCTGGCCAGGTCCCCCAGCCCATCCCCCACACGTGGAGGCAGCAACTGTGAGCTGGGGGTGCGCCCTGGCCTTCAGTGCTCTGTACACACCACTGGGCGCTGACCACAAGGACTCGCGGTATAAGCTCGACACCCCAGCCCCCAGAGGGTGGTGGAGCACGGCGCCCTTGAAGTGTTTAGCTCAAAAGGCAAGGAAAAGAGAACCAGGAAAATGTCTCCAGACGCAGGACCCGCAGTGAAAAGCAAACCTCAATCCTGCTGTCCAGACACCAGAGAGCACCCCCAAACTGAACACCCGCAGGCCCCTGCCAGGGACCGTCACCTCCACACCTGTGTGTCTCAGGACAGTAAGGGCTCTTTTCAGGCCTCTGACCAGGGGAGGCCTGAGCTCTTCTCATCTGTCAAATCGAGACCCTGCTGGACACGATGCCCCCGCAACTGTGAAGCCGCGGGTGCCAGGGCCTTCCTTGTGCTTGTCCAGCCCTTCAAGGGTCTTTCTAGTGGGTGGGCACAGGGCGTCTGAGGGGCTTCTCCAGGTGTCTGCTAGGTGCCCGCACTGGGCCGGGGGTGGGCTGTCACCTGTCATCGTTTCCTGCTGAGGGGACTCAACTGCTCAGCCACGCCCAGGACGGAGGCGCCAAACACGTGTTGGGTGGAACATCGCTCTCATGTCCCCGTGCTCTTTACTGCCCTGCAAGGTTCTGGCCGCGTTACCACCTCCGTGTGTCTGCAGGGTCTGCCTGGTCAGGGTCCTCTGTGGGCCTGCCTGGAGGGGTCGGGTATTCCAGGAAAGAGCGAGAGCCCATGCAGCAGCAGCAAAGGGGCTCAGGGGCCGACGGATCAAGGTCAGGGAGGCGGCAGGCCTGGCGGCCACCTCGGGCATCCAGGGTGCGCAAGAGGCAGCAGCGCGGCCCCCGGGAGCTGCGCGGGGGGGGAAGGCTGAGGACTTGGGGGGGTGCGGCGGCCAGGCCCGGCACGGGCCAGGGAGGACTCATCTGGGCGGGAGGCCAGGAGCAGCAGAGCCAGGGGACCTCGGCTGGCTGGGCCACCTCTGCCAGGACAGGGACTAGAGGGACCAGAACCTGCGCGTTGGGATCCGGCGTGGGGGGCTCGGCTGCTGTCCAAGGAGGGGCCGGAGCGACAGAGTCAGTCCCGGCCAGGGCGGAGGCATGGTCGAGTTGCGGGTAGCTCGGGGTCCCCTGGATGAGCTCAGGATACGGTGGGAGGCCGTCCTGCGGCTCCGCGGCGCTGGGCGCCGGGAGGTGCCCCGGGGCTGCCGGCTCGCCGTCCACCTGCCCGGATGCTGGTTTAGTGTGCACTCTCGGCTTCATCCTCACCAGGAGGTGCGGGCAGTCTCTCTGAAACAGGGGACTGTGGTAGAAGTGTAACTGAGGTCACAGTTGAGAGAGAAAAGGAAACCCCGAGTCACAAAAGAGTTGCTCGCAAGCAGCAGCCGCCTGGCTGGGCCCCTGGGCGCCCTCCCCCAGCCGACCCAAGGCCTCTTTGGAGAAAGCGGGACCCGGTCCCAGCAGGACGCTGTGCCCCAGCTTTGACATCCCCGAGACTCGCCCACTCACCATCGCCTTTCGCCCTTGGGAAATGACTGAAAATGGCCCCTTAGTATGAGTACAAGGCCCACGAAAGGGGACTTGGCGTTTGCAGGTACGAGACTGCAACGAGGTTCGGTAGCTTTCTAAGGAAGTGTCCGAATCGCCCCCTGGCCAGCACCTCCAGGGGCCAGACCGGGGACGCTGACTGCTTCCCAGGAAAGGACCTGCGCCCCCACTCAAGTGATGCTCTGGAGCTATGGGAGTCAAGGGGGCACACAGACCTCCCCCCTCCCCCCGGCGGGCCACTGTCCCCGAGCAGGACGGGAAAGGCCAGCGTTGCAGCAGTGTCCTCTTGTCCCCCGCTGTGACTGCGTGTCAGGCACGAGCGGCACTGCCCACGTGTCAGGAGTACAGGATGACGCCTTGCCCGCGTGTGCTGTGAAATGATCACCACAGGGGGTCCAGTTCACACGCATCACCTCACACAGACACACCAAAGGGAAAAGGAGGAGGGAGAGAAGTGACGTCCTTGTGCTGAGAACGCTTCGGGTCCCCCCCATAACAACGTCCCAACACAGCTCGCGGCACTGCCAGCTCCGGCCGTCACGCCGGTCCCCAAGTACCACCTTTAAAGGAAGCTCTCCCGACACGCCTGCCGCCGTCCCAGGCGGCCCCGAGGTTGGCACCCGCCCACCCCCGGGCCCAGTGGCTCAGCCCCTGGAGAGGGCTCCTCCCCCGCCGTCCCCCGCCCTCCTTACCTCGCTCAGGACGTGGGCGGGCCGCTCCTTCGTGGACAGGTTGGTCATGCAGAGGGACGTGTGCATGTCCTGGTACACTTTGCTGAATCCATAGCAGTTAAGCTGGCGGATGAAGCTCTCCACACGTTCTGTCTTGAACACCTTGTCTAGGCCGTCCCTGTCCAAAACCTCCTTTTGAAACAGCGGCCTGTTGACGCCTATGCAAGTCCCGTCTTCATTCCACCCAATGGATGCAAAGCGACTGCTGTGGACGATCGTCCACAGCTTCCTGGGAAAGGGGTGGAAGAGCAGGCTGCCTTCCCACACGGCCTCGCAGGCGGTGCGAGGCCTTTTCAACAAAGGCTCTTCCGTCAAATCCTGGAAAGCAGCTTCTCCAGGCAGCAGCCTGAGGTCGGGGTGCCCCGCGGGCACGGGCTGGTCCAGGGCGAGGGACTGGGGGGTGCAGCTCCCTGAGCCGAGGGCCGGAGCCGCTGTGTCGGGAGGAAGAGGCGCCTCGCCGAAGCCGGGTGCCCTGCCCGCGGCGGGGCCCTTCTCGTCCGCAGCCATGCGGAGCGCGGCGTGCCCCTCCGCCACGTAAACGGGACAGTGCAGCGCGGCCGGCAGCACCCTGGGCTCACACTCCCGCTCAGCCCCTCACAGAAGTGCTCCGGTTGCTCGGGGGTGACAGCACAGCCCAGCCAGGAAGTGACATCATAAAGGGCAGGCCCGTCAGCATGTCAGCCTCCTGCTTCACGCCCGTCATCGCAGGGGGCACGAAGACACTCGTGCACGGGTGCAGAGCCACAGGCCGAGCGCTCGTGCAAACCGGGCACGGCCTTCTGGTCCCGGAGCCCCCGGGCCAGGCAGATGTGCACGGACCCACGTGTGACCCACGAGGTCAGAAGTCCTCCTGTGTGTCCCCTGGCCTTCCGGGCCGTGCACAGCACCCATGATTTCAAGCACGAGCATCGCCCGAGACGCGGCCCACGGTCAAGGTCGCTAAAACTTTACGATTCACCTTCACCTATGAACTGGAAGAAAAACCCTCACAATGTCTGGGGCTGCAAAGTGCCTACCTTATCCTCTCCCTGGAGAGGTGTCCCATGGGTGCTGAGCAGGAATCGGACTCTGGACCCCCGCCCTCACCCGCAGCAGCCCTTTCCCTCCATTGCCCACAGCAGAGGCCAGACTCAGATGAAACGTTCAGGGAAATTTATTAAACAGAAACATTGACTGAAACCATTGAACAGAGGGCATAACAACACACAGAGGAACTTCTAACGGCCACCGGAGCTCACGGGTCCCGCCCCACCCCAGGGTCCTCGAAAAGGTGCCTCCGCTACACCCCACCCGGCGGCCCTCCATCTCCCCACAGTCTCCCTTCCTGAGGGCCCCGCGGGTGGCCTCTCGCCAGGAAGATGGGCGCCGGCCATGCCCGCTCCCCCCAGGGCAGACTCTCCATTTCTGGCCCACATGCCCGGGGCCTGGCCCTGCCCTATGGCGGGCACAGGGCAGCCCCACAGCAGGGCGCACGCCACCGAGCCGGGGACGTGGAGTCCCGAGGAACAACGGGGTGGCCCAGCAGAACACAAGCCCTGGGGGGCCTCCTGCAGACCTCCTGCAGCCCCGGTCAAGGTCTTCCTTCCCAAGGTCCCGGGGAGGAGCCCAGGTCCTGGGGTGGGCGCTGGCTGTGACCTCGTCCATCCTGTCCTTCCTGCCGGCTCCTGAGACTGGGCTTCCTGTCTCGGCGCCGGGACCGGGGCGGGGTGGACTGCTCAGAGGAGAACACATGCACCTTACCACAACAACAGGCAGCGCTGGGCCTGAATCTATGCCCAGAAAGCACACGTTGAGCTCACGACACCGGCCCACAGAGACCAGAGCCTTGGCTGGCTCGTGGCGCACCTCAGGGCTCTGCGGGGGGACGATGGCTAGGGTGTGTGTGTTGGGGGGAGGGGAGCGGGGGCTGGGGGTTCCTTGACACCTGGGTCCCTCTGGGGCCTACAGGGACACATTTGGGCTTGCCAGTACAGGGAGCAACCTGCCCCAGGGGATGATGAATAGGGGACCCTCTCAGGAGGGAGGCCCAGGCACCTGGAGTGGCCCCTAATATGGGGCCAGTAGGCTGCCAGGCCTGGCCTCCCCCTGCCTCCAAGCCTGGGGGCCCCGGGACCTGCTGAGCCTACTGGCCTGAGGTGCACCCCGGGGGGCTCATCTCTGCAGCCCCGTCCTCATTTCCCGGCTCTTCTGGGATGGGCTTGAGCCCCTCCTCGGGGGTCTCCTCGGCCTCCTGGCCTCCTGCCTGGGCGAGGCCCTCTGGCTCCCAGCCAGGACCTCCTGGGGCCACCGGGGAAGCACTGCCCATCCGGCCAGGCATGGGGACCCCGGGGGCATCTGAGGGTCCTGCCTGACCTAGGCCCGCAGGGGCGGCAGCACTTCCATCTTCCTGAGTGGCCGCGGACGCCTTGCTGGTCTCCCCAGGGCCAGGGGCTGCCCTGGCGGCACCATGGTCTTCAGGGGCCGCCTCGCCAGCCTTGGCAGTGCCGGCAACTGCCGCACTGGCCTCCTCACGTGCCGGGTGGTCCTCGGCGCTCCCTTCCTTGGAACGGGCGGCCTGGGCGGTGGTATCTTCACCATGTGCAGTGGTGCCTGCGGTGATGGCCTCATGGGCCGGGGCGGCCTGGGCGGCTGCTGCCAGGACTGCAACGTCCACACGGGCCTCTTCCTGCCCTGGGAAGTGCTCCCTGCTAGCCGGGTCGGCGTCCCAGGCCTCGGTCCTCTGGATGAGCCGCAGCATCCCCGCAAAGCCGGGAGGCCTCCTCATCAGCCGCCTCCTCCTCAGCGTGTCCCGGAGCGTGTCGTTCAGCCGGGCCCGCGTCAGCACCTGCCGGGCGCGCGCCTGGTCCGCCATGGCCGGGTGGATGGCCCCCTTCTCCAGGGCCGACTGCAGCAGGCCTTCCAGGCGCATCACGTACGCAGAGAGAGTCTCCTGGGGCCGCTGGGCACAGGTCACGAACTTCAGCCAAGCACTCCCCCGGGGGTCCTTGTTCCCAAACACCTGCACCAGCGCGGCCAGGCAGTCCTGGGCAGCCAGCTCGGGATCTTCCGCCAGGAGGCCGCGCAGGAGGTCCAGCGCGGGGCCGCGCAAGCTCTCCACCAGCCTCCTCCTCCTCTCCCTCTCAGACACGTGGCGCCACAGGTGCAGCGTGTGGCTGGCCTGCTCCAGCCAGCTCTCAGAGGACCCTTCCCCGTGGCCCGGCTCTTCCATCCCAGAGAAGGTTCCCAGCTCCTGGTAGCCCATGCTGTCCAGCACGGGCTGCGAGGCCTGCCTCCACTGCTGGGTCCCGGGCCCTGCCTCACCCATGGCGCCTGCCACTGTCACAACTGCTTCCTCAGGCGCAGCCATTGCCCCGCCCGTGGGTCCTGCCATACTCAGAAGTCCTGCCACGCCTGCAACATTTCTGTAACCTGCAGCTCCTTCCTCATCTGACTCAGCTCCTGCTTCACCTTCAGCTCCTGCTTGACCCTCAGCTCCTGCTTGACCCTCAGCTCCTTCCGCACCTGCAGCTCCTTCCTCACCTGCAGCTCCCTTCTCACCTGCAGCTCCCTCCTCACCTTCAGCTCCCTCCTCACCTGTAGCTCCTTCCTCATCTGACTCAGCTCCTGCTTCACCTTCAGCTCCTGCTTGACCCTCAGATCTTTCCCCACCTGCAGCTCCTGCCTCACCTGAGGCTCCCTCCTCACCTGAAGCTCCTTCCTCACCTGCATCTCCTGCCTCACCTACAGCTCCCTCCTCACCTGCATCTCCTGCCTCACCTTCAGCCCCCTCCTCACCTGCAGCTCCCTCCTCACCTGCACCTCCCTCACCTTCAGCTCCCTCCTCACCTTCAGCTCCCTCCTCACCTGCAGCTCCTACCTCACCTTCAGCTCCCTCCTCACCTGCAGCTCCCTCCTCACCTGCAGCTCCCTCCTCACCTGCAGCTCCCTTCTCACCTGCACCTTCTTCCTCACCTTCAGCTCCCTCCTCACCTAAAGCTCCTGCCTCACCTTCAGCTCCCTCCTCACCTGCAGCTCCTACCTCACCTTCAGCTCCCTCCTCACCTGCAGCTCCCTCCTCACCTGCACCTTCTTCCTCACCTGCATCTCCTGCCTCACCTTCAGCCCCCTCCTCACCTGCAGCTCCCTCCTCACCTGCACCTCCCTCACCTTCAGCTCCCTCCTCACCTTCAGCTCCCTCCTCACCTGCAGCTCCTACCTCACCTTCAGCTCCCTCCTCACCTGCAGCTCCCTCCTCACCTGCAGCTCCCTCCTCACCTGCAGCTCCCTTCTCACCTGCACCTTCTTCCTCACCTTCAGCTCCCTCCTCACCTAAAGCTCCTGCCTCACCTTCAGCTCCCTCCTCACCTGCAGCTCCTACCTCACCTTCAGCTCCCTCCTCACCTGCAGCTCCCTTCTCACCTGCACCTTCTTCCTCACCTTCAGCTCCCTCCTCACCTGCAGCTCCTACCTCACCTTCAGCTCCCTCCTCACCTGCAGCTCCCTCCTCACCTTCAGCTCCCTCCTCACCTGCAGCTCCCTTCTCACCTGCACCTTCTTCCTCACCTTCAGCTCCCTCCTCACCTAAAGCTCCTGCCTCACCTTCAGCTCCCTCCTCACCTGCAGCTCCTACCTCACCTTCAGCTCCCTCCTCACCTGCAGCTCCCTCCTCACCTTCAGCTCCCTCCTCACCTGCAACTCCCTTCTCACCTGCACCTTCTTCCTCACCTTCAGCTCCCTCCTCACCTAAAGCTCCTGCCTCACCTTCAGCTCCCTCCTCACCTGCAGCTCCCTTCTCACCTGCACCTCCCTCCTCACCTTCAGCTCCCTCCTCACCTAAAGCTCCTGCCTCACCTTCAGCTCCCTCCTCACCTGCAGCTCCCTCCTCATCTTCAGCTCCCTCCTCACCTAAGGCTTCCTCCTCACCTGTGTCTCCCTCCATACCTGCGACTCCCGCCTCCCCTGCAGCCTCCTCCTCCCCTGCAGTTCCTGAGTGACCTGCAGTTCCTGCCTCACCCGCCCTGCCAACCACTGCTTGTCCCTGGGGCTGCGCAGGGCAATTGGGTCTATCCTGTGAATCAGCATCAGGGGCCTGGGGCAGGCAGACCACAGTCCAGGGCCCTCCCTTGCCTGGTATTTGCCGGGGGAGCAAGCTTCGATTTAAACACTCAGCAAACTCGACCAGGGCAACACTCGACCCCAGCTCCTTTCTGTAGACCTTGCCCAGCACTCGGTACCTGCCCAGGGAACGCAGGGCAGCCTGCACAGCCTCCTGGAATTCCTGGTCTTTGCAGTCATCTGGGATTCCCAGGATGAGCAGAGATCGCTGGGCGTTCACGCCCATCGACCTACACCAGTCCCGCAATACCGCCAGAGCCATCGCCATCTTCGAGGACCTGAGGGTGGGGGGAAGCGATCAAACAGGTGTGCACAGGCTGTTGAAGTGTGGGAATCGGCCTGTGGGTGCAAAGAGGAGAGAATCATGTTTGTGCCACACAGCCCACCCTAGTGCCCCTCACAGCAGCAGCCTGGAGCACCTCCCTGCCCTGTTTGGTTTGTTTGACTTTAGGAAACTTTTTTTTATAAATTACATTTATTTACAAGATAGAAGGCTAGGGACTTCCCTGGTGGCGCAGTGGTTAAGAATCCACCTGCCAGTGCAGGGGACACAGGTTCGATCCCTGGTCCGGGAAGATCCCACAAGCCGCGGAGCAACTAACCCCACGCGCCACAACCACTGACCCAGCGCTCTAGAGCCCACGAGCCACAACTACTGAGTCCACGTGACACAACCTCTGAAGCCCACATGCCTGGAGCCCGTGCTCTGCAACAAGAGAAGCCACCGTAATGAGAGGCCTGCGCGCCGCAACGAAGAGTAGCCCCCGCTCGCTGCACCTAGAGAAAGCCCGCGCGCAGCAACAAAGACCCAACGCAGCCCAAAGTAAAAATAAAATTTAAAAATAATAACAAAAGAGCACTTGTTGCGTACGACTCAAGAAACAATAATAAAATAAAATAAAATAATTTTTTTAAAAAAGACAGATAGAAGGCTCGTCACCTTTTCTACATTTCTGGCCTCAGTTTTAGGAAGCTGCCTTTTTCCCAAGGAATTTTTCAAGTCTTCCAATTTGTTAGCATAAACATTTCCATAATGTCCCATAATATTCCCCTATATCCTCTTTGTTAATGTACATCTGATCCGTAACGTTGGCCCTCTTTCATTCCTCATATTGGGGATCAGCGTTCTTTCTATGTTTCCGTGATTCATCGTTCTAGGACTTTCTCGGTTTCCTTGCTCTTTTGAAAGAAGCGCGTGGCTTTGTTCACCGTGTCCATAATTTGCTTTCTATCACTGATTTCCTCTCTTAGCTCTCTTATTACTTCATTTTATGTTTCCTTTGCTCTTCTTCTTCTAGCATCTCTCAATGGACTGTTAGCTCACTGATTTTATGTCCTGACTCTTTTCTAACAGAAGCATTTAGAGGAATACAGTTTCCTCCTGTCGCTTTTTGCTGCCTCCCACTAATTTTGGTAAGTTGTGCTTTTTTAGTATTCACTTGGAAATATTTTCTAAGTCCCTCTGTGATTTTTCTCTTTGATCCATGGGTTTCCCAATATTTGAAGATATATTATCATTAGTACCATCAAATAAAATTCCCCCGTGATGAGAAAACTTATCATGTAAACTTGCAATACTGCTAAATTTATGGAGACTGTTTTACAACTCTGGTATGGCGTGTCCGGGTGAATGTGCAAAGCACCCTCGTAAAGAATCTGTGTACTCTGTGTGGAGGCCAGGGCCTTGCCCTGCCCACCCACCTCTGCAATTCCTGTGCCACCCGGACAGAGGCGACCTGAAGCTCTCGATGCCTCATGCAGTGGGCCAGAGCCCCTCCCTGGACCCCCACAAATCCATCTGCCATGGCCAACAGCCTCCACCAGATCACAGCAGCCCCAGCGCCTCCCCCTCTCAGCTTCACTTATGCCCCCCCCCCCCCCCCGTGGCCAGGCGGCTCCTCCCCGACCCCTCGCACTACATCCCCTCCATACACCCTCCCCCACCCACCAGCTGGTGGCGCTCCGCTCTGGGCCCTGGAAGCCGGGCGCCCCGCCATGCGTAGAGGTCAGACTGCCTCTCTCACCTCCCCACACCGGGGAGTCCTCCCCCGAGCACACTCAGCGCCAGGGGCTCTCGCTTCTCGTACCCCAGACGCAGAGCCCACCCGTCTTGCCCCCGCCCACCCGGGAGCCGGAGCCCCCTAACTGCCACGAGCGTCCTCCCCCCCCACCCCACGCCCCGCCCCGGCGGGAGCTCCCCTAACGCCTACCGCACCCGCGCCCGGGAGTCCTCCCCATCGACCCCCGCCTCAGCCTTCCTCCCGCCACACGCCGCAGCCGTTAGCCCTCCCCTCCCGTCTCGGCCCCGGGGGTGGGGCCCGCCCTTCCCGTCCTCCCCACCCCCGCAGCCAGTCGTCCTCTCCTCTGGCCCCCAAAGCCGGCCCCACCCGACCAGTAGGAAGCCCTCCGCTCAGGCACCCCCCACGCTTAGCCATTAGCCCCACCCTCTGCACCCCGACTCCAGAACGCCCCCCACCAGCCACCCCGGAAGCCAGCGGTCCTCCCCTCTGACCCGCTCACTGGGGGACCCTTCCCTCAGCCCCCCTTCAGCCCGCTACCCTCCGCCGCCGCTCCCCCACTCCCAACCGAGCAGCCCGTAGCCCTCCCCCGACCTCCACTCCTTCCCAGGGCCCCCGGTACCTGCGGAGTCCAGCCCCCGGCAAAGCCCCCGCCTGTCTCCTGACTCGCTCTGACTCTCTGGATGGCTCCGGAGTCCCGCTCACGAGGGGCTGAAGAGCTCGTCTCAGCAGAGCAGCCAGGAACTGTGCCGCCGACTGTCCCAGGCACTCTGTGCGAACGCCACGTGGGCTTCCGGGTGCTCCCGGAAGCCCCAGGAAGATGAGGGAGAAAGTTCTAGACGTCTCTTTACCGAGAAACTGGTTGGATCAGAAGAGCACGTGAGGAGGCGCTCTGCTACGGAAGCAGCAGTAGCCATGCGCACTGAGGGCCTGAGGTCCCAAGGCTTGGCGCCTCCGGAAGCAAAAGACACGCCCATTGGCCTTCCACCAATAGGAAGGCCTCCTGCGAGGCTGCGGAGCTTGGGGAGCAAACTTGGCGATGCAGAGCCCGTTGTGGCAAGTACGTCCATTTGTCTTTACAGGTGGTTTTCTACTGTGATTGATAATGTCATAAACCTATTCTTATTTCTTTGGTTTGTTTTGAATTTTATTTTATGTATTTTTTTATACAGCAGGTTCTTATGAGTTACCCATTTTATACATATTAGTGTACATTTGTCAATCCCAATCTCCCAATTCATCACACCCCCCGCCCGCCCCCACCATTTTCTCACCTTGGTGCCCATATGTTTGTGCTCTACATCTGTGTCTCTATTTCTGCCCTGCAAAGCGGTTCATCTGTACCATTTATCTAGGTTCCACATATGTGCATTAATACACGATATTTGTTTCTCTCTTTCTGACTTCCTTCACTCTGTATGACAGTCTCTAGATCCATCCACATCTCTACAAATGACCCAATTTCGTTCCTTTGTACGGCTGAGTAATAAATAATAGTAATAAAGCTCTTCTTTATATGGACTGGTTTCTTGTCTAGTTGTACCACCTAGCCATCTTCTCACATGGCACAAGAGGATGAGGCAGCCGTCTGGGGCCTCTTTTATAAGGGAGGTAATCTCATTCATGAGGGCTCCCCCCTCATGGGCTAATCACTTCCCAGGGCCTGAGGGAGGACTGAGGGGAGCCTGGACCCCAGAACACAGTTGGACCTGGGAAGCCAAAGGGCGGGATGAGCACGTGCAGCACTTCCTGACATCCGGGTCTCAGAGACGCTGGGGAGGGGAGTACGGGGCGGGATCTCAGAGAGGCTAGGGAGGGGGTATAAGGGTCGGGGTGTCTGGTGGGCACGGGAGAGAATCCCAGGTCCTCCATGGAGTCAAGGTGAGGGCCCTGAGGGAGGACTGAGGGGAGCCTGGACCCCAGAACAGAGTTGGCCCTGGGAGGCCATAGGGCGGGATGAGCACGTGCAGCACTTCCTGACATCCGGGTCTCAGAGACGCTGGGGAGGGGAGTACGGGGCGGGGTCTCAGAGAGACTAGGGAGCGGGTATAAGGGTCGGGGTGTCTGGTGGGCACGGGAGAGAATCCCAGGTCCTCCGTGGAGTCAAGGTGAGGGCCCTGAGGGAGGACTGAGGGGAGCCTGGACCCCAGAACAGAGTTGGTCCTGGGAGGCCATAGGGCGGGATGAGCACGTGCAGCACTTCCTGACATCCGGGTCTCAGAGACGCTGGGGAGGGGAGTACGGGGCGGGGTCTCAGAGAGGCTAGGGAGGGGGTATAAAGGTCGGGGTGTCTGGTGAGCAAGGTAGAGAATCCCAGGTTCTCCGTGGAGTCAAGGTGAGGGCCCTGAGGGAAGACTTAACAGAGCCTGGACCGCAGAACAGAGTTGGTCCTGGGAGGCCATAGGGCGGGATGAGCACGTAGAGCAGTTCCTGACATCCGGGTCTCAGAGGCGCTGGGGAGGGGGAGCACGGGGCGGGGTCTCAGAGAGGCTGGGTAGGCGGTATAAGGGTCGGGGTGTCTGACGGGTACGGGAGAGAATCCCAGGTCCTGCGTGGAGTCAAGGTGAGGGCCCTGAGGGAAGACTGAGGGGAGCCTGGACCCCAGAACAGAGTTGGCCCTGGGAGGCCATAGGGCGGGATGAGCACGTGCAGCACTTCCTGACATCCGGGTCTCAGAGAGGCTGCGTAGGGGGAGCACGGGGCGGGGTCTCAGAGAGTCTAGGGAGGGGGTATAAGGGTCGGGGTGTCTGGTGGGCACAGAAGAGAATCCTAGGTCCTGCATGGAGTCAAGGTGAGGGCCCTGAGGGAGGACTGAGGGGAGCCTGGACCCCAGAACAGAGTTGGCCCTGGGAGGCCATAGGGCGGGATGAGCACGTGCAGCACTTCCTGACATCCGGGTCTCAGAGACGCTGCGGAGGGGGAGCACGGGGCGGGGTCTCAGAGAGGCTAGGGAGGCGGTATAAGGGTCGGGGTGTCTCGTGGGCACGGGGAGAATCCCAGGTCCTTCGTTGAGTCAAGGTGAGTGCCCTGAGGGAGGACTGAGGGGAGCCTGGACCCCAGAACAGAGTTGGCCCTGGGAGGCCATAGGGCGGGATGAGCACGTGCAGCACTTCCTGACATCCGGGTCTCAGACACCCTGGAGAGGGGGAGCACGGGGCGGGGTATCAGAGAGGCTGCAGAGGGGGTATAAGGGGCGGGGTGTCTGCTGGGCACTGCGGAGAATCGCAGGTCCTGTGTGGAGTCAAGGTGAGGGCCCTGAGGGAGCACTGAGGGCAGCCTGCAACCCAGAACTGAGTTGGCCCTGGGAGGCCGCCACGTGCAACACTTCCTGACATCCGGGTGTCAGAGAAGCTGGGGACCTGGGATAAGGGGCGGGGTCTCATGAGGGCAGAGGGTAAAATGTCAGGTCCCTGGTGGACTAAGGTTAGGGCCCTTAGGCAGGACTGAGGGGACCCTGAGGGAGGACAAAAGGGACCCACCAGATCACCGCCCTTGCAGGTGGCCGTGGGAGGCCCCGGGGCGGGATGAGCACGGTAGGCCTGTCCTGACGTCCTGACGTCAGGGTCTCGGAGAGACTGGAGACCTGGTATAAGGAGCAGGGACTCACACTGGCAGACGGGACAATCCCAGGTCCTGCCCAGAGTCCAGCCTGCACGCGAGGAAGGAAGGACTGAGGACGTTAGACCCCGACACAGGGAGGGATCCTTTGCCCTTCCGCGGGGGCCTTGGAGGCGCCAGAGCGCGGTCAGCAGATGAGATGTTTCCTGACCTCTGGGTCGGGGTCCTCAGGAGGTCAGGTGTTTGGTGTGAGGGGTGAGCCTTCAGGTCCGCAGAGGGTGGACTCCCAGGACCCCGAGGGAGGACTGAGCAGACCCCCAGCCCTGGAACAGGGGCCTCGACAGAAACCTGCCCCTGTGGTCAGCGCTGGGAGGCCAGGCAGGATGTGAGGAGGAGGTGAGGACCCAGCATCTCCCCATCCTAGGACCCTCGGGAGGCCCTGGGCAGGTGCGGCCACCTGTGGGGCCCCCTCACTGCTTTCTGTTCAGATTCGGGGTCCTGTTCTGAGTTTCCCCTCCGGCCTGCAAAGGGGAGGGTCCAGGCCCTTAAGGGGAACAGTGAGCACGACGAGCGAGCCCCGAGGGGACCACCCACCCCAGAACTCAGCACTGGGGGGACCTCACAGAGTCCGGCCCAATCCTCCTACCAGCACCGAGGCCCAGAGCTGTGCCACAGTGTACACAAGAGGTGCGCCCTCCATTCCTCTTACAGGGGCTCCAGGAACCGGGAGGCGAAGGCCCAGGTCTGAGGACCGTGTCCTCAGGGCACAGAGCAGAGGAGGCCCAGGCAGCGCCAGGAGCCAAGGGGAGGTGCGTGCCCTGAGTGTGTACCCAGGGGCTCCCCCTCCCAGAACAGAGGGGACCCCACAACACCCAAGTCACCCCACAGCCCTGTCAGCCCCAGAACCTGGGGCCGTGCTGGCTGCACCCTGAGGAGCCCCTTCACTTCCTTCTTCAGGTTGGCAGGGGACAGGCCACCCAGGAGGAGCGCCCCTGTGAGGCCCGAGGGCAGCCCTTAAGACGAGACCTGTAAGTGGCCTTTGTCAGAGCTGCCCAGGGTGCCTTTCTCTGCCGAGGCCGCTCACACCCCCTCTCTACCCCAGGTACGAGGTCCCCTGCCCACACTCCCGTGGGCGGACCGACCCCAGTGATCAGGCCCCCGGTCGAGATGAGTGAGCTCCGCCAGCCTGAGGCCGACCTTGAGGCCCCAGTCCCGGCCCAGGGTCCGGTGGAGGCGCCGCTGCTGGGGGCTGCGGGGGAGGAGGCCGCATCCCCCTCGTCCTCCGCCTCCCCTGGCGCCCCCTCCTTCTCCGCCTATGCCGAGCCCTTGTCCCGCGAGGCACTTGTTGCGCTGATGGCTGACCTGGTGGGGTTCCTGCTCGTCAAGTTTCGTACCGGGGAGCCGACCTCCGAGGCGGAGATGCTGAGTACGGTCGTCCGGGAGCATCGGGACCACTTCCCCGTGGTCCTCCGCCTCGTTTGCGAGTGCATGCAGCTGCTGTTTGGCTTGGCCGTGGAGGAGGTGGACCCCCGCGAGCGCACCTACGTCCTGGTCCCCACCCTGGGCCTCACCTGGGATGCAGTGCTGAGCGACTGGCAGCGCACGCCCGAGGCCGGCCTCCCTCTGCTGGTCCTGACCATGGTCACCCTGTTCGGTGACCGCGTCCCTGAGGAGGAGGTGTGGGGAAAGCTAGGCACCCTGGGGTTTTGTGGCGGGAGGGAGCTGCTCACCGAAGTGTGGGTGCAGACGGGCTACCTGAAGTACCGGCAGGTGCCCCACAGCGACCCTGCCCGCTACGAGTTCCTGTGGGGTGCCCGGGCCTACGCGGAGGCCAGCAAGTGTCAGGTCCTGCAGCATCTGCTCAGGAGCAATAGCATGGCTCCCAGGTTCTTCCCATCCGTGTCTGCAGGGAGTGTGAGCGATGAGGAAGAGGGAGCCTGAGCCAGAGCAGCAGCCAGTCCCACGTCCAGCAGCTTCTCCCGTGGGGCAGGAAGGGGGGCTGCTCCTTCACTCTGAGTTTGAAGAGGGAGCGGTCAGCCTTCTAAGCAGTGAGAGCCGGGCGAGTTGGGGGAAGCCGGTGTGCAGCATTTTGGGTTCCTGTTGTGTATGTTGACGTGGACTTCCATGTCGTTTTCTTTAGGAATTTTTCAAATGTTGGTTCTTTGAATAGAAGACTAAACAAGCTTCAGTGTCTAACTGTGTATGACGTTAATCCCACAGGTATTTGCACTAATTCAGTTCAAGAACAAGAGTTTTGCTGTTTTGTAAGAGAGGTTGGGAAATCTCCCAGTTCGTTTTGTGACCGTGTACAAGATAACAGGGAATTGGAATCAGAACTGCTCTGGAAATGTGGAAGTACTTAGCAGTGATATAGATGGGGGAAGAAATAGAAAAATAAAAGCCATTGTTGTTCCAATTCTTGCTTCCCTGTCTTGTCTGTCATTCTGTAAATAAAACGAACTATCTCTGTTGAGTTGGATTTGCACGGGTATTTTAAGAAAGTAGGAGAAGGTTCATCTGCGTCAATAAGCCCCCTGCCCACTGGTTTGTTTATTCCGCAGACCTCCACGGAGCCTCTGCTCTCCGGAAGGGCCTGTGTTAGTAGCGGGAACGCTAGGAAAGGCAGGACACACCCACACCTAGAGTGATGGTCTAGGAGCCACTGTCACATGAGGAAGGTGGTGAGACGTCCCCTAAGTCCCACAGAATAAGACAACATGGGACGAGGCGGTGGGGCTCCAGGAGCGAGCCCTGGAGTGTTAAGTGCCCCGAGCCAGGGCACTTCGGGCCTTTGGGAAGTGGGGGTTCCTTCTGTGGGAGGTGATGGTGATGAAGCTGGGTGGTGGCAGCAGCCAGACATGCAGAGGGTGTGTCTTGGGTTGCAGGGGAAAGTCTGAAATGGGACATTGCTGTGAGATGTCCTTCTGGGTCGTGGATAAAGCCGAGAGAAATCTCGCCCTGGGGCAGGAAGGAAGGGGTGCTGGCTCTTGTTGCATTGCAGTGGGCCACAGTGAAGAGGTAGGTGTTTCATACCCGCCATCTGCAAGGATTTCCAGAGAAATGAGGGTCTTGCTCTTTGAAGCCCTGCTCGGTATTCCCGGGGCTGGCCCTCCTCTCCCTGCCCTGGGAGAGCCAATTACCAACTGTATGGAAACGACCATTTTAGTCACCTGGAGTTTACTTTGGCCACTTGTGAGCAAGGTCTAGATTTCAGTGGGATGAAATGAATGAAAATAGGGGGTTTGAAAGAACAGAGGCTGCCGAAGTGGAAAGGAGTCGCCGTGTGACTGGAATCCTGGGAGCTTTGCGTGAGCTGCACCCAGCTGGGGAAATCACCACCCTTCCCTCCATGCCGACACACACACACACACACACACACACACACACACACACACACACACATCCAAATTGAATAATAAATCCTCCAGGAGTAAAACACACAGAACAGCAATTTTGACTGGTTTTCTATTCCGTTTCCTATGGAGCTGCAAATTCTCTGAGATGTCATGAAAAGAAAGCAATTTCCAGAGGGGAGAAGGACAGAGTCTGGGATCAGAATAATACTAGAAATAAGTCCTAGCCACTAAGAAGCAACGTCCGCCAGTGTCCCCGCGTTCAGGCAGGTGCAGAAATATGGCGGCATCAGAGACCCACAGGTTTGGGCTGTGACCTGGCATCGAAAGGAAGAGGCAACTCCTGGGCCTAATGGGATTGGGAGGTCACTGCAGTGGGAGGTGCAGACGGCGCCGGGGGCTAAAGAGGCAGCCCTCCCTGCTGAGCGCCGTACGACAACGTGAACATTACGTGGGATCCTGGATTTGAAGCACCTGCCATATAGCAGGTGGGCACTTGGAAAAGGTGGAGAATTTCAGGGCCAATGGAACCTGCTCAGACACTCCTGCCGGAAAAGAAGGGGATTTTGTCATCACAAATGGTAAGCGCTGCTTTTGTTGAGCCTCTACTAGGCAGTGTGGCATTGGAGAGCCGTCAGGTGCTCGTCCCCATCTTGTCTTCCTCTCCTCCCCGCACAAGAGGGGACACAGCACTGCCAGAGTCCTCTTCACTTAGGAGGGGTCATGTGATGACCCTTTGCCACTGAATCCTGAGCAGAAGCATTTTTGTCACGGCCATCTGTATCGAAGGCACACCGGGGTCGGGGGTTAGTCCTCAAGCCATGACAACTCAGACACAGACCACTGTGTTTCCTCCCCCAGGGTCTTAAGTCCTGCACCTTTGACCCTTAGATGTGAGATGCCAGACTCTGTGCCTTTAAGGCCCTGGGCAGGGTTGGAGGTGTTCCAGAGAGAGGCTGCCCCACAGGGAGCTGGCGGAGGGCATTTCCCTCAAGCAACCCGCGCCCTTAGGTCCCTGAGCTGCACCCATCCGTCCCCGCGGGGCTGTGCTGAGTCTCTGTCAGGAGGGCAGCCGCCAGCTGCCGAACGGCCCCGTTGGGGTCGGGGGCGTCCCCGTGGGGCCCAGCCCCGAGTCCCCCTCAGGGGTGACCCTGCTGCCCACAGCGCCCACTCTCTCCAGAACCTGGCCTCGGTCTGCACAGCCTGGCTTTTGCCCTGCCTGTCCCCCGACTAGGAGCCGCTTAGGCCCCGGTCCTGATGACCTCGTGCATGTATGTTTATCTGAAAGTCCCAGAGAAGCATCCCCCCCCGACCAATATCATGGTTCGGGTGGAGCTGGCAGGACGTGATGTAGGCACTCGGCGAGTCTCCTCGTGGTTGGTAAGTGATAATCATTGCCGCGTGGATGTGGGGCGAATCTCTGTGCTTCCGACTTACTTTGAAATCATTCCCTACGTAATGCCCAAATGTTTGAGTACGCTGATGACCTTCTGAATGTGACCGTGAGGTTTTGGTTTTTGAGCCTGAGTGCGAGAGGCACAGGCGTGTCCTGTCAGCCACCCGCAGAGCCGGCTAGGACTCTGGTGTCCCCGATCAGGGTGTTTGAGCAGAGGGGCAGGCTGTAGCAGATGGCAGGGGTGGTCCCCAGGACGCTCCCCCAGGCCCCAGCCACCTGCAGACCCGCATGAGGGTTTGGAAAGGAGCCAGGCAGGAGAGGGCTTTGGGGTCCCGGTGATGCAGGCTGTGAAGAGGGTCAGCCGCCCCAGAGAGGTGGAAGGAACAGCACCCACCAGATCCCATCTGACCTGCCCTGGGCTGGCCGGGGGAGGCAGGTGGGAGCAGATGCCGCTGCCGGTGAGCTGCAGCCCTGGACCCCAGCAGGAAATGGGTGCTCTTGGGACAACGGGTGCTCCAGGAGCAGAACCTCGTGGGGCACTCCCGGGGGAAAGCAGGGATTCCTAGTGCCCGTTTGTGCAGTGAACTGACTGATGGGGGGCAGTGCTAGCCCAGGGATGGCCGTGGCAGGCAGCGCAGCAGCGGCCGGGACACGCCAAGAGTGCCCCAGGGACATTCAGGGAGACACTTTTCAGGGGGGCAGCAGCGCCCTCCCCAGTAGACTCTGGACGAGCACACACCACCCCGGCACACAGCCAGTCCTGACCAGGGCGGGGCAGGGCACACGGGAGCTGCTGCCCATCAGCGGGAAGCTCTGACGTTCTCTACGTGCGCTGAGCCTGCCCCCTGAGGGGCTGGTGTGAGTTGTCTCAGCCGTGGCCCTGTTTCCCGAGAAGCCCCCATTCCCCAGCCCCAGCTAAAGTCTGCTCTGAGCTCCAGCCTCCTTGGCAAAGGGCTGACCTCCCGCCTGGCTCTCGCCTACCCTCCTCTGTGGCAAATATCGCCGGCTGCTGCTTTAGGGGCCTTTGTGAGCAAGTGCGGGGCCCGGGCCTGTGCCTGTCCGTGGTCCCTGAGCTGGGGCTGGGCACAGGGATAGGGCTGGGTTTTTGGCGGGATGCAGGGTGTGAAGCCAAGTGACATTCACAAGACAGCAGCAGGGTGTAAAGCCACGTGTGAGCAAGCATCCAGGAGGAGGGGCATCCGCAGGGCCCTGAAGGGCACAGACACTCACGCCCCGTGGGGATGCGGAGAGTCCTCCAGCCCGGTGGTCCCCGTGCTTTGAATGCAGGCTTGCCGCCTGCCTGACAGCCAGTGTGCCCGGGGAAGTGAGCCTGCAGGAGAACGTGGGGCCACCACGCCGCTGGGACAGAAGGGAGCAGAGTGGGCAGTGGAAGGGGAGAGCAGGGCCCAAGCCTGAGCATAGGAGCCGCCTTCAGAGGGCCGTGCCTCGGACCCCCACGTCCGGGACCCTTCTCCATCCTCACGCCCTCAGTCCTAGACCCTCACCCTCCTCCCTGGCCCTCGTGTCCATTTCACAAGAGATGGTGACCTGATGGGGCTGGGGAGGCCACGTGGGCAGAATCCAGTGTCAGGCTCTCATGGGCACTAATGCCTGGCTTCCCTGTGTTTTCTCCATGATGTGGCCTGAGGCGTCAGGTAGTAGGACCCCGTGGAGGACAGCTGAATCCCCCTTGACTGTTGGGGAGACAGGTCAGGCCAGTGCGGGGATGGGTCTTTGCACGCATATGATGCTTAGCTTGAATAAGAGTCCTTCTAGTGACAAGCTGATCAAATCATGGAGACTCCCTACGCCTCGATTTCTCCATCTGTAAAATGGGCCTCCTAACAGTACCAGGCAAAAGCATTGGTGTGGGTTTCCCCATGATGTGACCTGCTTGTAAAAAGCCTGTGCAAATGAAGTGGTCGGTGGCTGTAGCTCTTGTTACTGAGTGTGTAAGAAGGATGCGCCCTCCCCCATGTTGTGAGGATTCCCGACCAGTGCACGTCTTGGGATCCCCGCGTACGTGGATTAGCGCAGTTTTTCTTTTCTCGTGAACATTTGTTGTCAGAATGCTTGGGCTCGCCTTCCTCGTCTTCTCGCTTGTCCCCGTTCAAGATGAGGCGGTTGATCTGAGGTGTCGCCTCCATTGGAACACGGGTGTTTGCAGCTTTAGGTCCCAAGTGCCTCTTTGGCCACGTGCCATAAGTCCTGGGGGCTTTGGTATGTGTTTTCTTCATTTCAAAGTATTTTCTAGTTTCCCTTGTGATGTCTTGTACGTTCCCTGGGCTATTGTTATGGACTGAACTGCGTCCCCCCAAAATTTGCATGTTGAAGCCCCAATCCCCTAGAACCTCAGAATGTCACTGTGGCTGGAGTTAGTGGTTCTTAGGTTGAAATGAGGCCATTAGGATGAGGTCTGATCCAAGATGGCTGGTGCCCTTGAGGGAAGAGCGGATCAGCACACGCAAGGAGAGAAGGCAGGGCCTGGGGGTGCGTGCACAGAGGGTGACCACGTGAGGGGCGGTAAGAGCACGGCCACCTGCAACCAAGGAGACCGGCCGCAGTACAAGCCACCCCTGCTGGACCCTCCCTCTCGGCCTCCTGGTCGGAACCACCGTGAGAATCTGTGTCTGCTGTTTCAGCCCCTCATCCTGTGCTGTGGGATTTGGCATCGTCCCAGACTAATGCGGTTATTTGGGGACGCACGGCTCAATTTCCCTCTCTTTGCAGATTTCCCACATTTCCTTCTGTTATTGAGGTCTAATTTCACTCTATTTTGGCCAGAGGACATACTTTGTATGACTTCAGCCCTTTTGTTTGTATCCCCTTAAGTTTACTGAGGGATGCTGTGTGGCCTGATGCATGGAGTACCCTGGAGAACGTTCTAGGTACGCTTGACGAGCACGTGTCTACTCTGTTCGAGCACGTGTCTACTCTGTTCTTGGGGCTAATAGTCTACACATGTCATGAGACCTAGTCTTTGTACAGTGCTGTTCAAATCTGTGATTCCCGTACTGCGGTGCTGTCTGGTCGCTGTACCCATAATGAAAGCAGGCTGTGTTAGTCTGCTTAGAGCTGCCATAGCAAAGTCCCACAGAGGGGGTGGCTAAAACTACAGAAATGTACTGGGTCCCAGTCCTGGTGGCTAGAAGTCCAACCTCAACTTGCTGGAAAGTGCAGTTTCAGGTGAGGGAAGGCGTCTGTTCCTGGCTCGCAGACAGCTGGTTTTCTCTTGGTCCCTCACTCGGCTGCTTCTCTGAACAGGTTGTGGGGGAGAAGGGAGGCAGGGAGAGAGAGTGGTGGGGGAGGGAGAGAGAGAGAGAGAAAGAGGGAGGGAGGGAGAGAAAGGGGGAGAGACAAAGGGAGGGAAGGAGGGAGGGAGGGAGAGAGGGGGAGGGAGGGAGAGAGTGAAAGGGAGAGAGAGGGAGCGAGGGAGAGAGAGAAAGAGGGAGGGAGAGAGGGAGGGAAAGAGACAGGGAGGGAAGGAGGGAGGGAGGGAGAGAGAGAGAGAAAGAGGCAGGGAGGGAGGGAGAGAAAGGGGCAGAGACAAAGGGAGGAAAGGAGGGAGGGAGGGAGAGAGGGGGAGGGAGGGGTAGGGGAGAGAGAGAGAGAGAGAGAGAGAGAGAGACACACACACACAGGAGGGAGGGAGGAATCGAAAGCAAGAGAGAGAGGGACGGAGGGAAGGAGAGAGAGAAGGGGAATGAGGGAGGGAGAGAGGCGGTAGGGAGTGAAGGAGAGAGGAGAGAGAGAGAGAGAGAGATGGAGGGAGTGATAGAGGGGAAGGGAGGAAGGGAGAGAGAGAGAGGGGAAGGGGGAGGGAAGGAGGGCAGGAGAGAAGAGGGGGAGGGAGGGAGAGACAGGGAAGGGAGAGAGAGATAAGGAGCAGGGAAGGAGGGAGAGAGGGGGAGGGAGGGAGAGAGATAAAGGGAGGGGGGCGAGGGAGGGAAAGAGAGAGGGGGAGGAAGGTAGGGGCAGAGAGAGAGAGAGAGAGGGAGCGGGGAGAGGGGGGCAGAGGGGGAGGGAGGGATGGAGAGAGAGAGGGACGGAGGGACAGAAACGGAGGGAGAGAGAGGGAGGGAGGTTGGGAGGGTGGAAGAGAGGCTGAGGGAGGGAGGGAGGGAGATCTTCGGTGTCTCTTCCTCTTTGCCAAAGGACACCGCTCTTGTCGGACTAGGGTCCCACCCTTGTGACCTCATTTAACCTTACTGACTTCCCCAAGGGTGCTATCTCCAAATACATGCACCTTGGGATTAGCACTGCAACAGGTGGACTTAATGGTTGGGGTGGGAGCCGGGGGATCCATTTGAATCCATCACAGGGGGGACCGAAGTCTCCCACTTCTACTGTAGACCGGTTTCTTCCGTCCCTTCTGTCCATTTTTGCATCGTTCATTTGGGGCACTGCTGTTGGGCTGCTCAAGAGACCCCCCTGACGTGCACTAGCTGTTGCATTGTGACAGACGGGAGCGGCAGATGGGACCACCCCTCACCCGGGCAGACCCGGGGCTCCTCTGGCTGCTGGTGCTTGGATCATTCCTGGTACCTTGGGTCTACTTCCCCTCCTCCCCCAACCCACCTATTTTTTCTTTTCTGTGTTTCTGGCCACCCCACAAGTCTTGGGGGATCTTAGATCCCCGACCAGGGATTGAACCCGGGCCACCGCAGTGAAAGCATGGAGTCCTAACCCCTGGAACTCTAGGCAATTCCCACTCCCCGCCCGCTCCTTAGCAGTGTTTGGGAGGGGATGTCGCCCTATCGCTGTGACAGCCACAGAGTCCTGGCCAGGTCCCCCAGCCCATCCCCCACACGTGGAGGCAGCAACTGTGAGCTGGGGGTGCGCCCTGGCCTTCAGTGCTCTGTACACACCACTGGGCGCTGACCACAAGGACTCGCGGTATAAGCTCGACACCCCAGCCCCCAGAGGGTGGTGGAGCACGGCGCCCTTGAAGTGTTTAGCTCAAAAGGCAAGGAAAAGAGAACCAGGAAAATGTCTCCAGACGCAGGACCCGCAGTGAAAAGCAAACCTCAATCCTGCTGTCCAGACACCAGAGAGCACCCCCAAACTGAACACCCGCAGGCCCCTGCCAGGGACCGTCACCTCCACACCTGTGCGTCTCAGGACAGTAAGGGCTCTTTTCAGGCCTCTGACCAGGGGAGGCCTGAGCTCTTCTCATCTGTCAAATCGAGACCCTGCTGGACACGATGCCCCCGCAACTGTGAAGCCGCGGGTGCCAGGGCCTTCCTTGTGCTTGTCCAGCCCTTCAAGGGTCTTTCTAGTGGGTGGGCACAGGGCGTCTGAGGGGCTTCTCCAGGTGTCTGCTAGGTGCCCGCACTGGGCCGGGGGTGGGCTGTCACCTGTCATCGTTTCCTGCTGAGGGGACTCAACTGCTCAGCCACGCCCAGGACGGAGGCGCCAGACACGTGTTGGGTGGAACATCGCTCTCATGTCCCCGTGCTCTTTACTGCCCTGCAAGGTTCTGGCCGCGTTACCACCTCCGTGTGTCTGCAGGGTCTGCCTGGTCAGGGTCCTCTGTGGGCCTGCCTGGAGGGGTCGGGTATTCCAGGAAAGAGCGAGAGCCCATGCAGCAGCAGCAAAGGGGCTCAGGGGCCGACGGATCAAGGTCAGGGAGGCGGCAGGCCTGGCGGCCACCTCGGGCATCCAGGGTGCGCAAGAGGCAGCAGCGCGGCCCCCGGGAGCTGCGCGGGGGGGGAAGGCTGAGGACTTGGGGGGGTGCGGCGGCCAGGCCCGGCACGGGCCAGGGAGGACTCATCTGGGCGGGAGGCCAGGAGCAGCAGAGCCAGGGGACCTCGGCTGGCTGGGCCACCTCTGCCAGGACAGGGACTAGAGGGACCAGAACCTGCGCGTTGGGATCCGGCGTGGGGGGCTCGGCTGCTGTCCAAGGAGGGGCCGGAGCGACAGAGTCAGTCCCGGCCAGGGCGGAGGCATGGTCGAGTTGCGGGTAGCTCGGGGTCCCCTGGATGAGCTCAGGATACGGTGGGAGGCCGTCCTGCGGCTCCGCGGCGCTGGGCGCCGGGAGGTGCCCCGGGGCTGCCGGCTCGCCGTCCACCTGCCCGGATGCTGGTTTAGTGTGCACTCTCGGCTTCATCCTCACCAGGAGGTGCGGGCAGTCTCTCTGAAACAGGGGACTGTGGTAGAAGTGTAACTGAGGTCGCGGTTGAGAGAGAAAAGGAAACCCCGAGTCACAAAAGAGTTGCTCGCAAGCAGCAGCCGCCTGGCTGGGCCCCTGGGCGCCCTCCCCCAGCCGACCCAAGGCCTCTTTGGAGAAAGCGGGACCCGGTCCCAGCAGGACGCTGTGCCCCAGCTTTGACATCCCCGAGACTCGCCCACTCACCATCGCCTTTCGCCCTTGGGAAATGACTGAAAATGGCCCCTTAGTATGAGTACAAGGCCCACGAAAGGGGACTTGGCGTTTGCAGGTACGAGACTGCAACGAGGTTCGGTAGCTTTCTAAGGAAGTGTCCGAATCGCCCCCTGGCCAGCACCTCCAGGGGCCAGACCGGGGACGCTGACTGCTTCCCAGGAAAGGACCTGCGCCCCCACTCAAGTGATGCTCTGGAGCTATGGGAGTCAAGGGGGCACACAGACCTCCCCCCTCCCCCCGGCGGGCCACTGTCCCCGAGCAGGACGGGAAAGGCCAGCGTTGCAGCAGTGTCCTCTTGTCTCCCGCTGTGACTGCGTGTCAGGCACGAGCGGCACTGCCCACGTGTCAGGAGTACAGGATGACGCCTTGCCCGCGTGTGCTGTGAAATGATCACCACAGGGGGTCCAGTTCACACGCATCACCTCACACAGACACACCAAAGGGAAAAGGAGGAGGGAGAGAAGTGACGTCCTTGTGCTGAGAACGCTTCGGGTCCCCCCCATAACAACGTCCCAACACAGCTCGCGGCACTGCCAGCTCCGGCCGTCACGCCGGTCCCCAAGTACCACCTTTAAAGGAAGCTCTCCCGACACGCCTGCCGCCGTCCCAGGCGGCCCCGAGGTTGGCACCCGCCCACCCCCGGGCCCAGTGGCTCAGCCCCTGGAGAGGGCTCCTCCCCCGCCGTCCCCCGCCCTCCTTACCTCGCTCAGGACGTGGGCGGGCCGCTCCTTCGTGGACAGGTTGGTCATGCAGAGGGACGTGTGCATGTCCTGGTACACTTTGCTGAATCCATAGCAGTTAAGCTGGCGGATGAAGCTCTCCACACGTTCTGTCTTGAACACCTTGTCTAGGCCGTCCCTGTCCAAAACCTCCTTTTGAAACAGCGGCCTGTTGACGCCTATGCAAGTCCCGTCTTCATTCCACCCAATGGATGCAAAGCGACTGCTGTGGACGATCGTCCACAGCTTCCTGGGAAAGGGGTGGAAGAGCAGGCTGCCTTCCCACACGGCCTCGCAGGCGGTGCGAGGCCTTTTCAACAAAGGCTCTTCCGTCAAATCCTGGAAAGCAGCTTCTCCAGGCAGCAGCCTGAGGTCGGGGTGCCCCGCGGGCACGGGCTGGTCCAGGGCGAGGGACTGGGGGGTGCAGCTCCCTGAGCCGAGGGCCGGAGCCGCTGTGTCGGGAGGAAGAGGCGCCTCGCCGAAGCCGGGTGCCCTGCCCGCGGCGGGGCCCTTCTCGTCCGCAGCCATGCGGAGCGCGGCGTGCCCCTCCGCCACGTAAACGGGACAGTGCAGCGCGGCCGGCAGCACCCTGGGCTCACACTCCTGCTCAGCCCCTCACAGAAGTGCTCCGGTTGCTCGGGGGTGACAGCACAGCCCAGCCAGGAAGTGACATCATAAAGGGCAGGCCCGTCAGCATGTCAGCCTCCTGCTTCACGCCCGTCATCGCAGGGGGCACGAAGACACTCGTGCACGGGTGCAGAGCCACAGGCCGAGCGCTCGTGCAAACCGGGCACGGCCTTCTGGTCCCGGAGCCCCCGGGCCAGGCAGATGTGCACGGACCCACGTGTGACCCACGAGGTCAGAAGTCCTCCTGTGTGTCCCCTGGCCTTCCGGGCCGTGCACAGCACCCATGATTTCAAGCACGAGCATCGCCCGAGACGCGGCCCACGGTCAAGGTCGCTAAAACTTTACGATTCACCTTCACCTATGAACTGGAAGAAAAACCCTCACAATGTCTGGGGCTGCAAAGTGCCTACCTTATCCTCTCCCTGGAGAGGTGTCCCATGGGTGCTGAGCAGGAATCGGACTCTGGACCCCCGCCCTCACCCGCAGCAGCCCTTTCCCTCCATTGCCCACAGCAGAGGCCAGACTCAGATGAAACGTTCAGGGAAATTTATTAAACAGAAACATTGACTGAAACCATTGAACAGAGGGCATAACAACACACAGAGGAACTTCTAACGGCCACCGGAGCTCACGGGTCCCGCCCCACCCCAGGGTCCTCGAAAAGGTGCCTCCGCTACACCCCACCCGGCGGCCCTCCATCTCCCCACAGTCTCCCTTCCTGAGGGCCCCGCGGGTGGCCTCTCGCCAGGAAGATGGGCGCCGGCCATGCCCGCTCCCCCCAGGGCAGACTCTCCATTTCTGGCCCACATGCCCGGGGCCTGGCCCTGCCCTATGGCGGGCACAGGGCAGCCCCACAGCAGGGCGCACGCCACCGAGCCGGGGACGTGGAGTCCCGAGGAACAACGGGGTGGCCCAGCAGAACACAAGCCCTGGGGGGCCTCCTGCAGACCTCCTGCAGCCCCGGTCAAGGTCTTCCTTCCCAAGGTCCCGGGGAGGAGCCCAGGTCCTGGGGTGGGCGCTGGCTGTGACCTCGTCCATCCTGTCCTTCCTGCCGGCTCCTGAGACTGGGCTTCCTGTCTCGGCGCCGGGACCGGGGCGGGGTGGACTGCTCAGAGGAGAACACATGCACCTTACCACAACAACAGGCAGCGCTGGGCCTGAATCTATGCCCAGAAAGCACACGTTGAGCTCACGACACCGGCCCACAGAGACCAGAGCCTTGGCTGGCTCGTGGCGCACCTCAGGGCTCTGCGGGGGGACGATGGCTAGGGTGTGTGTGTTGGGGGGAGGGGAGCGGGGGCTGGGGGTTCCTTGACACCTGGGTCCCTCTGGGGCCTACAGGGACACATTTGGGCTTGCCAGTACAGGGAGCAACCTGCCCCAGGGGATGATGAATAGGGGACCCTCTCAGGAGGGAGGCCCAGGCACCTGGAGTGGCCCCTAATATGGGGCCAGTAGGCTGCCAGGCCTGGCCTCCCCCTGCCTCCAAGCCTGGGGGCCCCGGGACCTGCTGAGCCTACTGGCCTGAGGTGCACCCCGGGGGGCTCATCTCTGCAGCCCCGTCCTCATTTCCCGGCTCTTCTGGGATGGGCTTGAGCCCCTCCTCGGGGGTCTCCTCGGCCTCCTGGCCTCCTGCCTGGGCGAGGCCCTCTGGCTCCCAGCCAGGACCTCCTGGGGCCACCGGGGAAGCACTGCCCATCCGGCCAGGCATGGGGACCCCGGGGGCATCTGAGGGTCCTGCCTGACCTAGGCCCGCAGGGGCGGCAGCACTTCCATCTTCCTGAGTGGCCGCGGACGCCTTGCTGGTCTCCCCAGGGCCAGGGGCTGCCCTGGCGGCACCATGGTCTTCAGGGGCCGCCTCGCCAGCCTTGGCAGTGCCGGCAACTGCCGCACTGGCCTCCTCACGTGCCGGGTGGTCCTCGGCGCTCCCTTCCTTGGAACGGGCGGCCTGGGCGGTGGTATCTTCACCATGTGCAGTGGTGCCTGCGGTGATGGCCTCATGGGCCGGGGCGGCCTGGGCGGCTGCTGCCAGGACTGCAACGTCCACACGGGCCTCTTCCTGCCCTGGGAAGTGCTCCCTGCTAGCCGGGTCGGCGTCCCAGGCCTCGGTCCTCTGGATGAGCCGCAGCATCCCCGCAAAGCCGGGAGGCCTCCTCATCAGCCGCCTCCTCCTCAGCGTGTCCCGGAGCGTGTCGTTCAGCCGGGCCCGCGTCAGCACCTGCCGGGCGCGCGCCTGGTCCGCCATGGCCGGGTGGATGGCCCCCTTCTCCAGGGCCGACTGCAGCAGGCCTTCCAGGCGCATCACGTACGCAGAGAGAGTCTCCTGGGGCCGCTGGGCACAGGTCACGAACTTCAGCCGAGCACTCCCCCGGGGGTCCTTGTTCCCAAACACCTGCACCAGCGCGGCCAGGCAGTCCTGGGCAGCCAGCTCGGGATCTTCCGCCAGGAGGCCGCGCAGGAGGTCCAGCGCGGGGCCGCGCAAGCTCTCCACCAGCCTCCTCCTCCTCTCCCTCTCAGACACGTGGCGCCACAGGTGCAGCGTGTGGCTGGCCTGCTCCAGCCAGCTCTCAGAGGACCCTTCCCCGTGGCCCGGCTCTTCCATCCCAGAGAAGGTTCCCAGCTCCTGGTAGCCCATGCTGTCCAGCACGGGCTGCGAGGCCTGCCTCCACTGCTGGGTCCCGGGCCCTGCCTCACCCATGGCGCCTGCCACTGTCACAACTGCTTCCTCAGGCGCAGCCATTGCCCCGCCCGTGGGTCCTGCCATACTCAGAAGTCCTGCCACGCCTGCAACATTTCTGTAACCTGCAGCTCCTTCCTCATCTGACTCAGCTCCTGCTTCACCTTCAGCTCCTGCTTGACCCTCAGCTCCTGCTTGACCCTCAGCTCCTTCCGCACCTGCAGCTCCTTCCTCACCTGCAGCTCCCTTCTCACCTGCAGCTCCCTCCTCACCTTCAGCTCCCTCCTCACCTGTAGCTCCTTCCTCATCTGACTCAGCTCCTGCTTCACCTTCAGCTCCTGCTTGACCCTCAGATCTTTCCCCACCTGCAGCTCCTGCCTCACCTGAGGCTCCCTCCTCACCTGAAGCTCCTTCCTCACCTGCATCTCCTGCCTCACCTACAGCTCCCTCCTCACCTGCATCTCCTGCCTCACCTTCAGCCCCCTCCTCACCTGCAGCTCCCTCCTCACCTGCACCTCCCTCACCTTCAGCTCCCTCCTCACCTTCAGCTCCCTCCTCACCTGCAGCTCCTACCTCACCTTCAGCTCCCTCCTCACCTGCAGCTCCCTCCTCACCTTCAGCTCCCTCCTCACCTGCAGCTCCCTTCTCACCTGCACCTTCTTCCTCACCTTCAGCTCCCTCCTCACCTAAAGCTCCTGCCTCACCTTCAGCTCCCTCCTCACCTGCAGCTCCTACCTCACCTTCAGCTCCCTCCTCACCTGCAGCTCCCTCCTCACCTTCAGCTCCCTCCTCACCTGCAACTCCCTTCTCACCTGCACCTTCTTCCTCACCTTCAGCTCCCTCCTCACCTAAAGCTCCTGCCTCACCTTCAGCTCCCTCCTCACCTGCAGCTCCCTTCTCACCTGCACCTCCCTCCTCACCTTCAGCTCCCTCCTCACCTAAAGCTCCTGCCTCACCTTCAGCTCCCTCCTCACCTGCAGCTCCCTCCTCATCTTCAGCTCCCTCCTCACCTAAGGCTTCCTCCTCACCTGTGTCTCCCTCCATACCTGCGACTCCCGCCTCCCCTGCAGCCTCCTCCTCCCCTGCAGTTCCTGAGTGACCTGCAGTTCCTGCCTCACCCGCCCTGCCAACCACTGCTTGTCCCTGGGGCTGCGCAGGGCAATTGGGTCTATCCTGTGAATCAGCATCAGGGGCCTGGGGCAGGCAGACCACAGTCCAGGGCCCTCCCTTGCCTGGTATTTGCCGGGGGAGCAAGCTTCGATTTAAACACTCAGCAAACTCGACCAGGGCAACACTCGACCCCAGCTCCTTTCTGTAGACCTTGCCCAGCACTCGGTACCTGCCCAGGGAACGCAGGGCAGCCTGCACAGCCTCCTGGAATTCCTGGTCTTTGCAGTCATCTGGGATTCCCAGGATGAGCAGAGATCGCTGGGCGTTCACGCCCATCGACCTGCACCAGTCCCGCAATACCGCCAGAGCCATCGCCATCTTCGAGGACCTGAGGGTGGGGGGAAGCGATCAAACAGGTGTGCACAGGCTGTTGAAGTGTGGGAATCGGCCTGTGGGTGCAAAGAGGAGAGAATCATGTTTGTGCCACACAGCCCACCCTAGTGCCCCTCACAGCAGCAGCCTGGAGCACCTCCCTGCCCTGTTTGGTTTGTTTGACTTTAGGAAACTTTTTTTTATAAATTACATTTATTTACAAGATAGAAGGCTAGGGACTTCCCTGGTGGCGCAGTGGTTAAGAATCCACCTGCCAGTGCAGGGGACACAGGTTCGATCCCTGGTCCGGGAAGATCCCACAAGCCGCGGAGCAACTAACCCCACGCGCCACAACCACTGACCCAGCGCTCTAGAGCCCACGAGCCACAACTACTGAGTCCACGTGACACAACCTCTGAAGCCCACATGCCTGGAGCCCGTGCTCTGCAACAAGAGAAGCCACCGTAATGAGAGGCCTGCGCGCCGCAACGAAGAGTAGCCCCCGCTCGCTGCACCTAGAGAAAGCCCGCGCGCAGCAACAAAGACCCAACGCAGCCCAAAGTAAAAATAAAATTTAAAAATAATAACAAAAGAGCACTTGTTGCGTACGACTCAAGAAACAATAATAAAATAAAATAAAATAATTTTTTTAAAAAAGACAGATAGAAGGCTCGTCACCTTTTCTACATTTCTGGCCTCAGTTTTAGGAAGCTGCCTTTTTCCCAAGGAATTTTTCAAGTCTTCCAATTTGTTAGCATAAACATTTCCATAATGTCCCATAATATTCCCCTATATCCTCTTTGTTAATGTACATCTGATCCGTAACGTTGGCCCTCTTTCATTCCTCATATTGGGGATCAGCGTTCTTTCTATGTTTCCGTGATTCATCGTTCTAGGACTTTCTCGGTTTCCTTGCTCTTTTGAAAGAAGCGCGTGGCTTTGTTCACCGTGTCCATAATTTGCTTTCTATCACTGATTTCCTCTCTTAGCTCTCTTATTACTTCATTTTATGTTTCCTTTGCTCTTCTTCTTCTAGCATCTCTCAATGGACTGTTAGCTCACTGATTTTATGTCCTGACTCTTTTCTAACAGAAGCATTTAGAGGAATACAGTTTCCTCCTGTCGCTTTTTGCTGCCTCCCACTAATTTTGGTAAGTTGTGCTTTTTTAGTATTCACTTGGAAATATTTTCTAAGTCCCTCTGTGATTTTTCTCTTTGATCCATGGGTTTCCCAATATTTGAAGATATATTATCATTAGTACCATCAAATAAAATTCCCCCGTGATGAGAAAACTTATCATGTAAACTTGCAATACTGCTAAATTTATGGAGACTGTTTTACAACTCTGGTATGGCGTGTCCGGGTGAATGTGCAAAGCACCCTCGTAAAGAATCTGTGTACTCTGTGTGGAGGCCAGGGCCTTGCCCTGCCCACCCACCTCTGCAATTCCTGTGCCACCCGGACAGAGGCGACCTGAAGCTCTCGATGCCTCATGCAGTGGGCCAGAGCCCCTCCCTGGACCCCCACAAATCCATCTGCCATGGCCAACAGCCTCCACCAGATCACAGCAGCCCCAGCGCCTCCCCCTCTCAGCTTCACTTATGCCCCCCCCCCCCCCCCGTGGCCAGGCGGCTCCTCCCCGACCCCTCGCACTACATCCCCTCCATACACCCTCCCCCACCCACCAGCTGGTGGCGCTCCGCTCTGGGCCCTGGAAGCCGGGCGCCCCGCCATGCGTAGAGGTCAGACTGCCTCTCTCACCTCCCCACACCGGGGAGTCCTCCCCCGAGCACACTCAGCGCCAGGGGCTCTCGCTTCTCGTACCCCAGACGCAGAGCCCACCCGTCTTGCCCCCGCCCACCCGGGAGCCGGAGCCCCCTAACTGCCACGAGCGTCCTCCCCCCCCACCCCACGCCCCGCCCCGGCGGGAGCTCCCCTAACGCCTACCGCACCCGCGCCCGGGAGTCCTCCCCATCGACCCCCGCCTCAGCCTTCCTCCCGCCACACGCCGCAGCCGTTAGCCCTCCCCTCCCGTCTCGGCCCCGGGGGTGGGGCCCGCCCTTCCCGTCCTCCCCACCCCCGCAGCCAGTCGTCCTCTCCTCTGGCCCCCAAAGCCGGCCCCACCCGACCAGTAGGAAGCCCTCCGCTCAGGCACCCCCCACGCTTAGCCATTAGCCCCACCCTCTGCACCCCGACTCCAGAACGCCCCCCACCAGCCACCCCGGAAGCCAGCGGTCCTCCCCTCTGACCCGCTCACTGGGGGACCCTTCCCTCAGCCCCCCTTCAGCCCGCTACCCTCCGCCGCCGCTCCCCCACTCCCAACCGAGCAGCCCGTAGCCCTCCCCCGACCTCCACTCCTTCCCAGGGCCCCCGGTACCTGCGGAGTCCAGCCCCCGGCAAAGCCCCCGCCTGTCTCCTGACTCGCTCTGACTCTCTGGATGGCTCCGGAGTCCCGCTCACGAGGGGCTGAAGAGCTCGTCTCAGCAGAGCAGCCAGGAACTGTGCCGCCGACTGTCCCAGGCACTCTGTGCGAACGCCACGTGGGCTTCCGGGTGCTCCCGGAAGCCCCAGGAAGATGAGGGAGAAAGTTCTAGACGTCTCTTTACCGAGAAACTGGTTGGATCAGAAGAGCACGTGAGGAGGCGCTCTGCTACGGAAGCAGCAGTAGCCATGCGCACTGAGGGCCTGAGGTCCCAAGGCTTGGCGCCTCCGGAAGCAAAAGACACGCCCATTGGCCTTCCACCAATAGGAAGGCCTCCTGCGAGGCTGCGGAGCTTGGGGAGCAAACTTGGCGATGCAGAGCCCGTTGTGGCAAGTACGTCCATTTGTCTTTACAGGTGGTTTTCTACTGTGATTGATAATGTCATAAACCTATTCTTATTTCTTTGGTTTGTTTTGAATTTTATTTTATGTATTTTTTTATACAGCAGGTTCTTATGAGTTACCCATTTTATACATATTAGTGTACATTTGTCAATCCCAATCTCCCAATTCATCACACCCCCCGCCCGCCCCCACCATTTTCTCACCTTGGTGCCCATATGTTTGTGCTCTACATCTGTGTCTCTATTTCTGCCCTGCAAAGCGGTTCATCTGTACCACTTATCTAGGTTCCACATATGTGCATTAATACACGATATTTGTTTCTCTCTTTCTGACTTCCTTCACTCTGTATGACAGTCTCTAGATCCATCCACATCTCTACAAATGACCCAATTTCGTTCCTTTGTACGGCTGAGTAATAAATAATAGTAATAAAGCTCTTCTTTATATGGACTGGTTTCTTGTCTAGTTGTACCACCTAGCCATCTTCTCACATGGCACAAGAGGATGAGGCAGCCGTCTGGGGCCTCTTTTATAAGGGAGGTAATCTCATTCATGAGGGCTCCCCCCTCATGGGCTAATCACTTCCCAGGGCCTGAGGGAGGACTGAGGGGAGCCTGGACCCCAGAACACAGTTGGACCTGGGAAGCCAAAGGGCGGGATGAGCACGTGCAGCACTTCCTGACATCCGGGTCTCAGAGACGCTGGGGAGGGGAGTACGGGGCGGGATCTCAGAGAGGCTAGGGAGGGGGTATAAGGGTCGGGGTGTCTGGTGGGCACGGGAGAGAATCCCAGGTCCTCCATGGAGTCAAGGTGAGGGCCCTGAGGGAGGACTGAGGGGAGCCTGGACCCCAGAACAGAGTTGGCCCTGGGAGGCCATAGGGCGGGATGAGCACGTGCAGCACTTCCTGACATCCGGGTCTCAGAGACGCTGGGGAGGGGAGTACGGGGCGGGGTCTCAGAGAGACTAGGGAGCGGGTATAAGGGTCGGGGTGTCTGGTGGGCACGGGAGAGAATCCCAGGTCCTCCGTGGAGTCAAGGTGAGGGCCCTGAGGGAGGACTGAGGGGAGCCTGGACCCCAGAACAGAGTTGGTCCTGGGAGGCCATAGGGCGGGATGAGCACGTGCAGCACTTCCTGACATCCGGGTCTCAGAGACGCTGGGGAGGGGAGTACGGGGCGGGGTCTCAGAGAGGCTAGGGAGGGGGTATAAAGGTCGGGGTGTCTGGTGAGCAAGGTAGAGAATCCCAGGTTCTCCGTGGAGTCAAGGTGAGGGCCCTGAGGGAAGACTTAACAGAGCCTGGACCGCAGAACAGAGTTGGTCCTGGGAGGCCATAGGGCGGGATGAGCACGTAGAGCAGTTCCTGACATCCGGGTCTCAGAGGCGCTGGGGAGGGGGAGCACGGGGCGGGGTCTCAGAGAGGCTGGGTAGGCGGTATAAGGGTCGGGGTGTCTGACGGGTACGGGAGAGAATCCCAGGTCCTGCGTGGAGTCAAGGTGAGGGCCCTGAGGGAAGACTGAGGGGAGCCTGGACCCCAGAACAGAGTTGGCCCTGGGAGGCCATAGGGCGGGATGAGCACGTGCAGCACTTCCTGACATCCGGGTCTCAGAGAGGCTGCGTAGGGGGAGCACGGGGCGGGGTCTCAGAGAGTCTAGGGAGGGGGTATAAGGGTCGGGGTGTCTGGTGGGCACAGAAGAGAATCCTAGGTCCTGCATGGAGTCAAGGTGAGGGCCCTGAGGGAGGACTGAGGGGAGCCTGGACCCCAGAACAGAGTTGGCCCTGGGAGGCCATAGGGCGGGATGAGCACGTGCAGCACTTCCTGACATCCGGGTCTCAGAGACGCTGCGGAGGGGGAGCACGGGGCGGGGTCTCAGAGAGGCTAGGGAGGCGGTATAAGGGTCGGGGTGTCTCGTGGGCACGGGGAGAATCCCAGGTCCTTCGTTGAGTCAAGGTGAGTGCCCTGAGGGAGGACTGAGGGGAGCCTGGACCCCAGAACAGAGTTGGCCCTGGGAGGCCATAGGGCGGGATGAGCACGTGCAGCACTTCCTGACATCCGGGTCTCAGACACCCTGGAGAGGGGGAGCACGGGGCGGGGTATCAGAGAGGCTGCAGAGGGGGTATAAGGGGCGGGGTGTCTGCTGGGCACTGCGGAGAATCGCAGGTCCTGTGTGGAGTCAAGGTGAGGGCCCTGAGGGAGCACTGAGGGCAGCCTGCAACCCAGAACTGAGTTGGCCCTGGGAGGCCGCCACGTGCAACACTTCCTGACATCCGGGTGTCAGAGAAGCTGGGGACCTGGGATAAGGGGCGGGGTCTCATGAGGGCAGAGGGTAAAATGTCAGGTCCCTGGTGGACTAAGGTTAGGGCCCTTAGGCAGGACTGAGGGGACCCTGAGGGAGGACAAAAGGGACCCACCAGATCACCGCCCTTGCAGGTGGCCGTGGGAGGCCCCGGGGCGGGATGAGCACGGTAGGCCTGTCCTGACGTCCTGACGTCAGGGTCTCGGAGAGACTGGAGACCTGGTATAAGGAGCAGGGACTCACACTGGCAGACGGGACAATCCCAGGTCCTGCCCAGAGTCCAGCCTGCACGCGAGGAAGGAAGGACTGAGGACGTTAGACCCCGACACAGGGAGGGATCCTTTGCCCTTCCGCGGGGGCCTTGGAGGCGCCAGAGCGCGGTCAGCAGATGAGATGTTTCCTGACCTCTGGGTCGGGGTCCTCAGGAGGTCAGGTGTTTGGTGTGAGGGGTGAGCCTTCAGGTCCGCAGAGGGTGGACTCCCAGGACCCCGAGGGAGGACTGAGCAGACCCCCAGCCCTGGAACAGGGGCCTCGACAGAAACCTGCCCCTGTGGTCAGCGCTGGGAGGCCAGGCAGGATGTGAGGAGGAGGTGAGGACCCAGCATCTCCCCATCCTAGCACCCTCGGGAGGCCCTGGGCAGGTGCGGCCACCTGTGGGGCCCCCTCACTGCTTTCTGTTCAGATTCGGGGTCCTGTTCTGAGTTTCCCCTCCGGCCTGCAAAGGGGAGGGTCCAGGCCCTTAAGGGGAACAGTGAGCACGACGAGCGAGCCCCGAGGGGACCACCCACCCCAGAACTCAGCACTGGGGGGACCTCACAGAGTCCGGCCCAATCCTCCTACCAGCACCGAGGCCCAGAGCTGTGCCACAGTGTACACAAGAGGTGCGCCCTCCATTCCTCTTACAGGGGCTCCAGGAACCGGGAGGCGAAGGCCCAGGTCTGAGGACCGTGTCCTCAGGGCACAGAGCAGAGGAGGCCCAGGCAGCGCCAGGAGCCAAGGGGAGGTGCGTGCCCTGAGTGTGTACCCAGGGGCTCCCCCTCCCAGAACAGAGGGGACCCCACAACACCCAAGTCACCCCACAGCCCTGTCAGCCCCAGAACCTGGGGCCGTGCTGGCTGCACCCTGAGGAGCCCCTTCACTTCCTTCTTCAGGTTGGCAGGGGACAGGCCACCCAGGAGGAGCGCCCCTGTGAGGCCCGAGGGCAGCCCTTAAGACGAGACCTGTAAGTGGCCTTTGTCAGAGCTGCCCAGGGTGCCTTTCTCTGCCGAGGCCGCTCACACCCCCTCTCTACCCCAGGTACGAGGTCCCCTGCCCACACTCCCGTGGGCGGACCGACCCCAGTGATCAGGCCCCCGGTCGAGATGAGTGAGCTCCGCCAGCCTGAGGCCGACCTTGAGGCCCCAGTCCCGGCCCAGGGTCCGGTGGAGGCGCCGCTGCTGGGGGCTGCGGGGGAGGAGGCCGCATCCCCCTCGTCCTCCGCCTCCCCTGGCGCCCCCTCCTTCTCCGCCTATGCCGAGCCCTTGTCCCGCGAGGCACTTGTTGCGCTGATGGCTGACCTGGTGGGGTTCCTGCTCGTCAAGTTTCGTACCGGGGAGCCGACCTCCGAGGCGGAGATGCTGAGTACGGTCGTCCGGGAGCATCGGGACCACTTCCCCGTGGTCCTCCGCCTCGTTTGCGAGTGCCTGCAGCTGCTGTTTGGCTTGGCCGTGGAGGAGGTGGACCCCCGCGAGCGCACCTACGTCCTGGTCCCCACCCTGGGCCTCACCTGGGATGCAGTGCTGAGCGACTGGCAGCGCACGCCCGAGGCCGGCCTCCCTCTGCTGGTCCTGACCATGGTCACCCTGTTCGGTGACCGCGTCCCTGAGGAGGAGGTGTGGGGAAAGCTAGGCACCCTGGGGTTTTGTGGCGGGAGGGAGCTGCTCACCGAAGTGTGGGTGCAGACGGGCTACCTGAAGTACCGGCAGGTGCCCCACAGCGACCCTGCCCGCTACGAGTTCCTGTGGGGTGCCCGGGCCTACGCGGAGGCCAGCAAGTGGCAGGTCCTGCAGCATCTGCTCAGGAGCAATAGCATGGCTCCCAGGTTCTTCCCATCCGTGTCTGCAGGGAGTGTGAGCGATGAGGAAGAGGGAGCCTGAGCCAGAGCAGCAGCCAGTCCCACGTCCAGCAGCTTCTCCCGTGGGGCAGGAAGGGGGGCTGCTCCTTCACTCTGAGTTTGAAGAGGGAGCGGTCAGCCTTCTAAGCAGTGAGAGCCGGGCGAGTTGGGGGAAGCCGGTGTGCAGCATTTTGGGTTCCTGTTGTGTATGTTGACGTGGACTTCCATGTCGTTTTCTTTAGGAATTTTTCAAATGTTGGTTCTTTGAATAGAAGACTAAACAAGCTTCAGTGTCTAACTGTGTATGACGTTAATCCCACAGGTATTTGCACTAATTCAGTTCAAGAACAAGAGTTTTGCTGTTTTGTAAGAGAGGTTGGGAAATCTCCCAGTTCGTTTTGTGACCGTGTACAAGATAACAGGGAATTGGAATCAGAACTGCTCTGGAAATGTGGAAGTACTTAGCAGTGATATAGATGGGGGAAGAAATAGAAAAATAAAAGCCATTGTTGTTCCAATTCTTGCTTCCCTGTCTTGTCTGTCATTCTGTAAATAAAACGAACTATCTCTGTTGAGTTGGATTTGCACGGGTATTTTAAGAAAGTAGGAGAAGGTTCATCTGCGTCAATAAGCCCCCTGCCCACTGGTTTGTTTATTCCGCAGACCTCCACGGAGCCTCTGCTCTCCGGAAGGGCCTGTGTTAGTAGCGGGAACGCTAGGAAAGGCAGGACACACCCACACCTAGAGTGATGGTCTAGGAGCCACTGTCACATGAGGAAGGTGGTGAGACGTCCCCTAAGTCCCACAGAATAAGACAACATGGGACGAGGCGGTGGGGCTCCAGGAGCGAGCCCTGGAGTGTTAAGTGCCCCGAGCCAGGGCACTTCGGGCCTTTGGGAAGTGGGGGTTCCTTCTGTGGGAGGTGATGGTGATGAAGCTGGGTGGTGGCAGCAGCCAGACATGCAGAGGGTGTGTCTTGGGTTGCAGGGGAAAGTCTGAAATGGGACATTGCTGTGAGATGTCCTTCTGGGTCGTGGATAAAGCCGAGAGAAATCTCGCCCTGGGGCAGGAAGGAAGGGGTGCTGGCTCTTGTTGCATTGCAGTGGGCCACAGTGAAGAGGTAGGTGTTTCATACCCGCCATCTGCAAGGATTTCCAGAGAAATGAGGGTCTTGCTCTTTGAAGCCCTGCTCGGTATTCCCGGGGCTGGCCCTCCTCTCCCTGCCCTGGGAGAGCCAATTACCAACTGTATGGAAACGACCATTTTAGTCACCTGGAGTTTACTTTGGCCACTTGTGAGCAAGGTCTAGATTTCAGTGGGATGAAATGAATGAAAATAGGGGGTTTGAAAGAACAGAGGCTGCCGAAGTGGAAAGGAGTCGCCGTGTGACTGGAATCCTGGGAGCTTTGCGTGAGCTGCACCCAGCTGGGGAAATCACCACCCTTCCCTCCATGCCGACACACACACACACACACACACACACACACACACACACACACACACATCCAAATTGAATAATAAATCCTCCAGGAGTAAAACACACAGAACAGCAATTTTGACTGGTTTTCTATTCCGTTTCCTATGGAGCTGCAAATTCTCTGAGATGTCATGAAAAGAAAGCAATTTCCAGAGGGGAGAAGGACAGAGTCTGGGATCAGAATAATACTAGAAATAAGTCCTAGCCACTAAGAAGCAACGTCCGCCAGTGTCCCCGCGTTCAAGCAGGTGCAGAAATATGGCGGCATCAGAGACCCACAGGTTTGGGCTGTGACCTGGCATCGAAAGGAAGAGGCAACTCCTGGGCCTAATGGGATTGGGAGGTCACTGCAGTGGGAGGTGCAGACGGCGCCGGGGGCTAAAGAGGCAGCCCTCCCTGCTGAGCGCCGTACGACAACGTGAACATTACGTGGGATCCTGGATTTGAAGCACCTGCCATATAGCAGGTGGGCACTTGGAAAAGGTGGAGAATTTCAGGGCCAATGGAACCTGCTCAGACACTCCTGCCGGAAAAGAAGGGGATTTTGTCATCACAAATGGTAAGCGCTGCTTTTGTTGAGCCTCTACTAGGCAGTGTGGCATTGGAGAGCCGTCAGGTGCTCGTCCCCATCTTGTCTTCCTCTCCTCCCCGCACAAGAGGGGACACAGCACTGCCAGAGTCCTCTTCACTTAGGAGGGGTCATGTGATGACCCTTTGCCACTGAATCCTGAGCAGAAGCATTTTTGTCACGGCCATCTGTATCGAAGGCACACCGGGGTCGGGGGTTAGTCCTCAAGCCATGACAACTCAGACACAGACCACTGTGTTTCCTCCCCCAGGGTCTTAAGTCCTGCACCTTTGACCCTTAGATGTGAGATGCCAGACTCTGTGCCTTTAAGGCCCTGGGCAGGGTTGGAGGTGTTCCAGAGAGAGGCTGCCCCACAGGGAGCTGGCGGAGGGCATTTCCCTCAAGCAACCCGCGCCCTTAGGTCCCTGAGCTGCACCCATCCGTCCCCGCGGGGCTGTGCTGAGTCTCTGTCAGGAGGGCAGCCGCCAGCTGCCGAACGGCCCCGTTGGGGTCGGGGGCGTCCCCGTGGGGCCCAGCCCCGAGTCCCCCTCAGGGGTGACCCTGCTGCCCACAGCGCCCACTCTCTCCAGAACCTGGCCTCGGTCTGCACAGCCTGGCTTTTGCCCTGCCTGTCCCCCGACTAGGAGCCGCTTAGGCCCCGGTCCTGATGACCTCGTGCATGTATGTTTATCTGAAAGTCCCAGAGAAGCATCCCCCCCCGACCAATATCATGGTTCGGGTGGAGCTGGCAGGACGTGATGTAGGCACTCGGCGAGTCTCCTCGTGGTTGGTAAGTGATAATCATTGCCGCGTGGATGTGGGGCGAATCTCTGTGCTTCCGACTTACTTTGAAATCATTCCCTACGTAATGCCCAAATGTTTGAGTACGCTGATGACCTTCTGAATGTGACCGTGAGGTTTTGGTTTTTGAGCCTGAGTGCGAGAGGCACAGGCGTGTCCTGTCAGCCACCCGCAGAGCCGGCTAGGACTCTGGTGTCCCCGATCAGGGTGTTTGAGCAGAGGGGCAGGCTGTAGCAGATGGCAGGGGTGGTCCCCAGGACGCTCCCCCAGGCCCCAGCCACCTGCAGACCCGCATGAGGGTTTGGAAAGGAGCCAGGCAGGAGAGGGCTTTGGGGTCCCGGTGATGCAGGCTGTGAAGAGGGTCAGCCGCCCCAGAGAGGTGGAAGGAACAGCACCCACCAGATCCCATCTGACCTGCCCTGGGCTGGCCGGGGGAGGCAGGTGGGAGCAGATGCCGCTGCCGGTGAGCTGCAGCCCTGGACCCCAGCAGGAAATGGGTGCTCTTGGGACAACGGGTGCTCCAGGAGCAGAACCTCGTGGGGCACTCCCGGGGGAAAGCAGGGATTCCTAGTGCCCGTTTGTGCAGTGAACTGACTGATGGGGGGCAGTGCTAGCCCAGGGATGGCCGTGGCAGGCAGCGCAGCAGCGGCCGGGACACGCCAAGAGTGCCCCAGGGACATTCAGGGAGACACTTTTCAGGGGGGCAGCAGCGCCCTCCCCAGTAGACTCTGGACGAGCACACACCACCCCGGCACACAGCCAGTCCTGACCAGGGCGGGGCAGGGCACACGGGAGCTGCTGCCCATCAGCGGGAAGCTCTGACGTTCTCTACGTGCGCTGAGCCTGCCCCCTGAGGGGCTGGTGTGAGTTGTCTCAGCCGTGGCCCTGTTTCCCGAGAAGCCCCCATTCCCCAGCCCCAGCTAAAGTCTGCTCTGAGCTCCAGCCTCCTTGGCAAAGGGCTGACCTCCCGCCTGGCTCTCGCCTACCCTCCTCTGTGGCAAATATCGCCGGCTGCTGCTTTAGGGGCCTTTGTGAGCAAGTGCGGGGCCCGGGCCTGTGCCTGTCCGTGGTCCCTGAGCTGGGGCTGGGCACAGGGATAGGGCTGGGTTTTTGGCGGGATGCAGGGTGTGAAGCCAAGTGACATTCACAAGACAGCAGCAGGGTGTAAAGCCACGTGTGAGCAAGCATCCAGGAGGAGGGGCAACCGCAGGGCCCTGAAGGGCACAGACACTCACGCCCCGTGGGGATGCGGAGAGTCCTCCAGCCCGGTGGTCCCCGTGCTTTGAATGCAGGCTTGCCGCCTGCCTGACAGCCAGTGTGCCCGGGGAAGTGAGCCTGCAGGAGAACGTGGGGCCACCACGCCGCTGGGACAGAAGGGAGCAGAGTGGGCAGTGGAAGGGGAGAGCAGGGCCCAAGCCTGAGCATAGGAGCCGCCTTCAGAGGGCCGTGCCTCGGACCCCCACGTCCGGGACCCTTCTCCATCCTCACGCCCTCAGTCCTAGACCCTCACCCTCCTCCCTGGCCCTCGTGTCCATTTCACGAGAGATGGTGACCTGATGGGGCTGGGGAGGCCACGTGGGCAGAATCCAGTGTCAGGCTCTCATGGGCACTAATGCCTGGCTTCCCTGTGTTTTCTCCATGATGTGGCCTGAGGCGTCAGGTAGTAGGACCCCGTGGAGGACAGCTGAATCCCCCTTGACTGTTGGGGAGACAGGTCAGGCCAGTGCGGGGATGGGTCTTTGCACGCATATGATGCTTAGCTTGAATAAGAGTCCTTCTAGTGACAAGCTGATCAAATCATGGAGACTCCCTACGCCTCGATTTCTCCATCTGCAAAATGGGCCTCCTAACAGTACCAGGCAAAAGCATTGGTGTGGGTTTCCCCATGATGTGACCTGCTTGTAAAAAGCCTGTGCAAATGAAGTGGTCGGTGGCTGTAGCTCTTGTTACTGAGTGTGTAAGAAGGATGCGCCCTCCCCCATGTTGTGAGGATTCCCGACCAGTGCACGTCTTGGGATCCCCGCGTACGTGGATTAGCGCAGTTTTTCTTTTCTCGTGAACATTTGTTGTCAGAATGCTTGGGCTCGCCTTCCTCGTCTTCTCGCTTGTCCCCGTTCAAGATGAGGCGGTTGATCTGAGGTGTCGCCTCCATTGGAACACGGGTGTTTGCAGCTTTAGGTCCCAAGTGCCTCTTTGGCCACGTGCCATAAGTCCTGGGGGCTTTGGTATGTGTTTTCTTCATTTCAAAGTATTTTCTAGTTTCCCTTGTGATGTCTTGTACGTTCCCTGGGCTATTGTTATGGACTGAACTGCGTCCCCCCAAAATTTGCATGTTGAAGCCCCAATCCCCTAGAACCTCAGAATGTCACTGTGGCTGGAGTTAGTGGTTCTTAGGTTGAAATGAGGCCATTAGGATGAGGTCTGATCCAAGATGGCTGGTGCCCTTGAGGGAAGAGCGGATCAGCACACGCAAGGAGAGAAGGCAGGGCCTGGGGGTGCGTGCACAGAGGGTGACCACGTGAGGGGCGGTAAGAGCACGGCCACCTGCAACCAAGGAGACCGGCCGCAGTACAAGCCACCCCTGCTGGACCCTCCCTCTCGGCCTCCTGGTCGGAACCACCGTGAGAATCTGTGTCTGCTGTTTCAGCCCCTCATCCTGTGCTGTGGGATTTGGCATCGTCCCAGACTAATGCGGTTATTTGGGGACGCACGGCTCAATTTCCCTCTCTTTGCAGATTTCCCACATTTCCTTCTGTTATTGAGGTCTAATTTCACTCTATTTTGGCCAGAGGACATACTTTGTATGACTTCAGCCCTTTTGTTTGTATCCCCTTAAGTTTACTGAGGGATGCTGTGTGGCCTGATGCATGGAGTACCCTGGAGAACGTTCTAGGTACGCTTGACGAGCACGTGTCTACTCTGTTCGAGCACGTGTCTACTCTGTTCTTGGGGCTAATAGTCTACACATGTCATGAGACCTAGTCTTTGTACAGTGCTGTTCAAATCTGTGATTCCCGTACTGCGGTGCTGTCTGGTCGCTGTACCCATAATGAAAGCAGGCTGTGTTAGTCTGCTTAGAGCTGCCATAGCAAAGTCCCACAGAGGGGGTGGCTAAAACTACAGAAATGTACTGGGTCCCAGTCCTGGTGGCTAGAAGTCCAACCTCAACTTGCTGGAAAGTGCAGTTTCAGGTGAGGGAAGGCGTCTGTTCCTGGCTCGCAGACAGCTGGTTTTCTCTTGGTCCCTCACTCGGCTGCTTCTCTGAACAGGTTGTGGGGGAGAAGGGAGGCAGGGAGAGAGAGTGGTGGGGGAGGGAGAGAGAGAGAGAGAAAGAGGGAGGGAGGGAGAGAAAGGGGGAGAGACAAAGGGAGGGAAGGAGGGAGGGAGGGAGAGAGGGGGAGGGAGGGAGAGAGTGAAAGGGAGAGAGAGGGAGCGAGGGAGAGAGAGAAAGAGGGAGGGAGAGAGGGAGGGAAAGAGACAGGGAGGGAAGGAGGGAGGGAGGGAGAGAGAGAGAGAAAGAGGCAGGGAGGGAGGGAGAGAAAGGGGCAGAGACAAAGGGAGGAAAGGAGGGAGGGAGGGAGAGAGGGGGAGGGAGGGGTAGGGGAGAGAGAGAGAGAGAGAGAGAGAGAGAGAGACACACACACACAGGAGGGAGGGAGGAATCGAAAGCAAGAGAGAGAGGGACGGAGGGAAGGAGAGAGAGAAGGGGAATGAGGGAGGGAGAGAGGCGGTAGGGAGTGAAGGAGAGAGGAGAGAGAGAGAGAGAGAGATGGAGGGAGTGATAGAGGGGAAGGGAGGAAGGGAGAGAGAGAGAGGGGAAGGGGGAGGGAAGGAGGGCAGGAGAGAAGAGGGGGAGGGAGGGAGAGACAGGGAAGGGAGAGAGAGATAAGGAGCAGGGAAGGAGGGAGAGAGGGGGAGGGAGGGAGAGAGATAAAGGGAGGGGGGCGAGGGAGGGAAAGAGAGAGGGGGAGGAAGGTAGGGGCAGAGAGAGAGAGAGAGAGGGAGCGGGGAGAGGGGGGCAGAGGGGGAGGGAGGGATGGAGAGAGAGAGGGACGGAGGGACAGAAACGGAGGGAGAGAGAGGGAGGGAGGTTGGGAGGGTGGAAGAGAGGCTGAGGGAGGGAGGGAGGGAGATCTTCGGTGTCTCTTCCTCTTTGCCAAAGGACACCGCTCTTGTCGGACTAGGGTCCCACCCTTGTGACCTCATTTAACCTTACTGACTTCCCCAAGGGTGCTATCTCCAAATACATGCACCTTGGGATTAGCACTGCAACAGGTGGACTTAATGGTTGGGGTGGGAGCCGGGGGATCCATTTGAATCCATCACAGGGGGGACCGAAGTCTCCCACTTCTACTGTAGACCGGTTTCTTCCGTCCCTTCTGTCCATTTTTGCATCGTTCATTTGGGGCACTGCTGTTGGGCTGCTCAAGAGACCCCCCTGACGTGCACTAGCTGTTGCATTGTGACAGACGGGAGCGGCAGATGGGACCACCCCTCACCCGGGCAGACCCGGGGCTCCTCTGGCTGCTGGTGCTTGGATCATTCCTGGTACCTTGGGTCTACTTCCCCTCCTCCCCCAACCCACCTATTTTTTCTTTTCTGTGTTTCTGGCCACCCCACAAGTCTTGGGGGATCTTAGATCCCCGACCAGGGATTGAACCCGGGCCACCGCAGTGAAAGCATGGAGTCCTAACCCCTGGAACTCTAGGCAATTCCCACTCCCCGCCCGCTCCTTAGCAGTGTTTGGGAGGGGATGTCGCCCTATCGCTGTGACAGCCACAGAGTCCTGGCCAGGTCCCCCAGCCCATCCCCCACACGTGGAGGCAGCAACTGTGAGCTGGGGGTGCGCCCTGGCCTTCAGTGCTCTGTACACACCACTGGGCGCTGACCACAAGGACTCGCGGTATAAGCTCGACACCCCAGCCCCCAGAGGGTGGTGGAGCACGGCGCCCTTGAAGTGTTTAGCTCAAAAGGCAAGGAAAAGAGAACCAGGAAAATGTCTCCAGATGCAGGACCCGCAGTGAAAAGCAAACCTCAATCCTGCTGTCCAGACACCAGAGAGCATCCCCAAACTGAACACCCGCAGGCCCCTGCCAGGGACCGTCACCTCCACACCTGTGCGTCTCAGGACAGTAAGGGCTCTTTTCAGGCCTCTGACCAGGGGAGGCCTGAGCTCTTCTCATCTGTCAAATCGAGACCCTGCTGGACACGATGCCCCCGCAACTGTGAAGCCGCGGGTGCCAGGGCCTTCCTTGTGCTTGTCCAGCCCTTCAAGGGTCTTTCTAGTGGGTGGGCACAGGGCGTCTGAGGGGCTTCTCCAGGTGTCTGCTAGGTGCCCGCACTGGGCCGGGGGTGGGCTGTCACCTGTCATCGTTTCCTGCTGAGGGGACTCAACTGCTCAGCCACGCCCAGGACGGAGGCGCCAGACACGTGTTGGGTGGAACATCGCTCTCATGTCCCCGTGCTCTTTACTGCCCTGCAAGGTTCTGGCCGCGTTACCACCTCCGTGTGTCTGCAGGGTCTGCCTGGTCAGGGTCCTCTGTGGGCCTGCCTGGAGGGGTCGGGTATTCCAGGAAAGAGCGAGAGCCCATGCAGCAGCAGCAAAGGGGCTCAGGGGCCGACGGATCAAGGTCAGGGAGGCGGCAGGCCTGGCGGCCACCTCGGGCATCCAGGGTGCGCAAGAGGCAGCAGCGCGGCCCCCGGGAGCTGCGCGGGGGGGGAAGGCTGAGGACTTGGGGGGGTGCAGCGGCCAGGCCCGGCACGGGCCAGGGAGGACTCATCTGGGCGGGAGGCCAGGAGCAGCAGAGCCAGGGGACCTCGGCTGGCTGGGCCACCTCTGCCAGGACAGGGACTAGAGGGACCAGAACCTGCGCGTTGGGATCCGGCGTGGGGGGCTCGGCTGCTGTCCAAGGAGGGGCCGGAGCGACAGAGTCAGTCCTGGCCAGGGCGGAGGCATGGTCGAGTTGCGGGTAGCTCGGGGTCCCCTGGATGTGCTCAGGATACGGTGGGAGGCCGTCCTGCGGCTCCGCGGCGCTGGGCGCCGGGAGGTGCCCCGGGGCTGCCGGCTCGCCGTCCACCTGCCCGGATGCTGGTTTAGTGTGTACTCTCGGCTTCATCCTCACCAGGAGGTGCGGGCAGTCTCTCTGAAACAGGGGACTGTGGTAGAAGTGTAACTGAGGTCACAGTTGAGAGAGAAAAGGAAACCCCGAGTCACAAAAGAGTTGCTCGCAAGCAGCAGCCGCCTGGCTGGGCCCCTGGGCGCCCTCCCCCAGCCGACCCAAGGCCTCTTTGGAGAAAGCGGGACCCGGTCCCAGCAGGACGCTGTGCCCCAGCTTTGACATCCCCGAGACTCGCCCACTCACCATCGCCTTTCGCCCTTGGGAAATGACTGAAAATGGCCCCTTAGTATGAGTACAAGGCCCACGAAAGGGGACTTGGCGTTTGCAGGTACGAGACTGCAACGAGGTTCGGTAGCTTTCTAAGGAAGTGTCCGAATCGCCCCCTGGCCAGCACCTCCAGGGGCCAGACCGGGGACGCTGACTGCTTCCCAGGAAAGGACCTGCGCCCCCACTCAAGTGATGCTCTGGAGCTATGGGAGTCAAGGGGGCACACAGACCTCCCCCCTCCCCCCGGCGGGCCACTGTCCCCGAGCAGGACGGGAAAGGCCAGCGTTGCAGCAGTGTCCTCTTGTCCCCCGCTGTGACTGCGTGTCAGGCACGAGCGGCACTGCCCACGTGTCAGGAGTACAGGATGACGCCTTGCCCGCGTGTGCTGTGAAATGATCACCACAGGGGGTCCAGTTCACACGCATCACCTCACACAGACACACCAAAGGGAAAAGGAGGAGGGAGAGAAGTGACGTCCTTGTGCTGAGAACGCTTCGGGTCCCCCCCATAACAACGTCCCAACACAGCTCGCGGCACTGCCAGCTCCGGCCGTCACGCCGGTCCCCAAGTACCACCTTTAAAGGAAGCTCTCCCGACACGCCTGCCGCCGTCCCAGGCGGCCCCGAGGTTGGCACCCGCCCACCCCCGGGCCCAGTGGCTCAGCCCCTGGAGAGGGCTCCTCCCCCGCCGTCCCCCGCCCTCCTTACCTCGCTCAGGACGTGGGCGGGCCGCTCCTTCGTGGACAGGTTGGTCATGCAGAGGGACGTGTGCATGTCCTGGTACACTTTGCTGAATCCATAGCAGTTAAGCTGGCGGATGAAGCTCTCCACACGTTCTGTCTTGAACACCTTGTCTAGGCCGTCCCTGTCCAAAACCTCCTTTTGAAACAGCGGCCTGTTGACGCCTATGCAAGTCCCGTCTTCATTCCACCCAATGGATGCAAAGCGACTGCTGTGGACGATCGTCCACAGCTTCCTGGGAAAGGGGTGGAAGAGCAGGCTGCCTTCCCACACGGCCTCGCAGGCGGTGCGAGGCCTTTTCAACAAAGGCTCTTCCGTCAAATCCTGGAAAGCAGCTTCTCCAGGCAGCAGCCTGAGGTCGGGGTGCCCCGCGGGCACGGGCTGGTCCAGGGCGAGGGACTGGGGGGTGCAGCTCCCTGAGCCGAGGGCCGGAGCCGCTGTGTCGGGAGGAAGAGGCGCCTCGCCGAAGCCGGGTGCCCTGCCCGCGGCGGGGCCCTTCTCGTCCGCAGCCATGCGGAGCGCGGCGTGCCCCTCCGCCACGTAAACGGGACAGTGCAGCGCGGCCGGCAGCACCCTGGGCTCACACTCCTGCTCAGCCCCTCACAGAAGTGCTCCGGTTGCTCGGGGGTGACAGCACAGCCCAGCCAGGAAGTGACATCATAAAGGGCAGGCCCGTCAGCATGTCAGCCTCCTGCTTCACGCCCGTCATCGCAGGGGGCACGAAGACACTCGTGCACGGGTGCAGAGCCACAGGCCGAGCGCTCGTGCAAACCGGGCACGGCCTTCTGGTCCCGGAGCCCCCGGGCCAGGCAGATGTGCACGGACCCACGTGTGACCCACGAGGTCAGAAGTCCTCCTGTGTGTCCCCTGGCCTTCCGGGCCGTGCACAGCACCCATGATTTCAAGCACGAGCATCGCCCGAGACGCGGCCCACGGTCAAGGTCGCTAAAACTTTACGATTCACCTTCACCTATGAACTGGAAGAAAAACCCTCACAATGTCTGGGGCTGCAAAGTGCCTACCTTATCCTCTCCCTGGAGAGGTGTCCCATGGGTGCTGAGCAGGAATCGGACTCTGGACCCCCGCCCTCACCCGCAGCAGCCCTTTCCCTCCATTGCCCACAGCAGAGGCCAGACTCAGATGAAACGTTCAGGGAAATTTATTAAACAGAAACATTGACTGAAACCATTGAACAGAGGGCATAACAACACACAGAGGAACTTCTAACGGCCACCGGAGCTCACGGGTCCCGCCCCACCCCAGGGTCCTCGAAAAGGTGCCTCCGCTACACCCCACCCGGCGGCCCTCCATCTCCCCACAGTCTCCCTTCCTGAGGGCCCCGCGGGTGGCCTCTCGCCAGGAAGATGGGCGCCGGCCATGCCCGCTCCCCCCAGGGCAGACTCTCCATTTCTGGCCCACATGCCCGGGGCCTGGCCCTGCCCTATGGCGGGCACAGGGCAGCCCCACAGCAGGGTGCACGCCACCGAGCCGGGGACGTGGAGTCCCGAGGAACAACGGGGTGGCCCAGCAGAACACAAGCCCTGGGGGGCCTCCTGCAGACCTCCTGCAGCCCCGGTCAAGGTCTTCCTTCCCAAGGTCCCGGGGAGGAGCCCAGGTCCTGGGGTGGGCGCTGGCTGTGACCTCGTCCATCCTGTCCTTCCTGCCGGCTCCTGAGACTGGGCTTCCTGTCTCGGCGCCGGGACCGGGGCGGGGTGGACTGCTCAGAGGAGAACACATGCACCTTACCACAACAACAGGCAGCGCTGGGCCTGAATCTATGCCCAGAAAGCACACGTTGAGCTCACGACACCGGCCCACAGAGACCAGAGCCTTGGCTGGCTCGTGGCGCACCTCAGGGCTCTGCGGGGGGACGATGGCTAGGGTGTGTGTGTTGGGGGGAGGGGAGCGGGGGCTGGGGGTTCCTTGACACCTGGGTCCCTCTGGGGCCTACAGGGACACATTTGGGCTTGCCAGTACAGGGAGCAACCTGCCCCAGGGGATGATGAATAGGGGACCCTCTCAGGAGGGAGGCCCAGGCACCTGGAGTGGCCCCTAATATGGGGCCAGTAGGCTGCCAGGCCTGGCCTCCCCCTGCCTCCAAGCCTGGGGGCCCCGGGACCTGCTGAGCCTACTGGCCTGAGGTGCACCCCGGGGGGCTCATCTCTGCAGCCCCGTCCTCATTTCCCGGCTCTTCTGGGATGGGCTTGAGCCCCTCCTCGGGGGTCTCCTCGGCCTCCTGGCCTCCTGCCTGGGCGAGGCCCTCTGGCTCCCAGCCAGGACCTCCTGGGGCCACCGGGGAAGCACTGCCCATCCGGCCAGGCATGGGGACCCCGGGGGCATCTGAGGGTCCTGCCTGACCTAGGCCCGCAGGGGCGGCAGCACTTCCATCTTCCTGAGTGGCCGCGGACGCCTTGCTGGTCTCCCCAGGGCCAGGGGCTGCCCTGGCGGCACCATGGTCTTCAGGGGCCGCCTCGCCAGCCTTGGCAGTGCCGGCAACTGCCGCACTGGCCTCCTCACGTGCCGGGTGGTCCTCGGCGCTCCCTTCCTTGGAACGGGCGGCCTGGGCGGTGGTATCTTCACCATGTGCAGTGGTGCCTGCGGTGATGGCCTCATGGGCCGGGGCGGCCTGGGCGGCTGCTGCCAGGACTGCAACGTCCACACGGGCCTCTTCCTGCCCTGGGAAGTGCTCCCTGCTAGCCGGGTCGGCGTCCCAGGCCTCGGTCCTCTGGATGAGCCGCAGCATCCCCGCAAAGCCGGGAGGCCTCCTCATCAGCCGCCTCCTCCTCAGCGTGTCCCGGAGCGTGTCGTTCAGCCGGGCCCGCGTCAGCACCTGCCGGGCGCGCGCCTGGTCCGCCATGGCCGGGTGGATGGCCCCCTTCTCCAGGGCCGACTGCAGCAGGCCTTCCAGGCGCATCACGTACGCAGAGAGAGTCTCCTGGGGCCGCTGGGCACAGGTCACGAACTTCAGCCGAGCACTCCCCCGGGGGTCCTTGTTCCCAAACACCTGCACCAGCGCGGCCAGGCAGTCCTGGGCAGCCAGCTCGGGATCTTCCGCCAGGAGGCCGCGCAGGAGGTCCAGCGCGGGGCCGCGCAAGCTCTCCACCAGCCTCCTCCTCCTCTCCCTCTCAGACACGTGGCGCCACAGGTGCAGCGTGTGGCTGGCCTGCTCCAGCCAGCTCTCAGAGGACCCTTCCCCGTGGCCCGGCTCTTCCATCCCAGAGAAGGTTCCCAGCTCCTGGTAGCCCATGCTGTCCAGCACGGGCTGCGAGGCCTGCCTCCACTGCTGGGTCCCGGGCCCTGCCTCACCCATGGCGCCTGCCACTGTCACAACTGCTTCCTCAGGCGCAGCCATTGCCCCGCCCGTGGGTCCTGCCATACTCAGAAGTCCTGCCACGCCTGCAACATTTCTGTAACCTGCAGCTCCTTCCTCATCTGACTCAGCTCCTGCTTCACCTTCAGCTCCTGCTTCACCCTCAGCTCCTGCTTCACCCTCAGCTCCTGCTTCACCCTCAGCTCCTTCCAGCCCTGCAGCTCCTTCCTCACCTTCAGCTCCTTCCTCACCTGCAGCTCCTTCCTCACCTGCAGCTCCCTCCTCACCTTCATCTCCCTCCTCACCTTCAGCTCCCTCCTCACCTTCATCTCCCTCCTCACCTGCAGCTCCTTCCTCATCTGACTCAGCTCCTGCTTCACCTTCATCTCCTGCTTCACCTGCAGCTCCTTCCTCACCTGCAGCTCCTGCCTCACCTGCAACTCCTGCTTCACCTGAGGTTCCGTCGTCACCTGCAGCTCCTTCCTCATCTGACACTCCTGCTTCACCTTCAGCTCCTGCTTGACCCTCAGATCTTTCCCCACCTGCAGCTCCTGCCTCACCTGAGGCTCCCTCCTCACCTGAAGCTCCTTCCTCACCTGCATCTCCTGCCTCACCTACAGCTCCCTCCTCACCTGCATCTCCTGCCTCACCTTCAGCCCCCTCCTCACCTGCAGCTCCCTCCTCACCTGCACCTCCCTCACCTTCAGCTCCCTCCTCACCTTCAGCTCCCTCCTCACCTGCAGCTCCTACCTCACCTTCAGCTCCCTCCTCACCTGCAGCTTCCTCCTCACCTTCAGCTCCCTCCTCACCTGCAGCTCCCTTCTCACCTGCACCTTCTTCCTCACCTTCAGCTCCCTCCTCACCTGAAGCTCCTGCCTCACCTTCAGCTCCCTCCTCACCTGCAGCTCCCTCCTCATCTTCAGCTCCCTCCTCACCTAAGGCTTCCTCCTCACCTGTGTCTCCCTCCATACCTGCGACTCCCGCCTCCTCTGCAGCCTCCTCCTCCCCTGCAGTTCCTGAGTGACCTGCAGTTCCTGCCTCACCCGCCCTGCCAACCACTGCTTGTCCCTGGGGCTGCGCAGGGCAATTGGGTCTATCCTGTGAATCAGCATCAGGGGCCTGGGGCAGGCAGACCACAGTCCAGGGCCCTCCCTTGCCTGGTATTTGCCGGGGGAGCAAGCTTCGATTTAAACACTCAGCAAACTCGACCAGGGCAACACTCGACCCCAGCTCCTTTCTGTAGACCTTGCCCAGCACTCGGTACCTGCCCAGGGAACGCAGGGCAGCCTGCACAGCCTCCTGGAATTCCTGGTCTTTGCAGTCATCTGGGATTCCCAGGATGAGCAGAGATCGCTGGGCGTTCACGCCCATCGACCTGCACCAGTCCCGCAATACCGCCAGAGCCATCGCCATCTTCGAGGACCTGAGGGTGGGGGGAAGCGATCAAACAGGTGTGCACAGGCTGTTGAAGTGTGGGAATCGGCCTGTGGGTGCAAAGAGGAGAGAATCATGTTTGTGCCACACAGCCCACCCTAGTGCCCCTCACAGCAGCAGCCTGGAGCACCTCCCTGCCCTGTTTGGTTTGTTTGACTTTAGGAAACTTTTTTTTATAAATTACATTTATTTACAAGATAGAAGGCTAGGGACTTCCCTGGTGGCGCAGTGGTTAAGAATCCACCTGCCAGTGCAGGGGACACAGGTTCGATCCCTGGTCCGGGAAGATCCCACAAGCCGCGGAGCAACTAACCCCACGCGCCACAACCACTGACCCAGCGCTCTAGAGCCCACGAGCCACAACTACTGAGTCCACGTGACACAACCTCTGAAGCCCACATGCCTGGAGCCCGTGCTCTGCAACAAGCCACCGTAATGAGAGGCCTGCGCACCGCAACGAAGAGTAGCCCCCGCTCGCTGCACCTAGAGAAAGCCCGCGCGCAGCAACAAAGACCCAACGCAACCCAAAGTAAAAATAAAATTTAAAAATAATAACAAAAGAGCACTTGTTGCGTACGACTCAAGAAACAATAATAAAATAAAATAATTTTTTTAAAAAAGACAGATAGAAGGCTCGTCACCTTTTCTACATTTCTGGCCTCAGTTTTAGGAAGCTGCCTTTTTCCCAAGGAATTTTTCAAGTCTTCCAATTTGTTAGCATAAACATTTCCATAATGTCCCATAATATTCCCCTATATCCTCTTTGTTAATGTACATCTGATCCGTAACGTTGGCCCTCTTTCATTCCTCATATTGGGGATCAGCGTTCTTTCTATGTTTCCGTGATTCATCGTTCTAGGACTTTCTCGGTTTCCTTGCTCTTTTGAAAGAAGCGCGTGGCTTTGTTCACCGTGTCCATAATTTGCTTTCTATCACTGATTTCCTCTCTTAGCTCTCTTATTACTTCATTTTATGTTTCCTTTGCTCTTCTTCTTCTAGCATCTCTCAATGGACTGTTAGCTCACTGATTTTATGTCCTGACTCTTTTCTAACAGAAGCATTTAGAGGAATACAGTTTCCTCCTGTCGCTTTTTGCTGCCTCCCACTAATTTTGGTAAGTTGTGCTTTTTTAGTATTCACTTGGAAATATTTTCTAAGTCCCTCTGTGATTTTTCTCTTTGATCCATGGGTTTCCCAATATTTGAAGATATATTATCATTAGTACCATCAAATAAAATTCCCCCGTGATGAGAAAACTTATCATGTAAACTTGCAATACTGCTAAATTTATGGAGACTGTTTTACAACTCTGGTATGGCGTGTCCGGGTGAATGTGCAAAGCACCCTCGTAAAGAATCTGTGTACTCTGTGTGGAGGCCAGGGCCTTGCCCTGCCCACCCACCTCTGCAATTCCTGTGCCACCCGGACAGAGGCGACCTGAAGCTCTCGATGCCTCATGCAGTGGGCCAGAGCCCCTCCCTGGACCCCCACAAATCCATCTGCCATGGCCAACAGCCTCCACCAGATCACAGCAGCCCCAGCGCCTCCCCCTCTCAGCTTCACTTATGCCCCCCCCCCCCCCCGTGGCCAGGCGGCTCCTCCCCGACCCCTCGCACTACATCCCCTCCATACACCCTCCCCCACCCACCAGCTGGTGGCGCTCCGCTCTGGGCCCTGGAAGCCGGGCGCCCCGCCATGCGTAGAGGTCAGACTGCCTCTCTCACCTCCCCACACCGGGGAGTCCTCCCCCGAGCACACTCAGCGCCAGGGGCTCTCGCTTCTCGTACCCCAGACGCAGAGCCCACCCGTCTTGCCCCCGCCCACCCGGGAGCCGGAGCCCCCTAACTGCCACGAGCGTCCTCCCCCCCCACCCCACGCCCCGCCCCGGCGGGAGCTCCCCTAACGCCTACCGCACCCGCGCCCGGGAGTCCTCCCCATCGACCCCCGCCTCAGCCTTCCTCCCGCCACACGCCGCAGCCGTTAGCCCTCCCCTCCCGTCTCGGCCCCGGGGGTGGGGCCCGCCCTTCCCGTCCTCCCCACCCCCGCAGCCAGTCGTCCTCTCCTCTGGCCCCCAAAGCCGGCCTCACCCGACCAGTAGGAAGCCCTCCGCTCAGGCACCCCCCACGCTTAGCCATTAGCCCCACCCTCTGCACCCCGACTCCAGAACGCCCCCCACCAGCCACCCCGGAAGCCAGCGGTCCTCCCCTCTGACCCGCTCACTGGGGGACCCTTCCCTCAGCCCCCCTTCAGCCCGCTACCCTCCGCCGCCGCTCCCCCACTCCCAACCGAGCAGCCCGTAGCCCTCCCCCGACCTCCACTCCTTCCCAGGGCCCCCGGTACCTGCGGAGTCCAGCCCCCGGCAAAGCCCCCGCCTGTCTCCTGACTCGCTCTGACTCTCTGGATGGCTCCGGAGTCCCGCTCACGAGGGGCTGAAGAGCTCGTCTCAGCAGAGCAGCCAGGAACTGTGCCGCCGACTGTCCCAGGCACTCTGTGCGAACGCCACGTGGGCTTCCGGGTGCTCCCGGAAGCCCCAGGAAGATGAGGGAGAAAGTTCTAGACGTCTCTTTACCGAGAAACTGGTTGGATCAGAAGAGCACGTGAGGAGGCGCTCTGCTACGGAAGCAGCAGTAGCCATGCGCACTGAGGGCCTGAGGTCCCAAGGCTTGGCGCCTCCGGAAGCAAAAGACACGCCCATTGGCCTTCCACCAATAGGAAGGCCTCCTGCGAGGCTGCGGAGCTTGGGGAGCAAACTTGGCGATGCAGAGCCCGTTGTGGCAAGTACGTCCATTTGTCTTTACAGGTGGTTTTCTACTGTGATTGATAATGTCATAAACCTATTCTTATTTCTTTGGTTTGTTTTGAATTTTATTTTATGTATTTTTTTATACAGCAGGTTCTTATGAGTTACCCATTTTATACATATTAGTGTACATTTGTCAATCCCAATCTCCCAATTCATCACACCCCCCGCCCGCCCCCACCATTTTCTCACCTTGGTGCCCATATGTTTGTGCTCTACATCTGTGTCTCTATTTCTGCCCTGCAAAGCGGTTCATCTGTACCATTTATCTAGGTTCCACATATGTGCATTAATACACGATATTTGTTTCTCTCTTTCTGACTTCCTTCACTCTGTATGACAGTCTCTAGATCCATCCACATCTCTACAAATGACCCAATTTCGTTCCTTTGTACGGCTGAGTAATAAATAATAGTAATAAAGCTCTTCTTTATATGGACTGGTTTCTTGTCTAGTTGTACCACCTAGCCATCTTCTCACATGGCACAAGAGGATGAGGCAGCCGTCTGGGGCCTCTTTTATAAGGGAGGTAATCTCATTCATGAGGGCTCCCCCCTCATGGGCTAATCACTTCCCAGGGCCCCACCTCCAAATGCCATCCCTTTGGGGGTTAGAATTTAACAGGTGAATGAGGGGGAGAGGTTTACAAATATTCAGTCCATAGCAGTGTCTGTCCATCTATTGTTGCTCCTATGTTCCCTTTTTCCTGCTGAGATAATCAAGGTTTTCATTTACATTTTAACTTCTCTACTGCCTTTTTAGGCAATTATCAGTTTTTGCTAAAACTTTACAATTCACCTATGAAATGGAAAAAAGCGCTCACCATCTCTGGGTCTGCAAAGTGCCTACCCTACCCTCTCACTGGAGGGGTGTCCCATGGGTGCTGAGCAGGAATCGGACTCTTGACCCCCGCCCTCACCTGCAGCATCCCTTTCCCTCCATTGCCCACAGCAGAGGCCAGACTCAGCTGAAACTTTCAGAGAACTTTACTAAGAGAAACTTTGACTGAAACCATTGAACAGAGGGCATGATAACACAGAGAGGAACTTGTAACAGCCACCAGAGTCCGGGGGTCACGGTCCCCCCACCAGTGTCCCCAACAATGTGCCTCCACTACACCCCACCTGGCGGCCCTCCATCCCCCCACTGCCTCCCTTCCTGAGGGCCCTGCGGGTGGTGTCTCGCCAGGAAGATGGGTGCCAGCAATGCCCGCTCCCCCAGGTCAGCCACTCCCCCTCTGGCCCACATGCTCGGGGCCTGGCCCTGCCCTATGGCTGGAACAGGAAAGTCCCACAGCAGGGTACCCACCACTGAGCGGACGACGGGGTGTCCCGAGGAACAACGTGGTGGCCTTCAGTTGTACTGCTAATTACTTTCACATTTCCAAGTAAACTCCTATTCCAATGCCATGTTATCTTGTTCACCATCACAAAATAATATGGGAATCTTACAATTTGTTTTACACAATTGCAAAACTCTTGTCATTGAACTGAATTAGTGCAAATACATGTGTGATTAATGTCATTTGCAAACTTAGATACTGAAGCTTATTAAGCCTTCTTTTAAATGAGACAATATGTGAAAAATTCCTAAAGAAAACAGACATGGAAGTCCATGTCAACATACACAACAGGAACCCAAAATGCTGCACACTGGCTTCCCCCAACTCGCCCGGCTCTCACTGCTTAGAAGGCTGACCGCTCCCTCTTCAAACTCAGAGTGAGGGATCAGCCCCCCTTCCTGCCCCACGGGAGAAGCTGCTGGACATGGGACTGGCTGCTGCACTGGCTCAGGCTCCCTGCAGACACGGATGGGAAGAACCTGGGATCCATGCTATTGATCCTGAGCAGATGCTCCAGGACCTGCCACTTGCTGGTCTCCATGTAGGCCCGGGGACCCCACAGGAACTCGTAGCGGGCAGGGTCGCTGTGGGGCACCTGCCGGTACTCCAGGTAGCCCGTCTGCACCCACACTTTGGTGAGCAGCTCCCTGGGCTCCCCATAGATGCAGGACTCCCTCCCGGCACACACCCCCATGTTGCCGAGCATTCCCCACACCTCCTCCTCAGGGGCGCGGTCACCGAACAGGGTGATCACGCCCAGGACCGGCACCAGGAGGCCGGCCTTGGGCGTGGGCTGCCCGGCCCTCAGCACTGCATCCCAGGTGAGGCCCAGGGTGGGGACCAGGACGTAGGTGCGCTCGCGGGGGTCCACCTCCTTCACGTCCAAGCCAAACAGCAGCTGCATGCACTCGCAAGCGTGGCTGAAGACCACGGGGAAGTGGTCCCGATGCTCCCGGAGGACCGTACTCAGCATCTCCGCCTTGGAGGTCAGCTCCCCGGTACGAAACTTGAGGAGCAGAAACCCCACCAGGTCAGCCATCAGCACAACAAGTGCCTCGCGGGACAAGGGCTCGGCATAGGCGGAGAAGGAGGGGGCGCCAGGGGAGGCGGAGGACGAGGGGGATGCGGCCTCCTCCCCCGCAGCCCCCAGCAGCGGCGCCTCCACAGGACCCTGGGCCGGGACTGGGGCCTCAAGGTCGGCCTCAGGCTGGCGGAGCTCACTCATCTCGACCGGGGGCCTGATCACTGGGGTCGGTCCGCCCACGGGAGTGTGGGCAGGGGACCTCGTACCTGGGGTAGAGAGGAGGTGTGAGCAGCCTCGGCAGAGAAAGGCACCCTGGGCAGCTCTGACAAAGGCCACTTACAGGTCTCGTCTTAAGGGCTGCCCTCGGGCCTCACAGGGGCGCTCCTCCTGGGTGGCCTGTCCCCTGCCAGCCTGAAGAAGGAAGTGAGGGGGCTCCTCAGGGTGCAGCCAGCACGGCCCCAGGTTCTGGGGCTGTCAGGGGGGTGGGGTGACTTGGGTGTTGTGGGGTCCCCTCTGTTCTGGGAGGGGGAGCCCCTGGGTACACACTCAGGGCACACACCTCACCTTGATACCTGGCACCGCCTGGGCCTCCTCTGGTCTGTGCCCTGAGGACACGGTCCTCAGACCTGGGCCTTCGCCTCCCGGTTCCTGGAGCCCCTGTAAGAGGAATGGAGGGCGCACCTCTTGTGTACACTGTGGCACAGCCCTGTGCCCCTTGGTGCTGGCAGGAGGACTGGGCTTTACTCTGTGAGGTTCCCACTGTCCTGGCATTGGTGGCCCCCTCTGTGCTCACTCAGGGCAGGGCCTCCCCTTCCCCCTGGCAGGGCCTGGGCCCTCTGTCTGCTGTCTGAGTCAAAATTCTCAAACAAATTCCCTGCACTGACAAGAAGTGAGGGGCCCCGAATACTGGCCACACCTGCCCAGGGGCTAACAGGGGTCACAGGGGACAAAAAGGGGTGGCCAAACTCCGTGGGGTCCATCTGTGCTGGGACGATGGGTGGTCCGCTCAGTCTGCACCTTGACACCCTGCAGGGCTTGGGACAGCTCCCTCTGCTGACTATGACCAATCTCCTTCAGCCAAGGCCTCACCTCCATAAGACACCAGGAGAGGATGTGACGGGGAGTCAATGCTCCCACCTATTCTGGGACACCCATGGGTGACAAAAGGGGCAGGGCCGGCTGGGCTCCAAGTACTCTGTGTGAGGAGGGGTCTCCCCAGTCTTTTCCATGACCCTTGCCGGGGCCTGAGGCCAGACCCCCAGAGCATGGTTTCCTCCTTCCTGAGCCCACCCATCTGGAAATGAGGAGGGGGCAGTGAGACAGGTCCTGCCCGAGGTTTCCAGGGCTGACAGTTGGGTCAGGCCAGATGTCTGTGGGCCCTCATTTGTTCCGGGGATTGGGCTCCCCCCAGTCCTCTCTCGGGGTCCACACCTTGACCCCTGGCAGGTCCTGGGACTCCATCCTCCGCTGCCCTGATGTTTCCCCTCAGACCAAGGTCCTCGCATCCCTAGACGCCTCCATCCCCAACCACGTGGCAGAGGTGAGAGCCTGCAACGTCCAGTCAGCCCTGCCCGGGACCTCCCAGGGCTGACAGCATGGGCGAGCTCCTCTGAGGTCCCCTCTATTCTGGGGTCCAGGGTCCCCTCAGTCCTGCCTCAGGGTCCTCACCCTGACCCCCGGCAGGACCTGGGATTCTCCCCTCTGCCCACCTGAGGCCCCGTCCCTCATACCGGGGCGCCACTCTTTCTGGGACCCGGATGTCAGGAAGTGCTGCAAGGGGTCCTCCTGCCCTATGACCTCCCAGGCCTACCCTGATCTGGGGCCCAGGGTCCCCTCTGTCCTCCCTCAGGGGCCTCACATTGACTCCCAGCAGGACCTGTGATTCTCCCCTCCACCCACCTTAGGCCCCCCCCCTTATACCAGGTCCCCAGTGTCTCTGAGACCCAGATGCGGAAGTCAAAACTCCTTGCCAAGTGCTCATTCCGTCCCGGGACCGCCCAGGGCTGATGGCAGGGGCAGGGATCTGTCGGGTCCCCTCTGTCTTCCTTCAGAGTCCTCAGCTGGATCTCTGGCAGGTCTTGGACGCCCCCCTGTGTTGATCCGAGGCCGGACCCTCACACCAAGGCTTTCACTGTCCTGAGACCCCCAGGGGGAATCTATGGACAACACATCAGGCCCCCAAGCCCAGGGCTTCCCAGGGCTGAGATGATCCCACGGGGGTCCCTCAGCCCTCCGTTGGCTACTCACCTTCCCTCCCAGATGGTAGGGCCCATCCCCCGCCCACCTGACTTTGGTCCCCTGAGACCCAGGCCCTCCCCAGCCAGGACCCCTGAGAGGGAAGCGGGGGTCGGGGGTGGCGCTTATTCCCACAGCCCAGCCAGCGGTCTCTCAGGGCTGACAGCAGGGCCAACCTGGATGCCTTGCGGCCTCCGAGTCCCCCTCACGGTTGTACCTTGACTCCTGGTGGGGCTGGGCTCCTTCCCTCTGCCGACCTGGCCCCGGCCTCCCTGACCCAGGCCCTTCCCTGCCCCTCCCAGGGGGATCAGTGCAGTCCCATCTGGACAGCATGCCGGGGTGGGGGGGCTCCCAGGGCTGTCGGGAGGGCTGCAGATGCATCCCCCTGGGGCCCTCAGTCCTCCTCTGGTCCTCACCTCGACTCCAGGCAGCACCTGGGCCCCTCCCTCTGCCCACCTGAGACTGTGCCCCTCAGACCGAGCCTCTGAACCCCCGAGATCCCTGAGGAGTTGGGGGCGGCGGAGGGGGATGGGCAGCCTGATAGCCCGGCCCGGGGTGCCCCAGGAGTCCCAGTACGGGTGGAGTTGCATGCTGGGGGACCCTCTGTTCCGGGCCTGCTGGACCCCTCCATCCTCACTCAGGAGGGTCCTCCTCAACCCCTGAGAGAAAGGCTGCAGTCCCAGCACAGATGCTGGAAGGGGGGCTGCCGTGCCCATGACCGTGGGGGGAGCACAGAGAACCGCACACCTTCCCCTCGGGGCTCCTCACCAGCCAGCAGACTTTGGAAACCTGTTGTTTCACAAGGTTTCTTTTCTACACGGAAGAGGCTGCGTGGTGGGATTTGGGGAAGTCCTGTTGTTTTCAGGTTGTCTAACTTTACATTGTCCATTGAAATGATTTTTTTTTCTGAACCCTCTTTTCTAGTAAATAGTACATTTTATATCTCTACCAAGTGTACTTTTAGAATATATATGTATATATGTAATATACATATATACACATATATATGTATATATATAATTTCATGAAAGAATACCTACCCTTACTCTCTGTGGTTCACTCGTTATTCTATTGTCTGGTTGTGTGATGGGGTAGAGTGTTTTCTGCTCATTGGAAAGGAAGGTGGGTGTCTCACTTCCTTAGCAAAGCATTCATGTATTCCTCTATGGAGATAGTGTCAGGATGGGGACTGTCCTGGATCCCTGGCATACACCAAACTACAACCATAGTAACAAGGTGGTCTTTGGGTAGGTGCAAAATTGTATCCTGAAAGAGGTAGACCAACATTAACAATAGAAAGATGTGTTTGTCTTGTGGTGATGTAGATATGCCACTCAGATCTCCAGCAAGAGAACCTATTGTAGGGGGCAGAGTTGCTTGCCAGCCCCAGTTGAGTTTGCAATGAGGTCACACTTCCCCCTTGGGCTGCTCTCATCCAGTGATTCAGCATGGCAGGGATAGTAGTGTTGGCTTGTTCCAGCCTGAGCAGGACCAGAGGGTTCAAATAATTATATGAGCAGATAGCTCAGATCCCCATATCACCCACTACAGTTGCACCAGCACCCCTTTCCCAGCTTGCACCTATGACCATATAGAGTTTCTTTAGGCCCTGGCTGGTTTAAGCATGGGCTGGTGCAGTATGTGGGTACAAGTTGAAAATGGATAGTGCTATTGAAAGACAGCAGGGATGGAAAATCTTCCTAATAGGCAGAGATTTAAGCAGTGCACCTGGCCTGGGGTGAAAATGGGCTGGCTCCTTGGTTGGGGCTGGGAAAGAAGAGGATTCGAAGAGGCCCCCTAATGAACAGGGTCTTGCCTAAAGGCACACAGAGAATTCCAGACAGAAGGGAGGGCTGGGGTCCACTATTTCCAATAAATTTTTAACCTCCATCCCTCATGTGATATTAAAGGGAGACTCTCTAAGAAGATGATTTGTAATTGAAATTGAGAGATTTACAGTCAAGGATGCAGAACTGCATTCTACTGTAGCAACTCTTAGCCTGGCCATTGGCAGAGTTTATGTTCAAATTATGGCCCTTGCTCACTGTACAGTCCCTGAGTTGCTTCTAGACCATTGGAGAGAAACTTGTTTGAGTCCCGTGAGGAATAGGTCCTCATCACCCATTACTTTTTTAAAACAAATTTTATTTATTTTTTTGGCTGCATTGGGTCTTCGTTGCTGTGCACGGGCTTTCTCTAGTTGTAGTGTGCAGGGGGCTACTCTTCGTTGTGGCATGCGGGCTTCTCATTGTAGTGGGTTCTCTTGTTGCAGAGCAGGGGCTTTAGGTGCGGTCTTCAGTAGTTGTGGCTTGTGGCTTAGAGCACAGGCTCAGTAGTTGTAGCACATGGGCTTAGTTGCTCCGTGGCATGTGGGATCTTCCTGGGCCAGGGATCAAACCTGTGTCCCCTGCATTGGCAGGCGGATTCTTAACCACTGCTCCACCAGGGAAGTCCCCCCATTACTTTTTTTTCTGATCTTCACTTTCTTTTTTCCCCATTTTCCCCTATTGCTATTAAACATATCAGTATAAAAAATGTGCTTAAGGTTATTAAAAAGTAAAATAATCCTTCCTCAGTCCTGTATACCTTAGTAATTCCCTTGAGAGTCTTATCAGGAAGGCAGCTTGGGAGAGACCTGGTTGGGGGAAGTGGCACCATGGCAGTACTAAGGGGTCCCTGGAGGCCCTGCCAGGGCTCAGAGGCAGCTGAGCCAACATGGGAGGCTGGGAAGAGACCTTGCTGAAAGCCTGGAGAAGTTGTAGCAAGGGTTCTTTCACCCTGAGAGTTAGGGAAGCTGTAAATGGGGAGGGAGACCACATCCCTCTTCTCTTACGCCATATCCATTAAGGTGGTTGTATAGTTGTTGGGTAGCAAGTTACAGTAGGACGATTCAAGGGTCACAACTCCACCTGGGATTGCAGGCCAGTTTCAGAACCTGAGTTATTGGCAATAAATTAGCCAGCAGAAAATAACTCAGTAGCTAAGGGCCTACTCCAGACATACTGTGAAAACTACCCTTTTACCCCCAACTGCATTTTCTCTTTCTGAATGTCCCTGTGACACCAGCCCCCAGACCCTTGGGCAGATCAGACCTGTTGGGTGTGAATGCACAGCTCTCCTGTCCTGCTTTGGGTACAAAAGGGACCACAGAGGAGGAGACATTAGGTCTGGGTTCCTGCTGCAAGTCTAAGGTTTTCAACAAAAGGTGCTTGCAGGCGGGCACACTGACAAATGTGGGCCACAGCAATGACCTTCTGCAGCATCAGCAGGATGTTTTAATGTGACTCTGCAAACTTTTTAAAACCTGGGCACACCGTTCTTCCCACCTCTACAGGGTTGTCTTGCTTTTTATTCTGCACATCCACATTGGTAATGGAGATTTAAAAAAATTTTCTTTATGAAGACCTTTCTCCTCCAGCCGCCCCCCTGAATGGAAATAAGTGTGCACATTGTATTTGACACCACAATGACTTGCCGTGTTTTAAAATTTTTGTCTTAAATAATTAGTATGATTTTTGCAAGAGCATAAACTAATTTCAACTGTGACATCATTATTTCCCCTCCTTTTGAAAACTATGGATTCAGATATCCCAGGGTATGGGGAGGTGGGTGTGCAAAGCTGTGGGGAGGCAAAGGTGATGAATGGAAGACAGAGGCTTCCTGGACCCAGATGAAGGTCCCTTCCAACATAATAGAGAGGAAACGCAATGACTCATATGTATGTGTATTTGCAATTATATACATTTATTTTCCCCTTTTGGCTATTTACAAACCTTTATTTCAGCATATTTTCAGAAGCATAATTTTATGTTTCTTCATGTTTTCCTTTTTAAAAGTCAGGATTGGTCAAGGTCTTTTTCATGCAAAAATGTGCATTTAATGAAGACAAAGAGGGAACTGGGTCATCTTGGGGGCTCTCTGCTGCTCTGGGCCCTTTTGCCAGACAGACCATCCAGGACACATGGGTCTTGGTCTTCTTTCTTGATTTTCACTGCCTGGGCCCAGCACCACTCCTGAAGCCCTGCACGTGTGTGATTTTACTGTATTTCATCTGCTTCCAGAATGGCACTGCCTTGGCTGCCCTCTGAAGAATTCGCTTCCACTGATGACTATTGACCCCAGAGATGCAGTCCGGCAAGATGGTGGGTACAAAGTCTTACATATGTTGAGTCAACAGAGGTGACCCTGACCAACTGGGGGTATTTCATAATTGAAGTATATCAGGGAGACACTGTAACGCCCTCCCCGCTCCCTACCCTGAAAACCTAACACTGATAATAAAGATTTCATATTGATCACAGGACATGATACAACCTACACAAACACACTGCACTTTCAGTAGGACAAGTCATGATTTCTTTTGGTGGTCATCACCACAGCAGGGTACCATGCAGGTGGATAGCTTAGTGAATGCATTCATTAGTTAATAGCTCAAAGGGTTAGCTCTTTTATGTACAGAATAAGGAAACTTCATTAGGAATGGCCACAGTCTCAGCAAAACTCAGCTCTAAATGTGCAAACACTTTGCAGCCTTGCTATTAACAAGATGACATGGATTGTAAGAATACATTTGACAAGCTCCAGTAAGACCCAAGAGATTGTCTGTTATCTCTGCAAAGGTGCCCCACAGTGGCACATGCAAGAACTTTGTAGGAATCGTGTCACACATCCCCACAACAAACTGACACATTAAAGACACAGAGGTCTCCTTCCCGTGGTAGTGGTAGAGGAGCAATTTTCGGGGGTAAAGAAAGAGAAGGTGGGTAGACAAATAAAGTCTGGGCTGCTCCATCCCAGACTAAGCAAGACCCTTCCCTCTGCCCAAGCTCCAAATTCTCTGTTAGCACAGACCCTGATTGAGTTAGTGGGTGTGAGATGAGGAGTGCAGGGGTGGGGGGTGTAGGCAGCCAGCTGGAGGGCGACGTGCTTGTACAGCTGGGGGCAGCTAAGAGTGGGGCTCAACCATGACACTGACGACAGAACACACAGAGAATGACACAGGGGAGATCTGGCAATTTTCAGGCTAAAACGACCAATTCTATGGCAAACTCAAAGGTTCAAGTTTCTGATAAGGTGTCATTGCCAAACCTCCGCCTCCACCTTGACACTCACTCTCACACAGTGTGAGCCGCAGTAGTTCAACTGCTCTCATTGCAGCACACTAGGGCAGGGTATTCTTTTTTTAAAGTATAATATTATATCTAGCTACATGGATCTGTAGAGATATTTACAACTGGCCTCTCTGCCCTTCCTCTGCACTCTGAAGACTTCCTGAGCATTTCTGCCAGATACATCTTAAAACCTTCTTTTTTTGTCCCCACTCCTCCAATCTATCTGTATGATCTCCTCCCAAATGAACTGCTTGCCTCCTGCAGGGCTCAAAGGCACTCCTGGGTCCTGGAAACCCAAATCCAAATCAATCAACCAATGTTTAGGCCCCAGGAAGCAAGGCTTTCAATAGCCATGATGGGAGCTTCAGATGTGAGGTCATTGCTCTCCCCACAAACCTGATTTCTCTGTGAGGGGTGTCCAAAAAGAAAGAGGCTATCTTTGATATTCCAGCAGCAATTTTTTTGTTTTTAGCTGTCTCATAAGATTTGTGTGTGTGTATGTGTGTGTTTGTGTGTGGATATGAGGGTAAACGTGTGATTTTGCGTGTGAACTTACGTATGTGTGGCTGTATGTGTTTGTGCATATCTGTGTGTATATATGTATATGCTGCTGAAGGTGAGTGCCCATGTGTGTATACATGTATGTGTTACTGTGTAGGTCTCTGTGGGTGTGTTAGGATGCTATATTTGTATGCTGTGTGTATAGAAAAGAAGAAGAGACAAGCTGAGCTGATCGAGGTAGTCAGCCCCTGAGGGCTCCTTTGCACTTCTCTCCTTGGTCAGCCCTCTCACCCCTCTGATTATTCTTTCCCTGGAGGGGGTGGAAGTAGGGAGCTCTGGACTACAAATCCAAATCCAAGGCTGAAGTGCAATTAACAACCATCCCAGGATGGGCTACCAAAGTGCCCTTTGGTTCTTTGCCTCCAACTGCTAGCAGCCAATCCCCTGAGCCGTTTCCTCATACCACCCACCTGCTTGCAGCTGGCTCCGCCCTGACACGTTTCAGACTTACAAGGTGATTATAATAAAAGGATGAATCATAAAGGCTATATACAACCTCCTCTCCAGCTCTTTAGCTCTCCCATCCCATTGTGTACATCATATTTTTGTTCTTACTGCATCTTCAAGGCTTCCCCACCCCAACCCCTACCTTTGTTACTGCCAAACACGTCCTTCCAGGACAAAGCAAAATCTCTGAACTCCCATCCTAGCCCATGATCGAGCATTTCCTACCTCAAGGCACTAAATTATCTCTTCCTGGGACTACATTCACTTCTTCTGCATCTTCCGTCCAGGAGACAGCACAGATGGGTGGAGGGACGAGGAGAAGAGTGGATGGGGACCGGGAGACACCGCTCCCTGGAACAAGGGAATTGGAAAGAAATGGTCAGTTAAGTAGCCCGGCCAAATACGGCCCCCCTTATGTGGGAACAGGCCAAGGGAATTCTGGTGGTTCAAGAAGAGCCACCAAAAAGGAATGCATATGCTTTCACACGTATTTCCTTTCACACCTATTCAAATCAGATAAATAAACAGAGGTATGCACACATGCACTTATACACATGCATGCAGAATACACCCATGTGTGTACACACAAGCACACACATACGTAAGTCGTAAGTTTACACACTCTTTCATAGGGGTGCACACATGCACACATATGTGCATCTACATGTTTTTATATATACAATCTTATACACACCAATATAGATTTACACTGATGTACATAGAACTATACAGCTTCTCAAGTGGTTGTATGTGCACGCAGAACTACCTTGATGCAGACACACACCCAGGTATACACAGAAACACAAATATAGGAACACGGTTAAAAGCGTAGGTGGCTGAGGGGCTGCAGTAGAGGCTCTGCCTATGGAGGAAGGAGGAACATAAGCTGGGTGCTTGGCAAATCTTGCTCCCCCACCTCCTCTGTCAGTGAAATGGAGCTGCTTGGCAAATTGGCATGCAGGCTACTGCCCACTTCCCTTAGGAGCCCCATCGGGTGAGCAGTGCCTATGTTCAATGTGCTCGGTTCACACTCATTGGCTGGTCACTGGTCTCTTTCTGCAGAGATGCTCCAGGTGCTGTAGGATGAGGTCTGATGCCTGGCACATAAGCAGAACCTGATGGAGCACCCCCCTTTTGTAAAAGGGAGGAGAGACAGGGGAGCACCTCAGCTGACAGAGTTATGAGGACAAGAAGAAGGAAGAGCAAGTGGGGTGGCTCCACCACTCACTGGATGCATGTCCTCAAGCGTGGTACATAAATTCCATTTTTTCCCCCTCAGAACACTGGGGACAATGTACTTTGCCTTCCCTGGCTCACAGGACTCTTGTGAGGGTTCAACAATGGGATGTGTGGGTAAGCTCGTTGACACTTACTATGCACTTGACAAACAGCAAGAATCAGTATACTGATTCACAACAGCTATTCTAGATCAGATGGTGAACTTTCCAAACCCTAGTCTTCATTCACCAAGTGCTTGCACTGTGTCTAGTGATGAACTCAGCATGTGACCTAGACAGATGTATTGAGTCCCCATTGTCAAACATTCTGAAGCAGAAATATACGCAAGAGAAGTTCCAATCCCTCCAAAGATGCTGCCTCAATCTGAGTAATCTCCAACCCAACATCATTCACCCTCTGCGAGCTCCTGCTGGGAACATGCTCTCTCATTTACCCTGACATTTCACTCAGCACCCCTACCCACCCACCCACATTCCATTCCCAACCCCGGACCACAACACCACACTCAAAATACAACAGAAAAAATAGTGGGGGAGGGTTTCCCTGGTGGCACAGTGATTGAGAGCCCGCCTGCCGATGCAGGGGACGCGGGTTTGTGCCCCGGTCCGGGAAGATCCCACATGCCGCGGAGCAGCTGGGCCCGTGAACCATGGCCGCTGAGCCTGCGCGTCCGGAGCCTGTGCTCCGCAACGGGAGAGGCCACAACAGTGAGAGGCCCGCGTACCGCAAGAAAAAAACAAAAATAGTGGGGGGAAGGCACTTTCAAAATCCCCCAAGTTCCCCAAAGCCAGCCACCTGCATTTGCAAGAGATGGCTAGCCCTTCCCCAACCCAGTCTGGCTTTCTCCTGTAAAACCCTAAGCAGAGGGTGAGCAAGGACCATAATCCCTAGGAGGGAAAAAAAGAAAAAAACAGAAGAAAAAAGTAATGAAAAAGAAAACTCAACACTTTAGTGGGACAGAAAAGCCCCCAGAAATGTTTTTGTGTACAGGGCTTGGATCCTTTCTGTCCCCCAGTCTGGCTCCTCTCTGTTTTCTAAACATTTCCATTTCCAGGGGGCTTTTCTGTGCTTATTAGGTGTTAGAAGGCTTTGAAAACGTGATAGTATTCAGAAGAAAAGGGAAATCAATGTGCTATTTACCTCCAACTCCACCTCAATCCCTTTACTTCCAGCCAGAACACAACCTTTCCAACTACTCCCCACCTCATGTTTGTAAAGAGAAAGGTGGAACTGATTCAACTGCCCAAATAACCACAAAGTAAAACGAAAAAAGAAAAGAAGGTAAAACGGAACCAAAAGGAACTATGAAAGGAGCATAGTGTCACTCTGGGACACTATGGAACTAATACATATGGTACACCCAGTAAACAATGTTGAACACCACAAAGGCAAGAGGGAAGAGGAGCCGGGAGCACCGGTCGACCTTAGGGATGTAGTCAGGGTGAAAGAGCTTGGAAGAGAACCCTTTACTGAAGGAGCACCCAGGGCTTGGGGGGGAACTGTCATCAGACTCTGAGTTAGTGTTCTTGTCTGGATCAAAGCCCATAACATTACCATAAAGGCTGCAGGTACTGTCAACATTATACTTGAGTTGCTTCTCAAGGTCAAGGCAGCCACTCTCAACTCTGACGTCATCAGGCAAGCTACAAATGTCATGAAGGGTGCTATGGGTCTCATCAAGGGTGTTATGGATCTCCTCAAGGTTGTAGTTTGCTTCTTGCACACACCTCTGGCTGTGGACAAGCAGATGCTTCCTACTGGGGCCATGGTCTTGGCTCTCATCGGAGTTGGAGCTCTCTTCAGGGTCTTCTGGGTCACAGGTCTCAGCACGGCCATGGGCCTCTGCACAGTTGCGGATTTCAGTAGGAATAACACTGTCATCAATATCAATATCATTAATGCAAATGCCATAGCTGGGCACGGCCTGCTCTGAGGTGGATGGGAGGTCACTCAGGCTTTCTGCAGTGGCCAGCCAGGACTGGTCCGAGAGAGAAGACAGTGAGCTGAGGCTTTCTGAGGAGGCCAGAGGTGCCTGCTCTGAGATGGAGGCTAGAGAGCCGAGGCTTTCTGGGCTTGCTAGGCCAGCCCACACCCGTCTGGAGGGAGGAGAGCCATTTTCATCTTCTATGTGCAACTGGTCATCCTTTAAGGAGACAGTGGATAGACTCATGAGGTCGAATGCTGCATGTACAATCACTTTTAGGGAGCGTGGGGGGGGGACTTTCCTCATGAGCACTTGTAACATGACTGATGGGCTCTTCCACTGAGAAAGCCACCTCTTCTTCCTGGGGTCTCTTGTGCGCAAGGTGCCGAGGAACAGGACCGAGAGGCTGTTAGCATGCAAGGGAAGTTTATGGCTCTTGCTGCCCCTCTGGGGCAGCTGCTCCCTCTGGAGTGCTGTGTAGTGGACAGAGGCAAGACCTCCTCAGGCAGGTGGGGGTAAGTTCCCTGTAAAGGAGGGACATTAACGTACTGCCAGCAGCAAAATGCTCAGCATGGCTTTCGGAGTCAAAAGAGCAAAGGAAGGAGGGTTAGGTCAGCCTCTCTGGTGTCTCTTCCTTTCAGCTTCCCTGTGTTCCCTTTCCCTCTGGCTCCATTGCCTGCCACTGGAGGCATGCTAAGTAGACTGGATTTGAAGCCCAAAGGTCTTGGGAAATCTATAGCTCTGCCACTTATGACCTTGGACAATGACTCAACCTATAAAGGAGTGATGATAAATTGTTCTACTTCTTTCTTACCTGGAGTGCGTGTGTGTGTGCGTGTGTGTGCATGTGCGTGTGTGTGTGTGTGTGCATGTGTGCACATGTGTGTGTTGTATGAGGATTAAAGGAGCTAAGAAATTTGAAAGGGTCAAGTGCTAATCTTAGGTTTAAGAAGTGCTCAAGGAAAGCAGATTGTCAGTCAAAAAGCCAAACCTGCATCGCCTCTTGGTAGCGGTAGCGGGTCATGACTCTTTGGGCTCTTCTGAGTTGCCTCTGAGAGCGCTGAGGTCCTCTTCGGCTGTAGAAAACATAGTTGATGTAGACATATTCTAGCAAGGACAGGAACACAAAGAAGAAGCATACGACCATATAGATGTCAATGGCCTTGATACAGGAAAATTGGGGGAGTTTATTCCGCAGATGTGAGTTGATGGCATTCAGGATGAGCATTGAAGTCAAACCTATAAACAACATAGCACAGGGTTAGTCCCCTCAGGTGGCTGAAGTTCTTGGCAAGCCATCAGACCCACACCCCACTGGAAGGGAGCAAAGGCCATCTCTGAGATTGAGAGGGCCCTCAGCAAAAGGCCTTCAGCTTACCAGGCTTAGGGCCCTGGCTCAATTGCTATCTTTGCTTCTCCTCCCCCATCTTTACACCCAACCTGTACTTCAATAGTTTAGTGATTTCCCATTGCTCTTAGGATCAAGTCAAAAATCTCCAGCCATGGTTTCATAGTGATTTACATGTCCAGCCCCGTTTTGCCCTATGATGGTCCTTTCCCCCTTTGCCTGCTAGTATGTAAGCTTTCCTGTAGTCCATCCCTCAGAAAGTTTTGTGACCCCTAAAATATTACATAAGTATAAAGGTTTAGCCTAGGGTGTGCTTCTAAAGAAGGAGGCTGAAAAGTCTGCCCCAAAGATGGTGAAGGAGAAAGCAGACGAGGGTCTGGGATACACAGACATTCTGCAGAGTGGGACCAAATAAATTTGGGAGCTGATCTCTTTAGGCCCCTCCTTAGTACTGCTCAAAAGCCTTTGATGCTCCCCATTGCTTGCTACTCTCCCCACTTCCCCAGCTTGTGCTCCAGGCACCCTCCTGGAAGTCCTCAAAACCCAGTTTGAGCAATACTTTCTTGGTGCAGTTTTAGCCGATAAGATCTGGGTCATTACCTGGGTCATTTCCTCCTCTGGACTCTGATAGCATTTGTCTCAGCATTCCATTAGACACTTGCCAGGAGCAGCTCATCTAGAAGCCCTCTGCTGCCTAATTGGGCATTTTGATATGTTGCTTAATCAATGTTTATTGTGTTGCATTTCTGATCTAAATTTGTGACTTGTCCATTCATTTATGTATCCAGCAAATAATGAATTCTGGTACTTTGGACCCAACATACCAAGATCCCAACCCTGATGTTTTTTTCACATCTGTCTCCAATGTTGGTCTCTCTGCTGTGGATTCGCTGGGCACCTGTAGTGTGCCTGTTAGGTCCCATCTTGTTTCCTTGCCTGTGCAGTCACACACTGTTCCTTACTTTCAACTTTTTTCTGAGCAAGACAACCCAAGTTCCTTCCTGGGATGGGAACAGGACCTACCTACTGTCACCCTGGCTGCAGAGGATTCATAGTTCATCCAAAATGATATCCAGGAAACAACAGTGGTGAGGACAGTAGGCCAATAGATCTGCACAAGGTAGCTGGTGACTTCCCTCTTGACCAGGAACCTCACTATCAGGCGCACATAGGAACCTGGCAGGTAGACATACTGGTATTAGGGTGGTAGGGGTGAGGGGATTTTCCGAGTAAAGTACACGATGGTGGGGGGGAAACCAATGGCCAGTTCAGCCTCTAATATTACAGTCTGGGCAGTATGTAGACCTGACCCCATTTGCTGCCTTAAGGCCAGTGACAATGGCATGTGTCAGCAGGCCCATATGGCGTAGCAAGTCTGCTATCTCTTCCTTCCTTCCTCACTTTCTCCATGTCAACTGAAGTTGAAATGGGAAAGACATGAGATATTTCAAAGCTACAACAGATGGAAGGGGAGAGGCTGGCCCTGGAAGGAGGCCTGTGGAGTGTCAAACCTGGCCAACTGCTTCCACACACATTTCCTCATTGGCAGAGGGTAAGCCATTGGGACTTTATGAAGGGGGCTTTGGAAGGTATCCAGAACAAGAAGGGAATAGGAAAGAAGGAAGAAGAGAGTCTAGAGGTCAAAGGCAGAGGTTACCAGGAATTTCCTAGGGTACAAAAGAGACAGGAGATAGGAGAGAAGGAGGGGGTCAGACCCACCTGTGTAGAAAAACACCTCTTTGCTAGTCATCGTCTTTCCTAGGAAACTGAACTGAGGGATGTGCAGCTTCTCAGTACCCTGGATGGCATTCCCATTGCCTTCCCAGTATAATAGGATGTCTTCAACTGTGTAGCCATCTAGGAGGGGGAAGGAAACAGTTAATCTCAGAAAGCAGGCATAGGCAGATTTCACACCAGAGGAGCTTGTGAAAACCAAAGGGTAGTTGGAACCTGCAATATTGGGGTACCTTTGTGTTTTGTGGGTCTGAGCATAAGGAAGGGGGTCACATGGAAAGAGAACTCTCAGTTTGAAGTTTCTTATCCAGGAAGGAAAGCACAGCAAAGAGATATGCTCCTACCCATTAGCTTGTGCACAATTTTCCCATAGTTAGGCACATTTCCCTATGGGACTCTTTATAGCCTAAAGGCCACCTTCTCCCTGATACCATACGTATATATACCTCTCTCTGTCTGTCTTTCTGTCTCTATCTATCTATCTATCTATCTATCTATCTATCTATCTACCTATCATCTATCTACCTGGGAGAGAGAGAAATGGGGGAGGGAGGGAGTAGGGGAGATATGCAGGCCCTCTCACTGTCAAGTTTGCCTTTGGCTTCATCACGGCCCCAATGCTGGGTAGGGAAAAAAGGGGCCTTGGGAGACATACGTACAGCTCTCCACCTCCAGCTTGCAGGTCTGCTTGTCCAGAGGGAATTTTTGCAGATTCATGGAACAAGCTGCTGTGGTGGTGAGCCTGCAAAGGAAAAGCAAAAGGAACAGAAAAGTGAGTCAAGCCCAGGCAAGTAACTGTTCCTGAGAAGACTGAAGGGGTGGGGTGGGGAGAGGCACCCCAAGGACTGACCCACCTAACACCTTCCCACACTGGCCACATTAGAGCTGGGTCCTCCTTCCCTCCCTTTCTTCTTTCCTTCTTTCTCCTCCCCCACCCTGCCCCCACCCCGCACGCTTCCTTCCCTCCTAGAGGAAAGATGAGTTGCAGTTGTGTAAGGAGGAGAGAGGGAATTTGTATGTGACAGACACCCAAAAGTCTGGTAGGACTTACACAGATGACAACAGATACATGGCATGTCAGGAAGCCTCAGGGTGTCAGAATGGGAAGGGTCCTTGAGGAAACTGAATGCAGAGGCAGAAAGAGGACTTTCTTGCTGAAGGAGCAGCAAAGCTGTCAGGAGGAAACTGCTACACTGAAGCAGCTGAAACACCAGATCTGTTGTGGAGTGCCTGTGTGTGGTGTGCGGGTACCGATGTGGGCAGTGGCCCCGGCCTACCTTTGGCCATGGGAGCTGTTCCGGCAGCAATCCCATCTCTGTGCATTGCTTATGAGGGTACTGGGGCTTAGCAAAATGCCAGTGAGTATAAATGGATAGGAGGGATTAATATATCTGAGGTGAGCTATGGAATGGGGCTTCAAGTTGTCATGTGGTAGGTCCAAGAGAGGAATCTGAGGAGGGATCTTGGAAGACCTGGGGAAGTGGGAGAAGTGAACAATGGGGAAGAGGATAATTAGAAGAGTTCTTTGCAGCCCCAGCTGGGAAGCTCTGGCCCCTTCCTTGTCCTGCCTTTCCCAGTTGCTTATACCACCCTTGTCCCTTTCAACTCTTGAAGTGATTTCCATTTTGTACAGTGGGTAGTGTGTGTGTGTGTGTGTGTGTGTGTGTGTATTTATCTTTCTGTGAATTCTACATGAACATTAATCAGCTGAGGCCCCCTTTGTGACCAGTGACCTGTTCCCTGTAAGCTTTGTTGTTCTCTGACTCCAGTGTCTGGGTCCATGGGAAAGTGGATGGAGAAAGAAGAGGGAAACAAAGGGATTCAGCAAGAGAACCGCAGAGAAAGAGCTGTACCCTAGTATCTCCCTCTTGGAGACATTTTCTGAGCTAAATTTATGTCTTATTCTTGTCTTAAGAGACTTTTTGTAAGAGATGAGGCTGTGCGGAGGGCTTTGGTGACTGTCTGCTATGCTATAAATAGGCCAGTGGGGAGCTCCAGTGTGCACACATTCTGTTTGTACAAAGCCATAGGCAATATACGCACACTGCGCACCCTTGGGGCCCCTGCATGTTGCATATATGATCAATGGCAGAGACCAGTCCCCCTCCTTCACTGCATGGGAGAGAAAAGACACAAATAAATAACAGAATATACATTCAATGCTAAGGCAAAGGGAGAGCTCTTCCAGTTGAGAGTATCAAAGATGATTTCTTGACAAAGAGGGCATTTGAATTAGGGATTGAAGGATAGGAAAACTTCAGACTCGTGGAAAGAGGAACGGGTCATTCCAGACAGAAGCAACAGCATAAGGCAAGGTGTGGGGACAGGACAGCCAAGGATGGCTGTGGGAAACTCTGAAGGTTCCACTTTGACTACTGAGTGAGGGGGGCAGTGAAAGAGAGATTTGGAAAGCAGTGGGCTCCTCTGTGTGTCCCTTGGAGTGTGTTCATGGGATAATTAGTGGGAAGAAGGTAGGCTGTCATGGTGACCCCCAGGTCCCTGGGGGAACTCACCGGATGCCATACCGCACCGTTCCATCTGGCTGAAGCTGAAACACGCGATTTTCTACAGTCACATCATGCACAAAAGCATCCTTGCTATTTAGAAAGTAGCAGTCAGGGACCCACAACTTCTCAAGCATCTGATAGTCCAGGGTCAGGTTCAGATTGGTCTCATAGTATGCTAAACGTGGATCTTTCCAGGTCTGATGAAAAAACATTGTAATAGTATAGTCCTGAGGAAAGAAAGGTAAATCCTAGTTGTAAGTGAGGTTGCCCAGCTTTCTGTCCTCAGTGTTTGTGTGTATGCAGGTGTATGAAATACATCCTAAATATAGATGCGTAATGAAACATATGTAAGAGTGTTCAATGTTACGAATAATAAAATGAGCCCCATAAAATTAAAATTCAGGTTAAGAAATAGAATATTCCCAATAACTATCAATCTTCAACGTGTCTCTTGCAGAACATATTTCCCACACCTCCCAGCAGTAACCATTATCTTAGATTTTAATGATAATAATCCCTTGCTTTTTCTATTTTTTTCTATGTTTTCTTAAGTTTTATTGTCTATGTATTTCTAAGAAACATATTGCTTAGTTGGACTTATTTAAAATTTTTTTCTGAATGGAATCACACTATGTATTCATAAGTTGCTTCTTTCACTCAACATTATGTTTGTGTGTTTGCTCAGGTCGATGTGTGTAATTAAAATTTGTTCACTTGCATTGCTGGATACTATTCCCTTATATGAATATACTATGTGTATTATTATGTGATGACACCATACACATCAAAATCACAATGAAATAAAAACTATAAAGCAAAAGTTCCAGTTTATACCCCTATAAAGTGCAGATAAGAGCTCCCAATGCTCCTGCCTTACCAACATTGGTACTGTCTGACTTTTGACTTTTTGCTAGTCTGGTGGATATGTAATGGGTTCTCACTGTGGTCTTATTTTGCATTTCACTGATTAATAATAAAGTCAAGCATCTTTTCATAAGTTTATCTGCTACTTGGTTTTCTTCACAAAAGTGAAGTTCTTGTTTAAATTTTCTGATCATTTTTCTATTGCTTTAAAAATATTCTTCTCACTCTCACTCTGTGAGAGTGACATGGACTTATATACACTACCAAACGTAAAATAGATAGCTAGTGGGAAGCAGCCTTATAGCCTAGGGAGATCAGCTCTGTGCTCTGTGACCACCTAGAGGGGTGGGATAGGGAGGGTGGGAGGGAGGAAGACGCAAGAGGGAAGAGATATGGGGATATATGTATATGTATAACTGATTCACTTTGTTATAAAGCAGAAACTAACACACCATTGTAAAGCAGTTATACTCCAATAAAGATGTTAAAAAAATAAAAATATTCTTATTAATTCACAGGAATTATGTGTATTTTCAATACCAGTCCTTTGTGTTGCAAATATTTTAGTCCAATCTGAACTATCCTTTCAAACTTGTCATGCTCACTTTGCTTTTTTATTTTGCAAAACAGAAGTGCCAGAAGTTTTGGCTAAAGAGAATATTAATATAGTTTAGTTACCAGTATTTATTTTTATAGTTTGTGTTTTCTGTGTCTTTTTTAAAAAGTCCTTACCTATCTCAAAGACACTAAAAGAATATCCTATATTATATTTTAAAACCATCATAAGCCTTTCACTTTAATGTCTGTAATACATCTAGATTTATTTATTTTTAATTTCAGGTGGCTGTAGTTTCCAAAACCTACTGTGCCCTCCATGTGGCCTCTGCTGCAGGTCAGAACAACATGGCTGGAGCTGACACACTTACCATAGTCATTTCTGAGATCTGTTCAATACTGGAGACATAGATAGATACTCCCACTGGCACAGGGGCACCTACAATACAGGAAGACACTATTACATGCAGTGTAGGAAAAAGGGTAAAACATGGACTCAGGAGCCAGACTGCCTGAAGTTTGAACCCCATTTTGGCACTTACTAGCTATGTGACCTTGAATAAGCTACCTAACCTCTCTGAGCTTAGTTTCCTCATGAGTAAAATGGGGATAATGATAGCACTTATCTCATAGTTAATGCAACCCAAGCACTTAGAGTAGGGCCTGGCTCACAATATGCTGAAAAGAAAGAGTCAGGCCAAAATGAAGAAAAAAATAAGGCAATGAAGCACTCTTTTTCTAAACGTTTTCTTGATAAAAAACTCAAGAGAAATGAGCCCCAAAACAAGATTTGTGGTGTGCATGAGCATATTTGTGTGAGTTCATGTGAATGTGTCCATGTGGGAACGAACGTGTGTTTTTGTGTGAATGAATGCGTGAGCTGTGTGCATGAGTGTATGTGAGCATGTTCACATACCTGAGTAAATCTGTGCATGTATTCATGTGCAGGTGAATGCGTCAGTGTGCACATGAGTGTATTTGAGCATGTTTGTATGCTTGAGTGTGTTGTGTGGGAGTGAATTATGAGTTAATGTGTTTGTGTGATCATGTATGAGAGAATGTGTGACTGTGTGAGTGTATGTGAGCTTGTTAATGTGCAAGGGAATGTGTGAACATGGGTGTGTTTGTAACCTTGTTTGTATGTGTGTGAGTGAATTTGTAAGTGTTTTCATGTATGTGAGCATGTTTCTGTATAAGTGAATGTGTGAGCACATTTCTGGGTGAATGAATGCGTCAGCATGTGTGTGTATTTGAGTGTATTGTGTGGGAGTGAATATGTAGGTTATTTGCATGAGGCTGTTCACTTAGTGTATCTGTGAGCATGTCCATGTGTAAGTGAATGCATGATTATGTTTGTGTGTGTAAAGTTGTGTTTGGGAATGTAAGTGAACTTATGGGTGTATGTATGTGTGAGTGAGCAAGTTCATTGTATGAATATATGAATGTATTTGTGTGTGTGACCTTGTTCACATGCAAGTGATAAGTGTGATAAATGATTACACTTCTACACTCACACCCATCACACTTATAACTGTGAGTGTGTAAGTGTGGGTGTATGTAAGCATGTTTATGTGCTTGAGAAAATCTGTGAACTTGTCCATGTGTGTGTGGCTGAATGTGTGTGTTTGAGTGAGTGTGTGATCATGCTGATGTGCAAGTGAACCCATGAGCATATCCATATGTGTTAGCATGTCACTATACAGGTATGAGTGAATGTGTGAGCATGTTCAGGTGCGTGTGTTTCTGAGTTGGCAAATATGTAGACATGTTTGTATATGTGTGCATGTGTGAGTGAACATGTGGGTATCTTCATGTGTGTGAATGACAAAGCATGTGTGAGTGTGTGTGTCTACGTGTGTGAGTGAATTTGTGTTTGTATATCTGAGGATGTTTGTGTGCAAGTATAAGTGAATGCATGAGCATGTGGATGTATGTGGGTGTGTTTGAATGAATTTGTGAGTGTGTTTGTATATGTGAGCACGTTTGTGTGAGAATGAATGTATGAACATGTTCATGTGTGTATGCAAATGTGTGAGCATGTGTGTTAGTGTATGTGAGGGTGTATATGTGTGTGAGTGAATTTGTGTGTTCATGTGAGTGAGTACATGGGTGAGGGTGTTTGTGTGTGTTAATATGTAACTGTGATTGAATTTGTGCATGTACATGTGCATGTGTGCGTGTGTGCGTGTGTGTGTGTGTGTGTGTCTGTCTGTCTGTCTGTCTGTTTCTGCCTCCTGGCTTTCTTTTTCAGGACTAGGTGTTAGTGCTGCCCATTCAAATGTGATAATGGATGTGCAAATATGTACTAGACTATAAAGTACTGTGGAAAAATACATTTTAGTTGTTTCCTCATTGACTCAAAACTCTTCACCGGGCCTCACAGCTAAGCCATTATTCTATGTGTATTACATCACATAGCTGTTATGGAAACACGTGTGACGCTTCCAATTCAGCCTGCTGGCTTCACTGCAGGCTGGCTGCCTAGAAGCTGAGCTGCAAAGTGCTATTGGGAATCCACGTATGAATGGCAGCTGAGAAGTAAATGGGCCTCTGTGTGAAGGCATAGCATTCACAGCTATTGTGAATGATCGCTATGTAGTGACAGGGGTTTCTAGAAAGGCAGTTTTTTTATTACAGCCTTTCAGGCTCCCCACATGCGTTTAGATGAGGATGGAGGCTGTGTTACGCAGGCAACAAGCCCCAGAAGGGCCAGGCAGTCATCCCCTCAACTACCTCACTCTAGTGTCAAACTTATAATCCTAGACCATTCTGTGTCATTCAGGCAATCCAATCACTTACAGCAGAATCCTGGGGACCCGAACCCTAAAGTGCCAGGGCTCAGCTTTGTCCAAGATTCCCAGTTGAAGAGGCAAGTGGGAACTGAAGTGCAGTCCACATTCCCCTCACCAAGGCATGAGTCTTGGTCCAGGACTGTGGCCTGGAGGAAGGAGACCTGGGATCTTTTTCTAATTTATCCACCTAAATTAGGAGGGAATACCTTATGTGCTAGTAGTGGTCAGAACAAGAGCTTAGCTAAGATATCCCACATCCTTACAAGGATAACAGAGGGGAACAAGATGCTTCCAGGTAAGGTATCTAAATGCTATCTCGGGGATGATGGCCTCTGTCCCATATCCCATCGCTGTCCTTCCTGATGGACTCAGGAAGGCAGAAAAAGTGGAAGGGGGTAATCACTTCCCTCCCTCTTGGAAACTTTGCTACCCAACTCTACTTCCTCCCTCGCATCCATCAGAGTACCAGAGGAAGAGGAGGTAAATGAAGGAATGATGAAGATGTCCCATTTATTCCTTCACTCCACACCTATGTCATACCAGGTGATGGGCTAAGCAAAGGCCTTAGGGACCTGCCTTTTGCAGCACGTGCTCAGAAAGAAGCAGCTTTGTTAACTTTCCCTGGTCCCTCCTCCTCCTCTTCATCCTCCTCTTCTCAAGGAAGGAATGTCTCCCATTTGAACCCAACCACAGTTAGGTCATGTCTCTGCATGTGGGGGGCGTGTGTGCCTGCGTGTTAAGCTCTGAAACTCTACTTCACTTCAGACACAGAGGGAAATTTGATTCTGTGTCTAGTGGGAGTCATGGACTACCCCAACTCTAAACCCCCTGGCCCAGCTCTCCAATTGACTGCCTCCCCCCAACCCAATAAAACAGCCCCAGACTTAGAGTCTGTAGTTCCTCCTTCTGTCTAAATGCTAGAAGGTCCTGCATTGTCCTTGCTCTCCCACCTTCATCTACTGTTTGGCCAAACTGGGGACCCAGCTATTCCCATACTCCCCAGGTCTGCATGCCCATAAAGCTTAGGTAACCCAGGAGGTTAGGCATCAGGTGTAAACAAATCCAAGTTAGCTCAAAAAATGTTGGTGAGGTGCCTTGGAGATACCATGGGCCAGCCACACCTGACAATCCCCAGAGGGTGGTCCTTGCCCCTGTTTTGTCCCCATAGCCCCGGATGCCTGCAGAGATGGCAACCTGAAGCAGCGAGGAGAACGTGCTTGATATACTTGAATGGCTGTTGGTTAGCCTTTGCTGAGAAACAGGAAAACAATGAATTGAGAAAATGTAGCAGCTACACCCTTGACACCCACTGTTGCTTGGTGCAACTGGTCTAAAACCAGTGTCATGCAATGGAGTGCTGGCTGTGCCCTAACACCTGAATTTCTATAATGGAAGAACTTACCTTCTGCCCTCTCCACTCCAGCCTCCCACTCCCCAGTGCACACTCACCTTGGATCCAGGGACAGCACGGCCTTCTGCCCTCACACTCGGAGGAAGCAAAGGAGCCAATGGGATACCAGTCAAATGTCCAACCTCCAAACCTTAGGGCATAGGGCGATCAACTTGGTTTTCAAGGGGGCTCCCTAAGCAAATCACAGAGCCCCCCAGTGGTCTAGCACAAAGGCAAGTGCTAACAGCTGTGTGCCCTTTAGGGTGGAGGCTTTGTGTATTCAGAAGACCTCTATTCATAGGTACAAATGTGAATATTAGCATTTATTAACCCTTTAGATTGGGTGTCTAGTTCTACCACCTGCAGGAAGGAGAGTGCTTTCTCTGACTTAGCCGCCCTACTTTTTAGCTCTTTCTCTGTTTCCTCTGAGCCAAAATGTGACTAATGTCTATTTAATGCACCCTTCCTCTTGTCTGTCCTTGGTCTGGGTTTCTTGGGTGTCCCCTCAGCCAGAGAATGCTATTCCTGTTCTGTGGGGTCAGGGAAGGTTGCCTGTTACTTTAAAGCTGTGTGATGGAAGCCAGTCACCCTTTCCAAAGCCAGGGGTAGGGGTAGGTGAGGCTAGGCAGAAATAAGAGGAGAAATTGATGTATTGGCTTCCTGGAGGTTTGTATTTCAGTTTCCTTGTCATTTCTCACCTTTGTGTTTAAGATCTGAGTGCTAGGCTAAGGAGTTTAGATTTTATTTTGCAGTTAAATAAAGCCATCAAAAGTTCCTGAGGTGGTTAGGTGGGATTAATAAAGATCATGCTGACTGCAGTGTGTTGAATAAACTGAACTTGGTAGGAGCTGAAGTCTTGGGGAGGGGGAGCAGAAGCAGAAGTGCCTGGGACCCAGGTGGGTGAAGTAAACTAGGCAGAGAAGTCCATGCCCTTAGTTATAAGCCAGCTGAATGGGGTAAGTGCCCAGGGTGCAAAGAATGTGTTCACAGGTGGAACACGTGTCCTCCCCATAGATGAAGCAGAAAACTCTAGCATGAGAAGCACACCTGTTGTGATTAGTGCTTCTCCAGCCACCCCAGGGAGTGTGCTTCAGGCTCCGTGCCACTGTAAAGGAGTGTGGAGGGGGCAGAGGCCTCTTGCATTAGAAGGCGGAGAAATGGGAGAAATTCCAGGGGCAGAGTGAAAGGCCTGTGGGTTGGGGGCCTGGGAGTGCTCTGCTACAGGTCTCTGCAGGGTCGGGAAGGTGGGGTTTGGAGAGGCACAAGTGTCCGGTCTAGAGGACTGCTCCTGGTCAGCTCACTGGGTGGGGCTGGCTTGTTGTATCTCAGCTCTAGTATCTGGACGTGTCTTACCTCCAAAATTGGGCCTCAGACGGACATCATATTTCGACAGCACCCTGTCCAAAATCTTGTGAACCATAGCTTCATTTGCACAACTTTTGCTGAAAGAGAAGTCATTGGTAAATATTGGTCATCAGTGAATGCCACACTGCTTCTCAGAAAACAAACAACAAAGAGCACCCTAAGCATCAACTTGCCAGGGCCTTCCCTCCTGCACACATGCAGACATATATAGTCATACATGTACACGTCTCTCCCCGCTCCCCTCCATCCCTGCAGTGAGTCAGCCAGAAGCACAGCAGCGACGCAGACTCCTCTTCCCCCCTCCTCCTCCCCAGCTTTTATCCAAAGGGTGGGGCCTCAAGACTGGATTCTTGTTACCAGGCAGAATTGGGGGGATGGGGGGAAACTGTAGGGGAAGTGGAAAGAAGAGGGTGTGGGCAGGTGTGAGCCCTCACATAATGTATTACTTCAGCCCCCTAAGGAGCCCCACTTTACCATCAGCCTGGATGCAGCTTTCCAGGTTGGTGGGAGTCCTCTTTCTGGGGGCACCTGATTGCCCCAGGAAAGGTCATCTTTCACCCTCAGTACTCCCATGAGCTGATCCCACCAGTCTATGTTCTCTAGCTCAGTCACATTTCCCCTACCTAGGCTAAGGCCAGCATTTTGTTGTCACGTCTATGTGAATCTTATTTTTGTACACCTCTAAGACTTGTCATATTACATATGACACAGAGAGACAGCTTTGCTCATGTAGCAGAGTTTTATGACCCTCATCAATCATCATTTTTGATTCTTGGGGTTCAGGGCTGTCCTCAAAAACACATGTATTCTTGGAGCAGGCATCTCTTTGGCTAAGCATGTGCTTCCAGCCTAGACATGTCTTGGGTGAGCACATGTAAATGGACCCAGCGCAACCCCGCAGAGAGCTGGCCTTTCCAGAAGTCTCTGATGTGCCCTCCCAATTCACCTAGTCCTTCATGGGGGGCTCTTTTCCCCAAAAGGGGCTTGTGAATGAGAATAGGCCCTGGGCATCACTATGACTCTTAGGATCTTTGATGCATTGACTATGGAATGTCAGCCTCTGCAAATCTCTCTCGTGTGTGTGTGTGTGTGTGTGTGTGTGTGTGTGTGTGTGTGTGTATGTGTGTGTTCACTAGCGCAGTTTGGTATGTTGGGTTGAGGACATTGCAGAGCTGTCTGCTGGAACCTTGCCCAACTATGCCCCCTTTTCCTAATACATGTTCATTTCTGGTTTGCCATTTAAAAAATTATTTTCAATCATCTTTAAAAAAAATCTCATCATCTTTAATGACAAAATTTCAAAGTGTGCACATGAATGATTCCTGAATTAAAGCAACGCATTTCTGCCTGTTTAGGACCACACACACATTATCCATATGCCAGCACTCAGGATCTGTGGCCACCACAAATACACATTTCCATGTGATCTACATGTAAAGGCTGACTGTTTAACATCTCTTCAGTTACTTGCAGACCCAAACAAACTTGAAATCAAACAGCTAATCTTCAAATGTTTTCACAGGAAGCAAGTACAAAAATGCACCCATCTCAGGCCACAAGGTTATATGCTATACAGCCGCCGATCGCACTGTTTGGGCTACGATGAGGTTGAGTCAATAATTTCTATCTGCAGCATCGGAAAAGGTCCCTCACTGCTCAACACACGCATTCAGGAACACACGCACGCACCTCATGGAATAGAAAAAAAATCCGGACTCAAACAGGTGTCTCTACTGTCTATGTTTTGTGAATTTCTCATCACCCTGTACCCCCTTCCCCCAATCCTACAGGTGCCAAAGGACGTGACTGGGAAAAGCTACTAGGGGCCTTGGTCCCCGGGGGATGGATGGCAGACCTTGGGGTGAGAGCATCTTTCCCCCCCACCCCCTGGGGCTGCAGTTTGGGCACACGCGGGGCTCTGTCAGGTCAGGCGCCGCAGTAACAGGTGGGCTGAAGCACAGGGCCCCCCGCGGCCCCCACTCCCATCCCACCAACCTCCAGGGACCTATAGGCAGGGCCTGCACGCCAGGGCTCGGCGAGCCCGGGTCCAAGTCTTCCCCAGCCCGCTCCGTCCAAGAGGTCCGAGGCTGCCTATCCTCTCCTGTCACCGCCATGCCCAGGCTGGCGGCTCCCGCTTACCAGTTGAAGAGGTCCAGGACGACATCGGGCACGGTGGAGGAGAGCTCGAAGAAGTGGAACTTCGGGGTGGGATTGAGGTCGTTGCCCTCTGCGAGCCAGGTTCTGATGAGCAGCAGAAGCACAGCGGCTCGCAGCATCCCACGGATGCCCATGGCTACGGCACTCCGGGGGTCGGAGGGCGCGAGAGATTGCCGTCAGCCGCCGGGGAAAGGGACGGGGTGTGGGCAGTGCGGGGAGAGAGGGAGCTGGGGGGTCGCTAGGAGTCGCCTCTAAGGAGACAGTAGCGAGAGTATGGGGAGCAGGGAGCGCGGGGTTCGGACCGGAGCCCAGAATCCAGGGGGAGCAGTCCTCCAGTACCTCTGCCCGACGCAGCGCCCTCAGGACGCGCCCAGCAGGTGCGAGGTGCGCTCCGTCTGCGGCCGCTCCAGGCTGCGACTGGGCACCCAGCCTGGCGCCCGGCTGGCTCCGCCCACTCCGACGGTAGCACTGGCAGAACCAATCCGGCAGGTGCCAGGAGCCGCACAAAAAGGCGCGCGCTCTTGCCTCCGCCCGCAGCCAGCGCACCGCCCGCTCCCCGCCCCTTCAGACCTCTGCAGTCGTCCCCCTGCTAGCAACAGACACAGACAGGGGCGGGGCCGGCCCGGGGGAGGGGGAGGGGAATCGGCTGCAGGGGGGCTGGGCATGCATCCGCACCTAGGGCACCCGGTGGGTCCTGCTCTTTCTCTCTGCAAAAATGCAAAATGTGCGTTTCTTTTGGAAGACCGTGTGCCCAGGAGTTTGTTTTTTGTGGTGAGGGAGTGAGGTAATTAGACTGCCCTGGCTGAATCTACATTCTGATAGAGCTGGACACATTTGGGTCCCCAGGACAAAGCTCAGGGAACTGGAAGGGTTCACCAACTGGGATCACGCTGAGATGTGACTGTCCCATAGCCAGGGCTGACACCGTGGAAGGGGAAGAAGGCAAAGACCAGTGTTTCAGATATTCAAGGGAGTTAGTCCCTGGAGAGCAGGCAACTCTAATGCTCCTGCATTTTGGGCCCATCCTGTGGAAAAGCCTGGAATTTTAACTATTCTTTCCACTACCTCAAACACTCTCCTATGAAACAAAAGGATCTCAGAGGATAGGGAAATTCCTTCACCCAATCCCCTCTGTCCTTCCCTTCTCAGATCCTTGACAAATGAAGTTCAGAAAGACGTCCTTCAGAGCACATGGGCCAGATGGGCAATCGATAAATAGATCTCAGTCACGTTCACCAATGCTGAACTTCCTAAGGCATGCCACTGAGAAGGGTTTCAATGAAAATGAATTTTAGGTTCACTCTTGGTTAGCTAAAACATTTACACAGAGATATAGCCCTCTTCTCCTTTCTCTCAGTATTTGGTGAAGTGAGTTGGGACTACTTGTGCTCAGAAAACCTCCAGTTGCCTGGTTGGTTGAGTGTTTCCCACACTTAAGTGTTTAACTCTTTATCCCCACTTTCTTAACCATCTTAGAACCAAACTTTAAAAAAATGTGTCTCATAGTCCCCTGCCTTTTTTAACGAGCAGAACACCCTTGCACCTTCCTTTCCCTTTGCCCCACTATTGCAGCAAATGGTCTCCTTCTCACATGAGTGTAGAAATAAAAGAAGATGGTGGAACCTGCATGTCACTGGCTATTACATACAGCAATGGATCAATAAAACTCATCCCTACTGCTATTAATTCTGCCCCCATTGTCTCTGGTCATCCAGGCATCCTTGTAGAGACAATCCTTGCTTGATAAAAGTGGGAATGGCTATTCCAGGTCATTTTGTCCAACCATCTGGATTGTAATATGGAGAAACTGAGGCCCAGAGAAGGAAAAGGGGTTGGCCTGAGGTCACATAACAGTAGAGGCCCAAACTAGAATCCTATTTCCAGGTTTGACTACTTCCAAAACATTATGTTTTTTGTTTTGTTTTGTTTTGTTTTGTTTTAGTGTGATTCAGTGTCCACTGGAAATTCAGGCAACCGCCAGCAGATGGGAGTAAATTTATTTAGATGAGGATGTTCCCAGTATCCTGGAATCAAATTCCACAGGCAATTGGTCCCTCATTTGTCAGGGGAAAACAAGCCTGAAGCTTGAAGTTTTATTCCTAGGTGCCCTTGTGACTATGAAGATTGCCAAAAAGTTGATGATGAAGAATTCACTTCCAGGCCTTACATCCCAGAGGGTCCTCCCCGACTTCTGCTCTCCCTAGAGGTAATGCTTTGTTGAAATTTCTAACTCACAAGACAAATAGCCCACAAAACAACAAGAAATACAAAAATGCCACTATAATTTGCATCAATACTTGTTGAACTTTGGTCTAGTTAATTTATTAGAATATCCATAAAAATCCAGATTGAATGGGCTTACACCTATGGGATCATGATGTAGGAGAAAGAGCATTGACCTGGAAGTTAGCCCATCTGTGTTCTGGATCCAAGTCTGCCACACGGCAGTAAATATTCCAGTTTGGCTGGAGTGTAGGTTATGTTTGGAGTAAGAAAAGAGGTAAGAGAGGTAAGAGGCAAGAGATTAGGCAGAACCTGGCCTAGTGAGCACCCACACTCAGTGTAAAATAAATAAATGGAGCAAGAGAGTTTTGGACCTAATTGTCCAAACAAAGGAATTTGATTTTTATTTTAGAGTCAACTGTATGCTTTTGAAAGGATTGTGCAAGGGAATGACTCAATCAGAACGGTGCCTTGGAAGAATGCCTGGTTACTTTGTGAAGGAGAAACTGGAAGGAAGAGAAACTGAGGACGATGACAGTAGTTAGGAGAGTATTGTTTACTTCTGCTTCTTAAAAAGCTAAAAATAATGAGTCTAATCTATAGATTCAATGAAATCCCTATCAAACTTCCAATGGCATTTTTCACAGAAATACAAAAAAAGAATCCTAAGATTCATACAGAATGATAAAATACCCTGAATAGCTAAAGTAATACCAAGAAAGAAGAACAAAGCTGGAGACATAACAATTCCTGATTTTAAACTTTATTGCAAAGCTATAGTAATCAGTACAGCATGGTACTGGCATAAAAATAGACACATAGAACAATGGAATAGAATTGAGATCCCAGAAGAAAGCCCATGCCTATATGGTCAACTAATATTTGACAAAGGAGCCAAAAAGACTCAATGGGGAAATAAGAGTCTCTTCAATAAATGGTGTTGGAAAAATTGGATTAACCACATGCAGAAAAATTAAATCGGACCCCATCTTATTCTACTCACAAAAATTAACCTGAAATGGATTAAGGACTTAAATGTAAGACCTTAAACTGTAAAACTACTAGAAGGAAACATAGGGGAAAAGCTCTTTGACATTGGTCTTGGCAACTGTTTTTTTGATATGACATCAAAATTATAAGCAACAAAGGCAAAAATCAACTAGTGGGACTATATCAAACTAAAAAGCTTCTGCATAGCAAAAGAAACATCCAACAAAATCCAAAGGAAGCCTATGGAATGGGAGAAAAAATTTACAAACCACACATCTGATAAGGGGTTAATATCCAAAATATATAAGGAACTCATATAATTCAATAGCAAAAAAACAAACAATCTGACCAAAAATGTGTAGAGGAACTGAATATTTTCCCAAAGAAGACATACAAATGGCCAACAGGCACATGAAAAGATGCTCAGCATCACTAATCATCAGTGACATGCAAATCAAAACCACAGTGAAATATCACCTCACACCTGTTAGAATGGCCATCTTCAAAAAGACAAGAGGCAACAAGTGTTGACAAGGATGTGGCGAAAAGGGAATCCTTCTCCACTGTTGGTGGGAGTGTACATTGGTGCAGCCACTATGGAAAATAACATGGAGGTTCCTCAAAAAATTAAAAACAGAACTACAATATGATCCAGCAATCTCACTTCTGGGTATATATATGAAGGAAATTAAATCAGGATCTTAAAGAGATATCTGTACTTCAACGTTCACTGAAGCATTGTTCACAATAGCCAAGATATGGAAACAGCCTAAGTGTTCACTGATGGATGGATGAAGAAGATGTGGTACATATACATAATGGAATATTATTCAACCATAAAAATGAACGCAACCCTGTCATTTGTGATGAAATGGATGGAGCTTGAGGGTATTACCCTAAGTGAAATAAGTCAGACAGAGAAAGACAAATATTGTATGTTCTCACTTATATGTGGACTCTAAAAAAACCAAACTCAAACAGAGTAGAATGGTGGTTGCCATAGGCTGAGGGTGGGGAGAAATAGGGAGATATTGGTTAAAAGGTACAAACTTCCAGCTATAAATTGAATAACTTATGGGGATCTAATGTACAGCATAGTGACTATAATTAATTATAAGGTATTATAAACTTGGAGAGTAGATCTTGAAAGTTACCACCCTTCCCCCCCAAAAAAGTAATTTTGTGAGGGGGCTGGAGATGTTAACTAACTTCATTGTGGTAATCATTTCACAATATAAACATGTGTCAAATCCTCATGTAACTTACATATGTCAATAATATCTCGAAAAAACTGAAAAAAAAACACCCCAAAATAGTGAGGCTAAAATCTAGAAGAAGAAAATAACCCAGAGAAGGAAGTCTGGCACTAGAAGTCATTTTGCCCTGAAGGCATTTGATGAATCATAAGAGAGTTGTGAAACTGAGCTCTGGTTGTGGTGCCCTCTTGAGAAAAGGGGACAAAAGCTCAAGTCCAAGGCCCAAACAAGTGGGAAATTTGATAAGACTTCCTGCCACTTTAAACTGAGACTGAGTAGCTACCCTTTCAGGATAATGGTGAACCAGTAGCAACCAGCCTTTGCATGGACTTGTAGCCTAGATACCCATCACCTTGATGGTCCCAAGAATCTGAAGCCTTGAATTTGGATTAAAGTAGTGTTGGACAGGTAGTTTCCCCAGGCATTTGTCAGAAGCAAATTAAAATACTTTCTATAGGCAGGTACTGTCATCCTAGGCCTGAAATCATTCTTACAAATAATTTTTCAATAATATGTCAGCACATAGAAGAAACTAGGCATACAAAGAAAAATATGTAATGTGAGTTACAGCCAGCAGAAAAGAATAGATGGCAAAAACAAATTCACAGACATTTCAGACATCAGAATTATGAGACATAGACTATAATAACTAATTTATCATATTTCAAAAAATAAAATATAAGCTTGGAAATATTTTCAGGTAACAGAAAATGTCATATGGACGATTTAAAAAAGGATCAAATAGAACTAGAGCTAAAAAATATAATAATGAAAACTGAGAATTTAATGGATGAATGGGTTTAACAGAAGGCAAAATGCAACTGAAGAGCGAGTTATTGAATTGGAAGATAGGTCACAATATACTGTCCACAATTCTGCCTGGAGAAACAAATTATGTGGAAAAAAGAAAAAGGCGGATAAGAGACATAAGGAATAGAGTGAGAAGATCTAACATACATTTACTTGATGTCCCAGAAAGAGAGGAGAGAGAAATGGGGAAGAAGATGGCTGAAAATTTGAATCCACAGTTTTAAGAAGCCTGGTGAATCCTACATAGAATAAATAAAAATAATTCTACTCCTAGAGACATCATAGTGAAAGTGCATAAAATCAGAGACAAAGTAAACTATGCTAATCGTTCAAGTTAAAGATGAGGTCCTAATCAAAGGCACTAGTAAGAGAGATTGAAACAAGAGGATGGGCATTAGACCCTGGCTTGCAAAATGCATTTTACTAAAATTTTCCATGAAAAACAATTTAATAAAAATGTTATCCATTTTATTCCCAATTAAAAAAATATACTTGTTAAAAATTGGATTATTTAGAGCAACCTGACAGGTAGGAGCTTCACATTTGTCATGTTTGAAAGGCCATCTTCCTATAAGTATGTATTTCTTGTCTCATGGGCCATGAAAGAGGCAAGCATGCTCCATGGGTCTGAAATGCTGGTTGCAGCTGATTTCTAAGGCTGGAGAAATGTGCTTATATAAGGCTTTCTAAGAGTAAGCAGAATAAAAGTGAATCTTTGTAGAAAGGCTTCCTTTTGCTTACCCTCCCCCAAACTTTCACTCTGTTTCTAAGGAAAAGTATATAAAATAAATAATTCTGTGCTTCCCAGGATGTCTTATTACATTCCTCAGGCTTGACCATGTGCCCTCACTCACTGGTCTGCATAAGGCTGGACTGCAGTTGAATTTCTGTAGGGGTTTATATTTGGAACAAACAGAGCTAAAAATGCAATAGACTGTATTTTGAGACAGTGAAGTCCTGACTTGTTACTAGAGCTGTTCATATAAAGCCTGTCAGGGATGGCCAAATAGGAGCATCAGAGTTTCTATGGTCTGCCGCACCTCTGAAATTCCCTGACAACAACCTAAGCTGAAAACATCTGTCTATGATGTCTTCTAAGAGGAATTTCAAGTATTTTTGCATAAACTCCTTTATGTATTTCTTCTATTTGAGGGACAGACAAACATTCTTATATACCCTCTTGACCTTCCTCCCTAGAAAACCATTTCTCCAAGAGAAAATTTTGTGAGAGCAAGAAAGCTTTCTCTATTGGTTCACGCCAAGCCAATCAGAAAGTGGTCCAACAGTGAAGACATAAACCAACATTCACTCGTGGCATGCAATATGTCAACACCAATTCTGATCAAATATTAAGAGAGAAGTTGCTAGAATTTTGATTCTGAGTTTGCAGGGCTTCTCTTCACTTTTGCTGGGAATTCACAATTTGCATAGGTCACAGCTTTCCCCCCAAAGTCTGCAGAAACTTGACTTTTGATATATAGCATGTTCAAGCAGTATTTTACTCCCTTTGCATAGAAGAGAAGGAATAGGGAGAATGATCCATTAACTCTAAGGGTTTTTCCCCCCGGAACTGGTTGTAGCATAGTGTGCTAAGAAGGATTTGACTACAAATCTGAAGATTTAGATTGGAGTGCTGTCACCAGCTACCTAGGCATGTGTCATTGCCTCTGAAACTTAGTTCTCTCATCTGAACTATGGGGTGATAATAATGCATACTTGTTCATGGAACAATATAGTCAGAGGGGAATCCCTGTCCATCCCAACTTCCTAACTCTGGGGCTTCACCTCCCTTAATCCCTCAGCCCCATCAGGTTTCTCATAATCTCCTTCTCAAAAGACAGCGGTCATTACCACTAGTAGCCACCAGGGGTCCTCAGTTCTCTTGGTCTAATTGTGGGCTGACTCTATATTTATCTAATTGTTTCCCCGAATCCAGGGAAGCCAGGCTGACATTTACGAAAAAAAAAACCCTTCAGCTCGGCGAAAAAGAGGGATGATAAGCACAGGGAGCAAAGGTCCTTCTGAGAGAGGAGGTTTTAGTGCACAAATGGATGAACCTCTACTTCTACACTGGGGTCCTAGCTGCCACTAGCTACCCAGTACCTCAGGAGGGCTGCTGATGTCTGGCCTTGGGCACCTTTGCTCTTGTTCCCAGGGAGTGAGAAGCGGGGATCCTGTACAAATGGTAAATAGGAAGCTCCTGGAGTTGTGTGGCTATATGAGGTGCTCTTGGTAAGAAGGGCTCCTTTCTTAAATATGACTCCCAGAGCACAAATTTCTCAAAACAGCCCCTTTCTCCATGATCTCTCAGCAGAGTCTGTAGAGCTCACCAAGTATTTCAAGTGCTTCCCACACCCCCAGCCCCTTTCAGTTAGCTGGGGCTGTGTGACTAGTTCTAGACAATGAAATGCAAACTTTAGTGGCACATACCATTTCCCAGATGAGGCATTTAAAAGCCAGTGTATAATCCATAAGCTCTCTCTTCCTTTGCCCTGGTGATGCTGAAAGCCAGGTGTTGAAATAGTGACATCGAAGATGGAGGGAACCTAGACTCTGAGTCCTCAGGTGGAAGAGAGAGCTGGTAACTTGCAGCTGATCTTGTGTGAGTTGGAAATCAAGTTTTGTTATGCTAAGCTGCTAAAAGCTGGAGATGCTTATTATTTCAGCAAAGCCTAGCCTATCTTGATGAATATACTCTTTTTCCCACACTCCTCCCAGTGCCTGTACTATTATTATAAAGGCCCATGCACAATTCTCTCAGCATGTTTTATAGGTAGCTTGAATCCAAAGTGTTCCAAGATTATCCTAATTCCCAGCAAATATGGTCATTTTGGGGTATTCTCAATCCCTGTGAATTAATATTCAGTTGTTACCTGATTGTGACCTAGAAGTCATCTATGTCCTTCTATCTCTTCTATCTCTCCACTCCCATGTTCATTCATTCATTCATCAGCTATTTATTGAGTACCTATTATGTGCCAAGTACTTTTCTGGGAACAGGGACATAATAGTAGGGAAAATAAAAACCTGTCAAAAATCCCTGCCACCATGGAAATTACATTCTAGGAGGGGGAGAGAACCCTTGGTGAGTGGGATGGTGGTGGTTGGAGGATGAGGATGTTATTTTAAATAAGGTAGTGTTTGAATAAAAAAGACTGGAAAGAGGAGAGAATGCAAGCCATGCAGACATCTGGGGAAAGAGGATCCCAGGAGAGAGGATGGCAAATGGAAAGGCATGAAGGTAGAAGTATGCTTTGTGTATTCAAAGAGCAGCAAGGAGGCCAATGAGGCTGGAAGAGAATGAGTGAGGGGTACAGGAATAGGAGATGAGGTCCAAATGGAAACAGGGAGGCAAGATCATGTAGGGCCTTGTAAACCCTTGTAAGAAATTTGACTTTTACATGGAGTGAGCTAGAAAGCCAATGGTAGATTTTGGATATAAGAGTAACACGATCATACTAATGTTTTAGAGGGATCCCTCCAACCACTCTGTGGGGGACAAGGGCAGAAGCAGGGAGGCCAGTTTCGAAGCTACTGCAATAATGCAGGTGGCAGATGATGGGCTCAGACCAGGGTAGTAGCAGTGGAAGTGGTGAGAAGTGGTCAGATTTTGGATATCTTTTCAAGGTAGAATCAAAAGGATTCACTGACTAACTGGATATGAAAGAAAGAGAGTGTCAAAAAAGACTCCAAGAGTTTGAGCCTGACCAGTGGGGATAATGGGCTTACCATTTACAGAGCTATGTAAGACTCTGGGAAGAAGTTGAGGTATGTGGGAAGCCAAGGATTTGGTTTTGAACATTAGAAGTTTGCTTTGACTATTAGGTGCCTCAGTAATAATGTTGAGTAGGAATTTAAATATATAATATCCCCCCTCTCTGCCCAATGAATTCTTACTCATCTTTCAAGACTAAGCCCAGCTGTTATGAAGCTTTTTCCAACTGGCCAGGCAGAGATAGTGACTCTTTCCTTCATGCTCCAAGGGTGCCTTCAACAGTCCCCTAGAACAGCATTTCCCTCCTATATTGTCATCATTGCCTCTCATCTCTCTTCCATGATGGACTGGGAGCTCCTGTAGTCTCGGTACTGTTTCTGATTCATCATGTGGCTGCCTAGAACTCAGTCTAGAGTCTCCTTTATAGTGAGAACTCAAGAGATGTCTGTTGAAAGAAGCATCCCAGAAATAAACAGAGGAGAAAATTTCTCCAAAGTTGGAGCTCATGCAGGATGAGGGCTTGGAAGTGGCTATCATATTTATTGGTTAGAAATGCTCAAAGATGATACCTGAGAGAGAAGAAGCCTAAGTACCGCATGTTGGGGAACAGGCTTTGCTCTGTGGCCTTGTTTGGCTTTCTTATTTTTTTCCTTTTTTTTTAACATCTTTATTGGAGTATAATTGTTTTACAATGGTGTGTTAGTTTCTGCTTTATAACAAAGTAAATCAGCTATACATATACATATATCCCCATTGTTTGGCTTTCATTTTGATGAAAGGGACCCAGAAGATTTCTTTCTCTAACTGTACCTCAAAGAGGTACAGTCCTCTTTCCAAGAAGGGATGCTATAATTCTGTCAGTGGGGGGTATTTAGAGGCAGACAGATTTTGGCTTAGACTTAGCTCTAATGGAGGGAGCATCAGAGTCAGACAGATTTAGGGACTTGAATCCCAGTTCTGCCACTCACCATCTGTATGACTTTGGACCAGTCACACTATCTGATCCTCAGGTTTTTCATCTATAAAATTTGAGGGTTAAGTGGGGATTAAGTGAGATCAAGATGGTAAAGCACCTAGGGTAATTATTGACACAGTAATTGTTATGGAAGAGTGGATAAAAGAGACACACTATTCAGGGCAATCAAAAGATGGAATGAGCTCCCTATCGCTGGAGATGTTCAAGGACAGACTACATGACTGCTTCTTGAAAATATTATGGAGAGAATACTAATGGTTGGACCCAGCTGAAAAAAATTGAGGTCTTTTCCATTTTTAAGTTTTATAATTCTAAAAATCCCCCAAAATAGAAATGGAGACACAAAAGTATGTACTGAGACCACTCTGCTAATGTAGAGTGCTTATGTCCAGATAGGGTCTTTTTAGAGCAATTGTCCTAAGCATGTGAATACATGCTATCCAAGGACTTGTGTGTGTGTGCAGCAGTGTTCAGGGGGGAATTGGTACTGTCAGATTTGAGAGTACATTGCCAGCTGTGATGCCTGCTGCTGCACACCTGGCATCTTGCCTCAGCACTACATTTCTTTCCAATAATCAAATAAGTCCCTGAAGCGACTACATGTTCATTTATTCCTTGACTCAGTCAACTGAGGCTTTCCATACTGATCTCTCATTTACTCCTTTGCAGATTTATCATAATTGACTCCCATTTGGGAGAAGATTTCAGGAGTTGGTACAGGGAGAAAGAGTGTTTATTGGTTATCGTGGCTTTTCTGTGTGGGTCACCATATCTTTTTCAATTTGACCTTCGAGACTATCTCCATGATGCTTTTCCCCACAGTGTCCTCCTCACACCATGGCTCCCACCCCTAGTTCCTGCCTTCTTGCCTGACTTGGACTCTTGCAATAGTCTTCTAATTGGTTTTCTCCTTTAGTGTTTGCTCCCTCTTTAATCCATTCTGTATTCAAACCATTTACTATGTGATTCCAACCGACTCTTCTAGCTCTCTCCTCTCCCTCCTTCCTGTCATGCATGCTCAGGTCCTGTCCAAAGGGGCTACTGGCCTTTTCCTGAGCAACTAACTCCCTCTTGGTGGATATTCAGTTTGCTGCCTTCATCTGCCTAAATCCAACTTATCTTTTAAACCCAAGGCCATATACCTTTCCCCACAAAGCCACCTGTGAGGGCTCTGACTTTGTGCCCTGATCACATAGAGCCTTTTATTAGAGCTCTGTGTATGCTTATTCCCCTTAAAAGTCTGTAAGCTTCACTTCTCTCATCATTAGCTGTATTCTCTCTATAACTCTTCTTATTTTAAAACCAAACCCTTTTGCCCACCATGATTTCTCCCCTGAATCCCTACCTCATTTAACAAATAAACAAATAAGCCCAATCAGGATTTGCGTGGGTTGCACTGAAAAATAATTTAACGCCTGACATTCTAAAAGCACAAATTACATAAGTTGTTTTAGGTACTAATTGACAATGTGGAAGTCTGAGTGAAAAAAAAAAGCATTCAGGCTACAAATGATCGATTCCACTGAAAGTTGCCTAAGTGTTCTTAAGTAATCAAGAAGGAGCCACATTTGAGCCCGTGGCACCCTTTTCTCTCTTTTAGAAATGACACACCCAAGGGAAAGTTTGCTTAATGTATTTATTTGATTCATTTCTTGTTTCTTAGCTTGACTATCTTAAGCCTTTGGTTTGTTCTTGGGGATTATGGGGTTTTTATGAATTGAGCCATTCTCTAGTTTGCTCTTCAGGATGTGAACATATTGAATTCATTTAATCCTCTGAATTTACACAGGATAGAAACCAGAGGTGAATATAGCATTTATTTGGGTGGCATGAATTTCCATCAAATGATGACAGAAACCCACTGCAGTGCTTCTGACAGCTCTCATGTTCCTGATGTTGTTTATGGGAACATTGCCCGTTACAGTGAATTGGTTCCTCTAGATTCGTTTCTCTCCTGTGGAGCCTATTGAGTTGAGATGGAGCAGGAAGGGCCAAGATGCCTTATGGATGAACAGTGACCAAGGCTATGCTTCCTAACATCAACACTACTAAAGTGGGAGAAAAGGCTTTTAGAACAGCGTGTGCACATATTCAAGTGCATAACGTTATTCCACAAGTTATTAGGTGTATGAAAGCTTTTCTGTGAAGCTGTAGATGCTACTCAGGAATCACCTTTGAAAATGAAGTCAAAGTGACACTTCTTGTGTTCCATTAAATGTAAACATGTTAATGTAATGAAATGTAAACATGTCCTTTCCAGTGAAACGCATTATTATGTAACTCTGTTTATGCAGAACTTCACCCTAGGTTCACTTAGGTTTATTAAAATAGATGGAAATGCTTGTTCCAGACTGTCTGGGTCTTAATTTGCAAAATGTACTCCCAATCCAAGCCCACTGGACAGAAAGGGCCACCCTGCTCCAGAGGACTAATAATAATAATTTAATCCTCACAAATTAGCTACTGATTTTCAGCCAGGAGTAGAGAGGATATGATGGAGGTCAGAGCTGTGTGATCTCAAGCAAGTTACCTAGCTTCTGTGTGCCTCCGTTTCCTCATCTCCATGGAAAATACCTAAAACAATGGCCAAGCACATGTTCAATGGGCAAGCAATTGGAGATCTTCTAGAGTTAGGTGGCCATTGCCAGCTAGCTAGTAGGACAAGTGGGATGAAGAGAAGGAAAAATGTCGGTCACCGGAGCAGACTGACTATACCCATAGTTCTTGAGATGAGCTATGTGACTCCGGTAGGGGGCAGGAGCAGATGTATAGAAGGGTTGCAGAATGCAGGCCAGGGGAATCAGTGCCTGGGATGTGTCCCAAATGTGTCTGCCCCAGCCTGAAGCTTCTGGATCTCAGAAGATAGGAAAAGGCCTTTTCCTACACGGACCAGACTCCAGGAAGAATGTAGAACCTCAAGTAATAAACTACTAACCTCAGTGAATCACAGTTCATTTTAAAACTACTCATTTACCTCTTAATTTAGATGTGGCAATTTACAAAGCAACTGACCACTCATCATAGGTTTTCTTTGGGGTACCTGGGACACAGTTGCTGGTTTATGCAGTAGGGTTGTCAAAAACCTAAGTCACATGAAACTTATCATCTTACCCTGGAATTTCTAATGATTTCACTTGGTGTTCTATTGTCATACAATTTAAATGTCTCAAATATGGTTTTGTTCAAAACTCTCAATCCATGTTGAACTAACCGAGGCTTCACCTTTACTTTCTAGAAGCTCTTCTAGGGCAGTTTCTATAGCAGCAGCTTTAGCATTTATACCCCACTGTTAGAAGCTTCATCTCAGTTATCTATGTGAATATGACTATGGTTCACAATGAAGCACAAGGGCAAAATACAGGATCTTTTCATTTCTGGTTTGGCATAATGAGGTATAGTGTACTTAAAAAGATCAAATACCTTCATGGAGAGCAAAGGACAAAATCAGCCCAACATAGTGTTTCTTGGCTTGAAAAAGCCTGGATCCCATGCCCCTCACTTGACATTGAATTCCAGTTTCTGACTACCCAAAGGATTTCACATTGCATGCTGGAAGATGTAACCCCATCTAGCAACATTGGCAATGAGTGAGAACTCTTAATGACATCTTAATACAGAGAAGTTTACCAGGCCACCGAATAGATGGACTCAAGGTGATATGGTATTCTTTAATCCATTATTTTCTTTCTTTCTTTCTTTTAAAGAGCAGCTTTATTAAGATATAATTGACATATCACACAACTCACTCTTTTAAAGTGTATAATTCAATGGATTTTAGTATATTCAAAGTGTTGTATAATCATCCCTCTATCTAGTTATAGAACATTTTCATCACTCCTAAAGGAGACCCTATACCCATTAACAGTCACTCCCCACTCTCCCTCCCCACTCCCTGGCCCTTTCAGTCACTAAACTGATTTCTGATCTTATGGATTTGTCTATTATAGACATTTTGTATGAAGAGAATCATACAACATGTGGCCTTTTGTGACTAGCTTTTTTCACTTAATATAATGTTTTCAAGGTTCATCCATGTGGTAGCATGTATCAGTACTTCATTCCTTGTCAAGGCTGAATAATATTCCATTGTATAGATATACTTCATGTTGTCTATCCATTCATCTATTGATGGACATTTGGGTGGTGTCCACCTTTCGGTTAGTGTGAAAAGTGCTGCTTTGAACATTCATGTATAAGTTTTCACCTTGTACACGCCTTGTGAAAACATTTTTTTTCAGTTCTCTTAGGTATACGCTTAGGAGTGGAATTGCTGAGTCATATGGTAAATCTACATGTAACTTATTGAAGAACCACCCTTGAATTCCTGGGATAAATTCCACTTGGTCATGATGTATACTCCTTTCAATGTGCTGCTGGATTCAGTTTGCTAGTATTTTGTTGAAGATTTTTGCATCTATGTTCAGAAGGGATAGTGGCCTATGGTTTTCTTTTCTTGTCTGGCATTGGTATCAGGGTAATGCTGACCTCATAAAATGAATTAGGAAGTGCTCCATACTTTTCTATGTTTTGGAAGAGCTTGAAAAAGATTGGTGTTAATTCCTTAAATACTTGGTACAATTCCCCAGTCAAGATAGTTGGTCCTGGGCGTTTCTTTGTTGGGTTGTTTTTAATTACTGATTATATCACTTGTTACAGGTATGTTCAGATTTTCTACTTATTTTTGAATCAGTTTTGGTAGTTTGTGTGTTTTTAGGAATTAGCTCAGTCCTCTCTTTCATCCGTTCTTAGAACAGTATTTATTGAGATTGCTCAATGTGCCAGGCACAGTGCCATGCACTATCAGACACATGCTCTGCTGGTGGGGAAATGGAAATTTGGTAGAAATACAGATGATAAAACAAGGGATTCCAACACTGTGTAATGCTGTGATATACATAAGAGGGTCTCCTAAACCAGGCTTAATTATTCAGGAAAAGTCCTCAAGGGTGGCTGGGGCAGGGATGGCTAGAAGTCTTAATGTACACTCCTTTATATCTTTTGCATCTTTCCTGCTCCAATCTATAAACAAGTCCTATATTTAGAGTACAATATTAAATCCAACCATCTTTCAAAACCTTTACCTTTTTCACTCTGGTTCAAGTCATCTTTCAGGTGGACTACTATAACAGCCTCTAAGTGGCTTCCCTACTTCCGATCTTGTCTCCTGTAGCAAATATCGTATATTAGCTCACTTGACCTCATTGCGACCCCAATTGTAACATACCTCACTAAATGATAGAGGTTGGAATGCTAAAGACTATATTTCCAGAAATCCCTCACAGCCTGGATTCCACAGGTGACCTAGTCTCTGCCAAGCAGATTAAACTGCATGCAATTTGGAAGGATGAGTGGGGCAAAGTTCACGATTCTGCTTCTATGATTTCTAGTTTTTGCTAGTGAGCATGGTCTTGGAAGCTTTTGCTTCTTTTGCGTGAGCAGTAGCAGATGTCTCAAGGTGCAGTTCCTAGTTTTGTGGGCATCAAAAGGCAGGTCATGATGTATCCACTTCGTTTATTTAGGAAGAGAATGAAGCAGTGTGGTCAAGATTTGTGGTGATCTCAGCAGAGGTGGTGTGGTCCTCTGATTCTCCACCTTCCTGATAGTGCCAGTTATGTGTTATTAAGTGAAACAGTTCTGGACATTCAACCTAGAGTATATTATTCTGATTATTTCAACAACTTTGTCAGCACCTAATTCTGAACCTTTTCTGTTTAAGTGGGTTAAAGTGGTTTCTGCTATCTGTCTCACTTCACTTTCCTTCTTGCTGTTCCTCAAACACACCAAGCACACTGCTGCCTCAGGGTCTGGTATTTGCTGTTCTCTCTACCTAGAATACTCATCTTCCAGATAGGTGCATGGCTCAAATTTTCACTTCATGCCAATCATTTCCTTGTATTCTAACATTAGTCCAACTTCACTCCCTGACATTGCTCTCTTGATTTTCTGCAGAGCATTCATCATTCTTTGAAATCATCTTGCTTATTTGATGTGAGTGTGTATGTGCGTGCACGCGCACATGCGCGCATGTGCATCATCTGTCTCTCTTCACTAGACTGTAAGTTACTTGAGGGTACGGACATTGTATTATCATTTTAGTGGATCCAAGAGAAAAGCAGTGACCCATACACATTGAGAAGATAGCTGGGAATTCAGGAAGAGGAAGAAGAAATGGAAGACAATGGGCATTTCTGAACACTGCTGGGATGTTTAGGGAGTGTTAGAAGGCAAAGTACCAAATACTGAAAACTCAAATCATCTGAGAAAGGTGGCAATCTCTGAAGAATATTCTTGCAATTGTGAAATAGAAATTATATATGCAAGGAGTGTGAAGAACAGCTGTACAGAACAGTGTGTCTGTAATGAGTGTCATTACATCAAAGGCATCCAATAAGAAGGACTGTTCATGACCTGCTCTGCAGCTCATTTGGGATTTTCTTCTATAAAACCATGAACTTGGTCCAGTTTGGTCATCTGAAGAGTAAAAAAAAAAAAAAAACAGAGTATTTGGGTTTATATAATTTTGAGGGGACAAAAAAAAAAAACACTTTGCAAGCTTCTGCTGTTTATTCAGCCCAGCATTAGGCATTCTGGGATAGAAGAAAGAAAGAGATAAGCCACAGATCCTACCTGCAAAGAAGAAGGGTAGACAAGGTACTGTCCAATGAGAGACAGGGAACTGATTAGGAGAAGATTGGCCTGCAGGAATCAGATGGGGTGGTTGTTCTGGAGAGGGAAGAGGCCAGGAGGATAGAGAATCAGAAACCATGGTATCAGTGAACATGAGACTGTGAAATGCTTTGGAGCTAGGGCAGAATTCAATGTCTAACCTCTCAGCCCCTACTACCAACAGCCGCAAGACCACTGAGAGAACAGGTATCAACTGAACTACTCAGGACCACTGACAATGCCCGGTCTCCCAACTCTGCCCAGGGCCTCATGTGGCTAAAGCTTGTTTGCTCATTGCTTCCAGCCACTGTCACATTAACTATATCACTGTAAACTCAAAATCACCAGTTTCATCAGGATCCTCACTGCTTACCCTCTCCCGCAGATGACCTTATGCTCCTACTTCACAGAAAGAACAGAGAACTCCAAACTTTAAATGGGAATACCTTTAATTTCCTGTCACTAAACCTCCAGCTGCCTGATCTGTCTTCAGCCTCTCATCCTTCTCTTTCTGGTTCAGATATGGTAGTGGCTTTCAGGCAGACTTTTCACAGGGAGAGTACTTCTGGGATCACTGATTGGCTGTGGCTGAGTCCCTCTAACAACGCAACATTCAACTGTCTTGGTGCTGTTGTCCATATGAACAAATCTCATTTGGGACTGAATTGATCAGACATCTTGATTCATGCAGCCAGAACTGAAGGAAATATCAGGTTCTGCAATGTTGATTTCCCATGTCCCTGGATCACCTACATTAGAATCTTCAGGTGTATTTGTTTGAAATGAAGATTTCCTCTAACTGCCCCATCCTTTACTAGGAATGGATTCAAATATTCTGCAATTTAACGATATCTTCACATAAAAGAATTTGTGTGTGCACTAAGTTTTGAGAGCCAGTGATATTGACCATAGCTAATTTGTCAAGTGAAAAGTTCTGGAATGTGTCTTCCATCATGAATGAATGTAGAGCTGCCTACCATGGTTCTTTAAAGGATAGGGTCAATCACAAACCATGGGAATCCTCTTAGACCATTTTCTCATCAGAAAAATTTTTAAATGGTATGTCACATACTATACCCAATTCCAATATTTCCATCTCTACCAAAACACACATACTCACACAGAACCTGCTCTAATGCATGAAGGAACATGTTAGTCCCAACCTCAGGCCAATAAAGGGATTCAACTGTGAGAGTATCATAGTACTGCACAATACTAAAGCAATTTTTGTGAAATATAACATACCTTCAGAAAAGTACATAAAATGTAATTATCTCGTTCAAGAAATAATTATAAGGTGGGTATTCATGTAAGCACTACCTAAGTCAAAGAGAACATGACCAGCCCCCAAGAATCCCCTCATGTTCTTTCCCAACACCAGCCCCCTGGTTATTGTGTATTACTTGTATCACCTATTTACACATGCCTGCTTTTAACTTTATAGAAACAGCCTCATACAGTATATATTGTGTGTGTGGCTTCTTTGACTCAATATTATGTTCATAAGATTCACCTAGTTTGTTGTATGTGGCTGAGTTTTCTGTATGATATTCCATTTGTATACTCATTCAACTTGTTTTGGTATTTGGGTTGTGTTCAGTTTGGGACTGTTAAGAGCACTGCCACTTTGGATCTTCTGAGCCGTGTCCCCCAGGGCATGTGCATATGAAATTCTCTAGGTTAATGGGATTTTCCTAGCAGTAGTATTGCTGGGTCTCAGCGTAAGCATGTTTAAAACTTTATGGGGTATTAACATAGAGTGTTTTTTATTCATTTCTAAATAATTATTAATTTCCTTCAATCTAAGGGTTAGTCATATACTACCATTTTTCCATTTTGGATTTTTTTAAAAAATAAAATTTATTTATTTAATTTTTGGGCTGTGTTGGTTCTTCATTGCTGTGCACAAGCTTTCTCTAGTTGCTGCAAGCAGGGGCTACTCTTCATTGTGGTGCATGGGCTTCTCATTGCGGTGGCTTCTCTTGTTGCGGAGCACGGGCTCTAGGCGTGCGGGCTTCAGTAGCTGTGGCACGCAGGCTCAGTAGTTTTGGTGCACGGGCTTAGTTGCTCCATGGCCTGTGAGGTCTTCCTGGACCAGGACTTGAACCTGTGTCCCCTGCATTGGCAGGTAGATTCTTAACCACTGCACCACCAGGGAAGTCCCAACATTTTGGATTTTTAATGATATCTTTGTGTTATTATTAACTTCTGCAGAAGCATTATGATCAGAGAGCCTAGTTTTTATGATATTAATCCTTTGGAGTTTATTGAGGCTTCCTTTTTCCTAATTCATATTTTATTTCTATAAATGGGTAATGTGCTTCCAAAGAATTTGTGTTCTCTTTTTGTTGGGTGTAGAGTTTTATATTGTCTATTGGCACAAATTTATTACTATGTCTTTGATATTGCTGCTTATTTTTGTTTGTTTAAACTTTCAGTTTCTAAGGGTTGAAGGTTAAAATATTCAGCTATGATTGTTTTTCCTTTTTATGGATTGTTCTTACATTCTTAAAAAGTTTTTTTGGAGTACAGTTGTTTTACAATGTTGTGTTACTTTCTACTGTACAGCAAAGTGAATCAGTTATACATATACATATATCCACTCTTTTTAAGATTCTTTTCCCACATAGGTCATTACAGAGTATTGAGTAGAGTTCCCTGTGTTATATTGTAGGCTCTTTTTAGTTATCTCTTTCATATATAGTAGTGTGTATATGTCAATCCCAACTTCCCAATTTATCCCTCCCCCCTTCTCCCTGGTAACCATAAAATTGTTTTCTACATCTATGACTCTATTTCTGTTTTGTAAATAAATTCATTTGTCATATTTTAGATTCCACATATAAGTGATATCATATGATGTTTGTCTTTTTCTATCTGTCTTACTTCACTCAATATGACAATCTCTAGGTCCATCCATGTTGCTACAAAGGGAACCCTCCTACACTGTTGGTGCAGCCACTATGGAGAACAGTATGAATGTTCCTTAAAAAACTAAAAATAGAACTACCACATGACCCAGCAATCCCACTACTGGGCATATATCCAGAGAAGACCATAATTTGAAAAGATACATGCACCCCAATGTTCATAGCAGCACTATTTACAATAGCCAAGACATGGAAGCAACCTAAATGTCCATCAACAGAGGAATGGATAAAGAAGATGTGGTACATATATACAATGGAACATTACTCAGCCATAAAAAAAACAAACTAATGCCATTTGCAGCAACATGGATGGACATAGAGATTGTCATACTAAGTGAATTCAGACAGAGCATGTTCTCTAACCACAGTAGAATTAAGCTAGAAATCAGTAACAAGCACTAACTAGAAAAATCTCTACATATTTGAAAAAAGTCAATTTAACAAACTTGACCTAATGGAGTCATATATCTGTATGCACCTATATCTAAATATCTATTTCTATACTTATACCTATAGCTATAATTACATCTACATCTTCATCTATGCCTATTTTCTACCAAGCAACTTGAAAGTACAGTTTTTCCCAGCACATGTGTAGAATTTACAAAAATTGGCCATAGTATGTCCAGAAAGTAAGTCTCAACAAATTGCAAAGGAGTGAAACAACAAAGACAAATACTGTATGATATTACTTATATGTGGAATATAAGAAATAATACAAACAAACTTATTTACAACCTCCTAGCTATTCTCCTAGCTCTCTCATTCTTCTACTTCCTCCATACCTTTGATCTTTGATCTTATTGAGAGCTTTGCCCCTTGATCTCTACTTGCTGACCATCTGTTCTCTCCTTTTCTCTCATCTCATTGATTTGGTTTGGTGAAATTCTCCTCTCTACTTTCTTTTCCTGTTTATGTGAAGACTTACTAAGTTGTAAATACATCCACCACCACTTATCCTTGTATATTAGCAACATCTCCTGCATCCCCACATCCAGTCATGGCCCATATGCAATCAGTTGTTGATTTTAAATTCTATGTACTTCTCATTGTGCCTTCTACTACTACCTTCAGCATTCCTTACACAGATTTTGCTATATCTGTATTGCATTATTGCCCCTCTTTTATCCTTTCTCCACATTGCTTCCAGAGTGGTACTTCCACAACACAAATCACTTCCCTAATTAAAGTCTTTTGGTGGCTTACTGTAGTCTTAAGGATAAGTCCAAACTACTGATTCTGGTATGCAAGGCACCTTCCTGCCTCTTTACCCTTGTTTCCCACCATTCTATCTCATCAAATCCTTTGCTGCAGTCACACTGAAACATTAGAAGTGCCCCAAATGCATAATATGCTTCCACACCTCTGTGACTTTCTTTGAACGCTCTGTTCCCTCTGCTTGGAGATCCCTTTTCCCTTCATCACTTCTCTCTCTAAGAAACTTTTCACCATTCAAAACTTAGTTTTCCTTATACTCCTGTGTGCTCACTTTGCACTATTATGGCACTTATCCAACTGAACTGTGGCCATTACTCTGCTAGCCAAGAAACTTTTTGCCACTAGACTTTGAGCGACTTTGAGGACAGAGATAATGTCTTATTCTTTCTGTCCTTGTTGCAAGATTAAGGCTACATACATAGTAGGTGCTCTTTTAATACCTTTTTATTGGTTGAGTGAAGAAATGAACTAGTATGGTCCTAATGATGCCTTGGGAAAAATAATGCAATATTTTTCTAGATTTTAGACAATTTATTTCTCACAAGACAGAGCTAAATAAGAGTAAAACTTTTTTATTTAGTACCTCAAATTATATGTGAGTCAAGTAGGATTGCTGTAAAGGCTGCCCAGAGATTTGTTATTTAGCTATGGCTTGGCAAGAGACGGCCTCAAAATCAATCTTTGAGTTTATCATCAGTGAGTCTTGAGAGAGCAAGAAACAAATTTGAATTTAATATGCACACAACTCTTGGAAGTCTGAGTAGTTGGGAAACATGATGGAGATTGATATTAAGGAGACCTGTTCAGTTTCAAGCCTCAGCAGGCCAGCTCCTCTGTGGTTTAAAGCACACCTAATAATGCACAAAGTAGCACCAGTGTCACTGACTTTCCTTAGCCACACACTGAGGAGTCCCAAAGTCCAGCCTCACTGAAAGACAAAGCTGTTAGTCTTAGTGTAGCTGTGAGGAGACTTGTAATGCAGTCTCTAGAGCTAAAGAGTCAGGAAAAAAAGGGTTTCAAAGAAATACAGTTACCACAGATCATTACTCTTGCTGTATATGGACCTAGGACATAAAGTAGGGGAAGAATAGGGTGAAAGATGGCAACCTCTTTACAAGGCCTACATTCCGGATTTTCTTTCATTCCTTACCCCAAACCAGGAAGTTAGAGGCAGCAGTTCCCTTCTCATGGGGGTGCAAAGAAACATCTGAAATAAGACACAGCAATGAGAAGCCTCAATCTGCCGTCTTCTCCCAGTTCAGACCCAGCTCAGGCTGGAGGCTGTCTAGTTAGAGCCCCAATCCCCCTCTCCACTCCCACAGCTCCACTGAGCCCAGGATCCAGCCATGGCAAGTGGAATACATGGCTCTTGCTCTGCTCCCTCGCCATAGCCTCCTTTAGGTATGCCTGATGGCTATCAAGGACGCACAGAGCAGGATGGCCAGAGGAAGGACCCAGAGCACCTAGGGATGGCCCAAAGAGAAAGCCTGACTATACATTAGCCAGCGAAGGCCAACCCTGGCGGGAAAGGCAGCAAAGAGCACAGTTCTCCCCTTCTAGCTCTTCTGGAGTCCATCTTTCCTCTAGACCCTTTGGATGCCCACATCATGTCTTGATTGAAGGAGAAATACTGATGAAAGATGGGGGCTAAGGATTGGTTGGAGACTGGAAAACATTAGGCTCCAGGCTCTGGAAGCTTCCTGGAATGAATCTTGGGAGCTGCTTCTTAGCTTTGAGGGTTTGGAGTAGGGGAAGCCAAGAGAGGATCAGGAAGAGAGCTGTCTTGGCTGTTCTGTTTATTGCTACACTTCCAGCATTTAGAATGGTGCCTGGCACATAGTAGGTGCTCAGTTAAAGGAAATGCTTATTAACTCACTGACTGAATGAATGCATGAATGAACAAATGACTATAAGAAAGGGTAAGACTTCAACGATAAAGATGACACAGAGAGCAGAAAAAGGCCAGAGCTTATTAGAAGAGCACCAAATAGGTTGGTATTACTAGGTATATAGAGCTAGTGGAACCTTTTGTGTAGGTCTTGAATGCCATGCTTATTTTGTTTGCAGTAGACTCCACAAAAGTTTCTTCACAGGAATTTGACATGTTCAGAGTTGGTTTTTAGGAAGTTTAATTCGGCAATAATATGAAATATGGATATGTGGGGAAAGAGATGAAAATAAGAGAAAAGGTAGGATGCAAAGTAGGAGCAAAAGTTCAGGCAATAAGTAGTGAAGACAATGATACTGAGACTTGGGGATAACATTGAACAACTACAAATTTCATCCTCTGCCCCTGGGAGTGCAAACTGTTACAACCACTTTGCAAGGTAATTGGCATTGCCTAGTAAAATTGAGCTTGGGAAAACTCGATAACCCGGACATTTAATACGTAGGCATATACTCTAGATTAGGGGTGCTCAACCTCAACATCATTGACATTTTGGGCCAGATAATTCTTTGTTGTGGGTCCTGTCGTCTGCACTGTAGGATATTTAGCAGTATCCCCAGCCTCTACTCATTAGATGCTAGTGCCACTTCTACAGTAATGATAACCAAAAATGTCTCTAGATATTGACAAATGTACTCTCAGGTGAAAAAATCACCCCTGGTTGAGAACCACTGCCATAGAAAAACTCTCGTACATGGGCATCAGTGAATATGTATGAGAAGGTTCATAGCACCATAATTTGCAAAAGCATAAACTGGAAACAACCCACATGTCCATTAACAGGAGAACAGTGAGATTTTCATATAATGAATAAATATACAGCAGTGAAAATTAATTACTACTGCTACACACATCAACATAGATAAATCTCACAAAGTTGGGAGAAAAAAGGAAGAGGCAAAAACATAATATAGTATGATTGCATTTATATTAAGTCCCAACATGGACAAAATAAAATAACATTGTTTAAGGGAACATACCTTATAAAGTGAACATATAAAGAAAAGCAAGTGAATGATGACAAAATTCAGGATAGTGGTTACCTCTGGGAGGGAATGAGGAGAGGACTCAGAGAGGGCACATGTGGTTTTCAGAGGTATTGATTATGTTCTAGCTCTCAAGCTTGGTGATGGGTATACAGGTTTTCATTTTATTATGATATATACTGTGTGGAAGCAGCTATCGTGGGACCTGCCACCCCTCTTCAGAATTGCCCAATTAGTGCCCTGGGCCTGGAACATTCCTCTATATGGAATATAGCTGTCCCTTAGTGCCAGATTCTTCTTCCTTATTAGGAGAAAACTTTCCCTTCTTCTAGGTATACAGTGAATGCCCTTTTTTGCTTAAATGTGTCATGTGGCGCCTGGCCAGCCCCACCCGTATTTCTGCCCCCTGTAGGAAAGGAACAGGGTCTTCACTTGCAGCGTAATTGTCCCGTGTCAGCTATCAGGAGGGATCAGCTATCAGGCTGTGGGAGACCAGTGTACACTACTGATGCTGACCTTGGTGTGTCTCTTCTCCTGTGTGTGAGGAAAGCCTTGTTTCAACTGGTGCCTTGTGTGCTGAGCCCTCCTTGGCTGCTCTGAGCCCACAGAAGGTGCAGTGGGCCAATGTCTTGGGATCCTCCTTCTGGTAGTGGGAATTGTTATGATCTTTGGTTTCCTTCAAGTGGAAATCTTCACTTGAGATTGGTAGCTGCATCTGCCTGCTTGACATTTACCTTACATATATACAATTTTCTCTTTGGGTATATCAAATATTACATAATATTAAGGAGGTAATGGGGTCCAACATAAGGCAGGAAGAATGGAGAGGATGGCATCAGAGTCAATAACTAAACGGATGTTGGATGAGAGAGAAAAGCCAACCTTTAGGTACCTCTTGAGTAGATGCAAGAATAGTTTTAAACTTGTTTTCTTCATAGATTTGAGATCAATGGCTCCTTACCTTCTCAATATATGAGTGAGTCACAAGACTTGACTACATGTGTTGTACAATAACTGCATGTTTAACAAAAATCCATTATCAGAGAATTCTGCCCCATTAGACTTCTAAAACGTGTACTCATTTATATTCCTTGAAGTCATAAGCATCTGAAAATAGGGGGCTTAGAATAAAAGTGATTCTTCATCTCTAACTTTAGTATCATTAGAGTATCTCCAACAGGTACAGAAAGATGTTTCCAACTCTGGCATCCACTCTGTCCCCCCCTTATTTTTCTCACTGGTCATCCTCCAGGTAGAGGAATGAAAGGCAAATTCATGACCAAATCTCTTCAAAAGACTGAGCCATAACCAAGGAAAACATCAAAACATCTTAACCTTTCCTGAGTGTGTCGGGGAGGAGAGGCTGGACTTTTCCTAGAAGAGGCACAAGGTGTTCAAGGTTGAAGGACTGGAGGACTCACTGAGAACACGTTTTACCCATGTGAAAATAGAAAACCCCACAAATACGCAGAGAAACAGGAAATGCAGGAAATGGCCCTGACCCAAATTTAGGGACGAGCATTCAGACACTCAGGGAAGTCCAATACATTAGAGCTGTATTGGACTGCTAAGAGCAGCACGTCTAACTTCTGCATGTGAATATGGGAGGGGAATTGGGGCCCAGAGAGTGAAAGCTTCTTGATCAAGTTCTCCTAGCTATGCAGAGGCAGAGTTGAGGTTGGAGTCCAGATCTCCTATTCCAAGCTCAATGCCTTTGTTGTTTCAGAGGTTAAGATTACACAAGAAGCCATGGATATTGACATTTCGAATGTCAGAGCTGGAAGTATCCTTAGATTTTGGAGATTTGGTAAAATTCCCCCTTTATACTGGTGAGAAAGCTCAGACCCAGAGAAGAGGACTTGTAAAACTCATATCCATAGGGTAGGCAATGGGGAAGGGAAGATGGATGTGAAGTGGGGAAGAGCAAGGACAGGCTGGGACCCAAAAGCGTGAGCTGGAGCCCTCAAGGGTAGACTAAAATCCATGTCAGTTCTCATTGCCTCTGCCCTTGATGATGTGGGTATCATATAGAAGTTAGACATTTGGCCCTTTGTCATTGAGTTAAACCACACCTGGTTCAGAAGTCAGAGAAGCTGAAATAGGATCCAGAGGAAGGTGGAGCAGCTGAAGGCCTGACTACTGCTTTAAGTCAACAAGGTGAGTCAGCATATAAGTGACAACGTGTGTGAGCAACAAAATAGCAGCTGCTTACCTTCTACCTTCTAAATCTCCCATAAGAATCTCTCTTTTGGCCCACTGCACTACAGGAAGGTAATTCTGTGAAATGTAGTTCAGTTTAGCCAAGTTGACATATTACAAAGCCAAGTGCTATGTGGAGACATAGGTGGGGAATACTGTCTGACTGAAAGGGAGAAGGTATACCAGGCAGAGGGGGCATAAATGGGAGGTGTGGACAGTGTTTGGGGATCAGCAAATAGCCTAGTTTGTCAGACACTTGTGTTATATATAGGAAATATGCAGATATTAACCTGAAAAGGAAGGTTTGGACAATATTAAGTGGCTCTTGAATGCCAGGGTGATCAAACTAATACCAAAATGAATGGAGAAATAATTGAACTTTGTTGAGCAGGTAAATGGCATTCTGGGAAACTTAATCTGCCAGTAAGTACAGGGTGGATCAGACAAGGGAGACACTGACAGGAGAGAAGCTTGGTGCAAACACAGGACTTGAACTCATTTCGGCTCCATTCTAGTTTTCAAGCATTGGAGAGACTTGAGAAGGAATGGGAATGGCTCAACAGCTTCATGGCATGCAGTTGCCAGCTCTTCTTCTCTACCCGATCCTGCAGACCCTCTGGCTCTAGTCACCAATTGCTCCTCCCATCTCTCAAATATCCCTCCCTCATCCAAGAGGTTTTGTAACCATCGGTGGTTACTCTGAAAATGAAAGAGGCAGGGTTTCCCTGAGAGGATGAGTGCCCAGGAATATCTCAAGAGGTTGTCAGAAGCTGGCTGTACACCCAGGCCCATGAAGCTCTGCTCTGGGAGATAGAGGTGGACAGATTTGCACATTAGAAGGAAAGAAGATGAAAGGAGAAGGCCCTTATTGCCTTGAGACTTGCAATAACTCTTCAGCTCTCACCTCAGTAGGTGGTAGGAGAAAGCACTTCATCTGTAGGTGCACCACACTTAGTATATGATTGGAAAGTCCAACAGATCAGCACCCCAGTGCCAGCCCTGGAGCTTGGAGTCAGAGCCCCAGGTATGCAACCTCAGTTTCTTCATGTGCAGAGTTGAAGTCATAACAATCCCCACATTGTCTACCTCAGAGCTGCAGTAAGGGTCCCAGGAGATGGGAGCTGTGAAAGCACTTGGTAAACTGTAAAGAGCCATGCTCAATGGCTGAGTCATCATTGTGGTTATTATAAAAAAGGATCTTTACTGGTCTGAGCAATGCTGTGGACCCAGTGGTGCTTAATTAAAGAATTCCCAATGCTGCTGTTGCAACTAAGCATTTGACTTAGGAGGAAAATTTGCAGTTAGGAAAAGAAACTGGGTAACTTCCATTGTGAAGTAAAGGTAACATAGAAGTTATCAGTAAGGGTCTGAGAAAAGGGGTCCCTCCTGCTGACTCCATCACCCCTTCATTCCCTCCTCTGGATGTCTCTCTTTTCAGCCTTTGCTTCTCTCACTTTTTCCATCGACTGAGTTCATCTTACATCGCACCTCCTGAACCTCTCTCCATTTCTCCTTTCCCCTGAATTCATTCTCATTATCTCTCACTTCTTTTCTTTGTTTACTAAGTTCTCTCCCTTGCTTGTCTTTTTCTGTCTGTCTTTACATTTCACTCTGACTCTCTCTGTCCCTTTCTCTTTCTGTTTCTCCTCTCCCCTCCCCTCTCTGTCTCTCTCTCACACACACACACATGCATACACACACAGTTTTAAAACCATTTCTCTCTGCTGAGAAGCTCAGGAAGGAGAGGCTCCCAGCCAGTGTTGCTAGGTAACCCAATATCACATGGCCAGCACTACATTTTCTGTCTGCTTCTTCAGAGCTCTGCTGCTTATACTCTGTGCTATAGCTCACACTGAGCAGATCTGAAGAAAGAAAGGGCCCATTTGATTCACTTATATTTGGCCAAAGGTATCAGCTTTGCTTTGGGATATCTATGTTACTGGAAATACAGTAGGAAAAAAAGCTAAGGAAATAAGAACTATAACAATATGACATACATTTTTATGAACAACTCTCTGGAGTGAGGAGAGGGGAGGTTCTTTTTTTTTTTAAAACAGGTTTAAATTTTATTTATTTTACTGGTTACATAATAACTGTTCATCATAGAACCATTTAAACACTATAAAGAGTAGAAAAAAGAAAAAAAAGCAACTGTACTGCAACTGTAAACCATTGTCTATAGCTATACTAGCTACTTAAGTTTAATTAAAATTAAATAAATTAAAGATTTGGTTCCTCGGGTCACACTAACCACATTTCACGTGCTCAGTAGCCACACGCATCTCCTGGCTACTGGTTTGGACAGTGCAGCATGAATAGAACACATTTCCATCATCATAGAAAGTTCTGATCGGCGGCCCTGAGTAATTTGGCCTCTTTTTCATAGTTCTCTGGGACAGTGAACAAATACATATAATTTTATATAAATGGAGTATTTTGAATGCTGTTTTATTGTTGGACTCTTTCGTTATTCTCTCTTATATACAGCTTATTTTTTCTTGCTCTGACACCTCCCCTCTCTTGTTGGGTTAAGCCAGGTGGGTAGGAGCCCTTCTGGGCCTTCCAGAGGGGAGGTTATTAACTTGTATCCATGGAACTCCTAGGTACGTACAGTATAGAGAGGCCACAAGCATTGCAAGATCCCTTGAAATGTCATGTAAAATCAAATATTTATAATTATTTGCACATTATTCTTTGTTGTGAGGATTTATAGCTTTCATGAAATTCTCAAAGGGAAAAAGGCTTTCCAGGTAGTTCTTACATGGGTTTCCAACTCCTAAATTCTCTGTGCTGAATGTTTTCCATTGCCCATCCCCATACCCAAGCTTCCTAATTCTCCATCCTGCTTTGACTTAAATGCTCTGCTTCATTGGGCCCCCTTGCCCTCTGGCTTCAAGGTGGGTTCAGCCAATGGGAGGCACTAAGAGAAGATCAAAGAGAGAGGTTGGAGGAGAGTGTGGACAGAGTATTTATTTCCCAGGATTCTCCCCACCTACTTGTCAGAACTTTGTTGTGCGCTTCTGCTGAAGATCACAAATCCTGTCTTGCAGCTCTATCCATATAGATACCATCTCCTTCTGGATTCTGGTAACTGCTATGTCCTCTTACTCCTTTAGACATAGGGATAGTAAGGGCTCCTGCAGTTAACATTCCCAGGGAACTTTGTTGGTTTCCTTAAACCATGACCACGCCTTACTAAAGAGTCTCTTAATTAAACCCTTCTCAAATAACCAAGTTTGAAAGAGTTATACATTTCCTCTAGGGCCCTAATAAATGGGGTCATAAAAAATTAAAAGGTGCAGGCAATGAGCTTCAAGATGCCAGAAGAGTAAGACGCAGAGATCAGTTTCCTCCCCACAGATACATCAGAAATACATCTACACGTGGAACAACTTCTACAGAACACCTACTGAACGCTGGCAGAAGACCTCAGACCTCCCAAAAGGCAAGAAACTCCCCACGTACCTGGGTAGGGAAAAAGAAAAAAGAATAAACAGAGACAAAAGGATAGGGATGGGACCTGCACCAGTGGGAGGGAGCTGTGAAGCAGGAAAGGTTTCCACACACTAGGAAGCCCCTTCGCGGGTGGAGACTGTGGGTGGCGGAGGGGGGAAGCTTCGGAGCCGCGGAGGAGAGCACAGCAACAGGGGTGCGGAGGGCAAAGCAGAGAGATTCCCACACAGAGGATCGGTGCTGACCGGCACTCAGCAGCCCGAGAGGCTTGTCTGCTCACCCGCCGGGGCGGGCAGGGCTACGAGCTGAGGCTCGGGCTTTGGGCGGAGCGCAGGGAGAGGACTGGGGTTGGCGGCGTGAACACAGCCTGCAGGGGGTTAGTGCACCACGGTTGGCCGGGAGGGAGTCGGGGAAAAGGTCTGGACCTGCTAAAGAGGCAAGAGACTTTTTCTTCCCTCTTTGTTTCCTGGTGCGCGAGGAGAGGGGATTCAGAGCGCTGCTTAAAGGAGCTCCAGAGACGGGCGCGAGCCGCGGCTAAAAGCGCGGCCCACAGAGACGGGCGGGAGACACTAAGGCTGCTGCTGCCACCACCAAGAAGCCTGTGTGCGAGCACAGGTCACTATCCACACCCTCTTCTGGGGAGCCTGTGCAGCCCGCCACTGCCAGGGTCCTGGGATCCGGGGACAACTCCCCCAGACTAATGCACGGCGTGCCTCAGGCTGGTGCAACGTCATACCGGCCTCTGCCGCCACAGGCTCGCCCCGCACTCCGTGCCCCTCCCTCCTCCACCGGCCTGAGTGAGCCAGAGCCCCCGTATCAGCAGCTCCTTTAACCCTCTCCTGTCTGAGCAAAGAACAGATGCCCTCCACCGACCTACACGCAGAGGCGGAGCCAAATCCAAAGCTGAGCCCCGGGAACTGTGAGAACAAAGAAGAGAAAGGGAAATCTCTCCCAGCAGCCTCAGGAGCAGCGGATTAAAGCTCCACGATCAACTTGATGTACCCTGCATCTGTGGAATACCTGAATAGACAACGAATCATCCCATATTGAGGAGGTGGACTTTAGGAGCAAAGATATATATATTTCCCCTTTTTCTCTTTTTGTGAAGGTGTATGTGTATGCTTCTGTGTGTGATATTGTCTGTATAGCTTTGCTTTAACCATTTGTCCTAGGGTTCTGTCTGTCCATTTTTCTTGTTTGTTTTTTTACATTAAATTTTTTTTCTTAATAATTATTCTTTTCATTTTACTAACTTTATTTTATTTTACTTTATTTTGTTTTATCTTCTTTATTTCTTTTCTTTCTTCTTTCTTTCTTTCTTTCTTTCTTTCTTTCTTTCTTTCTTTCTTTCTTTCTTTCTTTCTTTCTTTCTTTCTTTCTTTCTTTCTTTCTTTCTTTCTTTCTATTTTTTCTCCCTTTTATTCTGAGCCGTGTGGATGAAAGGCTCTTGGTGCTCCAGCCAGGCATCAGGGCTGTGCCTCTGAGGTGGGAGAGCCAACTTCAGGACACTGGTCCACAAGAGACCTCCCAGCTCCATGTAATATCAAATGGCAAAAATCTCCCAGAGACCTCCATCTCAACACCAACACCCAGCTTCACTCAACGACCAGCAAGCTACAGTGCTGGACATCCTATGCCAAACAACTAGCAAGACAGGAACACAACCCCATCCATTAGCAGAGAGACTGCCTAAAATCATAATAAGGTCACAGACACCCCAACACACACCACCAGACGTGGACCTGCCCACCAGAAAGACAAGATCCAGCCTCAACCACCAGAACACAGGCACTAGTCTCCTCCACCAGGAAGCCTACACAACCCACTGAACCAACTTTAGCCACTGGGGACAGACACCAAAAACAACGGTAACTAAGAACCTGCAGCCTGCAAAAAGGAGACCCCAAAAACAGTAAGATAAGCAAAATGAGAAGACAGAAAAACACACAGCAGATGAAGGAGCAAGATAAAAACCCACCAGACCTAATAAATGAAGAGGAAATAGGCAGTCTACCTGAAAAAGAATTCAGAATAATGATAGTAAAGATGATCAAAAATCTTGGAAGTAGAATAGAGAAAATACAAGAAACATTTAACAAGGACCTAGAAGAACTAAAGAATAAACAAACAATGATGAACAACAAAATAACTGAAATTAAAAATTCAGTTATTCAGTTATTCAGGGATCAATAGCAGAATAACTGAGGCAGAAGAACGGATAAGTGACCTGGAAGATAAAATAGTGGAAATAACTACTGCAGAGCAGAATAAAGAAAAAAGAATGAAAAGAACTGAGGACAGACTCCGAGACCTCTGGGACAACATTAAATGCATCAACATTCAAATTATAGAGGTCCCAGAAGAAGAAGAGAAAAAGAAAGGGATTGAGAAAATATTTGAAGAGATTATAGTTGAAAACTTCCTTATTATGGGAAAAGAAATAGTTAATCAAGTCCAGGAAGCACAGAGAGTCCCATACAGGATAAATCCAAGGAGAAACACGCCAAGACACATATTAATCAAACGATCAAAAATTAAATACAAAGAAAAAATATTAAAAGCAGCAAGGGAAAAACAACAAATAACACACAAGGGAATCCCCATAAGGTTAACAGCTAATCTTTCAGTAGAAACCCTGCAAACCAGAAGGGAGTGGCAGGACAAATTTAAAGTGATGAAGGAGAAAAACCTACAACCAAGATTACTCTACCCAGCAAGGATCTCATTCAGATTTGATGGAGAAATTAAAATCTTTACAGACAAGCCAAAGCTAAGAGAATTCAGCACCACAAAAGCAGCCTTACAACAAATGCTAAAGGAACTTCTCTACTCAGGAAACACAAGAGAAGGAAAAGACCTACAATAAAAAACTCAAAACAATTAAGAAAATGGGAATAGGAACATACATATCGATAATTACCTTAAATATAAATGGATTAAATGCTCCAGCCAAAAGACATAGACTGGCTGAATGGTTACAAAAACAAGACCTGTATATATGCTGTCTACAAGAGACCCACTTCAGACCTAGGGACACATACAGACTGAAAGTGAGGGGATGGAAAATGATATTCCATGAAAATGGAAATCAAAAGAAAACTAGAGTAGCAATTCTCATATCAGACAAAATACACTTTAAAATAAAGACTATTACAAGAGACAAAGAAGGACACTACATAATGATAAAGGGATTGATCCAAGAAGAAGATATAACAATTGTAAATATTTATTCACCCAGCATAGGATAAGGCAAATATATATATATTTGCCTTATATATAAGGCAATATATAAGGCAAATACGAACAGCCATAAAAGGGGAAATCGACAGTAACACAACAATAGTAGGGTACTTTAACAACCCACTTTCACCAATGGACAGATCATCCAAAATGAAAATAAATAAGGAAACACAAGCTTTAAATGATACATGAAACAAGATGGACTTACTTGATATTTATAGGACATTCCATCCAAAAACAACAGAATACACATTCTTCTCAAGTGCTCATGGAACATTCTCCAGGATAGATCATATCTTGGGTCACAAATCAAGCCTTGCTAAATTTAAGAAAATTGAAATTGTATCAAGTATCTTTTCTGACCACAACGCTATGAGACTAGATATAAATTACAGGAAAAGATCTGTAAAAAATACAAACACATGGAGGCTAAACAATACACTACTTAATAACGAAGTGATAACTGAAGAAATCAAAGATGATATGAAAAAATACCTAGAAACAAATGACAATGAAAACACGATGACCCAAAACCTGTGGGATGCAGCAAAAGCAGTCCTAAGAGGGAAGTTTATAACAATACAATCCTACCTTAAGAAACAAGAAACATCTCGAATAAACAACCTAACCTTACACCTAAAGTAATTAGAGAAAGAAGAACAAAACCCCCAAAGTTAACAGAAGGAAAGAAATCATAAAGATGAGATCAGAAATAAATGAAAAAGAAATGAAGGAACCTACAGCAAAGATCAGTAAAACTAAAAGCTGGTTCTTTGACAAGATAAACAAAATTGATAGACTCATCAATTGATAGACTCATCAATAGACTATTGATTTGAGAAGACTCAAATCAATAGAATTAGAAATGAAAAAGGAGAAGTCACAACCGACACTACAGAAATAAAAAGGATCATGAGAGATTACTACAAGCAACTCTATGCCAATAAAATGGACAACCTGGATGAAATGGACAAATTCTTAGAAATGCACAACATTCCATGACTGAACCAGGAAGAAATAGAAAATATGAAAGACCAATCAAAAGCACTGAACTTGAAACTGTGATTAAAAATCTTCCAACAAACACAAGCCCAGGACCAGATGGCTTCACAGGCGAATTCTATCAAACATTTAGAGAAGAGCTAACACCTATCCTTCTCAAACTCTTCCAAAATATAGCAGAGGGAGGAACACTCCCAAACTCATTCTACAAGCCACTATCACCCTGATACCAAAACCAGACAAAGATGTCACAAACCAAGAAAACTACAGGCCAATATCACTGATGAACAAAGATGCAAAAATCCTCAACAAAACACTAGGAAACAGAATCCAACAGCACATTAAACAGATCATACACCATGATCAAGTGGGGTTTATTCCAGGAATGCAAGGATTCTTCAATATATGCAAATCAATCAATGTGATACACCATATTAACAAATTGAAGGTGAAAAACCATATGATCATCTCAATAGATGCAGAGAAAGCTTTCGACAAAATTCAACACCCATTTATGATAAAAAAAAAACCTGCAGAAAGTAGGCATAGAGGGAACTTTCCTCAACATAATAAAGGCCATATATGACAAACCCACAGCCAACATCATCCTCAATGGTGAAAAACTGAAAGCATTTCCACTAAGATCAGGAACAAGACAAGGTTGCCCACTCTCACCACTCTTATTCAACATAGTTTTGGAAGTTTTAGCCACAGCAATCAGAGAAGAAAAGGAAATAAAAGGAATCCAAATTGGAAAAGAGGAGTAAAGCTGTCCCTGTTTGCAGATACAGGATACTATATACAGAGAATCCTAAAGATGCTACCAGAAAACTCCTAGAGCTAATCAATGAATTTGGTAAAGTAGCAGGATACATAATTAATGCACAGAAAACTCTGGCATTCCTATACACTAATGATGAAAAATCTGAAAGGGAAATCAAGAAAACACTCGCATTTACCATTGCAACAAAAAGAATAAAATATCTAGGAATAAACCTACCTAAGGAGACAAAAGACATGTATGCAGAAAATTATAAGACACTGATGAAAGAAATTAAAGGTGATACAAATAGATGGAGAGAGATACCATGTTCTTGGATTGGAAGAATCAACATTGCGAAAATGACTCTACTACCCAAAGCAATCTACAGATTCAATGCAATCCCTATCAAACCACCACTGGCATTTTTCACAGAAGTAGAACAAAAAATTTCACAATTTGTATGGAAACAGAGAAGAACCCGAATAGCCAAAGCAATCTTGAGAACAAAAAACGGAGCTTGAGGAATCAGGCTCCCTGACTTCAGAATATACTACAAAGCTACAGTAATCAAGACAGTATGCTACTGGCACAAAAACAGAAATATAGATCAATGGAACAGGATAGAAAGCCCAGAGATAAACCCATGCACATATGGTCCCCTTATCTTTGATAAAGGAGACAGGAATGTACAGTGGAGAAAGGACAGCCTCTTCAATAAGTGGTGCTGGGAAAAGTGGACAGGTCCATGTAAAGGTATGAGATTAGATCACTCCCTAACACCATACACAAAAATAAGCTCAAAATGGATTAAAGACCTAAATATAAGGCCAGAAACTATCAAACTCTTAGAGGAAAACATAGGCAGAACACTCTATGACATAAATCACAGCAAGATCCTTTTTGATCCACCTCCTGGAGAAATGGAAATAAAAACAAAAATAAACAAATGGGACCTAATGAAACTTAAAAGCTTTTGCACATCAAAGGAAACCATAAACAAGACCAAAAGACAACACTCAGAATGGGAGAAAATGTTTGCAATGAAGCCACTGACAAAGGATTAATCTCCAAAATTTACAAGCAGCTCATGCAGCTCAATATCAAAAAAAAAAAACCCAACCCAATCCAAAAATGGGCAGAAGACCTAAACAGACATTTCTCCAAAGAAGACATAGAGATTGCCAACAAACACATGAAAGAATGCTCCACATCATTAAACATTAGAGAAATGCAAATCAAAACTACAATGAGGTATCATTTCACACTGGTCAGAATGGCCATCATCAAAAAATCTACAAAAAATAAATGCTGGAGAGGGTGTGGAGAAAAGGGAACTCTCTTGCACTGTTTGTGGGAATGAAAATTGATATAGCCACTATGGATAACAGTATGGGGGTTCCTTTAAAAAGCAAAAATAGAACTACCACATGACCCAGCAATCCCACTACTGGACATATACCCTGAGACAACCATAATTCAAAGAGTTATGTCCCAAAATGTTCATTGCAGCTCTGTTTCCAATAGCCAGGGCATGGAAGCAACCTAAGTGTCCATCAACAGATGAATGGATAAAGAAGATGTGGCACATATGTACAGTGGAATATTACTCAGCCATAAAAAGAAACAAAATTGAGTTATTTTCAGTGAGGTGGATGGATCTAGATTCTGTCATACAGAGTGAAGTAAGTCAGAAAGAGCAAAACAATTACTGTATGCTAACACATATATATGGAATCTAAGCAAAAAAAAAAAAAAGGTCCTAAAGAACCTAGGGACAAGACGGGAATAAAGACACAGACCTACTAGAGAATGGACTTGAGGGTACAGGGAGGGGGATGGGTAAGCTGTGAGAAAATGAGAGAGTGGCATGAATATATATATACTACCAAACGTAAAATAGCTAGCTAGTGGGAAGCAGCCGCATAGCACAGGGAGATCAGCTCGGTGCTTTGTGACCACCTAGAGCAGTGGGATAGGGAGGGTGGGAGGGAGGGAGATGCAAGAGGGAAGAGATATGGGAACATATGTATATGTATAACTGATTCACTTTGTTATAAAGCAGAAACTAACACACCATTGTAAAGTAATTCTACTCCAAGAAAGATGTTAAAAAATAAATATGGCACATATATACAATGGAATATTACTCAGCCATAAAAAGGAACGAAACTGAGTTATTTGTAGTGAGGTGGTTGGACCTAGAGTCTGTCATACAGAGTGAAGTATTTCAGAAAGAGAAAAACAAATACCGTATGCTAACACATATATATGGAATCTAAAAAAAAAAAAAAGGTCGTGAAAAACCTAGGAGCAAGACAGGAATAAAGACACAGACCTACTAGAGAATGGACTTGTGGATTTGGGGAGGGGGACAGGTAAGCTGTGACAAAGTGAGCGAGTGGCATGGACATATATACACTTCCAAATGTAAAATAGATTGCTAGTGTGAATCAGCCGCATAGCACAGGGAGATCAGCTCCGTGCTTTGTGACCACCCTGAGGGGTGGGATAGGGAGGGTGGGAGGGAGGGAGATGCAAGAGGGAAGAGATATGGCAACATATGTATATGTATAGCTGATTCACTTTGTTATAAAACAGAAACTAACACACCATTGTAAAGCAATTATACTCCAAGAAAGATGTTAAAAAAAAAAAGTTGCAGGCAAGAAGTAAGGATTTGGAAGTTGTCTGAAAATAGGAAGTGTTTGAGTAGGTGTGGCCATTTAAAAAACCCAGCTTTAATGGACATAGCATTCTGTCTCAGATGGATTCATGTTGTTCTACCAGGATTCATTACCAGGAATGGTAGGACCATGAGTATATGATGATTTCTAAGTCTGACATAATTCCAGTGGATCAACTGGTATTACTTGCTTCCACAGCAATAACAGCTTGAGATCAAGAGTAAACCTTATAGCAATGGGTGTTTCAACCGTCTTGATTCCATGGGATATCTCAAGATGGTTCTATATTATCCCACCTTACCCGGGTGCCCAGGAGTTCATGAGAGTGTGGACCACTGAATGGTTATAGACAGGCATTGTTCCTGCTGGACAATTGATCAGAGTGCAATGGGTTCCTTGGCACGTGGCTTTGCGGTGTTGGCCACTCATGAAGTTTTCTTCTGTGAAGCTTGATATTCCTTCCCTTATGACTCTACTCCTTTCTCTGTGCTCCCTCCCTTCTTTTCTCTCCAGTCTGTGGAATCTGGGGCAGGACAAGGAAAGTAGGTTACAAATGCTTCCAAGTCTTCTCTGTCTTACATCTGAACCTCTGGCTTTTGAAAAACTCAAGAGCCAAGATTTTGACACCTTTATTCTCTGGTTTCATTCTGATAACTTCCCCTAAAGCCATGGGTGATTCATGTCTAGCATCTTGGCTCGGGAATGAGACGTTCTCAGATAAAATTCAATGAAGCACAGAAGAAGAAAATACATAGGTTAATGTCCCAATACCTTATTTTGTCAGGGCCACTTTATACTGACTATAGGTGGCTTGAGTATCCAGGGTCATTTAGACTTAGAAGTTCTCCTTGTTTTTTTTTCTGAACTGGGAGCCTTTTTTGAATAAGATTGTGGGGTATGAACAACATGGGGAATAAAAGCGGGAGCACAAAGAATTTCTGGACTTTTCATATGGTAGGAAGGCCTCATTTGTGATTGAGTACACCATTTGGGAAGTCTTCAGCAATCCATCAGACAAGATGATATGACTCAGAGATCCCTCTCTTCTGGGTCGATTATACATTTTCACATTTTTCTTTTTCTGATTTTACATCTAACTGGTCATTCTGGAAATATTGCAGTAGAGCTTGCAACTGCCTAGTCAGTTTCACTTAATATAATGGAAAAGATCAAGATATTGTCCTGACAGATAGTAAAGAGCTGGTTCATGAAATCCCTTGAGATTTTGCTGGGAAAGGCTGGGGAATTACATAGCAAAATCAGCATGGCACTGAGTCCATGTTTCAGGAAGAATGCTGTCTTCTATTTACTGCCTTTGTGCACCCTGAAGTGATTATAGGCTTCCTGGAGGTTTTACTTTGTGAACCATCTGGCCTATCAAAAATGTTTGAATAATTTGGGGATGAGAGGAATTGTCTGAGTATAGTAATCAGTATGGAAGTATTTTTTTCAGTTTTAAAATTTTTCTTTGTGTAACACCCTGGCTAGAGATGTATGTGTTTGTGTAGCAGGGTGGCGGTAGGGGTAGATTGAATAAATACATCACTCCCTGTGGAACTGCTTACATCACAAGTGGATGATTGAGTCATTAGAGTCCTTTAGAAAGCAGATGCTGGATCAGAGAGGTAGGAATGCAAGAGGGGAGCATCTGTGAAAAATAAAAGGTGACTGAAGTATGATTGGGCTGGAAGGGCCTCATATCTCAATGCATATATGACAAAGTCTCAGCCCATCTAACATAAAGATCTGGAGCAAGGATTTACCATTAGAGGAATTCTGTGTTTGGCAGGAATGGCCATGCCTTTGCTAATCATTGGCTAGGGCCTGCCCAGGAACTGTGTGGTCTTTTGAAAAGTGAGACGGATCCTGAAAGTGCTAATAGCTAGAGGTTGTCAGATCACTGCACTCTTTGCAGCGGAACTGCAAGTTCTTGCTTGAATGGAGAACCTAAATGGTGCACCTCTGTAGCTGCCACAGTGATCTGCAGAGTTTGGTGGCAGAAGTGTTTTTGCTCTTTTATCTGTGTTTCATCTCACTTCACAAACATTTGACCTGTGGCCATTTAGTGGCGTGAATAACTTACATAGGAGCCTGATCCTTCAGATAAGTTGCATGCTGTTTATGCAGTCATAGTATGAAGATGAGTCATTTGGAAGCAGTAGGACTCTGTTCTAAAGAATGATAGTGTCCAAGAGTCATGAGAACAAAGGGGAATGTAGGGTTTAGAATATCTTTGGAACGAACTCTCCAAATATTGGCAGTGTGGCAGATCCAAAGCTGAAAACCTCTAAACAATCTTACCTATAGCCACCAAAAGGTACTTGTGCCACAGAATGATGTCTGTTCTAAAAACATGCCATTCATAGAACTGGCTGGGGCCTCAGGGACACTCAAGGCCAGTACAGATACTTTCTTCTCAAGTATTCAAACTAATAGTAGATATAAATATTTCCATGGATGCTTTCATGCTAACCATCTATTCCATGATACTCTAAAGCCTTGAGGTTCCCTGCTTAAAGAAAAATCTTCATAATAACCTGGTTCCTTGGAAGACCATCTCTTAACCTCTGAGAGGCTTTGCTTCTACTTATTTTGTTCCAGTGTTATTAGCCTCTATGGTACATATTTGGAGCAAAGGCCCTGCAAGGAAACTCCCCCTAATCCCTTCCCCTATCCCCAATTTAATGTAATGAGTGTCAGTTAAGATCCTCTAATTTTAGGATATGGTAATTTGTGCTGCTTCATTCTTTATAGTCTAATTGACTCCTAGCTTGGCATAGAAGAATTTGGTCAACTCATTCTATTTGGTGTATGAAGAGTGGGTGTAATGCCAGTTTAATATAATGTTATTGATGATACCTGATAATTGCTGAGCACTCATTATTTGCCAGGTACTATGCATATATGGTACGTACAATTATTATCCTTGTTTTACATATGAGAAACTGGAGACTTGAGAGATTAAATAACTTGCCCTAATTCATACCACCTAGTAAGAAGTGAAGCTGGGATTCAAACTCAGAAAAACTCATGCTCTTAATCACTACACTGATGCAGAGTCTATAGGTCATCTTAGCCATATGTAGTGCATATCCCACACAGAAGATGCAGGAAAAAGTAAAAGACAAGGAGTAAATAATTTAGATGGAAGTCATTAGACTTAGAAGCTCAATTCTGACTCTTTTGGAGCAGAAGGATATTTGAGCAGCCATAGATATGGAGATAGAAGTGATAACCAGGCAAACTAGTCAGAGAATGATATGGAAGGGGTAGATGCAGGTAAAGGGCTGCCCATGGAAGTGTATATCTTAACCCACAAGACATGCTCTGACAGTCAAAGTCATTTTACTCTTTGCCTAGAGAGAGTATCATGCCAAAGTATGGTCAGCATGAGTGAGGGGTACCTGGAAAGCCCTGGTATTGGGAGCCCAGCTATGCACAAACTATGGCACAACCTCAGCTCCAACCAAGGCATGAATCAAGTCTAGGGGAGTTAAGAAAGATAACAAGGAGTAAGCAGGTGTTATAGGTCCAAGCTTGTTGGCAGGTAGAGCCCAGAAACCAGAAAGTCAGACTCTACAAGCAACCAACATCAGCCAATAAGTTCAATGTTGACCCAAGATAGAGGCTGTTTGGATTCTGCTACTTGCATCCTGCCTTTTGAATCAAGCCTTCTGAAGTCAGCAGGTTGAATGGTAGTTAGAAGCAAGAAACCTGCTGGCGATCCCCACCCTTGAGTATGGAGAGATAGCAAGATTCTCTCATGCCTCAGATATTGTGAGATTCTCAATGTGACTTGCAGTTGATTCATATTTAACATATATCTACTATGATTTTAGTCATGTTATTTAGAAAAGAGAAGCAAATACAGTACTTAAAATTTTTATATTAGGCAGAAATTCAGCCACCATACCAATGTCAACACTGATCTTGATTTCTAGTGAATTAATCTTTCACAAGAGGGATTTAAAAATGCAATTTTGAGTTTACCAAAATTGAATTAACAAGGTTAAGAAGTTGAGTAATAGAACCAGGAAGAAATATAAAATTTCCTTCAATGTAATTTTGAGACAATAAGCACTTTAAGGTGGAAATCAGAAAGAAATAAATTTTGTGAGAAATAAATTTTGTTGCAAAACATAATTTGAATGTAAATATAACCAGATGGAGGATCAAAATTGGGGGCCATTTCGAGTTTTGAGAAGGCACCTGTTAAGCACTGTTTAATTCAAAGTGAGTATTTAGACTCAAGTGAAGAAATGACTTCCTTCAAACTATACTCTTCCTAGAGAATTAAGGTGAATCTAGCCTCCCTAGTTGTTCTCTAACTTGGATCTGACTGTAACAATCATCAGGAAAGTAAAGAATCAGACCAAGGACCTGGGCTTTGTGTTTTGGGGACCAAATGATGCCAAATAACAGATTCTGCTGGTTTCTTACTGAATATCTCTTTCATCTTCTCTTACTTGCTTTTTCCCCTATTTTCCCTTTCTCCACCCTTCCCTACTTCAACCCCTGACTCTTTGGTAATGAATCTCAGAGAAGTTAATATATTTTATTTCAAATTGCTTTTGGCTTCCTGGTAGTGATTGCTTTTAGGAGACATTTTTCTTTCCAAATATGTGTAGTCAGGAAATATTTTTAAAAGAAGAGTGGATTAAAGGTTGGAAAAAAAACCCAGTCCAACAGTGAATGTTCTATTCTCCTTTGCTCCATTTAAGACTTATTACTACTTGTTAAGCACTATATGCTTCTCTTACTGAGTTTGTACTTGTCCCTGCTAGAGCCCCATTCTTCACCTCATTTCCTACTGGACTATTAACTTCTTGAGGGCAAAGCCTGTATCTTATTCATCTCCACTTTGTCAGACCCTAAGGAAGGAGTAAATACTCAACAAAGTATTGTTGAATATATACTATCTTATTCCTGCTCCACCACACTATTTCTGTCTTTGAAATGGTCAAGTATCCAACTTTTATTAATTAATTAATTTAAAATGTTTAGTTTTGGATTACTACTGTCCTAGGGACTCTGCTTTTATGAAGCCTACAGGCAAGAAGGGAAGTAAATAGGGAATCTATTGCACTATGTTAATGTAACTGCTGAGTATATAGGAACAGAATCTAACTAGAAAGACAGTGTCAGGTAATGTTTCTTTCTGATGATATTTGATCTGAGTCTTGAAAAATGTATAGAATTTGGTTAGCCAGGTGAAACAAGAGAGAGGTGAGCAGCTCAAAAGTACAAAATGAGGACAGAACATAAAAGGTTTGGGAAATGGTATGGCATTCAAGATAACTGAAGAGTAGGGTACAGAAGGAATAAATGAGGTTTCAGAGGTAGTGAGAGCTCAGATAATGCATCACATTATATGAAACCTTTAGGGGATTAAACTTTATTATATGTGCAATGGAGAGTGACATCATTTTGTAAGTTATGACTCCGGTGGCACTATGTAAGGTAGACTGAGGAGAGCCATCCTGGCTGCACAGAACTGGATAGGAAGCTATTGTAGTAGTTCAGTTGAAAAATGGTGACGTGAACAAAGGTAGTGGTAATGAATATGGAAATGAAGAAATGGGCTCAAGTGATATATAGAAGGTTGAACAAAAATATCAGTTAGATATGGAAGGGTGAGAGAAGTAAACAGAGTCATGGATGACTCAAATTATGGTGCCAATAACTGAGGTGGAAGGAAGAACACATACAGGCAGAAGAAAGATGAACAGTTTGGACATGAGTTTGAAGGATATGTAGTACATCAAAGTCAAGATCATACATTTTAGGAAGTTGGGTAAGAGAGATAGGAGCTCAGGAAACAACATGGTAGATAAAAGATTTGCATGTCATCAGCATAGAGGTGATAGTTGAGATAGGAAGGTTTCTGCAGTTGGAAAATAACCCCAGGCCTTTTCTGCCTTCTGTGTTCTCCTGTTGCTCTGGTTTTATCTCCTGGAGATTGACTTCCTTTATTTTCTTGCAAGGTCAGCTATGCATGTATGAGGAAATTGGCTGTAGTTTATCCAGCATTTTGGTTTGTGAAGCAAGAAAGTACTTCAGAATACATAGTCCACCACACTGTCAGAAGTATTCCACTGTACTGCTTTTAAAACTAAAAACAGTTGGTTAAAACTTGATAAATGGCATTCATGAAATACCTACAGCCACAGCATCATACTTAATGGTGAAAGACTAAATGCTTTCCCCTAAGATCAAGAACAAGACAAGGATGTCTGCTCTCATCATTTCAATTCAGCATTGCACTGGAGATTCTAGACAGTGCAATAAAAATACCAAACCATAAAACAAAACAAACAAAGCCCAAGAAATAATAGGCATCCATATTAGAAAGGAAAAGTGATCAAAACTGTCTTTCTTTGCAGATAACATGCTCATCTATGTTGAAAATCCTATGACTTCTACAAAGAATATTAGAACAAATAAGTGAGTTTGGCAAGGTTGCAGGATACCAGATCAATGTACAAAAACCAACTGAATTTCTATATGCTAGCAATGAGCAATTGAAAATTAAAAAAAATTTCCAGTTATAGTGTCATAAAATATCAAGTACTTAGGTATAAATCTAACAAAGGATATGAATGACCTGTGCAATGAAAACTAATAAACACTGTTGAGAGAAACTAAAGAAGACCTAAATAAATAGAGAGGTATATTATGTTCATGGGATGAAAGACTCAGTATTATTAAGATGTCAGTTCTCGAATAGAAAGCCCAGAAATAAACCCACACACCTACAGTTAATTAATCTTTGACAAAGAAGGCAAGAATATATAAGGGAGAAAAGACAGCCTCTTCAGCAAGTGGTGTTGGGAAAGCTGGACAGCTGCATGTTAATCAATGAAGTTTGAACATACCCTCACACCATACTCAAAAATAAACTCAAATGGCTTAAAGATTTAAATATAAGACATGACAGCGTGAAGCTCCTAGAAGAGAACTTAGTCAAAACATTCTGACATAAATCATAGCAATATTTCCTTATATCAGTCTCCCATGGCAAAAGGAATAAAAGCAAAAATAAACAAATGTGACCTAATCAAACTTAAAAGCTCTTGCACAGCAAAGAAAACAATAAACAAAATGAAAAGACAACCTATGGACTGGGAGAAAATATTTGCACACTATGCAAATGACAAGGGCTTAATTTCCAAAATATACAAACAGCTCATAAAACTCAATATCAAAAAAAAAAAAAAACCCAACCCAATCAGAAAACGAACAGAAGACCTAAATAGACATTTCTCCAAAGAAGATATACTGATGGCCAACAGGCACATGGAAAGATGCTCAACATCATTAGAGAAATGCAAATGAAAACTACAATGAGCGGGCTTACCTGGTGGTGCAGTGGTTGAGAGTCCGCCTGCTGATGCAGGGGACACCGGTTCATGCCACGGTCCTGGAGGATCCCACATGCCGCGGAGTGGCTGGGCCCATGAGCCATGGCCACTGGGCCTGCACGTCTGGAGCCTGTGCTCTGCAGTGGGAGAGGCCACAATAGTGAGAGGCCCGTGTACCGCAAAAGAAAAAAAAAAAACTACAATGAGGCACTACCTCACACTTGTCAGAATGGCCATTATCAAAAAGTCTACAAAGAATAAATGCTGGAGAGGGTGTGGAGGAAAGGGAACTCTCATATACTGTTGGTGGGAATGTAAATTGGTATAGCCACTAGGGAGAACAGTACGGAAGTTCCTTAAAAAACTAAACATAGAGTTACCATATGATCCAGCAATCCCACTTCTGGGCATATATTTGGAAAAGAGGAAAACTCTAATTTGAAAAGATACATGCACCCCAATGTTCACAGCAGCACTATTTACAATAGTCAAGGCATGGAAGCAATGTAAGTGTCCATCAACAGATGAATGGATAAAGATGTGGTACATATACAATGGAATACTACTCAGCCATCAAAAAGAATGAAATATTGCCATTTGCAGCAATATGGATGAACCTAGAGATAATCATACTAGATGAAGTAAGTCATACAGAGAAAAAGAAATATATCACTTATATGTGGAATCTAAAAAATAATACAAATAAACTTATTTATGAAACAGAAACAGACTCACAAACATAGAAAACAAACTTATGGTTACCAAAGTGGAAAGGCCAGGGTGGGGCGGGATAAATTAGGAGTATGTGATTAACAGATACACATTGCTATATATAAAATAGTTAAACAACAAGGACTTACTGTATAGCACAGGGAAATATATTCAATATCCTGTAATAATGTATAATGGAAAAGAATCTGAAAAAGAATATATATATATATATATATATATATATATAAGAATACTTTGCTGTACACTTGAAGCTAACACAATATTGTAAATCAACTATAGTTCAATTAAAAAAATGAGAAAAAATTGTCAGTTCTCCCAAATTGATCTATAGATTCACTACAATCTCAGTCAAAATCCTAGTAGATATTTTTGTGAAAATTGAGAAGGTAATTTTAAAGTTCCCATGGAAATGCAGGTTACCCAGAATAGCCAAAATAATTTTGAAAACAGCAAAGTTAGAGGACTTACTCTAGTTGATTTCAAGAGGTATTATAAAGCCACAGTAATCAAGACAGTGTGGTATTGGCATAAAGATAGACAAATGGAACAGAAGAGATAATCCAGGAATAGAGGCACGTATGTATGTTCAATTGATTTTTGACAAATGTGCAAAGGCAATTTGGTGGAGAAAGTATGGTCTTTTCAACAACAATTGTGTTAGAACAATTTGATATCCACAAGCAAAAAAAAAAAAAACTTTGAACTTTGATTCATACCTTTCACCATATGAAAATTTAACTCAAGATGGATCATAGATCTAAATGTAGAACCTAAAACTATAAAACTTCTAGGAAAAAAAATTTTAAAATAGAAGAAACTTATTGACACCTTGGGTTAAGCAAAGATTTTTTTTTTTTTTTTTGCAGTACATGGGCCTTTCACTGCTGTGGCCTCTCCTGTTGCAGAGCACAGGCTCCGGATGCGCAGGCTCAGCAGCCATGGCTCACGGGTCCAGCCGCTCCGTGGCATGTGGGATCCTCCTGGACCGGGGCACGAACCCGTGTCCCCTGCATCGGCAGGCGGACTCTCAACCACTGTGTCACCAGGGAAGTCCGCAAAGATTTCTTTGATAGAGTACAAAAAATGTGTGATCCATAAAAGAAAAATTGGATAATTTGGATGTTATCAAAATTCAAAACTTTTAGTCTTTGAAAGACAGTGTTAAGAGAAGGAAAACACAAGCCACAGGCTTGGGGAAAATATTTGCAAGTCATATATCTGAGAATGGACTTGTATATAGAATGTATAAAGTACTCTTATAACTCAGTGATAAGAAGACAAACAACCCAATGAATAAAATGGGCAAAAGATTTGAATAGACATTTCAACAAAGAAGATATATTGGTGGCAAATAAGCACATGAAAAAATGTTAAATATCATAAGTCACTAATGAAATGCAAGTTAGAACCTCAGTGAGATGCAAATACCCACTCACTAGAATGGCTAACATTTAAAGACCAAATATAACGAGTGATGGCAAGGATGTAGAGCAGCTGAGACACTCATACACTGCTTTTGGGAATGGGAAATGGTACAAACACTTTGGAAAATATTTCTTCAGTTTCTTTAAAAGTTAAACATGCACCTACCATATAACCCTACCAGACCTACCACCTGCCAGACATACCACTCCAAGGTATCTACCTGAGTGACAAAAACATATGTCCACTCAAAGAGTTGTAACAAATGTTAATAGTAACTTTATTTGTAATAGCCAAAAACTGGTAAAAATCTAAATGACCATTAACAAGTGAATGAATAAATAAATTGTGCATACATTAAAATGGAATATTACTCAGCAATAAAAATGAACTATTGATACACGCTACAGCATGGATGAATCTTAAATAATTATGCTTAATGAAAGAAGCTAGACAAAAAGGGTACATGCTATATGATCCTATTTATATAAAATTCAAACTAATCTATAGTGTCAGAAAGCAGATCAATGTTTGGGGATTGGAGGGGAGGGATGGAAAGAAAGGTTTACAGGGGAATGAGGAAACTTTTGGGGGAAGTGAATATATTCACTATCTTCATTGTGATGATGATTTCACAGTATATACATATGTAAAAACTTATATAAAATATTTAAATATGTGCATTTAATTGTACATCAATTATACCTCAATAAAGCTAAAAACAATTGATTTTAAAAAGATACACTTTAAAAAAAAAAGTCCCACAGGCTGACTACTTGGAACACAAACTTATAAATTTGTATCAATTCTCACTTATCTTACCTTTCCAAACTCAAACTTTTATGAATACACTACTCAACTTTGTCGATGAATTCTGTCACTCCACCAATTCTGCCTCTGTGAATGGGCTTTCCCTATTTACTTTTTTTCTCTGTCCCTATGAACCTAGAATCATTTAAGAAGTTTCTAGGAGTGTTTTTTCATTTAACTTTAGAATAACATCAGAAAAATCAAGTGAGTTACTATACAGGATGGATGTAGGCATAAATTATAGCATCTTTTAATTTTCAATGATAATATCAGAAAAGTAAGTGAAAACTGGTTTAAATGCTGCAGATAAAATGACTAGAGATGCATAAATTGGATGACTCCTTTTATGAACACAATTTTAATATAAGACCCCATTCTTACTCTTAGAAGCTCACTCTCATTTGGTCTATTTTAATCCTCTTAATTTATTTTAAAGCTGACATCATATCTACTCTGCTCTGAGTATTATACTGGCTTTTAGCCAAAAGTAATACAATCTTGATGTGATCAGAACATCAGAAAAATGTTCTAATAAAGAAAGTGGTTGAACAGCAGAGCTGTCAGAGGGCTTGTTGACAGATTCCTTTCTTGCCCCATGTTTTGAGGATTCTGTGCCCTCTTATACTACATGGGCTCTTAACCTGGAGTCTGAAAATGCAGACAAAATTGTGAATATACATGAATTTTTCTGGTGAGAAGGTTCAAACTTTTCATCTCTTTGCTCCCTTCGTTTGTAAGCCATGCCCAGTTCATACTCTCTTCCAAATTTAAATAATTCACCAGTTTATCCTTTTATGAATATAAGGAAAGAGGGGGAGAGAGAGTGGGGGAAGGGGTGTGGGCTTCCTATTTGAAGACACAGCAGCTGTGGCACTTGAAATCAGCAAACCTGGGTCTGGTTCTGATTCGGCCATGTACTGTGTGTGTGACTTTAGTCAAGTGTCTTTCCCATCTCTTGGCCTGTTTCACTATCCCTTCAAATTAAGAGTCTGGATTATATGGATGCTAAGACCTCTCCCTTCCAGTTCCAGGTTCCTAGGATTCTATGTACTAAGGAAGGATTTAATCTTGATTTTACTTTCCTTTTACCCAGGTCTTTTGTGTTTCCCTCTTCTCTTCCAAGGCTCTGTATCAGGATGATATATTCCTCCAGTTATATTGGCTTCTAGCCTTGGTCAGTACCATTGTTCTGCATGGCAAAGACAAAGTTTAACAATTACAAGTGCTGCTATCTTTCTCCCTGAGGCTGCAGGATCTAGGGCATCTTCTCTCCTTCACATCCTCTGACAGAGAGTAAAACTTGGATCCCATGCTTGCATATCCCACAGTCATATCCCAACTCCCTGTACTTGATCAATTAATTTAGCAAGTTGTGGTCACTCTTGTCATAGGACATCAGGTTAGTAAGAGCCCTTAGAAATAACATAGTCTATCACCCTCCCCACTATCATCCCTTTGTTTTCCACATATGTATGAGGATAAGAGGAGGGAAGGGACTTGCACATGGAGTCCACAGATCAGGATTAAAACCAAGGGGACTCTGACTCCATGTTTAGTGCTATTTCCACGGCACATTGTTGTCAGTCATATTGCCTGGCATAATGCCTTATCTGACTATTCATTCTTTTTTTTTTCATTAAAAACAATCACAAACCCCATTATGTGCCAAACGCTGTGCTTGGTGCTAGGGAAAATGCTGACAGGAGTAAGCCATCTCTGCCCTAAGGTGCTCCCAGACTGTAGACTAAGGGTTGTTTCTTGTAGTACCCATTTGGGTTTAGTGCAACAGAACGAGCGGATTATCATCATTAGCATTATCCCCACCTCCAGGCACCCGCCCACCTGCACTTAGCTAACTAAGGTCTAAAATGCTTTGAAACAGTGGCAACACATAGTATTTAACACCATTTCATTGATTCACATGAATGCACAAGCATTCAGTGAGCACCTGCTATTCAATCTTAGCAAAGATGGAATTAATCATCAAAAGAGAAAGCTCAGGTTCCTACTGAGTGGTTCTGTGCATGTTCGCTATGAAAGGTAATCCTGTATTAACCATGAACATCCCTTGTAATGGTCACCTTCATATTTCATTTTATTTTCACAACTGTGTAAACTAGGAGGACAAGAATTATTATCACTATTTTTTACTGAGGCTCAAAGTGCCTAGGACATGCTAGAGCTGAAGCTCCTGATTTCTACTGCCTTATAACTCTATTCTTTTTTTTTTTTGATGAGACTCCCACTTATGACAGTTTGTTTTCTTCTAGAAAAGAGGAAATGTTGAAAACAATGCATTAACTAAGAAACATAGTTTTCTGCAAAAAAGTCTTCCAGAAAAGCAACTGCATGTTGGGGAGAAGGTTCCAAGGAGAGAGTGACACACAAAGGAATGGGTACATATAAGGAGGACCAAGGTCAGGAGGTAAAGGAAGTAGGAGACACCTGGAAAAGTCCCCAGTTTGTGGTGTGCATCAGGCCAAGGTCTGGTAGAAATAAAAGGAGTGGCAAGCAAGTGTCCGAGAGCCAGTGGGAGTGCAAGCCCTAGAAAGGAAGTAAAGGTGGGAAGAAGCAAGGGTCATGAGCCTTGGTCAGCAAACTGTCCTGCCTGGCAAGAGAGAAAAGGGAGGGAGGAGCAGGTGAGTCAGCAAGAGTTGGACAGAGGAGTTATATCTTCTAGGACTTTAACTTACCCAGATTCAAATATGTCTCCTGGCAAAAGACATGGGACAGGGGAGAGGGAAAGGTGATTGATGCTGCCTGTCGATGAATGTATAGCTCAGGTGCATGTGCAGCAGAGACATTATCCAGATATAGTCTCAGTTAGTCTCAACTCCTGAGAACCTCTAATCTTGGGAGAAACTCTGTCTGAGCATGACTTCAGTGGTTAAAGACAGGCGATTTGCAACCAGAATGGCTGTGGCTCCTGAATGCCAGCCAAAGACATCTGGTGCTCTGCTGGACACAGTGATCTCTTCCAGTGCTCAGGGGCAAGCTGGTGGTGATGGAGTTACTGATGCATGGTATGCCTTGATGGTAACAGCTGGAGTGAGCCTTTTAAAACCAAAATCCCATAAAAGACAGAGCTCTCTGCAGTGGCTAATTTGGTGGACTTTGCAGCCTGGCTCTTCCACGTAGTACTAGCTATGTAGTCTTGGGCAACTTGCTTAGCCTCTCCTGCCTTACTTTCCTTTTTTGAACAATGGGGATGGTAAGGGTACCCATTTGCAGGAGTAATGCTGTGAGAATTAAATGTGTTAATATCTGTAAAGTTTATAGCGAAGTCTGACAGAGTAAAGTCTATGCGTGTTTGTTATCATGGTTTTGTCACTCCTCCACTCAAAAAACTGTAGTGGTCTTACATATTTGTCCCTCAGAGTAAAAGCCAAAATTCTTACAAAGGCCTTGGAAGGCCCTATGTGATCTGGCCCCCATCACCCCTCTGTGAGCCACCCCTTGGCTCACTCAGTTCCAGTCACGTTGGCCTCCTTGCTGTTCCTCCAGTGTTCCAAGCATGCTCTTGCCTCAGGGCCTTGTCACTGGCTGGTCGCTCTGCCTGGATCTTCAGTGTGAACTCTCTCACCTCCTTCAAGTTCCTGTTCCAAAGTCAGTCACTCAGTGAGGCTTGTGCTGACGATCTGGTTCAAAGTTGCAGCCCTTACCCCCAGCACTCCTAATTCACCTTATTCTGCTCTCTGTTCTTTTTTTTAACAGCACGTATTACATTCCAACATGCTAAGTAATTTAATTATTATATTTATTATTTATTGTCTATCTCCTCCTCCTGGAAAGGAGGCTCCTTAGGGCAAGAACTTTTATTTTGTTCATTGTTGGATCTCAAGCATCCAGAACAGTAAGTACCTAGCACAAAGCAGATGCTCAATAAAAATTTGTTGAATGAATGAATGAATGAATTGTGGTTTAAGGATTTTCAAGAGTAGTTTGAGTATACTTGGTTTTCAGTCACTGTGTGGCCTTGTTTTCTCCTTGTAGGTCTTCAGATGCACAGAATCAAATTGGCCATACTCCATAGTTCAAGGCACACCAGTGTCATCAAATGGTATGAGGTCTCCTTTTGTTTCATTTTCTTTTACTTGTTCCATTTCATTTCCTATCCCCTATCCAATTTTTCTTCTTAGCCAACTCCTGTGTATTTAGCGGATGTCCTTCCAATCTAACGTCCATATGTGTGTTTAGATGTGTGCATATGTTTGAAAAAAATCATAGCATTGTTGTGTGTGTTTAATTTAATGAAATGACATTATAAATATCCATTCCTTTCTTGCCCTTTTCATGAAGTATTATGTTTTGAAGTCTAGCCTTTTGGCTGCACATAAACTTTATAATTCCCTATTTGTAACTGTTGCATACTACTCCACTTACCTAATGATGGACATCGAGGATACTCCCATCCTTTGTCCTTGCTCCCCAAAATACCACTTCAGTTAATACTCTCTTGTGTGTTTCCTTTTGGATCTTAGTTAGAATTTCTTTTGGTGTATAATCCCAGGCATGGGGTTGCCTATTATATTCTTTGCCCATTGCCCTAGTGGAATTCTTGTCTTTTACTTACTGCTTGGAAGAGATTTCTTTTTCATTCTAGATATTGATCCTTTGCTTTTAGACACTGAAAGTACCTTTCTTACCCTCTTCTTAATTTTGTCTATGATGTCCACTGTTGAAAATAAATTTTTAATTTTGGTATGGACAAATCCATTGCTTTTTCACCTTACTGTTCATGCTTCTGGAGAATTATTTTAAAAATCTCCTATGGTGAGGCCTCAAAGATATTCTCCTTAGTTTGCTTTTTTAATCTGTATAGTTTTACTTTTCACCTTTATTTCTTTAAATTGTATGAAGTTTATTTTTGTCCATGGTGTAAAAAGGCATACAAATTCTTATTTCTCCATGCAGTAAGTCAATTTTACCAGTAATGTTTACTACATGATCTATTTTCCCCACGTGAATCATATACCAAGATCCCATATATACATGGATATGTTTCTGGACTATTTTGTTCCATTGGATTAATTTTTAATCCCTGTGACACTAGTGCACCATTTTTATTACTAGGGTCTTGCAATAATTCTTTTTTTCCCTCCAGTTTCATTGAGAAATAATTGACATACAACACTGTATAAGTTTAAGGTGTACAACATAATGATTTGGCTTACATACATCATGAAATAATTACCACAATAAGTGTAGTGAACATCCATCATCTCACATAGATACACAATTAAGGAAATAGAAAAAACCTTTTTCCTTGTGATGAGAAGTCTTCGGATTTACTCTCCTGACAGCTTTCATATATAAGAGACAGCAGTGTTCATTATATTCATCATGTTGTGTATTACATCATATAACTTATTTATCTTTAACTTGGAGTTTGTCCCTTTTGATTGCTTTCATCCAATTTCCCCTCCCCCTAACCCCCACCTCTGGTAACCACAAATCTGATTTCTTTTTCTATGACCTTGTTTGTTTGTTTTTGAAGTATAACTGACCTACAACACTATGTTAGTTCCTGGCATACAACATACTGATTCGCTATTTCTATATATTTCAAAATGATCACCACAATTAGTCTAGTGACCATCTGTCACCATACAAAGATATTACACAGTTATTGACTACGTTCCCCACACTGTACATTTTGTACCCATGAGTCATTTATTTTGTAACTCGATGTTTTTAACCTCTTAATTTCCCTGACATATTTCTTTCATTCCTCCACCCCTCCCTTCTGGTAACTACTTGCTTGTTCTCTGTATCTATGACTCTGTTTATGCTTGGTTATCTATGCTTGGTTATCTATGCTTGGTTATCTATTTATGCTCTGTATCTATGACTCTGTTTATGCTTGCTGTTCATTTGTTTGTTTTTTAGACTCCACGTATAAGTGATATCATATGTTATTTGTCTTTCTCTGTCTGACTTATTTCACTCAGTATAATACCTTCTACGATCATCCGTGTTGCTGCAAATGGCAAGATTCTATTCTTTTTATGGCTGAGTAATATTCCACTGTGTATATACCACATCTTCTTTATCCATTCATCTTTTGATGGACACTTAGGTTGCTTTCATACCTTGGCTATTGTAAATAACACTGTTATGATCATAAGGGTGCATATAACTTTTCTAATTAGTGTTTTGCTTTCTCAGATGCTACTGGCTTTCAAAATAGGCAGATTGCCTCTGAATGTCAATTTGTATTCCACCTTTCATTGATACCCACCATTTTCAGCAAATTTTCTGGGATAGAGTGATGGGAGTACCTTTACAGCAATTTTGTATAGGAAATATTCCCAATCTCAAGCCATGCCAGTCTGGTTACTTTCTCAGCAGATTCCAGCAAACAAACTACTTTTTCTGCATGCAAACAGTGGTTGTAAGTCAGTCCTGCTATTGGTATCATTACCTCCAAAGTACAGAATTAAGGCTTTCTTTTCTTCAACCATCCCCCTTCTAACATGTAACAGCTGCTGTTCCATCTTATTTGAACATCTTGTATAAGTACGTGATGAAGCATTTTCCAAATTCTATATGACATACAAGTAGAATGGTCCATTACCTTTCTTCTGAGGGTCTGCAGTTCTGATATATTACTTGTGGAACTTTCTAAACATATCTGAACCATCATGTGAGAAAATTACTATTTTCCCACCATGAGCAAATTAAGTGTAAACCTAGTAACCTTGGAATTTTTTCCTTTAAATCCATTTAGGTCATGAGTCTTTCAAGGAAAAGTCCTATTTGAGAATTCTTCGTATCTACTGAATATTGTAAATTTAATGAAAAGCAGACTGTAAATTTAAATAACTAGTAAATGCCAAATCTTGCAAGATTAGAATCATACCCTGATTGTTATTATTCCTTCTTGTGGGATTATGCCTATGATCTGAGCAACAGAGGAAGTCTCAGAGGCAAACACTTTTAGGAAAGCAAAGAAGTTTACTTGCAGAAAAGTTTTGCAAGACAGTCAAGGCTCTAAAAGGAGTGGACAGATGTTTAATGGCGGGAGGGGAGGGTATAAACAGAAACTACAAGATTAACAAGGTGGTTACTGAGTTTACACTTGATTTATTGTGGAAAATAATAATTTTCTCACATGATTAGCATTTTTAAACAATTGTAGTATATCTTTAAGTATTGGCATTCATTATAAAAGGAAGAGAAAATTATTTTTGTCAGTAACTGACAAGAAAGGCTTAAGGATTGACTTATTTTGGTGGGGGGCTATAATTAGATAGGGTGACCCTGGTTTTTGTTAGTTTACCTCTTGGTGTACAATGTTTCCTCCCCCTGCCAACTGAAATGTAAGGTCTATACTTACTTATAATAACTCAGTACTAGGTAGCATTTCTGCATCCACATGACCAATAGGAATTCCAGAAAGGAAGAACATAAAAGAAATGGTTGGGAAGAAATTACCCAAATAATAATATAAGAAAACTTCCCTGAGAGGAAGAAAAATATAAGCCTTAAGGTTGAAAGAGCCTATCAGGTAACCAGCATAGTAAATGAAAATTTAAAAAACCATCAAAGTAGATTAAGATAAAATTCTAAAACACCAGTCATAAAGAATAGATCCAAAATGTATCCAAAAAGGGGAAAAAAACAGGTTACATTCAAAGAAACAAGTTTTAAAAAAAACTGAGGGAAAATTATTTTTGACCTAGAATTCCAAGCCTTGAAAATTATCAATCAAATGTGAGAGTAGAATTACAAATTAAATAAAACAATTAAATTGATTAAATTAATTAAATCCCCATGCACCTTTTCTTAGTATGTTCCTTGAGTATGTGTGTAAAAGTTAGGTATAAATCAAGTTAATTCAACAGAGGAGGTCAATGAAAGGGAGTCCTGAGATGACTGTTCAGTGATAGGTCTAGAGAGAAATTAAGTTCTCATGAATGCAGGAGGATAGAGGCTTCAGAAGGGAGCATCTGGGAATAAAGCGGATTCCAGAGATTTACTGGGCTCCTTAAGAATATGGATCATTCTAAGAAGGAGATAAAGGCAAACAAAGAAAGAGAAAAAGATATGTAAATAGAGCCTCCAGGAAAGCAAAAAAAAAAAAAAAAAGAGTTGTACTGAGAAAAGAATATAATAGTACATTACTGAGCTGTGCAGTAATATTTAATAGCTATAATAATGCAGATATTGTATATTGATTTTCAACTTTTATAACCAACTATAGTCAAAACACTTATAGAACAGAAGGTTAAATGTTATTAACCTTGACAGTAGAAAAATACAAGTACAGAAGCAGCAATGGGTAGGTAGAAAAAGGGAAGGAGAAACGTAGGGAAAAGTAAGAATGTTATATCTTAATTTTGCATGGAGAGTCAAGGGATTTTACTGATAACTCAAGAAACAAAGGTGTAAGTACAGGAATTCCTCATTATCCTAATCTAATCCATTCCTGAGAACATGTCAGAAAGTAAATATTCAGATAGCAGCAGAGTTTCTCCATTATTTAAATGGAAAAGAACACTGCATTCACAGCCCATTCAAAAACCCTAAACCATTTCCCTAAATATTACTAAAACACTCTGAAACACCTATAAAACAATCCATCAAAGATTTCTGCATGATATAAAGCATTTTAAACACCAAATACCTAATTATTTAACAGTTATGGGACTCATTAGTGGGTATGTTTGTGAGCAGTAGGAAACAACACTGTAGCATATTGGATATGAACTTGATTTTCCCTGTGTCTTTCAATGATGTTTACTGTATGTAAATAATGTAATGACACAGTACAGACAGATAAGATCTAAATCAGACCAGGTTTGGTTAGTCTAGGAACCTGACAGAAGTAAGCACTGGGACCCATTAAGGGCTAGACCCTTAGGGTAAGTGTAGGGCGGACAGCTATAATTCCTAGCATATTTAAACAAGGCTCTAACCTCTCTCTCATTGGAGTAGTTCGTGACCTAAACATTTTGGCTGGCATTGTATGGGGATTCATTAGGGCAGGTTTCCACTTCAGAGACTGAATTTTGGATAAACATTTTTACATGGGGTTATGGCCAGTCATTGGGTAGTGAAAGCTCAGCTAGCTAGGTAAAGACAACCCATAAAGCAAGCAAAAATGGTCTACTCTAGCTGTGTGGGGTAGGGAGGGAAGAGCGCATGTGTGGGTGATGTCACTGAGCTAAAGCCTCACTTCCCACATCTGTCAATAAATACCATCAAAAATGATAAAGCACCAAACAGCAGTAGTAGCAAATGATTTAGAGATGTGGTACAAGTCCTCAGAAGATAAAAATTAGAATCAGAAGAATTCAAAGGGATCCTTCTGGGAAGCAGGACTAGGGTCATGTAGGGGACTATTGCTTTGCATTATTAATTCTTTACGTTGTTTGACTTTTTAAAGCCCAGTGCACATATTTTTGCTAAAAATAATTTTTTTGTGTGTGTGTGTTATGCGGGCCTCTCACCGTTGGGGCCTCTCCCGTTGCGAGCACAGGCTCCAGACGCGCAGGCTCAGTGGCCATGGCTCACGGGCCTATCCACTCCGCGGCATGTGGGATCTTCGCGGACCGGGGCACGAACCCGTGTCCCCTGCATCAGCAGGTGGACTCTCAACCACTGCGCCACCAGGGAAGCCCCCCTGCTGACACCTTTATCTTGGACTTTTCCAGCCTCCAGAATTGTGAGAGAATAAGTTTCTGTTGTTTAAGCCACCTAGTCTGTGGTACTTTGCTATGGCAGTAAACTCATACACAGGGGAAACTGTATTTTCTCTTCTCGTGCTACTCCTTGGCTACTTAAGTTCTCCTTTAAAGCCTATTTATGAACTCAGTGGTACTCAACCTTGAGCATATATCAGTAATCCTTGGAGGGTTGGTTAAAATACAGATAGCAGGGCCCCACCCCAGATTTTGTGATTCATCAGGAGCCTGAGAATTTGCATTTGTAACAAAATTCCAGGGGATGCTGATGCTACTGGTCCAGGGATCACATGTGTAATTTTGTGGGATTGGTTAAGCCTTGGTGCACACATAGATAATAACCCATGTGTGACTTACCTGGCTTGATAGTGATGGCCACAAAGGAATGTACCTGGCATGACAAGTAGTTAAGGAGAACATGATAACCAAAAATGGCACCTTGAGTCCCATCCCAAACTTTGTTGGTAGTATTATGAGCAGAAGTAGTTAGCAACTGCCATGCTTGGAGGTGAGTGGTCAGGGAGTAGGGGTGGTGGACATACCCTAAGGTGACCTTCAATGAGTCATACCTTTGTATAATCCCTTGCCCTAGAGTGTGGGTGGTACCTGAAACCTGCTTCTAAACAATAGAATATGGCAAAGATAATAAGATGTAACTTGTATGATTATGTTATGATATTTAAGACTATATTCTAGCAGACTGGAGAGATTCTACTGCTGGATTTGAAGAAGCAAACTGCTATGTTGTGACTGCCTCAGCCTCTAGGACCTGAGGGAAGCCTACAGTTAAGAGTCAGCAAAAATCAGGGCCCTAAGTCATACAGCATAAAGAAATGAATTCCACTAGTGACTACAGGAGCTTGGAAGTGGACCCTAAACTCCAAATGGGAAGGCAGCCTGACTGACCCCTTCATTGCAGCCTTGTGAGAGCCTCAGCAGGGGACCCAACTGAGCTGTGTCCAGACCCCTGACCCATGGAAACTGAGCTAATAAACGTTTGCTGTTTACAACAGCTAAATTTGTGGTAATTTGTTATGCAGCAATATAAAACTAAAACAAGGCAAGAGTGGGTGGGAAGAGGATAGAGGATAAATATAGCCAGTTGCTGTCCAACAAATAGCCTAGTAACACTGTCATAAATGATTGCATTGCTTCCAGACCTGAGGCAAACAGAACTAGAACAAAAAATCTTAAAATCTGTATGGAGACACAAAAGACCTGAATAACCAAAGCAATCTTGAGAAAGAAAAACAGAGCTGGAGGAATCAGGCTCCCTGACTTCAGACTATACTACAAAGCTACAGTAATCAAGACAGTATGGTACTGGCACAAAACCAGAAATATAGATCAATGGGACAGGATAGAAAGCCCAGAGATAAACCCACGCACATATGCTCACCTTACCTTTGATAAAGGAGGCAAGAATATACAGTGGAGAAAAGACAGCCTCTTCAATAAGTGGTGCTGGGAAAACTGGACAGCTACATGTAAAAGGATGAAATTAGAACACTTCCTAACACCATACACAAAAATAAACTCAAAATGGATTAAAGACCTAAATGTTAGGCCAGGCACTATCAAACTCGTAGAGGAAAACATAGGCAGAACACTCTATGACATAAATCACAGCAAGATCCTTTTTGACCCACCTCCTAGAGAAATGGAAATAAAAACAAAAATAAACAAATGGGACCTAATGAAACTTAAAAGCTTTTGCACAGCAAAGGAAACCATAAACAAGACCAAAAGACAACCCTCAGAATGGGAGAAAATGTTTGCAAATGAAGCCACTGACAAAGGATTAATCTCCAAAATTTACAAGCAGCTCATGCAGCTCAATAATAAAAAAACAAACAACCCAATCCAAAAATGGGCAGAAGACCTAAATAGACATTTCTCCAAAGAAGATATACAGATTGCCAACAAACACATGAAAGGATGCTCCACATCATTAATCATTAGAGAAATGCAAAATAAAACTACAATGAGATATCATCCCACACTGGTCAGAATGGCCATCATCAAAAAATCTAGAAACAATAAATGCTGGAGAGGGTGGAGAAAAGGGAACACTCTTGCACTGTTGGTGGGAATGTAAATTGATACAGCTGCTATGGAGGACAGTATGGAGGTTCCTCAAAAAACTAAAAATAGAACTACCATACGACCCAGCAATCCCACTACTGGGCGTATACCCTGAGAAAACTATAATTCAAAAAGAGTCATGTACCACAATGTTCATTGCAGCTCTATGTACAATAGCCAGGACATGGAAGCAACCTAAGTGTCCATCAACAGATGAATGGATAAAGAAGATGTGGCACATATATACAATGGAATATTACTCAGCCATAAAAAGAAACAAAATTGAGTTATTTGTAGTGAGGTGGATGGACCTAGAGTCTGTCATACAGAGTGAAGTAAGTCAGAAAGAGAAAAACAAATACCGTATGCTAACACATATATATGGAATCTAAAAAAAAAAAAAAGGTCCTGAAAAACCTAGGGGCAAGACGGGAACAAAGACCCCGACCTACTAGAGAATGGACTTGAGGATATGGGGAGGGGGAAGGGTAAGCTGGGACAAAGTGAGAGACTGGCATGGACATTTATACACTACCAAACGTAAGGTAGATAGCTAGTGGGAAGCAGCCGCATAGCACAGGGAGATCAGCTCCGTGCTTTGTGACCACCTAGAGGGGTGGGATAGGGAGGGTGGGAGGGAGGGAGACGCAAGAGGGAAGAAATATGGGAACATATGTTTATGTATAACTGATTCACTTTGTTATAAAGCAGAAACTAACACACCATTGTAAAGCAATGATGTTCCAATAAAGATGTTAAAGAAAGAAAGCAAAAAACAATAGCAAAAAACTTAAGCAGAATTTCTCCTACACACATCATAGTCAAACTGCTTAAAACCAAAGGGAAAGCAAAAATCTGAAAAGCAGTCAGAAGGAAAAAATAGACACACACTCTTCGAAGGATAAAAGTATAAGATTGATATTGATATTTCTCAAAGAAACAATAGAAGCCAGAAACAAACAAAATGACATCTTAAAAGTAATGAAGTTAAATAGGTGCCAATCTGGAGCTCTCTATTCATGAAGTTATCTTTTGCAAATGAAGGCAAAAGAGAGACATTTTAAAATAAAAAATACTTGAGAGAAATACATCACTAGGAGACTTGCACTAAAGGAAATACCTTAAAGGGTGGTCTTCAGGCAGCAGGAACATTATCCCAGGGGAAGCTGGTAGATGCAAGGAAGAAGAACAATGTAATTATCACTATATGGAAAAACATAAATAAATATTGATTATGTTAAACAAAAATGACAAAGCCATATAAGTATTATACATTATAAATAGCCCAAGTGGCAGGAGTGGGTAAAGGAATAAAGGTGTTTTAAGTGACCAGCTAGAAAGGTGGGATAGGGAGGGTGGGAGGGAGGGAGACGCAAGAGGGAAGAGATATGGGGACATGTGTATATGTATAACTGATTCACTTTGTTATAAAGCAGAAACAAACGCACCATTGGAAAGCAATTATACTCCAATAAAAATGTTAAGAAAAAAACAAAAGTGTTTTAAGGTCCTTGCATGGTCCTGTACTAATTTATATTACACTCTGAAAATTCAACCATGCATTTTGCAATCCCTAAACTAATCACTAAAATGAATAAGCAGATAAAAAATAAGTATATAGAACATGAGAATATGGTTAACACACTTGATCTTATGGACATTTATAAAACACTGCATTTAACAATGGCAGAATATACTTTTTTAAGTGCACATGGAATATTTACCAAAATTGACCATATATTGGGCCATAAAGCAAGTTTCAAAGGCCTGAAATCATGCAGAGTAAATTGTCTGACCATAGTAGAATTAAGCTAGAAATCAATAAACAAAAAGATAACTAGAAAATCCCCATAGGTTTGTATCTTAAGCAACACATTTCTAAATAACCAATGGGTCAAAAACAGAATCACAGTGGAAATTAGCAAATACTTAAAACTGAAAGATAAACAATATAAAAACATAATGCAAAGGAAGAGGCAAACTGTCATTATACGTGTTTCTAATTATAAAATCCAAGAAAATCAACCTGAAAACTATTGGAACCAATAAGCACTCAAAGAGATGGCTGATTACCACATAAAAATCAATAGCTTTTTCATACACTAGCAAAAGGTAATTAGAAAATGTCATGGTAAAAATATTCCACATCACAATAGTAAGAAATACTATAAATACCTAGAAAGAAACCTAACAAGAAATGCTATGCTATTGATGGATACAAAGCCATGAATAAATGGAGAAACATACCTGGAACCTTGATACCTGGAGCCTGAACCCTCCAGAAACATACCTGGAGGGTTAAGAATACCAACTTAAGCTCAAATTCAAATCCTGTCTCTGCCACTTCCTAGCTGTGTGACCTTGGCAAGTTACTTAACCTCTTTATGCCTCAGTTTCCTTTATCTTTGAGGTGGTGATAAACACGATAGTCTCTGCTTCACAGAGGTAGGACTAAATGAGTTACTCTCCTATGACTAACCTATATAAGGCTGTGACCTGTACCCCGCTCTCCTGACCCACAGATCCTACTCTATCCAGTTTTTTCTTTTCTGTAGCATTTTCTACCCTCGAACATGCTATATATATTTTACTTGTTATATTTATTGTTTATTTCCTGCTTACTTCTGCTAAAATATATACTCCTTGAGGGCAATAATCTCTGTTATTTTTTAAACTTTTTGTAAATGTCTATAGTTTTTGGCAAATGTATACCAAACGCTTAGAAAGTCACTTGTCACATGGCAGGGCCCATAGAATAGTACCTGACACATAATAAGTGCTATCATCACTATAAAGATGTCAGTTCTCTAGAAATTATAAATGTAATTCAATCCCAATCAAAATCCCAGTGAGATATTTTCTAGAATTTGAGAAGCTGATTCTAAAATTCATTAGAAAGAGAAAGTAACAACAGCCAAGAAAAATTTTACAAAGATCATGGGGGAGGGGCTTGTCTTACCATTAATAAGCAAAATGAGTTATTGGCACAGGAACAGACAAGTAGATCCCTGAGATAGTGTGTGTGTGTGTTTAAAAATGGAATTTCATATAAGTGAGGGAATAAACTGTTCCATACATAGTGTGGGAATAACTGGCTGTTGGTTATTTATCTATAAGGTCACTCTCACACTCTGCAAGCTTAAAAGCAACTCTCATTGGTTTAAATAGCTTCTGTTTTTGATCATCTACTACCATGTTTTTAAATCAATATTTTGTCATTACTGCTTGCTACAATTTGTAGGTAGTTATATATGAGCTCTGTTGATATATTAAGTTGGGCCCCAAATCAAAACAGCCCTGGTTTCAACTCTTGTATCTGTTGCTAATTTTCTTTGTTTCCTTGAACAAATCACTTTCCCTTCAAGTGCTCAGTTCCATTGTCTACAAAGTGAGGTTTTATGAGATTCATTGATTAAGATCCAGACTTAGGTTCAACTAAAACTCTTGTGCTCCTGCAACTGTTTGGTGATTTTAAATAATCCTCACAACTCTATTTTCTCCCTTTTTTATAGCTGAGGAAACTAAAGTTCAGAGGATAGAATGGTTTGTACAGGACTCACACCCAGCAGTTGCTTGTTTCAGTTCTAATTAGGTTCATCTGTTAATAAAAAGGCTTGGTGGCTCAAGATAGAAGTTTATTTTTTTCCCCAGTAGCATCAGCACAGTGTTAGGCAGTGCAGGGTGTGCATAGCAGCTCCTTGGTCATCAGAGGTCCTCAGAGACCCTGGCTTCTTATCTTTATGCTTTGTCATCCTGAGTACTGTCTTCCATCCTCAGTGTTGCCTCAGAGGCTCAAGAGGGTTACTGTCATTCCAGCCATGATGTGATGGGGGGCAGAGAGGTGAAGGGTATCTGTCTCCAAACCAAGTCAATTCACTCTGAAGGGCTTCCGCAAAGATGCCATCTAGAATTTCTATCTCACTGGCCACTCCCGTTGGCATGGGAGGTTTAAAATGCAGTTTTCTGAGCTGAACATATTGTTGCCTTGAGTCAGTTATTAAGGAAGAGGGGGAGAATCAGAATCAACTCAATAACTAGCATTTCTGCTACAGTGCTAAGCCTCACAACCAGGTCTACTGACACATATGTGATTCTCTTTTCATTAACTCTATAGGCCTGACTCAGATTTGAAGTGACAACTTGGAGGGAGGATCAGGGTATATTTCATGGAGGAAATGGCATTTGGGTTGTCCCTGCATTGATGCTTAGAAGGTGGATAGTTGGAGCCAGGATTTAGGGAGTGCACTACAGTGGTCTGAACAAGATAATCACAGACTAGGAGGTGAGGGGGTAGATGAGGGGACAGGGTGTGGCTCAGGTTGACTGGGGCCCAAAATGAGTAACAGGATGCTGGCAGGAGCCCAGGTTTCTACTTGGTGGGTTTGTGAAACATAGTTTCTTATAGCTCCTGCCTTAAATACATTATATACCGGGGGAATTCCCCTACACCCTCCCACACATATGCAAAAACTAGAACAACAGGGTTGGAACAGGCAAGAGGATAGAGGAGATCATCCTCAATGTGGAGAGTTGCCTCAGCTCATAATGTTAGCTCCTGCTGGCCTGCCCAGGGTTCTTTTTTTTTTTTTTTGCGGTACACGGTCCTCTCACTGTTGTGGCCTCTCCCGTTGCGGATCACAGGCTCCGGACGCGCAGGTTCAGCGGCCATGGCTCACGGGCCCAGCTGCTCCGCGGCATGTGGGATCTTCCCGGATTGGGGCACGAACCCGTGTCCCCTGCATCGGCAGGCGGACTCTCAACCACTGCGCCATCAGGGAAGCCCATGCCCAGGGTTCTTGATGTCTCTTCTTTGGGTTCAGGTAGTGGTTCCCAAACTTTGCTGTACATTCAAATAACATGGAATCATTTTAACAAATACTGCCCACTGGATCCTGACCCCAGAGAATCTGATTATATTTGACATCATTATACTGTTATTACACATAACATTATATGTAATAGTATTACTATTATATATAATGTTAATAATAATGTTTTTATTATCAATAAAATTTCTCATCAGCTTCCCCACGGGGAGGTGGGCATTCTGGGAGGCGGTGTCAGCAGAAAGGTGTAATCCAGAGGTTTTCACCTCCTTCCTTACTGGAGGATGCCATATTTGGCAGTGTCTGACTCGGAGGTGATGTGTTCCCCATTAGCACTTTCACAAGGTGATTTAGCACACAGCTGGGGCTTTCTGGGTTGAAAAGCCAACACAAACAATTGCAAAGATGGATCTTCTGGGATCTAAAAAGTACTTAAAATTAAATCTCTTCTCCCCCATCTCTAACTAGTGGCTCAGGTGGCCTTGTTTCCGTTCTGTGTAGGACCTGAGAAACACAGGGGTTAAAAGTACCTCTGCCTTCTGCAAGAAGCACAGCCAAATGTGTGAGCTCCGCGTTGATGTGGGGAAGGGGCCGCCAGGCTGGACTTGCAGTCTCCAGGGCCACATCTGAGCTGTGGTTGTAAAGCTGTTAAGATCCTTTTTAATAGATAGAGAACTGCTAAAGAAAAGAAAAGTACAGGTCTAGAGTTGGCACAGTTGGTACCCAAGGCTGTACCTGGGGTCCTGGAGCTGGGGGCACAGAGCCAGGCTGGACACTCAGATCCCCTCCCCCCTCCCCTCCCTCCCCCTCCCCCTCCCCTCCCCTCCCCCTCCCCTCCCCTCCCCTCCCCCTCCCCTCCCCTCCCCCTCCCTCCCCTCCCCCTCCCTCCCCTCCCCTCCCCCTCCCCTCCCCTCCCCCTCCCCCTCCCCTCCCCCTCCCTCCCCTCCCCCTCCCCTCCCCTCCCCCTCCCTCCCCTCCCCTCCCCTCCCCCTCCCTCCCCTCCCCTCCCCTCCCCCTCCCTCCCCTCCCCTCCCCTCCCCTCCCCTCCCTCCCCCTCCCCTCCCCTCCCCTCCCCTCCCCCCTCTTTGCAACCAGCTTCTTGTCTTTTCTAGCAGAGCTGCTGGAGAGCTGGATGAGAAGTGACAACCATATGTGTAAATTAACTCATTACCAGTAAAATTTGCAACACCCGGTGTAAATTTCCCCGGGTTCAAAGTTATTCAGGATAAGGATACAATTAGGCTGAAAACCTGCCTACTGGCAGCTGGATGGAGGAAGAGTGTGGGCAAGGGTTTCACAGAGGCCACAGTTTGCAAATAGGAGAAGAGGCTGAGAGTTAGCAGCCTGCTAGCCTCATTGGTGTTTAGATGAAATTACCGCTGCTGCCAATAGAGATTGACAATTTGAAGAGCTGAAAGTGCCTTGTCTCTTGATTGAATTTATTTATAAACCACATATTTTTGAACATGAGTAGAGGCAGCTGATCAAAAAGACAGACATGATGCATAAACTATGTTGTTTAGCAAAAGTTGAAGTAAATAACATTTGTTATTTTGGTATCTCCTCATCAAACTCTCACCAGAACAATAATTCTGTAGCTCACCCAGAGTGGGACAGACCAATCCAATTATTCAGCTATTGCAAGAGAAGCCTGAGCAAGAGAGATTTGCTGCTATAGCAGTTCCTTTTTCCCGAGGCATTCCCCCTTCAATGGAAGGGGATAAGAAGAGTGAAGGATAAGATGCAGGAAAGGAGTAGGGCAATTGTTGGTCTGTAGCTGGAGGCCTTCATTACCCCAATGAGGGGCAGGTTTGTTGAAGAAAGAGGTCTCTCTATAAAGGTTTTGGTCTAAAGATTAATAGGATGGCTACAACAAAAGCTTTATTAAGGACACTCATCAAAAGATGGATAAGTCAGAGAAAGTGAGAAAAAAAGGGAGGCAGTTTGAGAAGGACATGAATGACTTTCAATAAGGGATTCAGGATGATTTAAAACAAGATTGCAGGTTGAGTAAATAGTAAACTAATAATGGTTTAATATTTACCTAGTTCTAACTAAATGCCAGACACTCTTCTAAATGTTTTGCATGTATTAACTCATTTATCCTTATAATAAGCTCATTAGGTAGGTACTAGTATTATCATTCCCATTTTATAGTTGAAGAAACTATAGGCAAAGAGCAGTTAAATAATTTGTTCAAGGTCAAAATGTTAGTAAGTGGTAGAACCAAAATTTGATGCTAGGAAGTCTGGTTCCAGACCCCAGTCTCTTAACCACTGGTGTTCAAAGTGTAGTTTCTGGACCAGCAGAATCAGCAGCACTTGGGAATTCATTAGAAATGCAAACTCTGAAGCCTTCCCCCAGACCTGCTGACTCAGTGATTCTGGAGTGAAGATCAGCAATTTGATCTAACTGATCTAATTCTCTCTCTCTCTCTCTCTCTCTCTCTCTCTCTCTCTCTCTCTCTCTCGCTTGGGGTCTTTTTTTCTTGTGAGACCCAGAGCAGAATTTGCTTCTTATAAAATTTCAACACTGTGTGAATAATAGAGAAAATAAAAGTCTCCATCATTCTGTTCCCTCCTCCAATCCCACTTACCAGAGGTTGTGTATTAGTTTTCTATTGCTGCTGTAACAAATGACCACAAATTTAGTGGCTTAAAACAACATACATTTATTATCTTGCAGTTCTAGGGGTCAGAAAGCTGACAAGTTGTAGGCAGGTTGCATTCCTGTCTGGAGGCTCTAGTGGAGAATCTGCTTGCAAGCTCATTCAGGTAGTGGTAGAATTCTGTGCCTTGCAGTACTGAGGTTCTCTTTGCATTGCTGACAGCTGTCTTCCAGGGGCTGCCCTTAGCTCCTAGAAGCCTCTTTCTGGTCCTTTCACATAGCCTCCTACGTCTCAGAACCAGCAACAGGGTGTCAAGTCCTTCTCATGCTACCATCTTTTTGATTCAGCTGGGAAAGTTTCTCCACTTCAAAGACTCATGTACTTAGATTGTGTTTACCCAGATAAACCAGCATGGTCTCTGTATTTTAAGGGCCACATGCTTAATCACATCTGCAAAGCCATTTTTGTTATGTAAGATAACATATTCACAGATACCAGGGATTAAGATGTGAATATTTTGAGGAGGCCATTATTCTGTCTACCACAGTTTACCAGTTTGTTCTGTATACTTCTATTTTATTTCTGTTTCTGCAAATAGGGGTGTGTGTGTGTATGTATAGATCTACATATTTTCTTCTTTTTGTTTTTCACTAAACAAGGATCTTACCAGACATTTTGTTTTGCAATTGGCTTTTTGTTCACTTAACGGTATATCATAGGCATCTTTCCAAATCATTACATATAGTTCTGCCTCATTCTTTTGAACGGCTGCCTAGTGATCCAGGAGATGGTTACATCACCATTTCCTTAAGCTATTGTCACTAATGGATATGTGAACTGTTTCTACATCAGAACCTGTGGATTTTCTGTGTGGCTCACCCCCTGACTTGTTCTCTCTGATATGTCACCTTATCAGAGAAGTGTTCCCTGGTTGTCCATTCAACAAACAATGGCATCCCTGCTTTCCTCCATCACTCTAGTCCCCTTATCCTGCTTTCTCTTTTATTTGTTATTCATCATTTGATACATACAAAATGCATGCAGGGTAATGCATGCCATGTATATGTCAGTTATGCGTGATTATGAACAAAGCAATAAAGTGAACACAACTATATTTTCCTTCAGAGCACTGATCACCACCTGACATAGTTTTTGTAGTCACCTTCCTTACTGGAATGTAAGACCTGTGTAGACTGTAACTTTGAGTTGTTTACTGCTGTCTCTTCAGTGTCCAGCTCAGTGTCTGGCACATACTAGTTGTTTAGTATTTGTTGAATAAATGAATTTGTGAAGATACATATACATATATATATTTTTTAAATGTGTTTTTATTTTTATTTATTTTTGGCTGCATTGGGTTTTCATTGCTGCGCACGGGCTTTCTCTAGTTGTGGCGAGCGGGGGCTGCTCTTTGTTGCGGTGCGTGGGCTTCTCATTGTGGTGGCTTCTCGTGTTGCAGAGCACGGGCCCTAGCGTGCGCGGGCTTTGGTAGTTGTGGCTCACAGGCTCAGTAGTTGTGGCTTGTGGGCTTCAGTAGTTGTGGCCCGTGGGCTCTAGAGCGCAGGCTCAGTAGTTGTGGGTCACGGGCTTAGTTGCTCCACGGCATGTGGGATCTTCCTGGACCAGGGATTGAACCCGTGTTCCCTGCACTGGCAGGCAGATTCTTAACCACTGGTCACCAGGGAAGTCACTGTGAAGATATATTAGTAGAAGAGCAATTTCTGGGTCAAAGGAATTTCAAACTACCTTTTAAAAGATCACAGTACCATATACTCCCACCAGCAGTGTATTGTCTCCATGTTAATGACTTTTTATATGAGACACTGTTTTTGAAATATGTAGGTTGTTATAAATAAAAATGAATCACAGGATTCTGGCTGTAAAGAATCAGTTTTTTTCTTGCAGAGCATGGTGTAGAAAGCTTGATGATGGAGTTTATCTCTAGCTTGCTTTCCATAATTTGGGAGTAGGAGGGCTTCTTTCTCAGTGCTTTTTGGTTGGAAGAGAAGGTAGAGAGCAAGGCAGTGGGAGAGAGTAAGTTCCTATCTGTGAAATAAAGGGGTTAAAGGCTAAATGCAATCAGATAAAACGTTCTATACTCACAGAAGTCTTCTCAGACTAGTTATGTAATATTGTAACCTCCATCTCATTTTTTATCAGTTGTATTGAGGTTTCATTTACATAAATAAAATTTATACGTTTTAAGTGTACAGGTTGATGATTTTCTTCGCTGTAAATTTCTCTATGTTTGTCAATCCTCTTTACCTCTAAAGCTACATCTAATTACATCTTTTATTTTGGATCAACATTGTGAAGAAATTTATTCTCACAGAAGAAAGGCTATTTGAAAATCTACTTAGACCAGGTTTTAAAGAGATGCAGTGTAAAAATTCCTAGATTTTATAGTCTTCTCCTTCTGTCTTCTCTCTAACCTTTCTAGAAATGACACTGAATCGCAAAATGTCTGTTGTCACATCTTATTTCTAACTTTTCCTGTTTGTTTTTCAATAATTGTTTAATTCTTTTCATGTGTTTATTGTATAAACCTCTAGTCCTCTTTTCTGAGAGACTAATTTTCTCATTTATCTGGTGATTTCTTTGACAATGAAAACATTATTCAAACCTTGATATGAAGAAAGGGTATTGAATGCAAAAATTGGCAGACCTTGCTAGTGTTTTAAATGGTGTGTGACTCTGAGATACTTTTCTGGATAATTAGGTAGAGGATTGTTTCCTACCAGGAGGACGCCCTGTATTTTGTCTTTAACAACTGTACTTTAATGTGAGGAGCTTGATATAGGCAAGACGGACAACTGGACTAGGAGATAGAAGACCTGGCCTATTTGCCACTAGTCCTAGAATTCATAGATTATTTGGATAGTTAAGATATATGACATATAACTGTGATATAAAGCAAAAATGGAAAGCTTTCTAGAAAGTTCTTAGGAAAGTTCAGATGAGGGAGAGATTAATTCCAGCTGCTGGGATCAAGTGAAGTTCCATGGAGAAGTTGCCATCTGAGCTGAAACTTTGTATTTCTTGGAATCTGGACATTTGGAGATGGAGAAACAAGCAATCCAGGCAGAGAATAATGTGGGGAAACAAAGAGGCCAGAAAATATGTGGTATGTATAGAGAGCATTGGGTGATTTTTTTTTCTGGAAAGTGGATTGGGTTGGATGAAGAGCATGAGATGAATATTATCCCACTCTTGCCTTTCCTTGGCTTCTTTTGCTTAGTTGAATCATATTGGTATCTTCAAAGCTAACTTGGCTAAATACTGAGAAGCTAATAAAGAAACTGTCAAAATCCAAATGGCCAGATGAAAACATGTTCAACATCATTAGCCATTAGGGAAATGGAACTTAAAACCACAATGAGCTTATTACTACACACAGAATGGCTTAAATGAAAAATAGTGACAACGCCAAATGCTGGTGAGGATGCAGAGAAACTGGATCACTCATACATTGCTGGTGGGATGTAAAATGGTACAGCTACTCTGGAAAACATTTTGGCAATTTCTTTAAAAAAACTAAACATGCAACTACAATATGACTCAGCAATTGCATCTCTGGGCATTTATCCCAGAGCAGTGAAAACTTATGTTCACACAAAAATGTGTACAAGAATATTTATAGCCAAATATTGGAAACAAACATCCATGTGTCCTTCAATGGGTGTATGGTTAACCATTGTGTGGCACATTCATACCATGGAATAAATTCAGCAATGAAAAGCAATACACTATTGATACATGCAACTGCTGGGATGGATCTCAAGGCATTATGCTGAATGAAAAAGGGCAATCTCAAATGGTTACATAATGGATGATTCCATGTATATAAAATGTTTGAAATGAGAAAATTTGAGAGAAAGAAGAGATTAGTGGTTGCTAAGGGCTAGGGATGGGGATAGGAAGGTGGGAAGGAAGTGAAAGAGGTTTTAAAAGGGCAACATGAGGGATCCTTGTGGTGAAGAAATTATTCAGTTTCTTGACTATCATGCTGTGTGCACAGTTGAGTACAGATAAAACAAGAAGTCTGAATAAGTTCAGTGGATTGTATCAATGTCAATATCCTGGTCATGATATTATACTATATTTTTGCAAGATGTTTCCATTGGAGGAAACTGGATAAACTGTTTATTATTTCCTGAAACTGCATTGGAATCTATAATTATATCAACAAAATTTCAGTTAAATAATACCAATGGCACCAGGTTCTTTTTTTTTTCACTTAAAATATTCTATTGTGAAATACTTCAATGAATATTTTTTTTACCTTTTTACAAAATCTCTCTTTACCAAAAAAAGTGTATGTTATATTTGGTTCATAGCTTTGTGAAAGCATGAGTTGATATATTTTTATTAAAAAATAAAACATAACAGATTTGGTTAAGGCCCTTCTAAATCCAGAAGGTATCCTGAATTTGGTTTGTATTATTGCCAGGCATGTTTATATAAACTTACTATGTAAGCAGGCATAATGCATAACATAAAATGAGTTTTGCATATATTCAAACTATATATAAATCATGCCATTTTGCAACTTTCTTGTTTTTCACTGAACATTGGATCTTTGAAATACATCTTCTAAGTTAATACACGGAATGTTGGTATATTCATTTTAATTTTTAATATGACTTTTTTTTTTTTTTGCCGTACGTGGGCCTCTCACCATTATGGCCTCTCCCGCTGCGGAGCACAGGCTCCAGACGCGCAGGCTCAGCGGCCATGGCTCAGGGGCCCAGCCACTGCGTGGCATGTGGGATCCTCCCGGACCAGTGTCCCCTGCATTGGCAGGCAGACTCTCAACCACTGAGCCACCAGGGAAGCCCCAATTTTTAATATGACTTTTTATGCAATACTTTGTTTTTCCATTTTTCTGTTAATGGATACTTAAATTGCATCCAATATTTTATTTTTACAAATGATGCTGCAGTGAATATTCTTATACAGGTACTCCATTACACATATGTGAATGGTTCTAATCTAAAATATAGTCCTAGAGGAATTGCTTTGTTGAAGGGTATGCACTGCTGTTAACTCCTAGTTATTGCCAAATCCAAAATGGTTATACATTTTTATACACCCACCAGTAAGGTATGAGAGCTCCCATTTCTCCATATCCTTGCCAACACTTTGTATTTTCAATCTTTTAGTATTTGCCAATCTGTTGGGGTAACAGGGTATAACTTCATGGTTTCATTTGTCTTCCCCTGATTATTAATGAAGTTGAACTGTTTTTTGTACATTTATCAGGCACTGGTTTTTCCTCTTCCAGAAATGTTCTATCCCCTTTTCTAATTTTCTTCTGGTTGTCTTTAAAAACTTTTTACTTACAGCCATTACATATACATTTTAAATACTAATTCTTGGTTACATGCATTATAAATATCTTCTCCAAACCTGTGGTTTATCTTCCACTATGGTTATAGGTCTTGGCCACATAGAAGATTTAAATTTTAATGCAATGAAATTTATCAATATTTTCAATGTTCTGTTCCAGTTGCTTATCAAGAAATTACTCCTTGTGCTCATAGTGTCTTAAATGGTATGTACTCAGGTTTGGCTTTTCACAGTTATGTCTTTAGTCCACTTGGAGGCCATTTGTACACAGGGCAAGAAGTAGAGATCTAATTTCATTTCTCTCCAGTTTGTTTACTACTTTTCCAGTTTTCCTAGGGCCATTTATTGAATAATCTATTCTCTTCCCACAGATTTGTATGAAATCTCTGTTATAACTCAAGTTTTCGTCATGATGGATCTGCTTCTGTGCTTTTTATTCTCATAAAGTCATCTATTTATCTTTTCTTACATATCATATAATATATATATGATATATATACATATATCACACAATCTTACAGTCTAAATTATGTTAGTAAGACTCATCACCTTTGCCCTAACTGATCTTTACATTTGTTCTTCCTTATATTTACTGACTTGGTTTCAAAGAAATCACTCCTTTTGTGTGTTTTTACTGAAACTGCACTTAATGTTCCAATTTAATTTTAGAGATAATCACTTAATTTATAATATTGTCTCACCACCCATGAACATGATATCTCTCTAAACTTAATATAGTTTATTTTTATCTATTTCAGCCAAAATACCAATGGCACCAGGTTCTTGAACCCAAATTTCTGACCCACAGTAACTAACATCAAGCCTTAAAGGCAGCCACATCTTCATAGTTCCTTTGCCTGGCCTCTACCCTCCTAATTAATTGTCAGGTAGTCAGAGTCATCTCATTTTCCACTTCTCAGATATTGGTCAATGTGTTCTCTTTTTGAAGATGTGCAAAAGTCCAGAATCTGACACTGTCACCTACTTAGCACGCTCCCACTCAGCTGTGGTTTGTAATTTGAGGGACCTGCCTCGTTCATAGATGATTGAAACAATGGATGGCTATAATTTCCAGGTGCAATTTGATCGCCAGGTGTGGCAGCCATGGAGGTACACTGCTTGGATCTCCTTTCAAGAAATAACTTGCTGTTCATCTGCAAGTTGTACAGTGAGCTGACACTCTCCAGGTGCAGCACCTTTAGGATCTGCTTCAGTGTTTGAGGGGAGGCCATGCGCTTCCCCGGTGGGCATCAGCCAATGACTGAGAATGGTGTATTTACTAGTGCCTGGTCCTTTCTGTCCAATGGGGGTGGCTTCTAATGGTAAATCTTTGCTCCAGATCTCCCCATTGGGTTTGCCAAGATTTTCTCAAATCTACACGTTGACCTGAAACTCTCCTTGCTAAAGCTTGCTTCCTTTCCACTTTCCTTCCACATATGTCAGATCTGCATCACAATCTGAAGGCTCTTCCTGCTTATGCTGCTTTATTCCTTTTTTTGTCTTTCATGCACATTACTCTTCAGTAAACCTTGTGCACTCCTAAACTTCTCAAGATCTGCTTCCTGGAGACCCAAACTTATATACAATAGAAGTACCTTCAATAAGTCTTCCAGTTAAATGGCCACAGTATAGCAATTCTTTATGTGAACAGTAACTATGACATCCATACTATAAGAATTGTGAACACTCAATAGTAGAACAGTTGTTTTCTCCTGTTGGTGGTTATACTCACTATGGGCAGATGTTGTTGTTACAGTAAAGTTGGCTTAAGGTGATAGGTGACTGGAGTGAAACACAGATAAAGCAAGGAGGTCAGCGGGATTAAAGAGTGGGGAGGAATAGCACAGTTAGAGCATTCACTGGGACACCATTATTGATGTCATAGTTACAACGTCAAAAGTAGAAGACAGGAGGGGAAGAAGAATCTAAGTACTTACATGAGATACCTACTTGTTGGATTGGTTAAATTTTATATTTCTTGAAAATTAAGTGATGTTCTCATTAAGGCCCAAGCTCACAATCAACACAAAGGCTTTTACAAGTTCCCCCTCACTGCTCTAGAAAAAGGTTTTGACTTAAGCTAGTAGCCTCATGGTTGTTTATAAAATCTATACCTTAAAATTATTGCAACGATGTTACAGGCTCTTGATTTTAAAAAATCCAGGAAACCTAGTGGTTCCTGGGCAGCATATACCTATTTAATCAGAAAGTTGTATTTCATATTTTAGAGAAGGCACCCCCTACTTGCATACCTCCCCTGCTCTCTCAGGAAAAGGCTCTATTTCGGTTACTTGTTTCCATATGTCAGGTTTTCTGGCATGTCATTCTGATCCTATTGATCACAACTACAATTCATGCTGGCAGAATCTCTGGGCATAGTAGGTCAACTAGAGAAAAAAAAGAATTGTATTTGGTTAAGAGGTTTTTTCTTTGTTCCAGGTGCTGGAGTTGTCACGGTGAATAAGACATCTCTACCCTAATTGAAGCTTATAGGTTAGTGGGAGAGATAGACAAACTATTAGAATTATAATGTTGGAAATTGATAAGTGTGATGAAGAAAAATAGAGCAGGGTAATGGGCTAGAGAGATATAAAGCATTCTGTTTTAGAAAGGACAGCAGAAAAGTTTTCTCTGAGAAGGTGTCATTTGGACAAAGATCTGAATGAAGTGAGAATAAGCCATGAAGATATCTAGGGGAAGAGTGATTCAGACAAAGGAAACAGCAAAGGCAAAGGCCCTGACATAGAAGTTGCTTGATATATATGAAATATATATATGTGTGAAATATAGTAAGGAGAACATGTTTTAAGTGTAATGAAGTCAAGGAAATCAGCAGCAGATGGATACCGTAGGGCTATAGGCCATGGTAAGGATGAGTTGTTTCTAAGCATGGCAGTTCCATCATCTATATCACCTTTATCAGTTGGTCATCACGTTTATCAGCATTGTCCATTAGTGCCTGATCCTCTCACCCTAAATTGCCTTTGGATTCTTTAACACACATTTGCTAGGCACCTATTTTGAATATAGCACTGTGCTCATTGTGTTTGGGTATGGACATAAAAAGAGAAATAATACCTAGTCTCTGTCCTCTGATTGTTAGCCGTCTGATGAAGGAATGCAGACACATGCAATATCACCATTTGCCTTTTGTTCACATTAAGGGCCTTGAGAGAAGTATGAGGCGCTATGGGAATGCTTTCTGCTAATTTTCTTATTGTAAGGGAGGGATTTCAGCATTAATGCCCCACAAAAATAATTTCTTACATTTTTATAGTGTTAACTGTTTACAGGGCATTTTGCATTATGGTCATAATCCTCCTTACTGAAATGAGCTAACTTTTAAAAACATCTAACAGTGCCTGGTACATAGCAGGTATCTAGTAAATGGTAATTAGCTTTTTCTTCACAACCATCTAAATGTTACTCAGGTTGCTAAGGTTGCTAGGTATGCTCAGTGCTGAAATAACAAACTTGTTGCCAAATAGCCCATAAATGGCAGAGCAAGGGCTTTGTGTCATGCTCATGTTGTTACAAGAACAGAGACTTGCTTAGGTTACTTCACACATTGGAGGGATGGGATTGTCAATATTGGTGAAGAAATGGGCAAGAATCTCAGTGCAGACACCTGAAATAGCTACATAGTTGGACTTCATGAGGACTGGAAGGAGGTTTGCAGAAACCAAAGATTTTCAAAATCCAGTACAACTCTAGTGAATTATGAGGTGGTGGCAACTTGTTGCAATAGAACTCCAGGGTGGGTGCGGGGCGAGGAGCAAGGTTGGGCATCACCATTGCCTGGCAAAGTGCTTTCCCAAATTACACTTCCAGTAGCTAGAGACACCACCAGAGGTTAATGGCCAAGAGTTGTATGATTGAATTAGATGGATGCTTCCTAATTTTTTCAGATGTATTGAGGTATAATTGCCAAATAAAGTAGTAAAATATTTAAAGTGTACAACGTGATGAACATATACATTGTGAAAGGATACCCCTCACTGAGTTAATTAACACATCCATCACCTCACAGATTTACATTTTTGTTTTGTTTTGTTTTGTGAGGGCATTTTAAGTTCTACTCTCAGCAAATTTCAATTATATAGTACACTGTTGTCAATTATACTCACCATGTTTTACATTAATTAGATCCTCAGACCTTATTTATCTTATAAGTGAAAGTTTATACCCTTTTACTAACCTATATCTATTCCCCAGCCTCCTAGCCTCTGCCATGGCAATGACTTTTCTACTCAGTTTCTATGAGTTTGACTCCTTTCTTTCTTGCTTTTTTCTTTTGAATTTTACTTTATTTACTTTTTATACAGCAAGTTCTTATAAGTCATCCATTTTATACACATCAGTGTATACATGTCAATCCCAATCTCCCAATTCATCACACCACCACACCCATGCCCCTGCCACTTTCCCTCTTTAGTGTCTATACATTGGTTCTCTACATCTGTGTCTCAATTTCTGTCCTGCAAGATGGTTCATCTGTACCATTTTCCTAGGTTCCACATATATGTGTTAATATACTATATTTGTTTTTCTCTTTCCTGCTTACTTCACTCTGTATGACAGTCTCTAGATCCATCCATGTCTCAGCAAATGACCCAATTTCGTTATTTTTTATGGCTGAGTAATATTCCATTGTATATATGTACCACATTTCTTTATCCATTCATCTGTCGATGGGCATTTAGGTTGCTTCCATGACCTGGCTATTGTAAATAGTGCTGCAGTGAACATTGGGGTGCATGTGTCTTTTTGAATTGTGGTTTTCTCTGGGTGTATGCCCAGTAGTGGGATTGCTGGGTCATTTGGTAATTCTATTTTTAGTTTTTTAAGGAACCTCCATACTGTTCTCCATAGTAGCTGTATCAATTTACATTCCCACCAACAGTGAAAGAGGATTCACTTTTCTCCACACCCTCTCTAGCATTTATTCTTTATAGATTTCTTGATGATGGCCATTCTGACAGGTGTGAGGTGATACTTCATTGCACTTTTGCCTTTCTCTAATGGTTAGTGATGTTGAGCATCCTTTCATGTGCTTGTTGGCAATCTGTATCTCTTCTTTGGAGAAATGTCTGTTTAGGTCTTCTGCCCATTTTTGGATTGGGTTGTTTGTTTTTTTCAATATTGAGCTGCATGCACTGCTTGTAAATTTTGGAGGTTAATCCTTTGTCAGTGGCTTCATTTGCAAACATATTCTCCCATTCTGAGTGTTGTCTTTTTGTCTTGTTTATGGTTTCCTTTGCTGTGCAAAGGCTTTTAAGTTTCATTAGGGCCCATTTGTTTATTTTTGTTTTTATTTCCATTTCTCTAGGAGGTGGGTCAAAAAGGATCTTGCTGTGATTTATGTCATAGAGTGTTCTGGCTATGTTTTCCTCTAAGAGTTTGATAGTGTCTGGCCTTACGTTTAGGTCTTTAATACATTTTGAGTTTACTTTTGTGTATGGTTTTAGGGAGTGTTCTAATTTAATTCTTTTACATGTAGCTGTCCAGTTTTCCCAGCACCACTTACTGAAGAGACTGTCTTTTCTCCATTGTATATTCTTGCCTCCTTTGTCATAGATTAGTTGACCATAGGTGCGTGGGTTTATCTCTGGGCTTTCTATCTTGTTCCATTGATCTATGTTTCTGTTTTTGTGCCAGTACCATATTGTCTTGATTACTGTAGCTTTGTAGTATAGTCTGATGTCAGGGAGCCTGATTCCTCAAGCTCCGTTTTTTTCCCTCAAGACTGCTTTGGCTATTCGGGGTCTTTTGTGTCTCCATACAAATTTTAAGATTTTTTGTTCTAGTTCTGTAAAAAGTGCCATTAGTAATTTGATAGGGATTGCATTGAATCTGTAGATTGCTTTGGGTAGTGTACTCATTTTCACAATATTGATTCTTCCAATCCAAGAACATGGTATATATCTCCATCTGTTGGTATCATCTTTAATTACTTTTATCAGTGTCTTATAGTTTTCTGCATACAGATCTTTTGTCTCCCTAGGTAGGTTTATTGCTAGGTATTTTATTCTTTTTGTTACAATGGTAAATGGGAGTGTTTCCTTAATTTCTCTTTCAGATTTTTCATCATTAGTTTATAGGAATGCAAGCGATTTCTGTGCATTAATTTTGTATCCTGCAACTTTACCAAATTCATTGATTAGCTCTAGTAGTTTTCTGGTGGCATCTTTAGGATTCTCTATGTATACTATCATGTCATCTGCAAACAGTGATAGTTTTACTTCTTCTTTTCCAATTTGTATTCCTTTTATTTCTTTTTCTTTTCTGATTGCCGTGGCTAGGACTTCCAAAGCTATGTTGAATAATAATGGTGAGAGTGGGCCTACTTGTCTTGTTCCTGATCTTAGAGGTAATGCTTTCAGTTTTTCACCATTGAGAATGATGTTTGCTGTGGGTTTGTCATACATGGCCTTTATTATGTTGAGGTAGATTCCCTCTATGCCCACTTTCTGGAGAGTTTTATCATAAATCGGTGTTGAATTTTGTCCAAAGCTTTTTCTGCATCTATTGAGATGATCATATGGTTTTATTATTCATATTGTTAATATGGTGTATCACATTGATTGATTTGCATATATTGATGAATTCTTGCATCCCTGGGATAAATCCCACTTGGTCATGGTGTATGATCCTTTTAATGTGCTGTTGGATTCTGTTTGCTAGTATTTTGTTGCGGATTTTTGCATGTATATTCATCAGTGATATTGGTCTGTAGTTTTCTTTTTGTGTAGTGTCTCTGTCTGGTTTTGGTATCAGGGTGATGGTGGCCTCATAGAATGAGTTTGGGAGTGTTCCTTCCTCTGCAAGTTTTTGGAAGGGTTTGAGAAAGATGGGTGTTAGCTCTTCTCTAAATGTTTGATAGAATTCACCTGTGAAGCCATCTGGTCCTTGACTTTTGTTTGTTGGAAAATTTTTCATCACAGTTTCAATTTCGTTACTTATGATTCGTCTGTTCATATTTTCTATTTATTCCTGGCTCAGTCTTGGGAGGTTATACGTTTTTAAGAATTTGTCCATTTCTTCCAGGTTGTCCGTTTTATTGGCATAGAATTGCTTGTAGTAGTCTCCGAGGATGCTTTGTGTTTCTGCAGTGTTTGTTGTAACTTCTCCTTTTTCATTTCTAATTTTATTGATTTGAGTCCTCTCCCTCTGTTTCTTGATAAGTATGGCAATTTTGTTTATCTTCTCAAAGAATCAGCTTTTAATTTTATTGATCTTGGCCATTGTTTTCTTTGTTTCTATTTCAGTTATTTCTGCTCTGATCTTTATGATTTCTTTCCTTCTGCTAAAGTTGTGGGTTTTTTGTTCTTCTTTCTCTATTTGCTTTAGGTTTAAAGTTCGGTTGTTTATTTGAGATTTTTCTTGTTTCTGGATGTAGGCTTGTATAGCTATGAACTTCCCTCTTAGAACTGCTTTTGCCACATCCCATATGTTTTGGATCATCGTATTTTCATTGTCATTTGTCTCTAGGTATTTTTTGATTTCCTCTTTGATTTCCTCAGTGATCGCTTGGTTATTTTGTAATGTATTGTTTAGCCTCCATGTGTTTGTGTTTTTTACGTTTTTTCCCCCTGTAATTGATTTCCAATCTTGTAGTGTTGTATTCAGAAAAGATGCTTGATATGATTTCAATCTTCTTGAATTTACTGAGGCTTGATTTGTGGCCCAAGATGTGATCTATCCTGGAGAATGTTCCATGCGCACTTGAGAAGAAAGTGTAATCTGCTGTTTTGGGATGGAATGTCCTATAAATATCAATTAAAACTATCTGGTCTATTGTGTCATTAAAGCTTGTGTTTCCTTATTAATTTTCTGTTTGGATGATCTGTTCATTGGTGTAAGTGAGGTGTTAAACTCCCTCACTATTATTGTGTCACTGTCGATTTCCTCTTTTATAGCTGTTAGCAGTTGCCTTATGTATTGAGGTGCTCCTGTGTTGGGTGCATATATATTTATAGTTGTTATATCTTCTTCTTGGATTGATCTCTTAATCATTATGGAGTGTCCTTCCTTGTCTCTTGTAACATTCTTTATTTTAAAGTCTATTTTATCTGATATGAATATTGCTACTCCAGCTTTCTTTTGATTTGCACTTACATGGAATATCTTTTTCCATCCCCTCACTTTCAGTCTGTATGTGTCCCTAGGTCTGAAGTGGGTCTCTTGTAGACTGCATATATATGGGTCTTGTTTTTGTGTCCATTCAGCAAGCCTGTGTCTTTTGGTTGAAGCATTTAATCCATTCACGTTTAAGGTAATTTCCAATATGTATTTTCCTGTGACCATTTTCTTAATTGTTTTGTGGGTTTTTTTGTAGGTCCTTTTCTTTCTTGTGTTTCCCACTTAGAGAAGTTCCTTTAGCATTTGTTGTAAAGTTGGTTTGGTGGTGCTGAATTCTCTTAGCTTTTGCTTGTCTGTAAAGCTTTTGATTTCTCCATCGAATCTGAATCCTGGCTGTGTAGAATAATCTTGGTTGTAAGTTCTTCCCTTTCACCACTTTATGTGTATCATGCCACTCCCTCTGGCTTGTAGAGTTTCTGCTGAGAAATCAGCTGTTAACGTTACGGGAGTTCCCTTTGTATATTATTTGTCGTTTTTCCCTTGCTGCTTTCAATAATTTTTCTTTGTGTCTTGGTGTGTTTCTCCTTGGGTTTATCCTGTATGGGACTCTCTGCACTTCCTGGACTTTGGTGGCTATATCCTTTCCCGTGTTAGGGAAGTTTTCAACTATAATCTCTTCAAATATTTTCTCAGGTCCTTTCTCTCTCTTTTCTCCTTCTGGGGCCCCTATAATGCAAATGTTGTTGTGTTTAATGTTGTCCCAGAAGTCTCTTAGGCTGTCCTCATTTCTTTTTCTTTATTCTGTTCCACAGCAGTGAATTTCACCATTCTGTCTTCCAGGTCACTTATCCGTTCTTCTGCCTCAGTTATTCTGCTATTGATTCCTTCTAGTGTGGTTTTCATTTCAATTATTGTATTTTTCATCTCTGTTTGCTTGTTCTTTAATTCTTCTAGGTCTTTGTTAAACATTTCGTGCATCTTCTCGATCTTTGCCTCCATTGTTTTTCCGAGGTCCTGGATCATCTTCACTATCATTATTCTGAATTCTTTTTCTGGACAGTTGCCTATCTCCACTTCATTTAATTGTGTTTCTGGGGTTTTATCTTGTTCCTTCATCTGGTTCATAGCCCTCTGTCTTTTCATCTTGTTTATCTTTCTATGAATGTGGATTTTGTTCCACAGGCTGCAGGATTGTAGTTCTTCTTGCTTCTGCTGTCTGCCCTCTGGTGGATGAGGCTCTCTAAGAAGCTTGTGCAAGTTTCCTGATGGGAGGGACTGGTGGTGGGTAGAGCTGGCTGTTGCTCTGGTGGGCAGAGCTCAGTAAAACTTTAATCCACTTGTCTTCTGATGGGTGGGGCTGGGTCCCCTCCCTGTTGGTTGTTTGCCTTGAGGTGACCCATCACTGGAGCCTACCCTGACTCTTTGTTGGGGCTACTGGTGGACTCTGGGAGGGGTCACGCCAAGGAGTACTTCCCAGGATTTCTGCTGCCAGTGTCCTTGTCCTCATGGTGAGACAGAGCCACCCCCTGCCTCTGCAGGAGACCTTCCAACACTAGCAGGTAGGTCTGTTTCAGTCTCTATGGGGTCACTGCTCCTTCCCCTGGGTCCCGATGCACACACTACTTTGTGTGTGCCCTCCAAGAGTGGAGTCTCTGTTTCCCCCAGTCCTGTTGAAGTCCTGCACTCAAATACTGTTAGCCTTCAAAGTCTGATTCTCTAGGAATTCTTCCTGCCATTGCCGGACCCTCAGGTTCGGAAACCTGACATGGGGCTCAGAACCTTCACTCCAGTGGGTGGACTTTTGTGGTATAAGTGTTCTCCAGTTTGTGGGTCACCCACCCAACATTTATGGGATTTGATTTTATTGTGATTGCGCCCCTCCTACTGTCTCATTGTGGCTTCTCCTTTTTCTTTGGATGTGGGTTATCTTTTATGGTGAGTTCCAGTGTCTTCCTGTCAATGATTGTTCAGCAGTTAGCTGTGATTCCAGTGTTCTCTCAAGATGGAGTGAGAGCACATCCTTCTACCCTGCCATCTTGAACCAATCTCCTTCCTTCCTTCCTTCCTTCCTTCCTTCCTTCCTTCCTTCCTTCCTTCCTTCCTTTCTCTCTCTTTCTTTCTTTCTTTCTTTCTTTCTTTCTTTCTTTCTTTCTTTCTTTCTTTCTTTCTTTCTTTCTTTCTTTCTTCCTTCCTTCCTTCCTTCCTTCCTTCCTTCCTTCCTCCCTCCCTCCCTCCCTCCCTCCCTCCCTCCCTTCCTTCCATATATAAGTGATACCATGCAGTACTTTTCTTTTTCTGCCTGGTTTATTTCACTTAGAACCTGGAGTGCATTATACTATGTTGTTGCAAATGGCAGATCTCCTTCTCTTTAAAGGTTGAACAGTGTTTCAGTGTATGTAGATACCACATGTTCTTTATCCAATCATCTGTTGACAGACACTTAGTTTATTTCCATACTTTGGCTATTGTGAATAATGATGCTATGAACATGGGAGTACAGATATCTCTTCAAGATAATGGTTTTGTTTCCTTTGGATCATATGGTAGTTCTATTTTTAATTTCTTAAGGACCCTCCATACTGTTTTCCATAGTGGCTGTGCCAATTTACATTCCCACCAACAGTCCACAATGGTCCCCTTTTGTCCACTTCCTCACCAACTAACTCCTCATCACCACCAACACTTGTTATCTCTTGTCTTTTTGATAATATACATCCTAACAAGTGTGAGGTGATATCTCTGTGGTTTTCATTTACATTTAACCTATGATTAGTGATGTTGAGCATCTTTTCATGTACCTGTTAGCCATTTGTATGTCTTCTTTGGGAAAATGACTATGTAGGTCCATTGCCCATTTATAAATTGGGTGATTTGTGTTTTTTTGATCTCACCCCAGTGAGCATCTTTAAGGCCATTATTTTCAAATATATCAGGAAAATCACTTATCTACATTTCATTAAGGTCTGCTTCTTTAGATTCATCTTGTTTGGCACATATTCCTCTGTTTGTTCATTTTCCTTGACTCTCTGTGTTGTTTTCTGTACATCAGATAAAACAGATACCTCTCCTAGTCTCGACAGAGTGGTCTCGTATAGAAGATGAACCTTGTCAATCTGCCTAGCCTGAGCCCCTGGTTGCCTCTCAAACCCTTGTGATTGTCCAAGCCACCTTCTTTGTTCTTAGTGGCTCACAGTAGTTGGTGTGCCAAGACCCTTCAGTGTCCCAGAGGGGAGGATCGCAGTCAGCACCTAGATTCAGGCTGATTAGAAGCTGGGCCCTCAGGTGGCAGTTGGGAAAGTATGTAGTTAAGACCCTTCCAGGAAGAAACTGGGAGAGGGAGTTTTTGCGTTTTACCTCTGTGTTGAGCCCTGGAGGGATAGCCATGAAGGGGGCCCTCCTTCACCTATTTAAAAACCACTTCAATGCAAGAGGGAGGAGATATGGGGATATATATGTATAGCTGATACACTTTGTTATATAGAAGAAATGAACACACCATTGTAAAGCAATTATACTCCAATAAAAATGTTAAAAAAACAAACAAAAAATAAATAAAAAATAAAAATCACTTCTTTGCTATAGTCCTGTAGGACTTAACGAATGCAAGTCCTGTTGGCTATCAGAGCTAGCTGATTTGGGATCCCACCCCTTAGGCGGCAGCTGCAAAAGGTGGGGTGCCAGATGTGTGTGTAAGCTCTTTCAGTAAGATACTGGTGATTTGGTTTTATCATTTGAGCCACCCAGAAGGAGGAAGAGGCAGGGAAACTTCCCACTGGCTTCCCCAGTCTCTGGGGAGGATTGCAGCCAGCCTGTAGATACATGCTAAAATTAGAAGCCAGACACTCAGACAGCAGCTTGTGAAGTCTGCAGTTAGACCTTTTTCAGGGAAAGACAAGGAGATGGGAATTTTTGTCTGCTCTCTCTGCTGAGCCCTGATGGAATAACCACAGCAATTGTTTGTGTGCTTGTGCTGGTCAAGAACTGCTTCTTTGTTTGCTATGGTATTGTAGGTCTTACGGATGCAAGCACCACTGGCTTTCAGAGGTAGGTGTTTTGGGGGCTAATCCCTTGGGCTAGAGCCATAAAGTTGGGACACTAGATTGTGGTCCAAACCCTTTGCTCCTCAGGGAGAAGCTGGGGGTTGGGGATTCCTTCCCAATTGTATGGAACTGTGTTAGGGTGGGTTTTATGGCAAGAGTGTGCCTCAGGTTTTCCTACCTGATTTGAGGTGAATATTTTCTCATTTGCCGGATATGTAAGAATCGCTCAGCTAGTTTTTGGATTTCTTTTTTTTTTTTAACATCTTTATTGGAGTATAATTGCTTTACAATGGTGTGTTAGTTTCTGCTTTATAACAAAGTGAATCAGTTATACATATACATATGTTCCCGTATCTCTTCCCTCTTGCGTCTCCCACCCACCCTCCCTATCCCACCCCTCTAGGTGGTCACAAAGCACCGAGCTGATCTCCCTGTTCTATGCGGCTGCTTCCCACTAGCTATCTATTTTACATTTGGTAGCGTATATATGTCCATGCCACTCTCTCACTTTGTCACAGCTTACCCTTCCCCCTCCCCATATCCTCAAGTCCATTCACTAGTAGGTCTGTGTCTTTATTCCTGTCTTACCCCTAGGTTCTTCATGACCTTTTTTTTTTCTCAGATTCCATATATATGTGTTAGCATACAGTATTTTTTTCTCTTTCTGAAATACTTCACTCTGTATGACAGACTCTAGGTCCATCCACCTCACTACAAATAACTCAATTTTGTTTCTTTTTATGGCTGTGTAATATTCCATTGTATATATGTGCCACATCTTCTTTATCCATTGGTCTGTTGATGGACACTTAGGTTGCTTCCATGTCCTGGCTATTGTAAACAGAGCTGCAATGAACATTTTGGTACATGACTCTTTCTGAATTATGGTTTTCTCAGGGTATATGCCCAGTAGTGGGATTGCTGGGTCATATGGTAGTTCTATTTTTAGTTTTTTAAGGAACCTCCATACTGTTCTCCATAGTGGCTGTATCAATTTACATTCCCTCCAACAGTGCAAGAGGGTTCCCTTTTCTCCACACCCTCTCCAGCATTTATAGTTTGTAGATTTTTTGATGATGGCCATTCTGACTTGTGTGAGATGATATCTCATTGTAGTTTTGATTTGAATTTCTCTAATGATTAATGATGTTGAGCATTCTTTCATGTGTTTGTTGGCAATCTGTATAACTTCTTTGGAGAAATGCCTGTTTAGGTCTTCTGCCCATTTTTGGATTGGGTTGTTTGTTTTTTTGATATTGAGCTGCATGAGCTGCTTGTAAATTTTGGAGATTAATCCTTTGTCAGTTTCTTCATTTGCAAATATTTTCTCCCATTCTGAGGGTTGCCTTTTCGTCTTGTTTATGGTTTCCTTTGCTGTGCAAAAGGTTTTAAGTTTCATTAGGTCCCATTTGTTTATTTTTGGTCTTATTTCCATTTCTCAAGGAGGTGGGTCAAAAAGGATCTTGCTGTGATTTATGTTATAGAGTGTTCTGCCTATGTTTTCATCTAAGAGTTTGATAGTTTCTGGCCTTACATTTAGCTCTGTTATCCATTTTGAGTTTACTTTTGTGTATGGTTTTAGGGAGTGTTCTCATTTCATTCTTTTACATGTAACTGTCCAGTTTTCCCAGCACCACTTATTGAAGAGCCTATCTTTTCTCCATTGTATATTCTTGCCTCCTTTATAAAAAATAAGGAGACCATATGTGTGTCGGTTTACCTCTCAGCTCTCTATCCTGTTCCATTGATCAATATTTCTGTTTTTGTGCCAGTAGCATACTGTCTTGATTACTGTAGCTTTGTAGTATGGCCTGAAGTCTAGGAGCCTGATTCCTCCAGCTCCGTTTTCTTTCTCAAGATTGCTTTGGCTATTCGGGGTCTTTTCTGTTTCCATACAAATGGTGAAATTTTTTGTTCTAATTCTGTGAAAAATGACAATGGTAGTTTGATAGGGATTGCATTGAATCTGTAGATTGCTTTGGGTAGTAGAGTCATTTTCACAATGTTGATTCTTCTAATCCAAGAACATGGTATATCTCCCCATCTGTTTGTATCATCTTTAATTTCTTTCATCAGTGTCTTATAGTTTTCTGCATAGAGGTCTTTTGTCTCCTGAGGTAGGTTTATTCCTAGGTACTTTATTCTTTTTGTTGCAGTGGTAAATGGGAGTGTTTCCTTAATTTCTCTTTCAGATTTTTCATTGTTAGTGTATAGGAATGCAAGAGATTTCTGTGCATTACTTTTGTATCCTGCTACTTTACCCCATTCACTGATTAGCTCTAGTAGTTTTCTGATAGCATCTTTAGGATTCTCTATGTATAGTATCATGTCATCTGCAAACAGTGACAGCTTTACTTCTTCTTTTCCGGTTTGGATTCCTTTTATTTCCTTTTCTTCTCTGATTGCTGTGGCTAAAACTTCCAAAACTATGTTAAATAATAGTGGTGAGTGTGGACAACCTTGTATTGTTCCTGATCTTAGAGGTAATGCTTTCAGTTTTTCACCATTGAGAACGATGTTGGCTGTGGGTTTGTCATATATGGCCTTTTTTTATGTTGAGGTAAGTTCGTATTTCTGCAGTGTCACATGTTATTTATCCTTTTTCATTTCTAATTCTGTTGATTTGAGTGTTCTTTTTTTCTTGTGTCAGGCTAATGGTTTGTCAATTTTGTTTATCTTCTCAAACAAAAAGCTTTTAGTTTTATTGATCTTTGCTATCGTTTTCTTCATTTCTTTTTCATTTATTTCTCATCTGATCTTTATGATTTCTTTCCTTCTGCTAACCTTGGGGTCCTTTTACTTCTATTTCTCTAATTGCTTTAGGTGTAAGGTTAGGTTGTATATTTGATATGTTTCTTGTTTCTTGAGGTAGGATTGTATTGCTATAAATTTCCCTCTTAGAACTACTTTTACTATATCCGATAGGTTTGGGGTCATTCTGTTTTCATTTTCATTTGTTTCTAGGTATTTTTTGATTTCCTCTTTGATTTCTTCAGCAATCTCTTGGTTATTTAGTAGTGTATTATTAGCCTCCATGTGTTTGTTTTTCTAACAGATTTTTTTCCTGTAATTGATATCTAGTCTCATAGCATTGTGGTTAGAAAATTTACTTGATATGATTTCAATTTACTTAAATTTACCAAGGCTTGATTTGTGACCCAAGATATGATATATCCTGGACAATGTTCCATGAGCACTTGAGAAGAAAGTGTATTCTGTTGTTTTTGGATGGAATGTCCTATAAATATCAATTAAGTCCATCTTGTTTCATGTATCATTTAAAGCTTGTGTTTCCTTATTTATTTTCTGTTTGGATGATCTGTCCATTGGTGAAAGTGAGGTGTTAAAATCCCCTATTATGATTGTGTTACTGTCGATTTCCCCTTTTATGGCTGTTAGCATTTGCCTTATGTATTGAGGTCCTCCTATGTTGGATGCATAAATATTTACAATTGTTATATCTTCTTCTTGGATTGATCTCCTGATCATTATGTAGTGTCCTTCCTTGTCTCTTGTAACATTCTTTATTTTAAAGTCTATTTTATCTGATGTGAGTATTGCTATCCAGCTTTCTTTTGATTTCCATTTGCATGGAATATCTTTTTCCATCCCCTCACTTTCAGTCTATAGGTGTCCCTAGGTCTGAAGTGGGTCTCTTGTAGACTGCATATATATGGGTCTTGTTGTTGTATCCATTTGGCCGTTCTGTCTTTTAGTTGGAGCATTTAATCCATTTACATTTAAAGTAATTATTGATATGTATGTTCGTATTACCATTTTCTTAATTGTTTTGGGTTTGTTATTATAGGTCTTTGCCTTCTCTTGTGTTTCCTGCCTAGAGAAGTTCCTTTAGCATTTGTTGTAAAGCTGGTTATGTGGTGCTGAATTCTCTTAGTTTTGGCTTGTCGGTAAAGGTTTTAATTTCTCCATCGAATCTGAATGAGATCCTTGCTGTGTAGAGTAATCTTGGTTGTAGGTTTTTCCCTTTCATCCCTTTAAATATGTCCTGCCACTCCCTTCTGGCTTGCAGAGTTTCTGCTGAAAGATCAGCTGTTAACCTTATTGGGATTCTCTTGTGTGTTATTTGTTGTTTTTCCCTTGCTGCTTTTAATATTTTTTTTGTATTTAATTTTTGATAGTTTGATTAATATGTGTCTTGGCATGTTTCTCCTTGGATTTATCCTGTATGGGACTCTCTGCACTCCATGGACTTGATTGACTATTTGCTTTCCCATATTAGGGAAGTTTTCTACTATAATCTCTTCAAATATTTTCCCAGTCCCTTTCTTTTTCTCTTCTTCTTCTGGGACTCATATAATTCGAATGTTTGTGCATTTAATGTTGTCCCAGACGGCTCCAAGACTGTCCTCAATTCTTTTCATTCTTTTCTCTTTATTCTGCTCTGCAGTAGTTATTTCCACTATTTTATCTTCCAGGTCACTTATCCATTCTTCTGCCTCAGTTATTCTGCTATTGTTTCCTTCTAGAGCATTTTAAATTTCATTTATTTTGTTGTTCATCACTCTTCATTTGCTCTTAATTCTTCTAGGTCCTTGTTAAAGGTTTCTTATATTTTCTCCATTCCATTTCTAAGATTTTGGATCACCTTTACTATCATTACTCTGAATTCCTTTTCAGGTAGACTGCCTATTTCCTCTTCATTTGTTTGTTCTGATGGGTTTTTACCTTGCTACTTCATCTGCTGTGTTTTCCTCTGTCTTCTCACTTTGCTTTACTTACTTTGTTTGGGGTCTCCTCTTCACAGGCTGCATGTTCGTAGTTCCCATAGTTTTTGGTGTCTGCCCCCAGTGGCTAAGATTGGTTCAGTGGGTTGTGTATTCTTCCTGGTGGAGAGGACTGGTGCCTGTGTTCTGGTGGATGAGGCTGGATCTTGTCTTTATGGTGGGCGGAAATGCATCTGGTGGTGTGTTTTGGCATGCCTGTGACCTTATTATAATTCTAGGCAGCCTCTCTGCTAATGGGTGGGGTTGTGTTCCTCTCTTGCTAGTTGTTTGGCATAGGGTGGTGTGTCCAGCACTGTAGCTGGCTGCTCGTTGAGAGGAGCTGGGTCTTAGCATTGAAATGGAGATCTCTGGGAAGGCTTTCACCGTTTGATATTATGTGAAGCAGGTAGGTCTCTGGTGGACCAATGTCCTGAACTCGGCTCTCCCGCCTCAGAGGCACATGTCTGACACCTAGCCAGAGCACCAAGACACTATCTGCCACATGGCCAGGTATGTGGGGGAGTTTCTTGTCTTTTGGGAAGTCTGAGTTCTTCTGCCAGTGTTCAGTAGGTGTTCTGTAGGAGTTGTTCCACATGTAGATGTATTTCTGATGTATTTGTGGGGAGGAAGGTGATCTCCACGTCTTACTCCTCTGCCATCTTGAAGGTCTCTGTCACTACCTTTTTTGACTCCTCTGGGTACTCCCTATTTTGATGAGATAGTTAGCTAATTTACCTGGTTGACTGGAATTGTATACATGTGGGCACTGCCTGTGGAGGGAGAAAGCAACAAAACCTCTCAAATAGCATTATTCTCTTGGTTTGCATGTTAGATTATCATTGAAGAACTTGGTTCAGGCAAATGTGAGTTAAATAGTTCAGCATATTTGGTTATTTGATACTTGAATGGAAATTTGTACCAGTCCCCAGGGGCAATAGCTGAGAGCATTGCCAAGAGGAATTTATTTAAGGCAGAAGATCTATCTTTAAAGCGGCATTGCATGGGCTTCCCTGGTGGTGCAGTGGTTGAGAATCTGCCTGCCGATGCAGGGGACACGGGTTCGTGCCCCGGTCTGGGAAGATCCCACATGCCGCGGAGCGGTTAGGCCCATGAGCCATGGCCACTGAGCCTGTGCGTCCAGAGCCTGTGCTCCTCAATGGAAGAGGCCACAACAGTGAGAGGCCTGCGTACCCCCCCCCAAAAAAAAGAGGCATTACACCTCCTGCTCTGCTCTAGATTTGCCATTGCATACAACGCCTGGAAAATTAGAGTCCAGAGGACCTGGGAGAGTGGCTAAGCACAGCTTCCAGCAGCTGTTTCTTCTGTATTCTGCTTCTCTCCAAGAATCCTACAAGACCATTTGATTCAGAATTCTAGGAAAAAGAGGGCTGCTGTTGTATCTGGAATGACTTCCTTCTTGGATGGTCCTTTCCCTTCTTTTTCTCCTTTCATATTTATTAAGCACTTGCTGAACCAGCCACTGTTTCTCCTCCATCCTTAGTCTATCACAGACATATGGGTTAATTTGTCATCCTAAATCTTAACTCTGATTTATTGTCACTTATCAGCTTAAAAATCCTTTTGTCTCTCTCCATAGCCCATAAAAGAAAGCTTTATCTCTGCCCTGGGTACTAGTCCAGATCCTTGTTTTGTGATCTTAGTTTATAGGTTATCTGAGACCTCTTCTTCCCTGGAGTTTCTGTGATTCTGGGCTATGGTGCCTAGTTCAGGTTCTGAGCTTGTTTTGTTTTGTTTTTGCTCACTGCTGTATTCCTTAATCACTTGAACAATGCATGATCCATACTAGACATTCAATAAATACTGGTTGAATAAGTGAAAACCTAGGACAGAAAGAAATTGCTTGCCTAATTTACTGAGTCACAGCTCCCTGGGAGGATCCAGTTCTATCTGTGGTTCTTGGTCATTAATCATAAGGAAAGATATTCAACTTCATTTAAATCAGAGGAATGCAAATTAAAGTTGCACTGATATCATTTTCAACTATCATATTGGGAAGGGTGAAAATGTTTGATAGCATACTGTGTTGGCAAAAACTTGGGGAAGCAGACTTGTTACATGTGGGAATGTGAACTAATATAACCTCAGAGGGCAATTTGACAATATTTAACAAAATTAAAATTGTCTGTACACTTTGCCACATATAGCAGTTCTATGTATAAGAAAATTTTTAAACAAATGTGCTCTCATGTTACCCTAGTCCTTTAACTCTTAAGCTCTCCTGAACAACAGTTTAATTTTTCTCTCCTAGAATGTCCAACACCTCCTCCTATACCTCACTCTCCTCTGCTGACCTTGATTCCTACTTCATTGAGAAAACAGAGGCAATCAGAAGAGAACCTGCACATGCTACTGGCATCTCTCCCACTTACCCACATCTGTGCCCAGGAACTCTGTCTTCACTCTTGTTACTGAGGATGATCTGTCCATACTCTTAGCATCTCTGCCCTAGATTCCATTTCCTGTACTCTGTTAGTACAATGGCAGATGCAGCAATTCTACCTTGTCTCCTATATGGTCAAATTTTTCTTCTCCTCTAATCTGATTAGCATACAAAATTTTTTTAATCTTAAGAAACGCTGATGTCTCACGTTGCCCTTTTCTCTATTTATCTTCCCCTCAAAAGAGTTCCCTATACTATCTGTCCTCAGTCCCTCTTTCTCCATTCACCCTTCAACTATCTCCAATCAGGCTTTCTCTCTCACCACTTCACCAAATGTTCTTGTCAAGGTTACCAGTCACTTTCAGTTAACCATATTCTAAGAACATTTCCCAGTCCTTTTTTGACCTATCTGCTATATTTGACCTGGTTGATTACTCCCTACTCCTTGGAGACTTTCTTCACTTGGCTTTCAGGAAGAGTTCCTTCTCCCGATTCTTCTCCAACCTCTCTTCTGGCTGCTCCTTCTCAGAGTCCTTTCCTTATTCCTCATCATCTTCTTGACTTCTATATGTTGTGGCTGTCCCAGTGATGCTGAAAGCTCGGCCTCTGTGCACTGGTGCTGAATCAAATCTCAGAGACAGAGTTTTGGGTGAAGTAGAAAAGAATAGCTTTATTGCTTTGCCAGGCAAAGGGGGACATAGTGGGCTCCTGCCCCGAAAAACTCTGTGTCCCCACGTGGGAGGATTTGATGAGGAGTTTTATAGCAACGGTTCAAGGGTGGGGTTGCTGACAAGATTAGGGTGTGTGCAGGCCGCTCCCCCCGCCCACCCCCACTCCTTTAATCTGGTCTCAGGTAATCTTGATGAGCTTCTCAGGTGATTTCTTGGCTGCTCCTCCCTTGATTAGCAAGTGTTTGAATCTGCCCTTTGGAACTTGGGGAGGGGGGAAGGTCATGGAAGCTGGGGTCCTTTCTCTACAAACAAGAAAACAGGGGACAGAAAGGCTTCTGTACCCGGGAGCCCCACAGGCTCCTGCACGGTTTCACCAGGGCTCAGTTATTTGACCTCTACATTTATATTCATTTATATTCACTCCCTAGGAAGTCTCATCTAATCCCATGACTTTCCATAGCATATATATGTTGATCACTTCCAAGTTAGATTTAACGGATACCTCTACCATGAACTCTAGATTTATAAATCCAATTGCTTACTTGACATGTGCACTTTGATGTCTAACATATAGTCAGTTATGCTGTAACACGTGCCTTGAAAACACGAATTTATTCCAATGTGATTGATAAATTCGGGGACAATTTGAGTGTAATGTGGATTTGGCTTCTGTGTGATTTTGTCCAAGAAAATCACTTGGAGAACACAGAAAACTCTGGCTGAACTGAGCCATGTAGGATTGCACAAAACACGTATGCACACATTTCAAATACCTACCAGTTTACCATCTGTGTTAGGAGTCACACCCATCTACCTCTGTCTTTATAACTTTGCCTCAGATTTCAGATAGACCTATTTCCACCTCTTCAACTAACTCACAAACTGTATTCCTTCTGATGCCTACTTGCACAAGTAAACTTCCTGTGTGGGATTAAGGTCATAGTAAGGGTTTTTCTGGAAGAACTTAGGAAATTTTGTCTTACAGTCTCTTCTCCCTATACATACCCCTGTGGGAGGGGAGACTCTGAGTTAGCTGGACATATGCCTTAAGATCAATATCTTTCAGCGTGAGGGTCTCTGCTGGCTTTTTTTTCCTGTTATTTAATGCAAATGAACTTCATTCCAAGGGATAAGCTGCCAGACTTCTTCCCACTTTCCCTGATTCTAGTAAATTTACCAAGTATGGCATGATGTGAATCCTTATGGAGCTATGGCAACTCAGAGTTCTTCCTAAACAACAAATATTCATTTTTATTTCAACGCATTGTTTTAAGCACTTTTCAAAATATTAACCATTTAATCTTAAAGATGAGTAAATGGGCTTAGGAAGATTAAGTTGTCCAAGGTTACATGACTAGTAAGAAATAGGCCCAGACTTTGATTCTGTCAGTCTTACTCTAGAGCCCATGTTTCACTATATTGTCTCACTGGTTATTGCAGAAAAAGCACCACTTGCTTGCAACTCATAAAACCTGAGTTCTTATCCTAACTTTGCTATTTCTTTGCTATGTTATATTGGGGAAATCTCCTTATCCTCTCTGGGACTTAGTTTTTCCATTTGTAAAGTAAAAACATTCAGTTGAGAGTAGAGACTCCCATGAGGAAGTAAGAGGTATATTAAAAGACTGAGAGGACTTCCCTGGTGGTCCAGTGGTTAAGACTCTGTGCTTCCAATGCTGGGGGTGTGAGTTCGATCCCTGGTTAGGGAACTAGGATCCCACATGCCTTGTTGCATGGCCAAAATAAATAAATAAATAAAAGATGGAGAATTACCTTTCTTTTGAGAGTTATCTTGTGTTATATATGACTGTTGATAGAGGGAGGGAGATTATAATTGAGTACCACTGGTTTCAATGCTCTCTTAAGAGTCTTTCTAGCTCTATGCTTATAGGGTATTATGTGTGATGTAAAATCCAGGGTGTCATGTTTAAAACAAGCTCTATTTAAATCATTATTCAAAATATAATCAATCCTCAAGAAATATCTTGAAATTTTTAATTTTCTCAATCTCATTAAGGTCCAGGGAAACTTGCAGTATTTAACCAAGTTGGAAAACTTCTCACATGGTTCATTCTGCCTGAAGCTCTCTTAACTTTCCTGCCATTCTGTTAGCCTTTCCTTCTCTTATTTACTCTCAAGATCTCAAAATAAATGTCACTTCCTTTGGGAAACCTTCCTGGATTCAGTTTCTAGACTGTATTAGGTTCCCCAATATGCACTTCCAAACCACTTTGGGTCAATGCATTTCTGTTTGAGGAAAAAAAAGTAAACACATGTGCTTAACTGACCATCTTGAAAGTGAAGCCGGACTGTGTTTTAAAAGTTTTCTTAGCAGAGAAGCCTTTTAAAATAACATCATTGAGGTATAATCAATATGAAAGAAACTGCATATATTTATGTAGTACAATTTGATATATTTTGACTTAAGCATAAACCCATGAAGCCATCACCATAATCAAGAGAAGGAACCTATCTATCATCTCCAAAGGTTTCCTCATTCCCTTTTGTAATCCCCCCCTCCCATATGATTGTTCTCACCTACCCCCATGCTGTCATTGATCTGCTTTCTAGTTGTTGGATATTATGAATAAAGCTGTTATGAAGATTCATGTACAAGTCTTTGTATGAACACATATTTTAACTTCTCGAGTAAATACCTCGGGTGGTATGGCTGGGACATATGGTAAGTATATACAAAACTATTTTCCAAAATTGTACCATTGTACAATTTTACCATTCCTACCAGCATTGAACCATTTTACCATTCCTACCAGCAGTGTATGAGAAGTCCAGTTGCTTCACAACTTCAGCAACACTTGGTATGAGCAGTCTTTTTAGTTTTAGACATTCCAGTATGCCTAAAGTGGTACCTCCAGATTTTAATTTGCTTTTCCCTCATGACTTATAATGTTGAGCAATATTTTATGTGCCTATTTGCTATCCATATATATTCTTTGGTGAGTATTTTTGCCCATTTTTGAATTGGGTTGTTTTCTTATTAAACTTCGTTGGTTTTTGTATATTCTAAGTACAATCCTTTATCAGATATGTGATTTGCAAATAATTTCTCCCAATGTGTAGCATGTCTGTTTATTCTCTTAACAGTGTCTTTTGAAGAACAGAATTTATTAACTTGGATGAAGTTCAATTTATTAATTATTTCATGGGTTGGACTTCTAGTTTAGTATGTAATAAATCTTTGCATAATCCACACTCAACATTTTCTTCTATTTTCTTCTAGATGATGTATAGTTTTAGGTTTTTACATTTAAGTTTATGATACATTTTCAGGTAATTTTTGTATATACTGTGCAATTTGCATCAAGGTTTAATTTTTTGCATATACGATCCAATTATTCCTTCACAATTTGTTGACAATACTATCCCTTCTCCACTGAATTGCCTTTGCACTCTGGAAAAATTCAATTGACCATATGTAATATGGGTCTGTTTCTGGACTCTATTCCATTGGTCTATTTGTCTATATTTATTCCAATATCATACTGTCTTGTTATTATAGCTTTAGAATATGTCTTGACATCAGGTAGTGTAAATACTCCAACTTTTTTCTTCTCTTTCAAACTTGCTCTGGCTAATCTAGATTGTTTGCCTTTCTATCTAAGGCAATTTTAAAATTTGCTTCTTGATATTTTATAAAAAGATCCTACTGGAATTTTGATAGGGATTGCATTGAATCTATAGATCAATTTGGAGAGCATTGACTCATAACAATACTGATTTTTCCAATCCATAAATATAGTATCTTATTTTTTAGGTCTTCTTTAATTTCTCTTAGAGATAATTTTAGTTTTCAGTCTTGCACATCTTTTTCCAGGTTTATCTCTTATTTCTTTTTGGTGCTAATATAAATTATATTGATTAGTTCTTTTAATTTCATTTAATGATTGTTTATTGCTCATATATAGAAATATAATTGACTTTTGTATACTGATGTTATATCTTATAACATTGCTAACTTTTCTGTAGCTAGTAATTAGCAACTTTCCTATAAATTCCATAGGATTTTCTACATAGTTAATCATAGATGATCACGTCATCTGCAAATAAAGACAGTTTTACATCTTTCTTTTCAAGCTGGATGAATTCTGTTCCCCCTTTTATTTGATTGATTGCAATATCTCATATTGATGGTAGAATATTTAACAGAAGTGGTGAGAGTGGACATTCTTGCCTTGCTTCTGATCTTAGGGGGAGAATGTTGTCTTTCATTACTAGGTAACATGTTAGCTGTAAGATTTTTGTGAATGGATTTTATCATGTTGTGGAAATTTACATTTAGTCCAAGCTTTCTGAGAGGTTTTTAAAATTAGGAATTTGGTGTTTAATTTTGTGAAAAGTTTTTCCTGCATTTTTTGAGATGATCATATTTTTTTAACCTGTTAATATGGTGCCAGTCCATTTGGATTGCTATAAGACAATACCACATATTGGGTAGCTTATAAACAACAAAAAATTATTTCTCACAGTTCTGGAGTCTGTGAAGTCCAAAATCAAGGTGTCAGCATGGTTGTGTTCTGGTGAAGGCCCTCTTTTTGGTTTATATCTGGTGTCTTCTTGCTGTCTCTCCACATGACAGAAGGGGTGACGGATCTCCCTGGAGTCTCATTTATAAGGGCATTCATCCTAATCATGAGACTCTGTCCTCATGAACTAATTATATCCCATAGGCCCCACCTAATACCATCACACTGAGAATTAGATTTTCAACATATAAATTTTGGGGGTCCAGAAATATTCAGATCTTAGCATATCTTGAATTACACTGATTGATTTATAAATGTTAAATCTTAAATTCTTGAGATAAATTTTACTTTGTATGACATTACTTTTACATATTGTTGGATACAACTTGCTAATATTGTATTAAAAATTTACATCCATGTTCATGATTGACATTGGTCTGTAGTTTTATTATGTTTTATCTAGTTTATAATCAGGGTAAAACTGGCATCTTTAAACAATTTTTCATTCCTATATAAGAAACCACTTCAAAACTTAATGGCTGGAACATTTTTAATCACAGTCTCAATTTCAGTGCTTGTGATTGGTCTGTTTATATTTTATATTTCTTACTGGTTCAGTCTCGGAAGGTTGTGCTTTGCTAAGAATTTGTCCATTTCTTCCAGGTTATCCATTTTATTGGCATATACTTGCTTGTAGTGCTCTCTCATGATCCATTGTATTTCTGCAGTGTCAATTGTTACTTCTCCTTTTCCATTTCTAATTCTATTGATTTGAGTCTTCACCCTTTTTTTCTTGTTGAGTCTGGCTAGTGGTTTATCAATTTTGTTTATCTTCTCAAAGAACCAGCTTTTAGTTTCATTGATCTTTGCTATTGTTTCCTTCATTTCTTTTTTATTTATTTCTGATCTGATCTGATCTTTATGATTTCTTTCCTTCTGACAAGATGGCTTCACAGGCAAATTCCATCAAACATTTAGAGAAGAGATAACACCTATCCTTCTCAAACTTTTCCAAAATATAGTAGAGGGAGGACACCCCCAAACTCATTCTACAAAACCATCACCCTAATACTAAAACCAGACAAAGATGTCAAAAAAAAAAAAAAAAGAAAACTACAGGCCAATATCACGGATGAACAAAGATGCAAAAATCCTCAACAAGATACTAGCAAACAGAATCCAACAGCACATTAAAAGGATCATGCACCATGATCAACTGGGCTTTATCCCAGGAATGCAAGGATTCTTCAATATACACAAATCAATCAATGTGATACACCATATTAACAAACTGAAGGAGAAAAACCATATGATCACTTCAATAGATGCAGAAAAAGCTTTTGACAAAATTCAACACACATTTATGGTAAAAGCCCTCCATAAAGTAGGCATAGAGGGAACTTACCTCAACATAATAAAGGCCATATATGACAAACCCACAGCTAACATTGTTCTCAATGGTGAAAAAATGAAACCATTTCTTCTAAGATCAGGAAAAGGACAAGCCTTTCCAATCTCACCACTATTATTCAACATAGTTTTGGAAGTTTTAGCCCCAGTAATCAGAGAAAAAAAAAGAAATAAAAGGAATCCAAATGGGAAAAGAAGAAATAAAGCTGTCACTGTTTGCAGATGTCATGATACTATACGTAGAGAATCCTAAAGATGCTATCAGAAAACTATTAGAGCTAATCAGTGAATGTGGTAAAGTAGCAGGATACAAAATTAATGCACAGAAATCTCCTGCATTCCTATACACTAAAGATGAAAAATCTGAAAGAGATATTAAGGAAACACTCTCATTTACCATTGCAACAAAAAGAATAAAATACCTAGGAATAAACCTGCTTAAGGAGACAAAAGACCTGTATGCAGAAAACTATAAGACTCTGTTGAAAGAAATTAAAGATATAGAAACTGATGGAGAGATATACCATGTTCTTCGATTGGAAGAATCAACACTGAGAAAATGACTACTACCCAAAGCAATCTACAGATTCAATGCAATCCCTATCAAACTACCACGGGCATTTTTCACAGAACTTTAACAAAAAATTTCACCATTTGTATGGAAACACAAAAGACCCCACATAGGTAAAGCAACCTTGAGAAAGAAAAACGGAGCTGGAGGACTCAGGCTCCCTGACTTCAGACTATACTACAAAGCTACAATAATCAAGACAGTATGGTACTGGCACAAAAACAGAAATATAGATCAATGGAACAGGATAGAAAGCCCAGAGATAAACCCACTACATATGGTCACCTTATTTTTGATAAAGGAAGCAAGAATATACAGTGGAGAAAAGACAACCTCTTCAATAAGCAGTGCTGGGAATACTGGACAGCTATAGGTAAAAGAATGAAATTAGAACACTCCCTAACACCATGCACAAAAATAAACTCAAAATGGATTAAAGACCTAAATGTAAGGCCAGGCACTATCAAACTCTTAGAGGAAAACATAGGCAGAACACTCTATGACATAAGTCACAGCAAGATGCTTTTTGACCCACCTCCTAGAGAAATGGAAATAAGAACAAAAATAAACAAATGGGACCTAATGAAACTTAAAAGCTTTTGCACAGCAAAAAAACCCATAAACAAGACCAAAAGACAACCCTCAGAATGGGAGAAAATATTTGCAAATGAAGCAACTGACAAAGGATTAATCTCCAAGATTTACAAGCAGCTCATGCAGCTCAATATCAAAAAAACAAACAACCCAATCCAAAAATGGGCAGAAGACCTAAATAGACGTTTCTCCAAAGAAGATATACAGATTGCCAACAAACACATGAAAGGATGCTCAACATCACTAACCATTAGAGAAATGCAAATCAAAAGTACAAAGAGGTATCACCTCACACCGGTCAGAATGGTCATCATCAAAAAATCTACAGACAATAAATGCTGGAGAGGGTGTGGAGAAAAGGGAACCCTCTTGCACTGTTGGAGGGAATGTAAACTGATACAGCCACTATGGAGAACAGTATTGAGGTTCCTTAAAAATCTAAAAATGGAACTACCATACGACCCAACAATCTCACTACTGGGCATATACCTGGAGAAAATCATAATTCAAAGAGAATCATGTACCAAAATGTTCACTGCAGCTCTATTTACAATAGGCAGGACATGGAAGCAACCTAACCTAATTGTCCATCGACAGGTGAAAGGATAAAGAAGATGTGGCACATATATACAATGGAATATTACTCAGCCATTAAAAAAACAAAATTGAGTTATTTGTAGTGAGGTGTGTGAACCTAGAGTCTGTCATACAGAGTGAAGTAAGTCAGAAAGAGAAAAACAAATACTGTATGCTAACACATATATATGGAATCTAAAAAAAAAAAAAGGTTCTGAGGAACGTCGGCAGGACAGGAATAAAGACGCAGATGTAGAGAATGGATTTTAGGACACGAGGAGGGGGAAGTGTAAACTGGGACGAAGTGAGAGAGTGGCATATACATATATACACTACCAAATGTTAAAATGATAGGTAGTGGGAAGCAGCCGCATTGCACAGGGAGATCAGCTCGGTGCTTTGTGACCACCTGGAGGGGTGAGATAGGGAGGGTGGGAGGGAGACGCAAGAGGGAGGAAATATGGAGATATATGTATATGTACAGCTGATTCACTTTGTTATAAAGCAGAAACTAACACACCATTGTTAGTCTTTCATGACTCAACCAATGAGCATTGACAAAGACCATAGATCATTACATTTGCTGTCTTTCATTACTTTTAAGAGTTCCATCAACTGGTGCTGATTCATAACATTGCAGTAATATACTAAACAACTTCACCACTGTACTTTTGATATAGAGTCTGCTTCAGAACACTGAGCAAAATAGTTTTAATATGTATCACGCTGGGAATGAAGTAATAAGAGAAACATCATCCCATAAATCCAGATGGTTTTTTTTGTTTTTTTTTTTGCGGTACGTGGGCCTCTCACTGTTGTGGCCTCTCCCGTTGCGGAGCACAGGCTCCGGACGCGCAGGCTCAGCGGCCATGGCTCACGGGCCCAGCCGCTCCGCGGCATGTGGGATCTTCCTGGACCGGGGCATGAACCCGCATACCCTGCATCGGCAGGCGGACTCTCAACCACTGCGCCACCAGGGAAGCCCAAAATGGGACCTTTTTGACAGGGCTTCTGTGAAGTTTATAGGAGTTCATATATATAAATGCATATTGCATAGTTCAAGGCACTGTTTGTCTTAACATAATATGAATTTAATCATCTAATTTTGCCGAGCATTTATTCCAGGGACTCTTAAACTTTCAGGTACATCAGAATCATCTGGTCTGTTATAAAGATCATGTTTGTTGGTCTCACCCAACACTGATTCAGTAGTCTCTTGCAGTGCACAGGAATTTCCATTTTGCAAGAGATTCTACTATAAATAATTCTGGAACTACACATTGAGAAGCACTGTGTGTGATGAGATGCCCTCCATACCTTCCCTGTTATTCTCTCTAAATATATGTAAATCTAGGTGTATGGATACTGCATTCTGGTAATGCTATATCTATATTTGGCATAGGAATACAGCCTTTATGTAAGGGCAGAATATCATCGGTGAATCATTTACCAGGGAGAGAGAGACTTATGCTTCAGCCTAGAAAATAGAAAGCCAGATTTGAGTGGGAGGATTTTAATAGGTAGTCAACATAGGGGGATTCAATTTATCTCTTTGTTTCTCTCTGTCTCTCTTTCATTCTCCCTACTATGAATTGTATTAGCTTGTCCAGGGGGATCTTTGGGTAATAGGTTGGTGAAAATAAGATAACTCAGTAGCTATAAGGTAAAGAAAAAAAATCAAGGCAAGGTGCTGCAAGATTGTATCAGCTATTTAGAGCAAGACAGCAGATGGACTAGGTGGGGCCTGTATAAACTGAATCATGTCTCCTTTTTGTGTTTTGTACTATCTGTGTTTGCTTTTTTTCACTCCCTTAGAATTTAGAGAAATATTTTTTTCGTTGAAAAAATTTCAACCTGTCTCAGTTATGCTAAGAAGAAACCAAGTGAAAGGGTTTGTTGGGCCAAAGTGTTAAGTTGCATCCTTCAGGGAAAAGTGAAAGTCAGAGTGATATAGAGTTAGTGCTTTTGATCAGCTGTCCTCCTCCTCAACCTGAGATTCAATTTCTAGTGATAAACTTTTGTCTGTATGATATTACCGTAGAGGGTGCATCAGTCAACTTAATCCTACTACAAAGATGGCTGAAGCATCATCCATTCCACAACTATCCCCAGGGCCACAGAAGTCATGGATGGCATAGTTTAAGACTGGTAATATGTTTAGGGAAGCCAGATTCTTCAGTAGCTTCATGTAGAAAGCTTTGGATCCTAGCTCTAAGGCAGATCATCATCCATCTTTATGACTAATTTATAACAATTCTGGCATTATATGGGTTTGACCAAATTTATCTTGAATGTATATGTATTTTAGTCCCTCAAGTCTTTGCCAAGAGCATTGGTGTTTTGATATAGTATATACTTTGCTAAAAACTACTGAAAGATGTTTTTTAAAACAGACAAAAGAATACAAATGTTTTTAAATCTTTAAAGTTTAATGGTGAGCAAAACAGCAGTTATCTCATTGTAAGAATCTTATCAAGTAAGATGTAATATCCAGGTTTGAATACCTCAGATTATTGTGTTGTTCATGGTGGAGGGTGTGCCTGGCTGGGTGTTAGGAAGTCAAACAATGGCACTCATCATTGATCCTTTCCTTATTATAGCCCAGTCCTCTTGAATCATTCACTCCCTCAGAGCATGCCTATCCATAACAGCACTGACTTGATTCCACCTCATATTGTATTCAGGTGACTACATTTCTACCTCCCTATTACACCTTGAACTCTTTGAGAAAAGAGACCACAACCTTCAACCTGAATTGTCTCCTGGAATATGTTTTCAGAAAATGCTCAGTTGAAAAAATATAAGAAAAACAAACAAAGAAGCAGTTGTGTACAAAAATCAGCTGTAAAAACTAGTTATAAACCTAAAGATCACCTTCGTTTATAGCAAGTTGAGATGAGACTAGGCTCTAAACAGACCTGAGCATCTGGTCTCAGGAGGAGAGATGATCAGACCCAACATTACACTTTCCACAGAGATGTTCTATTCATTTCCCTTAGAATAAATGATTCCCCAGGTGGCCTTCTTTATCCCCTTCCTCAGATAGAAGCTATACATATCTTACATGGCTGCAGAGAAACTAAATGCAGCCTGAGTTGCTTAGCAAAGGATTCAGAGATGCCTGTCAATGAAGGTGCGTTAGTCACAGGCAACACTGTGGTAACAGACTCCTCCCAGTCCTCATCCTAATGTCTACACAACTAACATGTATTTCTTTCTTCTAGTATCTTTCCAATGCTGGTTGGCATGGGGAGCTCTACTCCAGTCACTCAGGGACCCAGGCTGATGGCACATGACCTTCCACACGCATTGAGTTGGCCAGAACTAGTACCATGATGCTGCTCAATGAAGGGGGCTGGAAAATACATGGGAGAAAAAGGAATATTTGGTGGGCTTTACTGTCTTTGCCAAAGCAAGGCCAAAAGCATGTGGGAGGTTGAGTGGGTGGTGGTGAATTCTTGCGTTAGGGGAGGAGCCTGGGATGACTGAGGGCTGGTGGGTAGTGGCAGATAAAAACAGTTGGCAGAGAGAGAGTTTTATTTTGGATAATCTTGAATTCTATGCCAACAGAAGCAGCAGAACATCTTTTTGCCTTCTTTATGAAGTAAATTGGCCCAGTTAAAAAATTAGAATCCTAGAAGTTTACAGTTGGAAAATACCTTACTGGTTACCTAATCCAATCTCCTGTTTGATGCACTAACCCTCTAGAAAATAACCCTGTTAAATTGCTGCCTAACCTCTCCTTTAGCATATATTTAGCAAGTATTTAACATGTATTGGTAAGGAAACTATATAATGTATCATCCAAACTGGAATACTTTTGTGATTAAAAGTGGGCAGTATGAATAATTATGCTGGGACACAGGGTAGAACCTGGGACTTCTTTTCTGCACAAAATGGAATGTATGGCTACCATAGATGTTGCAGACTTATCTCTTAAGGTAATTCATTCCATATGGAATAATTCTTTAATTTTTTAAGGTAACATGTATATATAGTTAAATAGCACAACCAACCTCCCAACTTAGATAAATGCCTGGTTCTGGAGCAGCTGAGCAGCACTGGCAAACATTACAAAATCGGGTAATTTGGTGCCAGTAAAAATTCGTTTTTTCCTTCCATTCTCAGCTAAAACCTTAACACTCACTGTCATTATTTATTTTTGCCTTTTGGCTGGTAGAATTACAGGAGTTTTTCTTGTCCAAAAGTCATACAACAAACCATGAGGTGAGGCTAAGACCTAGACCCAGATTTTCTTGGAGAGACTTTCACAAAGCTTCTTTTTTTCCTACCAGCAGTGTCACATATATACATGTTTTAGAAAGCCAAATAGTAATATTGGACTTCTAAGGAAACAACAAGCTGTCCTCTAATTCCCTTCACTTCTGATTCTCTCCACCCCAACATAATCACTTTAAACTGCACACGTTTTGTCTGGTAGTTTCATATTTCTAAATAACAGTTATAAACTGTTATTTCTTTGCAATTTCTTTTGGTACTGCCTGTTTACTTTCTTTCTTTTCTTTTCTTTTTTTTTTTTAAGGAGGCTCACTGTGCTTATGCTACAGGGAATAGATTTCAGAATGACCCTTCTAGGGAAAAGATATCTGGACATGTGGTTTTCTTATAGTTGTATGATCTGGTAAAAGAAAAAAAAAACAACAAAGCAAGAAATTCAGCTCTGGTCTCTGTGGTCTAATGATAAAAGCTTATAGTAAGAATCTGGGAACCACGCTAAATACCAGAATTATTGATTTTGGGGAATTTGAGCTTTACAAAGAATTTGAGTTCTTACTAGTTCTGTGTCCCCTTCTGCTGAAGATGATGTTACTGCTGCACACCCCTTGAACAGATTTTTTTTTGAAATGTAAAGTACTCTTTTATTCAACTAGCTCTTTACTATCTTTTTTTTAACATCTTTATTGGAGTATAATTGCTTTACAATGGTTTGTTAGTTTCTGCTTTACAACAAAATGAATCAGTTATATATATACATATGTTCCCATATCTCTTCCCTCTTGCGTCTCCCTCCCTCTCACCCTCCCTATCCCACCCCTCCAGGCGGTCACAAAGCACCGAGCTGATCTCCCTGTGCTATGCGGCTGCTTCCCACTAGCTATCTACCTTACGTTTGTTAGTGTATATATGTCCATGCCTCTCTCTCGCTTTGTCACATCTCACCCTTCCCCCTCCCCATATCCTCAAGTCCATTCTCCAGTAGGTCTGTGTCTTTATTCCTGTCTTACCCCTAGGTTCTTCATGACATTTTTTTCCTTAAATTCCATATATATGTGTTAGCATACAGTATTTGTCTTCCTCTTTCTGACTTACTTCACTCTGTATGACAGACTCTAGGTCTATCCACCTCATTACAAATAGCTCAATTTCGTTTCTTTTTATGGCTAATATTCCATTGTATATATGTGCCACATCTTCTTTATCCATTCATCTGTTGATGAACACTTAGGTTGCTTCCATGTCCTGGCTATTGTAAATAGAGCTGCAATGAAGATTTTGGTACATGACTCTTTCTGAATTTTGGTTTTCTCCGGGTATATGCCCAGTAGTGGGATTGCTAGGTCATATGGTAGTTCTATTTGTAGTTTTTTGAGGAACCTCCATACTGTTCTCCATAGTGGCTGAACCAATTCACATTCCCACCAGCAGTGCAAGAGTGTTCCCTTTTCTCCACACCCTCTCCAGCATTTACTGTTTCTAGATTTTTTGATGGCCATTCTGACTGGTGTGAGATGATATCTCATTGTAGTTTTGATTTGCATTTCTCTATTGATTAATGATGTTGAGCATTCTTTAATGTGCTTGTTGGCAGTCTGTATATCTTCTTTGGAGAAATGTCTATTTAGGTCTTCTGCCCATTTTTGGATTGGGTTCTTTGTTTTTTTGTTATTGAGCTGCATGAGCTGCTTGTAAATTTTGGAAATTAATCCTTTGTCAGTTGCTTCATTTGCAAATATTTTCTCCCATTCTGAGGGTTGCCTTTTGGTCTTGTTTATGGTTTCCTTTGCTGTGCAAAAGCTTTGAAGTTTCATTAGGTCCCATTTGTTTATTTTTGTTTTTATCTCCATTTCTCTAGGAGGTGGGTCAAAAAGGATCTTGCTGTGACTTATGTCATAGAGAGTTCTGCCTATGTTTTCCTCTAAGAGTTTGATAGTTTCTGGCCTTAGATTTAGGTCTTTAATCCATTTTGAGCTTATTTTTGTGTATGGTGTTAGGGAGTGATCTAATTTCATACTTTTACATGTAGCTGTCCAGTTTTCCCAGCACCACTTATTGAAGAGGCTGTCCTTTCTCCACTGTACATTCCTGCCTCCTTTATCAAAGATTAGGTGACCATATGTGTGTCGGTTTTTCTCTGGGCTTTCTATCCTGTTCCATTGATCTATATTTCTGTTTTTGTGCCAGTACCATACTGTCTTGATTACTGTAGCTTTGTAGTATAGTCTGAAGTCAGGGAGCCTGATTCCTCCAGCTCCGTTTTTCGTTCTCAAGATTGCTTTGGCTACTCGAAGTCTTTTGTGTTTCCATACAAATTGTGAAATTTTTTGTTCTAGTTCTGTGAAAAATGCCAGTGGTAGTTTGATAGGGATTGCATTGAATCTGTAGATTGCTTTGGGTTGTAGAGTCATTTTCTCAGTGTTGATTCTTCCAATCGAAGAACATGGTATATCTCTCCATCAGTTTCTATATCTTTAATTTCTTTCAACAGAGTCTTATAGTTTTCTGCATACAGGTCTTTTGTCTCCTTAAGCAGGTTTATTCCTAGATATTTTATTCTTTTTGTTGCAATGGTAAATGGGAGTGTTTTCTTGATTTCACTTTCAGATGTTTCATCATTAGTGTATAGGAATGCCAGAGATTTCTGTGCATTAATTTTGTATACTGCTACTTTACCAAATTCATTGATTAGCTCTAGTAGTTTTCTGGTAGCATCTTTAGGATTCTCTATGTATAGTATCATGTCATCTGCAAATAGTGACAGCTTTACTTCTTCTTTTCCGGTTTGGATTCCTTTTATTTCCTTTTCTTCTCTGATTGCTGTGGCTAAAACTTCCAAAACTATGTTTAATAAGAGTGGTGAGAGTGGGCAACCTTGTCTTGTTCCTGATCTTAGTGGAGATGCTTTCAGTTTTTCACCACTGAGGATGATGTTGGCTGTGGGTTTGTCATATATGGCCTTTATTATGTTGAGGAAAGTTCCCTCTATGCCTACTTTCTGCAGGGTTTTTATCATAAATGGGTGTTGAATTTTGTCGAAAGCTTTCTCTGAATCTACTGAGATGATCATATGGTTTTTCTCCTTCAATTTGTTAATATGATGTATCACATTGATTGATGTGCGTACATTGAAGAATCCTTGCATTCCTGGAATAAACCCCACTTGATCATGTTGTATGATCCTTTTAATGTGCTGTTGGATTCTGTTTGCTAGCATTTTGTTGAGGATTTTTGCATCTATGTTCATCAGTGATGTTGGCCTGTAGTTTTCTTTCTTTGTGACATCCTTGTCTAGTTTTGGTATCAGGGTGATGGTGGCCTCGTAGAATGAGTTTGGGAGTGTTCCTCCCTCTGCTATATTTTGGAAGCATTTGAGAAGGATAGGTGTTATCTCTTCTCTAAATGTTTGATAGAATTCGCCTGTGAAGCCATCTGGTCCTGGGCTTTTGTTTGCTGGAAGATTTTTAATCACAGTTTCAATTTCAGTGCTTGTGATTTGTCTGTTCATATTTTCTATTTCTTCCTGATTCAGTCTTTGCAGGTTGTGCCTTTCTAAGAATTTGTCCATTTCTTCCAGGTTGTCCATTTTTTTGGCATAGAGTAGCTTGTAGTAATCTCTCATGATCCTTTGTATTTCTGCAGTGTCAGTTGTTACTTCTCCTTTTTCATTTCTAATTCTATTGATATGAGTCTTCTCCATTTTTTTCTTGATGAGTCTGGCTAATGGTTTAACAATTTTGTTTATCTTCTCAAAGAACCAGCTTTTAGTTTTATTGATCTTTGCTATCGTTTCCTTCATTTCTTTTTCATTTATTTCTGATCTGATTTTTATGATTTCTTTCCTTCTGCTAACTTTGGGGTTTTTTTGTTCTTCTTTCTCTAATTGCTTTAGGTGCAAGGTTAGGTTGTTTATTGGAGATGTTTCCTGTTTCTTAAGGTAGGATTGTATTGCTATAAACTTCCCTCTTAGAACTGCTTTTGCTGCATCCCATAGGTTTTGGGTCGTTGTGTCTCCATTGTCATTTATTTCTAGGTATTTTTTCATATCATCTTTGATTTCTTCAGTTATCACTTCGTTATTAAGTAGTGTATTGTTTAGCCTCCATGTGTTTGTATTTTTTACAGATCTTTTACTGTAATTAATATCTAGTCTCATAGCATTGTGGTCAGAAAAGATACTTGATACAATTTCAATTTTCTTATAAATTTACCAAGGCTTGAGTTGTGACCCAAGATATGATCTATCCTGGAGAATGTTCCATGAGCACTAGAGAAAAATGTGTATTCTGTTGATTTTGGATTGAATGTCCTATAAATATCAATTAAGTCCATCTTGTTGAATGTATAATTTAAAGCTTGGGTTTCCTTATTTATTTTCATTTTGGATGATCTGTCCATTGCTGAAAGTGGGGTGTTAAAGTCCCCTACTATGAATGTGTTGCTGTCGATTTCCCCTTTTATGGCTGTTTGTATTTGCCTTCTGTATTGGGGTGCTCCTATGTTGGGTGCATAAATATTTACAATTGTTATATCTTCTTCTTGGATCGATCCCTTGATCATTATGTAGTGTCCTTCTTTGTCTCTTCTAATAGTCTTTATTTTAAAGTCTATTTTGTCTGCTATGAGAATTGCTACTCCAGCTTTCTTTTGGTTTCCATTTGCATGAAGTCCCTTTTTCCATCCCCTTACTTTCAGTCTGTATGTGTCTCTAGGTCTGAAGTGGGTCTCTTGTAGACAGCAAATATATGTGTCTTGTTTTTGTATCCATTCAGCCAATCTGTGTCTTTTGGTGGGAGCATTTAGTCCATTTACATTTAAGGTAATTATCGATATGTATGTTCCCATTCCCATTTTCTTAATTGTTTTGGGTTCGTTATTGTAGGTCTTTTCCTTCTCTTGTGTTTCTTGCCTAGAGAAGTTCCTTTAGCAGTTGTTGTAGAGCTGGTTTGGTGGTGCTGATCTCTCTCAGCTTTTGCTTGTCTGTAAAGGTTTTAATTTCTCCATCAAATCTGAATGAGATCCTTGCTGGGTAGAGTTACCTTGGTTGCAGTTTTTTTTCTCCTTCATCACTTTCAATATGTCCTTCCACTCCCTTCTCGCTTGCAGAGTTTCTGCTGAGAGATCAGCTGTTAACCTTATGGGGATTCCCTTGTGTGTTATTTGTTTTTTTCCCTTGCTGCTTTTAATATGTTTTCATTGTATTTAATTTTTGACAGTTTGATTAATATGTGTTTTGCCATATTTCTCCTTGAATTTATCCTCTATGGGACTCTCTGTGCTTCCTGGACTTGATTAACTATTTCCTTTCCCATATTAGGGAAGTTTTCAACTATAATCTCTTCAAATATTTTCTCAGTTCCTTTCTTTTTCTCTTCTTCTGGAACCCCTATAATTCGAATGTTGGTGCGTTTAATGTTGTCCCAGAGGTCTCTGAGACTGTCCTCAGTTCTTTTCATTTTTTTTCTTTATTCTGCTCTGCAGTAGTTATTTCCACTATTTTATCTTCCAGGTCACTTATCCGTTCTTCTGCCTCAGTAATTCTGCTATTGATCCCATCTAGAGTATTTTTCATTTCATTTATTGTGTTGTTGATCATTGTTTGTTTCATCTTTAATTCTTCTAGGTCCTTGTTAAACGTTTCTTGCATTTTGTCTATTCTATTTCCAAGATTTTGGATCATCTTTACTATCATTATTCTGAATTCTTTTTCAGGTAGACTGCCTATTTCCTCTTTATTTATTAGGTCTGGTGGGTTTTTATCTTGCTCCTTCATCTGCTATGTGTTTTTCTGTCTTCTCATTTTGCTTATCTTACCGTGTTTGGGGTCTCCTTTTTGCAGGCTGCAGGTTCGTAGTTCCCGTTGTTTTTGGTGTCTGTCCCCAATGGCTAAGATTGGTTCAGTGGGTTGTGTAGGCTTCCTGGTGGAGGAGACTAGTGCCTGTGTTCTGGTGGATGAGGCTGGATCTTGTCTTTCTGGTGGGCAGGTCCACGTCTGGTGGTGTGTGTTGGGGTGTCTGTCGACTTATTATGATTTTGGGCAGCCTCTCTGCGAATGGGTGGGGTTGTGATCCTGTCTTACTAGTTTTTTGGCATAGGATGTCCAGCACTGTAGCTTGCTCGTCGTTGAGTGAAGCTGGGTGCTAGTGTTGAGATGGAGATCTCTGGGAGATTTTCACCATTTGATATTATGTGCAGCTGGGAGGTCTCTTGTGGACCAATGTCCTGACGTTGGCTCTCCCACCTCAGAGGCACAGCACTAACTCTTGCCTGCAGCACCAAGAGCCTTTCAGCCACACGGCTCAGAAGAAAAGGGAGAAGAAGTAGTAAGAAAGAATTAGTAGAAGTAGAAAGGAAGAAAGGAAGGAAGAAAGAAAGAAAGAAGGGAGGGAGGGAGGGAGGAAGGAAGGAGGGAAGGAAGGAAGAAAAGAAAGAAAGAAGATAAAGTAAAATAAAATAAAGTAAGATAAAATATAATAAAGTTATTAAAATAAAAAAATAATTATTAAGAGGAAAGAAAACACAAAAAACATAAAAACGGATGGATAGAACCCTGGGACAAATGGTGGAAGCAAAGCTATACAGACAAAATCTCTCACAGAAGCGTACACATACACACTCACAAAACGAGGAAAAGGGGAAAAAATCATAAATCTTGCTCTCAAAGTCCACCTGCTCTATTTGGGATGATTCGTTGTCTAAAGGAGGGAAGGAAGGAAAGAAAGAACGAAGATAAAGTTAAATAAAATAAAGTTATTAAAATAAAAAGTAATTATTAAGAAAAAAATTTTAAAAACAAACAAAAAAACAACAAAAAACGGACTGATAGAACCCTCGGACAAATGGTGGAAGCAAAGCTATACAGACAAAATCTCACCCAGAAGCATACACATACACACTCACAAAACGAGGAAAAGGGGAAAAAATCATAAATCTTGCTCTCAAAGTCCACCTCCTCAATTTGGGATGATTCGTTGTCTATTCATGTATTCCACAGATGCAGGGTACATCAAGTTGATTGTGGAGATTTAATCCGCTGCTCCTGAGGCTGCTGGGAGAGATTTCCCTTTCTCTTCTTTGTTCTCACAGTTCCCAGGGGCTCAGCTTTGGATTGGCCCCGCCTCTGCATGTAGGTCGCCGGAGGGCGTCTGTTCTTCGCTCAGACAGGAAGGGGTTAAAGGAACCTCTGATTCGGGGGCTCTGGCTCACTCAGGCCGGGGGGCAGTGAGGATCACGGAGTGTAGGGCGAGCCTGCGGCGGCAGAGGCCGGCGTGACGTTGCACCAGCCTGAGGCGCGCCGTGTGTTCTCCCAGGGAAGTTGTCCCTGGATCCCGGGACCCTGGCAGTGGCGGGCTGCACAGGCTCCCCGGAAGGGGGGTGTGGATAGTGACCTGTGCTCGCACACAGGCTTCTTGGTGGTGTCAGCAGCAGCCTTAGCGTCTCATGCCCATCTCTGGGGTCCGCGCTGTTAGCCGCGGCCCACGCCCGTCTCTGGAGCTCCTTTAAGCAGCGTTCTTAATCCCCTCTCCTCATGCACCAGGAAACAAAGAGGGAAGGAAAAGTCTCTTGCCTCTTCGGCAGGTCCAGACTTTTCCCCGGACTCCCTCCTGGCTAGCCGTGGCGCACTAACCCCCTGCAGTCTGTGTTCACGCCGCCAACCTCAGTCCTCTCCCTGCGCTCCGACCGAAGCCCGAGCCTCAGCTCCTACTTTCTGTATGAACAATAATGACCACTTTCTCATAGACATTCCCATTGACCAGTGTGTGTGCACATGTACACACACACACACACACACACACACACACACACACACTTCTTCCTATTCTCTCAGTAGTTTGGTAACTTATTGTAACATGGTGTCAATTCTTCTCTTGTACAACCTGTTGCCTTACGTGGAGTTCATGGTACCTAGTTATTCGTCTGTTTACCTTTTTCTTGATCAATCATTAAGCATAAATATCTTTTAATTATGTTCAGAAATATTATATAATCTCTCAATTGCATTTTTTGTTGTTGAGGCCCTGGTTGCTCTCTAGGTCTGGTTGCTCTTTAGGTCTGCTACACAGCTGTAATCTTGGGAATATCCATTTTCAGGACAACTTTGGAATTCTCTTCTCTTCCATCTTGGGTTGGAGTTCCTGTTTTTTTGTTTGTTTGTTGTTTGGATCTCATTTTCTTTTCTTAAATTATGCTCTATTTTACTACAGCACCTATTCTAGCAGCTCCCTGAGAAAGAGTGTGTTGAAGGTAAATTTTTTTTAATTCTTGGATATCTGTAAAGACATTTATTTTACCATCAAAACTGGTTAGTACTTTGGCAGGGTACAGTTCTAAGCTGGAAATAATTATTTTCCAGAATTTTGAAGGAATATCCCCATATTTTCCAGCTTTCAGTATTGATCTGAAGTTTTTTTTATTCAATATGTTGGAAATTAAGTGATCAAGTTACCTTACTTCTCTGTGTCTTAGTTTCCTAATGTATCAAAAATGGAGATAATAATAGTAACTACCAACAACACAAATAATGTGACTTTACATGCAGCATCTTATTGAACTCTAATTAAGATGCTTTATGTAAAGTGCTTAGAATGATGGCCTGGTGCATAGTAAGCACTATGTAAGTTTTACCTATTTTATTTCTTGAATTGTTCTACCTTATGGTAAGCTGAATAATGTCCCTCAAAAGATGCCCATGTCCTAATCCTGGGAATCTGTGAATATGTTACCTGACATGCCAAAAGAGACTTTGCAGATGTGATAGTTAAGGATCTTGAGGTGGGGAGATTTTCCTTGATTATCTGTGTGGGCACAGTGTAATCACACAGGTCCTTATGAGAGGGAAGCAGTAAGGTCAGAATCAGAGAAGGAGCTCTGATAATGGAAGCTGGAGAGAAAGAGAGAGAGAGAGAGAGAGAGAGAGCTTGAAGATATTATGCTGCTGCTTTGAAGATGGAGGAATGGGGCCATGAGACAAGGATTGAGGGCAGCCACTAGAAGCTGGAAAAAGCAAAGAATAGATTCTTGCTTAGAGCCTCCAGTAGGAGGGTAGACCTGCCAACCAATTTTAGACTTCTGACCTCTAGAATTGTAAGAAAAGAAATTTGTGTTACTTTAAGCCACTAGGTCTGTAGTAATTTGTTAGAGCAGCAATAGGAAACTAATTCATTTCTGAATTACATATCTCATCAGAATTCCTTTGAAAACTGGGTAAACAGACCACCTATTCTTTCATTTTTTTAAAAAATTTATTTTATTGTGGAGTATAGTTGATTTACATGTTGTGTTAGTTTCAGGTGTACAGCAAAGTGATTCAGTTATATATATATACATATATCCATTCTTTTTCAGATTCTTTTCCCATATAGGTCATTACAGAATATTGAGTAGAGTTCCCTGTGCTATACAGTAGGCCCTTGTTGATTATCTGTTTTATATATAGTAGTGTGTGAATGTTAATCCCAGGTTCCTGATTTATGTCTTTCATTATTTTTATTACTGTTTATTAGAATCTTTTATTTGAGGGGAGGGGAGAGGAAACAGATTATTCTTCATTTGTTCATGTATTCTTTCAATAAGTATTTATTGGGAAATTTTTGTGTGTCAGGAGCTATTCTACTTTCTGGGGACAAACCAGGATAAAAAATCAGGCAAACGGTTTGCCTTCATGAAGATTATGGTGTGAAGATAGAAAATAAACAAATAGAGTTGGCCAGATGTGAAGTCCATTCTATTGAAGTTACATTTGAGCAGAGACCTGAAAGAAGGTAGGGAGCCATGAACTGGCAGAAAGTGTTGCAGGAAGAGGTGGGGCATACCTGATGTATTTGAGAATAATAAGGAGTGAAATGATGAAAAAGGAGAGTAGTAGAAGATAAAGTTTAAAAAGTTATTGAGGGTTTTTCAGGCCGTTATGAAGGCTTTGGCTTTTACTCTGAGTGAATTGGCAGGCTTTTGGATAATTTTGAATTGATGAGTAACATAGTATTATATATGTTTTAAAAGTTTCACTCTGGTTGCAGAGTGAAGAATAGGCAGTAGGGGATTCAAAAGTGGAAGCAGGAATCTGTGAGGCTGTTACAATAGGCCAGGCTAAAGATGATGGTGGCCAGAACTAGACTGGTAGCAGTGGAAACAGATGTGGTGAGATGTGGTCAGATTATGAATGTTCTTTGAAAGTAGAGTCAACAGGATTTACTGATGGATTGAAAGTAGGAGGTGAGAAAAAGAATGAAGTTAAGATAACTCTCAAGTTCTTTGTGGCATCCATAATGGGAAAGTTGTAGTTGCCATTTATTGAGATTATGAAGACTGTAGGAAGAACAGGTTTAGAAGTGAAAATCTGGATTTTGGTTTTGGATATATTAAGTTTGAGGTGCACTTTAGGGAAGATATCTGGTCTAGAAATGTAAATTCTGGAGTCATAAGCATATAAAACTATTTAAAATGAAGAGACTAGAGGAGATCTGTTAAGGAATGAGTACAGAGAGAAGAGAAAAGATTTAAGCACCAAGCCCTAGGACTTTCCAACATTGGAGACAGAGAGGCTAAGAGTGGCTAGCAAAGGAGATTAATAATGAGCATCCAGAGCATAGGAGAAAAATAAAGAGGGGAGGGTATGGTATCCTAGAATCAAATATAACAAATGTTTCAAGAAGGAGTGAGTGGTCACATATCAAATATAGCTTAAAAGTCATGTTAATTGTTTATAGGATTTGGATTTGGCAAAGAATTTGGCAAAGGTGGTATAAAGGGGTATGCTCTATAAAAGCATCAGTGGAGTGGTGGTAAATTGTAGTGGATTCAAGAGAGAACAGAGGGTGAAAAATCTGGGGTAGTAAGTTCAGACAACTCTTTTGAGGAGTTTTATACTCTAAAGGGGAACAAAGAAATGGGGTTGTAGCTGAGAAGAGATGTGGGGTTAAGAGAAAGGTTTTTACAGATGATATATATTACAGAGTAGTCATGAGGATGATCCAGCAAAGAGGGAGAAGTGATGATGTGCAAGAGAGGGGGTAGAATTTTTTCAGTGCTATCCTTGAAGGGACATAGATGGCAACCAGGGCACAAGTGGAGGGGTAGGAGCAGGGATAGTTTATCCACAGTAGTGGGAAAAAGGCATAATATATAGGCATAATGTTGGTGGGTGAGTAGATGTGGTAAGCTTGTTAGATGTTTTCTTCTGATAGCCTGTCTTTTCTCAGTGACATAGGAAGAAAGGTCATCATTTGAGAGGGAGGTTGGGAAGGGGGTGTTGGTGGTTTCAGTAAAGATGAAGTGAGAAATAGTCTTCTAGGAGAGTGGGAAAATGTATGGAAAAGAAATGTGGTAGGATTGTTGAGTATCACCAAGGATCTACTTGACTTTAGACAGACCAACTTGATTATGAATGTTTTTGTCCAACCACAATCATAGTATTTGTAAAAGTATAAAATATACAGCAATCTGAATCTTGCACACAAAATGTTGAGCAAAAGGACCTCAGCTTTGGAGACAGACAGGCCTAGGTATGAACCACATATCCAAAAATACTTTTTTGATCTTGAGCAAATTATTTAACCTCTCTATGCTTCAGTTTAGTCATTTGTAAAATGTGGATAAATAATAATCACAGAATATGTTTTCATAAGGATTATGAGATAATACATGTGAAGTAATTAAAGCAATGCCTGACACATAAAAAGCCCCACAATAATAGTTTCACTATTATTTCTGTTTTCATTACTATTGTGACTAAGAAAATTGTGGTTGGGGGAAGTTATTGATTTTTTTTCGATTTGACACCAGAAGTAAAGACAACAAAGGCAAAAATAAACAAGTGTGACTGCATCAAATTAAAAAGCTCCTGTCCTGCAAAGGAAACCATCAACAAAACAAAAAAATCAACATATGGAATGGGAGAATATGTTTGCCAACCACACATCTTATATGGAGTTAACATCCAAAATATGTATTAAACTTGTACAACTCAATAGCAAGAAACCAAATAATCCAATTTAAAAATGGGCAAAGGACCCGATAAATATTTTTCCACACAAGACATACAAATGGCCAATAGGTACACGAAAAGCTATTTTTGCCCTTTTTCAATTCTGAATGAATTTTAAAATCCATCTATATAGTTACATCAAAATAAAACAAAATACCAAAAATAAAGTTTGGATTTTGATTAGTATTGCATTGAATCTATCAGTTTTGAGAAAATGGACATCATTACAATATTGAATCCTTTAATTCATGAATACGGTATATACTTGAATTTACTTAAGTCTTATTTAATGTCTGAGTCTTTTACATTTTTTGTAATGGTCTACAACATCTTCTGTTGGGTTTATTTATAGATACTTGATTTGAGACAATGTATGGAATATAATGTACATATAGATATGTAACTATCTAAGGTGACCAACTTGCCCCAGTTTTCCTAGGACTCTCACCATTTTCCTGGGACTGTTCCACTTTTAGCATTGAAAGTTCTACATTCCACAAACTCCCTTAGTCCAAGGAAATTGCAGGTAAGCTTCAACCACATAAAGAAACATTACAAGTACTCCAAAATCCCACCATGTGCTCCCAACCACCAGCTAATCACTTTACATGAGTAGCCACTGTTCTGATTTTTTAATAGCATTACCTGTTTTTAAAGTTTATTTAAATGGAAGCTTATAGTATGTTCTTTATTGTATCTGTGTTCTTACACTCAACATTATGTTTGTGATATTCATTCATGTTTTTAGGGTTGTAGATCAATGGTTCTTGAACTTTAGCATGCATCAGAATTACCAGGGGGCTTAGTTAAAACATGCATTGCTGGGTCACAGCCCCAGAGTTTGATTCAATATATCTGGGGTGGTTCGCAGGAGTTTGCATTTCTAACAAGTTGTTGCTGCTGCTGCTGCTGGTCCAGAGATCACCGCTGTAAATTATTCACTCTCATTGATTTATAGCAGGGGTCAGCAAACTTTTTCTTAAAGGGCCAGGTAGCAAATAGCTTAATACTTGTGGGCCAAGAGGCAAAATTGATAATATTATGTAGGTAATTATATAAGTATTTAAAATGTAATCATTTTAAAATGTAACATTCTTAGCTCAGAGGCTATAACAACAGTGGGATGGCCAAATTTGTCCTGTGGGCCACAATTTGTTGACTGCTGATCTATAGTATATCATTATGTCACTAAATTACAATTTGTTTATCCTTGAAACTGTTGATAGGGATTTGGGTAGCATCCAAATTGTTTGGCTCTTACATATAATACTTCTGTGAGAATTCTTGAATATGTCTTTTGGTGAAGATATAGATGCATTTCTGTTGAGTATATACTCTAGAATAGAATTGCTGTGTAATATGGGTATGGATATCTTAAACTTTTAGAAGAAATTGCCAAAGAGTTTTCCAAACTATTTGTATTAATTTATGCTCCCACCAGCAGTATGTGAGAATTATTGTTGCTCCACATCAGTGGTGTTCTGGAGGCAGGCCATACTGTCTTTCAAGAGCCAATTGTGAGTGTCTCTTCCCAACTGTGTTCAGTGACCTCAGGATGGTTGATTGAAATTGGCTGTGGTTGTAGTATGTACACTGTTAAGAGTAGAAACTACAAAAATCATGGCTTCTATTTATTTTTTTAGAAACCCAGTTGTTAAACATTTACCAGCATACCATTGTTACACATTTTTGCCAATGTTGGGTATTTTATATTTTTCATTTACATTTTAACCATTCAAGTGGGGATGTAGTGGTATCTCTTTATCTTTTAATTTGCTTATTTGCTTCTCTCTGATGAGAATGAATTTGAACACCTTTTCAAATATATTGTATATTTGAATATGCTTTTTTGGTGGAGTTCTGTTCAAGTCATTTGCCTATTTTTTCTAGATGGGTTGTCTTTTTCTTATTGTTTTGTAGGAGTCCTTTGTATTTTCTTGATATAAGTTGCTTGCCAGATATGTGTATTTCAAATGTCATCTCCCATCCTGTGGATTGCTTTTTCATTTTTTATTCATGTGTTTTGATGAACAGATCTTAATTTTAATGTGGCCAAAGTTATCAATTTTTTTCTTTCATCATTAGTGCTTTTTCTGTTCTGTTTAAAACATATCTTCCTATACCAAAGTCACAAGCAGATTTTTCCTTAGTGGTATTTTTCTATAAAAGATTGTTATATATATATATCGGGCTTCCCTGGTGGCACAGTGGTTGAGAGTGCGCCTGCCGATGCAGGGGACACGGGTTCGTGCCCCGGTCCGGGAAGATCCCACATGCCGCGGAGCGGCTGGGCCCGTGAGCCATGGCCGCTGAGCATGCGCGTCCGGAGCCTGTGCTCCGCAACGGGAGAGGCCACAGCAGTGAGACGCCAGCGTACTGCAAAAACAAACAAACAAACAAAAGATTGTTTTATATATATATATACACATATATATGCATATATATATGCATATATATATATACACACACACAGTGGAATACTACTCATTCATACAAAAAGAATGAAATCCTGTCAGTTGCAACAACATGGATGGACCTTGGAGGTATTATGCTAAGTGAAATAAGTGAGATGGAGAAAGACAAGCACTGTATTATTTCACTCATATGTGGAATACAAAAAACAAGACAAATGAACAAACAAAATAAAACAAAACAAACATATGGAGTTAACATCATAGATACAGAGAACAGATCAGCGGTTACCAGAGTGGAAGGGGGTTGGGGGGGGTGGGTGAAACGGGTGAAGGGGGTCAACTATACTGGGGATGGATGGCAACTAGCTTTGCTGTGGTAATCACTCTGTAGTGTATACAGATATCAAACTATATTGCTGTACACCTGAAACTTATATAATATAAAATATTTATTGTTTTATTTTTAGCATAAAACTGCAATTCATTTGCAATTCATATGGTATGTTTGGGATATAATGGCAGTTGAAAGACTATACTTTCACCTCTGCACTGCAATATCACCTTAATAAAAATATCATGTGATACTATATGCCTGAACACTTTACTTTTTTACATTATACCCATGGTCATTCCAAATAGTATATCCTTGCACCGATATCACAGTGTCTTACTAACCATAGCGTGATACATAGTAGTGTAAGTCCTCCAGATTTGTTCTTTTTCTTCATGATTGCTTTTGGCTATTTTAGCCCTTTGCATTAATATATGAATTTAGAATCAACTTGTCAATTTCTGCAAAAATCTCTGCTGGTATCTTAATTGGGTCATGAGGTAGATGAAAGATGCCCACAAATTGTTTGACACCTCTCATAGAGGACTACAATGTCATCATCTTTGATTAATCCCCTTTATAATTTTGAAATATCTCTCTTTATCTCTAGTACTGCTGCTTACTTTTTCTGATATTAATATAATAATACAAGGTGTTTTTGTCAATTATTTCATGGTATATCATTTTTGTCCTTTTATATTCAATTTTTTGACATCTTAACATTTAAAGTTCACCTCTTGTAACTTGCATATATTCGGGCTTTCTAAAATCCAATCTGACAATCTTAGTGTTTTACTTGGGAATATTTGGTTTATTTATAGTTAATTGCTCACATAATCTGATTTAGAGTATATTTACCACCTATTGATACATTTTCTATTTGAGTCTTTTTTTACATTCCTTTTTTCTTCATTCTTGCCTCCTTTTAGATTAATCAACATTTTAATTTTGTATATTTCCCTCTAATAACTTCAGTTATACTGTCTTCTCAGTTATATCTTCTTCTTTTAGTAATTACCTTAGAAAGTATAGCAGCAATCTCTGACTTATCACCGTTTAATAGAAATTATTTGTACCACTTCTCTGATGCTGCTAGAACCTTTAAACTCCATTCATCCGTTTCTCAGCTTTTGCATTATTTCTGTCAAGCACTTTAGCTTTACATATAAACTCTATAAAATATTACAGTTATTGTAAATATGCACTTATATTTACCATGTTTCTGTCTGGGATCATTTTCCTTTTTCCTGAATAATTGTCTTTGCTTTTTTTCTTTCAGTGTTGGTCTGCTGGTGAGGAATTCTTTCAGTCTTTGTTTATCTGAAACACTCTTTATGTCACCCACATTGTTGAAGAATATTTTCTTTGGATATATAATTCTATGTTGGTAGTTCTGTGTGTTTATTTTTACTTTAGCACTTAAAAAGTGTCACAACATTGGCTTCTGACTTGTGTTGTTTCTTTTGAGAAGTCTGCCTTCATTTCAATATTGTTCCCTGGAATGTAGTGTCTTTTATTCTTCTGGCTGCTTAAAGATTTTCTCTGCATCTTTGGTTTTTAACACCTTGACTATGATGTGCCTAGGTGTGGATTTCTTTTTGTTTATCCTGCTTATCCTGTTCACTAACGTTCTTGATTCTGTGGGTTTATGTCTTTCCTTAGTTTTGTAAACTTTTTGGATGTTGTCTGAATGTTGCTTCTACCCCATTCTTTCTCTTCTCCCATTACATGTATGTTATATATTGACTGTGTCCTACATCTCTTATTCTCTGTATTGTTTTTTTTTCCAATTCATTTTTGTGCTTCAGTTTTAGTATTTTTGTTAATTTAGTTTCAAGTTATATAATCCTGTTCTTTTGCATCCATCATCCTGTTAAACCCATGCATTGAATTCTTAGTTTTTCCCTTCTAGGATATCCAATTGATTCTTATTTTAATTAGTTAAAATTCTCTATAGAATTTCTTGACTTTTTTCATATCTTTTCCTCTATTTCTTTTAAAATGTTAATCACAGCTAATTTTAAACTAATTTCCTGATGATTTCAATATCCAGATCATCTGTCTCTCTGCATCTCTTTTTTAATATTTTCTCTTGAGGTAATATGCCATATCACCTTAACTCTTTGCATATCTAGTGTTTTTTATTTTATTATTTATAATACACTCTTATTTTAGAACAGTTCTAGGTTCACAGTAATATTGAGTAGTTCTAGGTTCACAGTAATATTGAGTAGAGGAGGTAAGGAGATTTCCCATATGCACTCTACACCCAGTCTTGCGTAGCCTCTCCTATTATCAACATCCCCCACCAGAGTGGTGTATTTATTACAATTGATGAGCCTATATGAACATATCATCATCATCCAAAGTCCATAGTTTACATTAGGGTTCATTCTTGGTGTAGTATATTCTATGGACAAATCTATAATACGGTAAGTCCCCTACATATGAGCAAGTTCAATTCCGAGAGCATGTTCATAAGACCAATTTGTTCATAAGTCTTAGATACCCAACTAAAACAGTTGGCTATATTGTACAGTAATGTAATAGGTTTATAATACTTTTCATACAAATAACATATAAAAAACTAACAAACACAAAAAATAAAGAAAACATTTAAAATCTTACAGAACAGTACATTGAAAAGTACAGTAGTACTGTACAACAGCTAGCATCCAGGGGCTGGCATCAAGTGAACCGTCAAGAAGAGGCCGCATGGGTGGCCTCTCACCAGGACGATGGGCGCTGGCAATGCCTGCACCCCCCAAGACAACTGATCCCCCTGTGGCTCACATGCCCAGGGCCCGGCCCTGCCCTATGGCGGGCACAGGACAGTCCCACAGCAGGGCGCATGCCACCGAGCCGGGAACGTGAGTCCCGAGGAACAACGGGGTGGCCCAGCAGAACACAAGCCCTGGGGGGCCTCCCGCAGACCTCCTGCAGCCCCGGTCAAGGTCTTCCTTCCCAAGGTCCCGGGGGGGAGCCCAGGTCCTGGGGTGGGTGCTGGCTGTGACCTCGTCCATCCCGTCCTTCCCGCCGGCTCCTGGGACTGGGCTTCGGGTCTCCGTGCCGGGGCCGGGGTGGGGCAGACTGCTCAGAGGAGAACACATGCACCTTTCCACAACAACAGGCAGCGCTGGGCCTGAATCTATGCCCAGAAAGCACACGTTGAGCTCACGACACTGGCCCACAGAGACCAGAGCCTTGGCTGGCTCGTGGCGCACCTCAGGGCTCTGCGGGGGGACGATGGCTAGGCTGTGTGTGTTGGGGGGAGGGGAGCGGGGGCTGGGGGTTCCTTGACACCTGGGTCCCTCTGGGGCCTACAGGGACACATTTGGGCTTGCCAGTACAGGGAGCAACCTGCCCCACGGGATGATGAATAGGGGTCCCCTCTCAGGAGGGAGGCCCAGGCACCTGGAGTGGCCCCTAATATGGGGCCAGTAGGCTGCCAGGCCTGGCCTCCCCCTGCCTCCAAGCCTGGCAGCCCCACGGCCTGCTGAGCCTAGTGGCCCGAGGTGGACCCCGGGGGGCTCATCTCTGCAGCCCCGTCCTCATTTCCCGGCTCTTCTGGGATGGGCTTGAGCCCCTCCTCGGGGGTCTCCTCGGCCTCCTGGCCTCCTGCCTGGGCGAGGCCCTCTGGCTCCCAGCCAGGACCTCCTGGGGCCACCGGGGAAGCACTGCCCATCCGGCCAGGCATGGGGACCCCGGGGGCATCTGAGGGTCCTGCCTGACCTAGGCCCGCAGGGGCGGCAGCACTTCCATCTTCCTGAGTGGCCGCGGACGCCTTGCTGGTCTCCCCAGGGCCAGGGGCTGCCCTGGCGGCACCATGGTCTTCAGGGGCCGCCTCGCCAGCCTTGGCAGTGCCGGCAACTGCCGCACTGGCCTCCTCACGTGCCGGGTGGTCCTCGGCGCTCCCTTCCTTGGAACGGGCGGCCTGGGCGGTGGTATCTTCACCATGTGCAGTGGTGCCTGCGGTGATGGCCTCATGGGCCGGGGCGGCCTGGGCGGCTGCTGCCAGGACTGCAACGTCCACACGGGCCTCTTCCTGCCCTGGGAAGTGCTCCCTGCTAGCCGGGTCGGCGTCCCAGGCCTCGGTCCTCTGGATGAGCCGCAGCATCCCCGCAAAGCCGGGAGGCCTCCTCATCAGCCGCCTCCTCCTCAGCGTGTCCCGGAGCGTGTCGTTCAGCCGGGCCCGCGTCAGCACCTGCCGGGCGCGCGCCTGGTCCGCCATGGCCGGGTGGATGGCCCCCTTCTCCAGGGCCGACTGCAGCAGGCCTTCCAGGCGCATCACGTACGCAGAGAGAGTCTCCTGGGGCCGCTGGGCACAGGTCACGAACTTCAGCCGAGCACTCCCCCGGGGGTCCTTGTTCCCAAACACCTGCACCAGCGCGGCCAGGCAGTCCTGGGCAGCCAGCTCGGGATCTTCCGCCAGGAGGCCGCGCAGGAGGTCCAGCGCGGGGCCGCGCAAGCTCTCCACCAGCCTCCTCCTCCTCTCCCTCTCAGACACGTGGCGCCACAGGTGCAGCGTGTGGCTGGCCTGCTCCAGCCAGCTCTCAGAGGACCCTTCCCCGTGGCCCGGCTCTTCCATCCCAGAGAAGGTTCCCAGCTCCTGGTAGCCCATGCTGTCCAGCACGGGCTGCGAGGCCTGCCTCCACTGCTGGGTCCCGGGCCCTGCCTCACCCATGGCGCCTGCCACTGTCACAACTGCTTCCTCAGGCGCAGCCATTGCCCCGCCCGTGGGTCCTGCCATACTCAGAAGTCCTGCCACGCCTGCAACATTTCTGTAACCTGCAGCTCCTTCCTCATCTGACTCAGCTCCTGCTTCACCTTCAGCTCCTGCTTCACCCTCAGCTCCTGCTTCACCCTCAGCTCCTTCCGCATCTGCAGCTCCTTCCTCACCTTCAGCTCCCTCCTCACCTTCAGCTCCCTCCTCACCTTCAGCTCCCTCCTCACCTGCAGCTCCTGCTTCACCTTCATCTCCCTCCTCACCTTCAGCTCCCTCCTCACCTAAAGCTCCTGCCTCACCTTCAGCTCCCTCCTCACCTGCAGCTCCCTCCTCATCTTCAGCTCCCTCCTCACCTAAGGCTTCCTCCTCACCTGTGTCTCCCTCCATACCTGCGACTCCCGCCTCCCCTGCAGCTTCCTCCTCCCCTGCAGTTCCTGAGTGACCTGCAGTTCCTGCCTCACCCACCCTGCCAACCACTGCTTGTCCCTGGGGCTGCGCAGGGCAATTGGGTCTATCCTGTGAATCAGCATCAGGGGCCTGGGGCAGGCAGACCACAGTCCAGGGCCCTCCCTTGCCTGGTATTTGCCGGGGGAGCAAGCTTCGATTTAAACACTCAGCAAACTCGACCAGGGCAACACTCGACCCCAGCTCCTTTCTGTAGACCTTGCCCAGCACTCGGTACCTGCCCAGGGAACGCAGGGCAGCCTGCACAGCCTCCTGGAATTCCTGGTCTTTGCAGTCATCTGGGATTCCCAGGATGAGCAGAGATCGCTGAGCGTTCACGCCCATCGACCTGCACCAGTCCCGCAATACCGCCAGAGCCATCGCCATCTTCGAGGACCTGAGGGTGGGGGGAAGCGATCAAACAGGTTTGCACAGGCTGTTGAAGTGTGGGAATCGGCCTGTGGGTCCAAAGAGGAGAGAATCATGTTTGTGCCACACAGCCCACCCTAGTGCCCCTCACAGCAGCAGCCTGGAGCACCTCCCTGCCCTGTTTGGTTTGTTTGACTTTAGGAAACTTTTTTTATAAATTACATTTATTTACAAGATAGAAGGCTAGGGACTTCCCTGGTGGCGCAGTGGTTAAGAATCCACCTGCCAGTGCAGGGGACACAGGTTTGATCCCTGGTCCGGGAAGATCCCACAAGCCGCGGAGCAACTAACCCCACGCGCCGCAACCACTGACCCAGCGCTCTAGAGCCCACGAGCCACAACTACTGAGTCCACGTGACACAACTACTGAAGCCCACATGCCTGGAGCCCGTGCTCTGCAACAAGAGAAGCCACCGTAATGAGAGGCCTGCGCACCGCAACGAAGAGTAGCCCCCGCTCGCTGCACCTAGAGAAAGCCCGCGCGCAGCAACAAAGACCCAACGAAACCAAAAGTAAAAATAAAATTTAAAAATAATAACAAAAGAGCACTTGTTGCGTACGACTCAAGAAACAATAATAAAATAAAATAAAATAATTTTTTTAAAAAAGACAGATAGAAGGCTCGTCACCTTTTCTACATTTCTGGCCTCAGTTTTAGAAAGCTGCCTTTTTCCCAAGGAATTTTTCAAGTCTTCCAATTTGTTAGCATAAACATTTCCATAATGTCCCATAATATTCCCCTATATCCTCTTTGTTAATGTACATCTGATCCGTAACGTTGGCCCTCTTTCATTCCTCATATTGGGGATCAGCGTTCTTTCTATGTTTCCGTGATTCATCGTTCTAGGACTTTCTCGGTTTCCTTGCTCTTTTGAAAGAAGCGCATGGCTTTGTTCACCGTGTCCATAATTTGCTTTCTATCACTGATTTCCTCTCTTAGCTCTCTTATTACTTCATTTTATGTTTCCTTTGCTCTTCTTATTCTAGCATCTCTCAATGGACTGTTAGCTCACTGATTTTATGTCCTGACTCTTCTAACAGAAGCATTTAGAGGAATAGTTTCCTCCTGTTGCTTTTTGCTGCCTCCAACTAATTTTGGGAAGTCGTGTTTTTTTAGTATTCACTTGGAAATATTTTCTAAGTCCCTCTGTGATATTTTTCTTTGATCCATGGGTTTCCCAATATTTGAAGATATATTATCATTAGTACCATCAAATAAAATTCCCCCGTGATGAGAAAACTTATCATGTAAACTTGCAATACTGCTAAATTTATGGAGACTGTTTTACAACTCTGGTATGGCGTGTCCGGGTGAATGTGCAAAGCACCCTCGTAAAGATTCTGTGTACTCTGTGTGGAGGCCAGGGCCTTGCCCTGCCCACCCACCTCTGCAATTCCTGTGCCACCTGGACAGAGGCGACCTGAAGCTCTCGATGCCTAATGCAGTGGGCCAGAGCCCCTCCCTGGACCCCCACAAATCCATCTGCCATGGCCAACAGCCTCCACCAGATCACAGCAGCCCCAGCGCCTCCCCCCTCAGCATCACTTATTCCCCCCGTGGCCAGGCGGCTCCTCCCCGACCCCTCGCACTACATCCCCTCCATACACCCTCCCCCACCCACCAGCTGGTGGCGCTCCGCTCTGGGCCCTGGAAGCTGGGCGCCCCGCCATGCGTAGAGGTCAGACTGCCTCTCTCACCTCCCCACACCGGGGAGTCCTCCCCCGAGCACACTCAGCGCCAGGGGCTCTCGCTTCTCGTACCCCAGACGCAGAGCCCACCCGTCTTGCCCCCGCCCACCCGGGAGCCGGAGCCCCCTAACTGCCACGAGCGTCCTCCCCCCCCCACCCCACGCCCCGCCCTGCCGGGAGCTCCCCTAACGCCTACCGCACCCGCGCCCGGGAGTCCTCCCCATCGACCCCCGCCTCAGCCTTCCTCCCGCCACACGCCGCAGCCGTTAGCCCTCCCCTCCCGTCTCGGCCCCGGGGGTGGGGCCCGCCCTTCCCGTCCTTCCCGTCCTCCCCACCCCCGCAGCCAGTCGTCCTCTCCTCTGGCCCCCAAAGCCGGCCCCACCCGACCAGCAGGAAGCCCTCCGTTCAGGCACCCCCCACGCTTAGCCATTAGCCCCACCCTCTGCACCCCGACTCCAGAACGCCCCCCACCAGCCACCCCGGAAGCCAGCAGTCCTCCCCTCTGACCCGCTCACTGGGGGACCCTTCCCTCAGCCCCCCTTCAGCCCGCTACCCTCCGCCGCCGCTCCCCCACTCCCAACCGAGCAGCCCGTAGCCCTCCCCCGACCTCCACTCCTTCCCAGGGCCCCCGGTACCTGCGGAGTCCAGCCCCCGGCAAAGCCCCCGCCTGTCTCCTGACTCGCTCTGACTCTGTGGATGGCTCCGGAGTCCCGCTCACGAGGGGCTGAAGAGCTCGTCTCAGCAGAGCAGCCAGGAACTGTGCCGCCGACTGTCCCAGGCACTCTGTGCGAACGCCACGTGGGCTTCCGGGTGCTCCCGGAAGCCCCAGGAAGATGAGGGAGAAAGTTCTAGACGTCTCTTTACCGAGAAACTGGTTGGATCAGAAGAGCACGTGAGGTGATTCTTTGCTAATGTAGCAGCAGTAGCCATGCGCACTGAGGGCCTGAGGTCCCAAGGCTTGGCGCCTCCGGAAGCAAGATACTCCCATTGGCCTTCCACCAATAGGAAGGCCTCCCTGCAAGGCTGTGGAGTTGGGGGAGCACACTTGGCGATGCAGAGCCCATGGAGGCACATTGGTCAATCTGTCTTTACAGGTGGGTGTCTACTGTGATTGATAATGTTATCAAGCTATTCTTTTTTCTTTCTCTTTTTTAATTTGATTTATTTTTTTACACAGCAGGTTCTTATTATCCATTTTGTACATATTAGTGTACATATGTCAATACCAATCTCCGAATTCATCACACCCCCCGCCCGCCCCCACCACTTTCCCACCTTGGTGTCCATACGTTTGTGCTCTACATCTCTGTCTCTATTTCTGCCCTGCAAACCGGTTCATCTGTACCATTTTTCTAGGTTCCACATATTTGCATTAATATACGATATTTGTTTCTCTCTTTCTGACTTCCTTGACTCTGTATAATAGTCTCTAGATCTACCCACGTCTCTACAAATGACCGAAGTTCGTTTCTTTGTATGGCTGAGTAATAAAGTTATAGTAATAAAGCAATTCTTTATATGGGCTGATTTCTTGTCTAGTTGTATCAACTAGGCATCTTCTCACATGGCAGAAGACGATGAGGCAGCTGTCTGGGGTCTGTTTTATAAGGGTGCTAATCTCATTCATGAGGGTTCCACCCTCATGGGCTAATCACTTCCCAAGGCCCCACCTCCAAATCCCATCCCTTTGGGGGTTAGAATTTAACAGGTGAATGAGGGAGAGATCTTTACAAATATTCAGTCCATAGCACTATCTGTCCATCTATTTTTGCTTCTATGTTCCCTATTTCCTGCCTGGGATAATCAATCCTTTACATTATATTTTAACTTCTCTACTGCCTTTTTAGGCAATTATCACTGTTTGCTGTTCTAGACATTATAATATATAGTAAGTCCCATACATATGAACGAGTTCCATTGTGACAGCCTGTTCATAAGTTCAGTTTGTTTGTAAGTCCAGCAAAGTTAGCCTAGGCACCCAACTAACACAATTGGCTATATAGTACTGCATTGTAATGGTTTACAATACTTTTCACACAGATGATATATAAAAAACAAACAAAAAATAGAGAAAACATTTTTAATCTTACAGTACAGTGCCTTGAAAAGTACAGTGGTGCAGTACAACAGCTGGCATCCAGGGGCTGGCCTTGAGGGAACAGGCAGGAAGAGTTACTGACTGGAGGAGAGAGAGGAGGTGGGAGATGGTAGAGCTGAAGGATCGTCAGCACTAGGAGTTGGAGAGCAAGCTGCAATGTCACTCACACCTGACGTTGTTGGAACGCATGTGCACATCTTTCAAAGTTCACAATTTGAAGGTTCGTATGTAGGGGACTTATTCTAACATGTATCCACCATTATAGTATTATACAGAATAGTTTCACTGCCCTAAACATTCTTTGTTCTCTGCCTATTCATCCCTCCCTCCCCACACCCCCTGGCAACTACTGATCTTTTTACTGTCTTATAGTTTTGCCTTTTCCACATTGTCATATATTTAGAATAATACTGTGTGTAGCCTTTTCAGATTACCTTCTTTCACTTAATAATATACATTGCAGTTTCCTCCATGTCTTTTCCTGGCTCAATAGCTCTTTTGTCTTTAATGCTGAAGAATATTCCATCATCTGAATATACCACAGTTTATCTATCTATTCACCGACTGAAGGACATGTTGGTTGCTTCCAGGTTTTGCAAATTATGAATAAAGTGGTTATAAACATCTGTGTGTAAGTTTTTGTGTGCACACAAGTTTTCAGCTCCTTCAGGTAAATAACAAGAAGCATGTATGATAAGAGTATGTATAGTTTTGTAAGAAACCTCTAACTTGTCTTCCAAAGTGGTCATACCTTTTTGCATTCCCAACAGAAATGAATGAGAATTCCTGTGCTCTACATTCTCACCAGCATTTGGCGTTGTCAGTTTTCTGGATTTTGGCCATTCTGATAGGTATGTAGTCATTCTAGTAATTTTTTATTGCATGCCATGCATAACATACAAAAGAGCCATAGTATTTCTAGATGAGATATTCCAGAGAGACTTCAAACTTTCTCTGTTTAGGCAGATAAGGTAAGGGGATGCTTTTCTCAATCCAATTCAATATTGAGCTGAGTCAGGGCTTGATTGCAGTTTAAGTAAAACAGGCTACTGTGGTTTGCTCTTCTTCTCTAGGATGTAAAACATTGATGGGCTTCTGTCTTTTAATCCCTGAAAGACTATGGAAAATCGAGATCTGCCATTTACAGTTTGCAGTCTCCTGTAGCTTCAAATTCTAGCACATCTCTGTTTCCTAAGAACTGGGTGGTTGCTGGAGATTTCACTTTACCTTTTAGAAGCATTTGACCTAGCTCCCTGTATTCTTGTGCAGTACCAGAAGTCAGCAAATGTCTGGTAGGGGAAATCTGCTGAGCATTTGTCTCATCAACTTTTCAGTTTGTCAACCAGCCCTGTCAAACTGTTAAAACTTTGTTGGTTTTTCTTTCTCTCACTAGAGGCATTTTGCCTGGGTAAGTCTGGTCGGCAGTCTCTTATTAGAGTTGGTACATTTTTCAGAGGAAAAAACAATTGGAGATTGTCAGTTTACATTGAAAAAGTATTCCTCTCCTTGAATTGTTAATTTATTTAATCCTTGTTGCTTCCACCACTATTTGGTACGTTTAAAATTATTTTTGTATTCTAAGTGAAATAATTCAGACACAGAAAGACAAATACCATATGATTTCACTCATATGTGGAATCTAAAACAAACAAGCAAACAAGCAAATGATCAAACAAAACAAAAAATAACTCATAGATACAGAGAGTAGATTGGTGATTATCAAAAGGAAGGGGGCTAGGGAACGTGCAAAATGTGTGAAGGCAGTCAATTGTAAGTAGACTTCTGGGGGTGACCACTTTGTAGTGTTTACAGATATCAAATTAAACGTTATACATATGAAACTTATACAGTGTAATATACCAATTTTACTTCAATAAAAAGTTTTTGTAAATTTTCCAGTTTTTTCTAGTTGTAGAGGATTGTTACCTCTCATGACCTTTTATTCAGAAGCAACCCAAATACATATTCTTGATGCTATTGTGACTGGGATCTTTTAATGATTTAAACATTTCTTGCTCATTTATAGAAAATTGATTTTTGTATATCACTTTTGTATCCAGCAATTTTAATAACGTCCCTACTTGAATGTAATCATTTATCCATATATTCTTTTAGATTTTTCTATGTAATCAATAATATAATCTGTGAATAATGACAATTTTAAACTTCTTTTCCTATGTTTATGCTTTTATTTTTTGTTGTATTCTTAACACACTGAACTCACTAATACTTCCACTACAATGCTGAATAGTAGTGATAATGGTAGCCATCGTATCATATTCCCAATGTCAAAGAGAAGTATTTTAATATGTTATAGATAAGTGTGATGTGGTCAGTAAGTATATTTCTAGATACATTGTATCATATTTAGGAAGTTTTCTTGTATTCCTTGTTTACTATTTTTTTGGGGAAAGAATGCGTATCAGATTTTATCAACTGCCTTTTTTCCTATGCCTCTTCGCATAATCAAAATATTGCTCTCGGGCTTCCCTGGTGGCACAGTGGTTGAGAGTCCACCTGCCGATGCAGGGGACACGGGTTCGTGCCCCGGTCCGGGAAGATCCCACGTGCTGCGGAGCGGCTGGGCCCGTGAGCCATGGCTGCTGAGCCTGCACGTCCAGAGCCTGTGCTCCGCAATGGGAGAGGCCACAATAGTGAAAGGCCAGTGTACCGCAAAAAAAAAAAAAAATTGTTCTCCTCTAAAATGTTAATGTGGTGAATAACATTTAAAAAAATTTAACCAGAATTGCATTTCTGGGATAAACCCAACTAGGCCATGATGTATTACATTATTTATATATTGTTGGATATGATTTATGTACATTTTTTTGGTTTTTGTTTTTGTTTTTGTTTTTTGCGGTACGTGGGCCTCTCACTGTTGTGGCCTTTCCCGTTGCGGAGCCCAGGCTCCGGACGCGCAGGTTCAGCGGCCATGGCTCATGGGCCCAGCCACTCCGCGGCATGTGGGATCTTCCCAGACCAGGACACGAACCCGTGTCCCCTGCATCAGGAGGCGGACTCTCAACCACTGTACCACCAGGGAAGCCCTGATTTATGTACATTTTTACGGATGTTTTTATTCATGACCATGAATCAGAATGGCCTGTAATTTTGTTTCCTCATTCAGTCCTTGCCAGGTTTTGATTTCAAGGTTGTTAGCCTCATAAAATGATTTTGGGAGTGTTGCACCTTTCTATTTTATGGAAGAGTTTTTACTAGATTGTAATTACTTCTTTCTTAAATGATTGGTAGAAATTGCAGCAAAGCCATTTTGGCCTAGATTTTCTCTGAGGGAAAAGTTTAGTTTTGTATATTCTTAATAGAGCAATATTTAGGTGATCCTTTTGTTTTTGTCTTCTACAGTGCTTTCTTGTGATATAATATGCATACAGTGAAAACCACATGCCTTTAATAAACAAAACGATGAATTTTGACAAAAGGATACATTCATGTAACCATCACCCAGATTGAGATAAAGAACATTCCATGATCCCTGAATATTCCCTTGTGCCCCTTCCAGTCACTGTCCCTCCTACGTCATTATTCTAACTTCTCTTATTATAAATAGTTTTGCCTGTTCCTGCACTTCATATAAATGGAATAGTAGATTGTGTACTCCTCTTTGATCTCACTTCTTTTGTTCAGCATCACATTTTTTGAGATCTATGCAGGTTGCTGTATTTATTAGTAGTTTGTTCTTTTTAATACTAACTAGAACACCATTGTATGACTGTACCATAGTTTGTTTATCCAGTTATTGCTATGGACTTTGTTTTTTCCCCATTTTTTAGCTATTATGAATAAAGCTGCTATGAACTTTCTTATATAACTTTTTTGTGAACATGATTTCCTTTCTATTGGTTATATACCTATGAGTAGAATTGCTTGACTGTAGGTATAGTTGTATGTTAAAATCTATGAGAAACTGCCAAAGAGTTTCTTAAAGTGGTTGCACCATTTTAAACTTTCACCATTCATGTGTGAGAGTTTTGCTTCACATTCTTGACAAGAGTGAATATAAATTAATCTTTTATCCATTCTAGTGAATGTGTAGTGATACTTATTATAGTGTTAATCTGACATTCTACAATGACTAATAATGCAACTTTTTCAGCACCTATTGGCCATTTGTGTATCTTTATAGATCCTCTTTTGTGCAGTGTCTATTAAAATATTTTGCCATTTTTGTTACTTATAAATCATTTTAAACTCTAGTATAAATGTTAAAAAAAAGTATAACTACAATAATTGTTTAATGGATGCACAATGTAAAAAAATGTAAATTGTGACATTGAGAATATAAAATGTGTGTGGTGGAGAAAAAGGCTAGAGTTTTTATATGCAAGAGAAGTTAAGTTGTTATTGGGTTAAAATAGGCTATTATAACCATAATAAGTTTTATGTAAGTCTCATGGTAACCACAAAGTGAAAACCCACAGAAGATACACAAGAGATAAAGAGAAAGAAATCAATACATACCACTACATAAATCATTAAATCATAAAGGAAGATAGTTGGAGATGAAGAATGGAATAGTGGAACTCCAAAATAGCCAGAAAACAGTTAAGAAGATGGCAATATTAAGTTCTTCCATATCAATAATTACACAAATGGATTAAATTCTCAAATCAAAAGACACAGAGTTGCTGAATGGAAAAAAATCCGAGACTCAACTCTACACCACCTGTAAGAGATTCACTTCAGCTTTAATGATACACATAGGCTCAAAGTGAAAGGATAGAAATAGATATCCATGGAAATGGTAACCAAAAGAGAGCAGAAGTGGCTATATTTATATCAGATAAAATAGACTTTCAGACAAAATTGTTCACAAGAGACAAAGAAGGTCACTATATAGTGGTGAAAGAGTAAATTCATGAAGAGGATATAACAATTATAAGTATATATGTACAGTAAGTCCCCTACATACAAACCTTCAAGTTGCAAACTTTCAAAGATGTGAACGTGCATTTGCATGTCCAATCACGTAAGTTAGTTCACATGTCTGGCATACATTGTCATGTGTGTGCATCCTCTACAAGTGGTTGTGCTTTTGTGTACTTTACTGTACAGTACTGTATAGAGTACAGTAGTACAGTATCTTTATTTCAAGCCCAGGCTATCTGGAAGCAAGTGTAAAAGCAGTGGTGATGTAGCTGGTACTGCTCAGAAGCGCCAAGGGATAATGATGGAATTGGAGGCCCAGAGAAAGGATGAAGAGAGACAAGAGAAAGGAGAAGTAACTGCAGAACTGAAGAGATTCACAACGCAGGAAATGGCAGGGGGATTTTCTTTATTTGAGGAGGCACTGTTAGTTTTTGAGGCACAGGACCCACAGGACCCAAACATAGAATGGTACATGAAGGTTGCAGTAGCCATTCAGAATGCAATCCAGTGCTACCATGTCCATCTATGATAAGAAAAAAAGAGCTACTACCCAGACAGCACTGGATCATTTTTTCAAGAGGGTACATAGAATTGAATCTAGGAAGGAACCAGAACCTGTGCCATCAATGTCAGGCATGAGTGACATTGCAGCTTGCCCTCTTTCTCCTATTGCTAATGATCCTTCACCTCTACCATCTCCCACCTCCTCTCCCTCCTCCAGTCAGTAACTCTTCTTGTCTGTTCCTTCGATGCCAGCCCCTGGATGCCAGCTGTTGTACTGTACTACTGTACTTTTCAAGGAACTGTACTGTAAGATTAAAAATATTTTCATTATTTTTTGTGCTTGTTTTTTTATGTATTATTTGTGTGAAAAGTATCATAAACCTATTACAGTACAGTACTATATAGCCGACTGTGTTAGTTGGATACCTGGGCTAACTTTGTTGGACTTAACGAACAAATTGGACTTACAAACACGCTCTCAGAACAGAATTTGCTTATATGTAGGGGACTTACTGTACCCAACACTGGAGTGGTTGAATGTTTAAAACAAATATTAACAGAACTGAAGGGAGAAATAGCAAGAAAATGACAGGACTTCAATACTCCACTTTCAACATTGAACAGATCATCCTGACAGAAAATCAATAAGGAAACAGCAGACTTGAATTACACTGTAGAACAAATGAACCTAACAGACATATCCAGAACATTCCATCCAACAGCAGCAGAATGCTCATTCTTCTCAAGTGCACATGGAACATTCTCTAGTATAGATCATATGTTGCACCACAGAGCAAGTCTCAACAAATTTAAGATGATTGAAATCATATCAATATTGTTTATGTCCACAGTAGTATGAAACTGGAAATCAAAAATAGCAAGAAAACTGGAAAACTCACAAATGTGTGAAAAATAAACAACACACTCCTGAAAAGCCAATAGGTCAAAGAAGAAATCAAAAGGAAAATCAGAAAGTATCTAGAGACAAAAGAAAATGGAAACACAACATACCAAAACATATGGGATGCAGCAAAGGCAGTTTTAAGAGGGAAGTTAATAGTGATAAACACCTACATTAAGAAAGAGAGATCTCAAATAAACAACCTAATTTTACACCTCAGGGAACTAGAAAAAGAAGAACAAACTAAACCCAAAGTTAGCATAAGGAAGGATATAATAAAAATGAGAGCAGAAATAAAAACAGTAGAGACCAGAAAGGGAGAAATAAAAACAATAGAGACCAAAAAAATCAGTAAGCCCAAGAGTTAGTTTTTTGAAAAGATAAACAAAATTGACAAATATTTATGTAGATTAAATGGGGGGGGAGGAGACTCAAATAAACACAATTATAAATGAAAGAGGAGACAGTAAATATTGTGACTGATACTACAAAAATATATACAAAGTATCATACTGTAATGAATAATTAGATACCAACAAATTGAATAACATAAAAGAAATGGATAAATTCCTAGAAATATACAACCTACCAAGACTGAATCATGAAGAAATAGAAAATTGGAACAGAACAATAATGAGGTGGAGATTACAGCATTAATTCACTGAATCTTAACAAATATGTAAGGAAGGATTAAGGCCAATCCTTCTAAAATTCTTCCAAAAAATTGAAGAGGAAGGAACACACCAAACATTTTTAGACCAGTAATACCATGATGCCATTGCCAGATAATTAGACTTCAAAAAAAGCAAACTATAAACCAATATCTCTGATGAATATAGATACAAATATTTCAACAAAATACTAACAAACCTAATTCAACAGCACGTTAAAAGGATCATACACTGTGATCAAGTTGGATTTATCCCTGGGAGGCAATGATGATTCAACATATGCAAATCAATAAATGTGATAACCACATTAATAAAATGAAGGGTAAAAATCATGTGATTATGTCAACAAATGCAGAAAAATCACTTGAAATAATTCAACATCCTTTTACAATAAAAACTCCCAATAAATTGGGTGTAGAAGGAATGTACCTTAACATAATCAAATCCATGTATGAGAGACCCACAGCTAACATAATACTCAATGGTGAAAGATTGAAGGCTTTTTCTCTGAGATTGGGATAAGTGTGCCCACTCTCACCACTCCTATTCAATATCGTACTGTAAATCCTATCCAGAGCAACTAGGCAAGAAAAAGAAATAAAAGGCATCCAAATCAACAAGGAAGAAGTTAAATTTTCTCTGTTTGCAGATGACATAATCTTATATATAGAAAATGCTAAAATTTCCAAAAAAATTATTAGGACTAATAAATGAATTAAGCAAAGTTGTAGGATACAGAGTCAACAAAGATCAGTTATATTTCTGAACCCTAAAAATGAACTATCTGAAAAAGTAATTTAGAAAACAATCCCATTCACAATAGCATCAAAAACAATAATATTCTTAGGAATAAATTTAACCAAGGAGGTGAAAGGTTTATATACTGAAAACAATAAGACATTGATGAAAGAAATTGAAGAAACACAAACACAAATAAATGGAAAGATATCCCATATATATGGATCAGAAGAATTAATATTGTTAAAATGTCCATATGACTCAAAGCTATCTATAGATTCAATGCAATCCTTATCAAAATTTTAATGGCATTTTCACACAAATAGAAAAAAATTCTAAAATCCGTATGGAATCATCAAAGTCTCTGATTCACCAAAACAATCCTGAGAAGGAATATCAAAGATGGAGGCATCACACGTCCTGATTTGAAACTATATTACAAAGCTATAGTAATCAAATCAGTATGGTACTGGCATAAAAACAGACACATAGACCAATGAAACAGAACTGAGAGCCCCAGACATAAACCTATGCGTATATGGTCAACTTATATTTGACAAGGGAGCCAAGAATACTCAATGGGGAAAGGATAGTCTTTTCAATAAATGGTGTTGGAAAACCATGTATTTCATGCAAAAGAGTGAAAGTGGACCCCTATCTTACACCACTCATAAACATTAACTTGAAGTGGATTAAATCTTAAATGTAAAATCTGAAACCATAAAAGTTCTAGAAGAAAACAGAGGGAAAAATCTTCTGGACATTGGGGTTGGCAATGAATTTTTTGGATATGACACCAAAGCACAAACAGCAAATCAGAAGTCAACAAATGGCAACACATCAAACTAAAAAGCTTCTGCACAGCAAAAGAAACAATAAACACAATGAAAAGGCAGCCTACAGAATGGGAGAAAATATTTACAAACCATAATATATCTGATGAGGGGTTAAAATCTAAAACATTAAAAAAAGCTTATAGTACTCAATAGTAAAAACAAAACAAATAATCCAGTTAATCGTGGGCAAAGGACCTGAATAGACATTTTTACAAAGAAGACATACAAATGGCTAACAGGTACATGAAAAGGTGTTCAACATAAAAAATCTTTAGGGAAATGCCAATCAAAATTACAATGAGATATCAGCTCACACTTGTTAGAATGGCTTTTATCAAAAACCAAGAGATAACCAGTTTTGGCAAGAATGTGGAGAAAAGGGAACTGTTGTGCACTGTTGATGGGACTGTAAATAGGTGTAGCCATCATGGTAAACAGTATGGCAGTTCCTCAAAAAATTAAAAATAGAACTACCATATGATTCATCAGTTCCACCTCTGGGTACATATTTGAAGGAAGTGACATTAGTAACTTCAAGAGATATCTGCACCCTAATGTCCATTGCAGCATTATTCACAATAACCAAGACATGGAAACAACCTAAGTGTCTATTGACAAATGAATGGTTAAAGAAAATGTGGGGTATATATGCAATGGAATATTACTAAGCCATAAAAAAGAAGGAAATCCTGATATTTATGACAACATGAACGAACTGTAAGGTCATTATGCTCAGTGAAATAATCAGGCAGAGAAAGACAAATTCTTGTATGACCTCACTTATATGTGGAATCTAAAAAAGGTGAACTCATTGAAACTGAGGGTAGATTGGTGTTTGCCAGGGGCTGAGCAAAAATTGAAAAGGAGAGAACACTCCTAAACTCGTTTTATAAGGCCAGCCAGATAAGCACACTACAAGGAAAAAAACTGTAGACCAATATCCCTGATGAATATATTGATAGATGCAAAAATTCTCAACAAAATATTAGCAAACTGAATTCAACAGTGCAATGAAAGGATCACACACCATGACCAAGTGGGATTTATCCCTGGGCTGTAAGAATGGTTCAACATACACAAATCAATAATTGTGATAAACCACATTAATAGAATGAAAGACAAAAATGATATGATCATCTCAATAGATACAGGAAAAGCATCCTTTCATGATAAAAATCCTCAACAAATTGGGTATAGAAGGAATGTACCTCAACATAATAAAGGTCATATATGACAAACCCACAGCTAACATCGTACTCAACAGTGAAAGATTAAAAGCTTTCCCTAAGATTAGGAACAAGACAAGGGTGCCCACTCTCACCACTCTTATTCAACATAGTACTAGATAGAAGTCCTAGCTAGAGCAATCAAACAAGACAAAGAAATAAAAAACATCCAAAAAGGAAAAGAAGAAGCAAATTGTCATTATTTGCAGATGATATAATCTTATGTATAGAAAGTCCTAAAGACTCAACCAAAAAACTTTTGGAACTAATCAAAAAGTTCAGTAAAGTTTCAGGATATAAAAATCAGTTGTATTGCTATAAACTAACAACATAATATCTGAAAAAGAAATAAAGAAAACTATCCCATTCACAATAGCATCAAAACCAGTAATATACTTAGGAATAAACTTAATCAAGGAAATGAAAGGTCTGTACAATGAAAACTAAAGGACTTTGATCAAAGAAATTGAATAAGACACAAACAAATGGAAAAATATCCTTTGTTCATGGATGGGAAGAATTAATATTGTAAAAATGTCTATACTACCCAAAGCCATACATGGATGCAATGCAATCCCTACCAAAATTCCAATGGCATTTTTCACAAAATAGTAAAACAATCCTAAAATTGCACGGAAACTCAAAAGACCCTGAATATCCAAAGCAATCCTGAGAAAGAAGAACAAAGCCAGAGGCACCACACTTCCTGATTTCAAACTATACTACAAAGTTGTAATTAAAACAAGATTTTTTTCTTTATCTTTGATTTTCTGTAGTGTGAAAATGATATGCCTAGGTACAGTTTTTTAACATTTTTCATGTGTGTTGTTCTCTGAACTCCCACATCTGCGGTTTGGTGTCTGACAATATTTTGGGGAAATTATCAGTCATTATTGTTTCAAATATTTCTTCTCTTCCTCTCTTACTTCTCCATCTGGTACTCCCATTATGCATATGTTACAATTTTTATAGTTGTCTCAAATCCTTGGATATTCTGTTCTACTTTTTTCAGTCTTTGCTTTTCAGTTTTGGACAAAATTTTATGTTGATATATCCTCTAGCTCAGTTTTTTTTCTTATCTGTGGCCAGTCTACCAATAAGCCCATCAAAGGCATTCTCCACTTCTGTTACGATGTTTTTGATCTCTAGCATTTATTTTCGGTTCTTTCTTAGAATTTCCATCTCTTTGCTTATATTGCCCATGTGTTCTTGCATGCTGTCTACTTTATCCATGAGAGCCCTTACATATTAATCATAGTTGTTTTAAATTCCTGGTCTGATAATTCCAACATCTTTTTCATGCCTGTTTGTAATGCTTGCTCTGTCTCTTCAAATTGTGTTTTTTACCTTTTGGCATGCCTTATAATCTTTTCTTGATTGTTGGATGTGATACACTGGATATAAGGAACTGCTGCATATAAGCCTGTAGAATTGTTGTGGTGAGATATGGGGGGAAGGGAAGTACTATACATTCCTATGATTAGGTCTCAGCCTTTAGTAAGCCTATGTCTCTGTACTGTGAACTTCACAAATGCTTCTCAGTATTTTTCACCCCGCTTAGTTGTGTCAGGATGGCTAGAGTGTGATGGATTTGGGTATTTTTCTTTTTACACATAAAAGACCAGAGATGAGTAAAGTTGGATATTTCTCTTTCCCCAGGTCAGTTAGGCTTTGATAATCCTCCAGCAGGTTGGGCTCTGGTTAACTACGTTCTCCTAAGGGCAGGCCTTATTAAGAACAGAGTACTCTGGTGTATTTCAAAATGGTTCCTTTGCCCCTCCTCCTGGTAGAGGAAGCAGGAGGGACCTTTTCTCCAATATTTATTGTGAGAACATGATTAAGTTCCTAGAGGTAAATTTCACAATATTGTGGAGGCTCCCCTATTACTGGGTGCCCCTGGAATTTTTAATTCTCATACTTGTCCACACTGAGCCTCCAGCAATTCATCAATTAACCCAGCATTGGATCCCCTGGCAGTTTAAGCTAGTGAGTCTCTACTGTGGTAAGCTTTAACTCCTTGTATTCGCCTCTCTGTCTCTCCAGTCTTGGAGGCAGAAGTTTGCCTTGTGTCCTCACCTTTCTTATGTATCCAAGAGGTATTGTTTTTTCATTTTGTTCAAGGTTTACTTTCTGTTAGGATGGAGTGATGACTACCAAATTCCCTACATGGAGAACGGGAAATTGGAGGTCCACCTTAACTTTTCAAAGTTTGCTTAGAGTCAGTGTTGCTGGATGTATTGATAGATCTTTTCCCTTAAATTTCAGCACTTTAAAGGTACCTTTTTTTCTGATGAGAAGTCAATGGTGGATTATATTATTGTTCCTCAGGCTGTTATTTTTTTCTGGATTATTTCAAGATTTTCCCTTAATATTTGGTTTTCATGTAGCTTGACTATGATGTACCTGGGTATTCTGCTTGGGGTTCACTGAGCTCCTTGAATCTGTAAATTTATGTTTCATTATATTTGGAACTAGTTCAGGCATTATTTTTCAAATATTTTTCCTTCTTCTTCTTCTGTTTTTTGCCTTCTGGGACTCCAATTACATTTATGTTAGAACTTTGATATTATCTAACAGATCACTGAGTCTCAATCTTTTTCAATCTTTTCTGTGTACTTCAGATTGAATAATATCTATTAATTTGCCTTCAAGTTAATTTACTCTTCTTTCATTTTCAATCTACTATTAAGCCCACCCCATGACCTTTACTTTAGATTTTTAATTTTCAGTTCTAGAATTGGCATCTGTTGTTTCTTTTTAATTGTTTCTATACCTCTGATATAATTTTCTATTTGTTCATTAAAACTGTGTTTTCCTTTATTTCCATTAGTGTAGTTATGATAGATGACTTAAAATCCTTTTCTGCTAATTTCAACATCTGGTGCATCTTAGGGCTGGTCTCCACTAACTGCCTTTTCTCTTGAGTATAGGTAATATTTTTCTGTTTCTTTTTCTCCCCTAGCAATTTTGGAGTATACCCTAAATTTTGTGAATGATATATATATAGGATATCTATACTCTCTTTCATTTCTCTATAGAGTATTGCTTTTTTTGTTTGTTTTAGTAGGCAATTAATGTGGCTGAACTGAAACACAAAACTCTCCTTTGTGGTGGGCAGCACTGAAAATTCTGTTTAATTTTTTCAGCTTTATTTAGGCTCTTTGGAATCTGTCACCACATGTATCATTTATGGCTCCATCAGCGATTTGGGCAGTTTATACACAGAATTGGGGTCTCCCACTCTGTAGTTCTCTCCATTATTGGATTTCTCTCATCGTTTTCCAGCTTCAGTTGTCATCCTGAACTCTGTCTTCTGGTTCTGCAAGCCACAAGGACTGTGAGCAGTTGTGTTACGTAGCCAAATATCACTGGCTTGTCAGAGCCAACTCTGCACCTCTCCTCTCAATTTCATGTTGATAGAATTGGCCAGGGTGGGAATATTTACACTATGGAAATTGGGAAATACTATGAATCAGGCTTTTATTTATTTTTTCCTGGAGATCCAGTTGTTAAACATTTAACAGCTGCAACACCTACTTGTAGTTTCTCTAGAATTTTAGTTATTGCTTTGGCCTGGGGCCTGCCCTCAGGCAGACATTTTTAAAAAAGGGCAAACTCACTTAGTATTGCTCCTTTCGTTCAGTTGTCAACTCTTCCAATTTGTGACTACTTATGATTAATTTCCAATGCATTTGCATTATTGTTTTTTGTCCAGAGTTTATTATTGCTATGTGCAGCATAATTGGTTTCATAGAAACTGCTCCACCACTACCAGAAGTGGTTCTAGTAAAATTTCTCTGTGGTTTGCAGTGAACTGAGAACATTTATGAAAATGCTATTAATTTTTAAGCTATTAATACAGCTAAAATTGTATGATTTAAATTATAATTTTTGTTATGAGAGTATCCTCATCTAACTTATTTGAATTAAAATATCTTTTCTTTTAAAAATGATGGTGCCCTAGATGGTTTATTTGTTTAGTATCTTTATCTGCCAAAAGCAAAACTTTGCCACTGTAGTGGGTTGAATAGTGTCTCCCAAAAATTCATGTCCACTCAGAACCTAAGGATGTGATCTTATTTGGATGTGTAGTCTGCAGAAGTAATTAGTTAAATATCTTGAGGAGAAATCATCCTGGGTTTAGGCTGGGACCTAAATCCTATGACTGCTGTCTTTATAAGGGAAAAAACAGGGAAATTTGGTCACACAGAGACAGAGGAGAAGACAATTTGAAGACGGAGGCAGAGATTGGAGTGATGCTTCTATAAGCCAAGGAATTCCAGGAGCCACCAGAAGCTGGAAGAGTCAAGGAAAGATTCTCCTCTAGAGCTTTTAGGGAAAGTGAGGCCCTGCTAACACCTTAATGTCAGACTTCTGGCCTCCAGAATTATGAGACAATAAACTTCTGTTGTTTTAAGCCACCAAATTTATGGTAATTTGTTATGGCAACCCTATGAAATAATACAGCAACCTATGACAGTTCATAATATTTCCTTTTGCCATTTCGCTAATCCAAATTCAATGGGCATTTATGCAAACAAATGTACAAAAAAATACGTACCTCTGCAGGAAGGAGTGTGCATAGTTATGTGCCCACATACACTTGTTTTATGTATAACTTACATGTTGCTTTGGTAGACAAAAATACTGTACCTGGGGTCAGCAGTCTGGGTGAGGGTCTTGGTTCTGTCACTAATTCACTATGACGTTGTGTGAGCTATATTTTTTCTTCAGGCCAGCTTCTCTTTTTGAAAAATGAGATGGTTATCTTTTTTTAAATTATTTTTTATTGCAGTGTAGTTGCTTTACAATGTTGTGTTAGTTTCTGCTGTACAGCAAAGTGAATCAGCTATACGTATACATATATCCCCTCTTTTTGGATTTCCTTCCCATTTAGGTCACCACAGAGCACTGAGCAGAGTTCCCTGTGCTATACAGTAGGTTCTCATTAGTTATCTATTTTATACATAGTAGTGTATATATGTCAATCCCAATCTCCCAAGTCATCCCACCCCCCATTCCTCCCCTGGTATCCATATGTCTGTTCTCTACATCTGTGTCTCTATTTCTGCTTTGCAAATAAGTTCATCTGTATCATTTTTCCAGATTCCACATATAAGCGATATTATACAATATTTGTTTTTCTCTTTCTGACTTACTTCACTTTGTATGACAGTCTCTAGGTCCATCCACGTCTCTGCAGATTGCACAATTCAAAAAGATACATGCACCCCAATGTTCATTGCAGCACTATTTACAATAGGCAGGACATGGAAGCAATGTAAATGTCCATCAACAGAAGAATGGATAAGAAGATGTGGTACATATATACAATGGAATATTACCCAGCCATAAAAAGGAACGAGATGGTTATCTTTATGGGTCCTTCCAGCTCAGTGACTGAGCCTATGGATCCCTATCTCTCTATATACTCAGTATATGGGTATATGCATGTAGTCAGAGTGGAGCATGTGTGCCTTAATGAACAGAAGTAGAAAGTATTGGGATTTTTTTTTGGGGGGGGACCAAACAGGATAGTGGTTTAGATAGAAATAGCACAACATGGGAAACATTTTAAATGCCTTCCATGTCCCAGTCACTACATACATATTGAGGTCAGTACACTAAACACACATAATAAAACACATGTTCAATCAGATGCCCTAAAGGACCATTTTGATTCTCTGACTAAATGGGCTGAAAAACCACAGTATGAGGGGTTTGATTAAGAAAACTTTTATGCTAATCATTATATATAGGTAGAAGCTGAATTCTTTGTTAGGAGCAGCTCTTTACACATATGTTCCTATTCATATTGCTCCTGAAATGCTCAAAAGGGAATGTTGTGTCAGTGTGATTTGGGGTCCCATTTGGGGACTCACCTTTTAAATTTGGTAGTCTATATTTCACTCTTCACAGATCAACAACTTCACCCGGAATTTTCCTGTCTTAGAGCCTAGATTGTTAGGTGTGAAAGGGTCTTTCAAGATCATGCACATCCATTGCCATTCATTTTACCATTGAGGATAATGAGGGCCAGATTGAAGAAGTGACTTGTCAAAGGTAATAGTCAAGTAATTTTCAGAGGCAGGACTGAAACCTAAGTTCCTTTATTTTATTCTCAGTCTAGGTCTTTTTCTTCCCCCTGTTGCATTGTTACTATACTTTACCCAGGTTTTTTCCCCCAGTGGGAATATAATTCTTTTATACTTTGAGTTAATTCATCTCCTTCCCTCTCTTCTTCCTCCTTGTGCAAACTCACACACTTACATACACCTATATTCCCTTCAGAGGTTTTTGAAAGGAAAGCATTGTGATTCTGCTGCTTGTCTGTTTTGCCTGGAGGTAAGCTCCAGCTGACAGTTCTGTTTTGGGTCTACACTTCTACTTAGTTGGGGGTGGGGGTGGCAGTTAGGTCATTGGCAGATCAATGTGGCCGAACCCTTTCTTCTTAGTGAAGTGGGAATGGCAACCTCTTTGATGTAATTTTTTTTAGCTCATTATCGTCCTCAGAGATGTATGTGAACAGACAGATTTGTCAAACCTTTATTTGGAGCCTGGGCTAAGAAGGCGCACCCAAAGGGATGTAAGGGAGACAGACCACTCATCTTCCGTCTTGGAGCAGCTAGCTAGTAAGCATCACATGTCAACTATGGTAATCCATACTTCCTTTATCCTCCTATTCGCTCTAACCCTTTTGCTCTCTTTCCCTTCCCTTTGCTCCCTCTGCTCTTCCCCTTCTCTCCGAGTTTCCCTCTATTTCTCTGCTGGATACCTTAAAGAATAAAATACTACTTTAGTCTTTCCTAAAAAAACACAGATCCAAACCTTTGCAGCGCTGTTTTCTGAGCCCCAGCACAGCCGCGTGCTCAGCACCAAGCAGTGGTGATTCCAAAACCAGCAAAGGGGGAGGGGAAGAGGGAAGGGAGGGGGGTGAGAGAGAGGAAGGGAGGGAGAGGGGGAGAGAGGGAGAGGGAGAAGCAGAGGGAGAGGGAGAGGGAGAGGGAGGGGGGAGAGAGAGCGAGAGAGAGAGCGTGAGCGCGCGCAAGCTAGCGAGCAAACCAGAGAGAGAGAAGAGAGAGAGACCCAGAGAAAGAGAAGAGGAAGCCGAGCTCTGTGAGGGCTGAACGTCCAACTTGTTTCAGTTCATTCATCCTTCTCTTCTCTCCGCTTCGGGGAAGTGACTGTGGCGTTTGGTAAGAAACATAGCTTTCCCTACTTCCCCCTCCCCCAAGCTCAGGTCTCCTTTAGCGATAGCATCTCTCCCCCGTTCTGAGAGTCTCCTTGGGTTGGCCAGCGAGGCGAGACACGCTCTGCAGCTGTGATGCTATCCTGGGTTCCCCAGTGGGGCTGGTGGAAACCCAGAGTCGGCATCTGGGCAGGGAGGCACAGGGGTAAAACCTGATTTGAGGAAGGGGGGTTGCGATGTGTTGTATGCGCTATTTGCTTCATTGTCAGTGAATTGTTTTGTTCCTCTTTGGAAGCAGGTCAGCATTGACCTTGCAAATTGCTTGGGGGGCCGGCAGCTGCTGCAGAAAGCCACTGAGTGGCCCCTAGCCAGAGCAGAAAGCACTGTCATGACCCCCCAGACAGCCCTAGGCACAGGGATGGGGTAATGGCTGGAGCTTCCTTTCTCCTTTAACTCTTTCTCTGCAGCTGCTTCTCATTGCTGGAAATGAGAAAGAAGGAGAATACCGTACAGCCTCTCTCCCCATCTCCCTATTATAACTCCCCCAGATGCAAGTGAGTAGAAAGTTGTAAATAACTGTTTCCTTTGAAAGCAGGTTGAGACCTCCCCCCTTCCTTTAAGAGGCTTATTGTAGGGTTGGGCCTGAGTTCCTTCACAAACTTGGGAGGCTTCCCTTGCTTCTCTGTGGGAAGCCCCCATTGCCTGTCCACTCCCCATTCCAGGTAGATGAGCTGACAGACTAGACCAGGGATTCAGATATCCCACCCCATCCTACTGGCAGGCATGGTATTAGGTCCAGCTGTGTCCTTGGGAGGGAAGAAACACCTGATGGTTTGTTTGGAACTGGATTTCCAGTTTGCTGCTCCTCTGGCTGTGGCTGTGGCTGGCATAGGCAGGAGGACTGGGGGAGGGGTGGCTCTTAGATTGAGAAAAAGAGAGAGAGAGAGAGAGAGGGGGAGAGAGAGAGAGAGAGCAGGGTGAAGAGCCAGGTTTCCTGGTGTGAATGGTATGATTTATTGAGGGTCAGCAGGTTCTGGATGTCTGTAGCTATGCAAGGGTTGGCTAAAGCTCTTGTACTATAGCCCCTCTGAACTGTCAGGGGTAGAGATCTGGTTGCTTGATGGGGGCTTTTGTGAGTTGGCAACACTGCCATACCCATGGTTCTAATTATAACACCCACAATACCAATTGCTAACATTGTTGAGTGCTTAGAATGTTTTGGATCTTGGGCTGAGGGTTTAATATGAATTATTCTTACATTAACCCTATGAATCAGATACTATTTTTATCCTTGGTTTACTGATGAGGAAACTGAGGCACAGAGAGGTTAAGCAATTAAATGTCCTGACTGGGAATTAAAACACGGGCAACCTGGTTCCAGAATGCATGGTCTTGACCATTAAGCAGTACTGCCTCCTTGGGGAGAATTTTGCATCCTTGTATGTTAGGCAAGTGTAAGTATGGTAGGAAGGGTGCTGCTTGGCAATTTTTTTTGAAAGTAGTAGAATCCTTTGTGTAAAGTAACAGGAACTTAAGAGTGCAGCATAGTGGAGCCAGGCCTCATCTGGGTTTCCTGGAAGGGCTGGGTTTCCTTGGACAGCCTGCTTTCCTTGAAAAGAATGCCAGGAAAGACTTCATATTTCCACTGTCATAGCCTCATCCATCTCACATCCAGCAAAAGACTTCTTTGGGGACCAGATCTTTTTTTTTAACATCTTTACTGGAGTATAATTGCTTTACAATGGTGTGTTAGTTTCTGCTGTATAACAAAGTGAATCAGTTATACATATACATATGTTCCCATATCTCTTCCCTCTTGCATCTCCCTCCCACCCTCCCTATCCCACCCCTCTAGGTGGTCACAAAGCACCGAGCTGGTCTCCCTGTGCTATGCGGCTGCTTCCCACTAGCTATCTATTTTACATTTGGTAGTGTATATATGTCCTTGCCACTCTCTCACTTCGACCCAGCTTACCCTTCCCCCTCCCTGTGTCCTCAAGTCCATTGTCTACATCTGTGTCTTTATTCCTGTCCCGCCCCGAGGTTCTTCAGAATCTTTTTTTTTAGATTCCATGTATATGTGTTTTCATACGGCATTTGTTTTTCTCTTTCTGACTTACTTTACTCTGTACGACGGACTCTAGGTCCATTCACCTCACTACAAATAATTTCATTTCTTTTTATGGCTGAGTAATATTCCATTGTATGTATGTGCCACATCTTCTTTATCCATTCATCTGTCAATGGACACTTAGGTTGCTTCCATGTGGGACCAGATCTTTCTCTTATTTTCTGAGAGCTTAGAGTCACCTTGTTCTGAAAATTTTAGCATACTAAAACCTTGGAACTGGAAGGATCCCTAAAGTTTATTAAGCTTTACTTCTCCAACCAGTTCTTGAATTTGTCCTAAGCATCCAATTCATTGACTAATTTCTATTTGAACTCCCTGCAGTGACAGAGAGCTCATTAGGTGGCTCTTTCTATATTTAAGCAATGCTGATTGTCAGGAAGTAATCCCCATTATAGGCCAAGATCTGTCTCCCTGTAACTTCTATTCATTGGTTCTTTAGGACTATCTAGAACAAATTTGCTTCTTAATAATAGCTCCTCAGATAGTTGAAGACAGCCATCTCTCTCCCCTCAAGGCTTGAATCTGAAGGGACCACAAGGAAGGGACCATCATCTGCCTCATTTTGGGGACTAGACTTTTATTAATATCGCCTATTATCCCATCCTCTTGGTTGTCAGCCACAAACTGGTCATACTGAGTTTTCTAAAGCAGCCTTGATATTGTATGTTCTCTTCCTTGGAAAAGCTTGCTATCTGGTATCAGGTGGACTGATGGAAACAAAAGAGGTCTCTGTTCTTTTCCTAAAAACCAGAAATCAGTGCTATTTCTTCTGAAGCCCCAGAATGTCCATATAGCAGCCAGGTAATAGGCATGTGGGAAGATTTGGGAAGAAAGGGTTAGGGGAAATTTTAAAGGAAAAACTTGAAATCATCATGATTCAAGGTTCACAGTATATAAAAGGTAGAAGAATAAATTGTTATATCGGAAAGTATCTTAGAAACAATGACATCACTGAGGGGATGGTACAGACTGGGATTGGGTGGAATAGAAGTGAGCATGCAGTGTGCTAGAGTGGAAAACTGACCTGGGTATTAGGAAAGTTGAGTTCTATTGCTAGCTCTGAAAAATTGCCATTTACCTTGGACACATGATTTTCTCTGCATGGATCTCAGCTTTTCCATCTATAAAATGATGAGGTAGACTTTATCACCAAGGGTTTCTTAGAGCTGCAATTCTCTATCTGAAGTAAATTGTAATATCTCAGGGCTCTAAGGGACTTCAGAAATCATCTAGGGTGAAATTTAATGTGTAAAAGAATGTGCAAAAGAATCCCCTGAGGATCTTGTTAAAATGTTAATTCTGATTCAGAGGGTCTGGGGTGGGACCTGAGTTTTGCATTTTAACAAGCCGACAGGTAATCCTTAACCTGCTGTTCCAGTGCTTTTGAAACTATCTTGGTGAAGGACCAGTTTTTAAAATTTTTCCAATCCATCACAGATAGTTACTTCAGTAAAATACATTAACTATGAATTACTAGAAAAATAAAAGACATAAAATATAAGCTCACATTTTATTGTTAGATTCAACAGACATAAAATTAATTTTTTTTCAAGTTGAGTTGCTACAACATTTTGTAAGTACATATTCTCAATTTCTGCCCTTGTATGTTTCTCAATTTCTGTACTTAAGTCATTGTTGCCTGGTAATAAAAGTTCATAGATAAGCACTGATCCTTGGACCACACTTTGAGCAGCACTGGTCTAGGCTACCTGCCCATCTAATTTAAGAGACCCGGATTGGGCCCAGTTATAATTTCTAAATCATCCCTGCCAGATGATCTTTCACCCTCAGGTTAAGTATCTCCTTTGATGGAAAACTTAATATCCTCACAAAGTAATATTACTTGGGTGTTGTGACTGCAATAAAGGTTTTTTAAAGCTTCTATAAATTCCACTCTTAGATTATATATTCCAAGCAAGTAGGGGGCTGTGTCAGTCTGGTTTATTGTAACATCAGCCACTATCCTAGTATATGGCATAGAGTAGGTGCTTAATAAGTGTTTGTTAAGTTAAAGGAACAGACCGGTTGGTGTTAGTTATGCCTTTTGGGGCCATATATTTATTTTTTAAAAAGGTACTTTTGTTTTCCTTCCAACATTTGGGGGGCAATATTCATCCTATTTTACAAATTTCTTATGTTGAATAGAAGGCAAGCTCACCTGTCCCAGATAGCTACCTGGCATCGCAATTTTACTTTGAATTATAGGAGGCCAGGGAAATATTTTTTACATTTTAAGTCTCAAGTTTTTACCTTTAACACAGTCATTCATCAGTTCAGTCGTTCAAACATGGTACTTGCTTATTTGGAGCTTATAGTTTAATGGGGAAGAGGTCATAAATCAGATAATCACACAACTGTGTTATTTTGGTCAGCAATAAATGTTATGAAGGAAAAGTACGGGGGGTAGGGCTATGAAAGTATATAACAGAGGAAATCTGATCTAGCTTGGGGTTTAAGAAAAGCTTCCTTGAGGAAGTAATATTAAGGCCGAGTAGAGACATGGGGGTGGGTCGGGGGTGATGGAGGGCGTGGAGCAGTTTTCTAGATGAAGGGAAGAGCATGCATGAGGGCCATGAGATAAGAGAAGCATAGTGAATTTGGAAAATTGAACAAAAGCTGGGGTGGCTAGAATGGGACACTGTAATGATTTTTGTCTTTATTCCAGAAACAAGGGGACTGATTAAAGGCTTTTCAGCAGGGTGACTGATATGACCTAAATCGAATACATTCAGTATAAGATTATTAAGTGCACACTATGGACCAAAGGCAATGTGGGAGATACAGACTTATTTAGGAATAGCTTCTGCCCTCCAGGATGACACAGTCAAGTAGGAGAGAGAAGAAATATACAAATAACTATAATACTATGAGAATGAGATCCACACTCATAAAAGAGAGGGAAAGGGCTTCCAGCCAAGCAAGAGTTTGGGGGATGGGAAAGGTGTTCTAGGTAGAGTCCAGAAAAGCAGAAGGCATGTATTGGGAACAGTTAGTTCAGTTGCACTGGAGAATGGTAAGTATGTGATAAATGTTTTGTGAGATAGTTGGAGGGCTTGACTATGAATAATATTGAATGCTAGCTTGGAAACTTAGGACTATGCTCTATATGTAGTGGAGAGGCAACGCCCTCATTTTATGTATGAGCAAACTGATCCTGGGAGGTGGAGTGACTTGATTTGACTGAGGTCATGCAGGTAGTGCTACTGCTATAGTCCGCCAAGAGGTGCTGGGTACAGTTGGAAAAAAATATTGGATTGGAGCTCTGGAAAGAAGTTAGCTGGAGAGAGTGATTTGAGAGTCATTGGTAAAGAAGCAGTACTTGAAGTAGAAAGAAGGGGTCTAAGGATTTCTTCTTTGGGGAATGCTTATCTTTAGGATATGGGAAAACAAAGATGAGCTTGTGTGAAGGCTACAAAGGCGGAGAGGTCAGACGTGGAAGGAAAATTAGGAGAGTACAGTATTATGAAAGAACCAAGAGAGGAGAGGCCTCATTCATTGATAGGACAAATATTTAGTATATACATATGATTGACTAAACATGCAACATATAATAGTGAGAAAAATAGACATGGTCATTGTCTCCTTGGGGCTCATGGCTTAGATGTGGAGATAGATATTATTCTATAAACTGTTGAGCTATATAATTATAAATTGCAATTAGTGTGTAGAGGAAAATGTACTGCTTTAAGAATGAAGGTGGTCAACATTGTTAGACTTTTCACCAAAGTTGACTACTGAAAAATGACACCCAGTACTAACAGTCTTCCCCCACTTTGATGCTCACAGTGCTTACTAACAGTTAATATTGGGTGATGCATATCCCTTTTGCAGATGTTCAACAGATGATAGTGCTGTAAGGAAAGGTTATATGTCATGTTGTTTAACTGAAACTCTCAATGAGCTGGTACTCCTCCCAGATCCCCCAACTTTCCCCATTAAACAAATTAGAGAAAGAGGCCCTTGATAGAAAAAAAGTTATGAAGAATTAGATATTAAAGATCTCTCTTAAAATAGGATTTCAGATAGCCTAGTCTAGATTCTAGCCCTGGCATGGATGCTGACTTAGGTTCTTGTGGCAAATCACTTGTCTTGTTTGGGTCTCAGTTTTCATAACTGTAAAATGAGGAGGGTTGGATTAGACCTGGATGATTTATAAAGACCCTCCCAGCTGTAAGTTTCTATGATTCATGCTCTATTCTATACTACATTCTCATGGTCCTGTGTAGGTAGTTCAGGCTCAGTCACTTATTTAAACAACACTAAGGATTTTATATGGAATTCTGAAGGTTGCTAATTTTGGTGGAATAATTCACAGGGTTTGGAAGAGTTCACAGGAAGGCCCTTTCCTTGTTCCATTCATGAGATTGCTGAAATCATGACTGTTCTGATAGCTAAGGAAAGAAATGACTGTATTCTAAAATCTGTAGTAAATCTGGGTATTGGATGATATTTCCACTATTGCTGGTTTGAAATAAACTAAGAGCACTGAAAAAAAAATGGTACAGGATACTGTGAAATAGAGGCAAGGTGATTATCTTATGTTCTTAAATGTAATGGTCCAGGAAGTCTCTTCCTAGGGGGAACATATATGGTGAAGGGAAATATTGGTTGGTAATAGAAAAACATTTTTTATATTTCAAACATGATTTTTAAAGTATTGATGTTTGTACACAGTATGTCTCCTCACCATACACAGAAGGAAGAATAAAAACCTCCAGGATATGTATTTTGAAGGGTGTTTTTCTCTTTAAAAATGATTTCTTAAAAGAAATCAAGTATTACATAGATTTTTTGAAGGGAAGGGGAGGTGGATGGGGATGGAATTATGTAAGTGATCATAGCATAAAATAACTTTTTAAAATAGTATAAGAGGAGCTCATATGACATATATTTTGAGTATTTTCTATATGAGATACTTCAGTTTTCAGTATCACCCTTAATACATAATATCCAAATCTGGACCCAGTACTCAAGGCATGGCTGACCAGCACCACCATTAAAAACATTTTGCACATTTATTAATCTACCTTAAGGCTGTAATATCTACATTAAACTGCTTTTTTTTTTTCTGAATATAACAATAGAACAGTCTCATAATAGAAAATTTGGAAAATGGAGAGAAGTTAACACAAATCACCTCTGAATACCTAGCCCCAAAATAACTTGCTCTACCTCCTTCCAGATGTTTCCATGTTTACATAATTGGGATCGTGCCTTATATGTACTATTTTATATGTGGCTTCTCCATTGGTATAGTATTGTGAACATTTCCGCATGTGATTCAACAACCTTCAAACAATTTTTAACAGCTACTGTACATAATTTTCAGTTGTATAATTTATACCAAAATTATTTAACAGATCCCATATTGGTCATTTAAATTATTTTCAATTGTAAGTTATTGTGAATAGCCCTGCAATGTATCCTTTTCTACATAAATCTTTGATTCTTTGAACCTCACCTCATTCATGTCTTTATTCAATGTCACCTCTGCGTGGTCTTCTATAACAACTGTACATAAAAATGCAAACCCTTCTCCCTTAAAACTTACTATTTTCCTTTCTTGCCTTATTTTTTCTCTCTGGTCTGTATCATCACCTAACAAACTACATATTTTATTTATTTACTATCTTACTCCTTGTTTTAAAATGTAAGCCCTTCAAGTACAGGGATTCTTTTTTTCTATTTTATGTATTGTTGTATCTCCCAGTACCTAGAACAATGTCTGACACATTGTAGATTCTTACTGAATACTTGTTGAATGGATGATTTTCTTAAGACGGGTTTTTATAAGGGGCATTACTGTGCCTAAGGCTATTAAATTTTTAAAGGTTCTTGATACATGTGTGAAGTTGTCTCACTGTATAAAATGGCCAATTTCTGCTAGTAACCCTATGCCAGTACAGGGTATTGTTAGTCTTTAAAAATCTTTGCCAATCAGACAGAATCAAAATGGTATCTTAAAATTTTAATATATTTCTTTTATTATAGTGAGCATGGATACTTTCTTGTGTTTCTTGGTCACTTTGTTTCCTTCCTACAAATCTATATTCATGAGCTGTGTACATTTTTCTTTTGAGAACTTCAGTGTTTCTCATTCATTTGTGTGGACAGATGTATACATTTAGTAGACATTAGACCTTTCTTCTGTGATATATGTGGAATATATTTTCCAAGTTTGTGTTTTAAATTAACTTTTATGCACAAATTAACTTTTATGTAATTATTTCTCTCTCTCTCTCATTTGTAATTGTTTCTGATAAGTTAATGTTTAAGAAGTTTTTCCTCATCCAAAAGGGAATAAGTGCTTAAATGGATTGTGTTTTCATTTTTCCTGCTTATGTTTAATTGTTTAATCCCCCTGGAATTTATTGTGGTGTGAGGTAATTTTCTAAATTGTTTTCCTCTTCAACTGTTTCACAATACCAAATATTTAATAAATCATTTTTCCCACTGTTGTGTGATGCCACATTTAATATATATAAATTGTTATATATAGTAGGTTCTCTTTGGGTTTTACCTGTTTTTTTCTTCTAGTTTGTCTCTTCTTGTCCTAGTTGCAAAGTTTAAACCTTATTGCAGTTGCAATTTTTATTACCTCAGTCCTACTTACTGTGTGGTCTCTAAGCCTCAATTTGTCTAACTGTATAGAGTGTATAATAGCAGTAACATTTATTTTATGCTTTTAATTTTGTGAAGGGGATCTCTCTATCTTTATTTCTGCTAATTGGTTATGGCTGGTATACAGGGAAGATGCTATTTATAATTTTAACTTATTTCTTCACTTTACTCAAATTTATTATTATAAATTTTATTTACATGTTTATTTTCTTTTATTTTTTAATTTTGAAGAATTTAAAATATTTACAAGGAAACTCAGAGAAGTATCTAAAACAATGAGCAAATAACCACATATACACTGCTCAGAATGAACAAGTGTCAGCATTTTGTCATTTCTGCTTCAGATATGTCTTAATGAAATAATGAAATAAATAAAACATTATAGATAAACTTTATCTTCCCTTTGAGTCTAGGCCCAGCTTCATTTCATTCTACATCCTTCCAAAATATAACATGCAGAGCCACCCACATTTGCTTATTTTTCTGTTTGGTCACTTTTTACTAACTGATTTGTAAGAATTCTTATATATTCTGAATACTATTTGTCAGTTATATATGTTGCATATATCTGCCTCTAGTATGTCACCTTGGCTTTCTAGTTTGTTTATGGGGGCCTTTATAATAAAGAAGTTTTAGATTTTCATTATAAATTTATCAATCTTTCCCTTCATGAATTGTGATTTTTGTGTCATATTTTCTTATCCCATGATTAAAAAAGATTTTCTCCAAATGTTCTTTAAAATTAAAAAAAATGTGCTTTACACTTACTTTTTTTTTTTTTTTTTTTTTTTTGCGGTACGCGGGCCCCTCAGTGTTGTGGCCTCTCCTGTTGCGGAACACAGGTTCCGGACACAGAGGCTCAGCAGCCATGGCTCACGGGCCTAGCCGCGCCGCGGCATGTGGGATCTTCCCGTACCGGGGCACGAACCTGTGTCCCCTGCATCAGCAGGCAGACTCTCAACCACTGCGCCACCAGGGAAGCCCTACACTTACTTTTTAAAACCGTCTGGATTTTACTTTTACATGTGATGTGAAATGTGGGTTGATTTTTTTCTATGTAAAATACCATTTGCTTCAATATAATTTATACACAACTGGTTTAGAATGCAGAGTCCATCATATAACTTAATTTCCATAGATACTTGCATCTATTTCTAGGCTGTCTACATGCTCCATTAATCCATTTGTCTACACTTGTGCTGCTTTAATTATGAATGCTTTATAATCAATGTTGATATTTGTAAGATCAACTTACTTTTCACTCTCTGCAGTTACCCACACCCACACCACTTTTCATGTTCTTTCTGAATTGTTTTATTTTTCGCCCTTTGGTCCCTTTAAATTAATTTTTAAAATAAGATTTTCAAATTCCAATAAAATCATGATGATTTTTCTTGGAATTTTATTGACTATGTAGAATGATTTGGAAAAGAATTGACAACTTTTTGATAAAGAGATTTACTATTTATGAATATTATATCAGTATTATTTAAAGTCTATTTTTATAATCTTTGATAGAGATTTGTAATTACAAATACTCTTACATATAAGATATAGTCTTAGGCATCTTTAATTTTTCTACTCAGATTTATTAAGACATACTTCACATGAAATAAAATTTACCCTTGAAAGTATACAATTCAAAGAATTTTAACAAATGTATATGATCATATAAGCATGACCACCACCACAATAAAGATACAGAAAATTTCCCTCACGTCAGAAGACTCAGTTGTGCCCATTTGCAGGCAATTATCTCCCACCACCTACAACCCTGGAAAAACTTTGATCTGTCTTTATAGTTTTGCTTCTTCTATAATATCATATAAATTGAATCATATAGTATGTAGTCTTTTGTATCTGGCTTCTTTCACTTATCTCATGTTTTTAATTTCATCCATGTTATTATATGCATCAGCAGTTTGTTCTTTTTTTTAAACATCTTTATTGGAGTATAATTGCTTTACAATGGTGTGTTAGTTTCTGCTTTATAACAAAGTGAATCAGCTATACATATACGTATATCCCCATATCTCCTCCCTCTTGCATCTCCCTCCCATCCTCCCTATCCCACCCGTCTAGGTGGTCACAAAGCACTGAGCTGATCTCCCTGTGCTATGCGGCTGCTTCCCACTAGCTGTTTTACGTTTGGCAGTATATATAAGTCCATGCCACTCTCTCACTTCATCCCAGCTTACCCTTCCCCCTCCCTGTGTCCTCAAGTCCATTCTCTACGTCTGCGTCTTTATTCCTATCCTGCCCCTAGGTTCTTCAAGAACCTTTTTTTTTTAGATTCCATATATATGTGTTAGCATACAGTATTTGTTTTTCTCTTTCTGACTTATTTCACCCTGTATGACACATTCTAGGTCCATCCACCTCACTACAAATAACTCAATTTCATTTGTTTTTATGGCTGAGTAATATTCCATTGTATATATGTGCCACATCTTCTTTATCCATTCATCTGTCGATGGGCATTTAGGTTGCTTCCATGACCTGGCTATTGTAAATAGTGCTGCAATGAAGATTGGGGTGCATGTGTCTTTTAGAACTATGGTTTTCTCTGGGTATATGTCCAGTAGTGGGATTGCTGGATCATATGGTAGTTCTATTTTTACTTTTTTAAGGAACCTCCATACTGTTCTCCATAGTGGCTGTATCAATTTACATTCACACCAACAGTGCAAGATGGTTCCCTTTTCTCCACACCCTCTCCAGCATTTATTGTTTGTAGATTTTTTGATGATGCCCATTCTGACTGGTGTGAGGTGATACCTCATTCCAGTTTTGATTTGCATTTCTCTAATGATTAGTGCTGTTGAGTATTCTTTCATGTGTTTGTTGGCAATCTGTATATCTTCTTTGAAGAAATGTCTATTTAGGTCTTCTGCCCATTTTTGGATTGGGTTGTTTGTTTTTTTGATATTGAGTTGCATGAGCTGCTTGTAAATTTTGGAGGTTAATCCTTTCTCAGTTGCTTCATTTGCAAATATTTTCTCCCATTTTGAGGGTTCTCTTCATCTTGTTAATGGTTGCCTTTGCTGTGCAAAAGCTTTTAAGTTTCATTAGGTCCCATTTGTTTATTTTTGTTTTTATCTCCATTTCTCTAGGAGGTGGGTCAAAAAGGATCTTGCTGTGATTTATGTCATAGAGTCTTCTGCCTATGTTTTCCTCTAAGAGTTTGATAGTGTCTGGCCTTACATTTAGGTCTTTAATCCATTTTGAGTTTACTTTTGTATATGGTGTTAGGGAGTGTTCTAATTTCACTCTTTTACCTGTAGCTGTCCAGTTTTCCCAGCACCATTTATTGAAGAGGCTCTCTTTCCTCCATTGTATATTCTTGCCTCCTTTATGAAAGATAAGGTGACCATATGTGTGTGAGTTTATCTCTGGGCTTTCTATCCTGTTCCATTGATCAATATTTCTGTTTTTGTGCCAGTGCCATACTGTCTTGATTACTGTAGCTTTGCAGTAGGGTCTGAAGTCCAGGAGCCTGATTCCTCCAGCTCCATTTTTCTTTCTCAAGTTTGCTTTGGTTACTCGGGATCTTTTGTTTTTCCATACAAATTGTGAAATTTTTTGTTCTAGTTCTGTGAAAAATGCCATTGGTAGTTTGATAGGGATTGCATTGAATCTGTCAATTGCTTTGGGTAGTAGAGTCATTTTCACAGTGTTGATTCTTCCAATCCAAAAGCATGGTATATCTCTCCATCTGTTTGCATCATCTTTAATTTCTTTCATCAATATCCTATAGTTTTCTGCATACAGGTCTTTTGTCTCCTTAGGTAGGTTTATTCCTAGGTATTTTATTCTTTTTGTTGCAATGGTAAATGGGAGTGTTTCCTTAATTGCTCTTTCAGATTTTTCATCATTAGTGTATAGGAATGCAAGAGATTTCTGTGCATTACTTTTGTATCCTGCTACTTTACCAAATTCATTGATTAGCTCTAGTAGTTTTCTGGTAGCATCTTTAGCATTCTCTCTATATAGTATCATGTCACCTGCAAACAGTGACAGCTTTACTTCTTCTTTTCTGATTTGGATTCCTTTTATTTCCTTTTCTTCTCTGATTGCTGTGGCTAAAACTTCCAAAACTGTGTTGAGTAACTGTGGTGAGAGTGGGCAACCTTGTCTTGTTCCTGATCTTAGTAGAAATGCTTTCAGTTTTTCACCATTGAGGATGATGTTGGCTGTGGATTTGTCATATGTGGCCTTTATTATGTTGAGGAAAGTTCCATCTATGCCTACTTTCTGCAGGGTTTTTATCATAAATGGGTGTTGAATTTTGTCAAAAGCTTTCTCTGCATCTATTTAGATGATCATATGGTTTTTCTCCTTCAGTTTGTTAATATGGTGTATCACATTGATTGATTTGTGTATATTGAAGAATCCTTGCATTCCTGGGATAAACCCCACTTGATCATGGTGTATGATCCTTTTAATGTGCTGTTGGATTCTGTTTGGTAGTATTTTGTTGAGAATTTTTGCATCTATGTTCATCAGTGATATTGGCCTGTAATTTTCTTTCTTTGTGACATCTTTGTCTGGTTTTGGTATCAGGGTGATGGTGGCCTCGTAGAATGAATTTGGGAGTGTTCCTCCCTCTGGTATATTTTGGAAGAGTTTGAGAAGGATAGGTGTTATCTCCTCTCTAAATGTTTGATAGAATTCGCCTGTGAAGCCATCTGGTCCTGGGCTTTTGTTTGTGGAAGATTTTTAATCACAGTTTCAATTTTAGTGCCTGTGATTTGTCTGTTTAGATTTTCTATTTCATCCTGGTTCAGTCTTGGAAGGTTGTGCATTTGTAAGAATTTGTCCATTTCTTCCAAGTTGTCCATTTTATTGGCATATAGTTTCTTGTAGTAATCTCTCATGATCCTGTGTATTTCTGCAGTGTCAGTTGTTACTTCTCCTTTTTCATTTCTAATTCTATTGATTTGAGTCTTCTCCCTTTTTTCTTGATGAGTCTGGCTAACGGGTTATCAATTTTGTTTATCTTCTCAAAGAACCAGCTTTTAGTTTTATTGATATTTGTTATTGTTTTCTTCATTCCTTAGCAGTTTGTTCTTTATTATTGTTGAGTCGTGTACCCATTCACTAGTTGATGGACATTTGGATTTTTTCTACATTTTGGCTATGATAAGTAATGCTGTAGTAAATGTTCTTGTACAATTTTTTGTTTGTACATATATTTACATTTAAATTCCCTATGACGGGAATTTCTAGGTTGTATAGGAATTGAATATCTGAAGTTATAATAAACTGTCAAACTGTTCTTCAAATTAGCTATACGACTTTGTATTCCCACTAGAGAGTCCTAGTTGCTCAACATTCCCAGAACCACGTGGCATTTTCAGTCATTTTTATTTAATAAACTTTACTTTTAGAAAAGTTTTAGGTTTACAAAAAGGCTGATGAAAAAGTATGGAGAGTTACTTTATACCCCCCTCACTTTCCCCTTTTACTAACATCTTGCATTAATATGGTACATTTGTTACAGTTGATGAACTGATATTGATATAATCATTAAGTGAAGTCCATAGTTTGAATTTGGGCTGATTCTTTGTGTTCCTCAGTTATATGAATTTTGACGAATGTATGTCATGTATTATAGTATCATACAGAATATTTCTCTGCCCTAAATATCCTCTCTGTTCCACCTATTCATCCCTCCCTGTCTCCTGAACCCCTGGCAACCACTGATCTTTTTACTGTCTCTATAGCGTTGCCTTTTCCAGAATGTGATATTGTTGGAATCTTATAGTATATAACCTTTTCAGACTGGTTTCTTTCACTTAGCAATGTGTATTTAAGGAACTTCCATGTATTTTCAAGGCTTTGTAACTCATTTCTCTTTATTGAAAAATAATATTCCATTGTCTGGATGTACCACAGTCTTTTTTTCCCATTTATCATAGAAGGACATTGTGGTTGCTTCCAAGTTTTGGCAGTTATGAATGAAGCTGCTATAAACATCTGTGTGTAGGTTTTTGTGCAGATATGTTTTCAACTCATTCGGGTAAATACTAAGGGGCACAATTGTTGGATCACATGGTAAGACTATGTTTAGCTTTGTAGGAAGCTGCCAAATTGTCTTCCAAAGTGGCTGCACTGTTTTGCATTCCCGTCAGCAATGAATGAGAGTTCCTGTCACTCCATATTTTCATCAGCAATTGATGTTGTCAGTGTTTTGTTTAGCTGCTCTAATGGTTTTGTAGTGGCATCTCGTTGCTTTACTTTGCAGTTCCCTAGTGACATATGAGTTGAATATCTTTTCATATGCTTATTTGCCATTCATATATATTCTTTGCTGAGGTGTCCAGATCTTTTGCCTATTTATAAGTGGGTTGTTTGTTTTCTTATTTTTGAATTTTAAGAGTTCTTAGAATATTTTGGATACAAATTCTTTATCATATATGTGTTTTACCAACATTTTCTCCAGTCAGTGTCTTGTGTTTTCATTCTCATAACAGTGCCTTTCTCAAAGCAAACATTTTTTATTTTAATGAAGTTCAATTTATCATTTTTTCTTTCATGGATCATGTTTTGGGTATTAAATCTAAAAATTCATCACCAAAACAAAGGTCACCTAGATTTTCTCCTTTGTTATCTTCTAGAAATTTTACATTTATGTCTGTGATCCATTTTGAATTAATTTTTATGAAAGGTGTGAAGTCTGGATCTAGATTCATTTTTGTGTTTGTGGATATCCAGTTGCCCAGCGCCATTTATTGAAAAGAGTATTCTTTTTCCAGTGAATTGCCTTTGCTCATTTGTCAGAGATCAGTTGACTATATTTGTGGATCTATTTCTGGGCTCTCTATTCTTTTCCATTGATCTGTTTGTGTATTCTTTCACCAATACCAGATTCTCTTGATTACTATAGCTTTATAGTAATTCTTGCCATTGTGTTGAGTCAGTCCTTTGATTGTATTCCTCTTCAGTATTCCTCTTCTTCAGTATTGCTTGAGTATTGTGGGTCTTTTGCCTTTCCATATAAACTTTAGAATTAGTTTGTTGATATCCACAAAATAACTTGCTGGGATTTGGATTGGGATTGTGCCAAATCTATAGATCAAGTTGGCAAGAACTGAACTGAACAATATTATATCTTCCTATGCATGAACATGTAATATCTCTCCATTTATTTAGATCTTCTTTGATTTCTTTCATCAAAGTTTTGTGGTTTCCTCATATAGATCTTATACGTATTTTTAAAAAATTTTATACCTATTTCATCTTTTGGTATTAATGTAAATAGTGCTGTTTTTAATTTCAAATTTCAATTCTTCATTGCTGGTATATAAGGAATTGACTTTTGTATATTAACTTTATATCTTGCCTCATCAGTCTTTTAATTTTAGCCATTCTAGTGAGTGTGTAGTGGTAGCTCATTGTGGTTTAATTTGCAGAACCCTATGACTCATGATACTGAACACTTTTCATATGCTTATTGGCCATCTCTATGTCTTTTTTGGAGAAATGTCCACTCAAATTTTTTGCCCAATTTAAAATTGGGATGTTTATACTCCTATTACTGAGTTGTAAGATATATATATATATATATATATATATATACACACACACACACATACATATGTATATATATATATATGACAATCCTTTAAAATATGTGTTCTGAAAATATTTTCTCCCATTATGTGACTTATCTTTTTATTTTCTACATGACCTTTCTATATGACTTTGACTTTTTGTATTCTGAGAAGTCTTTGCCTTAACTAGGTTCATAATCATCCTCTCATTTGTTTTCTTCCAGAATTTTATAGTTTTAGTTCTTTGATTTATGTCTTTGATGCATGTTTAGATGATTTTTGTCTTTGGAGCAAGGTAAAGTTTGTTTTTGTAGTTTTCATTATATAGGTTTGAATATATTTTGTTAATTTTATTCTAAGTATTATATTTTTATGGTATTATAAATGACACATTTTCAACTTTTTAAGTATTTATTTAACTATAGTTGATTTACAATACTGTGTTAGTTTCAGTTGTACAGCTTCAGATTTTTTCCACTATAGGTTATTAAAAGATACTGAATATAGTTCCATACTATACAGTAAATCCTTGTTGTTTATCCATTTTATATGTAGTGGTGTGTATCTGTCAATTCCATATGCCTAACTTATCCCTCCCCCTCCCCTTTCCCCTTTGGTAACCATAACTTTGTTTTCTATCTCTGTGAGTCTGTTTCTGTTTTGTAGATAAGTTCATTTGTATCATATTTTGGATTCCACATGTAAGTGATATCATATGATATTTGTCTTTCTCTGTCTGACTTATTTCACTTAGTATGATAATCTCTAGGGTCATCCATGTTTCTGCAAATGGCATTATTTCATTCTTTTTTATGGCTGAGTGGTATTCCATTGTGTATATATACCACATCTTCTTTATTCATCTGTTGAGGGAAATTTAGGTTGCTTCCATGTCTTGGCTATTGTAAATAGTGTGTCTATGAACACTGGGGTGCATGTATCTTTTTGAATTGGAGTTTTCTCTGGATATATGCCCAGGAGTGGGATTGCAGAATCAAATGGTAGATCTATTTTTAGTTTATAAGGACCCTCCATACTGTTTCATAGTAGCTGTACCGATTTACATTCCCACCATCAGTGTAGGAAGATCCCTTTTCTCTACACTCTCTCTAGCATTTATTCTTTGCAGACTTTTTGATGATGGCCACACATTCTGACCCGTGTGAGGTGATACCTCATTGTAGTTTTGATTTGCATTTCTCTAATAAGAAACAATGTGGAACATCTTTTCATGTGCCTGTTAGCCATCTGTGTGTCTTCTTTGGAGAAATGTCTATTTAGGTCTTCTGCCCAATTTTTGATTGGGTTGTTTGTTTTTTGATATTGAGTTGTATAGCTGTCTGTATATTTTGGAAATTAAGCCCTTGTTGGTCTCATCATTTGCAAATATTTTCTCCCAATCCATAGATTTTCTTTTCATTTTCTTTGTGGTCTCTTTTGCTCTGCAAAAGCTTATAAGTTTGATTAGCTCCCATTTGTTTATTTTTGCTTTTATTTCTTTTGCCTTGGGAGACTGATCTAAGAAAATTTTGCTACGATTTATGCCCAAGAACGTTTTGCCTATGTTCTCTTCAAGAAGTTTTATGGTATCATGTCTTATATTTAAGTCTTTAAGCCATTTTGAGTCTATCTTTGTTATGGTGTAAGGGAGTATCCTAACTACATAGATTTACATGCAGCAGTCCAGCTTTCCCAACACCACTTGCAGAAGAGACTAACTTTTCTCCATCATATGTTCTTGCCTCCTTTGTTGAAGATTGACTATAGGTATGTGGGTTTATTTCTGGGCTTTCTATTCTGTTCCATTGATCTATGTGTCTGTTTTTGCACCGATACCATGCTATTTTGATTACTGTAGCTTTGTAGTATTCTCTAAAGTCTGGGAGGGTTACACCTTCCACTTTCTCTTTTTCCTCAGAATTGCTTTGGCAATTCTGAGTCTTTTGTGTTTCCATATAAATTTTATGATTATTTGTTCTAAGTTTGTGAAAAATACCATGGGTAATTTGATAGGGATCACATTAAATCTGTAGATTGCTTTGGGTAGTATGGCCATTTTAGCAATATTAATTCTTCCAATCCAAGAACATGGGATGTCTTTTCATTTCTTTGTATCATCTCCAATTTCCTTTCTCTGTTTTATAGTTCTCAGTGTATAGGTCTTTCACATCCTTTGTTAGGTTTATTCCTAGTTATTTTTTGACACGATTTTAAATGGGATCATTTTTTACTTTCTCTTTCTGATATTTGATTGTTTGTGTAACTAAATGCAACAGATTTCTGTATATTGATCTTTTATCCTGCTACCTTGCTGAATTCATTTATTAGTTCTAATAGTTTTTATGTGGAGTCTTTAGGGTTGTCTATATAGGGTATCATGCCATCTGCATACAATGAAAATTTTACCTCTTCTCTTTCAATTTGGATACCATTTATTTATTTTTCTTGTCTGATTGCTGTGACTAGGACTTCCAATATTATATTGAATAGAAGTGGTGAGAGTGGGCATCCTTGTTTTGTTCCAGAATTTAGTGGGAAGTCTCAGCTTTTCACTGTTGAGTGTTATACTGACTGTGGGTTTGTCATAAATGGCTTTTATTATGTTGAGATATGTTTCCTCTATACCCATTTTGGTGAGAGTTTTTATCATGAATGGTTGTTGAATTTTATCAAATGCTCTTTCTGCATCTATTGAGATGATTGTGTGTTTTTTGTCTTTTCTTTTGTTGATGTGGTATATCACATTGATTGATTTGTGTATGTTGAACCATCCTTGTGACCCTGAAATGCATCCAACTTGATCAAGGTGTATGATATTTTTATGTATTGTTGGATTCAATTTGCTAATATTTTGCTGACAATTTTTGTATGTATGTTCATCAAAGGTATTGGCCTGCAGTTTTCTTTTTTGGTAGTGTCTTTGTCTTGTTTTGGTATCAGGGTGATGGTGGCTTCATAGAATATCTTTGGGAGTGTTCCTTCCTCTTCAGTCTTTTGGAAGAGTTTGAGAAGGATTGGTATGAGTTCCTCTTTGTATGTTTTGTAGAATTCCCCAGTGAAGCCATCTGGTCCTTTTGTTTGAGGGAGGTGTTTTTTTGTTTTGTTTTGTTTTATTTTACAAATTCTATTTCACTTCCAGTGATAGGTCTGCTTAAATTACCTGTTTCTTCTTGATTCAGTTTTGGCAGGCTGTATGTTTGTAGAAACTTGTCCATTTCTTCTAGGCTATCTATTTTGTAGTCATGTAACTGTTCATAGTAATTTCTTATGATTTTTTGAATTTCTGTGGTATTGGTTTTATTTCTCCTCTTTCATTTCTTAATTTGTTTGTTTGTGTCCTCTCTCTTTTCTTGTTGGTGAGCCTGGCCAGAGGTTTATCGATCTTGTTTAACCTTTCAGTAAACCAGCTCTTGACTCTATTAATTTTTTCTATTGTTTTATTTAAAAAAAATTATTTTTAAAATTTGTATTGGAGTATATTTTCCTTTACAATGTTCTGTTAGTTTCTGCTGTACAACAAAGTGAATCAGTTAAATGTATACATATATCCCCTCTTTTATAGATTTCCTTCCCATTTAGGTCACCACAGAGCACTAAGTAGAGTTCCCTGTGCTCTACAGTATGTTCTCATTAGTTACCTATTTTATACATAGTAGTGTATATATGTCAATCCAAATCTCCCAGTTCACCCCACACCCCCTTCCCTCCTTGGTATCCATAAGTTTGTTCTCTACATCTGTGTCTCTATTTCTGCTTTGCAAATAAGTTCATCTGTATATTTTTCTAGATTCCACATATAAACAATATTATATGATATTTGTTTTCCTCTTTCTGACTTCTTTCACCCTGTATGACAGTCTCTAGGTCTATCCATGTTCTGCAAATGGCACTATTTCGTTCCTTTTTATGGCTGAGTAATATTCCATTATATATATGTATATATATATATATATATATATATATATATATATATATATATATATACCATATCTTCTTTATCCATTTATCTGTCGATGGACACTTAGGTTGCTTCCATGTCCTGGCTATTGTGAATAGTGCTGCAGTGAACATTGGGGTGCATGTATCTTTTCAAATTTTGGTTTTCTCCAGATATATGCCCAGGAGCAGGATTGCTGGATCATATGGTAGCTCTATTTTTAGTTTTCTGGGGAACCTCCATAGTGTTCTCTATAGTGGCCATATCAGTTTACATTCCCACCAAGAGTGTAGGAGGGTTCCCTTTTCTCCACACCTTCTCCAGCATTTATTATCTGTAGACTTTTTGATGATGGCCATTTTGACTGGTGTGAGGTGATACCTCATTGTAGTTTTGATTTGCATTTCTCTAATAATTAGCGATGTTGAGCATCTTTCATGTGCCTTTTGGCCATCTGTATGTTTTCTTTGGAGAAATGTCTGTTTAGATCTTCTGCCCATTTTTTTATTGGGTTGGTTGGTTGTTCGTTATTGAGTTTTATGAGCTGTTTGTGTATTTTGGAGATTAATCCCTTGTTGGTTGCATTGTTTGCAAATATTTTCTCCCATTCTGTAGGTTTCCATTACTCTAGGAGGTGGATCCAAAAAAGTATTGCTGCAATTTATGTCAGAGTGTTCTGCCTATGTTTTCCTCTAGGAGTTTTATAGTATCTGGTCTTACATTTAGGTCTTCAATCCATTTTGAGTTTATTTTTGCAAATGATGTTAGAGAATGTTCTAATTTCATTCTTTTACATGTAGCTGTCCAATTTTCTCAGTACCACTTATTGAAGAGACTGTCTTTTCTCCAGTGTATATTCTTGTCTCTGTTGTCAACCTTTTTAAAAGTTTTTTTTTAATTGAGATATAATTAACATATATTATTTTGTAAATTTAAGGTGTACAATGTGATGGTTTTATACATGTACATATTGTGAAATATTTACCAGAATAATATTAGTTAACACATCCTTCACCTCACAAAATTACCATTTTGTTGTTGTTGTTGTTATGGTGAGAATATTAAAGCTCTCCTTTCATAGCAACTTGTTAACTATAGTCACCATGCTGTATCTTAGATCCCAAAACTTATCCATATTATAACTGAAACTTTGACCAACATCTCCCCAATTCCCCTGCCTTTAGTCCTAGCCAAACCACAATTCCACTCTCTGTTTCTATTAGTGCAATGATTTAGATTACACATATAAATCCTATCATATAGCATTTGTCTTTGTCTGCCTTATTTTACTTAGCATGATGCCCTCAGGGTCTGCTCATGTTGTCGCCAATAGAAGAATTTCCTTCATTTTTATGGCTGAATAATATCCCATTTTATGTATATACCATATATTCTTTATCAATTCATTTGTTGATGGATACTTAGGTAGTTTCCATATCTTGGCTATTGTGACTAATGCTGCAAATGAACATGGGAGTGCAGTTATCTCTTTGAGAGTAATTTCATTCCATTGGATATATATGCAGAAGTGAGATTGCTGGATCATATGGTAGTTCTATTTTAATTTTTTGAGGAACCTCCATACTGCTTTCCATAGTGGTGAACCAATTGACATTTTCACTAATAGTTCATAAAAGTTCATTTTTCTCCACATCCATGACAGCATTTGTCTTTCTTGTCTTTTTGATGATACCTTTACAGATGTGAAATGATGTCTCCTTGCGTTTTTTTAATAACTGTCATTTATTGAGTATCTAATATGTGTTTTACATGTTTAATCTCATGTAATCCCCATAAAGACTCTTTAAAGTATGTTATTTTACAGATGCAGAAACACACGTGTAAAGAGGTGATTTCACCTCTTTCCCAAGGTCACACAGCTAGTTGGACTCAAGGTCATGTTTTAGTCCTAGTCCTATCTGCTTTTCGCCAAAGCCATGATTTAATCACGCTCCTCCTTCATGCCCCTTGTCTACCCCAACTCTAGCCACTCAACTCCTTGTGGTTTTGATTTTGCATTTCCTTAATGATTAGTGATGTTGAGCATCTTTTCATGTACCTTTTGGCCATTTTCCTATCTTCTTTGGAGAAATGTCTATTCAAGTTCTCTACCCATTTTTTTTTTTTTTTGGCGGTACGCAGGCCTCTCACTGCTGTGGTCCCTCCCGTTGCGGAGCACAGGCTCCGGATGTGCAGGCTCAGCGGCCATGGCTAATGGGCCCAGCTGCTCCGCGGCATGTGGGATCTTCCCAGACCGGGGCACGAACCCATGTCCCCTGCATCGGCAGGCGGACTCTCAACCACTGCACCACCAGGGAAGCCCCATCTACCCATTTTTTTATTGGACGTTTTTTCTTTTGCTATTGAGTTTTATGGGTTCCTTATATATTTTGGACATTAATTCCATATCAGATATACAATTTGTAAATATTTTCTCCCATTCTGAAGTTTGCCTTTTAATTTTGTTGAATATTTCTTCTGATATGTAGAAGCTTTTTAGTTTGATGGAATACCACTTGCTCATTTTTGCTTTTGTTGCTTGTGCTTTTGGTGACATATCAAAAAAATCATTGCCAAGACCCATGTCAATGAGCTTTTTCCCTATTTTTTTTTCTAGGAGTTTATCGGTTTCAGGCCTTTTGTTTAAATCCTCAATCCATTTTGAGTTAATTTTGGGGAGTGGTGTAAGATAGTGACTCAATTTTTCTGCATGTGTTTATCATTTCCCCACTGAGTATTCTTAGCTCCCTTGTCAAATATTTGTTGACCATGTATGTGTGGGTTTATGTTTACTTTTATGATTACTAAAGCTTTGTCCCTAGCCATCTCTATATATCTTAACTTTGCCAGTCTGGGTGGGGTGAAATCAAGTGGGTCCTTCATGCAGTGCTCCAGAGCCTGGAAGATGGTCACTCACCCCACTCTCCCTTTTCCACAGAGGGGAACTCTTTCTTGCTGGGGAGCTCCCTCTTGGAACTGAGTAGTGCCAGCCTGGAGGACAGGATGATGCCAATAAAATGAAGCTGTTCATCCTTCCCTTTTGTACAGTTATTCCCTGGTTTTTTGTTCTATTTGTTGCTGGTTTCTTAAATTGACTCCTGAGCTCTCCCAGAGTCATTTTTGTTTATGGATAGCTATCTAATTGTTGATCTTTGTGGTGAGATGGAGCCTGGGGTTTCCTATTTTGCCATCTTGATGATGTCCTTAAAAGGGTTTTAAGTTACAGTTTCAATTTCTTTAATATTGTGTACTGTTCTGATTTTCTATTTAACTTGAATCCATTTTGGTAAGTTGTACGTTGCTAGCAATTTATACCATTTAATTATATTTTCAAATTAATGACATAAATTTTTTCATAATATCTTATATTTTAAGTATCTGTAGGATCTGTAGTTTATATCCTTTTTACATTCCACACTTTATTTGTGCTTTCTCTTTTTTTCTTCATTGGTCCTTCTAGAGTTTTATCAAATTTGTTATTCTTTTTAAGGAAACAATGTTTGGTTTTGTTGATCCCTTTGATTGTTTTCTGTTTCGTTTATTTCTGGTCTTATTTAATTCCTTCTGCTTTCTTTGGGTTTAATTTGCTTTCTTGTTTTAGCTTAATGAGATGATGCTTAGCAGGTGATTTTCAACTTTTCTTCTTTGTTAATATATGCTTTTAGGGTCACAAATGTTCCTCTAAGCATGACTTTAGCTGTAGCCCACAAGCTTTTGTATGTATTATTTTCAACAATAATTTGGTTTAAATATTGTCTAATTTTTAATGTGATTTTCCCATAGAACCAGGGTTATTTAGAAGTGTATTTCTTTTTTTCCCCATTTTTAACAGCTTTATTGAAGCTAAATTGGTATACAATAAACTACACATGCACAATTTGATATGTTTTAACATACTTATATACCCAAGATCAAGATAATAAACAACAATCAACATAATGAACACATTATATCCCCCAAAGTTTCCTCCTGTAACCCCTTTCCTCCCAAACCTAAAATTAAGTGTATTTCTTAATTTTCAAATGATGGAGCTTTTCTAATTGTCATTCAATTATTTATTTCTTGCTTAATTGCACTGTGGTCAGAGAGCATACTCTAGAATTTTCCACTGTTTGAAATTTGTTGAGAGTTGCTTCTTGGTCTACAACAGAAGTCAGCAAATTATGGTCTACATGCCAAATCTTGCTTATAGAATGTTTTTGTATGGCCCTCAATCTAAAAATGTTTTTTACACATTTAAGAGGTGGTTAAAAAAGAAAAATATATGATTGTGATCTCATGAGGCTCACAAAGCCTAAAGTATTTATTATCTAGCACTTTACAAAAAGCTTGCTGATCTCTGGCCTAAAATATGTTCAGTGCATGTAAATGTTTCATGTGTTTATGAGAAGAATATGTATCTGCAGTTGTTGAGTATAGTTTCCACATATGCCAGTTAGGTTCAATTTGTTAATGTTATTCAATGTGGTGTATCCTTACTGATGTTATTTTTTTCTCCTATTCCATCAGTTATTGAGAAAGATGTATTAAAATATCCCACTATGATCTTGTATTTGTCTATTTCTGATTGTGGTTTTGTCTAGTTTTTCTTCGTCTCATATCTTACCTCATATCTTTTGATGCAATATTAGTTGCATACAAATTTAGAATTGTATATTTCTGGTGAATAGAATCTTTTATCATTCTGAAGCATCTCTTTTTATTGCTGGTAATGATTTTTGCCTTAATGTCTACTTTGTCTGATATTGATTTAGCCACACCAGCTTTCTTTTGATTGATTTTGTTTGGTGTATCTTTTTCCATTCTTCTATTTTCAACCTTTCTGCATTCTTATATTTTAGATGTGTATCTTGTATGTAACATATAGTCTTTGTACATTCAGTATGATAATATTTGCCTTTAATCAGAACACTTAAACAGTTTATATTGAATGTAACTATTAGTATATTTGATTACAAATGCACATTATTATAGAATGCTTTCTATTCTGATTTTTTAAGAGTTTACTAGGAAAAGGGATATTGAGTTTATGGGGATATGATGTCTATGCAAGATAGACAACATGGTGCATTGTGGGATCAGAAAGGAGGACCATGTAGCTTGAGATTGGTAGATGTGGTCCTGGTGTGAATATAGGGCTGAAGAAGTAGTTCGGACCTGACCATGAAGTTAATTTGTGCCTAGGTTAATAATTTTAAATTTCCTTAAGATTACTCTGAAGGCTTTGAGGTATTTAAAGTGGTGAGGGAGCTACTGACAAAATGAGATTTTTGAAATGCTAAACTTGGCTGCAGTGTGTAGAATGGGTGAGGAGACAAAAGTAGATTCCAGGAAACCAGTTAGCATGATATCAGATATAAAGTAGATGCTTAGCAAATATTTCTTGTGTGAATGAGGCTTTAGCAGTGGTCAAGAGTGAGTTCATGACAGCTTGCACTAGGGTTGTGGTGGAACGTGTGAAGAGAAATAAATGTTTCTGAAAGGGGCTTAAGGGGTAAAATTGGTAGAACTTTAGGTACAGTAATATGGGTATGTTGAAGAGGGAGATGTGAAAGATGACGTCTAGGTTTCTGATTCTGCAGTTGGATGAATGATGGTACCATTTATCGAGATAGGGAATAATGGAAAAGCATTTGGTTTTGGAAGAATGCTGGGACACAGAGAAAATGAATTCAGTTACATGGTTCAAAAATAAAATAAAATAATGATATACAAAAGAAATTTTGCTCCTATCACAGTCTTTAGCAATTCTGTTCTCTTCCCCCAATCTTACAACAGCTAACTTTTAAATTAATGTATTAGTTATTCTTCCATAGTTTTAAAATGCAAATATCTTATTGTTTTACAGTGTATCTCTTTGATTACTCTTGAGGTTGAATATATGTCTATATGTTTATTATCCATTTGTAATATTCTGTGAATTTTTTATGCATATCCTTTGCTCAATTTTATATTTTGTTTCATTTTTTACTTACTGATTCATATTAGCTCCTTATGTGTCAGAAATATTAATATTTTGTTTCTAAATCTTAGTCTGTTATTTATCTCTAACCTTATTGATGAGATCTTTTTGCTACAGAGAAGTTTAAAATTAATACATACTTAAATCTCTTTCTTTTTATGGCTTATGAGTTTTAGGCTTTACTTAGCAAGCTCTTTCCCACCTGAAGAGTACATTCAGTATTTGTTAATTACATGTAGTAGCATTATATTCCATTGTGCACAACGGGTCTCACATTTTTTCTAAATGGATAGCCATTTGTCCAGTGCAATTTATTGAACAGTACATAATTTCCTCAGTGGTCATAAACTGTTCCTTCATCTTACACTAAATTCCTATAAATACATGGATCTGTTTTTGGATCTCTCTGTTTAATTACAGTGATTCTTTTTTTCTATTTTTGCCCCAGTACTAAGCTTTAATTTTTTTAAAATTTGTTTTTTAAATAAGTACCTCATATGCAAAGGTCATAATCCAAAGGGTAAAAAGTGGTATATATTGAAAAATAAATCTCCTTCTCATTCTTACCCAAACAGCCACCCAGGTTTCCTCCCAGGAGGCAATTCCTGTTACCAGTGTTTTGGTGCATGTACATATCAACATGAAAATATTCTAGTACTACAATATTTTGTTAGATTTATAGTATGTTTGCTCTTCATTAGGTCAAATGACCTGTTATACTTTTTTTTTAAAGGTAGTTGCAAGCAATTCCTTACAAACTTTAAAATAAAATTGACAAGTTTTATTTTAAGGAAATGGTGTTGAGACTTTTATTAGGATTACACTGAATTATAAATAAACTTGGAAACATTGGTATCTTTAGCTAATTAGCACTCCCCAGCCAGAAACATGCTATGTTGCCATTAATTCAGGTCTCTTCAGTAATTTTTTTTGGTTTAAAGTAAGCTTTTTGATTAAAATATAACATACATAGGGAAAAAAAGCAAAATCATAAGTGTACAAATCAATGAATGTTTTTCAAAGGTACAAACTTGTGTACCACCATCTGGATCAGGAAATACAAAGAAATAACATCCCAAACCACGCCTTCATGCCTTTTCTAAGTCACTGTCCATACTCCCCTCCCCCAAAGTAACTAATATCTTGATTTCTTATGCTACAGATTAGTTTCACCTGTTTTTGAACTTTATCTATAAGTGGGATAATATAGTATATACTCCCTTGTACATGGCTAGTAGCACTCAACATAATGTTTTTGACATTCATTTATGTTGTTATGCTAGCTATAGTTCATTAATTTTCAGTGCTGTATAGTAGTCCATTCTATAAATAAACCACAACTTATATATCCATTCTACTGTTGATGATGGAATTTTGATTGTGTCCAGTGTTACAATATAATGAGTAATATTTAGTAAGATATTTGTTTACAATTTGTTGCTGAACATATGTCTTCATTTCTGTTGTTTATATAACTAGGAATGGGATTGCTGGACCATAGGGTATGCATGCATTCAACTTATTAGAAACTGCCAAGGAGTTTTACAAAATTTTGCACCAATTTACACGTCTACCAGCAGTGTACAAGGGTTGCAATGACTCTCCATTCTTTTCAGCACTTAGTACTGTTAAACTTTGAAGATTTAGCCATCAAAATATGCATATTTTAGAATCTCATAGTAGTTTAAATTTGCATTTCTTTAACTGAAGTATAGTTGATGTATAATATTATATAAGTTAGAGTTGTACAATACAGTGATTCACAATTTTTAAAGGCTATATTCCATTTATAATTTTTATAAATATTGGCTCTATTCCCTGTGTTGTACAATATATCTTTATAGCTTATTTTATACATAATAGTTTGTACCTCTTAATCCCTGACCCCTATATTGCCCCTACCCCTTCCTTCTCCCCACGAGTAACCACTAGTTTGTTATCTATATTTGTGTCTGCTTCTTTTTTGTTACACTCACTAGTTTGTTGTATATTTTAGATTCCACATATAAGTGATGTCATACAATATTTGTCTTTCTCTGTATGACTTATTTCACTAGCATAATGCCCTCCAAGTCTATCCATGTTTCTGCAAATGGCAACATTTTGTTCTTCTTTATAGCAGAGTAGTATTCCATTGTATATATATACACCACATCTGTTTTTTCTACTATGCATTTTTTAATTGAAGTATAGTTAATTTATAATGTTTAGTTTCAAATATACAGCAAAGTGATTCAGATATATATATGTATATGTGTGTATATATATATATATATATATATATATATATATATATATATATATACTTTTTCAGATTCTTTTCCACTGTAGGTTATTACAAGATATGACTATAGTTCCTTGTGCTGTAATTAGGTCATTGTTGTTTACCTAAATATATATAATAGTGTGTATATGCTAATCCCAAACTCCTAAGCTATCTACCCCCCAATCCCACTATCCCCTTTGGTAACCATAAGTTTGTTTTCTATGTCTGTGAGGCTATTTCTGTTTTGTAAATAAATTCATATGTATCTTTTTTGTTAGACTTCACATACAAGCGATATTATATGATATTTGTCTTTCTCTAACTTACAGAGACTTAATATGATAATATGGTAATCTCTAGGTCTATACATGTTGCTGCAAATGGCATTATTTCATTTGTTTTATGGCTGAATAATATTCCATTGTATATATATATATATATATCACATATTCTTTATCCATTCATCTGTTGATGGACATTTATGTTGCTTCTGTGTCTTAGCTATTTCAAATAGTGCTGCTATGAACACTGGGATACATGTATCTTTTCAAATTAGAGTTTGCACCTTTTCCAGATGTATGCCCAGGAGTAGGTCTGCTGGATCATATGGTAGCATTATTATTAGTTTTTGAGAAACCTCCATAATGTTTTCCACAGCAGCTACACCAATTTACATTCCCATCAAGAGTGTATGAAGTTTCGATTTTCTCCACACCCTTGCCAATAATTTGTTATTTGTTTTCTAATTGATGATAGCCATTCTGACAGGTGTGAGGTGACAACTAATTGTGTGTTTTTTTTAAAATTTGTATTAGAGTATAGTTGATTTATAATGTTGTGTTAGTTTCAGGTGTACAGTAAAGTGAATCAGTTATACATATACATATATCCACTCTTTTTTAGATTCTTTTCCCGTAGAGGTCATTACAGAGTATTCTTTTTTTAACAACTTTACTGGAGTATAATAGCTTTACAATGTTGTGTTAGTTTCTGCAGTAAAACAAAGTGAATCAGTGATACATACACATATATCCCCTTCATCTTGTATCTCCCTCACACCCTCCCTATCCCACCCCTCTACATGGTCACAAAGCACTGAGCTGATCTCCCTGTGCTATGCGTCTGCTTCCCACTACCTATTTATTTTACATTGGGTAGTGTATATATGTCAGTGCCACTCTCTCACTTCGTCCCAGCTTACCTTTCCCCCTCCCGGTGTCCTCAAGTCCATTATCTACGTCTGCGTCTTTATTCCTGTCCAGACCCTAGGTTCTTCAGAAACTTTTTATTTTTTTTTAGATTCCATATATATGTGTTAGCATACAGTATTTTTTTTTTCTCTTTCTGACTTACTTCACTCTGTATGGCAGACTCTAGGTTCATCCACCTCACTACAAAAACTCAATTTCGTTTCTTTTTATGGCTGAATAATTTTCCATTGTATATATGTGCCACATCTTCTTTATCCACTCATCTGTCAATGGACACTTAGGTTGCTTCCATGTCCTGGCTATTGTAAATAGTGCTACAATGAACATTGTGGTACATGACTTTTCGAATTATGGTTTTCTCAGGGTATATGCCCAGTAGTGGGATTGCTAGGTCATATGATAGTTCTAGTTTTAGTTTTTTGAGGAACCTCCAGTGTTTTCCATAGTGGCTGTATCAATTTACATCCCCACCAACAGTGCAAGAGGATTCCCTTTTCTCCACACCCTCTCCAGCATTTATTGTTTGTAGATTTTTTGATGATGGCCATTCTGACCAGTGTGAGGTGATACCTCATTGTAGTTTTGATTTGCATTTCTCTAATAATTAGTGATGTTGAGCATCCTTTCATGTGTTTGTGGGCAATCTGTATATCTTCTTTGGAGAAATATCTGTTTAGGTCTTCTGCCCATTTTTGGATTGGATTGTTTGATTTTTTGATATTGAGCTGTATGAGCTGCTTGTATATTTTGGAGATTAATCCTTTGTCACCTGATTCATTTGCAAATATTTCCTCCCATTCTGAGGGTTGTCTTTTCATGTTGTTCATGGTTTCCTTTGCTGTGCAAAAGGTTTTAAGTTTCATTAGGTCCCATATTTTTATTTTTGTTTTTATTTCCATTTCTCTAGGAGGTGGGTCTAAAAGGATCTTGCTGTGATTTATGTCATAGAGTGTTCTGCCTATGTTTTCCTCTAAGAGTTTTATAGTGCCTGGTCTTACATTTAGGTCTTTAATCTATTTTAAATTTATTTTTGTGTATGGTGTTAGGGAGTGTTCTAATTTCATTCTTTTACATATAGCTGTTCATTTAATCCAGTACCACTTATTGAAGAGGCTGTCTTTTCTCCATTGTATATTCTTGCCTACTTTATGAAAGATAAGGTGACCATATGTGCATGAGTTTATCTCTGAGCTTTCTATCCTGTTCCATTGATCTATATTTCTGTTTTTGTGCCAGTACCATATTGTCTTCATTACTGTAGCTTTGTAGTATAGTCTGAAGCCACCAAGCCTGATTCCTCCAGCTTCGTTTCTCCTTCTCAAGATTGCTTTGGCTATTCGGGGTCGTTTGTGTTTCCGTACAAATGGTGAAATTTTTTGTTGTAGTTCTGTGAAAAATGCCATTGGTAGTTTGATAGGGATTGCATTGAAACTGTAGATTGCTTTGGGTAGTATAGTCATTTTCACAATGTTGATTCTTCCAATCCAAGAACATGGTATATCTCTCCATCTGTTTGTATCATCTTTAATTTCTTTCATCAGTGTTTTATAGTTTTCTGCATACAGGTCTTTTGTCTCCTTAGGTAGATTTATTTCTGGGTATTTTATTCTTTTTGTTGCAATGGTAAATGCTTTTGTTTCCCTAATTTCTCTTTCAGATTTTTCATCATTAGTGTTTAGGAATGCAAGAGATTTCTGTGCATTAACTTTCTATCCTACTGTACCAAGTTCGTTGACTAGCTCTAGTAGTTTTCTGGTAGCATCTTTAGGATTCTCTATATATACTATCATGTCATCTGCAAAACAGTGAGAGTTTTACTTCTTCTTTTCTGATTTGGATTCCTTTTTTTTCTTTTTCTTCTCTGATTGCTGTGGCTAAAACTTCCAACACTATGTTCAGTAATGGTGAGAGTGGGCAACTTTGTCTTATTCCTGATCTTATGGGAAATGGTTTCAGCTTTTCAGCATTGAGAACGATTTTGACTGTGGGTTTGTCATATATGGGCTTTATTATTTTGAGGTAAGTTCCCTCTATGCCTACTTTATGTATAGTTTTTATCATATATGGGTGTTGAATTTTGTTGAAAGCTTTTTCTGCATCTATTTAGATTAGCATATGGTTTTTATCCTTCAATTTGTTAATATGGTGTATCACATTGTTTGATTTGCATATATTGAAGAATCCTTGCATTCCTGGGATAAACCCCACTTGATCATGGTGTATGATCCTTTTAATGTGCTGTTGGATTCTGTTTGTTAATATTTTGTTGAGTAATTTTGCATCTGTTTTCATCAGTGATATTGGCCTGTAGTTTTCTTTGTCTGGTTTTGGTATCAGGGTGATGGTGGGCTCGTAGAATTAGTTTGGGAATGTTCCTCCCTCTGCTATATTTTGGAACAGTTTGAGAAGCATAGGTGTTAGCTCTTCCCTTAATGTTTGATAGAATTTGCCTGTGAAGCCACCTGGTCCTGAGCTTTTGTTTGTTGGAAGATTCTTAATCATAGTTTCAATTTCAGTGCTTGTGATTGGTCTGTTTATATTTTCTATTTTTTCCTGGTTCAGTCTTGGAAGGCTGTGCTTTTCTAAGAATTTGTCCATTTCTACCAGGTTGTCCATTTATTGGCAGAGAGTTGCTTGTAGTAATCTCTCATGATCCTTTGTATTTCTTCGTTGTCAATTGTTACGTCTCCCTTTTCATTTCTAATTCTGTTGATTTGAGTCTTACCCCTTTTTTTCTTGATGAGTCTGGCTAATGGTTTGTCAATTTTGTTTATCTTCTCAAAGAACCAGCTTTTAGTTTTATTAATCTTTGCTCTTATTTCCTTCATTTGTTTTTCATTTATTTCAGATCTGATCTTTATGATTTCTTTCCTTCTGCTATGGGTCCATTTTGTTCTTCTTTCTCTAATTTCTTTAGGTATAAGTTTAGGTTGTTTATTTGAGATGTTTCTTGTTTCTTGGGGTAGGATTGTATTGCTGTAAACGTCCCTCTTAGAACTGCTGTGGCTGCATTCCATAGCTTTTGTGCCTTTGTGTCTTCATTGTCATTTGTTTCTATGTATTTTTTGATCTCCTGTTTGATTTCTTCAGTGATCTCTTGGTTATTTAGTAGTGTATTGTTCAGCCTGCATGTGTTTGTATTTTTTACGTTTTTTTCCCTGTAGTTGTTATCTAGTCTCATAGCACTGTGGTCGGAAAAGGTAGTTGATCAAATTTCAATTTTTAAACTTTACCAAGGCTTGATTTGTTACCCAAGATATGATGTATCATGGAGAATGTTCCATGAGCACTTTAGAAGAAAGTGTATTCTGTTGTTTTTGGATGGAATGTCCTATAAATATCAATTAAGTCCATCTCATTTAATGTGTCATTAAAGCTTATGTTTCCTTATTTATTTTCATTTTGGATGATCTGTCCATTGGTGAAAGTGGGGTGTTCCAGTCCCCTACTATTATTGTGTTACTGTCAATTTCCCCTTTTATGGCTGTTAGCATTTGCCTTATTTATTGAGGTGCTCCTATGTTGGGTGCATAAATATATATTTTTTTTAGTATCAAGGGTTATTTTGTTTTGTTTATTTATTTATTTATGGCTGCGTTGGGTCTTCATTTCTCTGCGAGGGCTTTCTCTAGTTGTGGCAAGCAGGGGCCACTCTTCATCACAGTGCACGGGCCTCTCACTATTGCGGCCTCTCTTGTTGTGGAGCACAGGCTCCAGACACGCAGGCTCAGTAATTGTTGCTCACGGGCCCAGTTGCTCCATGGCATGTGTAATCCTCCCAGACCAGGGCTCGAATCCGTGTCCCCTGCATTGGCAGTCAGATTCCCAACCACTGTGCCACCAGGGAAGCCCGGGTTCATAATTATTTACAACTGTGATATCTTCTTCTTGGATTGATCCCTTGATCATTATGTTGTGTCCTTCTTTGTCTCCTGTAATAGTCTTTATTTAAAGTTTACTTTGTCTGATATGAGAATTGCTACTCCATCTGTCTTTTGATTTCCATTTGTACAGAATATCTTTTTCTATTCCCTCACTTTCAGTCTGTATGTGTCCCTTGGTCTGCAGTGGGTCTCTTTTAGACAGTATATATATGGGTCTTGTTTTTGTTTCCTTTCAGCCCGTCTATATCTTTTAGTTAGAGCATTTAACCCATTTACATTTAAGGTAATTATCAATATGTATGTCCTTATTACCATTTTCTTAATTCGTCTGGGTTTGTTATTGTAGATCTTTTCCTTCTCTTGTGTTTCCTGCCTAGAGAAGTTCCTTTAGCATTTGTTGTAAAGGTGGTTTGGTTGTGCGGAATTCTCTTAGCTTTTGCTTTTCTGTAAAGGTTTTAATTTCTCTGTCAAATCTGAATGAGATCCTTGCTGTGTAGAGTAATCTTGGTTGTAGGTTTTTCCCTTTCATCACTTTAATGCTGGAGAGGGTGTGGAGAAAGGGAACACTTTTGCACTCCTGGTGGGAATGTGAATTGGTACAGCCACTATGGAGAACAGTATGGAGGTTCCTTAAAAAACTACAAATAGAACTACCATATGACCCAGCAATCCCACTACTGGGCATATACCCTGAGAAAACCATAATTCAAAATGAGTCATGTACCAAAATGTTCATTGCAGCTCTATTTACAATAGCCCGGAGATGGGAACAACCTAAGTGTCCATCATTGGATGAATGGATAAAGAAGATGTGGCACATATATACAATGGAATATTACTCAGCCATAAAAAGAAACACAATTGAGCTATTTGTAATGAGGTGGATGGACCTAGAGTCTGTCATACAGAGTGAAGTAAGTCAGAAGGAGAAAGACAAATACCATATGCTAACACATATATACATGGAATTTAAGAAAAAAATGTCATGAAGAACCTAGGGGTAAGACGGGAATAAATACACAGACCTACTAGAGAATGGACTTGAGGGTATGGGGAGGGGGAAGGGTAAGCTGGGACAAAGTGAGAGAGTGGCATGTACACATATACACTACCAAATGTAAAATAGATAGCTAGTGGGAAGCAGCTGCATAGCCCAGGGAGATCAGCTCGGAGATCAGCTCTAGGTGTCCACCTAGAGGGGTGGGATAGAGAGGATGGGAGGGAGATGCAAGAGGGAGGAGATATGGGGATATATGTATATGTATAGCTGATTCACTTTGTTATAAAGCAGAAACTAACACACCATTGTAAAGCAATTATACTCTAATAAAGATGTAAAAAAAAAAAACAAGATATGTCCTGCCAGTACCTTCTGGCTTGCAGAATTTCTGCTGAAAGATCAGCTGTTAACCTTATGGGGATTCCCTTGTATGTTATTTGTTGCTTTTCCCTTGCTGAGTTTAATATTTTTTCTTTGTATTTAATTTTTGATAGATTGATTAATATGTGTCTTGGCGTGTTTCTCTTTGGATTTATCCTGTGTGGTACTCTCTGCACTTCATGTACTTGATTAACTGTTTCCTTTCCCATATTAGGGAAGTTTTCAACTATAATCTCTTCAAATATTTTCTCAGTCCCTTTCTTTTTCTCTTCTTCTTCTGGAACCCTATAATTCGAATGTTGGTGCGTTTAATGTTGTCCCAGAGGTCTCTGAGACTGTCCTCAGTTCTTTTCATTCTTTTTTCTTTATTCTGCTCTGCAGTAGTTATTTCCACTATTTTATCTTCCAGGTCACTTATCTGTTCTTCTGCCTCAGTTATTCTGCTATTGATTCCTTCTAAAGAATTTTTAATTTCATTTATTGTGTTGTTCATCATTGTTTCTTTGCTCTTTAGTTCTTCTAGGTCTTGTTAAACGTTTCTTGTATTTTGTCCCTTCTATTTCCATGATTTTGGATCATCTTTACTATCATTACTCTGAATTATTTTTCAGGTAGATTGCCTATTTCCTCTTCATTTGTTTGGTCTGGTGGGTTTTTACCTTTCTCTGTCTTCTCATTTTTCTTAACTTACTGTGTTTGTGGTCTCCTTTTCTCAGGCTGCTGGTTCATAGATCCTGTTGTTTTTGGTGTCTGCCCCCAGTGGGTAAGGTTGTTTCAGTTGGTTGTATAGGCTTCCTGGTGGAGGGGACTGGTGCCTATGTTCTGGTGGTTAAGGCTGGATCTTATCTTTCTTGTGGGAAGCACCACATCCAGTGGTGTGTTTTGGTGTGTCTGTGAACTTATGATTTTAGGCAGCCTCTCTGCTAATGGGTGAGGTTGTGTTCCTGTCTCTCTATTTGTTTGGCATAGGGTAGGGTGTCCAGCACTGTAGCTGGCTCATCATTGAGGGGAGCTGGATCTTAGCGTTGAGACGGAGATCTCTGGGAAAGCTCTCGCTGATTGATATTACATGGGGTGGGGAGGTCTCTGGTGGTCCAGTGTCCTGAACTCGGCTCTCCCATCTCAGAGGCTCAGGCCTGACACCCGCCTGGAGCACCAGGACCCCAGGTATGTGGGGAGTTTCTTTTTTGTCTTTGGGAAATCTGAAGTCTTCTGCCTGTATTTGGTAGGTGTTATGTAGGAGTTGTTCCACATATAGATGTATTTTTGATGTATTTGTGGGGAGAAAGGTGATCATGTCTTACTCCTCCACCATCTTGGAGGTCCTCTCATTACAGAGTATTGAGAAGAGTTCCGTGTGCTACAAGTTGGTCCTCATTAGTTACCTATTTTATATATAGTAGTGTGTATCTGCCAATCCCAGTCTCCCAAATTATCCCTTCCCTCACTGCTTTCCCCCCTGGTAACCATATGTTTGTTTTCTACATCTGTGACTGTATTTCTCTTTTGTAAATATGTTCATTTGTACCATGTTTTAGATTGTATGAATAAGTAACATCATATTATATCTGTCTTTTTCTGTCTGACTTATTTCACTCACTATGACAATCTCTAGGTCCATCCATGTTGCCACAAATGACATTATTTCATTCTTTTTTATGGCTGAGTAATATTCCATTATGTGTATGTCATGTATGTGTGTGTGTGTGTATATATGTGTGTATATATATATATATATATATATATATATATCACATCTTCTTTATCCATTCCTCCATTGATGGACATTTATGTTGCTTCCATGTCCTGGCTATTGTAAATTGTGCTGCAGTGAACATTGGGGTATGTGTATGTTTTTGAATTTTGGTTTTCTCCAGATGTATGCCCAGGAGTGGGGTTTCAGGGCCATATGGTAGGTCTACTTTTAGTTTTTTATGGAACCTCCATACTGTTCTCCTTAGTGGCTGTATGAGTTTACATTCCCACCAACAGTGTAGGAGGGTTCCCTTTTCTCCACACCCTCTCCAGCATTTATTGTTTGAGTACTTTTTGATGATTGCCATTCTGACTGGTGTGAGGTGATACCTCATTGTAGTTTTGCTTTGCATTTCTCTACTAATTAGTGATGTTGAGCATCTTATCATGTGCTTGTTGGTCATCTGTATGTCTTTTTTGGAGAAATGTCCATTTAGATCTTTCACCCATTTTTTGCTTGGGTTGTTTGTTTTTTTCATGCATTTTACTGATGATTAGTGATGTTGAGCATCTTTCCATGTGCCTGTTGGTCGTCTGCATGTCCTCTTTGGGAAAATGTCTATTCAGGTCTTCTGCCCATTTTTTAATTGGGTTTTCTGTTTTGTGTTTTTTTATGTTGAGTTGTATGGGCTGTTTGTATATTTAGGATATTAACCTCTTTTTGGTCATATTATTTGCAAGTATTTTCTCCCATTCAGTAGATTGTCATTTTGTTTCATTGATGGCTTCCTTTGCTGTGCAAAAACTTTTAATTTTAACTAGGTCCATTTGTTTATATTTGATTTTATTTTCATTGCTTTAGGATATAGATCCAAAAAATTGCTACAATTTATTTCAAAAGATGTTCTGCCTATGTTTTCCTATAGGAGTTTTATGTTTTCTGGTCTTACATTTAGGTCTTTCATCCATTTTGAGTTTGTACATGGTTTTAGAGAATGTTCTAATTTCATTGTTTTACTTGTAGCTGTCCAGTTTTCTCAGCACCATTATCGAAGAGACTGTCTTTTCTCCATTTTTTCTTCTTGCCTCCTTTGTGGTAGATTAACTGACCATAAATGTGTGGGTTTATTTCTGGGCTCTGTATCCTATTCTATTTATCAATGTGTCTCTTTTTGTGCCAGTACCACACAGTTTTGATTATTGCAGCTTTGTAGTAAAGTGTGAAGTCAGGGAGCATGATTCTTCCAGCTCAGTTCTTCTTTCTTAAGATTATTTTGCCTATTAAAGGCCTTTTGTGTTTCCATACAATTTTTAAAATTATTTGTGCTAGTTCTGTGAAAAATGCCATTGATATCTTGATAGGGATTGCATTGAATCTGTAGATTGCCTTGGGTAGTGTGGTCATTTTAATAATACTGATTCTTTCAATCCAGGAACATGGTATATCTTTCAATGTGTTTGTGTCATATTCAATTTCTTTCATCAGTGTCTTATAGCTTTTTGAATAGAGGTCTTTTACCTCCTAAGGTAGCTTTATTCCTAGGTATTCTTTTTAATGCAGTGGTGAATGGGAGTGTTTCTTTAATTTCTCTTTCTGATAGTTCGTTGTTAGTGTATACAAAGGCAGAGGATTTGTGTATATTAATTTTGTGTCCTTTAAGTTTACCAAATTCATTCAACTACATTCATTCTAGTAGTTTTCTGGTGGTGTCTTTAGGATTTTCTATGTATAGTATCATGTCATCTTCAAACAGTGGCAGTTTTACTTCTTTTCTAATTTGGGTTCCTTTTATTTCTTTTTCTTTTCTGATTGCTGTGGCTAAGACTTCCATTACTATGTTGAATAGAAGTGGCGAGAGTGGACATCCTTGTATTTTTCCTGATATTAGAGGAAATGCTTTCAGCTTTTCACCATTGAGTATGATGTCAACTTTGGGTTTGTCATATGTAGCCTTTATTATGTTGAGGGATGTTGCTTCTATACCCATTTATTGAGAGTTTATTGTTTAGCCTCCAATTGTTTGTGTTTTATTTTTTTTCTGCGGTACGTGAGCCTCTCACTGTTGTGGCCTCTCCCATTGCGGAGCACAGGCTCCGGACGTGCAGTCTTAGTGGCCATGGCTCACGGGCCCAGCCGCTCCACAGCATGTGGGATCTTTTTGGACCGGGGCATGAACCCATGTCCCCTGCATCAGCAGGCGGACTCTCAACCACTGCGCCACCAGGGAAGCCTGTGTTTGTGTTTTTTGCATTTTTTCCCCTAGTATTTGATATCTAGTCTCAGTGTTGTGGTCGGAAAAGATGCTTGATATGATTTCAGTTTTCTTAAATTTACTGAGGCTTGTTTTGTGACCTTGTGTGTGATCTATCCTAGGGAATGTTCCATGTTCACTTGGAAAGAATGTGTATTCTGCTGCATTTGGATGGAATGTTCTACATATGTCAATTAAGTCCATCTAGTCAAATATGTCATTTAAGACCAGCGTTACCATCTTGATTTTCTTTCTGGATTATGTGTCCATTGATGTAAGTGGGATGTTAAGGTCCCCTACTATTATTGTGTTACTGTATATTTCTTCCTTTATGTCTGTTAATATTTGCTTTATATATTTAGATGCACCTATGTTGGGTACATATGTACTTACAATTGTTATGTCTTCTTGGATTGATCCCTTGATCATTACGTAGTGTTATTCTTTGTATCTTGTAACAGTCTTTATTTTAAAGTCTATTTTGTCTGATATAAGTATTGCTACCCCAGCTTTCTTTTGATTTCCATTTTCATGAAATACATTTTTCTATCCCCTCACTCTCAGTCTATGTGTGTCTTTAGACCTAAAGTGAGTCTCTTGTAGGCAGCATATATATGGGTCTTGTTTTTGTGTTCATTCAGCCACTTTATATCTTTTGATTGGAGTATTTAGTCCACTTACATTTAAGGTAATTATTGATACATGTGTTCTTTCCATTTTGTTAATTGTTTTGGATTTAGTTTTCTAGGTCTGTCTGTCTTTCTTTCTCTCTTTCTTTTTCTTTCTTTCTTTCTTTCTTTCTGTCTTTCTTTCTTCCTTCCTTCCTTTCTTTCTTTCTTTCCTTCTTTCTTCTTTTCTTCTCTTCTCTTGTGATTTGGTTACTATCTTTAGTGCTATGTTTGGATTCCTTTTTCTTCTTTGTGGATATATCTATTATAGAGTTTTGGTTTATGGTTACCATGAGGTTTTTATATAGCAATCTCAAAATATACCTTGTTTTCAGTTGCTGATCTCTTAATTTCTAATGCATTTTAACAACCCTTCTTTTGTACTTTCCTCCCCACATGATTACTGTTTTTGATATCATATTTTACATCTAATTGTTTTGTGAATCCCCTTACTGCTTACTGTGGATATAGATGATTTTGCTCCTTTTGTCTTTTAACCTGCATACTAGATTTGTGTGTAGATGATTTCCTACTTTTATTGTATGTTTGACTTTACTGATGGACTTTTTCATTTCATAATTTTCATGTTTCTATTTGTGGCCTTTTCTTTTTTGCTTAGAGAATTTCCTTTAACACATCTTGTAAAGCTGGTCTGGTGATTCAGAACTCTTTTAGCTTTTGCTTGTCTGTAAAACTTTCGATCTCTCCATCCAGTCTGAACAAGGGTCTTGCTGGGTAAAGTATTCTAGGTTGTAGGTTTTTCCTTTTCATCACTTTAAATATATCAAGCTACTCCCCTCTGGCCTACAGAGCTTCTGCTGAAAAATCAGCTGATAACTTTATAGGAGTTCCCTTGTATGTTATTTGTTGCTTTTCACTTGCTGCTTTTAATATTCTCTCTTTATCTTTTATTTTGTCATTTTAATTACAATGTCATGGTGTGTTCCTCTTTGGGTTTATTCTGTATGGGACTTTCTATGCTTCCTGGACTTGGGTGACTCTTTCCCAGTTTAGGGAAATTTTCAGCTATTTTATCTTCAAACATGTTCTCAACCCCTTTCTCTCTCTCTTCTCCTTCTGAGACCCCTATAATATGAATCTTTGTATGCGTGATGTTGTCCCAGAGGACTCTTAAACGGTCCTCATTTCTTTTAATTCTTTTTTTCATTTTTCTGTTCAGCATCAGTGATTTCCACTATAGTGTCTTCCAGCTTGCTGATCCATTCCTCTGTATAATTTAGGCTACTGTTGATTCTTTCTAGTGTATTTTTCATTTCAGTAATTGTATTTTTCATCTCTGTTTGGTTGTTCTTTATATTTTTAAACTCTTGTTAACAAACTTCTAACTTCTCTGTGCATCCATTTTTCTCCCAAGTTACTTGATCATTTTTACAGTCACTACCCTGAACTCTTTCTCAAGTAGATTGCCTATCTCCACTTCACTTAGTTCTTCTGGGGTTTTATCTTTTTCCTTCACCTGGAACATGTTCCTCTGCTGCTTCATTTTGCCTAAATTGCTGTTTGTATTCTTATGTATCTGGTAGGTTAGTTACATTTTCCCCCCTTGGAGAAGTTACCTTGTGTAGGAGACATCCTGTGTGTTCCAGCTGTGCATTCACCTCTCATCATCCAACCTATATGCTCTAGGGGTTCCCCCTATGAGGGCTCCATGGGTCCTTCTGTTGTGGCACACTGACTATGTGGGCAGTCTTATAGGCCTGATTGTTACCTTGCCTGGTTTGTTTCCAGGCACTGCTTTGTGGAGGTTTCCAGCTACTTGTTTTCAGGACTGGGTCATGAGGCAGCTGGACAGCTGACTTCAGAACCCCAGGGGGACCCAGGGTTAGTTCTGGCTCACTTCTTGGTGGAGTCAGAGTCCAAAAGATTCCAGGGCTGTTGCCTGTCCACTTGTGGGGTTAGTGCTGGACTACTACCAGACAGAACTGGTTCCTAGAATCTGGATGCAGGGTCCAGGGATCCCAAAGTTGGTGTCAGACTATTGGTGGGGGGACTGATTCCTGACATAGTTGAATTTGGGTTCCACAGTGTTCCAAAACTTGTGTTGGCCTGCTAGTGGGCCCTGGGACTGGTGCTTGCTCACTGGTGGATGGAGCTGGGTCCTGAATCCTCTGGCGGGCAGGGCCGAGTCCAGAGAAGGCTGTGGTCTCAGGAGGTATTTAGGCAGCCTGTCTCCTTATGAGTGGGGCTGTGTCCCCACCCAGTTGCCTGAGGCATCCCAGCACTTTTGCCTACAGGCTGTTGGGGGGGGGCCAAGTTGTGGTACTAATGAACTAGGGGGAGAATTCCACAATGGTGCCCACCAGCACCAGCATCAATTCAGTAGAAGGAGCTCTGAAGAAGCTGCTGCCAGTGTCTTTGTCCCCAGAGTGAGCTGCAGCTTCCCCTTACCTCTCCAGGAGACTCTCGAAGACCAGCAGGTAGGTCTGGTCTAGGTTCCTATCAAATTACAGCTTTTCCCTAAATCCCAGAGTGTGTGTTTTTGTGTGCAACCTTTAAGACTAAAATCTCTATTTCCCCCAATACTATGGGCCTCCTGAGATTAAGCCCCACTGGCCTTCAAAGCCAAGTGTTCTGGGAGCTCATCTTCCCAGTGCAAGACCCCTGGGCTGGAGAGCCTGATGTGGGGCTCAGAGCTCTTACTCCTGTGGGAGAATCTCAGTTTGTGAGTCACCCACCCAGGGGTATGGGACTTGACTATATCATGAATTCACCCCTCCGACTTGTCTCATTATGGTTCTTTCTTTATGTATTTAGTTGTAAAAGATCTTTTCTGGTAGATTCTGGTCTTTTCATCAGTGGTTGTCCTGAAAATAGTTGTGGTTTTGGTGTGCTTGTGAGAGGAGGTGAGCTCAAGGTCTTTCTACTCCACCATCTTGGCTGATTCTATACTACATTTTCTTAATCCATTCATCTGTCAGTGGACACTTAGATTGTTTCCATGTCTTGGCTATTGTAAATAATGCTGCAGTGAACGTGGAGGTACATGTCTTTTTGAGTTAGTGTTTTTGTTTTCTTCTGATAAATATCCAGAAGTAAAATTATTGGATCATATGGTAGTTCTATGTTTAATTTTTTAGGGAACCTCCAAATTGTTTTCCAAAGTGGCTGTACCAATTTACATTCCCACCAAGAGTGCTCAAGGATTCTCTTTTGTCCAGATCCTCACCAATACTTTTTATTTCTTGTCTTTTTGATAATAGCTATTCTAAGAGGCATAAAGTGATATCTCATTGTGGTTTTTATTTGCATTTTCTTGATGATTAGTGATGTTGAGCATCACTTCATGTACCTGTTGGCCTTCTGTATGTCTTTGGGAAAATGTATATTCAGATTCTCTGCCCATTTTAAAATCAGGTTGTTTTTATTTTTGCTGTTGAGTTATATGAGTTCTTTATATATTTTGGATATTAACACCTTATTTGATATATAATTTGAAAATATTTTCTCCCATTCAGTAGGTTGTCTTTGCTTTTGTTGATATGCAGAAGCTACTTAGTTGGATGTATGTAATCCCTCTTGTTTATTTTAGCTTTTGTTGCCTTTGCTTTTGGTGTCAAATATGAAAAACCATTGCTGAGAAAGATGTCAGGGATTTACTGCCTCTGTCGTCTCCTAAGAATTTCATTGTTTTGTGTCTTACCTTCAAGTCTAATCCATTTTAAGTTAATTATTGTGGGTGGTGTAGCTAATGGTCCAGTTTTATTCTTTTTGCATGTAGCTGCCCAATTTTCCCATCACCATTTATTGAAGAGACTGTCATTTCCCCCCCTTATATATTCTTGGCTCCTTTGTCATAAATTAATTGACCATATATGCATAGGTTTATTTCTGGGGTCTCTATTCCATTCCATTGATCTATGTGTCTTTTTTTATGCCAGTACCATAATGTTTTGATTACTGTAGCATTGTAACATAGTTTGAAATCAGGAAGAATGATACCTGCAGATTTATTCTTTCTCAAGGTTCCTTTGGCTACTTGGGGTCTTTTGTGGTCCCACGTAAATTTTAGGATATTTTGTTCTATTTCTGTGTAAAATGCCATTGGAATTTTGATTGAGATTACATTAAATCTGTAGATTACTTTGAGTAGTATGGACATTTAAACAATATTAATTATTCTAATCCATGAGCATGGATTATCTTTCCATTTATTTGTGTCTTCTTTACATTCTTTCATCCATGCCTTGTAGTTTTCAATGTGTAGGTCTTTCAGCCCCTTAGTTAAGTTTATTCCTGGGTATTTTATTCTATTTTAAATAATTTTTATTGGAGTATAGTTGATTTACAGTGTGTGTTAGTTTCAGGTGTACAGCAAAGTGAATCAGTTATACATATATTCACTCTTTTTTAGAGTCTTTTCCCACATAGGCCATTAGAGTATTGAGTAGAGTTCCCTGTGCTATACAGTAGGTCCTTATTTGTTATCTATTTTATGTATAGTAGTGTGTATATGTCAATCCCAATCTCCCAATTTATCCCCCTTTGGTAACCATAAGTTTGTTTTCTACATCTGTAGCTCTATTTCTGTTTTGTAGATAAGTTAATTTGTACCCTTTTGTTTAGATTCCACATATAAGTGATATCATATGATATTTGTCTTTCTCTGTCTGACTTACTTCACTCAGTATGACAATCTTTAGGTCCATCCATGTTGCTGCAAATGGCATTATTTCATTCTTTTTAATGGCTGAGTAATATTCCCTTGTATATATGTACCATATCTTCTTTTTCCATTCCTCTGTTGATGGACATTTAGGCTGCTTCCATGTCCTAGCTATTGTAAATAGTGCTACAATGAATATTGGGGTGTGTGTATCTTTTTGAATTATGGTTTCCTCTGTATATATGCCCAGGATTGGGATTGCTGGATCATATGGTAACTCTATTTTTAGTTTTTAAGGAACCTCCATACTGTTCTCCATAGTGGCTATACCAGTTTACCTTCCCACCAACAGTGTAGGAGGGTTCCCTTTTCTCCACACCCCTTCCTTAGTTACATTTATCCCTGGCTATTTTATTCTTTTTGATGAAATTGTAAATGGTATTGCTTTCTTAATTTCTCTTTCTGATAGTGTATTAACTATAGAAACAAAACAGATTTCTGTATATTGAATTTTTATCTTGCAACTTTACTGAATTTATTTATTAGCTCTAAAATATTTGGTGTAGTCTTTAATGTTTTTTATATACAATATTATGTCATCTGCAAATAATGACATTTTTACTTTTTCCTTTCCAATTTTGATTCTTTAAAATTTTTTTCTTGTCTAATTGCTCTAGCTAAGACTTCCAATATTATGTTGAATATAAGTGGTGATAGTGGGCATTCTTGTCTATTTCGTGATCTTAGAGAAAAACCTTTCAGTTTTACCATTGAGTATGATGTTATCTGTGGGCTTGTCATATGTGGTCTTTATTATGTTGAAGTATGTTCCTCACTGGACCTTTAATACAACCAACTTTTGACTTTGCTGGACCTCCTTATTATAGATGTTTTATTTTATTACATTCTGATTATATATATTTTTTTCTTCTTTCTACTTTTAATTTGCTTTTATTTTACTATTTCAGAAGGAAAATTAGATTATAGACTTAGATCCTTTTTTTCCTTTTCAAATGTATGCATAAAAGGCTATAAATTTTTGATGGTAATAACTGTTATATCCTAGTTGTTTTCTTTGATGTATTTTTATTTTCATGCAGTGCAAAATATTTTCTAACTTAATTTAAGTTTTTTATTTCACCCATGCATTATTTACAAGTGAACTGCTTAATTTCCAAATTGTGGTGATTTTATAGTTATCTTCTTTATTAAAGATGTCTAAATTAAGCTGTTGTCAGAGGTCAAATAATATATTCAGATTTCAATACTTTTATATGAATTTAGGTTTGCTTCATGGCCCATTTGACTTAAATATATATATTTAGGTTAAGTAATTTAGGTTAAGTTTGCTAATCATTTCATTGAAATATTACATATATCTTTATTGAATTCTGATAGCCTAAAATATCAGTTATAGTTATTACCTCCTAAAATTCAGTCATTACATTTTTTTCAGTTCTAGAATATCTGTTCATTTTATAGATTCCAGTAGTGTGTGAAATTTTCCATTGTATCTATTTTCTTAGAGTTAATCATTATCTTATAGTATGTTCTGGCATTTCCAGTATGAGGATTGCATCTGGGACTTTTTTAAAGTAAGTTTTTCTTTGTGAGTTTTAGCTCATCTCATTCATGATAATTTTTTGTTTGCATGCTGGGCATTTTAAGTGAAAATGGAAAAGGGCTTGGTTGATGCTATCTTTTAAAAACCTTTTTATTTTAAATAAAATTATAAATTCATGGGAAGATGCATAAATAGTATATAGAGCCCTCTGAAACTTTTAGACAGCTTCCACCAATGGGAGTTCTAATATGATTATAGTGCAATATTAGCTAGACTACAGGCCTCATTAGCATTATTGCAATTATATAAGCATTATAAGCATTATTGCAATCATGTAAGCATATTTTGCATGTAATCATGTGTGTATGTATTTATGTAGTTCTATGCAGTTTAATCCCATGTGTAAATTTGTGTAACCACCACCACAATCAAGATACAGAACTAGAGTCCCTCCCATCAGGAAACATACACAAGCCTCTTAGATAGCCTCATCCACCAGAGGGAAGAAAGCAGAAGCAAGAAAACTACAATCCTGCAGCCTGTGGAACAAAAACCACATTCACAAAAAGATAGACAAGATGAAAAGGCAGAGGGCTATGTACCAGATGAATGAACAAGATAAAACCCCAGATAAACAACTAAATGAAGTGGAGATAGGCAAGCTTCCAGGAAAATAATTCAGAATAATGATAATGAAGATGATCCAGGACCTCAGAAAAACAATGGAGGCAAAGATTGAAAAGATGCAAGAAATGTTTAACAAAGACCTAGAAGAATTAAAGAACAAACAAACAGAGATGAACAATATAGTAACTGAAATGAAAACTACACTAGAATGATTCAATAGCAGAATAACTGAGGCAGAAGAACGGATAAGTGACCTGGAAGACAGAATGGTGGAATTCACTGCTGCAGAACAGAATAAAGACAGAAGAATGAAAAGAAACGAAGACAGCCTAAGAGACCTTTGGGACAACATTAAATGCAAGAACATTCACATTATAGGGGTCCCAGAAGGAGAAGAGAGAGAGAAAGGACCCGAGAAAATATTTGAAGAGATTATAGTAAAAAATTTTCCTAACATGGAAAAGGAAATAGCCACCCAAGTCTAGGAAGTGCAGAGAGTCCAATAAACTCAAGGAGAAACACACTGAGACACATAGTAATCAGACTGGCAAAAATTAAAGACAAAGAAAAATTATTGAAAGCAGCAAGGGAAAAACAAAAAATAACATACAAAGGAACTCGCATAAGGTTAACAGCTGATTTCTTAGCAGAAACTCTACAAGCCAGAAGGGAGTGGCATGATATACTTAAAGTGATGAAAGGGAAGAACTTACAACCAAAATTACTCTACCCAGCAAGGATCTCATTCAGATTCGATGGAGGAATCAAAAGCTTTACAGACAAGCAAAAGCTAAGAGAATTCAGCACCACCAAACCAGCTCTACAACAAATGCTAAAGGAACTTCTCTAAGTGGGAAACACAAGAGAAGAAACGGACCTACAGAAACAAACCCAAAACAATTAAGAAAATGGTCATAGGAACATACATATCGATAAGTACCTTAAACGTGAATGCATTAAATGGTCCAACCAAAAGACACAGGCTTGCTGAATGGATACAAAAACAAGACCCATATATATGCTGTCTACAAGAGACCCAATTCAGACCTAGGGACACATACAGACTGAAAGGAAGGGGATGGAGAAAGATATTCCATTCAAATGGAAATCAAAAGAAAGCTGGAGTAGCCATTCTCATATCAGATAAAATAGACTTTGAAATAAAGAATGTTACAAGAGACAAGGAAGGACACTATATAATGATCAAGGGATCGATCCAAGAAGAAGATATAACAATTATAAATATATATGCACCCAACATAGGAGCACCTCAATACATGAGGCAACTGCTAGCAGCTATAAAAGAGGAAATCAACAGTAACACAATAATAGTGGGGGACTTTAACACCTCACTTACACCAATGGACAGATCACCCAAAATGAAAATAAATAAGGAAACAGAAGCTTTAAATGACACAATAGACCAGATAGATTTAATTGATATTTATAGGACATTCCATCCAAAAACAGCAGATTACACTTTCTTCTCAAGTGCACACGGAACATTCTCCAGGATAGATCACATCTTGGGTCACAAATCAAGCCTCAGTAGATTTAAGAAAATTGAAATCATATCAAGCATCTTTTCTGAACATAACGCTATGAGATTAGAAATGAATCACAGGGAAAAAAACCCATAAAAAACAAACACATGGAGGCTAAACAATACATTACTAAGCAACCAAGAGGTCACTGAAGAAATCAAAGAGGAAATCAAAAAATACCTGGAGACAAATGACAATGAAAACACGATGGTCCAAAACCTATGGGATGCAGCAAAAGCAGTTCTAAGAGGGAAGTTTATAGCTATGCAAGCCTACCTCAAGAAATAAGAAAATCTCAAGTAAACAATCTAACCTTACAACTAAAGGAACTTCAGAAAGAACAAACAAAACCCAAATTTAGCAGAAGGAAAGAAACCATGAAGATCAGAGCAGAAATAAATGAAATAGAAATAAAGAAAAAAATAGCCAAGATCAATAAAACTAAAAGCTGGTTCTTGGAGACGATAAACAAAATTGATAAACTATTAGCAAGACTCATCAAGAGAAAGAGGGAGAGGACTCAAATCAATAAAATTAGAAATGAAAAAGGAGAACTTACAACAGAGAGCGCAGAGATAAAAAACATCCTAAGAGACTACTACAAGCAACTCTATGCCAATAAAATGGAAAACCTGAAAGAAATGGACAAATTCTTAAAAAGGTATAGCCTTCCAAGTCTGAACCAGGAAGAAACAGAAAATATGAACAGACCAAACACAAGTAATGAAATTGAAACTGTGATTAAAAATCTTCCAACAAACAAATGTCCAGTGCCAGATGGCTTCTCAGGTGAATTCTATCAAACATTTAGAGAAGAGCTAACACCCATCCTTCTGAAAGTCTTCCAAAAAATTGCAGAGCAAGGAACACTCCCAAACTCATTCTATGAGGCCACCATCACCCTGATACCAAAACCAGACAAGGATACTACAATAAAAGAAAATTAAAGACCAATATCACTGATGAATATAGATGCAAAAATCCTGAACAAAATACTAGCAAACAGAATCCAACAACCCATTGAAAAGATCATACACCATGATCAAGTGGGATTTATCCCAGGGATGCAAGGATTCTTCAATATATGCAAATCAATCAATGTGATACACCATATTAACAAATTGAGGAATAAAAACCATATGATCATCTCAATAGATGCAGAAAAAGCTTTTGACAAAATTCAACACCGATTTATGATAAAAACTCTCCAGAAAGTGGACATAGAGGGAACCAACCTCAACATAATAAAGGCCATATATGACAAACCCACAGCAAACATCATTCTCAATGGTGAAAAACTGAAAACATTTCCTCTAAGATCAGGAAAAAGACAAGGTTGCCCACTCTCACCACTATTCAACATAGTTTTGGAAGTTTTAGCCACAGCAATCAGAGAAGAAAAAGAAATAAAAGGAATCCAAACTGGAAAAGAAGAAGTAAAACTGTCACTGTTTGCAGATGACATGATACTATACATAGAGAATCCTAAACATGCCACCATTAAACTACTAGTGCTAATCAATGAATTAGGTAAAGTTTCAGAATACAAAATTAATGCACAAAAATCTCCTGCATTCCTATACACTAATGATGAAAAGTCTGAAAGAGAAATTATGGAAGCACTTCCATTTACCATTGCAACATAAAGAATAAAATACCTAGGAATAAACCTACCTAGGGAGACAAAAGACCTGTATGCAGAAAACTATAAGACATTGATGAAAGAAAATAAAGATGATACCAACATATGGAGAGATATACCATGTTCTTGGATTGGAAGAATCAGTATTGTGAAAATGAATATACTACCTAAAGCAATCTACAGATTCAATGCAATCTCTATCAAATTACCAATGGCATTTTTTATGGAACTAGAACAAATCATCTTAAAATTTGTATGGAGACACAAAAGACCCCAAATAGCCAAAGCAGTCTTGGGCGAAAAGTATGGAGCTGGAGGAATCAGACTCCCTGACTTCAGACTATACTACAAAGCTACAGTAATCAAGACAATATGGTACTGGCACAAAAATAGAAACAAAGATCAATGGAACAAGATTGAAAGCCCAGAGATAAACCCACGCACCTATGGTCAACTAATCTATGACAAAGGAGGCAAGGATATACAATGGAGAAAAGGCAATCTCTTCAATAAGTGCTGCTGGGAAAACTGGACAGCTACACATAAAAGAATGAAATTAGAACACTCCCTAACACCATAGACAAATGTAAACTCAAAATGGATTCGAGACCTGAATGTAAGACAGGACACTATAAAACTCTTAGAGGGAAACATAGGAAGAACACTCTTTGACATAAATCACAGCAAGATCTTTTTTGATCCACCTCCTGGAGTAATGGAAATAAAAACAATAATAAATAAATGGGACCTAATGAAACTTCAAAGCTTTTGCACAGCAAAGGAAACCATAAACAAGATGAAAAGACAAACCTCAGAATGGGAGAAAATATTTGCAAATGAATCAACAGACAAAGGATTAATCTCCAAAATATATAAACAGCTCATGCAGCTCAATACTAAATAAACGACCCAATCCAAAAATGGACAGAAGACCTAAATAGACGTTTCTCCAAAGAAGACATACAGATGGCCAAGAAGCACATGAAAAGCTGCTCAACATCACTAATTAGAGAAATGCAAATCAAAACTACCATGAGGTATCACTTCACACCAGTTAGAATGGGCATTGTCAGAAAATCTACAAACAATAAATGCTTTAGAGGGTGTGGAGAAAAGGGAACCCTCTTTCACTGTTGGTGGGAATGTAAATTGATACAGCCAATATGGAGAACAGTATGAATGTTCCTTCAAAAAGTAAAAATAGAACTACCATATGATCCAGCAATCCCACTACTGGGCATATACCCAGAGAAAACCGTAGTTCCAAAAGACACATGCACCCCAATGTTCATTGCAGCACTATCTACAATAGTCAGGTCATGGAAGCAACCTAAATGCCCTTCGACAGATGAATGGATAAAGAAGATTTGGTGTATATATACAATGGAATATTGCTCAGCCAAAAAAGGAATGAAATTGGGTCATTTCTAAAGACATGGATGGACCTGGAGTGTGTCATACAGAGTGAAGTAAGTCAGAAAGAGAAAACCAAATATCATATATTAACGCATGTATGTGGAACCTAGAAAAATGGTACAGATGAACTGGTTTGCAGGGCAGAAATTGAGACACAGATGTCGAGAACAAACATATGGACACCAAGGGGGGAAAACCGTGGTGGGATAGGGATGGTGGTGTGCTGAATTGGGCGATTGGGATTGACATGTATACACTGATGTGTATAAAACTGTTGACTAATAAGAACCTGCAGTATAAACAAACAAACAAACAAAAATGAATACTAAACTTTCTTTTGGTTATTTGTATGGAAATATGTTAATATAAATGTTTCAGACATTACATGAAAAAAAAAGATACAGAACTGTTCAATTGCTGCAAAGAAACTCCTTCTTGTTACCTCTTTATTGTAGCACCCACTATTTTCCACCTGTCTCTTTCCCCAGAAACCATTAATGTGCTCTCCATCTCTGTAGTTTTTTCAGTTTGAAAATATAAAAATACGTTTGTATACCATGTAAACTTTTGGGGATTGGCTTTTTAAAAATTAATGGACTTTATTTTGTAGAGAAGTTTTAGGTTTACAGAAAAATTGAGCAGAAAGTACAATGAGTTCCTATGTACCCTTTCCCCCTCCCCCACCAATTTCCCCTATCATTAACATCTTAGATTAGTGTGGTACATTTGTTACAATTGATGAACAACTATTGATACATTATTATTAACTAAAGTCCATAATTTTCATTTAGGTTCTCTCTTTGTGTTTTACAGTTCTATGAGTTTTGATAAATGTATAATGTCATGTATCCACCATTATGCTGTCACGCAGAATAGTTTCACTTCCCTAAAAACCCTCTGCATTTCACCTATTCATCTCACCCTCTCTCCTCCCTGAACCCCTGGCAACCATTGATCTTTTTAATCTTTATATCATTGCCTTTTCAAGAATGTCATGCCATTGGAATCATACAGTATGTAGCCTTTTCAGACTGGCTTATTTTACTTTGCAGTGTGCATTTATGGTTCCTCCATGGCTTGAGAGTTCATTTCTTTTCACTGAATAATGTTGCATTGTATCGATGTTCCATTATTTGTTTATCCACTCATCTGTTGATAGACATCTTCGTTGCTTTCAATTTTTAGCAATTATGAGTATCGTTGCTATCAATATTCATGTGTGTGCTTTTGTGTCTACATAAATTTTCAACTCATTTGGGTAGATACCATGGAGCACAATTGTTGGATCACATAGTAAGACTATGTTTAGCTTTGTAAATACCTGTCACAATGTCTTCCAAAGTGGCTGTACCATTTTGCATTCCCACCAGAATGAGTGAGAGTTCCTGTTGCTCCACATCCTTTTTTCAGCATTTGGTGTTGTCAATAGTTTGATTTTTAGCCATTCTAACAGATGGTAGTGGTATTTTATTGTTTTAATCTGCAACTTCCTAATGATATATGATCTTGAGAATCTTTTCATATACTTTTTTTAATCTATTTTTATTTATTTATTTATTTTTTGCGGTACGTGGGCCTCTCACTGTCGCGGCCTCTCCCGTTGCGGAGCACAGGCTCTGGACGCGCAGGCTCAGCGGCCATGGCTCACGGGCCCAGCCGCTCCGCAGCACGTGGGATCCTCCCAGACCGGGGCACGAACGCGCGTCCCCTGCAACGGCAGGCGGACTCTCAACCACTGCGCCACCAGGGAAGCCCCCCATATACTTTTTATTATCTATATGTTTTCTTTGCTGAAAGACTGACATTTTGACTAAACATGATACACTTGAGATCCACCCAAGTTGTTGAATGATCAATAGTTGGTTCCTTTTTATTGCTGAGTAGTATTCTGTAGTATGGATGGGATGTACCAGAATTTGTTTAGCAGTTCACCAGTTGAAAGACTTTTGTGTTGTCTCCAATTTGGGGTTATTATGTATAAAGATGCTGTGAACATAAGAATATAGGTTTTCGTGTGCACATAAAATTTCATTTATTTAAGATATGCGATTGATAGTTTTTATGGTACATGCACGTTTACTTTCTAAAGAAACTAACCAACAGTTTTCCATAGTGCTTAAACTATTTTGTGTTTCAACCAGAATTGATTTTTAATTTTGTTTTCCATACTTTCAGGTAGCATATAAAGCTGCTAGCATTGCAACTTTTTAGAATCACAAATGGCTGTTGGATTTTGTGAAATTATTTTTCTGCATCAATTGACATGATCATATGCTTTTGCTTCTTTAGCATGTAGTTATTGACTGATATTCAAATGAACCAGCTTTGCATAACTGGAATAAATCTTATTCAATGTTCATGAATACTATCAGCCTGTAGTTTCCTTCCTTCCTTCCTTCCTTCCTTCCTTCCTTCCTTCCTTCCTTCCTTCCTTCCCTCCTTCCCTCCTTCCCTCCTTCCCTTCTTCCTTCCTTCCTTCCCTCCCTCTGTCCCTCCCTCCCTCATTTGTTAGTTTGTTTGTAATGCCTTTGTCCTTCGTTTGGTTTTGTGATTAGGACAATACTGGTCTCATGAAATGAGTTTGTTACTTTCTCTCCTCTTCTAATTCTAGAAGAGAATTTGTCAAATTTGTTCCATATCTTCTTTAAGTATTTGGTAAATTCTCTGGTGAAACCATCTGGCTAGGATTTCTTTATTCAAGGTTTTTTGATGAAAAATCAACTGATGATCTTATTGTGGATCCCTTACATGTGATGAATCACTTCTTTCTTGATGCTTTCAAGATCTTCTCTTTGTCTTTCAACAATTTGATTACAATGTGTCTTGGGGTGGATTGCTTTGAATTTAACCAACTTGGCATTTGTTGAGGCTCCTGGATGCATAGATTCATGTCTGTCTTTATATTTGGGAATATTTTGGCCATTATTTCTTCAAATGTTCTTTCTGCTCCTTGCTGTCTCTCTCCTCTTTATCTGGGACAATATTATGCAAATATCCCACAGGTCTCTTAGACTCACTTATTTATTTATTACCATTTTAAAGTGTACACCTCAGTGGCAATTAGTACATTCACATTGTTGTGCAACCATCACACTACTAGGTCCAATATATTATGTCACCTCCGTAGGAAAGCCCATACCTTGTGCTTCCTATTCTCCCTTTTCCCAGCTCCTAACATCCACTAATCTGCTTTCTGTGTCTATGGATTTACCTATTCCTGATATTTCATATCAATCAAATCATACAGAATGGTCTTTGTGTCTGTTTCCTTTCACTTAGCATGACATCGTTAAGGTTGGTACAGCATTTATCACTATTTCATTTCTACCTATGGCAATTTCTTTGTATGACAATGCCACATTTTATTTATCCATTCATCTGTTGATAGACATTTGGTTTGTTTTCATCTTTTGTCTATTGTGAATAGTGCTGCTGTGACCATTCATGTACAATTTTTTACTTAAACCCTGATTTTGAATTCTTTTATTTGTATTCCCAGGAGTGTAATTGCTGAGTCTATACTAATTTTATGTTTACTGATTTCTACAGCAGCTTAATCTTTTTGCATTCCCAACAACAATATATGAGGGTTCCAATTTCCCCACATCCTTAAAAACAATTGTTATTTTATCTTCTTTTTCTTTATAGACATCTTAGTGGGTGTGAGATATTATCTAATTTGGTTTTGATTTACATTTTCCTAATGACTGTTTTCATGTATTTGTTGGTCATTTGTATATCTTCTTTGGAGAAAGGGCTATTCAGTTTCTTTGCCCATTTAAAAAAATTTGATAGAAAGCAGGAAGCTTTATGTGATCCTTTCTTAAACAGTTTTATTGAGATATAATTCACGTACCATAAAATATACACTTTGACCATGTTTTAATCAGGTTGCTTTTCTTTCTTATTGAGTTGTAAGAGTCCTTTTTATATTTTGCAGATACTAGATTCTTTTTTGTGTGTCAGCATGTCCACTTCTATTTATTCTTTTTTTAAAATTAGTTTTTATTGGAGTACGGTTGCTTTACAGTGTTGTGTTATCCTCCACTGCACAACAAAATGAATCAGCCATACACATACAGATATCCCCTCACTTTTGGACTTCCCTCCCATTTAGGTTACCACAGTGCATTAGGTAGAGTTCCCTGTGCTATAAAATATGTTCCCATAAGTCATCTGTTTTATACATAGTATCAATGATCTATATGTGTCAATCCCAGTCTCCCAATTCCTCCCTCCCCATGCCTTTCCCCCTTGGTATCCATACATTTATTCTCTATGTCTATGTCTCTATTTCTGCTTTGCAAATAAGATCACCTATACCATTTTTCTAGATTCCACATATATGCATTATTATACAATATTTACTTTTCTCTCTCTGACTTACTTCACTCTGTATGACACACTCCAGGTCCATCCATGTCTTTAGAAATGACCCAATTTCATTCCTTTTTATGGCTGAGTAATATTCCATTATATATATGTACCACATCTTCTTTATCCATTCCTCTGTTGATGGACATTTAGGTTGCTTCCATGTCTTGACTATTGTAAATAGTACTGCTATGAACATTGGGGTGCATGTGTTTTTTGAATTATGGTTTTCTCTGGGTATATATCCAGTAGTGGGATTGTTGGGTCATATGGTGTTCTATTTTGAGCTTTTTGAGCAACCTCTATACTGTTTTCCATAGTGGATGTATCAATTTACATTCCCAACAACAGTGTATGAGGGTCCCTTTTCTCCACACCCCCTCCAGCATTTATTGTTTGTAAATTTTTTGATGATGGCTATTCTGACCGGTGTGAGATGATATCTCGTTGTAGTTTTGATTTGCCTTTCTCTAATGATTAATGATGTTGAGCATTCTTTCATGTGTTTGTTGGCAATCTGTATCTCTTCTTTGGAGAAATGTCTATTTAGGTCTCCCGCCCATTTTTTGATTGGGTTGTTTGTTTTTTTGATATTGAGCTATATGAGCTGCTTGTAAATTTTGGAGATTAATCCTTTGTCAGTTGCTTCATTTGCAAATATTTTCTCCCATTCTGCAGGTTGTCTTTTCCTCTTGTTTGTGGTTTCCTTTGCTGTGCAAAAGCTTTTAAGTTTCATTAGGTCCCATTTGTTTATTTTTGTTTTAATTTTTATTACTCTAGGAGGTGGGTCATAAAAGATGTTGCTGTGATTTATGTCAAAGTGTGTTTGGCCTGTTTTCCTCTAAGAGTTTGATAATGTCTGGCCTTACATTTAGGTCTTTAATCCATTTTGAGTTTATTTTTGTGTATGGTGTTAGGAAGTGTTCTAATTTCATTCTTTCACATGTAGCTGTCCAGTTTTCCAGCACCACTTATTGAAGAGGCTGTCTTTTCTCCATTGTATATTCTTACCTCCTTTGTTATGGATTAGGTGACCATAGGTGCATGGCTTTATCTCTGGGCTTTCTATCCTGTTTCGTTGATCTATATTTCTGTTTTTGTGTCAGTACCATACTGTCTTGATTACTGTAGCTTTGTAGTATAGTCTGAAGTCCAGGAGCCTGATTCCTCCAGCTCCATTTTTCTTTCTCAAGCTTGCTTTTGCTATTCGGGGTGTTTTGTGTTTCTATACAAATTGTGAAATTTTTGTTCTAGTTCTGTGAGAAATTCCATTGATTGTTTAGGGATTGCATTGAATCTGTAGATTGCTTTGGGTAGTATAGCCATTTTCACAATATTGATTCTTCCAATCCAAGAACAACATGGTATATCTCTCCATCTGTTTATGTAATCTTTGATTTCTTTCATCAGTATTTTATATTTTTCTCACTACATGTCTTTTGCCTCCTTAGGTAGGTTTATTTCTGGGTATTTTATTCTTTTTGTTGCAGTGGTAAATGGGATTGTTTCCTTAATTTCTCTTTCTGCCCTTTCATTGTTAGTGTATAGGAATGCAAGAGATTTCTGTGTATTAATTTTGAGGATACTAGATTCTTTTTTTTTAAGATTCTTATAAGATATATTATTAGCAAATATTTTCTCTCATTTGTCGATTGTCTTTCATTCTCTTGGTTGTGTCATTTGATGAGCAAATGATTTTAATTTTGATGGAGTCCAATTTATCTTTTTTTTCTCTTTTGTTCCATGTGATTTTGGTATCTCAAAGAAACCATTGCCTAATCCATGTTTGTGAAGACTTAATCCTAGTTTTTCTTCTAAGCATTTTATAGTTTTAACTCATATATAGGTCTTTAATCCTGTTTGGATTAATTTTTATATATGCTGAGTAGAAAGGATGCAACATTCGTCTTTTGTATGTGGATATCTGGATATCCAGTTATTCCAGAATGACTGTGTTCAATTTTCTTCATTCTTTTTGTTTTTTTATTTTTTGTCTTCAGGTAAGATAAACTTAATTGAACTATCTTCAAGTTTGATGATTCTTTTTTTCTGCTGGTCAAATATACTGTTGAAACTCTCTAGTGAATTTTTCATTCCAGTTATTGTATTTTTCAACTTCAGAATTTATAATTTTTATTTCTTTATTGATATTTCTCTCTTTGGTGACACATTGTTCTCCTGATTTTCGTTAGTTCTTTGAGCAGTTGATTTGAAGTCTCTGTCTAGTAAGAGCAATGTCTAGGCCTCATCTAGGACAGTTTCTGTTAATTTCCTTTTTTCCTGTGAATGAGCCATACTTTCTTGTATCTTTTCATTCCTTGTGGGTTTTTTTTGGTAAAGTGGACATTTTGAATATTATACTGTGTTGACTCTGAAGATCTTGTTCTTCTCTCTCCCCATGGCTTGGTTTTGCTTTTTGTGGGTTATAGTCTTTTTATTTGTTTAGTGGCTCTCGTAAACGATTTTCTAAAGACTGTATTCTTTGTCCTTATGGTCACAGAAGTCTCTGTTTTGTTAGCTAGTTAGCTATTAACTTCACAGAAATTTACTTAAACATTGAGAACAAAAAATGTAATATGTTCTAGCTCTCCAGATTACCCCAGATTTGGAATCCAGACTCCCTACTCAGCTACTGCTAGTGCCCTGTCCATAGAAAAGGGGATCATCGTGTCATACTTCTTGTACTGCTGGATAGATTTGCGAGTTCTGACTTCTTACTTGGTTTCCCCTGCCCCTCACTGCTGGTCGTGGAGTGTTTGTAGAGGTTGGCTAGGGTAGGGCAGGTATTGTCAGTAAGTTTTCTGTATTGCTAGGCTGTCCCTTTTCTTGGTCCTTTGTCTAGAGAGAGCAGGCTTTTCTTAGGGCTTTTTTGGGGTCTACTTCTGTTGGTGGTTCTTGTTTGCAGGCTTTTCTAGTGCCTAGTTTGGAATAATTGGGAGGTAAAAAGAAAATGCAGGGACTCACTGTCATGTTGTTCCATAAGTCCCAAGATCCCTAGACAGTCTGCCTTTTTCTTTCCAAATCTCAGCATCCTGAAATAATTTTCTGTTGTATTAATGTCTAGTGTTTTAATTGTAATGATGTGGGAGAAATAGGTAGAAATGAATCTATTTTTGTCTGGTAACAGAAATCCTCTGTTATATTTTTTTAGAGTATTTACTTTAGTATTTACATTCTTGCATACAATTAAAGTGGAAGCAGATTACCTTAATCCAATCAAAGATTGAGATACTTCAAGGTGAGGTTTCTTTTTGTTTGTTTGTTTTTGCTGGTGGTTTGTTGCTTGTTCGTTTGTTTTGGTAAGGCGTGTATCTTTGTGACTCACCCTTACTCTTTGTGTAGTCCTTAAGCATCCTAGCTGAAATTTTGGGGGTTTATCAGGGACTCTTCACCTTCGTGGGCCTCAAGCTCCAAGAAAGTACTAATAACTCTGTTTAGCTTGTCATCATTTTAACATCCCTTTTCTGCTTGTGTTCTTCAGCACAGCCATTTGGAAATCAGTAATTACCTCCATGGAAAAATTTGGCTCAGATTATCAGACCCAATTTCTCTGCTCTTTTCCTTTCTCCTAAATCTTGTTTTTTAAATCTAAGTTACTTGAATCCCTGAACTTTGATTTTTGTCTCACCATCTCAATGAGACTGTGGAAAGTTCTGTTAAGCTTCTTTATCTATCTCTTAGTAGCTACTTTCTGCCTAATTTTTAAATGTCTCTTAATTTTTTAGCGTCTCTCTTATTTAGCAGTCAGCTAATTCCTACAGGGGCTAAGAGGTGTAGTATGTGGGGCTCATGTCAGTGAGTTTCCCTTCACTCCAAGATCTTTGCCCCTCAGATTCTGTTTGCCTTGGTAGCTCTCTGATGGAATAACACACACACACACACACACATATTTTACCACAATTTTCTAGATTTTCTTGGTGGGTGAGTTGGTCTGTTGTATAAAGTTGTTCCTCACAGTCATAAGAAGTTCTTAGTAAATTTTTATAGTTTTCTTTAATTAGATTTAAACATTTATTTTGTTATATGTATTTCTCAGTTTTTATAGCTTTGTTGCTAATATGAATTGTCCTTTTTACCTATTATATTTTCTAACTGGTTATTGCTGGTATTTACAAAAGATGTTGACTAAGTGTACCTGGATCTACAACTGGCCCATCTTATAATAAATTCTTTATTTATTCCATTGCAAACTGATAGTTTTTTCTTTTCTTTTCTAATATTTATTCATTTTTTCCTTAGCTTAATTCATTGCTATGATTTTATAATAATATACTAAAATAGTAGTAATGGTAACAGTTAGTTTTCTCTCCTTCCTCACTTTATTGAAAATTCTTTTAATGTTTCATTATAAAGTATGAAGTTTTCTGTAGACTTCATGTGAATATCTTTTATTGAATTGGGATTTTTCAAAAAAAATTCCTTCTTAAGACAAGTTATTTCTTTTAACAGGTCTAAGTATTAACTCTTGTAAACATCCCATTTCTTCTTGAAATCTCTTTCAAGTTTTCACTAAAATAAAACCTTCCTTCTTCAATTTTATACTTTGTTCTTTTCAAATCATGATTAATTTCTCCTTCTGCAATTGGCTAACAGCACAGTGGTTATGATGTTTTTTCAGTTATTTAGTTCTTCCTAAAGTAAATGTTAGTTATTTTTGTTTATACCCTTGAGACTTTGTGTCTTTTAAAATATATGTATCCCCATTCTTGATACAGTATCTATCCCATGCTATATAGTCAATGATTTTTATAGAATTAATTATCTCAATATTTTTGTCATGCTATTTGACTGTCCACATTCTTGTATTCCTTTGCTATTACCGAAGAATTGGTAGGGTTGGGGATTTCTAGTCCTAAGCAATGTTTAGACCTAGGGAAAGAAATATAAATATGGACCCAATGCTGCTTATGTTCCTACGTTGTCCTCAGTTGATATTTCTCTGAACTGAATATTAGATCCAGAAGTTTAGTCATCATCTAGCTCAATCCATTCATATTACAATTAGGAAACTGAGACCCAGTATAGGAAGTCAGTTGCCCCAAACTCAGAGCTAATATAAAATCTATTCTATAAATTTATCTGTGTAGCAAAAAGAGATGGCATCATACAGACATTATCTTGTCTTTGCTCTGTGGTAATTGCTATGAATTCCCTACTGTCATTCCTCCTCTTGACATGTAGACAGTGTGCAATGGATGGGTAAAGATCAACATGTGCTTCAGGCATCTGCACATTCTACAGGAGAGAAAAAAGAGGTTTACTTTCATCAGCTTCTGGAATAGCAGATTCTGCCTTGGTTCACTATTTATATGTGTATGAACAGTATTCCTTAGTGGAATCCTGTACTATTGTGTTTATGAATTTGAACATGTAAGAGTACCTTGGCTAGACTTGCTTTTGTTCCTGCAGTTGCTTTCTAGCTTCACGTATCATACTGGATTTATATCTGAGATTCTTGAACTTTGAAATAAAGCTGAATTTTAGAGCTTTTGGGAGGGTTTTGCAAGTGAGCTGAAGAAGCAGGAAGCAGAGAGGATTAATGGATTTGGCTGAAACCAGAACACTCTGGGTTTAAGAACAACACGGTTTTTGCACTTCAGACAGCTATATCAGATTTCTAAATCCCTAACTGCTGATTTCCACACAGCCTTATCCAAACCTCTATATCCTATAGTCTCCACTGCTCCCTTAAAGTGGTTCCCAAGTAGACCCATTGTGAAAATATATTTCTTGTAAATACTCAGGATTCATTCCTAGAGCATAGGCCAACCCTGTCCTACATCGGAGGCATCAAAAACTTGGCCAAAAAGTACTTCCCATTATCCCAATAGCATAACTGAATTCTCACCATCATAGTAACTCCTTTAGGAAGTATTCATTTTTTAACTAAGCTATGGAAATAACACTTAACCAGGAGTCAGAAGTTTTGGATTCAGTCCCTCTCTGACTCTTATTAGTTACTGGTTTGTGACCAAGTAAAAACCTCTTTGTGTTTTTTTCTTTTTAACATCTTTATTGGAGTATAATTGCTTTTAAATGATGTGTTAGTTTCTGCTTTATAACAAAGTGAATCAGTTATACATATACATATATCCCCGTATCTCTTCCCTCTTCGTCTCCCTCCCTCTCACCCTATCACACCCCTCTAGGTGGTCACAAAGCATCGAGGTGATCTACCTGTGCTATGCGACTGCTTCCCACTAGCTATCTATTTTACATTTGGTAGTGTATATTTCTCCATGCCACTCTCTCACTTTGCCCCAGCTTACCACTCCCCCTCCCTGTATCCTCAAGTCCATTCCCTAGTAGGTCTGCCTCTTTATTTCCGACTTGCCCCTGGGTTCTTCATGACTTTTTTATTAGATTCCATATATATGTGTTAGCATATGGTATTTGTTTTTCTCTTTCTGACATACTTTACTCTGTATGGCAGACTCTAGGTCCATTCACCTCACTACAAATAACTCAATTTTGTTACATTTTATGGCTGAGTAATATTCCATTGTATATATGTGCCACATCTTTATCCATTCATCTCTTGATGGACACTTAGGTTGCTTCCATGTCCTGGCTATTGTAAATAGAGCTGCAATGAATATTGTGGTACATGACTTTTTTGAATTATGGTTTTCTCACAGTATATGCCCAGTAGTGGGATTGCTGGGTTGTATGGTAGTTCTATTTTTAGTTTTTTAAGGAACCTCCATACTGTTCTCCATAGTGGCTGTATCAATTTACATTCCCATAAAGAGTGCAAGAGGATTCCCTTTTCTCCACACCCTCTCCAGCATTTATTGTTTGTAGATTTTTTGATGATGGCCATTCTGACTGGTGTGAGATGATATCTCATTGTAGTTTTGATTTGCATTTCTCTAATGATTAATGATGTTGAGCATTCTTTCATGTGTTTGTTGGCAATCTGTATCTCTTCTTTGGAGAAATGTCTATTTAGGTCTTCTGACCATTATTGGGTTGGGTTGTTTGCTTTTTTGATATGAGCTGCATGAGCTGCTTGTAAATTTTGGAGATTAATCCTTTGTCAATTGCTTCGTTTGCAAATATTTTCTCCTATTCTGAGGGTTGTCTTTTCGTCTTGTTTATGGTTTCCTTTGCTGTGCAAAAGCTTTTAAGTTTCATTAGGTCCCATTTGTTTATTTTTGGTTTTTTTTCCATTTCTCTAGGAGGTGGGTCAAAAAGGATCTTGCTGTGATTTATGTCATAGAGTGTTCTGCCTATGTTTTCCTCCAAGAGTTTGATAGTGTCTGGCCTTACATTTAGGTCTTTAATCCATTTTGAGTTTATTTTTGTGTATTGTGTTAGGAAGTGTTCTAATTTCATAGTTTTACATGTACCTGTCCAGTTTTCCTAGCACCACTTATTGAAGAGGCTGTCTTTTCTCCACTGTATATTCTTGCCTCCTTTGTCAAAGATAAGCAGACCATATGCGTGTGGGTTTATCTCTGGGCTTTCTATCCTGTTCCATTGATCTGTATTTCTGTTTTTGTGCTGTATCATACTGTCTTGATTACTGTAGCTTTGTAGTATAGTCTGAAGTCAGGGAGCCTGATTCCTCCAGCTCTGTTTTTCTTTCTCAAGATTGCTTTGGCTATTCGGGGTCTTCTGTGTTTCCATAGAAATTGTGAAATTTTTGTTCTAGTTCTGTGAAAAATGTCAGTGGTAGTTTGATAGGGATTGCATTGAATCTGTAGATTGCTTTGGGTAGTATAGCCATTTTCACAATATTGATTCTTCCAATTCAAGAACATGGTATATCTCTCCATCTATTTGTATCAACTTTAAATTCTTACATCAGTGTCTTATAATTTTCTGCATACAGGTCTTTAGTGTCCTTAGGCAGGTTTATTCCTAGATATTTTCTTTGTTTTGAAATGGTAAATGGGAGTGTTTCCTTAATTTCACTTTCAGATTTTTCATCATTAGTGTATAGGAATGTAAGAGATTTCTGTGCATTAATTTTGTATCCTGCTACTTTACCAAATTCATTGATTTGCTCTAGTAGTTCTCTGGTAGCAACTTTACGATTCTCTATGTATAGTATCATGTCATCTGCAAACAGTGACAGCTTTATTTCTTCTTTTCTGATTTGGATTCCCTTTACTTCTTTTTCTTCTCTGATTTCTATGGCTAAAATTTCCAAAACTATGTTGAATAATAGTGGTGAGAGTGGGCAACCTTGTCTTCTTCCTGACCTTAGTGGAAATGGTTTCATATTTTCACCATTCAGGATGATGTTGGCTGTGGGTTTGTCATATATGGCCTTTATTATGTTGAGGTAAGTTCCCTCTATGACCACTTTCTGGAGGGTTTTTTTCCTTATCGTAAATGGGTGTTGAATTTTGTCAGAAGCTTTCTCTGCGTCTATTGAGATGATCATATGGTTTTTATTCTTCAGTTTGTTAATATGGTGTATCACATTGTTCGATTTGCATATATTGAAGAATCCTTTCATTCCTGTGATAAACCCCACTTGATCATGGTGTATGATCCTTTTAATGTGCTGTTGGATTTTGTTTGCTAGTATTTTGTTGAGGATTTTTGCATCTATGTTCATCAGTGATATTGGCCTGTAGTTTTCTTTCTTTGTGACATCTTTGTGTAGTTTTGGTATCAGCATGATGGTGGCCTCATAGAATGAGTTTGGGAGTGTTCCTCCCCCTTCTATATTTTGGAAGAGTTTGAGAAGGATAGGTGTTATCTCCTCTCTAAATGTTTGATAGAATTCGCCTGTGAAGCCATCTGGTCCTGGGCTTTTGTTTGTTGGAAGATTTTTCAGCACAGTTTCGCTTTCAGCACTTGTGATTGGTGTATTCATATTTTCTGTTTCTTCCTGATGCAGTCTTGGCAGGTTGTGCTTTCTAAGAATTTGTCCATTTCTTCCAGGTTGTCCATTTTATTGGCATAGATTTGCTTGTAGTACTTTATCATGATCCTTTGTATTTCTGCTGTGTTAGCTGTTACTTCTTTTTCATTTCTAATTCTATTGATATGCGTCTTCTCCCTTATTTCTTGATGAGTCTGGCTAATGGTTTATTAATTTTGTTTATATTCTCAAAGAACCAGCTTTTAATTTTATTGATCTTTGCTATCATTTCCTTCATTTCTTTTTCATTTATTTCTGTTTTGACCTTTATGATTTCTTTCTTTCTGTTGACTTTGGGGTGTTTTTATTCCTCTTTCTCTAATTGCTTTAGGTGTAAGGTTAGGTTGTTTATTTGAGATGTTTCTTGTTTCTTAAGGTAGGATTGTATTGCTGTAAACTTCCCTGTTAGAATTGCTTTTGCTTTATCCCATAGGTTTTGGGTCATCGTATTTTCATTGTTATTTGTTTTTAGGTATTTTTTGATTTCCTCTTTGATTTCTTCAGTGACCTCTTGGTTATTAAGTGGTGTATTGTTTAGCCTCCATGTGTTTTTATATTCTACAGATTTTTCCTGTAATTCACATCTAGTCTCATAGCATTGTGGTTGGAGAAGATACTTGATATGATTTCAGTTTTCTCAAATGTACCAAGGCTTGATTTGTGACCCAAGATGTGATCTATCCTGGAAAATGTTCCATGAGCACTTGAGAAGAAAGTGTATTCTGTCGTTTTTGGATGGAATGTCCTATAAATATCAATTAAGTCCATCTTGTTTAATGTATCATTTAAAGCTGTGTTTCTTTATTACTTTTCATTTTGGATGATCTGTCCATTGGTGAAAGTGGGGTGTTAAAGTCCCCTACTATGATTGTGTTACTGTTGATTTCCCCTTTTATGGCTGTTAGTATTTGCCTTATGTATTGAGGTACTCCTATGTTGGGTGCATAAATATTTACAGTTGTTATATCTTCTTCTTGGATTGATCCCTTGATCATTATGTAGTATCCTTCTTTGTCTCCTGAAATGGTCTTTGTTTCAAAGTTTATTTTGTCTGAAATGAGAATTGCTACTCTAGCTTTCTTTTGATCTCATTTGCATGGAATATCTTTTTCCATCCCCTCACTTTCAGTCTGTATGTGTCCCTAGGTCTGAAGTGGGTCTCTTGTAGACAGCATATATATGGGTCTTGTTTTTGTATCCATTCTGCAGGTCTGTGTCTTTTGGTTGGAGCATTTAATCCATTTACATTTAAGGTAACTATTAATACGTATGTTCGTATTATCATTTTCTTAATTGTTTTGGGTTTGTTATTGTAGGTCTTTTCCTTCTCTTGTGTTTCCTGCCTAGAGAAGTTCGTTTAGCATTTGTTGTAAAGCTGGTTTGGTGGTGCTGATTTCTCTTAGCTTTGGCTTGTCTGTAAAAGTTTTAATTTCTCCATCAAATCTGAATGAGATCCTTGCTGGGTAGAGTAATCTTGGTTGTATGTTTTTCCCTTTCATCACTTTAAATATGTCCTGCCACTCCCTTCTGGCTTGCAGAGTTTCTGCTGAAAGATCAGCTGTTAACCTTATGGGGATTCCCGTGTATGTTATTTGTTGTTTTTCCATTGCTGCTTTTAATATTTCTTCTTTGTATTTAATTTTTGATAGTTTGATTAATATGTGTCTTGGCGTGTTTCTCCTTGGATTTATCCTGTATGGGAATCTCTGTGCCTCCTGGACTTGATTGACTATTTCCTTTCCCATATTAGGAAAGTTTTCAACTGTAATCTCTTCAAATATTTTCTCTGTCCCTTTCTTTTTCTCTTCTTCTGGGACCCCTATAATTCGAATGTTGGTGCATTTAATATTGTCCCAGAGGTGTCTGAGACTTTCCTCAATTCTTTTCATTCTTTTTTCTTTATTCTGCTCTTCAGTAGTTATTTCCACTATTTTATCTTTCAGGTCACTTATCCATTCTTCTGCCTCAGTTATTCTGCTATTGATCCCTTCAAGAGAATTCTAAATTTCATTTATTTTGTTGTTCATCACTGTTTGCTCTTTATTTCTTCTAGGTTCTTGTTAAACGTTTCTTGTATTTTCTCCATTCTATTTCCACGATTTTGGATAATCTTTACTATCATTATTGTCAGTTCTTTTTCAGGTAGACTGCCTGTTTCCTCTTCATTTATTAGGTCTGGTGGGTTTTTACCTTGCTCCTTCATCTGCTGTGTGTTTTTCTGTCTTCTCATTTTGCTTATCTTACTGTTTTTGGGGTCTCCTTTTTGAAGGCTGCAGGTTCTTAGTTACCGTTGTTTTTGGTGTCTGTCCCCAGTGGCTAAAGTTGGTTCAGTGGGTTGTGTAGGCTTCCTGGTGGAGGGGACTAGTGCCTGTGTTCTGGTGGGTGAGGCTGGATCTTGTCTTTCTGGTGGGCAGGTCCACATCTGGTGGTGTTATTTGGGGTATCTGCCTTTTTATGATTTTAGGCAGCCTCTCTGCTAATGGATGGGGTTGTGTTCCTGTCTTGCTAGTTGTTTGGCATAGGGTGTCCAGCACTGTAGCTTGCTGGTCATTGAGTGAAGCTGGGTCTTTGCATTGAGATGGAGATGTCTGGGGGATTTTCGCCATTTGCTGTTACATGGAGCTAGGAGGTCTCTTGTTTACCAACGTCCTGAACTTGGCACTCCCACCTCAGAAACACAGCCCTGACGCCTGGCTGGAGCACCAAGAACGTGTCATCCACATGACTCAGAATAAAAGGGAGAAAAAATAGAAAGAATGAAAGAAGGTAAAATAAAATAAAAGAAATTTATTAAAATAGAAAATAATTATTTAAAAAAGATTTAAAAAAAGGAAGAAAGAAAGAAGAGAGCAACCAAACCAAAATAGAAATCCACCGATGATAACAAGCACTAAAAACTATAGTATACAAAGAAACAAACAAAAAAGGACTGACAGAACTATCGGACAAATGGTAAAAGCAAAGCTATACAGACAAAATCACACAGAGAAACATACACACTCAGAAAAAGAGAAAAAGGGAAAAAATTATATATCATTGCTCTCAAAGTCTACCTCTTCAATTTGGGATGATTTGTGGTCTATTCAGGTATTCCACAGATGCAGAGTACATCCAGTTGATTGTGGAGATTTAATCTGCTGCCCCTGAGGCTGCTTGGTGACATTTCCCTTTCTCTTCTTTGTTCACGCAGCTTGTGGGGTTCAGCTTTGGACTTGGCCCTGCCTCTGCGTGTAGGCCTCCGGAGGGCATCTGTTCTTCGCTCAGACAGGACGGGTTTAAAGGAGCAGCTGATTCGGGGACTCTGGTTCACTCAGGCCGGGGGGAGGGAGGGGTACGGATGCGGGGTGAGCCTGCGGTGGCAGGGGCCTGCGTGACGTTGCACCTGCCTGAGGCGCGCCGTGCATTCTCCCGGGGAAGTTGTCCCTGGATCCCGGGACCCTGGCAGTGGCGGGCTGCACAGGCTCCCAGGAGGGGATGTGTGGATAGTGACCTGTGCTCGCACACAGGCTTCTTGGTGGCGGCAGCAGTAGCCTTAATGTCTCGTGCCCGTCCCTGGGGTGCACAGTGATAGCCGCGGCTCGCACCCGTCTCTGGAGCTCCTTTAAGCAGTGCTCTTAATCCCCTCTCCTCGCATACCAGGAAACAAAGAGGGAAGAAAAAGTCTCTTGCCTCTTCGGCAGGTCCAGACTTTTCCCCGGACTCCCTCCCGGCCAGCCGTGGTGCACTAACCCCCTGCAGGCTGTGTTCATGCCACCAACCCCAGTCCTCTCCCTGCGCTCCGCCCAAAGCCCGAGCCTCAGCTCCCAGCACCCACCCGCCCCGGCGGGTGAGCAGACAAGCCTCTTGGGCTGGTGAGCGCTGGTCGGCCCTGATCCTCTGTGCGGGAATCTCCTCACTTTGCCCTCTGCACCCCTGTTGCTGTGCTCTCCTCCGTGGCTCCGAAGCTCCCCCCTCTGCCACCCACAGTCTCTGCCCGCAAAGGGGCTTTCTAGTGTGTGGAAACCTTTCCTCCTTCACAGCTTCCTCCCACTGGAGCAGGTCCCATCCCTATTCTTTTGTTTCTGTTTTTTTCTTTTTTCTTTTTCCCTACCCAGGTACGTGGGGAGTTTCTTGCCTTTTGGGAGGTCTGAGGTCTTCTGCCAGCATTCAGTAGGTGTTCTGTAGTGGTTGTTCCACATGTAGATGTATTTCTGATGTATTTGTGGGGAGGAAGGTGATCTCCACGTCTTACTCTCCCGCCATCTTGAAGCTCCTCTCCTTCTTTGTGTTTTAGATTCTTATTCATTATATAAGTTGGAAAATTCTTAACCGCCTTACCTATAAGGGTTGTGATAAGGTAAAATCTGGTAATGAATGGTAAAATGTATCATAAGTGTACAGATAGAATTTACTATTAATATAACATCACTTGCAACTATTTATTGGATGCCCATTATATGCTGTATAAGTATGCTATTTATGCTTATAAATGAATTCTGTCTCTCATTTTATATATAGATTTTATAAATATATATATTATACTTATATATATAATTTTCTCATTAAATCAGCACTCAATCCAAAAGAAACAGCTATTATTATCCTCCGCTTAGATAGAAGAAACTAAGTATATTAGTTTCTATTGCTGATGTAACAAACTACTACAAATCTAACAGTTTAAAACAACAGGGACTTCCCTGGTGGTCCAGTGCTTAAGACTTTGCCTTCCAATGCAGGGAGTGTGGTTCGATCCCTGGTCAGAGAACTAAGATCCCACATGCCTTGCAGCCAAAACATAAAACAGAAGCAGTATTATAGCAAATTCAATAAAAACTTTAAAAAATACATTTTTTTTTTTGGTCTCACGATCCTGTACGTCATTAGTTTAGTTGATTGAGCTGCGTCCTTAACTTAAAGAGCCTGACAAGGCTGAAATAAAAATGTTGTCAGGACTGCATTTCTTTTTTTGGAGGCTCTGAGAATTAATCTGCTTCCAAGCTCACTCAGATTATCAACCAGTTTCAGTTCCACGTGGTTGTAGAACTGACATCCCCATTTCTTTGATGGCCAGAGGTCTTTCTCGGCTTCTTAACTAGTTCCATCTATAAAGTCTCTTTGACCATGTAACATTATCATATTCACAGGTATAATTTCGAGGAGTGAAGATCACAGGGACCAAAGTCTTGCTACAACACTAAGAGAGTCACTTTTATTTCATTTTAATGTCTATATTCTTAACCAGACAACTAATAATCATATTAATAAAGCAAATTAATGAATGTGAGTAAATATTTCATACACTTCAACGTGATGTGTGTATACACATACGTTTGTATATGTCTCCTCTCTCCTCAAGGGGAGAGATCTTCCCTTACCCAACTTCTCTGCCCCAGATTCTTACTTGCAGTGTTGAGGTTCCCACTGTATGGTATTCGTTTTAGCTCTCCTATGTAAAGATATTGATTCCTACTACAGAAGATAGCATTGGGCTGTTTAATGATTTAGTTGTCAAATAAGTTAGCCACCAGTGTTCACTTGGATTATAGATGTAGGGGTTCTCAGAAGAGCTTCAAAACTATTCCTGTAGAATTTCACTGTCTTCCTCCCAGCTGTTCCAGAATTACTGCACCACATTTGATTCCAACTTCTTTCTCCATTTACCAACATCAATTTTGCTTTCTGTCTTACTCCGTTTTACCCTTTTAGAGCCCAATCTGCACCCAGCAAGCAGAATTCTCTAATATGCAGATATGTTTGTGTTACAACATCCTTCAGTGATTTCTCTTTGCTCTAAATATCAAACCCAAGCCCTTTGTAGTCGTTTGCAAGACCATGCATGAACTGATCTCTGCTTACATCTCTGGCCTTATTTCTAGCGCCTCTCCTCCTTTCTTTCCTTGTTCCAGAGTACTGAACTACTTTCATTTTTCCAGCAGAGCTTGTTATTTCACCGTTTTTGTTCTTCATGTGTGATAGAAAATTCTTCCTCTTTTTTTTGTTCCACTCTGAGCTTCATGAGTTCATCATTTAGGTTTCTGTTTAAATGTTGCTTCTTCTGTGATGTCTTCCTTTATTCCCCAAATCTCATTTTAAATGTGTTTTCTTTTTTTTTAAATGTATTTTATTGAAGTATTGTTGATTTACAACATTGTGTTGATTTCTGCTGTACAGCAAAGTGACTCAGTTATACATACATACATATATATATATATATATATACATATACTCTTTTTCATATTCTTTTCCATTATGGTTTATCATAGGATATTGAATAATACAGTAGGACCTTGTTGTTTATCCATTCTATATGTAATAGTTTGTAAAATGTCTTTTCTATATTTTCACAGCACTCTGTATTTTCCCTATCATTGTATTTTTTTATCATACTTTACTATAATTTCCAGTTCTCCAGTAAACTGTTTTTCTTCCAGTAAACTATCAACTCCTTGAAGGTGAGCATCATGTCTATTTTGTTGAATGTTGTGTTGTCAGAACTTAGCACAACTGAAATATTTTGTTCCAAACATGAATAAATGAATAAAACTTGTGTCTGCTCAAGCATTTTCTCTCCTAGTCTGAGTGGGTGTGATGGTACATCTCTACTTTCTTAAGATACAAGAATTGGGCCTGGGGTTAACCCTTCATAATCTGTCTGTTGTCCCTGCTCTGATTTGGATGGTCTTTACTAGACTAGGAAGTTGGCCTCTTGGGAGCTGTGCTATAATATGACCAAATTCTCGTTCTCTCCAAACCAGCATTCAAACTTTTCTTGTGCCTTCTGAGACTTAAAAATTTTTCCCCTTGCCGGGTGACTATATATTGGTATATCATGACTGTCTTCACAAGTGTCTCACATATAGTTTCCTATACCATGGTTCTTCACTTCTTTTCTATGTTCTTTACTGTGGTCATCTGATCCCCTTCCATGTTTATTTGCTTGTGCACTGTGGTATTCTGAGCAGACAGCATAATTGTATGCTTTTATACTTAGGACCACCTACTCCCACCATTTGCTCATGCATCATCACTGTCTAAACATGTCTTTTCATATATTTTGACCTCCTGCTTATGAATCTCTGGTTTATTAAAAAATATGTTATGATCATTTACTTCCACCTAAGGACTATCTGCTCCAATACCATGTTTGTTTGCTTCTGCATTATGGCTCTCTCTGTGGAATTGTGGACTTAGGTTCATGTATGATGATTGCTTCATTATAATTATCTGATTCTGCACCTTTACTATGGCCTTTGGCTCCTGCTTCATTGTCTTCAGCTTTTTTTAAAAAAAACCATGGTTACTGTTAACAGTGACTTTAATGTTCCTGAAGCATGGACATCAAAACAAATGGCATGTTTGGTTGCATAACATGGTCAACTGCTAATATGTTATAGTCATTTGAGCATTCGCTATAGCCACCTACTCCTGCACCATAGGCACCTTCTTCAGCAGCAAGGTGATCGGTGCATATGCTGAGGTTTATGTGTCATGGTGGTCTGAACTTAATCATAGTATAAGTTCCTATACCAAGGCATACTATGACTTGAGCACATACCATGATCATCTTGGCATAAATCATAGGAAAATGATCCTATATTTAAATTATATCTGTGGTTTCCTTCCCCTGCAGTATGGTTTTGCCACTCTAATGTGAGTTTCTATACTTCAGGCATCCAAGCAAGCACCACAGTCTTCTGTTCCTGAATCATTAGTATCTCTTCCTATATAGTAAGAGCTTATGCACATGGATCTGAACCATGATCATGATGTCATTATCATGATTTTTAAGCATATGTCAGTTATGTCTGCCCATGTATCATGGTTATTTTAGCGCTTACCATGGTCATTTCTTGATATCATGATTCTTTGAGTAAACCCAGGGCCTATAGCTTTCATGTGTACAACTTACATTGTTTATAATTTACCTTATGTTCACCATGACATTGTATAATTATACAGGAATATTAGGCCACTGTCATATGATTACTAGCTCATGAATCATTATTTTCTTGACATGCTACATTAAACTTATATGTCAATGCAGTCTTCTCATATACAATGTTAACTACAGTCACAAGATAGATACTTGTAAATGACTACTCTCTACTTCTGATAGATGACTGTCAGCACATTGTACTGTGGCTATCTACTCATATAATGTGGCTGAGTGATAATATTTGAAGGTTTTCTGAGTGTGCATTTTGTTCAAGTGGTAAAACTACAGAGAGACATATTTATATATAATACAGTCATTTAAGCATGCACCATGATGTCTCTTTTTGCAATAATACCATTTCTATTAGTTTTCTAGGGCTTCCGTAAGAAAGGGTGGCAAACTGGGTAGTTTAAAACACAAAGAAATTTATTTTCTCACAGTTCTAGAAGCTAGATAGTCCAAAATCAAGCTGTTGGCAGGGCTGTATTCCCTCTGAAGGCTCCAGGAAAGGATTCACCCTTGCTTCTTCCAGTTTCTGGTAATTGCAGGTATTCCTTGGCTTGTGGCATCATTATGCCAATCTCTACCTCCATCATCACATGTCATTCTCTCCTTTTCTGTTTGTGTCTAAATTTCCCCCTTCTTATAAGGACACCAGCCATTGGATTTAGGGCCCACCCTAATTCACTATGACCTCATGTTAACTTGATTACACCTGCGAAATCCTATTTCCAAATAAGGTCACATCTGCAGGTACCAGGAATTGGAACTTCAATGTCTCTTTTTTGGGGGGACATAATTAAACCCATAAGAGTATCTATACTTGAAGATGTTTGCTTTCCAAAAAACTTTTCAATAATATTTATAATTTACTTAAAAATACTCTAAAATTTTTAGACATAATGAAGCACTAAATAGAATTTTCAAAAGTACCAAAATTGATACAATGGTGCAATCTAGACTTAGAGTCCATCTTGCTGTAAGATGTGATGTACCTACTAAAGTGAGAAAACAATATTTTGGAAAATATAATGATTAAGACAATGAAATTCCAATCACTATCAACTAATATTCAACTGTTTCAACATTTGTTTTTATACTATGGCTTTTTAATTAGGCATTATGTCCATCTGATTAAGCACCACAGTTTGTTTGTTCATATACTCCTGATGTTTGAGCTTCATCTGTGTCATAATTGTCATATTGGGCAGCATTGTTACTAACTCATGTATCACTCACATCTGCCTCTATTTCAGCATTGCTTTTTGCTCCTATACCATGTCCACCTGCCCCTGTATTTTTTTAACATCTTTATTGGAGTATAATTGCTTTACAATGTTGTGTTAGTTTCTGCTTTATAACAAAGTGAATCAGTTATACATATACATATGTTCCCATATCTCTTGCATCTCCCTCCCTCCCACCCTCCCTATCCCACCCTCTAGGCGGTCACAAAGCACAGAGCTGATCTCCCTGTGCTATGAGGCTGCTTCCCACTATCTATCGATTTTACATTTGGTAGTGTATATATGTCCATGCCACTCTCTCACTTTGTCACAGCCTACCCTTCCCCCTCCCCATATCCTCAAGTCCATTCTCTAGTAGGTCTGTGTCTTTATTCCCGTCTTGCCCTTAGGTTCTTCATGACCATTATTTTTTCTTAGATTCCATATATATGTGTTAGCATACGGTATTTGTTTTACTCTTTCTGACTTACTTCACTCTATGACAGACTCTAGGTCCATCCACATCACTACAAATAACTCAATTTCATTTCTTTTTATGGCTGAGTAATATTCCATTGTATATATGTGCCTCATCTTCTTTATCTATTCATCTGTTGATGGACATTTAGGACAGCTACATGTACAAGAATGAAATCAGAGCACTCCCTAACACCATACACAAAAATAAACTCAAAATGGATTAAAGACCTAAATGTAAGGCCAGAAACTATCAAACTCTTAGAGGAAAACATAGGCAGAACACTCTATGACATAAATCACAGGAAGATCCTTTTTGACTCACCTCTTAGAGAAATGGAAATAAAAACAAAAATAAACAAATGGGACTTAATGAAACTTAAAGGCTTTTGCACAACAAAGGAAACCATAAACAAGATGAGAAGACAACCCTCAGAATGGGAGAAAATATTTGCAAATGAAGAAACTGACAAAGGATTAATCTACAAAATTTACAAGCAGCTCATGCAGCTCAATAATAAAAAAACAAACAACCCAATCCAAAAATGGGCAGAAGACCTAAATAGACATTTCTCAAAAAAAGACATACAGATTGCCAACAAACACATGAAAGAATGCTCAACATCATTAATCATTAGAGAAATGCAAAGCAAAACTGCAATGAGATATCATCTCACACCAGTCAGAATGGCCATCATCAAAAAATCTAGAAACAATAAATGCTGGAGAGGGTGTGGAGAAAAGGGAACCCTCTTGCACTGTTGCTGGGAATGTAAATTGATGCAGGCCCTGTATTTTTTATATTTTCTTGTGATATGTCCTATATCATCATTCATGCCTCATATTTTGGGGTTATCAGAATATACATCATGATCAAATGCTCAAACACAAGAGGTGGCTGTTCATGTATAATAGCCATCTGAGCATATGTCCTGGGGTCTTATTTTGCACCATTGTCATCTTATCCTTGACTGCAAGAACTTGATTCTATATTGTGGATATTGGATCATGATGTGCATCTGAATAAATCGCTCAATGTTTATTTGCTCCTGTCCAGCTGCTTGTGTATTGTATGTGTTTATACACACACACACACACACACACACACACACACATATATATGAGATGGATGTTGCTCATCCATCATGAGTATGTAAAAAAGAAGCAGCATGATCTTATGTGTAGGGAATGACGACTTCTATAACATGGATGTTAGCTCTTGGATTGTGGTCATTATCTCCTGCACAATGATTGCTTCTTCCATATTTGCTGTCTGCTCCTGTACCATGTCTGCTAAATGTATCACAGCTGTTAGTTCATATAATGGCATAGTTTGAGTGTATAATGGGATAAAATAGGAATTCTGGTTATTCACCATGATTATTTAAAATAAGGCATTATGTCCATCTGAGTCTCCTTTTGTACCATTGTCATCTCCCAGACCAAAGTCATTCATTATTTGTATCGTGATTTTTATTACATACCATATCTATTTGAGTAAGAATTATATCATGACTTATTTCTACACCATGTACATCTGCACCTGTATCATAATTGACAACTTATGTCCTATAGGCATGTGGGTGTGATCTGCTCTTGGACCAATGCCATACATTCTGATAATTCAGAACAGTCATCTGAGTAGTTTTTCACGCCGTGGTTCTTTCCTTGTGTACCATACCAGTGCCCTCTTTCATATATGAATTGACTCATCCTTCATGATAGTCTAAACATGTATAATGGATTTCTGTTCATATAATGTTTGAAGTTGTACTATAGATTTCCACTTAAAATACTATGCTTGTGTGATAATACACTATCAGTCTGCTCTTGTACTAAGAATACTTTGTACCATGTATATTAGTTTGTGCACCATGGTTTGCTATTGCAATGAATTTTCTCTCCTTTGTCTTCACTGTCTACTCCTATAATTTGGGTGTGAGCTCATGTTGCAGGATCTTCTGTGTGTGCATCATGGTCAAATGCTCAGACTCCTTGGTGGCTGCTTATGCACCACGGATGTTTGAGCATGTGCTATGGTGTCTACTGTTGCAACATTGCCATCTGCTTCTGGAATAAAGCCATTCATTATTCTGTTTTTAATGTATATCAGAAGAATCAAAGAATATTGTCATTTATTGTACTATTTAAGAGAATGGATAGTGGAGCCAAAATGACTGGATTTGGATCTTGAATTATCTACTTACAAGATGTGAGATCTTGGACATATCAGTTTGCATCTCCATGTTTCATATTCTTGCAAAATGATAAAAATAACACCTCATAAGATTATTTTGAGAATTATATGAGTTATTATACATAAACATTTCAAATACTGCCTATCATGTAGTAAGATATATGTGGTGCTGATAATGATGATAATACTGTGTCCCTTGATTCTGTATCATGATGTCAGCTCAAATTCTGGGGTTCTCTAGGTGTGCATCATGGTAAACTGCTCATATATTTGTGATAGTGTTTTACAAAAACATGATATGAGCATATGCCATGGGGTTTCCCTTTGAATCATTGCCATCTGCACTGTCCTATTAGCTCCTGCACTACCATTTCTTTTCTTCCATCATCACTATCTTTTCTAATATACTTGTTCATCTGCCCCTATATTGTTGTTATCAGCTCATTTTCTTGGAATGTCTGGGTGTACATCACAGTAAAATGCTCAAACGTTGGTAGTTCTTCATGTACCATGACTGTCTTACATGTGCCATGTTACCCCCTCTAGCATTATTACCATATACTGCTGGCCTAAAGAAAATGTATTCAGGTATTATGTTTCCTTTATTCATATGCCCAGTCCATTTGAGCATATTCCATGACATGTCTTTTTGTTCCTGTATCACATCCACATTTTTTTGTATTATAGGTTTTTGCTCATGCACCATGCTTGTCTGACCATGCAGCATGCTTGTCTGCTCATACTCCATGGTTCCTGAGCAGGAACTGTCATTGCTTACTGCTCAACAGGCAAATGGTGTCTTGTGCACCATGTGTTTTATGGTAATTTGCTCCTATTCCATGGCTCTCTACTCTTCAATCACTCCTGCCTTTTCCTGCACCTTGTCTGTATATTCCAAAATGATAGCTTTTAATCTTATGCCATTGGTTTGCCTGAGTGTGCATCACAGTCAAATGCTCAACCTCCTAGTGTGGCTGTTCATGCATCTGATTGTTTAAGCATGTACTGTGACTTCACCTCTTTCATCATTGCCTTCTGCTCCTAAACTAAAGGAATGTGTTGTGTCTTTTATATTACCAACAATATCCATTTCAGGAAGTATAGTGGCATGTCTACCTGCTTTTGTGTCTTCATTTTCAATTCATGTCATGGAGTTGTATAGGTAAGCATCATAATCAAATGCTCAAATATTAGTTGTGGCTGTTAATGCAACATGGTCATATAAATACTTGGTGTCAGGTTTCATTTGGCATACCTGACATCTACTCATGGACAAAGCTATTCACTCCTTACCATGACTTTTTCTGTAAGGCACAATACCTAACTGAGTAGCAGATATGAGCAGTACAACACGGTTTTCTTCTCAGAAAACAAGTTTGTGTACCATATCCTGTCTCATAGCTCCTGTGTCTTGACCACTATGACATATTGTAGTGTTTTTGTTTACTTGCGTACAGCATGATCAAATGATCAAACACTACTGATGGCTTTCATCAACTGTTGTTATCTGAGCGTGTTCCATGATTTCTCTGTTGCTATCTGCTTCGGAAACAATCATTCGTGTATTGAGATGATTTGATCATGTACCATATCCCTCTGTGATGTTTCCACTCATGGTTATTTTTTACTCTACCTTGTCTCTTGGCTCTAAATTGGTGTTGGCTCATTATCCATGGTAGTATGAATGTGCATAATACATTTTACTATTTTACTGTGTTTGAAATTTTACTACAGTCTTCTATTCATTCATCATGTGTGTGAAAATGCACATCATTGTCTGCTTTGTAATAAGAATGGAAATTTCTGTACCATGAATATCATTTTGTATACCATGATTATTTGTTACTTCAATGTGTTTGCTTCCTCCTTCGTCTTTAGTATCTACTCCTATACGCTGGATGTCAGCTCATGTTGCAGGACCTTCTGAGTGTGCATCGTAGTCAAATGCTCAGACTCCTGTGGTGGCTGCTCATGCACCACGGATGTTTGAGCATGTGCTACGGTGTCTACTTTTGCTACATTGCCGTCTACTTCTGGACCAAAGCCATTTGTTCCTGTACTCTGTGTTTTTAATCTTGTACCACGTTCATCTGAGGAAGCATGGTGCCATCAGTGTATATGCAAAGTGCTGACTCTGAAGTTAGAATGCTTGTATTTAATCCCACTTTGCCATTTAAGCTTGATGTCTTTGAGCAAGTCATTCCACTCCTTTGTGTCTGTCTCTGTTTTCTCAACTGCAAAATAATGATAATAATACCTACCTCATAGGGTTGTTGTGAGGATTCAAAGAATTAAATGTAAAATGCTTAGGTTAGTGCCCGTCATGTGATAAATGCTAAGTATTTGTTGATAATATTAAATTACTATGTCTCTTTGTTCTTTATCGTGATTGTCAGCTTGCATTCTGAGATTAGTTGTGCATCTCATTCCCATGCTAAATTACTGGGGGTGGCTGTCCTTTTAACATGATGCCTTGATTTCTCCTTTTGCAATAGTGTCTCTACTTCAACAAAGCCATTCATTGCTGTGTTGTATTCTTCATTACTCATCCATTACATCTCCCCTAGCAAGAATAGCATAATAATTGACAGTACCATTTCTACCTGTACCTGTATCATAATTGATACCTCACATTTCAAGGTATATTAGTGTGTATGTATCATGTTCAAATACTCAAACACCTTTAATTTTTTTTGTATTGTGGTCATCTGAGTATATATCATGGTGTCTCCCATCATTACCATCTGCTCCTGGACCAAGTAATTCCTTCGCATATTGTGCTTTTCGATCATATATTGTGACTATCTGTGCAATTTCCACTATGTGATTGTTTTCTTTGTACCATTCTGTCTTCTCTTACATATAGGTTTTGGCTCATTTTTCCATGGTAGTCTGGACATGCATAAGGAATTTATGTTCATATACAGTGTATTGGGTTATACTACAGATTTATGCTCATACACTATGATTCTGTGAAAATTAAGTCATTGTCTACTTCTGAATTGAGAATATAATCTTCTGTATCATGAATAACAGTTTATTAATTGTGACAGCATTGAGTTTGCCTATATCTCCATCATCCTGGATATCAGCTCATGTTTCCTGGATTATGCCTTGTGGTCAAATATTCTGACTACCATGGTAGATGCTCATGTACCACAGATTTTTGATAGTGGGCTATGTATCTACTTATGCAACAGTGCTTGCTATGTGTATCAGCAATATAGCCATTAGTTACTTTGCTGTGTGTGTGTCTTTTTTGGTCTCCTACCATGTCCATCAGAGGTAGCATAGCACCACTTATGTATATAGTGAGGTTAGATGTACAAGTCACTTCCTATCTTTCTGCCTTAGTTTCCTCAATCCTAAAATAATGATTGTTATGAGAGTAAAATTACTATATGTAAATATAATATGCTTGTTGTGAGAGTAAAATAGTTATTATAAGTAAAGTTCTCAGTTGCTCGCATACAGTAAGTACTAAGTAAGTATACATTTATTATTATCATTATCATTGTCATTATTATTATACTAGTACTGTTTTCTTTTGTTCTCTATCCTGAGCGACAGGCTGTGTTCTGAGATTATCTTGGTTTACATTATAGTCAAATGATTAAGCACTGGCGGTATCTTTACAACACACAAATGTAGTCTGAGCATTTGCCATGATGTCACTTATGGGGTCATTGCCATGTGCTCCTAGACCACTCCATGTTATCTTATTTTATAATTTCCTAAATATTGTACCATGTTAGTAAGTATTATTCTATGGCTTTCTCTACCTACCATTTCTAACTGCTCTTATAACATACTTATGTGTGCCTTAACCATGTTATCTGTTATGCTCACATACCATGGTTTTCTGCATATGACAATGGAGACACGATGACCCAAAACCTATGGGATGCAGCAAAAGCAGTTCTAAGACGGAAGTTTATAGCAATACAATCCTACCTTAAGAAACAGGAAACATCTCAAATAAACAACCTAACCTTGCACCAAAAGCAATTAGAGAAAGAAGAACAAGAAAACCCCAAAGTTAGCAGGAGGAAAGAAATCATAAACAACAGATCAGAAATAAATGAAAAAGAAATGAAGGAAATGATAGCAGAGATCAATAAAACTAAAAGCTGGTTCTTTGAGAAGATAAACAAAATTGATAAACCATTAGCCAGACTCATCAAGAAAAAAAGGGAGAAGACTCAAATCAACAGAATTAGAAATGAAAAAGGAGAAGTAACAACTGACACTGCAGAAATACAAACGATCATGAGATTACTACAAGCAACTCTATGCCAATAAAATAGACAACCTGGAAGAAATGAACAAATTCTTAGAAATGCACAACCTTCTGAGACTGAACCAGGAAGAAATAGAAAACATGAACAGACCAATCAATCACAAGCACTGAAATTGAAACTGTGATTAAAAATCTTCCAACAAACAAAAGCCCAGGACCAGATGCTTCACAGGCGAATTCTATCAAACATTTAGCGAAGAGCTAAAACCTATCCTTCTCAAACTCTTCCAAAATATAGCAGAGGGAGGAACACTCCCCAACTCATTCTATGAGGCCACCATCACCCTGATATCAAAACCAGACAAAGATGTCACAAAGAAAGAAAATTACAGGCCAATATCACTGATGAACATAGATGCCAAAATCCTCAAAAAAATACTAGCAAACAGAATCCAACAGCACATTAAAAGGATCATACACCATGATCAAGTGGGGTTTATCCCAGGAATGCAATATATGCAAATCAATATACGCAATTCAATATACGCAAATCAATCAATGTGATACACCATATTAACAAATTGAAGGAGAAAAACCATATGATCATCTCAATAGATGCAGAGAAAGTGTTCGACAAAATTCAACACCCATTTATGGTAAAAAGCCTGCAGAAAGTAGGCATAGAGGGAACTTTCCTCAACATAATAAAGGCCATATATGACAGACCCACAGCCAACATCATCCTCAATGGTGAAAAACTGAAAGCATTTCCACTAAGATCAGGAACAAGACAAGGTTGCCCACTCTCACCACTCTTATTCAACATAGTTTTGGAAGTTTTAGCCACAGCAATCAGAGAAGAAAAAGAAAAGGAATCCAAATCGGAAAAGAAGTAAAGCTGTCATTGTTTGCAGATGACATGATACTATACATAGAGAATCCTAAAGATGCTACCAGAAAACTACTAGTGCACATGACATAATCATGTCTACTGTTATAATGCGATTGCCATTTCCCATGTTATAGAAATAAGTTTATGTAGCAAATTTATTTCATTTTGAACCCCCTTTTTATAGTTTCCCATTGTTTCTGTCAGTTTCTCTATCATATCCTTTTGCTCTCAGCATGTATTTTGAAGTTATTTGATTGTACATTAGAAACTCAAATACCAGTGATATTTGTTCAAACCCCATTGCTATTTCAAAATATATTGTGTTGTTTTCCTCTTTACAGTATTTCCATGTGCTTTTGCCTCCAGATATTTCTTCCTGTATTGTAGTTCTTTAATTTTTATTTTATATTGGAGTATAGTTGGTTAACAATGTTGTGTTAGTTTCAGGTGTACAGCAAAGAGATTCGGTTATACATATACATGTATCTGTATTGTAGGTTGTTTTTCTATCTTATACCATATCCATGTTGAACAAGCTCTAAACCATGTTTCTCTGCTCCTTTAAGTTTTTGATCATTCATGATGCTTTTCTGTGCATAGTCCATATAATATCACAGTTTTCTTAACATGAACTATTAGAGTTAGATTCTGTACTAAGAATACCATCTTCTATATCTTAGACCATGCATTAGCTTATGCATGCTGTTTTCAGATCCTGCACTGAGGTGTTCTTTCCCTCCATCATTGATGTCTACTCCTATACCAGCTACCTATATCATGGCAAAAAGGTCATTTTGCAGAGTTGTCCGAGGGTGCGTTGTGATCATATGGTATTCGTGGTCTCTTTGTGCATCATTGTCATCTGTTCTATCCCTTCATCTATCAATTACTGCCTGCACTTGTGACATCTGCTCTATCCCTTCATCTATCAGTTACTGCCTGCACTTGGGCCATATGGAATCTCTTGAATCATTGTTCCTCCTATATAATGACTGTCAGCTCATGTTGCAGGGCTTTTTGATTGTGTATCATAGTCAAATGCTCAGACTCCAGTAGTACCTCTTCATCATGCACTGTGGTCATTTGGGCATATTTTTTTACAGGCTTTTTATTCATGCTGCCAGATTGTTTTCAAGGAAGGTTGCATAGTTTTATGCTCTCATCAACAGATACACACACACACACACACACACACACATATCTAGGATTCCTGTCTTGTCCTATCTTCAACCGAATTGTTTAGCATTTAAAAACATCTTTTTTTCATTTGATAGATGGAGTGGTGCCTCATTGCTTTAATTACATTTCTTGAATCAATATTAAGACTAAATTTTTAGAGAAATATATCAATATAATCAACATTCTGAAATTTGTAGCATTTAACTGGCATAGTACTTATTTTTCTGAATTTTAAAAATATGAGATATAATATATATATATAGAAATATCATATAATGATACACACCGTTTAAGAATAATTATAATTATTATAAGTATAAAGTGCACATCTGTACAACCACTATCCAAATCAAGATCTACAACATTGTGGGTACTCCTGAAGCCTGTAATGAAACTATTTCTTATCTCAACCTTTTCTTTCCCCACCAGAAGTAATGACTATCCTGGATCTTACTTGTTTTTCTTTATAGCTTTATCATGTATATCCAAATGTAGTTTAGTTTAGCCTCTTTTTGAATTTTATATGAATAAAACCATACTGTGTTCCTTGCTCTGTTTGCTTAACATTAGGTTTGTGATATGTATCCAAGTTGATGCATGTAATTGTACTTCTTTCTATTTCATTGTTATATGGTACTCCATTGTATGAATATACCATGATTTATCCATTTTATTTTAAGGTGGACACTCAGGTTGTTTCCAGTTCTTTTTTTAGAACAGTGCTGCCATGAAAATTCTTTTACATTTACAATTATCCTAGTGCATTTGCACATAAGTTTTTTAAGGTATACATCTAACAGTGGAAATGGTGGATCATGGGTATATGTATCATCAACTTTACAATCTAATGCCAAACTGCTCTCCAAGGAGGCTGTAACATTTTATACTCCCATCAGCAGTGTAGGAAAATCCCTGTTGCTTCATATCCTTGCCAAACTTGGTGTTATGAGACTTTAAAATTTTTGGCAACCAATGAAGGTGTAATGAAAACTTATTGTGGCTCTAATTTTCCTTTCCATGATTACTAATGAATTAAGCATCTTTTCTTAAGGTAATGACAATTTGGAGTTCCTCTTTTGTGAAGTACCTCTTCAAATCTTTTGTCCATTTTTGCTATTGGATTTTCTCTCTTTTTCTTATTGTGTTGTAGGAATTCTTCATATATTTTGAATAATGTTTCTTTAAGAGATATATGTGTGGTGTGTGACAAGACTATACCATTCTATGCTTGTTCTTTACTCTTTTTCTTGCATCTTTTGATGAACAGAATTTTGAATTTTAATATACTCTAACAATTGCTTCCTTCATGGTTAGCGCTTTATATATGTTTAAGAAATACTTTCTCCAACTTTGTGAAGTTCATTCTGTTATGTAGTCTTTATAGTTTGGGCTTTCATATTTAGGTTTTCAACCCACCTGTAATAAATTTTTGTATGCTATGGGTAAGACTCTAATTTAATTGTTGTATAAGGTATGAAAATAACCAATTGTCCTACAACAATTTATTGAAAATCCTGTGTTTACCAGACAATTCTTCAGTGCTAACTCAGTCATAAATCAAGTGTTCATATATGCATGGATTTGTTTTTGAACTCTCCATTCAATTCCCTTTGTTTTTTTTTCCTGGCATTAATACACTTCTACCCCAATTAAAATTTTTAAAAGCAGTCGTCTTATCGGTGGATCAAATCCTTTAATCTTATTCTTCTTCAAGAATTCAAAAAACTATTCTTGGTTCTTTGTATTTCCATATAAATTTTAGAATAAGCTTGTCAAGGCTGACCAATTAATCAGTCAAAAAATAAATTGAGCAGTATTGACATCTTGAAAATACTGTATTTAAAGTTATATTTCTGAATAAAATTCTATACTTCTATCACGTGGAGGCTTTGTACATCATTTGTTAGATTTATTCCTAGACCTAGGTACTTAATTTTATGCTACTGTATGTATAATTTTTAAAATTCAGTATATAATTATTTGTCTTTAGAATTTTATTGATTTCTGGATATTAATTTTATATCTAACTATCTTGATAAACTCTCTTACAAATTCTAATAATTTATCTGTTGATTATCTAGGATTTTCTAAATAGACATTCATATCATATCCAGGTAATGAAAGTTTTATTCCTTCTTTTCCAAACTTTATCTCTTTTCTTCTTATTGTTTTACTCTACTACCTGAAACTTTCAATAGAATGTAGAATAGGAGTTGAATCACGTTCCTGATCTCAAAGGTACGGTTTTCATAATGTATCCCTTGGGTATTTTGCTTTCTATAGGTTGTTTTGTAGATACCTTTCATCAGATCAAATAAATTACCTTTTACTCTTACTTATATTGGTATAACTTAAAAAAATCTGTTGATGTAGATTATATTAGTTATATTAATAGATATTCTCATATTCAACTAACCTTGAATACCTAGGATAAAAACAATTTGACCATGATGTATTATTCATTTTAAATATTGGATATAATTTACTAAGTTTCTTCTGAATTTTTGCCAGTAATTTTCTTTCCTCATGCTGTCATTGTAAGGTTTTGGTATTAAGGTTATGCTAATTTAGTGACATGAATTAAGGATGTTGTATCTTTTATTATCTTGTGGATGAATTTACAAATAATTTACATTATTTCTTTCTTGAATGCTCAGAAAAACTTACTGGTAAAGCTATCCTGGCCCTGGGTTTTCTTTTTGGGTAGATTTTGGACTACTATTTCAATTTCTTTACTGCTTATAGGACTATTCATTTTCTCTAATTTCTTCTTGATTCGGTTTTAGTATATTTTTTAGACATTTGCTCATAAAGTTGTTCAACTACACTCTTATGATCTGTCTAATGTTAGTTATTTCAAAGAATCAACTTTTGGCTTTCTTAATCATCTCTTTTATAAGTTATTTTCCTTTTTAAAAATTGATGCTCATGTCTTTATTAGCATGTTCCTTCTCCATGGGCTTATTTTGATCTTCATTTTCTAAGTTATTGGGATATGTGCTTAGCTAATTGTTTTTTTTTTCTTTTTAAAATACATATATAAGGCCACATGTTTTTCCTAAAGTACTGCGAACTGCTTGCCATAAGTTTTATTTTTTTTAAATATCTTTATTGAAGTATAACTGCTTTACAATGGTGTGTTAGTTTCTGCTTTATAACAAAGTGAATCAGCTATACATATACATATATCCCCACGTCTCCTCCCTCTTGCGTCTCCCTCCCACCCTCCCTATCCCACCACTCTAGGTGGTCACAAAGCACCAAGCTGATCTCCCTGTGCTATGCGGCTGCTTCCCACTAGCTATCGGTTTTACATTTGGTAGTGTATATATGTCCATGGCACTCTTTCACTTTGTCCCAGCTTACCCTTCCCCCGCCCCATGTCCTCAAGTCCATTCTCTAGTAGGTCTGTGTCTTTATTCCCGTCCTGCCCCTAGGTTCTTCATGATCATTTTTTTTATATTCCATATATATGTGTTAGCATATGGTATTTGTTTTTCTCTTTCTGACTTACTTCACTCTGTATGACACACTCTAGGTCCATCCACCTCACTACAAATAATTCAATGTCATTTCTTTTTATGGCTGAGTAATATTCCATTGTATATATGTGCCACATCTTCTTTATCCATTCATCTGTCAATGGACACTTAGGTTGCTTCCATGTCCTGGCTATTGTAAATAGAGCTGCAATGAACATTGTGGTACATGACTCTTTTTGAATTATGGTTTTCTCAGGGTATATGCCCAGTAGTGGGATTGCTGGATCGTATGGTAGTTTTATTTTTAGTTTTTTAAGGAACAGTGATTTTGCTATTATATCCTAAAGATGTTCTAATTTGTATTTTATTTTACCATGAGTTATATATATCCTATATTATTTCAGTCATTTGAAATTTGTTGTGATTTGCTTTATATTCTTATAAATTTTTGTAAATATATCTAGTGAGATTAAGTATAATGTTTATTTTTGCCACCAGTGAGTACAATATTCTCTATATTTCTACTTGGTCAGTTTTCTTACTTATCTTGTTCAAACCTTCTATATCTGTCCTGATTTTTAAAATCTGTCTAATCTGTCAGTTTATGAAGTGGCTATTGTAAAGTCTCCCATTATTATCATAGATATGTCTATGTTTCTTTGTAGTTCTGTCAATTTTTGCTTTACACATTTTGAAGCTGTGTTATTAGGTGCTTAGACCTTTATTCTACTTCTTGGTAAGTTGAATATTTTATTATATGGAGTTTTCCTCTTTATATCTAGAAAAACATTTGAATTAAAGTTGTTTCCTGGAATTCCCAGGCAGTCCAGTGGTTAGGACTCTGTGCTTCCACTGCAGGGGACATGGGTTTTATCCCTGGTTGGGGAACTATGATCCTGCAAGCCACATGGCATGTCCAAAAAAAAAGTTATTATTTCCTGAATATTAAAAGTAATATTATAGTTAATATTTGTACAGTATATCTTTTTGTTTTTACTTTCAACTTTTATTTCTCTTGTGTTTTAGATATGACTCATAAATAACATGCAGTTAATTAATTTTATTATTGTAATCTAGTCTGATATCCTTTATATTTGAACTAGGGTCTTTAGGTCATTTACATATAATAAAATTGCTGATAGATAAATATCTGAGTTTAAAACTATCATTTTCTTTTTATTTAGCTTTTATTTATGCTTTTTATTTAGACTGCCTAGTTTATGTTTATTTTTCATTCATTTCTTCCTTATTTGGATTGATATTTCTTAAATAATTTTATGTTTTCCTTCTCTTCTAATGTAAAAGATATACAAGCTGTTTCTATCTATATTAAGTGCATGTCCTAATAAAATACACACTTTACTTTTCAAAGTCTTTTTATTTACAGAAGTTGTATTTGGTTCTTTTTCAAGTCTTCTAGTTTATTGTTCATAATATCCTGTTCTCTGCAGATATTTTAAGCTTTTTATGTGGAGGTCATAGTTTGTTTATCATATGTGTCTGATAATTCAAAATATGCAGTATGTGGGGCTTAGTTTCTCTTCTAATTGTTTCTGTTGTTTCTTTTTCATAATTCGTAGACTTTTTGTGTTCTTGGTTATCTTTTATACCTATCAGTGCCTCTGAAAATATTGTTTGTGGGGGTTCCAGAAAACCAAATTTGAATGTATTATTTTCCAGAGATATTTATGTTTGCTTTTGTAGGTCACCTTGTGCATATTTTGCAGCCACGTAAAAGTAAATTCATGATGAGTTTTCTTGAATGAAACATTAATGTGAATTTAGGTTGCAAACCTGAGAGAGAAGCTTCCTGTGGTTTAAAACCTTTGGGGAGAAGAATCTTTCTGTCTTTATTTCTCCATGTTCAGTTCAAACTGAAGCAACGCTCCTGTAGTCTCCTGAGTGTTGGAGATTAGACACAGACTTACTTCTGATTCATTGATACTCTGAAATTTTGGCTCTTGGAGCATCTGAGCTCATGTGAGTGAGTGAGTGAGTGTGTGTGTGTGTGTGTCTGTCCGTATGTATGTAGTCAAAGTCCCCATCATTGGAAACTTTTGTTTTGGTTTATACCTGCCTACTGTATGATATAGTCAAAACCACAACTTGTTTTTTTAATTTTATTTTTTTCTCTAACTTTTCCTCTGGCAATTGTTTTTATTTTATTTTCTTGAGATATTCTTCATTCTGTTTTGTGTAATTAAAGGTGTTGAAGAATGTTGGTTTATGTATTTATCTGAACTCTGGGTTTAATGAACTCTGGGTTCATTCCCCCCAAAATAAAGTTTTATTTTGTAATTTTAGTTTTTTAATTTTCCTTGAGATGGGGCTTGAAAAGAAGTACTATTATGTGTTATTTAGAGTAGAAATGTCAGTTTATGTTTGTCAGTTGTATTAATTATGGTGTTTGATTTGTCTTCATCTTTGTCAGCTTAATCTGTTGCAAACTGAGTAGTATGTTAATTTACCTCAACAACGCAATATCTTTCCTTTATCTTTTAGTTGTAAGTTCTTGTTTTATGTATCCTGAAGTAGTGTTATTGAAAGTAGAAAGTCTTATGAGTTGCCACTACTGGTAGGGATGAGGAAGAATAGCATCTATACCTGTATATGCTTCAAAGAACATTACAGTACAAGATACATTATACCACCACATACATTTTTAGCTAATTCAGCCTTTAGGTTTCTAAGTTATGGTATTTGTGTGACATTATCTTGTCTTTCCTAACAGCTTTTGGGTCTATATATTCTGTTTTAAAAGATGGAACATGTGTCATGTAGTTTATCTTAATTCATTCTTAACAGCAATGTGTACCATTAAATTTCCTTTTAAGACATTGAATTTTGTCTGTTTTCCATTACTTTTGACAATAAGACTCCTCTCCCCTCACTGGTTCTTGTTGCTATCTCTTCTAATGAGAAGTTGAGAAGACATATCTTGAATTGTACTAATTCAGAACCAGGGAGCCCCAAATTTTAGAGGTATCCAAATAGAAGCCTACAAAGGAGATGGACTAGAAATGAACAAAGTTGTATTATAACTAGGATGGTAACATGGAGTCCAAGGAATTTTAGAGGAAGAAGTTGTGGTCAGTGCTATCAAAAAGAAAAAAAAAGAATAAAAGAAAAGAAAAAGAGAAAGAAAGGAAGTTCAATCTAATTGGTGCTCTTAAGTGTGGGTTATATTTTTAGTACCAACATTACTGGTGATCACTGACATAGTACATAGTTTCAGTGAAATGATCAGGGAAGAAAGCAGAATGTAGTTGTTAAAAGAATGAATAGAAGACAAATAAGGTGGATTTAACAATTACAAATTACTCATGCAAGAAACTTGATTGATGAAGAAAGGAAAGAAGATAACTAGAAAAGAGCATATCAATAGAATATTTTTTTAGATGGGAGAAACTTGATTATGTTTACAGTCTAAGAGAAAGGAGTCATTAGAGAAGAGAGATCTAAGATACAGGTGAGTAGGAGAGTCGATGGAGGGAAAAGGAGTTGATGAGATCAGGATCTTGGGTTGATGGATTATCCTTAAAGTGGACAGGTTAACCTTGCTTTATGAAATGAATAGAAGAGAAATTAAGGGTAAATATAAAAGTGAATGTTTTTTGTAGGTTGGGGCAGGGATGATGTCTTAAGTTCGGTTCCACAGAAACAGACTCTGAGATTAGGATTCATGTGAAAGTAGTTTATTAGGAAGTAATCCCATGAAAAACCAGAGGAGTGGAAAGTAAGGCAAGGAAGGGAAGGAGGGCAAGCAAGGATAGTATGTCAAGCAAAGTATCATGGAGACAGTGTGGGTCACACCTCAACGTTGTCCCCATCAGGGAGCTGCAGTATTTGTACCTCTGCACCTGTTAATACCATTTAAGGGCTACCCAGGTTTGGAGAGAAGGCACAGCAAAGTCAGTATAGAAGAAACTGATAAAAAGATACAAGGGGATATGGGTGAAACGCTGTTAGTATGTGCTATGGATGTTTTGTCTTTCCTGAGCATCTTGACTTTTTCTTAAGAACGTTGTACATTTCCTTGAATAGGCAACTTGAGATGAATGACAAGTTTAGAGCAAACAGTTGAGAGGAGTAGTGGAGAGGGCTGATTTATGACAAATCAAAGAATTGAATGGTTCTGGCCTTGGAGACTGATTTGTTGTGGGGCTGCTTTGCATGACGTGGAATTTTCTTCAGCAACATTCACCAGTCTAAGAGAACACAGGTTTTTTTTTTTGTTTTGGTTTATTGGTCCAAGAAAGTATTTCTGAGCAAATACGGTGGAAGGTCGTATATGCAAGGTTCTGGTGAAGGAGTAATTCAAATGATTTACTATTGGCTCCAGCCTTGAAATGAAAGGAAGTAGCACTAAGCAAGCCTAAGAGAATAGGAGATAATGGAAGGATCAATAGACAGAAGCTCTAATTTCAAAGAGCAAGTGGAGTAGAAGTAATAGTTTAAAAACTAGAAGAATAACATAATAAAGACAGAAATTAAAGATACTGGAGTTTAAGATTTTTGATGCAGTTATGGAGCAATTATGTATAAGATAAAGAGAATGTGGCTCTGAGCATAGATTGATAAAGTGGAATATACAGATACATTATCAACACCAACAATGAAATACTGAAGATGATGGAACGACATAAAAAGTGTGAGTTGAGCACTGTTTTTGAATCAATGTGGGGAGGCTATAAGGAGGTTGGTGTAAGACTAATGAGGGCAGAGGGTGATACAGATAGATGGCACGAACCTCAAATGACAAGGAGTGTATGCACACAGGAGAAGAATAGTTTCAAAGTGGCATTAAAGAGATGAGATAATTCTGATCCTGTCTCTCAGTTGCATAATGTGTGGGACTATGCACATGCTACACTTCAGAGGAAAGTTAATGAAGTAATGTCTTTGATGTAAACCCAACTTACTTAAAGCAGGGAGAAGGGGAGATTTTTCTGTTAAGAGGTTGAGGACACAGGAACATTTGTTTCCCATAAAATGAAGGATTGAAAGGCATGGGGGAAAGGTAGTCTTCAGAATATATCTCTGAGAAGGAAAGGATGCCTAGAATAGTGTGGGCATGAATGCAGAAAGCATTCTTTTTTCCAACAAATATTTTACTGAGTAGCTACCATATGCCAGGCACTGTTCTGTGGCTTGGAAATAGAGATAAGGTCTCTGTTCTAATGAAACATACCTAGTGGGGGAAACAGAAAATAAACAAGTAAATATATGATGTAATTTTAGGTAGTGCTATATTCTATAAGAAAAATGGTACTGGGTAAGGGGATAGAGAGAGATGAGAAAGGAGCATGCAGTTTTAGATAACAGTGATCGAGGAAAGTTTCTCTGAAGCAGGGGCACAGAACTAGAATCCTAAAGAAAGTAAAGGAGTGAGCCAAAATGATTTATGGAAGAAGAGCATTTATGACAGAGAAGAGCAAGTGCAAAGCCCCTAAGGCAGGAGCATGCTGGATGCTTTCAAGGAACAGTAGGAAAATCAGTTTAACCTGATATGAGTAGTGGAGAGGGAAAGTAGAAAGAGGTGAGATTCAGAGGTAGCCAGTGGTCAAATCAAGTAGGTCCTTATAGGTCATGACAAGTACTTTGGATCCAATGAAAATCCACTGGAAAAATTTGAGAATGGAGTGTTATAATCAGACTTATATTTTTAAAAACTCACTCTGGCTGCTGTGCAGGTAATGGACTGTAGGGGACAGGAAAGGAAGGAGCAAGACAAGTTATGAGGCCATTCACTGCAGTCATGGTGGTGAGAGATGATGGTTTAGATAAGCTTGTGGGCATTGGAGGTAGTGAGAAGTGGTTAGAGTCTGAATCTGTTTTGAAGTCAACAGGATAAGCTGATAGTTTGGATATATGGTGTAGAAGAGAGAAATCAAGGTGTAGATGTGGTTTGGGTATGGGTGGATTTGATGTGAGGTGTGTGAGAGAGAAGAGTTCTTGGTCTAGTGTCGTTTTCACTTCATTGATTCCCTTTTACTCTGTGTTGTTCACTGCTGTACTCCCAGCACCTAGAACCTGGTAAGTAGATGGTGCTTCATAAGTTTTGAATGAATGAATAGTGAGTGGTTTAGGTGGAGTGATAGGTGAAAATACTTGATTGGTATAAGGGGAATCAGAAAATGAGAAGTGAAGAAGTTGACATAGTGATATCAAAAATTATTGAACTGAATTACGATAAATGGAAGCAGAGAAATTAGGAAAGAGGTGGAGGGGGATGTCAGGTCAAGGGAGGGCTGCTTTTTTTTTTTGATCATGGATGATAATTACATCATTTTTTTATGCTGCAGGAAATGAGCCAGTAGATAGGGAAAAAATGACAAGTGTGGGAGAGAGAAGAAAATCACTGAATTAAAATCCTTGAGCAGGAGACAGGGAATAGGATCCAGGGCACTTGTACAAGGGATAGCATAAGATAAGACTAGACACCTCTTGTAACAAGGGAAAGGTAGAGTATATGCCTGAGATTCAGGTAGATTATAATAATTGATATTATGAGGATAAAATCTTCTGATTGTTTTATTTTTCCTGGAAAATAAGAAGCAAAGCCATCTGTTAAGAGTCTGGGAGAAGAGCTACTGGAGAATTAAGGAGAGAAAAGAAAGTAAAAAATAGTTGTTTCAGAAAGTGGGAGAGTAAATTGGTTTGGCAAATGTAAAAGGATCATGGGACATTTGAAGTATGTTGGGGAAAATTTAAGGAGAGACCAGTCAGGAATAATTATGGATTTTTCTCCAGCTATATTTAGCTGCTTAGTTGCAGGCAAAGAGATGGATTTAACCAGGGCTTATATTTTTTCCAGGCAGTCACAACAGAGTAAGGGAAAGGCAAGTGTGTTGAGGGTTCACAGCAGAGAATGATTATAGTGATTTTAATTACGTACTATGTATGTAATCCAAGTAGGATAAGAAAGTAAGAACACCAAGGTGATGATGGGAAATTTAAAGGTGGTAAGATCAAGGGATTAGAGATAGGAGGGTAGAAGGGTTGACAGTATAAAGGTACTGGATGAAAAGGGTTGGAAATATATGATCAGATAGTTATTTGAGACCATAGATTGGTAATGACAAGATTTAGGCTATGACCATGGGAGTGAGTGGCTAAATTAGGATGGAGCTGAGGCTTGTTGGAGGGCAAGAGATCAAGGAATTTATTTGTAGGTTACAGTGACCAAGGATTATTATATATCAAACATAATGCTTAATTCTGTACATGAATTGCACCATTTAATTCTTATAACACTCCTATGTGTCAGTAGTACCATTATCAACATTTTATAGATGAGAATATTGAGTCAAATCACTCACCCAATGTCAGATTTCTATGTGGTAAATCAAGGATTGGAACTAGGATCTTTCTTACTCCAAAACGTTTAATAGTGACAGTGACCTGAGGCTGGGTAGAATTAGATGGCCTTAAATGAAACTCTGGTGACAAATTGAGGCAAAGAAATGGCAGATTTGGCTTCATAGTATCTGGGTAGCAGCACTTGGGATACCTCTGTTCAGGTAAAGTTCTGGCAGATAGTGCCTCATAGCATCCAAGCAGGGGAGTTGGTGGGCAGAGTGTTGGTATCTAGTACTTTCTAAGCACTAAGGTAAAGGAGTTTTAGGAATTCTTATAGAAGAATGTACTGTATCAGTGCCTTGTACAAAGTGGATGCTCAAATGTTTGTGATAAAATGAATTTATATTTGGACAGGATATAACAGCTGACTCATCCTGGTAACAGGTCTTTAGCCAGGCATTTTATGTATGTTATATTATTTAATCTTTAGAATTCTTAGAGGATGAGTATTATTACCCCCATTTTATGTTAAAGAATGAGGTCTTTAAAGCCTAACATGACTAATATTTGGTAATTCCAAGTAGTCTCTTAATCTAGTGTGTTCCAAAGCCCATCCTACACCCTATCCTTTATACTATCTTACCTCATTCAGGGATGTGACTTTTTCAAAATAACATTCATTAGCTATTTATTAAGTATGCATTATTTATCAAGCACTTTTCTATGCATTGGACATATATCTATGGATAAACCAAGCAAAATTCCTTGTCCCCATTGAGCTTATATTCTACTGGGGAAAGAGACGATAACAAAAAACATAAAATATATGCTAGAAGTGCTAAAAGGGAAAATAGAGCAGGCAACTGCATAGGAAGTATCTGGGATGTGTAGAAGGATTGAATTTTTAGATAGGGTGGTCAGGGAAGGCCTCAATGAGAAAGGTGATATTTGGATAAAAACCTAAAGTGAAGGAATGAACAAACTATCTGGAAATTGGATGGAAGAATATTCCAGGTAGAGGCAATAGCAGATGCAAAGGCTCTAGAGCTGGAGCATGCCTGGCCTATCCAATGAGTGGCAAGGAGGCAATATGGCTGAAATGGAGTGAGTAAGAGAGGAGGGTAGTAGAGGTTAGCCAGCTATTTGGGGATAAGATCATGTAGGTTCTTGTAGGTCATAATAAGGCTTTTTGAAATGGGAAGCGATTGGATGGTTTTGAACAGAGGAGAGACATGATCTGACTTAACACTTTATAATTTCACTCTGTCTGCTGTTTAAAGAACAGACTGTAAGGGAGCAAGGGCACAGGCAGCAAGACCTGTTAAGAGGCTTTTATAATGATCTCAGCAAGAGATGACAAGCCAGAGTATCAGCAGAGGTGATGACCAGTGGTTTTATTCTGGATATGTTTCCTTTCTAATGGAATGCCCATGAGACTTGTTTATGGATTGAATGTGGGGTGTGAGAGTAAAAGTGGAATCAAGAATGACATCAGAGTTTTTACTGAGCAGATGGAAGGGTGGGGTTACTATTACCTGAAATGAGAAAGACTGCAGGAGGACCAGGTCTGTGTGTGTGTGTGTGTGTGTGTGTGTGTGTGTAGGTGGATATTTGAATGTGTTAGGTTTAAGATGCTTCTCAGACATCTAAGTGCAGATATGGGTTGCAGGAGAGATCTAGGATGGAGATATTAATTTGTAAGTTATCAGCTAATAGAGATTTCCCTCTGGTTAGTTCCTTGTACCTTCCTTTAGTTCTTGAGCAGAGTGAATTGATTGAGTAACCATTGTTATTTTGGCTATGCAATTACATATTATGGTGACTTGAGCATGTGTCATGATTGTGTGTTCCTGTACCATAGATAATACATTCTAATACCAAGATTATCTGAGCCTGCACAAGGGTTGTTACCTCCTATATTATAGCCAATCTGCCCCTACCAGAGGGATCTGCCATTGTGACCATGGTTATCTGAATACACTCATTGGTTTTAAGCTCATGTGTCATCGGTGTTTATTCATTTGCTGTACTTATATGAGCATACACCATGGTTGTCTACTTTTACAGTGTACACCGGCTTCTTTATACTAACTTTAAAACTAGTATTAGGTTTTACATTCTGCTCATGCAACATAGTTGTTTGAATATTCATGTCATTATATGATGTTCCTTTGCTGTAATTTTCAGTATATTCATCATGGGTATGTGTAGTATTATATTTGTTTGTTTATGTTATAAATAGCAATTTATTCACCGTGGTCATCATTACTTGAAAGATATCAATTCTTCATTATGGTCACTTGCATCTATACCTTACCTCTCAGCTCCAGTGGAAAAATTTGAGCATGTCAACCTACTCTTGGACCATGGCTCCTGTTCCTGCATCATGGCAGTCTAGCATGGCCATCTACCCCTAAACCATGTCACTTAATTCTTGTATCATGGTTGCCATGATACACACATTGTGTATGCACACATCGTGGTTAAGGACTAATATACCAAATACTTCTTCACATTCATCATGGTTGTTTAAGCATATACCATAGTTGTCTCCAGCTAGATAGATGCATTATCATGTTTGAAGGCTCTTTGTTCAAGTGTCATGGTTTATGCACTACGGTCACTTGAAAATTCAGCAAGGTTGTTAGAATAATTTTGAGTGTCTGCTCTTCTACTGTCCTTCTCTGTACTGTTTGATGATCATCTGAGCATGTACATGGATTTATGTTCATTTAATGCTAATATATTCTAATGTGCCATATTTCTCTGTACATATATCAGGGTTGGGTCTGTTTTATAGATATTTGCTAACTTGCTAAGACTCTGCCTCTTCCAGTGGCATGTTGTTTTTTAATTAAAACATTAATTCTGGGCTTCCCTGGTGGCGCAGTTGTTGAGGGTCCGCCTGCCGATGCAGGGGACACGGGTTCGTGCCCCGGTCCAAGAAGATCCCACATGCCGTGGAGCGGCTGGGCCCGTGAGCCATGGCCGCTGAGCCTGCGTGTCCGGAGCCTGTGCTCTGCAACGGGAGAGGCCACAACAGTGAGAGGCCCGCGTACCGCAAACAAACAAAAAAACATTAATTCTGGTAAAAAAAAAAACCACATGACAAACAATCAACCATTTTAACTGTACAGTTTAGTGTTGTTAAGTATATTCACATTGTTGTACAGCAGTCTAGTGGCATTCTTTTGATCACGTGCAATGTCTTAATGAAATGTGTACCAAGGCCCTCTTCTCTTGTTCAGTGGTTAGTAGGCTTATGTGCTATGGTTTTCTGACATATATCATAGCCAAATGGTTTTATATCATAAATGTGTTCACATGAATAATAATATTGTTTGCTAGCAAGTGTCATGGTAGTTGGAGGGCATGTATTATGTCTAACCTCTTTTATATATAATGGATGTCTTCTCATGCATAATGGTTATTTGAACATGTATCTTAGTCATGAGTTTATATAACATTGTTGTCTTCTTATGCATCATAGTTTTCTCCTTCCAAATCATGGGCATTTGTTTCTGTGTCATTGGCATCTATGCTTAGTGTGAAGATTTGCTCCTTGTTTACCATGATCATTTGAACATAAGCCATAGTTATATACTAGAATAGCATAGTTGAACATACACTATGAGTATCTTTGCTCATGCAGCATGGCCATCTTCTCCTAAACCCAGGATTGTTACTCAGGCACTCATGTTTTTTAAGCATGCATCATAGTTCTGTCCTATATTCCATGTATTATTTCTACAATTTAGACTTCATATCCTGTACCAAGTCTCTTTGTTCCTGTAGAGTAATTGTCAATCATGATTATATGAGCATTAACCTTTGTCATGTGATTTTCAACCTTAGGGTCTTCTAAAGCCCTGTGGATGTTTGAGCATATGTCAGAGAGTTATTGCCCATACTACAGCTGTTTCTCTTGCCCCAGAATTGTCTGTTTATGTACCATATTTTCTTACTCATATGCTATGGTTTTCTTAACTGTACTGTTTCTGTTGATTTCTGTAAAATAGCCATCAACTCTTGTACAGCTCATGAGTCATGAATGTCATAGCACATATTAAATTGAGCATAAGAAATTGCTGTTTTGTGAAAGAAAAATTGTCAAATTGGCAAATTTATGTGATACAGCCGAATACTATGACTATTTCTATCTATAATGTGGACATTTTCTCATGTCAGAAATCCATCTTTTCCTGTATCATAGTTTTCTATGCCTGTATCAGATTCAAGAAGACAATCTAATATAGAACCTAGTGGCTGCCTTGGGGCGGGGGTGGGGTGGAGTGGTTAGGATCAATTTAGAAAGATTTTGTTCTTCATCTTCTCATCTACCAGAATAGCTCTTCAGCATGTATCTGTTTTACATATTAGTGTCTTGTATAAACTTTCTTTAGGAAAAACATTTCATATGCTTCTATGCCCCCTGAAAATTAAACCACCTATATGACTGTAAAAGAGTATGGTGCTGGGTAAGAATTAGGTTTCCTTCAAGTGGTCAGTGTCTCAAATTCAAAGAAGCCATAAGGTTTAGAGGTAACAAGCAAGTGCCTCTTTACACTGTTTTCTTAACCCCATGTCCTGGGTAAACCTCCACCAATCCAGAGTTCATAAAACAGCCTTGCATATAGGCAACTCAAAATTGCATAATTCTATCATCAGTATAGTTTGCTGACCACGTAGGGACTTCTGTACCAGGAGACTAGGCTTGGATTTCTTTATGTTGTGGCCCCTATATGGGACTGGTTTTGCCCTCAAATATCTCTTTATGGGAAAACATTGCATTCCTATTCAGGAATCATGGTGTCTCATCATTCAGCATTTTCTCAACCCGATTCAGAGGATACAGTCCATCTTCTCCAGGCCCTTTGATATTTTGGAAAACTGCTTAACTGTATCAAGATGAGAATCAATCCCAAAAATTCTATAAAGAGACTCCAGGTCTTAATATTCTATGATTTTCTACAGTATTATACAGTTATTCATGGAAAAGGCATTTGTGATAGTAAAAGATCAAACAGGATGGGGGAAAAATAAAGTGAAGACATGAGAGATTATTTTAAGATCTCAGATTATAAGAGGTAACTGAGGCTAAGAGAAGTTCTGTGACTCACCTAGTTAAAAGAAGACAGGGAAAAAGATGGCGTTGTAACCTAAGTCTTCCAATTACTGATTTAGAGTCTTTATACTACCCTCTATTGGTTAGGCTCTGGTATAATCAAGAGAGGGATATGCCAGGAGTGAATTTTGGTGGCATTGATGAACTGCAGAAGGAGGACTGTAACAGTAAGCATTTAGTAGCTGTATATTCTGGAAGTTAAATGGCTCTAATAGAGTTGAATAAAATATTTTTTTTCACCACTTTTTCCTCCTTCCCTTTGTCTTCTACTCCTTTCCCCTTCCTCTTTCCCTGAACATGGAACTCACAGGTCTCTCCAAGTTGGTGCCTAAGAAGATGATAATCACACAAATAAGTCAGTTCTACATGACTAGCCTTGGAGTTCTCTTCCTGATTAATATTATCCCTGGAACAACTGGCCAAGGGGAATCAAGGCGACAAGAACCTGGGGACTTTGTAAAGCACGATATTGGCGGGTAAGTACTCTTAACTCCTAGAACAAAAGAAGACTGTGATAAATTATTGCCTTTGACCAGAGCTTTTTTTTTTAATTGAAGAATAGTTGAGTTACAATATTGTGTTAATTTCAGGTGTAGAGCAAACTGATTCAGTTATATAAATATTCTTTTTTTCAGATTATTTTCCATTATTGGTTGTTACAAGATATTGAATATTGTTCCCTGTGATATACAGTAAATACTTGTTGCTTATCTGTTTTATATATAGTAGTGTGTATCTGTTAAGTCCATACTCCTAATTTATCCCTCCCCCTCCCTTTCCCCTTTGGTAACCATGAGTTTGTTTTCTATCTCTGTGAGTCTGTTTCTGTTGCATATGTAGATTCATTTGTTAAGGAGGGAAACTTGTAAGAAGTAAGGGAAGTGAGATAGGGAAGGAGCAAAAGTAAAACAAAGGTGTGATTTCACTTGAAGTGTAGCTCCCATTTGACCCCATGGGGAGATACGGAGCATGAATGGCTTTTGTAGCTTCATCTCAGTCAGTCATTGTCCTCCCAGGCATTTTACAGTGAGATGGTTCCCTTCAGCTGATGGTAATACCCTGAAGTAGCTGGGGGATGGTTTTACTGGCATAGTAAAAGAAATCTTGACGTAGTAGTAACAGTAAATTCTATATTTGGTTTCTTCATGCTTTTATGGCTATGCTTTCTACCCTTCACTTTACAGATTCAATCAATCCCTAAGATCTGTCATTTCTTCCTCCCACATTCCTTGGATTCATCTACTTTTTTCCAACTTTCCTGCTACCACCCTAGTTTAATCCGATGTTGTCTTCCACTTGGACTACTGCAAGAGTCTCTAATTGGTTTTACTTCCTAAAGTATGTAGCCAGTGTTTCTTTCACAATGCATGTTGCATTATATCTGTCCTATTTAGAGTTACTTAATGACTTTCTATTATCCCTAAAGTCCCAACTCCTTAATATGATTTTATAAGACCCAGTATGACCCAGCCTCCACCCATTTGTCACCCTTATTTTTAGTCCTCCTGTCACCAAACTTTATGTTCTTCAGCTATTTTGAACTTCTTTTGACTTTAAAAGTCAACCTCATTCAGAGAATATCATTACTAGAAATCACCCCCTTAGCCTCTACATATTTCAATATTATGGAGGATATTTTATTCTTTGGTAGTGTTTGTTGTTGTTTTACATTTGGCTATTGTCCCATATACTTGGAAGCATTAGGACTTGTTCCTAATTATTTTTGCAGAGTTGATTATCTTAATGTACTCTGAGTCTTTCCATCTTCTATCAGCATTTTCAACAATAATCTCTGGGGCTGAGGGCTACACAACTGGACTGATATGTCCTTAGAAACATGGCCCATGTGGCCCTTTTTGTTCTTTATCCCAGTATGGGAAAAAAAAAGACTAATTCTGTCTTATTAACTTCTCATGTATGTGATTTCATTGGGCATGATAGATGTTCTAAATAAGATGGAAATTCTAAATAAATGAATCTTAACTCTTCAAATGTTAAAGGCTTTTTAATTTTTTTTTTTTTTTTTTTGCGGTACGCAGGCCTCTCACTGTTGCGGCCTCTCCCGTTGCGGAGCACAGGCTCCGGACGCGCAGGCTCAGCGGCCATGGCTCACGGGCCCAGCCGCTCCGTGGCATGTGGGATCTTCCCGGACTGGGGCATGAACCCATGTCCCCTGCATTGGCAGGCGGACTCTCAACCACTGCGCCACCAGGGAAGCCCAGGCTTTTTAATTTTAACTCTGAGAATTAAAGTTCTCTAAAAATGTATTGCATGCTATCTAATAATCCTAAACAAGGATTTTGAACAGAATAGTCCCACTTCTTGGTGACTCTCTGATCATCATAAAGAGCATTCATTGTGTTTATCCTATATCTGCTATTTTTCTTTTTGTGTCTCCATCCTCAGTGTCAGTTGTCACCTCTCCTGTTTACATCAGTTTGTTTATGTCCTGTTGGTGCTTAGAAAATCAAATAATCAAGCCTTTCAATAATTATATTAAAGAGAAGGCCAAAACATCCTGCTTGAAAAAGCAGAGACTGTTGAGGAGTACTGGTTTATTGACCAGTACTTTGTTCTAACATATTCTAATCATGTTCTAAATGCAATGGTTCTCAATGTTTGGTATGTGTAAGCAAGGAAGCAGGCTCCACACGTGGAGAATTTGATTTAGTAGCTCTGGGGATAGTGCCTAAAATTTGCATTTTTATCAAGTGCCCCACATGATTCTGATGTAAGGAATCTTTGAACAATACTTTGGGGACACAGTCCTTGTTTTCAAAGAACTTACAGTATAGTTAGGAATATGGGATTCTGAAATTTTAGAATAGCAGACATGGGAAAATGCATAGAGAGCATCTAGTCTGATTCCTCATTTTGTGCATGAAGAAATTGAGTTCCAGAAAAGGAAATTTATTTTTCTAAGACTTTACAGAAAATTAATAGTAGAGCTAGGTCTAGAACACCAGTCTCTGATTCCAAGTCCCATATTTTTAAAGAAAAGCTACAGGGAACAATTTCAGCTTCATGTAATAAAGGAATTTCTTATACTCCTGCTTCCTCGTTTGACCATTAACAAATGAGAACTATATGTGTGAACAGTGTTAGGTTGGAGCATTATGAAAATGTCATTTCTCTGGGTCAAAATGGTTGAATATAAGCAATTTCATGATGGGTCAACCTCAGTAGCAAGTAAATGCCAAATGGATATTCTGTCCAGGTCTGACTGAGATTTGTTGAAACTTGAGATGTGTATCAGACAGGATCCCAAAGAATACAGATGGGACATTTCAAATAAGACTATTTGAGGAGGGTACATTTGCAAAGGACCTAACAGTAAAGGTATGGTCTGGGTGTAGATACACCCCCAACAGATACAGCAAGAACCTAAGGCCAGCAGTAGGTATGTCATGTAAAACAAGTTTACTTAAGAGGTGAAGAGATCTTTAGTGGAGGAGATTTCACAGGGAGAGAGCCAAGAGATTACATACCCAGACTTTCCCTTCTTTTTCCCTCTGTCTTCTGAAGCCAGAGGCTGTGGCAGCCCTGCTGATATAGTTCATATAGTTTACCGTTATAAGAAAGAGAACAGGGTGAAGAGTGTATAATATATCTGGAAGGGGAAATGAAAGACACTGGGCACAAGGCTGTACATTTACATGACACCATATCACCACTTTTTCTGCAACAAGATTACATAGTGCTGGCAGTGGTGAGAGCAGATACTGTGAATTTAAGAGGAAATGGTTGAACTGTTGATTCATTGTCTCTTTGTCACATTCATAGTCTGACTTGGTGCCATGTTCCATAGGTCCTTGTAAGTGTCTGCTTTCATTGTGAAATATATTTTCTCAGAATAAACTGGCACCTGTGGCCACACATGTAAATACTAAGTTACTAGAGAAACATAAAGGACTTGGTTTTTATTTTACTTTAACTCAGTGAATAATGTGGACAGGCATGGCACATGTTGAGTGGGAATGTCTCAAGCTAATTTTGACTTGAATTATAAGTATGCAAAGTCTAATCTCTTCTATGTGTATATAATCTCTATTATGGAATCAATACATTAATACTTTTACCATTCAATCACCAAATCTTAAAATTTAAGAATCAGATGTGGGACCTGAGAAGCCCTAAGTCCTAAGCTCCTACCCTGATCAAGAATCCCTCTTGCATTATGCTTTATGATTGACCTACCAGTTTGAATCCCTCCAGTAGTAAACTGCATTATTACCATGGGCATATAGCTCTAGGGATTGGAAAGTGCTTCCTATATTGAGCAGAAGTCCACCTTCCTCTAATGCCTACCAGTTTTAGGCCCCTGTGGCACTTGCTTCCTTTTCCACATAACAGGTCTCAGAGCTACTCCATGCTTTCTTGTCTACAGGATAACTCTTATTACTTTCAACTATTCTCCTGACATGATATGATTTTCCAGACATTGCTTAAAACTGAACACTCTCCTTTGTTCTCTAATTAGATTTTTTTGAAACTTAGTTCAATACTTTATTCTTATTTATAGTTTTCATATCCTATCCTGTTACTTTAAAACTTATGTTTAAATAACTCTTACTATGTACCAAGCACTATTCTAAGTGCTTTACATAGGTTAATCCATATAATCCTTATAACAGACCTTCTACCTAGGTGCTGCTATTATTCCTGTTTCACAGATAAAATATGGAGACACGGAGAGGTCAAGTAACTTGCCAAAGCTCACACAGTTAAAAAGTGGCAGAGCCAGGACTGAAACCCAGACAGTCTGGCTCCAGAGTACATGCTATTAATTGCTACAATGTATTGGTTTTCATGTGTTTGGTCAATTTTAAGTATGAATTAGGCACATGTCCATTTATTTTGTGTACGTGAACATCTACTTATGTATAGTAATACCTCAATCTCTGAATACTTAATATCTCAGCCACATGACTGCCTAGCCTGTGCTAAAATGGGGCAAGTGTAATTTTCTTATAGGACCTAGAGGAATAAGAAATATCATTTTCCATTTTGAAGTAGAAGTGTAGAATTTGTAACACAGGGCAGAGCTGGACATTTGAAGGCAGGATCAAGAATATTTGGTAGATGACACTGTGACTTCCTATTGTATCATGTCAGGAGGCAAGGTCGTCTCAGTATTACTGATGCTAAATGTGATCTCTTGGTTAAGGTGATGACTGTCAGGACTCTCCATTGTAAGGATACTAGTCACTAGGATTGATTGAGAGACTTGAGGCCATGACCAGCTCATTGCTTTGGTCATGGCCATGGTTGTGGGGTAGAGAGTAAATAATAGTGGGGAAGAGAATATGCCTAGTACTGTAGTTTCCCTTCTTTTGTGTCATAATTCTTTTCTCCACATAGGCAGTGTTATAAATGGTTCTCAGGCTGGCCTATGAAAGTCCACTTAATGAGAAATGTTGCTGAAATAGTGCTCATGCATTGGCAATTACAATCATTCAGATAAATTATGAGAAATAAAGACTTGTGTAGCCTTGCCTGGAAAAGTAGCTACCCTTTATGGCATTGTTTCAAAGGAAGAATGTGCCTTTAATTCTTTGCAAACTTTGGAATACAACCCATTTTAAGTTAGGGTACACCTGCTGATGTTCACATATGAAATCATATCTCTAAGGTTAGTACCTTGTCATTTAATCATTCACAAGATACAGTAGTCAGATCTTCTCGTGTGTTTCTGTGAAGCAGTGGCTTTTAGTTACTAAGAAGGTATGAAGGACTTGGTTTTTATTTTACTTTAATTCTGCAAATAGTGTGAACAGGTGGACCACATAGCGAATGGGTGTGTCTTAAGCTAATACTTCTTTAGTTTCATAACCAGTCTATAGAAGCCATTTAAGAAAAAGACAGTTGTCTTTTTGAGATATATTGGACATATTCTAGTCAAAAATCAGTTTATTCTTTTTTCTTTAAGTGGCTTCTGTAAAAACATTAGAATGTATGTTATTGAATTCCAGGTGTTTCTCATTCCCTTCCCAGTATATAACTGGTATCCCTAGTGCTGAATTTTTAGCTAGACCTTTCCACTTATTGGAATGACTGGACTCGGAAAATGAAAACATGGGGAGTATTGGGAAATGGTGAATAATCTAATATGGCTATGATTTCTGGTCAGAAAGAGAAGTAGTGGAATGTACACCTGTAAAAGTATATTGGGAATAGATTGCAGATTCACAGAAAGCCATGAATATCAGTCCAAGGAGTTGGATTTTATTTGGTAACCACGAAGACTTATGAAAGGTCTGTGAACATTGCAGATACATGATCTGAAAAGGAATTTTTAAAAATACTTTTTAAAATTGAGATATAATTGACATATAACATTGTGTAAGTTTAAGGTGAAAAATGTTTTGGTTTGATACATTTATATATTGCAATACGATTATAGTAGAGTTAGCTAATGCCTTTATGATGTCACATATTTATCATTTCTTTTGTGTTGAGAACAGTTAAGATTTAGTCTCTTAGTAACCTTGAAGTTTATAATATAGTATTGTTTACTATAATCACTATGTTGTATATTAGAGCTCCAGAACTTGTTTATCTACTACTTGTAAGTTTGTACCTTTAAACAACAGCTCCCCATTTCCTCACCAACCCTAACCTCTGGTAACTACCATTCTACTATCATTTGCACAAGTTCAGTTGTTTTAGATTCCACATATAAGTGATATCATACAGTATTTGTCCTTCTCTAACTTATCTCAATTAGCACAGTGCCTTCAAGGTCCATCCATGTTGTCACAAATGGCAGGATTGACTTCTTTCTCATACACATGCCATATTCTCTTGTATATGTGTGTGTGTTTGTGTATGTGTATATCTCACATTTTCTTTTCCATTGGTGGATACTTAGGTTGTTTCCGTACCTTTGCTATTGTGAATAATGCTGCAGTGAACATGGGGATGGAGATATCCCTGTGCAACACTGATTTTAATTCCTCCAGATATATACCGAGAAGTGGAATTTCTGGATAATATAGTAGTACAATATTTACTTTTTGAGTAATAACCATACTGTTTTCCATAATAGCTATACCAATTTACATTCCCACAAAGAGTGCACAAGGGTTCCTATTTCTCCACATCCTTGCCAACATTTGTTATCTCTTGTCTTTTGGATAAAAAGCCATCATAGCAGGCAAGTTGATGTCTCATTGTGGTTTTGATTTGCATTTCCCTGATGATTAGTGATGTTGAACACATTTTCACACACCTGATGGCCATTTGTATGTCTTCTTTGGGAAAATGCCTACACAGGTCCTTTGCCCATTTTTTAATTGGATTATTTTCCCTTTTGCTATTGAGTTGTATGAGTTCTTTATATATTATGAATATCAATTCCTAATCAGATATATGGTTTGGGAGTATTTCCTCCCATTCTGTAGGTTTTCTTTTCCATTTATTGCTTGTTTCTTTAGCTGTTCAGAAGCTTTTTAGTTTAATGTAGCCCAGCTTGTTTATTTTAATTTTTGTTGCCTGTGCTATTGGTGACTTATCCAAGAAATTATTGCCAAGACCAATGTCAAGGCTCTTTTCCCCTATGTTTTCTTCAAGGAGATTTACAGTTTCAGGTATTACATTTAAATCTTTGGTCCATTTCAAGTTAATTTTATGTGAGTGGTGTAAGGTAGGGGTTCAGTTTTATTCTTTTTCAAGTGGATATCCAGTTTTCCCAATATCTTTTATTGAAGAGACTGTCCTTTCCCCAATGTGTGTTCTTGGCTCCATCATCAAAAATTAGTCGAGAATATTTGTGAGGTTTTATGTCTGGGGTCTTTATTTTGTTCCACTGATCTATGTGCCTATTTTTATGCCAGTAACATACTGTTTTGATTACTATAGCTTTGTAATATAGCTTGAAATCAGGTATTGTTATACCTCCAGCTTTGCCCTTCTTTCTCAAGATTGCTTTGGCTATTCAGGGTCTTTTGTGGTCTGAAACAAATTGTAGAATAATTTTTCCTATTTCTGTGAATAGGAATGTCTTTGGAATTTTGACTGGGATTACATTGAATCTGTAGATCACTATGGGTAGTATGGACATATTTACAGTATTAATCTTCAAATCCAGGAACCTGAGATATCTTTTTATTTATTTGTGTCTTCTTTAATCTCTTTCAATCAATGTCTTATAATTTACAGTGTACAGGTGTTTCACCTCCTTGGTTAAATTTATTCCTCAATATTTCATCATTTTCAATGCTATTGTAAATGGGATTGCTTTCTTAACTTCTCTTTCAGATAATTCATTGTTAGTGTATAGAAATGCAACTGATTTCTGTGTCTTGATTTTGTATCCTAAAACTTTACTGAATTCATTTATTTGTTCTAACGGTTTTTTAGTGGAGTCTTCAAGGTTTTCTACATGTAAGATTATATCATCTGCAAACAGAAATGATTTTACTTCTCCTTTCTGATGTGGGTGTTTTTATTTCTTTTTCTTGCCTAATTGTTCTGGCTAGAACTTTTATTATTATGTTGAATACAAATGGTAAGAATGGGCATCTCTGTATTGATCTTACAGGAAAGAGTTTTAACTTATTACCACTGAGTATGATGTTATTTGTGGACTTGTCATAGATGACCTTTATTATGCTAAGGAATATTCCTTCTATACCCAATTTGATGAACATTTTCATCATGAAATGATGTTGTATTTGTCAAATACTTTTTCTGCCTCTGTTGAGATGATTATATCATATTTATCTTTCATTCTATTAATGTGGTGTATTACATTTGTTGTTTTTCATGTGTTAAACCATCCTTGCATCCCAGGGATAAATCTCACTTGATCAAGGTGAATGATTTTTTTTTTTACATCTTTATTGGAGTATAATTGCTTTACAATGGTGTGTTAGTTTCTGCTTCATAACAAAGTGAATCAGTTATACATATACATATGTTCCCGTATCTCTTCCCTCTTGCGTCTCCCTCCCTCCCACCCTCCCTATCCCACCCCTCCAGGTGGTCACAAAGCACCGAGCTGATCTCCCTGTGCTGTGCTCATTGCAGCTCTATTTACAATAGCCCGGAGAAGGAAACAACCTAAGTGTCCATCATCAGATGAATGGATAAAGAAGATGTGGCACATATATACAATGGAATATTACTCAGCCATAAAAAGAAACGAAATTGAGCTATTTGTAATGAGGTGGTGAATGATATTTTTAATGTGCTTTTGAAAACAGTTTGCTAATATTTTGTTGAGAATTTTTACATCTTTATCAGGGATATTTGTCTGTAATTTTATTTTCTTGTGGTGTCTTATTTGGCTTTGATATCAGGGTAATGCTGGCTGCATAAAATAAATTTGGGAGTGTTCCCTCCTCTTCAGATGTTTGCAACAGTTTGAGAAGGATTGGTGTTAATTCCTCTTTAAATGTTTGGTAGAATTCACTGGTGAAACCATCTGATCCTTTGCTTTTCTGTGTTTGGGAGTTTTCTGATTACTGATTCAATCTCCTTAATTGTTAAGGGTTTCTTTAGATTTTCTGTTTATTCATGATTCATTTTTTGGTGGGTCATATGTTTCTAGGAATTTATCCATTTCTTCTCAGTTATCCAGTTTGTTGACATATAATTGTAGTCTCTCATAATTTTTTATATTTCTGTGCTATCAGTTGTAATGTCTCCTCTTTCATTTCTAGTTTTATTTATTTGTGTCTTCTTTCTTGTTTTCTTAGTTAATCTGGCTAAAGCCTTGCCAATTTTGTTTATCTTTTCAAAGAGCCAGCACTTAGTTTCATTGATCTTTTCTATTGTTTTCCTGGTCTCTATTTCATTTATTTCTGCTCTGATCTTTTTTTTTTAAGTCTATTTTGTCTGATATGAGAATTGCTACTTCAGCTTTCTTTTGGTTTCCATTTGCATGAAATATCTTTTTCCATCCCGTTACTTTCAGTCTGTAGGTGTCTCTAGGTCTGAAGTGGGTCTCTTGAAGACAGCAAATATATGGGTCTTGTTTTTGTATCCATTAAGCTAATCTGTGTGTTTTGGTGGGAGCATTTAGTCCATTTACATTTAAGGTAATTATCGATATGTATGTTCCTATTCTCATTTTCTTAATTGTTTTGGGTTCGTTATTGTAGGTCTTTTCCTTCTCTTGTGTTTCTTGCCTAGAGAAGTTCCTTTAGCATTTGTTGTAGAGCTGGTTTGGTGGTGCTGAACTCTCTCAGCTTTTGCTAGTCTGTAAAGGTTTTAATTTCTCCATCAAATCTGAATGAGATCCTTGCTGGGTAGAGTAATCTTGGTTGCAGGTTTTTCTCCTTCAACACTTTCAATATGTCCTGCCACTCCCTTCTGGCTTGCAGAGTTTCTGCTGAAAGATCAGCTGTTAACCTTATGGGGATTCCCTTGTGTGTTATTTGTTGTTTTTCCCTTGCTGCTTTTAATATTTCTTCTTTGTATTTAATTTTTGATAGTTTGATTAATATGTGTCTTGGCGTGTTTCTCCTTGGATTTATCCTGTATGGGACTCTCTGTGCTTCCTGGACTTGATTAACTATTTCCTTTCCCATATTAGGGAAGTTTTCAACTATAATCTCTTCAAATATTTTCTCAGTTCCTTTCTTTTTCTCTTCTTCTGGAACCCCTATAATTCGAATGTTGGTGCGTTTAATGTTGTCCCAGAGGTCTCTGAGACTGTCCTCAGTTCTTTTCATTCTTTTTTCTTTATTCTGCTCTGCAGTAGTTATTTCCTGTATTTTATCTTCCAGGTCACTTATCCGTTCTTCTGCCTCAGTAATTCTGCTATTGATCTCATCTAGAGTATTTTTCATTTCATTTATTGTGTTGTTGATCATTGTTTGTTTCATCTTTAGTTCTTCTAGGTCATTGTTAAATGTTTCTTGCATTTTGTCTATTCTATTTCCAAGATTTTGGATCATCTTTACTATCATTATTCTGAATTCTTTTTCAGGTAGACGGCCTATTTCCTCTTCATTTGTTAGGTCTGGTGGATTTTTATCTTGCTCCTTCATCTGTTGTGTGTTTTTCTGTCTTCTCATTTTGCTTATCTTACTGTGTTTGGGGTCTCCTTTTTGCAGGCTGCAGGTTCGTAGTTCCCATTGTTTTTGGTGTCTGTCCCCAGTGGCTAAGGTTGGTTCAGTGGGTTGTGTAGGCTTCCTGGTGGAGGGGACTAGTGCCTGTGTTCTGGTGGGTGAGGCTGGATCTTGTCTTTCTGGTGGGCAGGTCCATGTTTGGTGGTGTGTTTTGGGGTGTCTGTGGCCTTATTATGATTTTAGGCAGCCTCTCTGCTAATGGGTGGGGTTGTGTTCCTGTCTTGCTAGTTTTTTGGCATAGGATGTCCAGCACTGTAGCTTGCTGGTCATTGAGTGAAGCTGGGTGCTGGTGTTGAGATGGAGATCTCTGGGGGATTTTCACCATTTGATATTATTTGGAGCTGGGAGAGCTCTTGTGGCCCAGTGTCCTGAAGTTGGCTCTCCCACCTCAGAGGCACAGCACTGACTCCTGGCTGTAGCACCAAGAGCCTTTCATCCACATGGCTTAGAATAAAAGGGAGAAAAAGTAGAAAGAAAGAATTAGTAGAAGTAGAATGAAAGAAAGAAAGAAAGAAAGAAAGAAAGGAAAGAAAGAAAGGAGGGAGGAAGGAAGGAGGGAAGGAAGGAAAAAAGAAAGAAAGAAGATAAAGTAAAATAAAATAAGATAAAATATAAAGTTATTAAAATAAAAAAATAATTATTAAGAAAAAAAAGAAATAAAAAAATTAAAAAAAAAACGGACAGATAGAACCCTAGGACAAATGGTGGAAGCAAAGCTATACAGGCAAAATCTCACATAGAAGCATACACATACACACTCACAAAAAGAGGAAAAGGGGAAAAAAATCATAAATCTTGCTCTCAAAGTCCACCTCCTCAATTTGGGATGATTCGTTGTCTAAAGGAGGGAAGGAAGGAAGGGAGGGAGGGAGGGAGGGAGGGAGGGAGGGGGGAGGAAGGAAAGAAAGAAGATAAAGTAAAATAAAATAAAGTTATTAAAATAAAAAATAATTATGAAGAAAAAAAATTTAAAACAACAACAACAACAAAGAAAAAATGGACAGATAGAACCCTAGGACAAATGGTGGAAGCAAAGCTCTACAGACAAAATCTCACCCAGTAGCATACACATACACACTCACAAAAAGAGGAAAAGGGGAAAAAATCATAAATCTTGCTCTCAAAGTCCACCTCCTCAATTTGGGATGATTCGTTGTCTATTCATGTATTCCACATATGCAGAGTACATCAAGTTGATTGTGGAGCTTTAATCCACTGTTTCTGAGGCTGCTGGGAGACACTTCCCTTTCTCTTCTTTGTTCTCACAGCTCCCAGGGGCTCAGCTTTGGATCTGGCCCCGCCTCTGCGTGTAGGTCGCCGGAGGGCGACTGTTCTTCGCTCAGACAGGACAGGGTTAAAGGAGCCGCTGATTCGGGGGTTCTGGCTCACTCAGGCCAGGGGGAGGGCGGGGCACAAAGTGCGGGATGAGCCTGTGGTGGCGGAGGCCAGCATGACATTGCACCAGCCTGAGGTGCACCGTGCGTTCTCCCGGGGAAGTTGTCCCTGTATCCCGGGACCCTGGCAGTGGCAGGCTGCACAGGCTCCCGGCAGGCGGGTGTGGACAGTGACCTGTGCTCGCACACAGGCTTTTTGGTGGCAGCAGCAGCAGCCTTAGTGTCTCCTGCCCGTCTCTGGGGTTCGCGCTTTTAGCTGCGGCTCGAGCCTGTCTCTGGAGCTCCTTTAAGCAGCGCTCTGAATCCCCTCTCCTCGTGCACCAGGAAACAAAGAGGGAAGGAAAAGTCTCTTGCCTCTTCGGCAGGTCCAGACTTTTCCCCGGACTCCCTCCCAGCTAGCCATGGTGCACTAACCCCCTGCAGGCTGTGTTCAAGCCGCCAACCCCAGTCCTCTCCCAGCGCTCTGACTGAAGCCCGAGCCTCAGCTCCCAGCCCCGCCCACCCCGGCGGGTGAGCAGACAAGCCTCTTGGGCTGGTGAGTGCTGGTCGGCCCTGATTCTCTGTGTGGGAATCTCTCCCCGCTTTGCCCCCCACACCCCTGTTGCTGTGCTCTCCTCCGTGGCTTCACAGCTTCCCCCTCCGCCACCCACCGTCTCCGCCCGCGAAGGGGCTTCCTAGTGTGTGGAAACCTTTCCTGCTTCACAGCTCCCTCCCACTGGTGCAGGTCCCGTGTCCCTATCCTTTTGTCTCTGTTTATTCTTTTTTCTTTTGCCCTACCCAGGTACGTGGGGGGGTTTCTTGCCTTTTGGGAGGTCTGAGGTCTTCTGCCAGTGTTCAGTAGGTGTTCTGTAGAAGTTGTTCCACGTGTAGATGTATTTCTGTTGTATCTGTGGGGAGGAAGGTGATCTCCGTGTCTTACTCTTCCGCCATCTTCCCGGAAGCTCTGTGCTCTGATCTTTGATAATTCCTTTCTTCTGTGAACTTTCGGCTTAGTTTGTTCTTCTATTTCTAGCTTATTTGAGATCTTTCTTGTTTCTTAATGTAGGCATTTATTGCTATACACGTCCCTCTGGGAACTGCTTTTGCAGCATCCCACATGTTTTGATATGTTGTCCTTCCATTTTCATTTGTTTCAAAATATTTCTTGATTTCCGTGTTGATTTCTTCTTTAACCCATTTGTTGTTCAGGAGCATGTTGTTCAATTCCACATATTTTCAGTTTTCCAGCATTCCTCCTGTTATTGATTTCTAGTTTCATATTTCTGTGGTTGGAAAACATAGTTTTTATGATTTCAATCTTCTTAAATTTGCTAAGACATGTTTTATGATATATTACATGAACCATCCTGGAGAATGTTCTGTGTGTGCTAGAGAAAATGTGTATTCTGCTGCTGTTGGATGGAATGTTCTGTAAATGTCTGTTTGGTTTATTTGGTCCAAGGTATCATTCAGATCCATTATTTCCTTATTCATTTTCTATTTGAATGATGGATCAATTATTGAAAGTGTGGTATTGAAGTCCCCTACTGTTATTTCATTGCTGTCTATTTTTCCCTTCAGATCCATTGATAACTGTTTAATATATTTACGTGCTACAATATTGAGTGTGCATGAGTTTACAGTTGTTATATCCTTGTGATGAATTGACCCTTTTATCATTATATAATGACCTTCTTGTATCCTGTTACAGTTTTTTACTTAAAGTATCTTTTGTCTGATATAAATATGGCTACCCCTGCTCTCTTTTCATTTCCATTTGCTTGAAATACCTTCATCCCTTCACTTTCAGCCTGTGAGTGTGCTTAAGGCTTAAGTGAGCCTCTTATAGGCAGCATATAGATGGGCCTTGGTATTTGTTGTTGTTGTTGTTTTTATCCATTTAGCTTCTTTGTGTCTTTTAATTGAAGAATTTAAAACATTTATATTTAAAGACATGATTGGATAAAGACTTACTATCACTAAATTTTAATAATGATTTCTGATTGTTTTGAAGTTCCTTAGTTTCCTTCCTCCTCTCTTGCTGTCTTTCTTTGTTAGTTGATGATTGTTTTAGTGGGTTGCTTTGATTCTTTTCTCTACATTGTTTGTGTATCTAATTTTTGCTCTGTGGTTACCATGAGGCTTTCATAATGTATCTTATAATCTTCTATTTTAAGCTGATAACAACTTCAATTGCATAAGAAAGTTTTACACATTTACTTGCCCCCACAGTTTATATTGATGCCTCACTTTTCATCTTTTTATGTTATGTATCTATCAACATAATATTATAGCTGTAACTATTTTTTTTTCCTATTAGACAAAATGTATTTTATTTTTTTATGCTTCTTCTTCAAGATTAACTTCTTTTTTATTAAAATTTTTTTTATTGAAATATGGTTGATTTATAATGTGTTAGTTTCAGGTATACAGCTCAGTAACTCCTATATGTATAACTGAGTTTTTTATATATATATATTCTTTTTTATAATATCTTCCATTATAGGTCATTACAAGATATTGAATATAGTTCCCTATGCTATACAGTAGGTCCTTGTTGGTTATCTATTTTATATAGAGTAGTAGGTATATTTTAATCCCAAACTCCTAATTTATCCCTCCCCCCTTCCCCTTTGGTAACCATAAGTTTGTTTTCTATGTCTGTGAGTCTGCTTCTGTTTTGTAAATAAGTTCATTTGTATCATTTTTTTAGATTCCACATATAAGTGATATCATATTATATTTGTCTTTCTCTGTCTGACTTACTTCACTTAGTATAATCTCTTGGTCCAACCATATTGCTGCAAGTGGCATTATTTCATTCTTTTCATGGCTGAGAAATATTCCATTGGTGTGTGTATGTATGTGTATATGCATGTATGTGTGTGTGTGTATATATATATATATATATATATATATATTTCACACCTTCTTTATACATTCATCTGTCGATGAAAAACTTAGGTTGCTTCCATGTCTTGGCTACTGTAAATAGTGCTAAAGTGAACAGTGAGGTGCATGTATCTTTGCAAGTTATGGTTTTCTCCAAATATATGCCCCAGAGTGGGATTGTAGGATCAATAATATGGTAGCTGTATTTTTAGTTTATTAAGGAACCTCCATACTGTTCTCCATAGTGGCTGTACCAATTTACATTCCCACCAACAGTGTAGGAGTGTTCCTTTTTCTCCACACCCTCCCCAGCATTTATTATTTGTAGATATTTTGATGTTGGTCATTCTGACTGGTGTGAGGTGATACTGGTGTGGTGTATTATATTTTGATTTGCATTTCCCTAATACTTAGCAGTGTCGTGCATCTTTTTATGTGCCTTTCCGCCAACTGTATGTCTTCTTTGGAGAAATGTCTTTTTAGACCTTCTGTCCATTTTTTGATTAGGTTGTTTTTTTTTTTGATATTGAGCTGTATGAGCTGTTTGTATATGTTGAAAATTAATCCCTTTCAATCATATCATTTGCAAATATTTTCTTCCATTCTGTAGGTTGTCTTTTTGTTTTGTTTATGGTTTCCTTTGCTGTGCAAAAGCTTTCCGGTTTAATTAGGTCCCATTTGTTTATTTCTGTTTTTATTTCCATTGCTCTAGGAGACGGATCCAAAAAGGTATTGCTGCAATTTATGTCAAAGAGTATTCTGCCTAAGTTTTCCTCTAGGAGTTTTATAGTATCTGGTCTTATTTTTAGGTCTTTAATCCATTTTGAGTTTATTTTTGTGTATAGTGTGAGTAGTCTAACTTCATTGATTTACATGTGGCGGTCCAATGTTCCCCTGCCACTTGCTGAAGAGACTCTCTTTTCTGCAGTGTATATTCCTGCCTACTTTGTCATAGATTAATTGACCATATGTGCATGAGTTTATTTCTGGGCTTTCTATCGTGTTCCATTGACCTATGTCTGTTTTAAATGCCAGTATACTGTTTTGATTACTGTAGCTTTGTAGTATAGTCTGAAGTCAGGGAACCTGATTCCTCCAGCTCCGTTTTTGTTTCTCAAGAGTGCCTTGGCTATTCAGGGTCTTTTGTGTTTCCATAAAAATTAAAATTTTTTTGTTCCAGTTCTGTGAAAAATGCCATTTGTAATTTGATAAGGATTGCATTGAATCTGTAGATTGCCTTGTGTGGTATAGTCATTTTGACAATATTAATTCTTCCAATCCAAGAACATGGTTTATCTTTCCATCTGTCTGTGTTGTCTTCGATTTCTTTCATCAGCATCTTATAGTTTTGGGAGTACAGGTCTTTTGCTTCCTTTGGTAGGTTTATTCCTAGGTATTTTATTCTTTTTGATGCAATGGTAAATGGGATTGTTTCCTTAATTTCTCTTTCTGACCTTACATTGTTAGTGTATAGAAATGCAACAGATTTCTGTGTATTAATTTTGTACCCTGCAACTTTACCAAAATCATTGATGAACTCTAGTAGTTTTCTTGTAGCATCTTTAGGACTTTCTATGTATAGTATCCTGTTATCTGCAAACAGTGACAGTTTTACTTCTTCTTTTCCAATTTGTATTCCTTTTATTTCTCTTTCTTCTCTGATTTCCATGGCTAAGACTTCCAAAACTATGTTGAATGAAAGTGGTGAGAGTGGACCTCCTTGTCTTTCTCCTGATCTTAGAGGAAATGCTTTCAGCTTTTCACCATTGAGTATGATATTACCTGTGGGTTTGTCATATATGGCCTTTATTATGTTAAGGTATGTTACCTCTCTGTCCACTTTCTGCAGAGTTGTTATCATAAATAGATGTTGAATTTTATCAAAACCTTTTTCTGCATCTATTGAGATGATCAGAAGTTTTTTATTCTTTGATTTGTTAATGTGGTATATCATACTGATTGATTTGTGAATATTGAAAAATCCTTGCATCCCTGAGATAAATCCCACTTGATCATGTATATGACCCTCTTAATGTATCATTGGATTTGGTTTGCTAGTATTTTGTTGAGGATTTTTGCATCAATGTTCATCAGTGATATTGGCCTGTAATTTTCTTTTTTTGTGATATCTTTGTCTGGCTTTGGTATCAGGGTGATGGTGGCCTCATGGAATGAGTTCGTAAGTATTCTTTCCTCTGCAACTTTTTGAAGTAGTTTCAGAAGCATAGGTGTTAATTCTTCTCTAAATGTTTGATAGAATTTGCCTGTGAAGCCATCTGGTCCTGGACTTTTGTTTGTTGGGAGTTTTTAAATCACAGATTCAATTTCAGTACTTGTAATTGTTCTGTTCACATTTTCTATTTCTTCCTGGTTCAGTCTTGGGAGATTGTACCTTTCTAAGAATTTGTTCATTTCTTCTGTGTTGTCCATTTTATTGGCATATAGGTGCTTGTAGTAGTCTTTTACGGTCCTTTGTATTTCTGTGGTGTTGGTTGTAACTTCTTTTTCATTTATAATTTTATTGATTTGGGCCCTCTCCCTTTTTTTCTTGATAAGTCTGGCTAAAGGTTTATCAATTTTGTTTTTCCTTTCAAAGAACCAGCTTTTAGTTTCATTGACCTTTTCTATTGTTTTTTAGTCTATTTCATTTATTTCTGCTCTGATCTTTATGGTTTGTTTACTTATACTAACTTTGAGTTTTGTTTATTCTTTTTTCTCTAGTTGCTTCAGGTGTAACGTTAGGTTGTTCATTTGAAATTTTTCTTGTTTCCAGAGGTAAGCTTGTATCTCTATTAACTTCCCTCTTAGAACTGTTTTGTTGCACCCCATAAGTTTTGGATCATCATGTTTTCATTTTCATTTGTCTCTAGGTATTTTTTTATTTCCTCTTTGATTTCTTCAATGATCCATTGGTTGTTTCATAACATATTGTTTAACCTCCACCTGTTTGTATTTTTTGAAGTTTTTTCTTGTAGTTGATTTCTAGCTTCATAATGTTGTGGTTAGAAAAGATGCTTGATATGATTTCAGTTTTCTTAAATTTACTGAGGCTGCTTTTCGGGCCAGCATGTGATCTATCCTGGAGAATGTTCCATGTGCACTTGAAAAGAATGTGTATTCTGCTGCTTTTGGATGAAACACTCTAGATATCAATTAAGTCCATATGGTTTAATGCATCATTTAAGGCCTGTTTTCCTTACTGATTTCCTGTCTGGATCATCTGTCCATTGATGTAAGTGGAGTGTTAAAATCTCCCAGTATTATTGTGTTACTGTCGATTTCTCCCTTTATGTCTGTTAACATTTGCCTTCTATATTGAGGTGCTCCGACATTGGGTGCATATATATTTACAATTGTTACATCTTCTTCTTGGATTGATCCCTTGATTATGTAGTGTCCTTTGTCTCTTGTCTTTCTTTGTCTCTTTAAAGACTTTAGTCTTTAAAGTCTATTTTGTCTGATATAAGTATTACTCCTCCAGCTTTCTTTTGACTTCCATTTGCATGGAATACTTTTCCATCCCCTCACTTTCAGTCTGTATGTGTCTCTAGGTCTGAAGTGGGTCTCTTGTACACAGCGTTTATACAGGTCTTGTTTTTGTATCCATTCAGCCAGTCTGTGTCTTTTTGTTGGAGCATTTAATCCATTTAAATTTAGGTAATTATTGATATGTATATTCTTACTGCTATTTTGTTAATTGTTTTGGATTTGTTTTTGTAGGTCTTTTTTCTTCCTTTCCTCTTTTGTTCTCTTGTGATTTGTTGACTATTTTAGTGTTGTGTTTGGATTACTGTTTCTTATTTGTGTATATATCTATTATATATTTTTGGTTTGTGTTTACCATGAGGTTTTGATATAACAGTCTACATATATGCATGCTTGTTTTAAATTGCTGATCTCTTAATTTCAAATGTATTGGAAATATCCAGCATTTGTACTCTCCTCCTCTCACAATTACTGGTTTAGATATCATATTTGTGTGTGGATGATTTCCTACCTTTATTGTATGTTTGCCTTTATTAGTGTGCTTTCCCATTTCATAATTTTCTTGTTTCTAGTTGTGGCCTTTTCTTTTCTGCCTACAGAAGTTCCTTTAGCATTTGTTGTAAAGCTAGTTTGGTGGTGCTGAATTCTTTTAGCTTTTGCTTGTCTGTAAAGCTTTTGATGTCTCCATCGAATCTGAATGAGAGCCTTGCTGGGTAGAGTATTTTTGGTTGTAGGTTTTTCCCTTTCATCACTTAAAATATATCATGCCACTCCTTTCTGGCCTGCAGAGTTTCTGCTGAAAAATCAGCTGATAACCTTATGGGGTTTCCCTTGTATGTTATTTGTTGCTTTTAAAATTTTCTCTTTATCTTAATTTTTGTCAGTTTGATTACTATGTGTCTCAGCCAGTTCCTCCTTTGCTTGATCCTGTATGGTACTCTCTGTGATTCCTGGACTTGGGTGACTGCTTCCTTTCCCATGTTAGGGATGTTTTCAGCTATTCCCTTTTCAAATATCTTCTCAGGTCCTTTCTCTCTCTTTACTCTTTCTGGGATCCCTATAATGTGAATATTGCTGCATTTGACATTGTCCCAGAAATCTCTTAAACTGTCCTCATTTTTTTCATTCTTTTTTCTTTATTCTGTTCCATGGCAGTTATTTCCACCACTCTGTCTTCCAGCTCATGTATCTCTTCTTCTGCCTCATTTATTCTACTATTGATTCCTTCTAGCGTATTTTTCATTTCAGTTATTGTATTCTTCAACTGTTCAGTTCTTTATTTTTTCTAATTCTTTGTTAAAAACTTCTTGTAACTTCTTGCTCTGTGCATCCAGTATTTTCACAGGATCTTGGATCATCTTTATGATCATTACTTTGAATTCTTTATCTGGTAAATTGGCTACTTCCATGTCACTTAGTCGTTCTTTTGGGGTTTTATCTTATTCCTTCATCTGCAACATATTCCTCTGCTGTCTCACTTTTTCTAAACCTTCTATTTGTGTTTTTATGTATGTGGAAGGTTAGCTATGTTTCTCCAGCTTGGAGAAGTGGCCATCTGTATGGGATGTGCTATATGCCCCAGTAGTACTCTCTCATCACCCACGGGCCAGGGACCAGCTGGCCCCAAGGTAGATTCTGAGCTGTGTTTGTGAACTCAGTTCCACAGGCTGTGGGACTGTATATTTCTTGCTTCTGGTGTCTGCCCCCTGGTGGGTGAGGTGGGTCTAGAGGTTCCTGCAGGCTTCCTGGTGGGAGGGACTGGTGCCTGCCCACTGGTGTGTGGAGGTGTGTCTTGGCCCTCTGGTGGGCAGTGCCATGTCAAGGGGAGTGTCTAGAGATGGCTGTGAGCTCAGGAAGTCTTTAGGCAGCCTGTCTGTTGATGGATGGGACTGTGTTCCTGCCCCGTTGGCTGTTTGACCCAAAGTGTCCCAGCACTGGAGTCTAGAGGCTGTTGAATTGGGCCAGGTCTTGGTGCTAATGTCCAAGCAAGATGTCAGCCTTCAGATGGGTACTCCCAGGTGTGTTCACCTCCAGCTTTTATGTCCCAAGAAAACCACAGTTGCCCTCTGCCTCCTCAGGAGACCCTCGAAGACCAGCAAGTAGGTCTGCCCCAGGCTCCTATGAAGTCACTGCTTTTGCCCTGCGTCCCGATGCATGCAAGACCTTGTGTGTCCTCCAAGAGTAAAGTCTCTGTTTCCCCTCTGTTTTTTTAATTTTGTTTTATATTGGTGTATAGCTGGTTAACAATGTTGTGTTAGTTTTGGGTGTACAGCAAAGTGATTCAGTTATACATATACCTGTATCTATTCTTTTTAAAGTTCTTTTCCCATTTAGGTTATTACAAAATATTGAGCTATACAGCACTTTTTTCATTCTAATTTCTAATTTCTTTTGTTTAATTCTCCTCTGACTGGATAATATCAAACTATCTGTCTTCAAGCTCACAGATTCTTTCTTCTGCCTGATTGAGCATACTGTTGAAGCTGTCTATTGCATTTTTCATTTTATCCATTGTATTCATCTTCAGAACTTCTGTTTGGTTCATTTTTTAAAAATTTCTGTTTCTTGGTTGAGTTTCTCATTTTGTTCATGTATTATTTTCCTGAGTACATTGATTTGTCTATCTGTGTTCACTTGAATCTCATTGAGCATCCTTACAATTATTATTATTAATTATACACACAAAAATTCAGGCTGGTTGTTACCTATAGGGGAACAGGAGGGGCTGGGTTGGATTAGAAAAGTACGCACAGGGGCTTTTGGGGTTCTGGTTATTTGGTTACATAGAGGTTCACTTTATAATAATTGAACACTATGCAGATATGCATTTTTATACTTTACTCAATGTACAGTTCACAACTGTCTAAAATATAAAACTTTTATGAGTTTTAAAATTGTACAATGATGTCAAATTATACATATCCTTTTGAAGCCCAATGTTATTCAGATTTTTGATTTTGGGCTTTATCTGGCTTAATACATGTCAATCTAATTTACTCATTTTCATTGCTGTCTAGGATCATATGCAAAAGCCAGAGTTTACACTTTCATTCTCTAACTGAGCAAGCGTTATTTCATATTTATGTTTTGCAATTAAAACAGTACAGTATGGGCTTCCCTGGTGGCGCAGTGGTTGAGAGTCCGCCTGCTGATGCAGGGGACACGGGTTCGTGCCCCGGTCCAGGAAGATCCCACATGCCGTGGAGCGGCTGGGCCCGTGAACCATGGCCGTTGAGCCTGCGCGTCCAGAGCCTGTGCTCCGCAACGGGAGAGGCCACAACAGTGAGAGGCCCACATACTGCAAAAAACAAAACAAAACCAAAAGAACAGTACAGTAGAGAAAACTTGCTACTTTCCTCCTTATGCTCAGTCAAGGAGGTTTCTAGTAGAGTCAAATGGACTTGAAATTGCTGAGTCACAAGGACTGTACATCTTCAACTCCGTTAGATCCTGTCAAATTGCTCCTGGAAGTAATTGCATCATCTGACCCTCAGAATAATTCCTGGTTCCTACATGTTCCCCAGTATTTGCTATTACCAAACTTTTCAGCCTTTGCACATATGCTGGCTATGAGATGAATCCCCTTGGTGTTTTAACTTGCATCTTCCCAGTTACTAGTAACGTTGAGCATCTTTTCTTGTGTGTCTTGACATTTCTGGATCCTCTTTCATGAACCATGTGTTCTTATCCCTTGCCCATTTTCAATTGAGCTGTTTCTCTTTTTCTAATTGGCATGTAGGAGTTCTTTATATTTTGAACTCTTTTTCAGATAACTCACAGATCTCCATTTCTTTGGGGTCAGTTATTGGAGTATTATTTTGTTCCTTTAGTGGTATCACATTTCCTTACATTTTCATTTTTATGATTGGTTTGTATTGATGTCTGTGCATTTAAGGGTGCACTCACCTCTTCCATTCTTTTTGGACTGGCTACAGTAGTGAAAGACTTTCACTTGGAGGTAGCTTTAAAAGGCACCAGCTGGGTGGGATGCAGCATCCTTGGTTCCTGGTGAGGCACAGTGGTGTAGTCTCCATGCTGCTCCATTGGCAGACATTGCCATTGGCCAGACTGTGGGTGTCTTCTGTGGCCAAGGCTGCAGAGGACCTGCAGGTGGCAATGGCAGATAGGGCTATTGGAATCTTCAGAGGCTAAGGCTACTGGGGTCTTTCTGTTCTCACCCCTTATTTTTTTGCCCATGGGAGGGTGTTCTACCTGAGGAGATCCTTCTCAATGCCTGGTCTGGCATGCTGACACATAGAACCCTCAGAGCTAATGCCCGAGGATCCAGTGCACATGGAACTAACACAGCACCTGGGTCCTGAAGCACAGGTGCACTTGCTGCAGCTATATCACTGGTTTCTAGGATGTGGGCATGTGTAGATATCCCATGGAACCAGTACCTGGGTCTCAGGGGCTCACCGCTGTGACTCTGGCTGGTAGGGAGAGGGCAGAATGCAGCAGTTCCACAAGCCATGGGATGACAAGGTACAATGGTGGCTTGAGCCCAGGGGCCAGGGTACAGTAGTAGCATAGCCTGGGGATGGTGGGTCAAAGTTTCAACTCTGGCCCCAGGGGGAAGTTGCAGGAAAGCAGTAACACAACTCTGGTAGTAGTCTGTTAAAGCTATGTGTTGGGATCCAGGGACCTGGGCACAGGGCAGTGGCAGCACAGTGCTGGCAATGATGGTCAGAGCTGTGACCTGGAACCCAGGGGATGGGGCTCAGGGAAGTGGCTACCTAGTCCCAGCTATCATGTGTCAGAGCCCTAACCTGAAACCTGAGGGGAGAGCTCAGGTCAGTGGTAACACACCTGGGAATGACGTTTCAAAGCGTTGATCTGGGATGGGGGTTGGTGGAGAGCTCAGGGTAGAGGTAGCCTGGTTTCAGCAGTGATGGGCCAGAGACACAACCTAGAATCCAGAGTTCAGGGTTCAGGGCAGTGGAGTCCACCTCAGCAATGACAGTTCAGAGTCTTGACCTCGGATTGGGATGTGTGGCCCAGGGCAGCAGCCACATCCCATGCAATGAAGACCCAGAGCCACAACCTGGAATGCAGTGGGTGGGTCCCAGATGGCAGCATCAGGACCCTGATAATGGAGGTCTAAGAGTGACTTGGGACCCAAGAGGTGGGGCTTAGGGCAATTTTAGCACCACTGGCAATGATGATTCAGAGCCTTGTCCTGGAACCTGGTGGGTGGGACTCAGGGCAGCAGCAGCAAAGCCTGGATTAATGGCAGCCATAGTGTGACTTATAACCAAGGAGGCTAGACCAGGGCAGAAGAGGCTTTCCTGGTGAAGGTGGGACAAAGCCTTGACTGTGGCCAGGGGAGAGTGAAGAGCAGAGGCAGCTCCAATCTCGTATATGGCAAGATGCTGTGGCATCTGATTTCTAAGAGTGGGGCACAGCAGCAGCTGGGGACCCTGAGGGCAAGTCTCACCTCAGTGACAGCTCCAGGGAGTAGAGATGTAGAGGGGGCCACTCCATTTCATCAACTGACATCAGAATCAGGAAAGACTGTGGGAGACCTCTGTAGCAAAAGCTGCAAATGTCCACAGTGGTGAGGCTTTTTGCTGGGGTTCTCCTGCCCTCCTTCTCCCTGTGTGGTGAACTTCCTCAGAGGTGATTCTTCCAGGTGCAGAGCAGGTCCTGACTGGGAGATGAGGTGACATAGGTAGCATGCTTCCTGTACTTTTCTATGTGGCCATCCTTGATTTTTGAGCTCCTCAGGTTTTTGCTACTGCTTCTTTGTTTTCTAGAGCTTTCCCTTAGCTGTTTTCTTCAGTTTGTAGTTATTTATTGTTCTTATGGATTTGTGTGTGTGTGTGTGTGTGTGTGTGTGTAAGGGGGAGATGAGCTTTGAGACCTCTCCATCTTGTTGACACTACCTTCTGCATAGTAATTTTGGATTTTCTTTATTTTTAAAATCTGTTCTCCCCCAGGAGATAATACAGTATTAGGGAAAATGCCATCCTTTTAATGAAGTAAATTTATCCTCTCTTTAGGATGTTTTATGAACTGTATCAGCAACTCCACATCTGTGCCTCTTCTGTTTCCCCCTGACATAAACACATCAGGGTCCTTTCTCAATGTAGTTGAACTAATACTTATTACTTACCCTGAACTTAATCACTTGGTGAGCTTAACTTTTCCCATAGCATAGAAGTGCATATCTTTCAAAGGTGTCTCATTACATCTTCAGGAGTTTGGGGGAAAAGGAATGATCAACCTCAATGTATGTTGAGCTTTACCATTTACAAAGCAATTTTATGGTTTATTATCTTATTTACTTATTTCTTCCGAAAGCATTATAAGTTGGGGAATTATCTCTGTGTCACATGTAAGGAAATAGTTCACATGATCAGTTAGTGGCAGATTCAGGACTAAAACTCTGTTCATTTGACCCTAGTTCTTTGGATTTACCACTATTCCATTTTTAAGACTAAAAAAATGACTAAACTTGCCTAACCTATAGATACTGTATTAGTAACATCATTTTCATTTTAAATGATGCATTATTAATATCATATTTAGTCCAGCCAGTAATGACAGATATAAGGCAAAACAAGCATGGTTATTGCATCAGTCTCATCAACTTAATAAGCATGTGGCTTTAAACAATCCCTTTCTTTTGTTGGTGTCTTAGGTTGTCAATCTGTAAAATGAAGGGAAATAATTATATGGTCTCTAAGGTCCTCCATAATCCTGACATACTATGATTCTTTGTTGTTCCCCCAGACTATTTTGGATGGGTACAAACTACAGAATCTTCAGCTTGTTGCACTTCAGTTATTTAAGAAGAGAGAGTTCTAACTTGTGTTCTAGATTAAACAAGATTCCAGCTCCCCCTGCAATAATTGACCACATAAGAAGAAAAATTTATCAGGAATCAAGTGCAAAATCATAGAGAAATCTATTGAAAATTGTTTTGGAATGATATTTTGCATTAATTTTTGACTTAAAATTTATTAGTGAAGAATGCTGCTATCAGCACAGAGTCAGAAAGGGATGGAAATGCATCATCAAGGAAATTATTATTTCAGTAAGAGAGGCGGCACAGTATATTGGCTTTATATTCAGGAATTCTGGATCCAAATTTTAACTTTTCCATTAACAGTCAGTGTGGTTAAAACTTATGTTCAGGGAGTTTACAATTTCCATCTATAAATCCACCTGGAGTAGATATCTCTGAAGCCCTTTATAGCTTGCTATGACTCTGTGAGGATTCTACTTTTTATCCCCTTCCAGTAATAAAAAAATTGGCTTTTCATTCAATTCATAGACCTATTTCCCAGAAATCAAACTAGGCTAACCAGGGTCAAGATTCCCCGCAGTGAGAGTTAAGGGAAAATGAGAAAGAGGTTTTCACAAAATCAATTGAGCTCCTGTAGCCTCTCGCCCCACAGCCCATGTAAGATGGATTCAGAACATTGGTGATTAAGTTAAATGTGAGCCAAGACCTGACAGGGTGTCTGTTTTTATCTCTTCAGCATATTGATGTCAGTTAGCTCTGCACTACAGTTTCCTTCTTTCTTCCCCCTTCCAAATGAGGTATCTGTATCACTTGTGGTACTCTTCACTAAACCAGCCAATCACCTCTAGTCTTCACTGGTTTCCAGTGCTTTTTGACCAAAGCTTTCCTTATGGCTTTGGCTGATGGGGGTGCCAATATTTTGTTGTGACTATTTACATTTGAATTATGCATTCAAGTACATAAGCTACTATTTTACAAAAGAGAAAACAAACTTTGAATACTTCTAGATATTAAGTATTAAGTCTGGAAATTTTAATGCATTATTTAATATTGATACAACATATCAGTGAAGTTATTTTAATTTTAAAGATGAGAAGGCTATTACTAGAGGTGTTATGTGACTTGCTTAAGGTCACTCAACTAATAAATTCAAATTCATGTCTCCAGACTTTTTAGGCCTAGGTACCTTTTTCATTCCACGTGTATCTATTTTATCATTTGAGTGTCTCAGAACACCTGTAAGCAGAGGAGCGATTACCTTTACCTTTTTTCTGCTCTGTTTTTTTTCTATAGACACACAGTTGATGCTCATTAAAGATGCATTGAACGATTATGTGAATTGAATTCGGTTTATGAACTAAGGAATTTGGGTTCAAAATGACTTTTCAAAGTTTATCAGCCAGGGAGTGGCAGTTTAGAGTAAGAACTATTCAATTCAGATGTGCCTACTATTTTGGTGGGAAGACATATTGACTGCCTCTCAAGATTCCTTCTAACTGTTAACCTGTCTCTTATTGCCCCGATTAACTGGATGCTATGAATAGTTATTATATATCTATTAATGGCGACCTTCTGGGTCCAAAGTAAGAATGGGTAAAACTGAGACCTATAGGACTATAATTTGCTTAATTGTCTACTCCAAATCACGAATACAGCTGGTACTAGGATGTAGGATTCCTGACTTCTAGATTATTACTTGATTCTACACCATGCTTCTTGACCCTTGGCAACAGCCATTTCCTTCACTATATCTCTCTTTCCCCAAAACTACCCAGGGCCTTTCTTTATTTCTAGTCCCGTCAAACCACACCAAGCCCCTCCTCATAAAGTGAAAGCATTAGTCACAGCCTCGGCCTGATTAGGTGATTAGTAAAGTGCCCACTGCTTGGAAAGGCTTGCAGAAGGCATCCACACTGGATAAGCAGAAGGTAGCTGAGGGTCTCTAGAAAATCAGAAAATTTGGATTATAGTTCTATCTCTGACCCTCACTAGCAATACGACTGTGGGCAAATTTGGTGTTCTCTCTGAGCTTATTTCCCCATGTATGAAATGAAAGAAATTAGGAATCTCTTAAGAGTTCTGGTAGCTTTAACATTTAATGGACTGCTATTGCTTTGTTGCCTTATCTCCATAGGGTGAGAGATAGGTAGATTACATGTAATTCAAAGGTCTTTCTGGGTCTGTTGTCCTGTGAACCTGTGTTTCTCTAGGCTAGAAAAGGGGTAAGTTAACAAAATTTTCCTTTTTTTTTTTGGAGGCCCTTTTGTTCATGAAACAAAATGTGATAAATCAACTTTATGCCATGTATTATTCCCACAGATATCCTGTCCAAGATTTCTACTGGTGTTTCTCCACTGCTGGGTTGGGGCTGGACTGTATGTTTGGCTCATGCCAAAGTGCTTGCTGGTTTGGTTGTGGTACAAAGCTATTTAATTGGCCCAGTCTACTGATTGACATTTTCTTGAATTAAAGTGTTAGACATTTAATTGTTTGCTATTAAGAACTATTATTTTGTGTCTCTTTTTCTTCCACTGCCTCAGACTCTCTCCGAAGCATGCTCCAGATATTCCTGATGACAGCACCGACAACATCACTATATTCACCAGAATCTTGGATCGTCTTCTGGATGGCTATGACAACCGGCTGCGACCTGGGCTTGGAGGTCAGTTATTGTTTCAAGATCTTCTTGGCTATTGTCATCTAAAAAGATTCTTAAGGTACCTTCAATAGTGTCTTGATCAATGAGGTTAGTGTAAAGCTGAGTTTCTTCCCTCTGAGCACTGGAAATTAGTTCTAATCCTTCATTTCAATGGTCAATCTCTCTGGTCTGGTTTTGGAAGGTTCCAAATTTCACTTAGGTAAATGCATATAGGGTATTAAACCACAACATTTGGTCACACCCGTTTCTGGTAATAAAATACCAATCCCTGCCTGGATGGCAGGTGTGTCCCAGGAACAGCTGGGAAACATGTCTTTGTTCTAAAAACCCTGAGCACATATCAGCCTGATATTCCAAAGAGGAGAAATCTGATGGCTAGATGGGATCTCAGTTTAGTATGATCAGCAATATGATCGCAATGAAGTAAATGCATTATAATACCTCATGGACCATATTGAAAGGGCAAGTATACCAATGTATTTATGTTTTTTTTCCTGAACCATTTGAGAATTAGATGCAGATATCATAACCCTTTATCCCTAAATACTTCAGTGTGTATTTTCTTAGAACAAAGAAGTTATTTTATAAAATTACAATGAAATTATAAATTCAGAAAATGTGACCTAATACTATTTACTAATCTGTAGTCCATATTCAACTTTTGCCAATTATCTACATTTATTATATGATATTCTATTGTAATAAAACCCTTTCCTTCTCTTTAGTTAATTAGGTAACTATCAGCATGAACAGACGGATTCTTATTTTATTGAATGAAATGTAATCCATTAATATTATTATATATTATTATCTATTTTGATTACAATGTTTGTTCATAATTCCCTGTGTTTGCTTGGTGGGAGCTTATTCAAGCTGACTTTTGATATATTCTCATTTTTGAGCACTTTTTGGCATAACAGTATATTCCAGACTTAACTTGTACTCTCCCTCATTCAGCCTTATAATCAATCATTTTTTCCAAGAAGAAACAGCATCTTTTTTTGTGGGAAATTATATTTAAAATCCAACTTCTGTGTGCTAGATATTTTCATTGCTACTGGGTGTCATTTGCATCTAGGACCTTTCAGTGGACAGAATTGAGAAAATAGAAAATTACATATATACATATACACACACCTGTATATATTCGTATATATATATACATATAGATAAACAAATATGTGTATAAATGTAGACATATATGTGTATGTGCATGTGTAATGAGTCTATACTGATACCACTAATTCCAATTGAACAAATTATTCTTCACTGATTTACTAATTTGTTTTATTCTACAATATACATAAAATAGTGAATAGTGTTGGAATTACTATACCTATACCACTATAATAAACTCACTTATTAATTAAGGTTAAAGATATGTTTGCATGGTCTTTTTTTGGGGTTGTTTGTTTTTAGATGAAGGCTATATGGCTCTTGCTTTAGTATAAATAATAGATTGGAACAGGGCAGTATTGGAGGAAGAGAAGACCAGTCAGAAATTGATTTCAGTTGTCCAGAATGAAGGTGATGATTGTGGGAATGTAGAGAATTTGGTGACTGATTAAATTATGGGATTAGGGGAAAGGGAGGAGAAAATGATAACCTCTAAGTTCCTGGTTTAGATGACTGAGTGGTGCCATTTTCTAAAATAAGGAATATTGGAGGAGGAACAGTAGTATTTTGTTTTATTATGTTTCTTTTGGAGTTTGGTTGGAACAAAGAAGGTAGGGGAAGGAGGTGGAAATTAGTTGTAGACATTAAGAGTTTGAGTATCCATGAAAAATATGCATGGAGCCTTTTGCTCTGGCTAACATGGAGTAACAGGAACCAGATTTATCTTCTTAAAAGACAACTAAGAAATGAACAAACATAGTATATAGTAGTTATCAGAAATTGAACAAAGGCAGCACAGGACAGTGATTCTTGAAAGAAGTGAAACAAACAAGCTGAGCCATAGGATTATATCACCTTACTGCCTCAATAAATTTCAGGCTGCAGTGTAGGGAGGGAGAATCCACATAGTGCCTGGTGGACTCCCTTAGTTGATGAGAAAGAGTTTTGAATTTGGGGTGGCCAAGATGGCTAAAATTTGTAGGGCAGAGAAGAAGCAAGAGGTGCATGGAGAAGTGAGAGTTGTGCAGAGGGAAAGATCCAGAAATCTGCTGAGAATTTCCCTCAAGTTTTCAGGTAAGTACTGCTCAGCTTATGCATATAAGGAAACAGCCCAAGGTTGAGGAAAGGACCACTGGACAACAGCAGATGGAATAATAGGGTTGGGAATAACTTGTGTTGCTACCAACCAGAGTGGAAAAACTTGCAACATATGGGGTTAGGGTAGGGTACTCAGAAGAATATGGCTTCAGTGGCATGGCAAAACCATCCCCAAACAAAGGCTGTTCTGGTCCCAACTAACAAAGCTTAAAAGCAAGCTTGAAAAGTAAATATCAAAATGTTTTCAGAACATTATCTCAGAACAAAGTTTAAGAATATTTGCACAAGGTGAATGTACAATGGCTGGTATGTAGTCAAAAATTACCAGACATGTAAAGAAGCAAGAAAATACAACCCCAAAAGGCAGAATAACCAATCAATAAAAACAGATGCATAAATGACACAAATGAATTAGTAGATAAGTATATTAAAATAGATATGTCTAAATTCCATATGTTCAAAAGTAGAGGAAAATATGAGCATGTTGAGTAGAGACATGTAAGTTAAAAAAACAAAAACAAATTGAACTTCTAGGTATAAAAAGCACAATATCTGAGGTGAAATGCATACCAGATGAGACTAACAACAGATTAGACACTGAGGAAGAAAAGATTGATGAGCTTGAAGACACAGCAATGGTAGCTAGCAAAAATGAAACACAGAGGGAAGAAAAGACTGAAAAAGTGAACAGGACATCAGTGCACTGTGGGATAGCTTCAAGTGGCCTAATATAAGTGTAACTGGATTATCTGAAGGGAGAGGCAGAAAATGTCTTTGAAGAAAATCTAGTCAAAAAATATTCTAAATTTGATGAAAATTATAATCTGCCCAAACCAAGTTCAACAAACAAGAAACATGAAGAAAATTACACCAAGTGAAATTATCAAATTGCTTAGAACTAATGATAAAGAGAAAATCTTAAAAGCAAACATAGTGAAACAGAACATTTATATACACAGGGAAAATTTTAGAAAGACAGCAGGCTTCTTGTCAGAAACAGGGAAGCAAGAAGGTAGTTAGCAACAGCTTTAAAATACTAAAAATGTCAATCTAGAATTCTGTACCAGAGATAATATATTTTAAAAACATAGGTAAAATAAATACATTTTCTGACATATAGAGGCTAAAAATTTCATCACCAGCAGGTCTGTACTGCAAGAAATGTTAAGGGAAATGTGTCAGGCAGAAGGAAAATGATGCTAGATAGAAATATGGATCTATAGGACTTCCCTGTTAGTCCAGTGGTTAAAACTCCATGCTCCCAATGCAGGGTGCCCAGGTTCAATACTGGGTCAGGGAACTAGATCCCTCATGCCACAACTAAGAGCACATATGCCAGAACTAAGACTCAGTGCAGCCGAATAGAATAGAATAGAACAAAATTAAAAATAAATAAATAAATAAATAAAATTAAAATGGATGTATAAAAAGGAAGGAAGAGCAACAAAAATGGAAAATATGTGGGTAAATATGTCTCTTTTTTTCCTAAATATCTTTAATAAATAACTACCTAAAGCAAAAATAATAACATTGTATTGTGTGGTTTATAATGTATATGTGAAGAAAATGTATGACAACAATAGCACAAAGGCCAGAAGATGAAATGGAAATACACTGCACATGATGTGATATGATATTATTACTTGTAGGTAGATTGTAATAAATTAAGAATGTGCACTGTAGAACTTAAAAATTATAGCTAATAAAGCAAGAAAGTTTATAAAATCAATAGGAAGGCAGAAAAAGAGAAAAATGTAACAAAGAATAGATGAAACACATGGAAAACCAATAGCAACCATATTAATCATCACATTAAATATAAATAACCTAAACTTCTATTTTAAAAGGCAGAGATGGTCAAAATAGATAAAAAGAAAGACCCACAATTGGTCCCTGAGAGAAACCCACTTTAAAGATAGACAGAGAAAGACAAATATATGATATCGCTTATATGCAGAATCTAAAAAAAATGATACAAATGAACTTATTTACAAAACAGAAACAGACTCACAGACTTACAGAACAAACTTAAGGTTTTGTACCAGGGGGAAAGGGTGGGGGAGAGGGATGGATTGGGAGTTTAGGATTGACATGTACACACTACTATATGTAAAATAGATAACCAATGAGGACCTACTGTATAGCACAGGGAACTCTGCTCAATATTCTGCAATAAATGAAATGGGAAAAGAATTTGAAAAAGAATAGATACATGTATATGTATAACTGAATCACCTTGCTGTACACCTGAAACTAACACAACATTGTTAATAAACTATGCTCCAATATAAAGAGAAAGAAAAGAGTACATAACAATCCTAAGTATTTATGCACCTAATCATAGACATGAAGCAAAAACAGGAAACTGAAAGGAAAAAGAGATGATCTATAATTATAGTTAGAGATTTTAACACTCCTCTCTCAATCAACAATATAACGAGTAGACAGAAAATAAGTAAATGTAGCAGAAAGAGGAACCATTGTCAGCCAACTTGACTTAATTGTCATTTGTAGAACACTCCAACAAACAGCAGCAGAATACACCTCCTTTTCAACTGAACCTACAACATTTACCAAGATAGACCATATTCTTTGTTGTAAAAAATTAAAAGAATTCACAGTATACAAAGTATGTTCTCTGGCCAAAAGGAATAAAATTAGAAATTAAAAACAGATATATCTGGAAAATCTCCAAGTACTTGCGAACTAAATAATATACTTCTAAATAAAATATAAGTCAAAGAAGAACTCAAAAGAAAAATTTAAAACCTTTTCAATTAAACAAAATTAAAAACATGGTATAAAGTAGTGCTAAATTAAAGAAACTTATAATACTAGATAACTGTTTTAGAAAAGACTAACCTTAAATCAAGTCCCCATGCCTGGGGTTGACAGCAGCTCCAGGTCTCCTCAGCTTGCCTTTTCCAGCATGGACCACTGCCCCATGAACCAGATCAAGGACACTTCAGGGCACAGTAACCTCAGCAGTGCCATGCCCAAGTTAGAGTCTAGATTCCATGAATGGGGGCTGGGAGGATGAAGGGATTTCCTACCTCTCAGCCAAACTTGCCCAGAATTTAGCCATAACAATAGGTAGCTTGCTCTAGGATGAGAAATGCTGGTGTCTTGCCCCTCCCAGGAAGATAGCCCTCTAAGTGGGAGCTGGGAGAAGAGAGAGCCCTGTGTTCTTTCTGGGCTGCACCAGTCTGGAGTACAGTTTCCTTCAGACTGATCTGGGAAGGGGGAGGGTGGGAACAATTCTTGTTTTAAATAGTCTGGACTCTTGATTTCCATACTGAGTTTTAGTAGATTTTCTTTAATAAATAGTTTACTTTTCTTTTGTTGTATGCCCTTAGGACCATTTCCAGAAACTTTAAATTGTAGTTTTTAAAATACGTTTTGCAAGTTTCACTGAGGAGCAAGTCTGCAGAGCTCGTCATGCTTTCATGCCAGAAATGGAATTTCTAGTAACATTTTTTAAAGATTTAATCAGATTATATACCTAAATGATTATGTCATATGAGAAGAAAGTTTTAATTCTTCCTGTGCTATATGGATGCACTGGTTTTCTTCTCTTGTTTTAGTGCACTGACTGGACCTCGCATATAATGTTGAACAGAAAAGATGAAAACAGACACCATTGTCTGTTTTTGATCTTACAGAGAAAGCTTCCAGTCTTTCACCATAAAGTATGATGTTAGGTGTAAGTTTTTCTTAGATGCATTTTATCAAGTTCAGGAAGTTCTCTTCTACTCTGGTTTTGAAAATTTTTAATGAGAATGAATATTGCAATTTTTCAAATGGTCTTACTGTGTCTATTGAGTTGATTCTATGACTTTTAAAAAATTTTGTTAATATGGTGAATTACATTGATTTTCAAATGTTTAAACCAACCTTCATTCTCATGATAAATGCCACTTGTATATTAATTACTTTATATTATAGATAGGTTTGAGGTCTGGTAGTATAAGTCCTCCGGCTTTGTTCTTCTTAAAGATTGTCTTGGCTATTTTTGGCCCTTTGCATTTCTAGATAACTTTTAGAATCAGCTTATCATTTTCTAATAAAATCTGGAATTGACTTTGCCTTGAGTCTATAGGTTAACTTGAGGAATTTAAAAAATTATAATACTAAACCTTCTAAATGATGAACATGATATATTTCTCCATTCATTTTGTTCTCCTTTAATTTCTCTCAATAATGTTTTGACATTTTCATTTTAGAGGTCTTGCATATTTTTGATTAATCAATGCCTTGAGACTTGATTTTTATTTATTTATTTATTCTTTTTTTTATTTTTTATTTTTCGCGGTACGCGGGCCTCTCACTGTTGTGGCCTCTCCCATTGCGGAGCACAGGCTCCGGACGTGCAGGCTCAGTGGCCATGGCTCACGGGCCCAGCCGCTCCGCGGCATGTGGGATCTTCCTGGACCGGGGCACGAACCCATGTCCCCTGCATCGGACTCTCAACCGCTGTGCCACCAGGGAAGCCCCTTGATTTTTATTTTTAAATTTTGTTACTGCTGTGTAGAAATATGATTGGTTTTATTATTTTTAAAAATTAATTTATTTTATTTATTTTTGGCTGCATTGGGTCTTTGTTGCTGTGCGTGGGCTTTCTCTAGTTGTGGTGAGTGGAGGCTACTCTTCGTTGTGGTGCTCAGGCTTCTCATTGTGGTGGCTTCTCTTGTTGCGGAGCATGGGCTCTAGGCACCTGGGCTTCAGTAGTTGTGGCATGCAGGCTCAGTAGTTGTGGCTCTCGGGCTGTAGAGCGCAGGCTCAGTAGTTGTGGCACACAGGCTTTGTGGCTCCGTGGCACGTGGGATCTTCCCAGATGAGGGCTTGAACCTGTGTCCCCTGCATTGGCAGGGAGATTTGTAACCACTGCACCACCAGGGAAGCCCATGATTGGTTTTATATTTGCCTTTCTATCCAGAGACCTTGTTGTATTGACTTATTGATTTTAATAGTTTTCTATTGTTTCTTTTACATTCTCTTAATACATGTTTATATCATTTAGCTTCACTTAGGTTTTTAATGCAGGACTACACAAATTCCTTGATATGTTAATGATAATTATGAATATATAGGATGACGTTTTAGTATGTAGTCTTTGGTGACCATGGGACGTTTCTTCCCCCAAAACACCTATTAAGATCTCAGTTGGAATGTAAGTAACATATAGACCAGATTGGGAAATGCTGCTCTGGAGACCTCCCTGGTTTATTAATATCCAACCTAAAGTGTGCTTTCTAGAAGTGAGCATAATACTCTAGATATGTTCTAGTTACCTCATGGTAAAACAGGGATTAATGTAGCCTAAAACAGAATTAGCCTACTTGGTGATGACATTACCCCCTTGGATTACTCTGAGCTTTTTATCAAGTAAAATCCACCAGATCTTTTTCTCATGACTATTGACCAGCCAATTGCCTCAATCTGACGTACTATGGCATTTATTTTTAAACATTAATGCATGATTTTCCCTATTTATCCTTATTAAATTTCATTCTATATGTTTAACTCTAATCATTTCAACCTACATAAAACTTTTAAATCCTAAAAGTTCAGTGTATTACTATCACTTTTAGTTTTTTATTTTATTTTTTAACATCTTTATTGGAGTATAATTGCTTTACAATGGTGAGTTAGTTTCTGCTTTATAACAAAATGAATCAGTTATACATATACATATATCCCCATATCTCTTCCCTCTTGCGTCTCCCTCCCTCCCACCCTGCGTATCCCAACCCTCTGCATGGTCACAAAGAATCGAGCTGACCTCCCTGTGCTATGTGGCTGCTTCCCACTAGCTCTCAATTTTACATTTGGTAGTGTATATTTCTCCATGCCACTCTCACACTTTGTCCCAGCTTACCCTTCACCCTACCCATACCCTCAAGTCCATTCTCTAGTAGGTCTGTGTCTATTCCCATCTAACCCCTAGGTTCTTCATGACCTTTTTTGTTTTTTTAGATTCCATATATTTGTGTTAGCATACGGTATTTGTTCTTCTCTTTCTGACTCACTTCACTCTGTATGACAGACTCTAGGTCCATCCACCTCACTACAAATAACTCAATTTCATTTCTTTTTATGGCTGAGTAATATTCCATTGTATATATGTGCCACATCTTCTTTATCCATTCATCTGTTGATGGACACTTAGGTTGCTTCCATGTCCTGGCTATTGTAAATAGAGGCGCAATGAACATTGTGGTACATGACTCTTTTTGAATTATGTTTTTCTCAGGGTATATGCCCAGTAGTGGGATTGCTGGGTTGTATGGTAGTTCTATTTTTAGTTTTTTAAGGAACCTCCATGCTGTTCTCCATAGTGGCTGTATCAATTTACATTCCCACCAACAGTGCAAGAGGGTTCCTTTTACTCCACACCCTCTCCAGCATTTATTGTTTGTAGATTTTTTGATGATGGCCATTCTGACTGGTGTGAGATGATATCTCATTGTAGTTTTGATTTGCATTTCTCTAATGATTAATGATGTTGAACATTCTTTCATGTGTTTGTTGGCAATCTGTATCTCTTCTTTGGAGAAATGTCTATTTAGGTCTTCTGCCCATTTTTGGATTGGGTTGTTTGTTTTTTTGATATTGCGCTGCATGAGCTGCTTGTAAATTTTGGAGGTAAGTCCTTTGTCAGTTGCTTCATTTTCAAATATTTTCTCCCATTCTGAGGGTTGTCTTTTGGTCTTGTTTATGGTTTCCTTTGCTGTGCAAAAGCTTTTAAGTTTCATTAGGTCCCATTTGTTTATTTTTGTTTTTATTTCCATTTCTCTAGGAGGTGGTTCAAAAAGGATCTTGCTGTGATTTATGTCATAGAGTGTTCTGCCTATATTTTCCTCTAGGAGTTTGATAGTTTCTGGCCTTACATTTAGGTCTTTAATCCATTTTGAGTTTATTTTTGTGTATGGTGTTAGGGAGTGTTCCAATTTCATTCTTTTACATGTAGCTGTCTAGTTTTCCCAGCACCACTTACTGAAGAGGCTGTCTTTTCTCCACTGTATATTCTTGCCTCCTTTATCAAAGATAAGGTGACCATATGTGTGTGGGTTTATCTCTGGGATTTCTATCCTGTTCCATTGATCTATATTTCTGATTTTGTGCCAGTACCATACTGTCTTGATTATTGTAGCTCTGTAGTGTAGTCTGAAGTCAGGGAGCCTGATTCCTCCAGCTCCGTTTTACTTTCTGAAGATTGCTTTGGCTATTTGGGGTCTTTTGTGTTTCCATACAAATTGTGAAATTTTTAGTTCTAGTTCTGTGAAAAATGCCAGTGGTAGTTTGAAAGTGAAATAAGAAAACACTCCCATTTACCATTGCAACAAAATGAATAAAATATCTAAGAATAAACCTACCTAAGGAGATAAAAGACCTGTATGCAGAAAATTATAAGACACTGATGAAAGAAATTAAAGATGATACAAACAGATGGAGAGATATACCATGTTCTTGGATTGGAAGACTCAACATTGTGAAAATGACTATACCACCCAAAGCAATCTACAGATTCAATGCAATCCCTGTCAAACTACCACTGGCATTTTTCACAGAACTAGTACTATCACTTTTAGCTTCATGCTGTCTCCATACTTGAATCAGCATGCCTCTTATGTTTTTAGATTTTATTGAGGTATAATTAAAAAATAAAATTGTAGGATTTAAGTATACCACATGATGGTTTGATATGTGTATACAGTGAGAAAGGATACCCCTCAGCAAGTCAACATATCCATTACCTCATATATTTGTTTTTTTTGTGGGGGTGAGAATATTAAATTCTACTGTCTTAATAAATGTCTTTTTTATGTGAAGAAACTTTTAAAAAATTGAATTATTGCCAATTTACAATTTTATATTATTGTTTCAGGTTTACCAAATCATGATTCAATATTTTTGTTAATTACACTCCATTTATTATAAAATATTGGCTTTATTCCCTGTGCTATACAATATATCCTTACAGGTTTTTTTATTTTATACATAGTAGCTTCTACTTCTTAATCCCTTACACCATCTTGACATTTCCCCCTTCCCTCTCCCCACTGGTAACCACTCGTTCTCTATATCTTGGAGTCTGTTTCTGTTTTGTTATATACATTTGTTTATTGTATTTTTTAGATCCCACGTATAGTGATAACATAGACGACTTGTCTCTGCCTGACTTACTTCACTAAGCATAATGCCCTCCAGGTCCATCCATGTTGTTGCAAATGGAAAAATTTCATTCTGTTTTATGGCTGAGTAGTAATCCAGTGTATGCATGTGCGTGTGTGTGTGTGTGTGTGTGTGTGTGTGTGCACGCGTGCATAGGTATATAGATATGTATATATAGTGTATACATATATATGTACACATACCACATCTTCTTTATCCATTTATCTGTTGATGGACACTTAGGTTATTTCCATATATTGGCTATTGTAAATAATGCTACTATGAACATTGGGGTACATATATCTTCTCAAATCAGTATTTTCGCTTTCTAAGTGTATATACCAAGGAGTGGAATTTCTGGATTATATGGTTGTTCTATTTTAGTTTTTTTTTTTTTTGAGGTACTTCCATACTGTTTTCTACAGTTGCTACACCAATTTATATTCCCACCAACGGTGTAGGAGAGTTCCCGTTTCTGCACATCCTTACAAACATTTGTTAATTGTGGTCTTTTTGATGATAGCCATTCTGATAGGTGTGAAATAATATCTCATTGTGGTTTTGATTTGCATTTCTCTGATGTTTAGCAAAGTTGAGCATCTTTTCAAGTGCCTATTGGCCACCTGTATGTCTTCTTTGGGAAAATGTCTGTTCAGGTCTTCTGCCCATTTTATAATTGAGGGTCTTTTTTGTTTGATACTGAGCTTTTAAGAACTGTTTGTATATTTGTGATATTAACCCCTTGTTGGTCATATAATTTGCAAATGTTTTCTGCCATTCAGTAACCTGTCTTTCATTTTGTTAATAGTTTCTCTTGCTGTGCTAAAGCTTTAAAGTTTAATCGTCCCATTTATTAATTTTTGCTTTTGTTTCCTTTGCCTGAGGAAGCAGATCAAAAAAATATTTCTATAATTTATGTCAAAGACTGTTCTGCCTATGTTCTCTCCTGGGAGTTTTATGGTTCAGGTCTTACATTTAGGTCTTTAACTCACTTTGGGTTTATTTTTGCATATTATTTGAGAAAAATATTCTAATGTCATTCTTTTACATGTTTCTGTCCAGTTTTCCCAGCACCACTTATTGAAGAGACTGTATCTTCCCCAATGTATATTTTTGCCTGTTTGGTCATAGGTTAATTGACCATAAGTGTGTGGGTTTATTTCTGGGCTCTCTGTTCTATTCCATTGATCTAGTTGTCTGTTTTTATGCCACTACAATACTGTTTTGATTACTGTAGCTTTGTAGTATAGTTTGAAGTCAGGGAACATGATACCTCCAGCTTTGTTCTTTGTTATCAAGATTGCTTTGACTATTCAGGGTCTTTTGGTATTCTATATAAATTTTAGGATTATTTGTCCTAGTTTGTGCATTCTGATAGGGATTGCATTAAATCTATAGATTGTTTGGGGTAGTATGGATATTTTAACAATATTAATTATTCTAATCCATGATCATGGGATATCTTTCCATTTCTTTGTATCATCTTCAATTTCTTTCATCAGTGTTTTATAGTTTTCAAAGTATAGGTCTTTCACCTCCTTGGTTAAGTTTATTATTATTATTTTTTTGGTGTGATTTTTAAAGGGGATTGTTTTCTTGCTTTCTCTTTCTGATATTTCTTTATTAGAAAAGTAACAGATTTCTGTTTATTAATCTTGTATCCTGCAAATTTACTGAATTAATTTATTGATTCTCATGTTTTTTTTGTGGAGACATTAGCATTTTCTATGTATAGTATCATGTCATCTGCAAATAGTGACAGTTTCACATCTTTGCTTCCGATTTGGTTGTCTTTTATTTCTTTTCTTGTCTGCTTGCTATGGCTAGGACTTCCAATACTAAGTTAAATAGAAGTGGCGAGAGTGGGCATCCTTGTCATGTTCCTTAGTTTAAAGGAAAAGCTTTCAGTTGAGCATGACGTTAGCTGTGGGCTTCTCATAAGTGGCCTTTATTATATTGAGATATATCCCCTCTATACCAACTTTAATGAGAGTTTTTAGCATGAATGTATGTTGAATTTTGTCAAATTCTATTTCTGCATCTATTGAGATGATAATGTGATTTTTATCATTTTGTTAATGTGATATATCATATTGACTGATTTATGGATATTGAATCATCCTTATATCCTTGAAATAAATCACATTTGATCATGGTGTCTGATCCTTTTCACGAACTGTTGAATTTGCTTTGCTAATATTTTGTTGAGGATGTTTGCATCTATATTCATCAGATTTATAGGCCTTTAATTTTCTTTTTTTGTAGTGTTTCATGATAATGGTGGCCTCATATAATGAGTTTTGGAGTGTTCCCTCCTCTTCAATTTTTGGGAATAATTTGAGAAGAATAGGTATTACCTTTTCTTTACATGTTTGAAAGAATTCCCCTGTGAAGCTGTCAGTTCTTAGAATTTTGTTTTATGGAAGTTTTTGATTACTAATTCAATTTCAATACTAGTGATCAGTCTATTCAGATTGTCAATTTCTTCCTGATTCAGTCTTGTAAGATTGTATGTTCCTAGAAATTTGTCCTTTTCTTCTGGGTTGTCCAATTTGTTGGTACATAACTGCTCATAGTATTCTCTTATGATATTTTGTGTCTTTGAGACATAAGGTATAATTTCTCCTCTGTCATTTCTAGTTTTGTTTATTTGAGTCCTTTCTCTATTTTTCTTAATGAGCCTGGCTAAAATGCATATCAATTTTGTTTATTTTTTCAAAATAACAGCTCTTGGTTTCATTGATCTTTTCTTGTATTTTTTGGTCTCTCTTTTATTTATTTCCCTTCTGATCTTTATTATTTCCTTCCTTCTGCTGACTTTGGGCTTTATTCTTCCTTTTCTAATTACTTTATATGGTAGGTTATGTTGTTTATTTGAAATTTTTCTTCTTTCTTGAGGTAGGCCTGTACTGCTATAAATTTCCCTCTTAGAACTGCTTTTGGTGCTTTCCATAGATTTTAGAAAGATGTGTTTTTATTTTTATTTCTCTCCCAGTATTTTCTCATTTCCTCTTTGATTTCTTTGTTGACCCATTAGTTCTTTAGTAACATGTTTAGTCTCTACTTGTTTATGTTTTTCCCATTTTTTTCCTGTAATTGATTTCTAGTTTCATACAGTTGTGGTCAGAAAAAAATGCTTGATATAATTTCTATCCTCTTAAGTTTGTTGAGACTTGTTTTGTGGCATGTGATCTATCCTAGTAATCTTCCAAGTGTACTTGAAAAGAAAGAATATTCTGCTATTTTTAGATGGAAGGTCCTGTATATATCTAAGTCCAACTGGACTAATATATCACTTAAGGCAACTGTTTCCTTATTGGTTTTCTGTCTGGATGATCAGTCCATTGATGTAAGTGGGGTGTTACCATTATTGTATAATTTTCAGTTTCTCCCTTTATGTCTGTTAGTATTTGCTTTATATATTTAGGTGCTCCTATATTAGGTGAATATATGTTAACAAATGTTACAGTCTCTTTTTGTAGTGACACCTTTATCATTATATAATGCCGTCCTTTGTCCTTTGTTATAGACTTTGTTTTAAATCTACTTTGTCTGATATTAGTATTGCTACCCCAGATTTCTTTTCACCTCTGTTTGCATGGAATATCATTTTACATCCCCTCACTTTCAGTCTCCGTGTGTCTTTAGCTCTGAAGTGTGTCTCTTATAGGCAGCAAATAGATGGGTTTTGTTCTTATGTCCAATTGGCCCGGCCACCCTATGTCTTTGATTGGAGCATTTAGTTCATTGACATTTAAAATGAACATTGATAGGTATGTACTTACTGCCATTTTGTTACTTGTTTTCTGATTGTGTTTGTAGTTCTTTTCTGTTCTTATTTTAGTCTCTTTTCTTGTGGTTTGATGATTTTCTTTAGTGGTAGCTTGTGTTCCTTTCTTTCTAGTTTTTGTGAAGGTTTTAAATTTCTGTTTACCATACAGTTCATATGTGTTGACTTATATCTACATGTTTTAAACTGATAATCATTTAATTTCAAACACATTCTAAAAAATCTATATTTTTTACTCCCCTCCCCATGTTTTGTGTTTTTGACGTCATATTTTACATCTTCATGTTTATCCGTTAACAGTATTTTTGTAGTTATATTTAATTTTACAATATTTGGCTTTTAATCTTCATACTAGCTTATTTAAGTGGTTGATCCATAGCCTTTACTATTTATTTGCCTTTAGTATTCGGATATTCTTTCCTGTAAATTCTTACTTCTTGTAGCTTTACCTTTCCCACTTAGAGAAGACCTTTTAACATTTCTTTTAAGGTTGGTTTAGTAGTGATGAACTCTTAGTTTTTGCCTATCCAGGAAATTCTTTATCTTTCCTTCAATTCTGAATGATAACCTTGCTAGTTAGAGTATCCTAGTTTGTAGGGTTTTTTTTTTTTTTTTTTGTTTTTTGCGGTATGCAGGCCTCTCACCACTGTGGCCTCTCCTGTTGCGGAGCACAGGCTCCGGATGCGCAGGCCCAGTGGCTATGGCTCACGGGCCCAGCTGCTCCGCGGCATGTGGGATCCCCCCAGACTGGGGCATGAACCCGTGTCCCCCACATCGGCAGGCAGACCCTCAACCACTGTGCCACCAGGGAAGCCCTGTAGGGGCTTCAACTTCTTTTAGAAGTTGAAATATATCATGCCACTCCCTTCTGGTCTGCAAAGTTTCTGCTGAAAAATCAGCTTATGGCCTTATGTGGGTTCCCTTGTATGTGACTCTTTGTTTTTCTCTTGCTGCCTTTAAAATTCTCTCCATATATTTAGCTTTTGCCCTTTTAATTATGATATGTCTTTTGTGTGTCTCTTGGGTTCATCTTGTTTGGGACTCTGTGCGTCCTTTACCTGGATATCTGTTTCCTCTTCAGGTTAGAGAAATTTTCAGCCATGATTTCATCAAATACATTTTCTACCCCTTTATCTCTCTCTCCTTCTTCTGGGAACCCTATAATGTAAATGTTAGTATGCTTGATGTTGTCCCAGATGTGCCTTAAGCTATCCTCATTTTCTTTTCTTTTCTTTTTCTTTTTTCTTTTTTTTTTTGCGGTACGCAGGCCTCTCACTGTTGTGGCCTCTCCCATTGCGGAGCACAGGCTCCAGACGTGCTGACTCAGCTCAGTGGCCATGGCTCACGGGCCCAGCCGCTCTGCGGCATGTAGGATCTTCCCGGACCGGGGCATGAACCCGTGTCCCCTGCATTGGCAGGCGGACTCTCAACCACTGCGCCACCAGGGAAGACCCTATCCTCATTTTCTTAAATATGTTTTTCTTTTTGCTGTTCTGATTGGGTGATTTCCACTGTTCTACCTTCCAGATCAATTATGCTTTCTTCTGTATCACCAAGTCTGCTGTCGATTCCTTCTAGTGTGTTTTTCCTTTCAGTTACTGTATTATTCAGCTCTGACTGGTTCTTTTTTATATTTTCCAGTTTTTGTTGAAGATCTCACTCTGGTCATGTATTCTTTTTCAAGTTCAGTTAGCATTCTTATTACTATTGGTTTGAACTGTTTATCAGGTAAATTATTTATCTCTGTTTCATTAGGGTTTTCTTTTTTCAGGGTTTTATCTTGTTCTTTCATTTGAAACATATTCCACTATCTTCTCATTTTGTTTAACTTTCTTTGTTTGTCTCTACGAAATTAGGTGAAACAGTTACCTATCCCAGTCTTGAATGTGTATCCTTGTGTGGGAGCATCCTTATGCAGTCTGTGTATGCTCAGTGGCTTTGGTGTGAATGGTGGACATGTGATGAGCACAGGCTGCATGTTCGCCTGGGGTGCACTATCAGCTACTGCCTTGGTGGAAGGTAGGGCTGGATTTGGAGTGCCTGGAGCCAGAGCTAGGTGTGAACTGGGGATTCTCCTAGGCTCAGTGGTAGTGGTACTATTGGGGGTGGGGCTGGGGCCCAAGGGGCTGGGGTATGAATCCTGAGGGAGTTGGGCTTCTCCCAAGTATGATAGCAGTCTCTGTCTTTATTGGGGGTGTGGCAAGGATCTGAGGACTTGGACCTGCACTTCTGAGCTGATTCCACTTTTTCCCCAGTGTGTGTACCTAGGTTAGAGGCTGGGTTGAGGCAGGAAGGGTTGTAGCTCCACTACTGAGCTGCTTCCACTCCTTTCCCATTGTGCTCACACACGTACGTGCTAGCAGCGGTGGTCTCTGCCCAAGCCAGAGGCAGAGTCAGGAACTGCGCTGGTTCTGTTCCCTCACAAGTGTCCATGCGTGCATATACACACACACACACAAACACACACACAAACACACACACACACTGGCAATGGCTGTCTCTACCTTGGACAGAGGCAGGGCTGAGGCCTGAGATGGCTCTGTTCCCTCCAGGAATGCATGCTCCACCTTAGCAAGGAGCAGTGCTGGAGCAGGATGGGCTGGAGCAGGAGCCTGGTGCAGTCTGGGGTGTGTGCTGGGGCAGTCCTGGCTGGCCAGCCAGATCGCAATTCAATTTTCAATCTGATGCCTCTGTGCTAGGACTGGGAGCAAGCAAGTGGTGTGTATGTGCTCTTGAATAGTGGAGTCTTCGTTTCATACAGTCCTCCAGTAAGTCATACTGATTTCCAAACCAGCTAAGGGGGCTCTTTTTCCCGGTGTTGGTCCTCAAGGTTGGGGTTGCCTAATATGTGACTTGAACCCCTTGCTCTCCAGGGAGAATCCCTAAGCCTGTGATTTCCCCCTGTTCTTCTGGGTCACCCATTGTGGGTGCATGACCCAACCAGCTTGCTACTTTTCCCTTCCTACCAGACTGAGTGTGGTTCTTTCTTTACAGCTTTGATTGTAGAAGAGCCATTCTACTAGTTTTTGAGTCATTCTCAGTGAGTGTTGCTCTATATGTAGTTGTAGTTTTGATATATATCTGAGGGGAGGTGAGTCCAGGGTCTTTCTACTCCACTGTCTTGATCCTCTATAAAATCCATTTTTAAATTCAACTTTACAATAATAGCTCTTGTAATTGCTTGCCATTTCTATAAATAAGTTATCTTCAGTTATCTTTTATAGTCTTTCTTTTAATGGATCTGAGACCTACCGGTTACTACAAATTTGCTCCTAATATAGAACCTTCCTGCTATAACTCTTCTCTAGACCATTTCTTTCCTGGGATCCTATTAGTGTGGAGAAGTAGAGAGCTACCAACCAGTGTTAAAGAAGGCATGGGTCTAGATAGTTGGAATATACCTAAGGTAGGACTGCAGATATTGAATTCTATCTCTGACTTTAGCACCAAGTTATCACATAACATCAAATAATTGCCTTATCTTATAGCACAGCAGTTTCCCAACTTATCACATTAATAGCAAAAATACATAATTAACTTAAAATTCACTTTTAAATAACCAGAACAATGTTTCCATGTCATGGTGGTCATTTAGGATGTCCAGATAGTCACCACTATCTCTGAAAACATGACAGGACGGAATAACTACAGGAGGCATTAAGATAGACCCTGGGAAGAACTTTTGAAGTATCAGGATATTACCCTTTATGCCCCTCTAATGAGGTTATATAGACATAGTTAGCATTAATTTATTAGTCAAACTCTGGTGGGATTTCCCAGTGGGATTTAATCAGACCTATCTTGCTTTCTCTCACTGGAATTCTTTGGCTTTAGCTACAAATAGTCAGCCATCTGGAAGCCTTCACACTGAAAGAGGAGGCATGAGGCAAAGCAATGAGTGGACAGAGTCTCTCCTGTCATCCAATCCAAACTACCATCTTTTCAAGTCAGTATAACAGATTTTGGAAATGATTTCTAAGAGAAGTAGTGCTAGCTACAGAGTGGACAATAACATGGTTCTGTGCTCTGTCTCCTTTGTTCTTCCCCTTCCCCAGCAAGTTACTTGAAGGCAGACACTGTGTCCTGTTAATTGCTCTCTTCCCCTGGAGTACTGAGCACAGAGTTTTGCCCATAGAAGAGGTATAGGGAAAACCAGGAATGGGATATAATTGATGTGATCCCATAGGCCTTGATTTTTGTCTCTGCTTTCTTTTCTCCTGATTCATATCTTTTGGTTGGGCACAAAGTTATTATACAGATAGTTCTCTCTTTTTTCTTTTGTGGCATCAACTTCCCATTATGCCTCACTTACCAAGGGTTGAAAACAGATTTCTTGTACCTGACCCCTCGGGGCTTTCTGTCTTGGATGCTTCGTCATTTCACTGTGTGAACTGTGGGTGGCAAGGTTCCAAATCAGCAGGAATACCTGCTTTGACTAGTTCCTATTCACTTTGCTCAACTTTCTTCAAGAGCTCAGTATAAAATTGTGATCTCTCACTCTTTTGTCTGATCTCCTGTTTGTGCTAGTGTCTTTCATTTGATTATCATCTTTTGATTTCATGCTTAATTCTTTTGCCTTCTTTCTCTTCTCTTAGTCATTAATCTCTCTGTTCCTCTGCTTTGAGTGCTTCAGCACTCATCATAGAAGCCTCCCTATGTTTTGGTCTAGTAGAAGTGCCATCAGCAGTTTAGAAGCCCATTCAGGTCTTATTCTTTCGTCAAAACTTAAATACCATTTCCATCATGAATTCTTCAAGCATGGGCTAGAAGACCTGAATTTATAACTTTATTTTGGCTCATTCTAGTTGAGTGACCTTAAGAAAGTCATTTGACCTCTCTAAGTCATCATGTCCCACCTTTGACAACAAAATGAGGGTAACCAGCACACATGATAGCTGCTCAGGAAACTTAACTCCTCTTCCAAATCCAATCCAGTAACAAATTCTGCCATCAAAACATCCAAAAATCTGACCAGTTCCCATCACCTCTATTGCTACCAGCTTGGTGTGAGCCACCATCATCTATCACCTGAATTATTACACAAGCCTCCTCTTGCTCGGGTGGCACCTGCTCAATGAGGCCTTTTTTTGCAATTGTATTTAAAATTTCTCATCCAAATTCCAGCTTTATTTTCCCTATAGCAACTATTGCATTACCATAGTTTACAAATATTTTATCTACTTTCCCCCACTTGAATGTAAGTTTTAGGAGTGCGGGGATTTTTTGACTCTTCGATTCACTGCCGAATTGCCAAATACTACCTAGTCCATAGTAAGTCCTCAATATTTGTTTAATGAATGAATACTTACCTCACAGGTTTATTGTGAGAAGCAAATGAAATAATATATACAAAAGTGTTTTCTAAAATTAAACACTGTAAACATGAGTTATCATTTTTATTGTTTCCCTCAGTAGGAATTGACCACTGCTTATCCAAACCTCATGTCTTTAGTAGGATCTGTGTAACATTTACTTCTTTGCCTTTGGCAGGGGGGTTAGTTATTTAGGTGTCTGTATCATGGTTTTTCTCTCTCTGGAAAAAGTGAGGGCTCAGTGTTTCAAACTCAGGCTGGAATTCTTGGTGTCAAAGCTAGGTGGGGAATGACTAACTTTAGGGCTGCTGAATGTGCAGATAAGAAATATCTGAAAGAAAATACTCAGGAGTGAAATTGGCAGTGAGAGCCCAAGCAGACAATCCAACTGGTGCAGACTATGCCAAGAGTAATAAACTAGTTACCAGGCAACAGTATGGAAATCATAAAAGCAGTGCAAGAAAAGTAGATTTGCTGAGTGAGAAAAGAAGGAAAGGTAGAATATAGAACCTGGAGAGTTTTCTGAGTTATTGTTGCAAAGCTACACAGATATACTATATATTACCTTCGGCCTTGCCTATGGGAGCTGTTCACCGTTCTAAGCTGGTTCAGTACCACCTCTCTAACCCTTGCCATAGGTGGAATAAGACCGTTGTTTCCCTGGGGACACTAAATGGAAGGCTTGGATAGTCTTTGGTACATTCCGAAGGTGGGAGACATAGCACTGTGATGGCTTTTCTGGATGTATTCCACTGAACCAGGTATCAGAGCTGTTGAAGGCATTGTGTGTTTAACAACTCCTTTAAAAGATACTCCACTTTTCTGGATTATCCCAACCGATTCCTGAGAAAGAGACAAAATCTAGAAGAAAATAATGAAGAGTGGAAATGCCTGCAAGTCAGATGTAGAGTCAGAAGGCAACTAGATTGATGATTACTGTAATCCTGAAGGGCACAAGGGAGTTAATTGTCATCCAGCTTTGAGCACTGAGCTGAAATTTGGGCTGGTAATTCGTATCTATTGAAAGGAGGACCAAGTGTCATCTTGTGCCTTCTCAAGTCCAGTATTGGTCAATATATTCCTTCTCCTAACCACTAGTCCAGCAGATATAATGAAAGTTCTTCTGGGAAACCTGGCTTGCTAAGGGAATGACCAGCTATCAGAATGCCACTTGTGGTAGTCATTGTGAGGAAAGCTACTGTTTTTATGGAAAGGTGTCTTTTGTCTGGAAGAGTGTAGGAATGTAAATTGATCAGTGGCAATATCACTGGGAGGTATAAGAAGTGTTGCAATTCTCAAAGACCCAGCTGATATGCTCAAAGCTAAGAGGAGGGGCTTCCCTGGTGGCGCAGTGGTTGAGAGTCCACCTGCTGACGCAGGGGACATTGGTTCGTGCCCCGGTCCAGGAAGATCCCACATGCCGTGGAGCGGCTGGGCCTGTGAGCCATGGCCGCTGAGCCTGCGCGTCCGGAGCCTGTGCTCTGCAATGGGAGAGGCCACAGCAGTGAGAGGCCTGTGTAACACAAAAAAAAAAAAAAAAAAAAAAAAGAAAGAAAACTCAGAGGAGAGTGCAGACAGAAATGAGGTAGCTTGGTTGTCCGTGGACGTAGAAGAGCACTTTCACAAACAGGATAAGAGTAAGCAGCAATGAGTGATGTCTTACCCCATTGGAATAAGAGGTCAGAGATTAAATCCAATAATGCTCAGGGAATATTGAGGGTTAGGGAAGGTTGCAATAAACTCTCAGGCCACAAAGGTGCCATAGATAGTGATATACTGTAAGGTGATGTTTCTGATTTGGGGCCACCAAAAGTCCCTGAGAGCCATACTCATTGTTATAAATGAGATTATTTGACTCAATAGAGTGGCATTGTGAAATGCCTAGATATAGGCTTTCTCTTTTAGAATATACATTGTTTGACGTTTTTGTTTTTGGTTTTTTTTGCACTCTATGCCTCCAAGTACTGTCTCTTATGTAAACCTGAGTATTTAGGTGATTCCACTGTGCATTGGTATGCCTCCTATGCATGCTAGACTACTTTAAGTAGACATGCAGGGTTAATACCAAATTTTCTATGACTACATAACAATCTGTCTCATCATCTTCAAGATTCTAGGAGAGGACGTCATGAAGATTGTTAGTGGAGAAAATTGAAGATTAAACCATCCATCAACAGTATTGATCAAACCCAAGAATTGCTGAGTATATTTAATTGAATGTGGATAGAAAGCCCTCACTGCAGAATTACTGACATCTTGTTCAACATCACACAGAACCCATGACAGATAAGATGTGGCTCAGAAATTCCATCTCAGGACTAACAAATATGTATTTCTTCTGGTTGGCCCAGAGAAGATGCTGACATAAGTAGTTAAAAATAATTTAAATCAGGTATTCAAGGGATTTTGAGTTTTAAATGACAAACAGGAAGCTGTTCAAATATACTATTGTATCAAGAGGCATTTTTTTAAAAATATGGAGTCTATCAAGGTTAGAAAACAGCTGGGGTGTTACACAGATTCTTATTAGCATACTCCTCTTGGTGAAGATCTATCGGGAAAACTGCCTTCCAATCATCACTTTTCCTCTTATGCATAAGAGGACAAGTGCATTGAGATCAAAGTTGGTCAAGGACAGTTCACTTTGGAGTTTCTACAGGAGATGAGGTCCGAGAAGTGTTAGCAGAAGTATAGTCACCTGCATATTCAGCATGGAGCCACTCACCATGGAGGTGGAAGGATATAGAACCCTGGGCCATAAATTTGGATATAGATCATTGCAGAGACCACTGGTTTCAGGAGTGAAGAAGTATATTCACCTGGCAGAAAGTTGAGCCTAAGATGCCAAATCTACTGCTCAGTCTTATTTATGATGAGAATGGGGAAGTGAGAGGTAAGGAAAGTCAGGAAGCAGGTTCTCTGCTTCCAAATCTCTTAACGCCTCTTTTTAATGGTATATTGGTCTAGAATCCTTTGCAGTAGGATAATAGGCAGAGCTGACCTAGCATGGGAACTTCGGCAGCAGAAACCCAAAGTGAATTCGAGTGGTATAGGTCTTCTGGTACCTGCAGCCATAAAAGGCCAGGACCAAGAATAAATGCAGACATCAAATGACAAATAATAGCAGCCTCCCAACATTATTATTGTTTTATTTGGTCATTTCCTCATCCTTTAATGGGGATGGCTATCAGCAATATCTACTAGGGAGGTAGCCTTAGATCAGGTGGGGAACAGGGACAAGGTTTAGTCAATGAAGCTTGTTGGTATCTCTGAGTCTATCATTGATTTTACCTGACTCAAAACTCCATACTCAAGATCCTATACTATGAGTGCCCCTTTACAATTTCCAAGTACTTTTTTCACATCTAGCATCTGTTATCTAATTTAATTCTCACAATGGAACTGTGAGGGGAGATATCGATATCTCTATTTCGCAGTGGTGGAACCTAAGACTAAAATGATTAAGGTAGTTTATTAGTCAATAAACAGTAGAGCCAGGGCCCAATCTCAGGGCCATTGGTTCCAAGTACAAGGTTCTTTGTTTCTCATCACTGCTATGTTTGAGAGAAATAGTGAAGCAGGGTAAAAATGAACAGCACACCCTCACAGCCCCAGTCTGCCAATCTGTGAATGTCAGGGTTTGGTGGGAGACAGTATGTTTTCTAACAAAGGGTACTGAAACAAGCCATAACTATTTCAAAGCTGGATGTCAACTTAGAGGATCGCCCCTTATAAGAAAATAAAAAAGAGCAGGTTCTGGCTAATACTGATGTAAGAGGGAAAATATGAGAGTTTTCTGGTTTAATACTAAGATTAAGGAAGGACGGCTTGGCAGACAGTGTGTCTGGAAGATAAAATTCTTCTTAGTGGGGTCAAAAGGATAGGAAAACTGTAACCAAGACATGGGAGGAAAAATTGCTCATTTGAGTTGCAAAGTGAAGAAGTCTGATTCCAGGTAGAAAGACTGGGTTCTGCTCAGCTTAGCCAGGACCAACACATTAATTTATTCCACAACAAAGGGAATGAGACTACATCTCACTTGTAACACATTAATCTACAGTGATTGCAAAGGAGTCCCTATTGGAGATTTCTGAGGGAAATAAAGAATTTTATTCACTGAAAGATGCCTATTACAATACCATTAAGTCTAAATAGAACCACATTTCAAACACCGAATGGACATGCTTGCACATGTCTCTTTGTGCACATGTGTAAGGATTTCTTTTGAATATAGATCTATGAGTGGAATAAATGGGTTATAAGATATACACATCTCAACTTCAGCAAATATTTCCAAATTGCTCTCCAAAATGGTTTTACCAATTTACACTTCCTCCTAGCAGTGTATGAGAGTTCTCTTTGTTTCAGTTCTTAACCAGTACTCGGTACTCTCATGATCTTAAATTTTTGCTGGGCTGATAGCTGTGAATGGTACATCTTTTTAATTTGCATTTCCCTCATTATCTAGTGATGTTGGATATCTTACATTCATTGGTTATTCAGATTCTTTCTTTCATGAATTACATTTCCTATTTAGGTTAGTACACTTGAAATTAATATTTATATGTGGTATGAGGTAGCAATGTACTTTTTATATATGGGTAACCTGTAGTCTGGCACATCTTTCAATAGTACATGTTTTTCTCACTGATATATAATACCTGTCCTGCCATACATCAAGACTTCATGTATCCATAGGACAGTTTATGGGTGTACTGTTCTGTTTCATTAGTTTTGATGTATAGACTCATTTCATTTCATTTCATTTATTTTTTTTTAACATCTTTATTGGAGTATAATTGCTTTACAATGGTGTGTTAGTTTCTGCTTTATAACAAAGTGAATCAGTTATACCTATACATACGTTCCCATATCTCTTCCCTCTTGCGTCTCCCTCCCTCCCACCCTCCCTATCCCACCCCTCTAGGTGGTCACAAAGCATCGAGCTGATCTCCTTGTGCTATGCAGCTGCTTCCCACTAGCTATCTATTTTACATTTGGTAGTGTGTATATGTCCATGCCACTCTCTCACTTTGTCCCAGCTTACCCTTCCCCCTCCCCATATCCTCAAGTCCATTCTCTAGTAGGTCTGTGTCTTTATTCCCGTTTTGCCCCTAGGTTCTTCATGACCATTTTTTTGTTTGTTTTTTAGATTCCATATATATGTGTTAGCATACGGTATTTGTTTTTCTCTTTCTGGCTTACTTCACTCTGTATGACAGACTCTAGGTCCATCCGCCTCACTACAAATAACTCAATTTCATTTCTTTTTATGCTGAGTAATATTCCATTGTATATATGTGCCATATCTTCTTTATCCATTCATCTGTTGATGGACACTTAGGACAGCTACATGTACAAGAATGAAATCAGAGCACTCCCTAACACCATACACAAAAATAAACTCAAAATGGATTAAAGACCTAAATGTAAGGCCAGACACTATCAAACTCTTAGAGGAGAACATAGGCAGAACACTCTATGACATAAATCACAGCAAGATCCTTTTTGACCCACCTCCTAGAGAAATGGAAATAAAAACAAAAATAAACAAATGGGACCTAATGAAACTTAAAAGCTTTTGCACAGCAAAGGAAACCATAAACAAGACGAAAGAACAACCCTCAGAATGGGAGAAAATATTTGCAAGTGAAGCAACTGACAAAGGATTAATCTCCAAAATTTACAAGCAGCTCATGCAGCTCAATATCAAAAAAACAAACAATCCAATCCAAAACTGGGCAGAAGACCTAAATAGACATTTTTTCAAAGAAGAAATACAGATTGCCAACAAACACATGAAAGAATGCTCAACATCATTAATCATTTGCAAATCAAAACTACAATGAGATATCATCTCATACCTGTCAGAATGGCCATCACCAAAAAATGTACAAACAATAAATGCTAGAGAGGGTGTGGAGAAAAGGGAACCCTCTTGCACTGCTGGTGGGAATGTGAATTCGTACAGCCACTATGGAGAACAGTATGGAGGTTCCTTAAAAAACTAAAAATAGAACTACCACACGACCGAGCAATCCCACTACTGGGCATATACCCTGAGAAAACCATAGTTCAAGAAGAGTCATGTACCACAATGTTCATTGCAGCTCTATTTACAATAGCCAGGACATGGAAGCAATATAGACTCATTTTAAATGGGAGTCTTTATGCTTTTTTTCAGTTTGTGTAATTTGGGTCAAATTTTATATTTTTAAAAATTAATATGCAACTTACATACAGTATAATTCACTCTTTGTGGTGTACCATCATGTAACTAGCAATACAACCCAGATACAGAATACTTCTAGCAACTGGAAAAATCCCCTCACAGCTCTTCTGATAGGCTACTAATGATATCATATTGTGGTTATAAATTGCATTTCCTGATTGCATATCTTCATGTGTTGATTTGCCACCAGTCTATTTTCTTGGGTGAAATATCTGTTTAGATCCTTTGCAAGAAAAATTTTTGGCTTGTTTTATCACTTATTAGTGAATTTTGAAAGTTCTTTATATATTCTTTATGCAAGTCCTTTGTTAGAAGTTTGAAATGAAAATATTTCTTCCAGTCTTTGGCTTGTGCTTTTATTCTTTTAACAGTATCTTTGAAAAAGAGAAGTTTTAAATTTTGATCAATCTAACTCAGCAATTTGTTCTTGTTTAGTTTGTGACTTTTATGTCATATCTAAAAACGATTTTGCTTGACCCAAAGTCACGGACATTTTCTCCTATGTTTTCTTCTAGAAATTTTATAGTCTTAGGTTTTACATTTAGGTCTATGATCTATTCTGAGTTAATTTTTGTATAAGGTGTGAAGTAAGGGTTGGAGTAGCATGTTTTAGCATATGTCTATCTAATTGTTCCAGCACAATTTTTTGAAAAAGCTATATTTTCTACACTGCATTATCACCATGGTTGAAAATCAATTGACCATATATGTCTGGGCATATTTTTTAACTCTCCATTCTGTTCCATTGGTTGATGTATAAATATTTGCAAACGAAGCAACTGCCAAAGGATTAATCTCCAAAATGTACAAGCAGCTCATGACGCTCAATATCAAAAAAACAAAAAACCCAATCCAAAAACAGGTAAAAGACCTAAATAGACATTTCTCCAAAGAAGTTATACAGATTGCCAACAAACACATGAAAAGATGCTGAACTTCACTAATCATTAGGGAAATGCAAATCAAAACTACAATGGGGTATCACCTCATACCAGTCAGAATGGCCATCATCAAAAAATCTACAAACAATAAATGCTGTAGAGGGTGTGGATAAAAGGGAGCCCTCTTACACTGTTGGTGGGAATGTAAATTGGTACAGCCGCTATGGAGAACTGTATGGAGTTTCCTTAGAAAACTCAAATATTCTTTTACTGTTTTGATCGATGTACTTTTATAGTAAATCTTGAAACATTGAAATCCTATAATAGAGTTCTCCAAATTAAGAATGCATTAAAAATTTTGTTTTGGCTATTTAGCTCTTTTGCCTTTCCATACAAATTTCAGAATCCATGAATTTCTACCAAAAAACCCTTAGATTTTATTTAGGACTGTGTTTAATCTGTAGAATTGTTTAGGAAGAATTGACTCTGCCTTAGCTTCCACTTCCCCTTTATAGTGAGATCTGAAATTCAGCCAGATGTGAAAATTTAGGTTCTTCTCAAGCCTTTTCTGAGCATATGTCAAGCCCTGGGCATGTGCGTGGACTTATCAATCCCTTGGTATATGTTGGAAGTTTATAAAAATCCTTATTCACCCAAGTATCTCCTTTTCTAAACTTTTTCTTCTCAGGCTTTTCAGTCTGTCTATTGCTTGTCCCAGCTCTTATCCCTAGCCCCAGGCTGCTGCTGTCAATATTTTTGTCTTTAAATGCTTTTGACAATGCCTCTCAGGAAGCAGCCCCAACACTAGGAATGATCCCATTTGAGTGAAACAAAGTCAAGCCATTGCATCCCTCTTTCAAAAAGGGGTTAAGGGTTTCGACCTGCCATTCAGAATAAGATTTATATTGCTCTTTCTGGCAATGGGAACCTGTAACAGGAGTGTGGGCTAACATCTTTATGGCTCCTGACGCTCTGGGGGTTGCGGGATATAGGTGGGTGAAGTACCTTTTTTTTTCATCACATATTCCCCTGGTGGATATAAGTTTTTGACTAGATTCTAGAGTTTTGTAAAATTTGATTCTGACAGTTTTTCCAAGCTTATTAGTTGTTTTTATGGAGAGAGAGAGCCCTAGATTTCCTTACTCTGCCACTTTTGGTGACATTACTCTTCTATTTTTCCTGATATTCATAGATTTTGTCTTTTTGTTGTTTGGTCAGTCTGACTAGAGGTTTGTCAATTTTTTTCAAGGAACCAGTTTTTAATTTCACTGATTTCCTCTATCGTTTTTCTATTTTTAATTCTACTTTCTTTTAAATGTGTTTCTTTTTTTATATTTCTAGTTATTGAGATGGAAGCTTAGATTATAGACTTTTTGAGTCTTCTTTTTTCCTAAAGTAGATATTTAATGCTATACATTTCCCTCTATGTATTTCTTTATGAGCATCCCACAGCTTTGATGTGTTGTATTTTTATTTTTATTGAGTTCACTATATTTTGAAACATCACTTATGACTTCTTTCTTGATCCATGGGTTATTTAGAAGAGTGTTCTTTAATGTCCAAATATTAGGAAAGGTATTTTTCTGTATTAATTACTATTTTTATTCTTTTATGGTTACTGATCATAGTTTATATGACTTTAGTTCTTTTAAATTTGTTAAGGTTTGTTTTATGGGCTATCTTGGTGAATGTCCCAATGTACTTGAAAAAATTGGATATTCTTCTGTTGGGGGTAGAGTGTTCTATAAATGTCAATTAGGTGACACTGGTTGATAATATTGTTCAGGTCTTCCATACATTTACTAATTTTGTCTGTACACATTCTATCAATTGTTGAAAGAGGAATATTGAAGTATCCAACAATAATTTTGGAGTTTTAAATTTCCTATTTGAATTCCATCAGTTTCTGTGTCATATATTTTGAAGTTCCATTGTTGGATATCACATTTAGCCTTGTAATATCTTACTTGTGATTTAATTATGTAAATCCCTCTTCATCTTTGGTAATTTTCCTTGTTCTACAGTATAGTTCTTTGATTTTAATATAGCCACCACATCTCTCTTTTGATTAGTGTTTACATTATATATATTTTCCATTCTTTTAATATATTTATATCTTTATATTTATAGTGGGCGTCGTATACACAGAATATGTTTGGCTCTTTTTTTTCCAATCTGACAATCTCTGGCTTTGTATGTTTAGACCACCTACAATTAATATATTTATTGACATGGTTATGTTTAGATTCATCATTTTATTATTTGTTTGTTTGTCCCCTCTGTTTTTATGTTAATCTATTTTCCTTTTACTGAATATTTTTGAAATATTTGAACATCTTTATTTTATCTATTGCCTCTTTAGAAATATTTCTTTATGAGATTCATTGGTTGCTATAGGGATTACCATTTTCACAGCTAAGGTTTCACAGTCTTCTTGGAGTTAATATTGTTCCACTTCCAGTAAAGTGTAGAAAGTAGTCTTGTAACAATATCAGTCCATTGCCCATCCAAAGTACCTTTATGTTATGGGTGTCTTAACTATTATATCAACATTCATTAAAACCCACATGAGACAATGTTTGAATTTTTTATTTCAGCAGTCATAACTATTTTAAAGAATGTAAGAAAGAACAATTTTTTTAACATATATCCAAAATTTCCATATCTGTTGTTCTTCCTTTATTCCTGACAATCTAATTTCCCCCCAGCATTACTTCCCTTAAGCCTGAAGAACTTCTGTAGAATTTCTTATAGAATAACTCTGCTGGTAACAAATTCCCTTGTCTTTTTAAATCTCAGAATGTCTCCTGAAGCTTTTTTTTTTACATCTTTATTGGCATATAATTGCTTTACAATGTTCTGTTAGATTTTGCTGTATAACAAGGTGAATCAGCTATATGTATACATACATCCCCATATCCCCTCCCTCTTTAGCCTCCCTCCCACCCTCCCTGTCCCATCCCTCTAAGTGGTCACAAAGCACCGAGCTGATCTCCCTGTGCTATGCAGCTGCTTCCTACTAGCTAGCTATTTTACATTTGGTAGTGTATATGTCAATGCTACTCTCTCACTTCGTCCCAGCTTCCCCTCCCCCACTGTGTCCTCAAGTCCATTCTCTATGTCTGTGTCTGTATTCCTGTCCTGCCCCTAGGTTCATCAGAACCATTTTATTTTAGATTCCATATATATGTGTTAGCATAAGGTATTTGTTTTTCTCTTTCTGACTGACTTCACTCTGTATGACAGACTCCAGGTCCATCCACCTCACTACAAATAACTCAATTTCATTTTTTATGGCTGTAATATTCCGTTGTATATATGTGCCACATCTTCTTTATCCATTCATCTGTCAATGGACACTTAAGTTGCTGAAGCATATTTTTATTGGGTATAGAGTTCTGAGGTTAACAGTTCTTTTCTTTAAGCATATTAAAGATTCTGTTTCACTATTGTCTGTGAATTGATGATATAGCTTCAGTCTTTCAAGTAGTTGTTCCCCTTCATAGACTGTGTGATTTTCCAATACCTTCTTTCAAGATTTTCCTTCATCTTTGGTATTTAGCAGTTTGATTATTATATGTCTAGGCAATCATTTCTTCTTCTTTTTTTTCTTTTCTGTTTAGGGCCTGTAGAATGGCTTGATTCTGTAAACTTATGTGTTCTACCAAACTTGGAAAGTTTCTGAGCACTATTTCTTCAGATACATTTTTTCTTTACTAATTTCTTTCCCCTCTCTTTCTGGAATTCCAGTGCTCTATGTGTTGGACATTATCATATCATTCAGCATAGCCCTGAGTTTCTGTTGATATTTTTTCAGACATTTTTGTTGCTATTCTTCACATTGGATAATTTCTGTCAATCACCAATTTCACTGACTCTTTCCTTTGTCATCTCCATTCTGCTATTGAGACCATCCAGTGAATTTTTTATTTTGGTAATTGCATTTTTTATTGCTAAATTTTCAAATTGGTTATTTTTATATTTCCTAATTTTTCTGTGAAAACTTCATTTTTCTGTTTATTTTAAATGTATTTTCATTTACCTCATGGAGCTTAGTTATAATAACCATTTAAAAATCTTTGACTGAAATTTTCAACATTTGAATCATGTTACAGTTGACATTTGTTGATTGTCTTTTCCCTGAGAATTGGTAACATTTTTCTGGTTCTTTCTAAGTAAAATAATACTGAATTGTATTCTGGACATTTTGACTATTATGTGGAGTCTTAGTCCTGTTATAATGCTTTGGAGAATGTTGAATTTTTTTTTCTTATTTGTTTTAGCAGACAATCAACTTGGTTAAAAAGCAAGGTCTGCCTTGCTTTCTCTGGGTGGTGATGCCCATCTCTTTCAGTTTTCAAAGCCTTTGCTATGATGCATTTGGTTTATGTCACACACGTATCACTGAGGGGATAGCCCTAAGGCTTGGTCCGTGGTTTACATATTAATTCATAGTTCAATTATCAAAATCTTTGCTATGTGGTTTTGAGTCTGTCCTATACTTGTGCTATTCAGGATTAGTGTGAAATTTAGGTGGTGGTTTAAATCATAGTGTACTTCTCAAAGCCTTTGGCATGCTGCCTTGAGTCTGTCCTAGGCATGTGCTTAAGGGTAAACCTATGATTTGTGAGGGTTCATATAAAGAATTAGTGGATCCTCTTCTTTAACCCTCTATACTCTGGGATTCCCCACACTCTGTGGTATACAGTGGTCTTTTCCCCTAGTTTTCTGGCAAGACAGATTTTTAAAATCAGAGTTTTAGCTGTTCGTGCCACTGTCCCACTATGCAGCTTTGCCTTTAAGGCAGAACTGCAAGAGAAAAGAAGAAGAAAAAAGAAAAACAGGAAACATATTTCCCTGTGGGTTGCTTCTCCAAGTCTTGATGCCCCTCTATAATCTACCTGTTCTTTTTTACTTTGCAGAGTCCTTGGGTAGTTGCTTTTATATTTCGTCCAGAGATTTTCATTTATAATCATTGGGAGAGAAAGGCTGTAATGCACTTATTCCACCATGCCAGAAACCAGTTTAGTTTTATTTTAAGTTTAGTTTTTCACCCTCTTTTTCTTACTGTCCTGTGGTTTTTTAGTTTGCTTCTACTCTGATCCCTGTTCCAAACTGGACTTATAACAGTATTTTTGAAGTTTCTTCTCCATTGTGATATTACTGATCCATTCCTGGTCCAACAAGCCACTTAGATCAATTTCTAATCCCAAGACTATGTCTTTGTAGATTATGTCATCCCCACCCCCCCCCAGCCCATGCCTGCTGCCTCAAACAGAGTCATACCCTGGGCATCAGTTCATCTTCACTTTTTCTAGCCTCTCTACAAGGAGAGCCCCAGCTCTGACCAACGAGTACTCAGCCTGCTTCTATTCTCCTCTTTTGTACAGAGAAATATTTTAGTTTCTTTTACTTTACTTCTTATTTTCAGACCCAGATCTCTGGCTTCAGTATTACTTACAACTTTGATTTGTGTCTGTTCCATGATATTTTGATCTTTTATTTGGAACAATTATATCTTTTTTATTATATCATTTATATTTTATCTCTCATTATAATGTGTTTATTACCTGTGCCATCTTATCTGGAAGTTCCAAACATTTCTTAAGAATGACAGTGTATGTGCCTCTGGTAGCCTCTTCTAATCTATTATGGCCAATATTTTTAATGTTGGAATCATAACAAAATGGATTCCCTTTTTTACAGATAAAGAAATTAAGGTATAGTTAACTTGAGGTAGGACCAGGATTAACCCAAGTCTCCAGAGTCCTATACCAAAGTTTTTTCCACTTATTAATTTTATGTCTAAGCTAAAAATCAGCAGACCCTGGAAAAATGCCAGAGCATCCTTGTAACATTTTAGAATATTTCAGCTGTTTTAAAGATTCTATTGCTTTTCCCCTGACTTTCAGCTTGTTCTGGCTCAAGGATGTGCCTTTAGAGTGGAGAAGACATTGTGTAGTTGGCCTCCAACTTACTTCTTGGTCATTATTTGAGCACTGCTTCAAATTCCCTCTCTAATTTTGTTATAATATTGCCCCAAGGAAATCCTACTAACTCTTGGAAGTGACCTCTATTTTCCACACATCTGCCCATCATTTTCTCTGGAGCTACAAATCCTAATATTGCCTTTGATCCCCATCACAAGGAAGGGATGTCTCTAGAAAGGTCTGAGGGCAAAGATATTCTAGGAAGGCCCTTCTGTAGACCTATATTAATGCCACTAGAAGCACTGAGCACAGCAACCTGTTCTGAGAAAAGCCTGGTTATTATTACTTTTTTCCTACCTCTTTACTACATTAATGCTTATTTCTTGTTTTTGCCACTGCCCTATCTCTTCTTCAGTTCTAATTTAGTGCCTCTGATCTACTCTGGGCTTAGAAACCACAAGACCAAAGAAACAGAGCATAGTTTTTGAAATGGATTTTAGGGATCTCTGTGCCGAAACTTCATATTCTAGTTAAGGAAACCTAGGCTCAAGGAGATAACAGTCTCATTCACGATCATAGTAGCTTGTCAGTATCACTACTTGACCTGTACCAAGATCTTCTGAAATCAGGTTCAATGCTTTTTCCACTACACGCTGGGTAAGTATTGAGCTAGGTAACAAATAATAGGTGTACAGGAAAGGGAAAAGGAAAAGTTGGAGGAGGGAAACATCTAGAATGAGTGACAGACAAATGATACCATTTGAACTGACACTTGAAATATGTGTTGGTACTTTACAAATTAAATGTTAAATGCCAGATTAAAGAATGAGATAATGGTGAGGAAGATGAAATGCTGAGGATGATAGCCCAGGAATCAGTGTTTTTGTGGAACCGGTGAATGAAGTGGAGTGATCTGAATGGTGTGTACTGCCCACCAACTGTAACTGGCTTGGGACTGAAAGATGAATTTTGGGGGTGCATTAAGACTGAACTTCTTGCTGGTGTTTTGTTATAAACATATGTTTCATGTAGCTAGCTATTAAGATTTGCTGTACATTCCAGGTGCCAGACACTAGATGAAGTAGCATAAACACAGTGCTAGACCTCTAGCCTACCAAATGTCAAAAGTTATGAGCTTTGCCCAGACAGCCTGCAAAAGGGGGTATGAGTCAATTGCAGAGCTTAGATTAGAACTTAGGACCTCTAATGCAGAGTTTTGTCATATCTGCTTCCTTAAGCCATCTGTCTGTGATTCCTCTGAAGAGCTTATCTGTGATTAATGCTATGGTGTGTGTGTGTCACTGAGTACTTACAGTATCTCAGTCCCCAAGGTTTGTAAAAGACAAATGAAAAGGCCATTAACAGAACAGAGTACTCCAGCTCTCAGATCTCCGAGAGGTTCTCCATAAGTCATTGTAGCCCACTCCCTAAATCCATGTTGCTAGCAGACCCAGCGAGTCACATGGAAGCTCATTTCTAGTAGCTTAGTCTCTCTTCAAGATGAAAAGTGTACACAATAACAAACACTTATTCTCTAAAATTCCCAGTGATATGGAAGTAGGAAAACATAAAAGTCAGGACTTTGTTCTTTTAGTCAAAGTCCCAATCCTTAAAACCTCACTATTGTCAGGAAGACTGTTATTGGGAAGGATTGAAGAGTCCGTCACAGCCTGTAATGAGATAACGGGGTATGGTTGGCTTTTGTTCATATCATTCATCTTATGATCCTGTCTAATAGCACTGTGACAAAGTTTCATCACAAAACATATTTCAGAGTGCCAGTAAAAAATTCAGACCCAATCCAGAGGAAAGTGAATGTGGGATAGTGAGGTTGCTTAAAACCATGTCAAAAGAGGGGAGACACAAAGGAAGTCAGGATATTTAATCTGGAAAGGAACAAGAAGAGAAGACTTAGGTGTACCATGATCACTTTCCTTCAATCTTTGAACGTCTTTAACTCTCAAAAGAACAAGAAGCAGATTTTGTTGTGTGGATCCAAAGGGCACTACTAAGACCGATGTTTATGTGTGTGCTGGAGTGGAGAAGCTAGAGTTGGGGAAACTACTCTGGTTTCCGCTCAGAGGAGAAAATTCATAGCTTCTTGGGGATCTATTTTAATTCAAACTAGAAAATACAGTTTGTATGAGCAACATAGTCAATATAAACACAGTGATCACTTGCTGATTGGCGTATCTTTACTCTTTCAGATCAAAAGCAAGCTGGAATGACATTAGGAACTGGTTGATAAGTTCCCCACCAATGGGAGTCCCACTGAGGGCTAAGGGCATGTGTGTTTAGCTTCCAATACCACAGTAAATTTGCAAAAGGAAAAGATAATTCTATTCACCTTTGGTTTCAGAAGGTAATATTGGAAGGAAATTGGATCTCCAAAGTAAATAAAAAAGAACCAAGGAGCATTGGAAAATATTTGTTAAAAAAAGAAAAAGGAAAAAAAACCTCATTTCCAAATTAAATCATTTTTCACATTTGAAAAATGAGAAGGCTGTGAACAAGGGCTAGACTATGAACTGTAGCCCTAACCAGTTTTAGTCTAATTCACTGGTCTTTTCATTTAATTAAATGAAATAGCAAACTTCTAATCATTCCTTCACACAGAGGAGCTAGAGTGGTGGGTGGATACTCTCTTCTTTGTCTGGGACTGAGGACCTTAGACTTCTGGGTGAGTTCTGTCCACTTGGCCTTATGGGTATCTCATATGGTCTTGCCTCTGGAATAGTATTAAGCAGCAGCAGCAGGTAACATATATTGAAAACTGGATTTATTCTAACTATTGGTCTCAATACTGTCTCCTTAAATCCTCAGAGCAATTCTGAGGTACGTGCTATCATTATCCCAATTTTCCAGATGAATAAACAGGCATAGAGAAGTTAAGTGACAAAAGGCGCACAAAGTGTAAATGGCAGAACCTAAATTCAAACTCAGTTAGTCATGCTTTCAATCACTGTACATTACTTCTGCAGGGTACTTCTGTGTGTTGTCACATACCCTGCTCCAAGGCAGCTGGATTTCCTAGTCAAAAAATGGGATTTAGTCATTGGGGCTTTGTGGTCCCTGTGTGCAACACTGGGGGAATGTCAATATACACTACCAATGTAAAGAGATAGCTAGTGGGAAGCAGCCACATAGCACAGGGAGATGAGCTTGGTGCTTTGTGTCCACCTAGAGGGGTGGGATAGGGAGGGTGGGAGGGAGATGCAAGAGAGAGGAGATATGGGGATATATGTTTATGTATAGCTGATTTACTTTGTTATACAGCAGAAACTAATACACAATTGTAAAGCAGTTATACTCCAATAAAGATGTTAAAAAAATTTTTTGATGTGGACCATTTTCTTAAAGTCTTTATTGAATTTGTTACAATATTGCTTCTGTTTTATGTTTTGGGTTTTTTGGCTGCAAGGCTTGTGGGATCTTAGCTCCCCAACCAGGGAACGAACCCACACCCCCTGCATTGGAAGGTGAGGTCTTAACCACTGGATCCCCAGGGAAGTCCCAATGGGTGTCTTTTAAATGACAGTGAACAGTTGAGAGAGAGGAGGAATACCTTATTTGCATTAAACCTTGTTAGGTTGCACCCTCCAGACCTGCAAGCCCTGTACTTTCCCAGCCTCGAGACCAAAGAAAGAGCCTGGAGTCAGCGACAGAGACATCAATGGTTTCATGGATAAGGTGAATCTTCCTTGTCTGAACCAAGGTCCTGGAGTGACACCCCACCATGTGCAGCAGAGGTGGGCAGGATTTGGTGGCAGTCTTCACTCCCAGGTGGGATGGGGAGGGAGGTTACCAGTTACAGGAGTATTGACTTTAGGTCGGTGCTTATTGGTTGCCAGGGAAACCAGTAGAGGGGTTCACCCCTCACTGCCCCTTTGATAAATCATCATAGTGGAGATAATTCTGATCTAAAGATTAGATCATTAGCTGGGGCCAGAGACAAGTACATAGGCATTTACTGATTAGGCCCTATGATTGAGGGAAGGTCAGTCATGTGAGTAGGTGTAGGTGAAGCAGGGACTGGTGGAGCAGGGGATGTACAGAGAGCAAGAGAACAGCCACATTGGGTGGCCTGATCATACAAACCTCCTACCTTCCTCAGGCAGCAGAGAAAACTTGCCTTTTACTACCATTGGGCACCTTTAGTCAGATGCTTTTTGCTTGGCCCTGCGTTCAGAGTTCCTAGTTAGAGCAGAGAGAAAATTCAAATTTGTTTGATACCAAACCCTCATTGTACAAGAGAAAAGCCAAAAGAAGAAAAGTCTTAAGGCATTCAGCAAGTCGGACAGAACGCAAGCCTTCCCATCCCAGTCAAAGACTCTTCCTTTTCTACCTACAGTGACTCCATTCTCCTCTTAGAGCTAGAGCAGTCTCCTGACTTTATCACCACTATCTCTCTTCTTTTTCTCCTATAGTCTGGGTCCCCTGTTTTGTTTTCGTTTTTGTTTTGGCTGTGCCAAGTGGCATGTGGGATCTTAGTTATCCAACCAGAGATCGAACCCACATCCCCTGCAGTGGAAGAACAGAGTCGTAACCACTGGACTGCCAGGGAAGTCCCTGGGCCCCCTGTTTTGAATCTGCATAGGTATCTTACAGTTTTACAGTTAAATTGGTTTAGAAAGTTGTTCTGTATCTAACTATGTCCTGCCTGTAATATTGGATTCAAATGTAATTGTGGTCTCTCCCATTAATTAATTAATTTTGTTTTATGTACTTTGGGGTATGGCAATGTTTCCCCAGCCAATGAATCTGGTAGTGTATCTGAAGAGACAAGTGTTTAGGGGGCATGTTCTGCATTCTGAAGTGTTGTCTCTTGTCCTTGAAGCACAGAAATATCTCTGAGGGAAGACTGTGCTCTAGATGAGAGCCCAAATATTTAAAACACAACTCTAGCTTCAGAGACATGTTATTTGCTGATTAAGCTTGGAAGTAGATAGATTGTGTGTTTTGGTGAATTGACTACAGTGTCGATTATTATTAAATGATACTCATAGTCTCTTTTGAAAATGGAATGTTTGTGGATGTGTACAGTGGCCTTAAGTATACTTTGTGCCTGTGTAGGGGAATAATGTATTAAGAGCCTAAGAGATGGCTCTGGAAAATGTGAAGTCAATAAGACATAAAGTACATCTGGGCTAGGACCCAGGACTGGATGAATATAGTGAATATGCTATGAATGGAGTATGTGTGTCCATTACCTCTCCATGGGAAAAAAGAAATAGTGTAATGTATAGCACAGGGAATATAACCAATATTTTACAATAACTTTAAATGGAGCATAATCTATAAAAATGTCAAATCACAATATTGTACCCTTAAAACTAATATAATGTTTTAAATCAACTATACTTCAATTAAAAAGGAAATATAAAATTTAAAAATTAAAAAAATACTGCCATAGACTGCAGTAACCAGCCTCATTATAGTATACATATATCAAGTCCTATGTGGGCTTTATTGGTATTAGCTGCGTTACTTGTGTGCTCTACTGGGGTCAGGTGTGCTGGGCTGGAGTGGATCTTGTTTGAATTTAGTGTAATGATGAGGTGTTTGGTAGGCTGTAATTGACTTTGCTAAGCTGAGGTAGGCTACCCTGTACTCTGAGGTATGCTTGAGTGGGTGAGCTAGTCTGAGCTGCAATGGGGTAAACAGGGATGACAGAAGGAGGAAAAGAGAAACTTAGCAGTGCAATAACTTCACTTCTCTGAGTATCATTTTCCAACTTGGCAAATATATATGTGATGAGATTCATCCATTAATACCGAAAATGTTCAGTGAGCACCATCTCAATAACAGGCTCCTTTTCTATGTACTGAGGATACAGAGATAACAAAACAGGGACACTGCCCTTCAGGAGCTCTTGGGTTATGTGGCAAGGCAGATGAGTAAATACACAGTTGCAATAGAAAAAAAATGCAAAGAGAGTGTATCAGGTGATATCAATCATCTCCAAATCTCAGTCACTTAACCCAACAAAAGTACTTCTCATTGATGCAAAGTCTATTGTGGATCCAGGCAACTCTCCAGTGCCGTTGTCCTCCAAGTGTTGGGTCATCATTCCAGGCTGTTTCAATCTTATAGCAGCTCCATATTAACATATGTTTCCATGGTGACCATGGCAGGTAGGGTCTTGCGTTGGACATTAATTGTTGCAGCCAGGGAGGGACACATATTACTTCCTCCTACAACCAAAACCAGTCACACATCCCTTCCGTACTTTAGGAGTACAATCATCCTACATTCCTGAAAGTGGAAAAGGGTTGGCTCTTGGAACATTTGTAACCTACCACAGGTAGGGATAATCCCAGTGTGAGAGCCCAGCAGGTGTGAATGTTAGAGATCTCGAAGGGCTCTCACTAAGCTTTGGAGTTTGGAGGTTCTGCCGCCATTCTCAATGTTACCTAAAGGGATGGATTTTGTTCCTGTGCCTAGCATATTCTCTGTGAAGAAATAGTACAAGTGAGAGTTTTTTAAGGAGTTTTCCTATGATTGTACCAAGTATCCTTTCTTAGAAGTAACAAGTTTGCTATCATTTGGAGTACTGCCCTGGACTCTCTCTGAGCTAAGGCAACAGTCTTTCATAACACTCTGCTTTTCTACTTTCTTTCAACCAGATGCAGTGACTGAAGTTAAGACTGACATCTACGTGACCAGTTTTGGCCCTGTGTCAGACACTGACATGGTAAGTATAGTTTCTGCAAAGGTAAAAGTGAAAGATGATGCAACAGATCAAAGAAAATAAATTGAGGTTTTCCTATGGCAGGGCCTTGGAGCTATATTCTAAGGAGAAGTCTTGTCTCATGAATGCCCTACCCTCATCATCCTACATTTAGCTAAATCCATCTTTTGCCCTGCTCTTCCCACCTATTCACATATCAAGCATATATCCCCCACCAGGAGTACCTTTCCCTTCTATAACATCTCTTTCAAAATTCAGCTTTTCTCCCTATCCTCAATTAAACTTTGTCTGACCTCACACTTCACATTTCAGTACCACACGCATATCAGCACATATAGGTCATGTGAGGAGTGCACATGGTGGGGACTCTCAGTCTAGCAACTGGTAGTGTCATTCAAGAAGTCCATCCCCCCCAAAAAAAGTAGAAGTCCATTCCTTGCAAACAAGCCCTATTCAATGGGGAAGTGGATAGACCATGGTGATGTAAAGTGTTTGGAGGAAGAGTCAAACCTACTAGAAACAGGTCCTTCTACAGATGTAAGGATGAAGAGAGCATCAGAACAGATTCAAGGAATAGGGTAGTGCACAGCAGAACTAGCAAGGGGATGACTCATGAGACATCTACAAGGACTTCCCCTTCTCCTACCATTCTCCCTTTCTGCCAAAGCAAGGCATGCAGTGGAGAGTTGAGGCAGGAGACCCTGTCCTAATGGGGCATCTGATCAATATCTACTTCAGATACCAAATATCGTCATTTGAAAAATTATCATGAAGGGACACAAAGAAGCTATTATCTGCTCAGTATGTCAGACAGTGATTAGATGCTCCAAAAAGGTTTGTTGAATGAGTGACTTTGTGTTTAAAATCTTAGAATCAGAAAAACTATGTTCAAAAATATGAAATATCCATGCTCACTACATAGATTTTTTTCTTTATCTTCAGTGGGACTACTACTTAGCAGGGGACAAAGCTTATTTAGATCTGTTGGGTAACTACAAGCAGTTGTGTAGTGTCATGATAGAGTTTTTTCCTATAGGTAATACAGAGTCATTGAATGGGTTAGACTAGGGCAGTAAAAATATACATGTGTTGTTTTAGAATGATTGATCTGGCAGTCTGTACAGCATGAACTACAAGGGGGAGCAGACTGGAGGCTGAGAGTTGGTTTAGGTATGTTGATTTTACATGGCTTTTATTTCAATCAGGCAAGGTGTAGGAGTCAGTTGGAGAAACAAGCTAATTCTCAGGAGAGGAAGTCATGAGTGGTTGTGATGCCAGGCAGGGGGAAGGTAGAGTCCTGAACTTTGTCTTTTAAGTGTGGAATAAAGAAAGGGATACAGAGATATAGTAAATTCCCTGTGAACTCCTTAAAGGCAAGTACCAAGTACTCCATGGCTTCCCTGGCACTTCATAGAGTACTTGACACATAGGGAGAGCTCAGTGAGGGACATGTTTGATGTAAGACGGATGGAGGATGTGAGTCTCTCTTAGTGGCAACAGGAAAGCCTGTATGTCTAGATTGCCCCCTCTCAACCTGTTGACCATTAATGCCCACAGCTTCAGATCCAGGTATGAATTAAAACTGTTGACATTTGCTCATTCAACAAGTACTCCTTAGAGGCCCAACTCTGCATTAAGGGGCTCTAGGGAATCCATATTCAGAGAGCTCATAGTCCACTGGGGATAACCAAACTCACCAGGGAGGTGAAGCTCTCTTTGTATTGCTGGGAATTAGTGATTGATTAAGATTTTCATAAGAAAGCAACTGAAGCTACTCTTTGGACACACACACACCCACACACCCACACATACTCATTCACTCTCACTTATGAATGAACACCCATAAATATATTCAGACAAAATAAGAAAATATATACAGAATAAAACAAAACAGCCTACACACCATCCCAGGCACTCCATAGACACACATGTGCAAACAGATACCCAAATTCAGGGATACTACAGAAACATACACATAGCTCCTGCCAAAACCAGCTCATTTCCCTTCTCTTTTCCCACCCAAGCAGGCACACATGGATGTGCAGAGACTCTGGAGACATTTCAAACAATCCAGATGTTTTATCTCTTCTGAAGTTTCATCTTCCAGTTGCTTGTTTGTCTTCTCCCTCATGATTAAGCAGAAGCAGCAGAATGTCTCTTTCCTGACAGGGCAGGCATTGGTCAAATAAATTTCAGGGTATTTTTAGCTGAACTTCCATTGTGTCACAAGGAAGAATAGTTATGATCACTCTGGCTGGGAAACAAATTTCTGGTTTTAATCAATGAATTTGGTAAAGTTGCAGGATACAAAAGTAATGCACAGAAATCTCTTGCATTCCTATACACTAATGATGAAAAATCTGAAACAGAAATTAAGGAAACACTCCCATTTACCATTGCAACAAAAAGAATAAAATACCTAAGAATAAACCTACCTAGGGAGACAAAAGACCTGTATGCAGAAAACTATAAGACAGTGATGAAAGATGATACCAACAGATGGAGAGATATACCATGTTCTTGGATTGGAAGAATCAATATTGTGAAAATGACTATACTACCCAAAGCAATCTACAGATTCAATGCAATCCCTTTCATATTACCAATGGCATTTTTTATGGAACTAGAACAAAAAATCTTAAAATTTGTATGGAGACACAAAAGACCCCGAATAGCCAAAGAAGTCTTGAGGGAAATAAAACAGAGCTAGAGGAATCAGACTCCCTGACTTCAGACTATACTACAAAGCTACAGTAATCAAGACAGTGTGGTACTGGCACAAAAACAGAAACATAGATCAATGGAACAAGATAGAAAGCCCAGAGATAAACCCACACACCTATGGTCAACTAATCTATGACAAAGGAGGCAGGGATATACAATGGAGAAAAGACAGTCTCTTCAGTAAGTGGTGCTGGGAAAACTGGACAGCTACATGTAAAAAATGAAATTAGAACAATCCCTACACCATACACAAAAATAAACTCAAAATGGATTAGAGACTTAAATGTAAGACCAGACACTCTAAAACTCCTAGAGGAAAACATAGGAAGAACACTCTATGACATAAATCACAGCAAGATCTTTTTTGATCCACCTCCTAGAGTAATGGAAATAAAAACAAAAATAAACAAATAGGACCTAATGAAACTTAAAAGTTTTTGCACAGCAAAGGAAACCATAAATAAGACGAAAAGACAACCCTCAGAATGGGGGAAAATATTTGCAAATGAAGCAACTGACAAAGGATTAATCTCCAAAATATATAAACAGCTCCTGCAGCTCAATATTAAAGAAACAAACAGCCCAATCCAAAAATGGGCAGAAGACCTAAATAGACATTTCTCCTGAGAAGACATACAGATGGCCAAGAAGCACATGAAAAGCTGCTCAACATCACTAATTATTAGAGAAATGCAAATCAAAACTACAATGAGGTATCACCTCACACCAGTTAGAATGGGCATCGTCAGAAAATCTACAAACAACAAATGCTGGAGAGGGTGTGGGGAAAAGGGAACCCTCTTGCATTGTTGGTGGGAATGTAAAGTGATACAGCCACTATGGAGAACAGTATGGAGGTTCCTTAAAAAACTAAAAATAGAATTACCATATGATCCAGCAATCCCACTACTAGGCATATACCCAGAGAAAACCATAATTCAAAAAGACACATGCACCCCAGTGTTCATTGCAGCACTATTTACAATAGCCAGGTCATGGAAGCAACCTAAATGCCCATCAACAGACGAATGGATAAAGAAGATGTGGTACATATATACAATGGAATGTTACTCAGCCATAAAAAGAACGAAATTGGGTCATTTGTTGAGACATGGATGGATCTAGAGACTGTCATACAGTGTGAAGTAAGTCAGAAAGAGAAAAACAAATATTGTGAATTAACACATATATGTGGAACCTAGGAAAATGGTACAGATGAACCAGTTTGCATGGCAGAAATTGAGACACAGATGTAGAGAACAAATGTATGGACACCAAGGGGGGAAAGCTGTGGGGGGTGGGGGTGGGGGTGTGATGAATGGGTGATTGGGATTGACATGTATACACTTATGTGTATAAAATTGATGACTAATAAGGACCTTCTGTATAAAAAAATAAATAAAATGAAATTAAAAAATTAAAAAAAAATCTGTTATTCATGGTTCTTGTATCTATGTTCATAGGTGTTCTCATATTAAACCACTTATCACCTGAACTGCTACTATTCTGGCTCAGGCCACCATTGTCTCTGGCATATCAAACTGTAATAAGCCCCTGATTTCCTTCTCTCTACTCTCAGTTCCCTACAATCTATTATCTACAGGCTGGCAGTGATTATATATATGATACACACACACACACACACACACACACACACACACACACACACACACACACACACAACCCCCAAAGTAGAGAAAATGGTTTAATGGAACCTCATGTATCCATCACCCAGCTTCAAAAATTATCAACTTGCTTTGCCCAATTTTATTTAATCTATATTTCTACCCCTCACCCCAACTTTTCCCACATTTTCTTGCTTTTTCTTGATTAAACTTATTGTCAGTTTTCTATATTGTTTGTGTGTCAAAGCCACCCGTTTTGGATTTTATGCATCATCTGTATTATTTTGTTGTTGTTGTTTTCTGTTTCACTGATTTTTCCTTTTGTGTAGATCATTTTTCTCTTTACTTTTCTTGGGAAATTCTGTGTTCCTGGTTTCTTGAGGCAGATTAGCTTATGGTTTTCCCTTTTTTAAAGACCATCTTTAAGACTTCTTTATGGCTATCAATTTCCTTCTAAGCAGCACTTGAGGAGTTGAATACAAGATTTCATTTATAAACATTTTCACTGTTGTTCAGTTCTAAGTATTTTCTAATATCCTTTATGGTTTCTTCTTTGTTTTCTTAAAAAAATTTAGCGGGTTTTCTAATTTTCAAATGTAAAACTTTATTATTAATTTCTAACTTAATGCCTCATATTGAAACAAGATGGTCTATAGGATATGAAATCTTTTTGTGTTTCTTGAGATTTGCTTTATGGCTTAACATATGATCATCTATTTTTGGTAAAAAAAAATACTGTTTGTTTACTAAGTGTTAAGTCTATGTGTATTCCTTACTTTATGCTTGTCAAAAGGATTCTTCACTTATTTTATCATACAAATTATTGGTTCGATTGGTCTTTCATTTACTGAGAATCTATGGGTTTGTCATTTTCTCCCTGTAATTCAATTTTTGCCTTACATATTTTGAGTCCATGTTATCCATACATAAAAATTAAGAATTTTTTTCACTTGATATACTCCATTTTTTAGTGTAATATTTCATCCTGAACAAAAGTGTTAGTCTTATAGTCCCTGCTGTCTGTATTTTATAGTTCTATGACTTTATTTTGCTGTCTGTATTTTATAGTTCTATGACTTTATTTTGATTAGGATTTATCCATACATATGTTTCCATCGCTTCATTTTCAACTTGTGTTTTCATGTGCCCTTAAGGTGTGACTCTTGTATACACATAACATACAGTTACATTGTTTATTTATCATTAGATTATATTGTTTTTTTCTACTATCTTATTTTATATATCCTTTTCCCCCATGTTTTTATATGCTTTATTTTTTCTTGCCTTCTATGGGATTGAGGCATTTTCTATATTCCCCTTGGTTTTTTCTCTACTCTTTTGTAAGTTTTGCATTTTATTTCTAGTATATTCTTAATGGTTACCTTAAATGTTGATATATATACTTGATGTTAAATTTAATATCTCCACTCTCCTCCCAAATAGTACAAGAATATATTAATCCATGTATCCCTACTCCCTCCTTCCATGTGGCTTACTGTAGTTATTTATTCCACTTTGTTTTTATAGTCCTTAACATCATTTGTAGAGAGCCATTATTTGTTTAATTTACCCATAAGTTTGTCAACACTTGTGCTCACCATTCCTTCTTGAATCTTCCTGCTGGTTTCATTTTCAACTATATGAAAAACTTCTTTTAGTAGTTCCTTTCCTGAGGATTCATTCAATCATTTTTTAATTCAAAAATATTTATAAACCAGCTACTATTGGTCAGGTAGGATTTTAGGTGCTAGGAATATAGCAGTGAACTGAAGAAAATCTCTGCTCTCATGCAGCATCCAGGCTAGTGGAATGAAAGGAAGAGTAAGCAAATAAAAATACATTTTGTCAGAGCTATCTGACAAAATAATGCATGAAGAAAAATAATGCATGGTAAGGGGAAGAGGGATTACTATTTATGATAGGGTGGTCAAAGAATGCTTTTCTGATATGGAGACTTCTGAATGAGGCCTGAATACTGTACATGCCCCAGCCATGGGAAAATATTATCTTATTTATCTAAACTCATCTTTATTTTGAAACCACTCTCAAATGATAATCTAGTTGGCTATAGAATTCTTTTGGCTTCTATTGTTTTTTTCAAGAAGTCTGCTATCAAACTGCTGTTTCTTTGTAGATAATATGTCTTTTCTATTTTGTTGTTTTTAAGATCTCCTCTTTGGTATTTTTCAAATCCACTATGGTTGGCTTGGATATATTTTTTTATACTGAGCTTGCAAGTGATTAAGGTTCTTGAAGCTAAGGATGCTTATATTCAACAATTCTGAGAAACTGTCATCCATTAGTACTTTATTATTTTCCCCCCATTTTCTCTATTCTCCCACTTTAGAACTTTGTTAGAAATATACACTGAACAAGTTTTCTTCACATGTATTTTCCAGTTCACTAATCTCTCTTTAATAATATCTAATCTTCTGTGTAACATCCATTGAGTTTTTATTTTCAGTGACTATTTTTCTTTCACAGAATATCTAATTCAAATAGACCTTTTTAAAATCTGTTTTTTCTTGCTTTTACCCCATAATGTTTGGATCTATTCTCATGTTCTCAATCTCCTTTGATACTTTTATCATTTTAATTATAGTTCCATTATAATATCTATTTGATTATTCTGTTATGTGAGGTTCTTGGAAGGGGTATAATTCAGCTACATGTTGTATCAGCTGACTCTTGCTTATTACCATTTCCTTAGGTGTTTCGTTGTTGTGGATTGTGAACTTCTTTTCAGAAAGCATTTATTTATGGCCATGTCTCTTTAGAGTGTTTGCTTTTGTAAGTCAATATAGAGGTATCCCCATCCTGAGACCTATTTTTATGTTAATTTCTTAGCTTTTAAGCCCCAAACCAAGTGTACATTTAAATATTGATCTCATATAAGATTAGGCTTGAAGTTGCTAAATCTCAGTAGAAATGCTTCCCCTAAACTCCTGTCCATTTCAGAATTCATGCTTGGATAGACAAGTTTCCTTTCTGAATTTTCATGTTGTGGACTGGTTTTATCTAGTTTCTTTTATGTAATTCACCCTTCTCCTGAGGTTGGAGCCCTTCAGGGTCTTGCTTTTATGTGGGAGTCTAATTCCAGCTTTAAACCTGGCATAGTCCTGGCTTACACATGTTGTCCTGATATATAACTGTTGATAAAGCCTCCTCTCTCAAAAGTGTTCCAGTTTAGACAATAAATTATATAATCTTCTAATCCTTAGGCAGGGGTATTCTTGGTGTGCTGGAGGAGAAGAAAAGCCAGACTGGCTAATTTGTAGAGCTACAGGTGGTTGGAGAAGAGCTTAGAGAAGAAGACAAGGGTCAGTTTATGAAGTACTTTCTAAGTAAGAGAAAGGTATTAGAATTTATTCCAGGTATAACTGGAAACTATTAAGGAATTTTAAGCCAAAGGACTTTAAGTAGCTTCTGGCTGCTTCTTTGTTTTACCTGACTACCTAGATGTGTCCCCCATGCCTTGTGTAGTTTAGTCGTCAGTCAAAGCAGAGTTTCTACTCAGATTTTGGGACTTCCCTCTCAGTGGTTTTGTTTTTCTCCAAGGCTTCCCCCTGCATTTTCAGCTCTTTGGCCAGCTTTGAGCTCTGTCTTCTGAGGTATTAAGCGAATAATTTTTCTGATTTCTGCCTAACTCACAAACATCACCCACCACAGTTTTGTCATCTATCATTTAGTGGAAGACTCCCCTATTGTTTCTGCCTGCATTTTTTTCCATAGCCTCAGAGTTTTCACTATGTATGTAGTGGTCAGCCAGGTTTTGGGGCAAAGTATATACTCAGATTTGGGGTCCTATCCCCTCTGTGACTCTCTTGCTTCCAAGACTCCCACTCCTAAATTTCCATATTATTGGCCACTTTGAGCCATTAAGGCTGTGGTATCTGCCACAGAAATTCTAGGTTTGGGAGAGGACCTTTAGAAAAGAAAAGCCACAAACACAATTTTAACCTGTTGCTGCTGCCATCTTTTTTCTTTGTTTTAAAAACCCATCTCTCTTTTATTGAAAACACAGCAAGATGAAAGAATAAAATGGATTTGAATACATCCCTTCCACACAGATTTTTTGTGGGCATGGTACTAAGGATACAGTAGTGAATAAGACGCAGTCCCTGCCCTCAAACGTGCTAAAGTTTAGACATGAAACATGTCAGTTCTTCCCCCTCTTCTCTACACTCCTACCCTCTCCTGAAGGAAACCTAGGGCTGTCATCAAATCTCTGGTTGGCTTTTTCCAAAAGCTCCAATATCCCAAGGTTTCAGATGGGTGGGGCTGAGACTCTTTAGGAGCTAAAGTGAATTCAAGAGATTGCCTAAAAGTGAAAGTTCCTCTAGTCTCAGCATTCTCAGGTTTTTGTACTATAAATCATTATCCTACCTATTTATTATCTAGCTCCCAAGCTGTTAGCATATATAGTGCCTTTTTGCAGATAAGGAAATGTATCCCCTCTAGACAAATTACATAAATTTGGCTCCTCTGTGGACCAATTAGGGAAAGGCTCCCTTCCTACAGGCTTCAGCCCTTCATCAGGGTATGCAGTGCCTTGAGCACATGTGCTGCCATCTTTCAAGACTAAACTTTCTTCAAGTTTTTGTCTGCTTTCAATCATTCCCCATTGGTTTCAAATAGTCTGTATATCTATCTAGCTATATGTCCATAATTTTTAGTTCAAACTTTATAATTAATAGCTATAGGAATGTATATCCAAATGATTTAGTCTGCTGTTACCAAAACCTGGAACATTTATTGTAACTTTAATTTATGTTTAGATGAACAGCAATTTTGAAAATGTTCTTCATGTTTATTAGCAATTTTTATCCATTTCATGAATTTTCTGTTCATGTCATTTACCCATTTTTCTATTTGTGTGTTTGTTTTTATCTTATCTGTAAGAGTTCCTTATTTATTGAAGACAATAAGATATTAACTCATTAGACATATTGTTAGAGAATCAAATGAATGTGTTTTAAAATTTAAGGTTTTAGTTTTATGGTAATTGTTATATTGGCCTTTGATGTTCATATGGGATCATTTAGTAGAAGAGATAAGGTAAGGATTTTGCCCTTATTAGAGATGCCACTGCATAGAGAAGGGAGCTCTTTCCTTTTCATAAGGCAAAGTCTTGTGTTCAGCTTGCATGATGTGCAGGGCAGTGTTGGCAGTGATCTTCCTAAGCAAAATCTTGTCAAACATATTATCTATGTACTTACTGATCACCAAGACATTTTTTCTCAATCATAATCATTTGCCCTACTTACTAGTAACTACTGTTAATAGACTGCTGCTTCTCTGCAGCAGAGGAAATACTGCAAAGTAATTAATATTTGCTAAGGGCACTGTGGGTCACTACCAGAACTCAACTGAAACATTGTTCTCTCTCTTTTTGTCCTTAGGAGTACACCATTGATGTATTTTTTCGACAGACATGGCATGATGAAAGACTGAAATTTGATGGACCCATGAAGATCCTTCCACTGAATAATCTCCTGGCTAGTAAGATCTGGACCCCTGACACCTTCTTCCACAATGGCAAGAAATCAGTGGCCCATAACATGACCACACCTAACAAGCTGCTCAGACTGGTGGACAATGGAACCCTCCTCTACACCATGAGGTCAGAGAGTGGTGCAGCTCATCTAAAGTATACTGGGGTAGGACCAGGATTGAAATCAGCATGTTTTAAACTATCCATTGAAAATTCTGTCAAGGTTACAGATTAGAAATGCACATATAGGCATATACTTCCTAACACATTTGCAGGTATGCACACTTGCAGACGTATATATTATAGACACAAGTATAGAGAGTTGGCCAACAGGCCAACAGTGATGCTCATCATCACTAATTATTAGAGAAATGCAAATCAAAACCACATGAGGTATTACCTCACACTGATAAGAATGGCTATCATTAAAAAGTCTACAAATAATAAGTTCTGGAGAGGGTGTGGAGAAAAGGGAACCCTCCTACACTGTTGGTGGGAATGTAAATTGGTACAGCCACTATGAGAACAGTATGGAGGTTCCTTAAAAAACTGAAAATAGAGCTAACATATAATACATCAATCTCACTCCTGGGCATATACCCAGAAAAAACAAAAACTCTAATTTGAAAAGATAATGTGCACACCAATGTTCATAGCAGCACTATTTATAATAGCCAAGACATGGAAACAATACAAGTACCCATCAATAGATGATTGCTTTAAGAAGATGTGATACACACACACACACACACACACACACACACACACAATGGAATATTACCACACACACAATGGAATATTACTCAGCCATAAAAAGGAATGAAATATTGCCATTTGCAGCAGCATGGATGGACCTAGAAAATATCATACTAAGTGAAATAAGTCAGGCAGAGAAAGACAAATATTATATGCTATCACTTATACATGGAATCTAAAAAATAATACAAATGAATCTCTATATAAAACAGAAATAGACTCACAGACTTAGAAAACAAACTTATGTTTACCAAAAGGGGAAAGGGAAAGGGAGGGGGGAGGGATAAATTAGAAGTGTGGGGTTAACATATACACACTACTATATATAAAATAGATAAACAACAAGGACGTACTATTATAGCACAAGAAACTATATTCAATATCTTATAATAACCTATAATAGAAAATAATCTGAAATATTTATATGTATATAGGTGTATGTGTGTGTGTGTGTGTATATATATATATATATATATAAATGGAATCACTTTGCTATATACCTGAAACTAACACAATATTGCAAATCAACTATATTTCAGTAAAAAATAGAGTTGGCCATATGAACATTTTCAGACACACAGAGATGTACATTCACAATGTATAAATGTTTATGCATACTCAGAGACATGTGTAGACCAATACACAGGTATATACATAGTCAAGGGCATTTAAATACACAGAATTACAGCCATATACACAGGCATGAACACTGTGACAGTCAGAATAGCCTAGGTTTAACTGCAGCAACAAACTATCCATATGATGCAGAATTGTGAGAATCAAGTGAGATAATGAAACGTACAATGTTACATATATAAATACAAAATTATAGCAACATATATTTTATGCCACATTGTGTGGAAATGCTGAGGAGTTTCATATAAGTGCATTTCCACACAACTTAAGAATATAACTTTTAATATATATATGAATATATATTATATATAATGTATTTCATACTTTACGGCTCCCAAAGCATAAAACCATCACAGTTTTATGTTTTTCATGACTCATTATCATTAGAGATTTTAGATATGTAAATTTTGCTTTTAAAAGAATAATTTTGAACACATTTCCAGTTCAGTAAGATTCTTTGCCCCAACATTAAAACCTTTCTTGGTTCTTGCTGTCAGTTGTCACTTCCTGAAGCTGCCTTCCACATTAATGAGTGATCTTTTGGCGCAGGTTCTGTGCATTTGTTATTATACACAATGAAACTCAAATAATGCATACCTGGTAAATATGTGATGAATACATGAAGTGTGCTTGCCTGTATGCTAGTCCTTCATTACTTTAAATTTACTATTTATTGATGTGCTTCTGAAAGAACTTGGGAGACAAGAAGATGGCCAAGGAAAAATGGATAGCAAGTCAATTGTTAGAAGTTGAATTAAAGAGGAGGAGCTGAGAGAGTAGAGGAAAGAATGATGGAGAAAAAGGAAGTGGATAGAACTGGGAAGAATAATGTGGAGAAGAGATCAATAAAATTAACATATATATTTATTTTATTGGTCTATTCCCAGAACTTTTATACACGCACACACAGATGAATTGATCAAGGAGAAATGGGTAGAGGAAAGAGAGACTATGAGAGGAGAGAAAAAGAATAGAAAATTTGAGAAGATAAGGCAGAAGATGAAATAAAAGTAAAAGGCTAGATATTAGAATATCCTGAAAGAAAAAGGAGAAATTGGAGTAAAGTATGCAGTAAATGGGAAGAAAGAAAAGAAGACATATAGAAGTAGGGAAAGGGACACTGGAGGGAGAGAAATTATAGATGGAAGAAAGATTAGTATTTTTCATCCATTCATTTATTCATTCACCAAACATGTTTTGAATTCCTAATACATACATGGCCCTGGACTAGGTTCTGGCTATGCAAACATTAAGAAGATATGGTCTTTGTCCTTAAGACAGTCACAATATAATACGGGGAAAAGGCTAATAGATAACCACAAAAAATTAACTGAAATGATAAAGTTATGAGTAATTATGAAAGAATAGAAAAGGGTCATCTAACTCATTCTTCTGGATCAAGTTGAGCAAAGAGTCCCTGGATGAGGCAACACCTAAGTTCCTGATTATTAGTATTGGCATTAATTTTTGCTTTATTAGATAAGTAGAATGTGGTCAAGAAAATTGTATGTGGAAAGTGGAGGGAAGAGAGGAAGGACATTCCAGGTAGAGAAAACCAACTGAGCAGTTGCAGGAAATTGAATGGTATATTATAAGCAAGATAAGGAAGTGGTCAATTTTTTTAATGTTATATATGGCATCCTAGTTACTGTGTAAAGAATGCATTTGTAGGGAACAAGACTGGAAATAGGAAAGCTGGTTAGGAGACAGATTAAATAGTCTAGATGAGGAGTGGTGAAGTTCTAATTCAGAGCAGTGGATTAAGATGGAGATGGGGAGATACACTGAGGAAATAGACAGTGAAAACAACCAATGTCAGAATGAGAGCAAAGAGGAGGAATTAAGGTAGAAGGCACCCAAGTAAAATGGGTGACTGATGGTATTACGAACTGGGGTAGATCATATGAGATTTAGGAAAAATTTAGATAGAATAAATCTGTGAGGTTAATTTTGGACAAGATAAGTTTAAGAAGATTGTAGATTATCCAGGGACAGAAGTCTAACAGTAGTTGGATATTCAAGTCATAAGGTCAGGAGAGAGACACAAGCAAGAGATGTAAAGTTGGTATTGTCAGTATGGTGGGACAACCATGTGAATGCATATGATCACTTCAGGAAAGTATGTAGAGTGAGAGGAAAATCATGCCAAGCATCCAGTCATGTAGCATCACTATCATTAAAGCAGAAGGGAAGAAAGAGGAACCTATGATGGAGACCGAAAAGGAAAAGAAAGGAAGGTGTTAATAGAACCACTAGTGTGTAGTATCTTGAAAGCTAAGTGTGATAGTCAATACTGCTACTTCCAATATTTCCAGTTCACTTCCCTCTGGGTATATGTTAGTATTTCACTTCCATAGAGCCTTAGACAAATGAATTGCTTTGGCTAACCAAATGTAAGTGGAAATAACATGTGTGATTTCTGAGGGAGGATTGGAAATTTTATTTATTTATTGCTTTTTTAACATGTACATTTCTTTATTTTCATCTCTGTGCAAAAATTTTGCAGTTAGTGGAATCTATTATAACTGCTTCCATATCAGTACCTTCTGGAAACACAGTGATCACTCAGGAACCAGAATATTGTTCTTTTTAATTCATAAAATTAAGTATCATTTTACTCAGGATGAATTTGCAGCACTGGTCATAAAGTTCATTTATCTTTTTTTAAAAAGTATAGTTGACTTACAATGTTGTGTTAGTTTCAGGTATACAGCAAAGTGATTCAGTTATATATATTTTTTCAGATTCTTTGACATTATAGGTTATTACAGGATATTGAATATAGTCTCCTGTGCTCTACAGTGGGTCTTGTTGTTTATCTATTTTGTATATAGTAGTATGTATCTGTTAAGGATTAGAAACTCTTAAGATCCAGTACATGATTTTCCATGTTCCTCTCCCCTGGCCACAGTGAGTAGCATTATGCCAGGTGGCCTTGGCTCTATCATTCTGTGTCCCTTATTAAAGATAACATAGAAAAGAACATCCCTCCCACAACCTGAGATAGACAAATAGTGTGAATGAGAAAGAAACCTTTGTGGTTTTAGGACACTGATATTTTAGGATTGTTACTGAATATTGATTGAACACATTTTGGCTAATATATTGAAAGGTAAAGGGTTTCAAAAAGATGAGAGTGATCAATAATAATAATACAATAATAGCATAATAAGTACAATAGTTGCCATCAATATAGTACTTACAATGTGCCATGCATTTTTATAATCATTCTACTTTTATGATCTTCATAACAAGTCTATGAGATAGATACAATTACAGGTGAGGAATCTGAGACACAGAGTGAGTAACATTTTCTAAGATCACCTAGGTAGTAAATGGTCAAGCATTCATACTCTGGCAGCTTGCCTGCAATTTTATGCTCTTTACTATTACTTATACATCTTTACAATATTGTTGGCTATTACAAAGATATCTACTAATATAGAGAATTGAAAGTATGTATTAGGTTTGGTAACATGGAAAACACTGGTGTTCTTCACGTACACTCTTTCAATGGAGTGATTAGTGCAATGAGGAGTTTTTATGAGTTGGCATAGAGGTAGTGGAGATAGTGAACATAGAAAATACTTTCTGGGAACTTGCTTGAAAATGAAAGGGATGGGTATATAATAGATATATTCAGGGGTAAAGGAAATAGTTATTTGTTTTGAATGGAGAGACTGGCACATATTTGTGAGATAGCTGGAAGGGGCTAGTAGAAAGGTAAAGGTTGAAGATACAGTAGAAATAGGGTTTTTCTGACATCAGGTTCCCAGAGAAAACTGTCAGGAGATGGTATCCAAACTACAGGGAAAGTTTTACTTGTAAAGGAAGAGGGATACCTGTTCTGACACTGCATGGAAGGACATGAAATTAGACATAAATGTTGAAAAGGAGGTGGGGAGGATAGGGCAGAGTAGAAGTCTGAATGGTTATAATGTATGAAGGAGAATTTGAAGAGACTAGAGCATAAGTGGAGGAATAGGTAGAATAGAGATATACTTGTAATAAAGTGCATAAAGAGAAGAGTTTGAAGAGGAGATGACAGTGTACACAACTGTGGAAAGAATGGAGTGGAGTAGATATAAACAGAAGAGAGGATGTATGGAATGAGGTGGTTGGAGGGAAGTGTGATGGGCAGAAAAGGAACACATAGAGACTGAGAATAATAGAGGGAAAGAAACAGAGTGAATGAGGAGAACAGGATAGTGGAGAAACTGAATAATAAAAGGAAACGAGAATAGAGGATAGGTTTAAGTTTTGGAGGAGGAATAGAAAAGAGAGAAGAAAGGAGATGGGAGGATGGGAATGTTGAAATATGAAGAAGAGAGGATGCAGACTGAGGAGGGCAGAAGATTAGTCACCTGAAAATAGAGTTGGATGAATGGGAAGATGACCATTAGGTCCTTCATTCTAGTCTGAATTGGACAAGAAAGTGGAGTTCGATAAGATAGAAGTCTATGCAGAATGCCCTTGTGCTTACTCTGAAGGACAGAACAGAGGAGGTACAGAAGTTCAGGAGCATGATGAAGCTATTGGTTCCCTTACACAGTAAATGCTTCACTGTTGACCCAGGAAGGTGGATCCAGAGGGAAACCTAGGTTCAAAACTTAAAATAAGAGCTTGACTCTATTTATCACCCCATAATTTATTTGTCTAGTGACCTTTTGCAAGACACAAATTATCTGCTTTCTCATTTTGATAATAATGTGGCTGCTGCCTGTCTTGTAGACACATGAAAAGCACAAATTGGATAAGGTCTGAAGAATACTTAGAATTTTTCAGGAAATGTCATTCTACAGCATTCCTCTCATTATTTTGACCCTTAGAGGTAGTATCTGGGGGCTTCCATGATGGCGCAGTGGTTGAGAGTCCGCCTGCCGATGCAGGGGACACAGGTTCGTGCCCCGGTCCGGGAGGATCCCACATGCCACAGAGCGGCTAGGCCCGTGAGCCATGGCCGCTCAGCCTGCGCGTCCGGAGCCTGTGCTCTGCAACGGGAGAGGCCACGGCAGTGAGAGGCCCGCGTACCGCAAAAAAAAAAAAAAAAAAAAAAAAAAAAGAAAAAGAAATAGTATCTGAATTCCATAGGAAAATTAAAGAAGGACAACTTTTTAGAAAAATATGACCAAGCATTGCATGGCTGTATAACTAGGACACTTTAGAATCAAGCCTTCCCTTGCTTCATCTTGTGACCTCAAGACAACCGTAAAAATGCAGGCCAAAGCTCATTACCTGCTGTTTGCTTCAGCAGCACACATAGTAAAATTGAAACAATACAGAAAAGATGAACAGAGTCCAGGTCAAGATGATATACACATTTATGAGGTATTTTCCATTTTTTCAGACATGGATATAGGGAACTTTATTTCTATTAATGACATCTTATTTATTAATGAAGATATGGGGAAATACGTTCATTGTTGTGTTCTTTATACTTATTATATATAAATGTTGCATAATATATAATACAATAAAAAATGTTCCAGTGAGTATTTGAATAGGAGGGAAAAGTACTTTTTGAATTTAGCTAGATTTTATCTCATTCACTTGAATCATTCATTCAACATATTTATGAGTGCTACTGTGTTTAAGGCTTTGGGATATATGCTGAACTACAGAGATAAATAAGACACAGCTCATGCTCTTAGTGACTTTACTGTCTAGTAGTTAAAGAAAACATATGCACAGATAGCTGCACAATAATATAAAAGTCCTTAAATAGAGGCAGGTACAAAATATGATGGAATTACAGGGTAAAAAGCATCTAAAATCATGTGGAGACTTAAGCAGTAGGTGTATTTAGGTTAAAGCAGTTGAATTATGTTAAATGTTGCTTACACCACATTACATTGAACACTGTTTGGTTGCATTGTTGAAAGACATGCTTTTTTGTGAAACTTAATATAGGAGCTGTGTCTACAATTAAAAGTGAAACATTTGGAAAAAAAATCATGTGGAGACACCAAGGAAAGTTGTGAAAAGGAGATAATACTTATCCTGTATCTTGAATTTTAAAGGAAATATAGGTAACTATTAAACAGATGAGGGACAGGGTGAGGTATAGGAGGGTATTCCAGGGAGGGAAAATAGCATACACAAATGCAGGTATTTATGAGTTGACAACATGCATCAGAAAATTCATGTCTGTTGTTAGAACTTTTATTTGTTAATTATTCCAAAAATATTTCTTGAGGGCTTAATCAGACCCAAAGAGTATTCTGGGCACTAGGGATAAAGTGGTGGGCAAAAATAGATGTGGGTTCTGCTCTCATATAACTACATTCTATTGGGGAAAACAGTTAAACCATGATGAAAATGTAGAATATGTGCTATGATGAGGGAAGCACAGAGTGAAATATGCTTTATGAGCATATGCTATATGAGCATCTAGCAGGGACAATGAAGTGAGTCTATGGGGAATATCTACAATGAATTCCAGAGGAAATAACTTTTAAACTGCAACTTAAAAGATGTGTAGAAGTAAATTATAATAAAAGATAGGGAAGAAATGTTCCAGAGAGAGAGAGTACAGCAGATATGAAGGCCAGAAGAATGAGCAGGGGAGGTAGTGATGATACAATAAAGAAACTTAAAAAAAGTTCATTGTGACTGAACTGTCACCTAATGCAATTTTGTGTGCCCAACACACAGTGGGGCCAAACAAACCAAACCATTGGAATTTTGTGCAGATAAAGGTTTACTGCAGGACCAAGCAAGAAGAATGGGTGGCTCATGCTCAAAAAACCCAAGTCTCCCCATTCTGATGGTTTTGGGGGAGAAGTTTTTAATAGGCAAAATTTGGGGTGATAGTTGTGGGATGTGTGACTTTTTTCTAATTAGTTGGTGGTAAGGTAACAGGGCAGTGGCTGATGGCTTGGTGTCTGGCAACATTCCTTATTTATTGGAATGACAGGCAACATTCTTTGTCTACACTTGGAGTAAATGTGATAAGCCATGTGAATTGCTTGACATATGTCCTGCCACATGCCCACTGTGTGGAGGTTTTTGTGTTAATATCCCCATTTTTATAATTACTAAACTGAAGTTTCAATAGAACAACAGTCACACCATTAATAACTGGCAGAGCTGGTACAGAATCTCAAGTCACTCTTATGTTAAAGCAAACTGTTTTTCCCTACTACATCCCACTACTTCCTCTAAGAAGGGAATGTAGGGGATATCAGTTTTAAGCATAATGAGTTTGAGGTGGACATGACAAGCTGCAGCTGGAAATGCAGGTCTGTCACCCAGAACTTTGACACAATGGGATTTTATAAAATTAAATACATTGCACAAAGTGTCCTCTATATATTAGGCCACAGACTAATAGTGTCCTATGTTTAGGTACAAATTAAACAAAATAAGCACTCATTTCTCCATGTTTGCATCATCAAGAAGAAAATGGTATTTTTTGACCAATTAAGAGAGACTTATTATCATATTCAGACCTGCATGCCTTCCTTTATCCTTTGTCTGATTGGGTCAGTTTTGCTCCTGTACTTGGGATGTTCCAAAGACAAATTATTTGAAAGATAAATTGTGCATGATACCTGAACTTTCCCCACCAACACACATGGAAATGTTAATAATAAAGCTCCTCTCCTCCTGCTTTAGATGTAAATAGCTTGCATCTGAGTCTTCATTACAGAGACTTCCTCTGAAATGGCCAGGAACCAGGGAAGGCATTTGGGTCACATTGTTAGTTGTATAGGACTTAATGTAATCAAATCAACCAAGCATTGATAGCTTTGTTTCACACAGTCCTTTTTTGTAATGGCTTTTGCTCTAGGGGATTCCATCTGTAGTTCCTTATTCATTAAGCTAGAAACTGACTCACAGAACCACACTTAGTGTGTTTCACTCTGATGAACAGAAGAGCATAGAAGAGATAGAGTGGCTCACTTTGGACCCTGAGAAAGCTTACAATGAGGTGAGAAGCAAGTAATATTACAAGTCCCAGTTAATCACAAATTATGCTGTGGACTCTGTGTGGTGATATCAACCCCTACCCTCCAAGAATTCACATCTTAGCAGGAAAGATAGGACACATAATTTACTGTACTATAAGGCATAATGGAAGCTTCACAAAAAGCCAACAATGAGGTGCTATAAGCTAAAAATTATAGGTTTCATTACAGCTTGGAGACATGGGCCCAGATGTGGGAAAGCACCACATGGGAACTAGCATTTAAGGGAGGGAAGGAAAAATGTATTCCCAAGAGGTCTTCTCACATTTGTTTCATTTTTGCCAAGTGCAAGAGGAAATCAGGGCCTTGAAATAACAAGAATCGCCTTTATTCTCAAAGGCAAGAAGCTGAACCTCAGGCAGATTGAGTCTGTTAAAAAGAACTGATTCACTTTGTTATAAAGCAGAAACTAACACACCATTGTAAAGCAATTATACCCCAATAAAGATGTTAAAAAAAAGAAAGATCATTCTAACACAAGGGGGATTTACAGATCATCAGAAGGGTCCCTCTGGTTCCAAAGAACCCAACTATTTTAGATGCTACTGTTTTCGAATGCAAGTTAGTGTGTCCAATGCCCAGTGAGGCCAAACAAATGGAAACATTGGGGTTTGGAGCAGAGAAAGCTTTATTGCAGGGCCGTGCAAGGAGAAGAGGTAGATCATGCTCAAAAAACCCAAATTCCCCAATGGAGAAACAGGGGATTTGTACCTGGGAGGGCCCCACAGGGTCCTGCTCAGTTTCACTACCCCTAGACAGACTATGTATGTTATAGTGAAATGAACTTTAGGAATTAGGAGCTCTAAGTGTGAGTCCTAACTCTGGCCCAGATCAGCAGTGTAACCATGGACAAGGCATTTCTGTTTTCTGGACCTCAGTTTCTTCTTCTGGGAAATGGGGCTGAATATGCCTGCTCTGTCTATCTTGCAGAAATATTTATTAAATCAAGAAGCATTTACTGACTATATGCTATGTGCCAATCACCGTACTATGCATCAGATTAGAATAATATGTAGAGACCCTTCTCTCAAGTTTCTCACACTTACTTGCAGAAGACAGACACATAAACAGACTGGATATACTGTGTTTCCGTCAAGTAGAGCATTTATAGGGACATGAAAGTCATCTAACTTTTTGTTTTTTGATGTGGCACCCCAGGCAGGAGTGGCTCCATCTTGAGCCTAGAAAGTTATTTCAACAGTGTTAAGCACTAAGCTACTTGTACAAAGTGCTCTGGGATTTCTGTGAGCTGGAGAACTCACTATGCCTATAGGGCACATACAAAGTTATCACAGAAGAGGTAATATTTGAGCATGGACTTGAATGGAATTTGTTCCACATATAAAGAGGAAAGGGCATTCCTGGCAGGACGAAAAAGAACCCAGCAATTTGTAGAAAGGCACAAAAGCATGAGAGCTTTGTTTGGCAAAATCACAAGTATTGGCAGATGGCTGGAGAGTGGGGGAAAAGTGTGAATATCAGAAAATGAGGATGGAGCAACACATCTGAGGTAATTGTTAAAACCTAGATGTGCTCCATATAAGGGCTAAATGCAGTAGTGAAGCTCTGGTATTCCAATTAGGAAGCCCAAGGGCTTCCAGTGTACTGAAGCCTTTTGCCTATAGCTTGAGGATTTAATGGGAAACTTGCAGAAAACTGGGATTCTTTTTTTTTTAGGTTTTATTGGAGTATACTTGATTTACAATGTTTTGTTAGTTTCAGGTGTACAGCAAAGTGAATCAGTTATCCACTCTTTCTTTTTTATGATTCTTTTCCCATACAGTCCATTACAGAGTACTGAGTAGAGTTCCCCGAGCTATACAGCAGGTTCTTAGCAGTTATCTATTTTATATATAGTAGTGTGTATATGTCAATCCCAATCTCCCCATTTATCCCCCTGCCTTATCCCTTGGTGACCATAAGTTTGTTTTCTACATTCGTGATTCTACTTCTGTTTTGTAAATAAGTTCATTTGTACCCTTTTTTTTTTTAGATTCCACATATAAGCAGTATCATATGATATTTGTCTCTCTCATTATGACTTCACTCAGTATGACAATCTCTAGGTCCATCCATGTTGCTGTGAAGGGAACCCTCCTACACTGTTGGTGGGAATGTAAATTGGTGCAGCCACTGTGGAGAACAGTCTGGAGGTTCCTTAAAATCTAAAAATAGAACTACCATATGACCCAGCAATCCCACCCTGGGCATATACCCAGAAGAAACCATAATTCAAAAAGACACATGCACCGCAATGTTCATTGCAGCACTATTTACAATAGCTAGGACATGGAAGTAACCTAAATGTCCATCCACAGAGGAATGGATAAAGAAAATGTGGTACATATATACAATGGAATATTACTCAGCCATAAAAAGGAACGAAGTTGTGCCATTAGCAGAGACGTGGATGGACCTAGAGACTGTTGTACAGAGTGAAGTAAGTCAGAAAGAGAAAAACAAATATTGTATAATATTGCTATATATGGAATCTAGAAAAATCACGCAGATGAACTTATTTGCAAAGCAGAAATAGAGACACAGACGTAGAGAGCAAACGTACGGACACCACAGTGGGGAGGTGGGGTGGGATGAATTGGGAGATTGGGATTGACATATATACACTACCATGTGTAAAATAGATAACTAATGAGAACCTACTGTATAGCACAGGAAACTACTCAATGCTCTGTGGTGACCTAAAAGGGAAGGAAATCCAAAAGAAGAGTGGATATATGTATACGCATAGTGGATTCACTTTACTGTACAGCAGAAACTAACACAACATAGTAAAGCAACTATGCCCCAATAAAAATTAATAAAAAAAGAAGACGTGATACATATATACAATGGAATACTCAGCCATTAAAAAGAACAAAGCAATGCCATTTGCAGAAAACTGGGATTCTTATGACTAATATACTGCTTGGTTTGGGTGTTTAGTGGTGATATATTTCAAGTGACTCATCCTCTACTAATAATGGCTATTAATGATTTTACTATCTTTTCTATTTCAACATTAATGTCAGATCCTGCCCTTTACTCCATGATAATAGAAATAGCCTGCCTGACACCTCAACCACTCCTGAAGAGTGTTTTTGTTTACTTGAGGTATAATTGATGTACAGTATTATATAGGTTTCAGGTGTACAAGTGATTCACAATTTTTAAAGGTTATACTCCACTTAAAGTTATTATAAAATATTGGCTATATTCGCTGTGTTCTACAATATATTCTTGTAGCTTATTTATTTTAACATAGTGCATTGTACCTCTTAATCTGCAACCCCTATCTTTTCCCTTCCCCTGTCCCTTCTCTCTCCACACTGGTAACCACTAGTTTCCTCTTTGAACTCATCTTCTATTAATCTTCCCCCTTGGTCTCTCCACTACAGCCACAGTGGCATAGTTGCAATTTTTGGAACACATTGGTCACATTTCTACCTCAGGGCCTTTGCATTTTCTGCTCCCTCTACTTTGAATGTTCTTTTTCCATGTGTCCATAAGACTCACTCTCATTACCTTCAGGTTCGTTGCTTAAATGTCACCTACTCTGTGAGGTATTCCCTGAACACGCTATTGAAAATTGCAATGCCTCGTCAATAGTTTCTACTCACATCTTATTTATTTTCCTGAGACATATTGCCTTTTAACACATTATATAGTTTACTTATTTTACTTGTTTCTTTTTTGTCTTCCTTCTACTCAAATGTAAGCTTCAAGATGGTAACAACCTTGGTATGTTTGCTGATGTACTTATATTGCTTAGAATAATACCTGGCATATAGTACACGATCAAAAATTATTTGTTGGGCTTCCCTGGTGGCGCAGTGGTTGAGAGTCTGCCTGCCCATGCAGGGGACACGGGTTCGTGCCCCGGTCCGGGAAGATCCCACATGCCACAGAGCAGCTAGGCCCGTGAGCCATGGCCGCTGAGCCTGCACGTCCGGAGCCTGCGCTCCACAACGGGAGAGGCCACAACAGTGAGAGGCCCACGTTCCGCAAAAAAAAAAAAAAAAAAAAAAAATTATTTGTTGAGTGAAACAATTAGAAAACTTTTAGTCAGCTCTATCCCAGACTTGTTGGGTTATTTGAGAAATGTTCTTCCCTTCTGCTTTATCATATGTCAAATATATGATGGGATAAAACTGGATGCTTTCTATAAGGGTCTTTCAGTTCTGAAATTCTAGGAAAGAGGCTAGATGACCACTAAGTGTAGGTTGAGATATTATGCTATTAAGGAATCATATTAAGATGCTATTTGCCTGTTGGTGCTTTGCGATGACCTAGAGGGGTGGGATAGGGAGGATGGGAGGGAGACTCAAGAGGGAGGGGATATGGGGACATGGGTATGCGTATGGCTGATCACTTTATTGTGCAACAGAAACTGACATGGTATTGTGAAGCAATTATACTCCAATAAAGTTCTATTAAAAAAATCAAAAAAAAGAAAAGAAAGAAAGATGCTATTTGCCTGGAACCCTCGGAATACCTGAACCCTATATTGCCCGATCTATACCTCGCGTCTGCAAGGTCCCCACAGAAATACATGCTTTTAGGAAAGGAAAATCATTCATTAGTTAATTGATTCAATAGATATGTATTGAACACCTACAATGTGCTAGGTACTGTGCTATGCTCCTGGCACACATCAAAGAAGATCCAAGACAAAAATCCATAGCTCTACAGTAAGGAGAAAAAAATGATGATAAATAGAAAAAATTAATTACATGGCATGTTATAAGTTAGGTACTATGGGAAAAGAAAGCGCATGGTAAAGTTTACTAACCATAGTATGGATAGTAAACTGAATGGAGGTTGGGGTAGGCCTCATTTACAAGATAATAAGAAAAAAAACAAGATAGTTAAGCAAAGACTTGAAAGAGACATGAAAACATACCAAATGCAAGGGCTATGATGTAAGAGAGACTGGCATGTTGAAAGAGCAGCAAGGAAGCCAGAGTGGCTGGAACAGAGTGAGCAAGGGAGGGCATAGTAGAAGATAAGCCAGAGAGGAACAGAAGATAAGATCATGTAAGACCCTGTAAGCCATAGCAAGGACTTTGGCTTTTACTCTGTATAAGATGAGGAAATACTAGACGGCTATCCTGTAGAGAATATATAGGGTTGGCCAAAAAGTTTGTTCAGGATTTTTGTAAGATGTTATGGAAAAACACGAGCGAACTTTTTGGCCAACCCAATACTATAAGGAGAAAGGGTAAAAGTAGAGATACAAGTTAGGGTGCTATGGAAGTAATAAAACTTTAACTTATTACTGTGGTGGAATAAAAACCAGCTGTTGAGAAGCAAAGGGTGGGATGACAAGGGAGCCAGGGTGCTACAAAACATAGTGAACAGTGAAATGAGGGCAGTACCTGAGGAGGGTGTGGGTATGTGTGTGCATGCATGAAGGGCTAAAAAGTACCTCCTTCCCATCTGTATTCCCATCTGTGTCTTTCATCCCCAAAGAAGGGAATTTCCTATATTACCTTTTACTGCTGGTCTTTGCATAGGAATCAAAACAGGTTAAAACCTGGCTGGGACTGAGGTCCTATGATCTGATTATCACATTTTGAGGGGTCTTGGACCTTCTTTGAAAAGCTAACTGAAGACTACTTGCTGTACAGTAGATCTCTAAGACTCCTTCATCTTGTATAACTGAAATTTATTACCCTTTCACTAATACCTCCACTTTCACTCCAGTTCCTGGCAACCACCATTCTATTCTCTGCTTTATGAGTTTGACTATTTTAGATTCCACATATAAGTGAAATCCTACAGTATTTGTCTTTGTCTGGCTTATTTCACTTAGCATAATGTCCTCCAAGTTCATCAGTGTTGTTGCAAATGGTAAGATTTCCTTCTTTTTTAAGGCTGGATAATATTATATTGTATGTATATACATGTTCTTATCCATTCATCTGTTGATGGACACTTAGTTTGCTTACATGTCTTTGCTATTGTGAATAATTTTGCAATAAACATGGGAGAGCAGACATCTCTTTGAGATCCTGATTTCAATTCCTTTGGATATATATACCCAGAAGTAGGATTGCTGGATCCTATGGTAGTTCTATTTTTAATTTTTGAGGAGCCTCCATGCTATTTTCCATAGGAGCTGCACCAATTTATATTCTCACCAAGAGTGCACTAGGGTTCCCTTTTCTCCATATCCTCGCCAACACTTGTTATCTCTTATCTTTCTTGATAATAGCCATTCTAACAGATGTGAGGTGATACCTCATTATGGTTTTGATCTGCATTTCCCTGATGAGTAGTGATGTTAAGCACCTTTTCATACCTGTGGCCATTTGTATATCTTCTTTGGAGTAATGTCTATTCCAGCCAATTAAAAATACTGTGTTGAATACTTAAAACTTACTAAGTGGGCAGATTTTATGTTAAGTGTTTTTGTCACAAAAATCATAATAATTTAATAACAATAAAATAAAAGAGGGTGGAAGGAAAGTTTTGAAGGGGACGGATCTGTTTATGGCATAGATTGTGGTGATGAGTCTATTAGCCTGAGTGTAGTCAGGATGCTTTCTGCTGCAGAAAAAGCTTGAAGGGTCTTGAAAGTTGTAACAAGGAGGAGGAAAGGCAAGAAGAGAAGACAGTATGATGCAGTTGTTCAGAGAGCATTAGGATGCATTTAAGAACCAAGGAAAAGAGCATAGCATAATTTGGCTTGTGAAGTACCCCACCCCAACCAACATCTGCCTTCTCATCACTGCTCTATGCTTAGGTGGATGGGAAGGAAGATAGGAAAGTTATTATGAATCAGTTCTGCTCCTAAGCAGAAATCAATACCTTTTGCACCTTGCTTTGATTATCTATTTGTTGTGGTTTTATTTGCCATGTCCCTAGGACAGCTGGGTAGACATAAAGTAATTTCCCCTTGGCATTACTCATAAGACGCAGTATCTTGGAAATACTAATATAAGTGGAGAGAAGGAACACAATTTTCTTTATTAAACCCTCATGAAATCTTTTAATTCTCAAACAGGAGTAAGCTTCTCAGTGAAAGACATTTCTCTTATATCAGATTCTTTGAGTCATGAAACCCCCTATTTATGCCTTAAGAATAAAGGGTAGATTGATAGGGTATTGCAGGCTGACTTGGGAATAGAGATTTTGTCCAAGACACATGGGAATTTTTATAAATATCTAAGGGATTAGTTAGAGCTGCAAGGACACTTGCCATCTACTTCTCACCTGTTACTATTTAGATAAGGAAATGGAAAATAAGATATGGGTAAATATTTGCTGAAGGGCACACACTTGGCTTCTGCCTTCCAGCCTAGGGTTCTTGCTAATAAACACTTGAGCATGTTTGCTTTAGTCAGCCTGCTTTGAGCAATATCTACTACTGCTACTCTGATCACTTATGAGGTGTCACACATTTATCACGCTTAAGAATTAGCCAGGGGCTTCCCTGGTGGCGCAGTGGTTGAGAGTCCGCCTGCCGATGCAGGGGACACAGGTTCGTGCCCCTGTCCGGGAAGATCCCACATGTAGCGGAGCGGCTGGGCCCGTGAGCCATGGCCGCTGAGCCTGTGCGTCCAGAGCCTGTGCTCTGCAACGGGAGAGGCCACAACAGTGAGAGGCCCGCGTACCGCCAAAAAAAAGAATTAACCAGGATTGGAGATTCTTGCCAGTTGGCCACCTAAAGCTCCAAGAGAATAGCAGAGATTGAATCCAATATAACCAGGAGGTATACAGGTTAGCTAGAAATAGCTCATCAGAGTTAGGTGTCAAATAATTCTGAATTTTTGCTGTGTGAGTCCCATTTACACATAGCAGGCTACTTTCTAGGCCAAAGAAAGTTGAGGCTCAAAAATATCTGCAGGAAAACAGAGGGGAAACTTTGGAATCGATTATTTAGACAGACTGATGCAGAAGAATGAGTATGTGGGCATGGCAAGTCGTACCCTATCCAGATTTCCACTGAGAGATCCATGAACAGTCTCTCCAATATGTTGTCCCTATTAAGAGAACATGAGCTCTTCAGACTTGACCTCTTAGGTTTTTGATGTCCTCCATAAACTTTGTAATTTTTTTCTGGCCAGCTACTGTGTGTGTGTGTGTACATGTACAAGTGTGTGTATGTATTCTCGAAGAACCATCTTCTTAAACAAAGCTATAGCAGTTGCTGTAAGCAGCAGAGCCATCTTTTGTGCTTGTTTATTATCAGGTTAAAGATATTCTTTCTAGGGACTTCCCTGGTGGTGCAGTGGTTAAGACTCCATGCTCCCGTTGCAGGGGGCCCGGGTTCAATCCCTGGTCAGGGAACTAGATCCCACATGCATACTGCAACTAAGAGTTCACATGCCACAACTAAGGAGCCCACGAACTGCAACTAAGGATCCTGCCTACTGCAACTAAGATCCGGCGCAATCAAATAAATAAATATTTTATATAAATAAATAAATATAAATATATATATTATATATATATAAATATATATTTTATATATATAAATATATATATAAATATATATATTTTTTATTTATTTATTTATTTTTATAAATAAATATAAAAAGAAAGATATTCTTTCTATACATCTCTCCTCTCCAGTGCAATCTCTAAATTATTTAACTCACATGATAGCCTGATGAGGAGAATTATTTTGGAAATAATTAAACTGCTATCAGGAGTGAATGAGTCAGTACCTGGTGTTTCCAGACTTCTCTGGTGGTGAAGTAGCTAAGGGAGCTCAGTTAGGACAGACAAATGATATTTGTTTTCCTAAAGGTGGTAAGGTGGGATTTATATCTGATCTAAAAATCTAATATTGAATGCTACCTTGAGAGGCTATCTAGTTCATGTAATCCATCCCTTGTGTTCATAAAGTCTTGGATCTCAGTGAACCTAAACAAATAAAATCCCATTATTCTTAGCAGCACTCCATTGCTGGTGAACGAGAACTCAGCTCCATGTTTAATATCATTCATTTTAGCTTTATTTCATGTTCTGTTGTTCTTCCTTTTAGGTTAACAATTCATGCCGAGTGTCCCATGCATTTGGAAGATTTTCCTATGGATGTGCATGCCTGCCCACTGAAGTTTGGCAGCTGTATGTATTTTCTCACTTTCTGTTTGCCTGATCTTTTTCCAAAAGAAACAGAATATTTCCTATTCTGTCCCTTAGTAGTTTCAAAAGCTGAGACCTTTAATTCAGGCTGGTATGTGAGTGAGGAAGGGGAGTGGGGTGGAGTAGTACTAACTGATCTGGAGGAGATTTAACCTTTAACAGTTTTCCTTCTAGACAGGAAACCTTATTTCACCATTTTAGACTAATTTGCCTTTCATTATATTGAAACATTAACATCTGTTTCCTAAATTATCCAGAAGACAAACTAAGATAGAACTAATATAAAGTAGAGTAGTAGCTTCCTAAAGGCAAGATCCCTCAAACAGAATGTGTTTGTATTCTTGAAATGCTTATTCTACCTGCATCCTCATATACTGTAGTTCTATCTAATTCCCTACAGTAAATGGTAGACGGGAAGAGACTCTAGAAATTTCCTCATTTTTAGAGAGTACTGCCTTTGCCAGTAGCTGTAAATCTGGCAGAGAAATGAATAGATACATAGCCTATTTTCAAATGAATTAGAAAAATCAAAATTGAATAGAATTAGAGTGAGTTTCTGACTAAGAATTTCAGAGTAAGTTTCATTTGGGAGTCATCAGAGCAACATATCAAGGTCTGTGTTGATCATCTCTAAATTAGATTTATCTCTGTATTTTGAAGTAGAAAGTGCGTTTGAAAAGACCCAAGTAATTGTGTGTGACATATTTTTTTCAATCATTGTCAAATATTTACAGATTGTCTCCCATGGGCCAGGCTCTGTTCTAGGAGCTTGGAATGTATCCATGAATAAAACAAAGATGTGCCCGTATGGAGCTTACACTGTAGAGGACAGAGTGATGGCAAAAGAGAAAACAAACACTAGATGAAAAAGTAAAGTATGTTGTAAAATGAGAAGCACCATGAGAAGACATAAAAGTACTACAGAATAAGGTGGGGTCAGTCATGTCTAGGTGGAAGATGAGCATTGCCATTGAAATGTAAAATAGAGTAATCAGCATAGGCCTCTTTGAAAAAGTGATATTTGGGCAGAAATTTTGATGAGGTAAAAGGTTTAACAAGGCAGATATTTGAGTAAATAATACTCTAGTTAGAGGGAACAGCCAGGGAGTCAGATAAGTATATCAGATATGAGATCAAAGAGGGGATCAGGTCATCTAAGTCTTGAAGAACATTAAAAGGCTTTGAATTTTATTCTGAGGGAAAATGGGGAGTGATTGGAATATTTTGAAGAAAATAATTATGTTATCTGATTTATGGTTTTTAAAGAATCATTATGGATACTCTGTTAAAAATATAAGTATGAGAAAGGTAGAAGCAGGGAGTCCAGTTAAGAGGTTATTGCAGTATTTCAGATGAGAGATGATAATGGCTCAGGAAGAGTGCTAGTGGCATAAGTGGTAAGAAGTAATTTGATTCTGGATATATTGTGAAGGACAATCCCAGAGGATCCTCCAATGAATTAGTTGTGGAATATTAGAAAAAGAGAGAACTCAAGGGTGACTTGTACATTTCTGTCCTAATGGATTTACTATCAAGTTAGATGAGTATTACTTCCACTCTGGGTAGGATAGAGTTGTTTGTGGATAAACAATGCTCCCCTCATGAACAATTAGGAGACCCAGAACTGTTGAGCAATAAGGATTGAAGAGACTAAAATTCTGGAGAAAGGGTAGAATCTCTCACAGATGAATCTCTGACCTGTAGCTTCTTCATTCTTGGTGGTACTTGCCAATTCTGGCCATGGATTGCAACTTGGAATTCAAGTTTGGCCCTGGGCATAGGGCTGCTGCTGGATGATATATTAAAAAAAAAGTAATAATTCTGATGGTCACACAACACTAAAGTGATAAAAGTAGAGATCTAAGAGATCTCAGCCTCTTGACTGATACCCCTCTCAATACAGTTGCTGAATTTTGAATTTGCACAAAGTATAATAACTAATATGAAAACCTTTGGAAAGTAGAGCTGGCTTTCCTACAGTATCCCAATGCTATAAAAAAGATGACATGCTAGGCTATCCATTTAAAATCCTGGAGAAGCTATGTCCTAAATATAAGGGAATATCAGAGACAGACTAAGTTTAACCAAAACCATGACACAGCTCAGTGCCTTATGGGATTAAGGTGATAATTATCCCACACTATCTGCCTAACAAAGGAAAGAATGAAGTCTCTCTCGTGGAAGTCAACATCATCTGAAAACTCTATATTTTTATTACACAATGTCTGGAATTCAATAAAAAATCATTAGGCATACCAATAGGCAGAATAATGTGATCTAAAACCAAGATCCAAAACCAAAACCGGAATATGAAAACAGACCTACAAGTGATTCAGATATCAGATTGTAGATAAGGACTTTTAAAAACTATGGTTAATATGTTCAAGAAAAAAGGGAAAAGATGAATAAAATAGATAAAAGATAGGGAATTTCAACAGAAAATTGGGATCTATAAAGGAGAATAAATTAGAAATTAGTTATGGAAAAGTACAATATCAAAAATTCAGAATTCAAAGGGTGGATTTAATAAGTAGAAGACAGGATTAGAGATCTTAGAAATAGTTAAATAGAAAATGGCAAAACTGAAGTACAGAGAGACAAAAACACAGAAAAGAGTAAATGAATATGTGGGACACAGTAAAATATATTGTCATGTGTAATTTTGTAGAAGAAAAACAGGAAGAGAAATGAGCAAAAGCAATCATTAAGTGGCTAAAGGTCAGTCATTCTTAAAACTGATGAAAGTTATCAATCCAAAGATTCAAGAGATTGGTAAACACCAAGCAGGATAAATACAAAGAAAACAACACTGATTCTAAAGTTTAAATAGAAATATAAGAGTGCCAAAAATAGCTAAGACAATCTTGAAAAAGACAAAGCTGGAGAGTTTACAATCAGAGTTTACAATCAAATCAAATCCAATACCAGATAAGAAGACTTATTTTAAAGTGTTAAAGCTTTGGTATACTTTAAAGCAATATGTATTATTGTTGCAAAGATAGAAAAATAGACTAATGGGGCATAGCAGAAAGTACACACACACACACACACACACACACACACACACACACACACACAGAGGTGGGGGGTGCTTTATCTCTCTCATACACAAAAATAAATTCCAGATGGGTTACAAATCTAAATGTGAAAAGGTGAAAGGTAAAACAATAAAGCTTTTAGAAGAAAACATAAGAGAATATCTTTATGATATTAGAAGAGATATAAATTACTTAAACAGGACATAGAATAGCACTAACCACAAAGGTAAAAGAGGATAACTTGGAATATGTTAAAAATTAAGAGATTCTCTTTATCAAAAGATAATGGTGAAAAGGCAAGCCATAGAGTGGGAAAAAATATTTGCATTGCATGTACATGACAAATTACTCAAATCCATAATTATTGATATCCCCTACAAGTCTATAAGTAGTAGTCAGAAACCTCAATAGAAAAAAAAAAGGCCAAAGTGTTGAACAGTCACCTTATAAAACAGGGTTTTCCAATCACCCACATAAAGTGATCAATTACATTAGTCAACAGGGAAATGCAAATTGCAGTCCAGAGAATATTACTCCACACCCACTAGGATAACTAAAGTGAATTGCTGATAAGAATGTAAATTTGTACAAAGGTTTTGGGATGTTGTTTGGTGGTATCTACTAGTGCTGGACATACATGTATCATATAGCCTAGCATCTCTAGTCCTGAGTAATTTCCAAACATAAATCAGTACTTATGTCTACCAAAGGCATATAATGAATGTTCATAGCAGAGCTAATTTTAGTAGACTTGATACTACCCTAATGTCCGTCAAAATGGATTAAAAATCTGTGACAAAGAAATTAATACAACATTGTAAATCAACTATATGTCAATAAAAATATCTGTGACATATTCATAAAATGGAATACTATATAAGAATGACAAGTATATTATACTCAACAACTCAATCTGAATGAGGTCACAGGTTTAATGCTGAGTGAAAGCCAGACACATCTATGTATATAGTGCATGATTCCATTTATAAAAAAGTCATAAAAAAGAATAGGCAAAACTAATCTGTGGTGTTAGAAGTCTTTAATATTTCATCCGTCATTGCTGTTGGTAGTATTTCCAAATTTCTATCATATTAAACTATGGAAATCAGGAATAAGAGTTGGAATTCCCAAGAATTTCATAAATTAAATGTTATTCATAAAACACTTCAGACTTTCATGCTCTTTGCTCATTATTATGGATATACAACTTTTTAAAATAAGAAATAACAGGTTTAGAAGTATTAGCAAATGCCAGTAACATTACTGTAGAAGATACTCAAACACTGGAAAACACCAGCAAACCTTATTGGGTAGTATTTGAATTAAAACATTTGGATCTCTTAGCAAGGTAACAGAACTATACAAAATCAAATGTCAAAATTGCCAGTTTAAGGGTTTATTTTGCTTCTCAAACTTGCTATATCTTGAAAAGACACTCACAGGGTTTGTATATTGTATACTATGCATATAGACTTAATATCTAATTTGCAAGAATGACTTGCTATTAGCAGCATACAGGGCTACAAAGATACACTTATAATAAGCAAAATCAACTGATCCGATCAACATGTACTCCTGTGTTGATATTTAGAATTTCAATACTTTTGACTCAGTGTGCCAGCATTTCCTGTTCTTGCTTTTCACTTGACATTAGTAGATTTCTTTAAGCCAGTCATGCTTCTGTGTCTATTGTTAAGCTTTAATTCTTATAGTAGAATTATAATACTTTTTCCATTTTGCTGATTTCTCAACTATTTTTCTCAGTATTTGAAATTCAGAAAAAATATATAAATTTCCCAACAAATGCCAGGAAGGAATTTACACATAGAAACAATAGTCAGGATAATGGTTACACCTGATGGGGGTCATGCTTGATAAGGGACACAACTAGTGCTTCTGGGTGCTGATTATATGGAATGTAAGTCTGGTGTTCAGAAAAGATATCTGGACTGGAGATTTAATTCAGGTTTCATACATATAGATGATATTTAAAGCCATAAGGCTGGAGAAGTCATCTACAACATTTAGAGGCTAAAGAGAAGAGAATAACTCAGTAAATGTGAAGGATAGGATAGCTGAAGCATGAGGAAACTTCAGGGAACATATTGTCCAGGAAACCAAATAAAGTACATTAAGAAGGAGAGAGTGGTTTAAATTCTTAAGTGGGCAGTTAAAGTTAACCTTAAAATCTCTAATAAGGAAGCAATTCTGGAGTGGTGAAGTGAGAACTTCTGAAAATCCACTCTTCCATAAAAGCAACAAGAACATTTTCAAAAATTGGCAAAATAAACTTTCTCTCCAAACTCTAACCAAAGGCTCACAACAATCTGAGGAGTGTTAGTCAAGAAAAATGGCTGATTCTCAGTAAGGCCAGAGAACTCTGTTCCCATCCTCTTTACCCCCACTCTGTAGAAGCCTGGAAGATTTTATACTGACAAAATGGTCAATCCATCAGGAAGATATAACAATTATAAAGATATATGCACCTAATCATAGAACCCCGAAATACATGGAGCAAAACTGAAAAGAATTGAAAGGAGAAATAGACAATTCAACAATAAAAACTGAATATTTTAATATTCCACTTCCAATAGAACAACTAGACAGAACATCAACATAGAACTAGAAGACTTGAACACACTACAAACCAACTAGATCTAGTAAACATTTATATTGCGCTCTACCAAACAATATCAGAACACATTATTCTCGAGTGCACATGGAACATTTTCTGTTTTAGACTATATGTTAGGCCATAAAACAAGATGCAATCAGTTTAAAAGTATTAGAACCATACAAAGTGTGTTATCTAACCTCAATTGAATGAAACTAGACATCGATAACAGAAGGGAATTTGGGAAATTCACAAATATGTTGAAATTAAATAACACACTCCTAAATAAACAATGGCTCAAAGAAGAAATCACAAGGGAAATTAGAAAATATTTTGAAATTGGTGAAAATTATGCACAATGTAAAAACAGCCTAAAGCAGTGTTCAGAGAGAAATTTATAACTGTAAAGCCTGTATTAAAAAGAAGAACCTGACCTTCCACCTTAAGAAACTAGAAAGAGAAGAGCAAACTAAACCCAAAAGAAGCAGAAGGAAGAAAATAATAAATATTAGAGTGAAATTAAATAAAATAGAAAAACATTAAAGAAAATCAAATAATCTAAAAGTTGGCACTTTGAAAAGATCAGTAAAACTGATGAACCTTTAGCTAGACTGACCAAGGGCTGTGGGGAACACAAAACACACACACACACACACACACACACACACACAAAAAAAAAAAAAAAACAAGAGAATAATCATATTACTAAAATCATGAAAGAGGGGACATCACTACTGACGTTACAGAAATAAATAGGATTATATAAATACAGAATTTATATATTTAAATTTATTTAAATATATAAATATTATATATTTAATAAATATATATTATAATTATATATTATAATATATATAATAAATTATATATATTATAATTTATTTATTTAAATACAGATTAAATAAATACAGAAATAAGTAGGATTATACAGGAAAACTATGAGCTGCAAATTATAGGTCAACAAATTATATAGCTTAGATGAAATGGAAAAATTACTAGTAACACACAAACTACTGAAACTGACTGAGGAAAAAAAATAGAAATTTTTATTGGACCTATAACAGGAGACTTAATTAGTAATTTTATAACTTCCCACAAGGAAAAACCCAGGTCCAGGTGGTTTCACCATTGATTTTACCAGACAGTTAAAGAAGAATGAATACTAAGTCTTCACAAAGTCTTGTAAAATACAGAAGAGGAAGTGACAGTCAGGTCAGTATCACTATGCTACCAAAACCAAAGATCACAAGAAAAGAAAAGCAAAGACAAATATTCTTTATGAATATAAACACAAAGATCTTCAACAAAATACTAGTAAACCAAATTAAAAAAACTTATAAATGGATTATCCACTATCTTTAAGTGGGATATATCCCAGGAATATAAAGTTGGCTTAACATCCAAAAATCAATCAATGTAATACACCATATCAATAGAATAAAGGACAAAAACCACTTGATCATTTCGATAAATGCATAAACACATATAATTCATGCCAGAAATCCAAATTTGTCCTGATTTGCCAGTAACTAGTGCCTATAACTTACCCTGTAACTTTGGATAATTTGAAATCGTGACTAAGTATTTGAATTAGTTATAAACGTATACAGTGTTTGTTTCCATTTGGTTTTATATGTATGCCAACCTTAGGCTGTAGTTGTTATGTTCATCAGAACTCTTGTACTTTTACTGAATATGCCCAAACCAAACTGATTATTTTTTTTTCTCTAAAACCTTCTTTTGTGTTCCCTGCCTTGGCTTAGATCCTGTATTTGGGTTGTTGTTTATCTCTTCAACCTCATCTCGTATCTCTTTCCCCTTTACATCAGCCTTCTGCCAGTTCCTAGAACACTGCAACACTGCAAGATGTTTCCCACTTAGAAGACTTTGCACTTTCTGTTTTTTTGTGGTTGTTTGTTTGTTTGTGGCCTGAAATATTCTCCAGCAAGCTCTGGCTTTTGCTTATTTTCCATTTTCCTGCTTAAAAGCCACCCCCTCAAAGGGGTTTTCTGTGATCACTGTATCTAATGAAACCCCTCCCCACTTCATAAACTCTGTTTTATTTTTTATAGCACTTATCACTGTATGATATTATCTTTATTTATTTACTTATATATTTTGTCTTTTTCCACTAGACTATAAGCTCAATGAAAGGATGGGACCTCAAATGTCTTATGATCTCTGTACATTAACTGTCTAATATAATGTCTTAGTATTTGTTGAATGAGTGACTGACTTAATCAATCAAGCAAGCTAGCAATCATTCTCTGACAGTATGAGTTCAAAGGGAATGCCTTCTCATTGGTGTTATCATGGCAGGATTGATATTTACTTCCCATATTCCTGGGGCTGGCACATACCAAGGCTCGAGTAACAGAAGGAGGCATTTGGCAAAGCAACTAAAGGCAAAGAGATGCTAGTGGCATCATAACCAATACAATATACGTTGAGGGGGCCATTCTGGGAATGCTGTAGTTCTGATTGTCTGATAGATAGCCTTTCTGCAGTATCCATTTCCCAAGCCACTCTACCCCTGCTCCTCCATGAAATAAAATGAAACTGAGGAGAAGGGGTAGGACTCTATGTGAGGGAATTTGAGGGCTTACAGGAGCCCAAAGTTCAGGGAGGAAGGAGAGAAGAAAGAGAAGGCCTAAAGGGGAAGAGTTCTGTTCCCCAGTGGGTGAATGAATTCCATCATTAGCCAAGTACTTGCAAAAGTTACAAACTCTGTGTCATCTAGAATCCTTCCATAGACTTCCTCCTTTTCTTTCTTAACCATCATGAAAAGCCACCAGTTATATTCTGCCACTGAGATCTCCTCCCTATTCCACTCAATTCATTCCACTGTCTAATACTCTATATTGTGTCCTAAATGTCATTCACACCAAACATTGTGATGGCCTTTTAACTTCTGTCTTGGCTTTAGCTTCACTCTTTCTAACCAGGCATCCATTCTGCAGGTTGAGCAATCTTTCCAAATTATACATCTGGCCATATCATCTCCCTATTTCAGGCATGTCCACAAGAACTTATAGCCTATGGACTAAAACCCTTATTTCATTTTTTAAAATTTAAGTATAGTTAATTTAAAATATTATATTAGTTTCAGGTATACAACATAGTGATTCAATAGTTTAATACATTATACTTCATTTAAAGTTATTATAAATTATTGGCTATATTCCCTGTGCTGTGCAGTATATCCCTGTATTTTACTTATTTTATACATAATATAGTTTGTGTCTCTTAATCCCCTACCCCAATCTTGCCCTCCCGCAAGTCCCCTTCCCACTGGTAAGAACTAGTTTGTTCTCTATATCTGGGAGTCTGTTTCTGTTTTCTTATATTCATTAGTTTGTTGTAATATTTAGATTCTGTATATAAGTGATAACATACAGTATGTGTCTTTCCTTGTCTGACTTATTTCACTGAGCGTAATACCCTTCAAGTCCATCCATGTTGCTGTTGCAAATATCAAAACTTCATTCTTTTTTATGGTTGAGTAACATCCCATTTTACCCCTCCACACACACGCACACAAACACACACAATATATTGTCTTTATCCATTCATCTGTTGATGGACACTTAGCTTGCTTCCATATCTTGGCTATTGCAAATAATGCTGCTTTGAACCTTGGGGTGCAGATAATCTTTGCAAATTAATATTTTCATTTTATGCATATATACACCCAGGAGTAGAATTTCTAGATCATATGGTAGTTCTATTTTTAGTTTTTTGAGGAACCTCCATACTGTTTTCCATAGTGGCTTCACCAACTTACATTCCCACTAATATTGTACTAGTGTACTAGGTTTCCCTTTTCTCCATATCCTTGCCAAGTTTGTTATTTGTGGTCTTTTTGATGACAGCCATTATAATACATGTGAGGTGATATCTCATTGTGGTTTTGATTTGCATTTCCATGATGGTTAGGAATATTGAGCATCTTTTCATGTGACTGTTGACCATCTGTATGTCTTTGGGAATATGTCTGTTCAGGTCTTCTCCCTTTTTTAATCAAGTTTTTTGGGTTGTTTTTGATATTGAGTTATATGAACTGTTTATATATTTTGGATATTAACCCCTTATTGAATGTATCATTTGCAAATATTTTCTCCCATTCAGTAGGTTGTCTTTTTGTTTTGCTGATGGTTTCCTTTGCTGCACAAAAGCTTTTAAGTTTAGTTAGGTCCCATTTGTTTACTTATCCTTTTGTTTCCTTTGCTTAAAGGGACAATCCAAAAATATACTGCTAACACTTATGTCAAAGAGTGCTCTGCCTATGTTTTCTCCTAGGAATTTTATGGTTTCCGGTCTTACATTTAGGTCTTTAATCCATTTTGAGTTTATTTTTGTATATGGTATGAGGGAGTGTTTGAATTTCATTCTTTGACATGTAGGTAGCTGTTTTCCCAGCAACATTTATTGAAGAGGCTGTCTTTTCTCCATTGTATATTCTTGCCTCCTTTGTCATAGTTTAATTGGCCATAAGTATGTGGGTTTATTTCTGGGCTTTCTATCCTGTTCTATTGATCTATATTTCTGTTTTTGTGCCAGTACCATACTGTTTTGATTACTGTAGCTTTGTAATACAGTCTGAAGTCAGGGATCTTGACTTCCAGCTTTGTTCTTTTTCCTCAAGATTGCTTTGGCTCTTTGGGGTCTTTTGCACTCCCATACAAATTTTAGGATTATTTGTGCTAGTTCTGTGAAAAATGTCATGGATATTTTGATAGGGATTGTATTAAATCTGTGGATTGCTTTGAGTAGTATGGACATTTTAACAATATTAAACAATTTAACTATTTTAATTCTTCCAATCTGTAAACATGGGATGTCTTTCCATTTGTTTGTATCATCTTCCATTTCCTTCATCAATGACTTACAGTTTTCAGAATATAGGTCCTTCACTTCCTTGGTTAAATTTATCCCTTCGTATTTTATTCTTTCTAATACAATTGTAAATGGGATCGTTTTCTTGTTTCCTTTTTCTGATAGTTTATTATTAGTGTATAGAACAGCAACAGATTTCTGTATATTAATCTTGAATCCTACAACTTTACTGAATTAATTTATTAATTTTAATAGTTTTTTGGTGGCGACTTTAGCATTTTCTATGTATAGTGTCATGTCATCTGCAAAGAGTGACTGTTTTACCTCTTTCCTTCTAATATGGATGCCTTTTTTTTCTTGTTTTATTGCTGTGGCTAGGACTTCCAATACTATGTTAAACAGAAATGGCAAGAGTGGGCATTCTTGTCTTGTTCCTGATTTTAGAGGAAAAGCTTTCAGCTTTTCACCATTGAAAACACAATGTTAGCTGTGGGTTTGTCATAGTTGGCCTTTATTATTTTGAGATATGTTCCCTCTATGCCCACTTTCTGGAGAGTTTTTATTATAAATGGATGTTGAATTTTGTAAAATGCTTTTTCTGCATCTATTGAGATGATCATGTGGTTTTTGTCTTTCCTTTTGTTAATGTGGTATACCATGCTGATTGATTTGTGGATATTGAACCACTATTGGATCCTAGAATAATTTCCACTTGATCATGGTATATAATTCTTTTTATATATTGTTGGATTTGGTTTGCTAGTATTTTCTTGAGGATTTGTGCATCTATATTCTTCAGAGATATTGGCCTGTAATTTTCTTTTCTTGTATTGTCTTTGGTTGGGTATCATGGTAATAATGGCCTCATAGAATGAATTTGGGGATGTTCCCTCCTCTTCAATGTTCTGGAATAGTTTGAGAAGGATAGGTATTAATTCTTCTTTGTATACTTAGTAGAATTCCTCTGTGAAGCTGTCTAGTCCTGGACTTTTGTTTTTTGGGAGTTTTTTGATTACTAATTCAATTTCACTACTAGTGATCAGTCTGTTCAGATTGTCTAGTTCTTTCTGACTCCATTGTGGAAGAGTGTATGTTTCTAGGAATTTATCCATTTCTTCTAGGTTGTCCAATTTGTTGGCATATATTCATAGTATTCTCTTATGATTTTTTGTATCTCTGTAATATTCATTGTAATTTCTCCTCTTTCATTTCTTATTTTGTTTATTTGCATCCTCTCTCTTGTTTTTCTTAATAAGCATAGCTTAAAGTCTTGTCAATTTTATTTATCTTTTCAAAAACCCAGCTCTTGGTTTCATTGATCTTTTCTATTGTTGTGGGTGGTTTTTCTTTTTGATCTCCACTTCATTTTTTTCCCCCCTCATCTTTATAATTTCCTTCCTTCTGCTGACTCTGGACTTGCTTTGTTCTTCTTTTTCTAATTCCTTTAGATGGTAGGTTAGGTTGTTTATTTGAGATTTTTCTTGTTTCCTGACGTAAGCTTGTATTGCCATAAACTTCCCTCTCAGAACTGCATTTGCTGCATCCCATAGCTTTTTGAATGTTGTGCTTTCATTTCATTTGTTTCAAGGTATTTTCTGATTTCCTCTCTGATTTTTTTCGTTAGCCCATTGGTTTTTTAGTAGCATGATGTTTAGCGTCTACGTGTTTGTGTTTTCTCCATTTTTCTTCCTATAATTGATTTCTAGTTTCATATTTTGTGGTCAGAAAAGATGCTTGATATAATATCGATCTTCTTAAATTTATTGAGACTTGCTTTGTGGACAGAATGTGATCTATCCTGGAGAACTTCCATGTGCACAGAAAAGAATGTATATTCGGATGTTTTTGGACAGAATGTCCTTTAAATATCTATTAAGTCCAATGTGTCTAATGTGTCATTTAAGGCCATAAAACCCTTATTTCTTGGTGTGGGCAATTAAGCTATTTTATAATATAACCTCAGCTTCCTTTTAGCCTGTAAGTCCAGGGATACCATTAATTCCCTTAACACTCCATACTCTCGTATGGATTTTTGCCTTTGCTGTGTTGTTCTTTGGCTAGGAAAGTCCTTCTATCACCTACTAAATGTGACCTCATCTTCTGAGTATCACCCAGTTTATGAATCCTTCTCTAACACTACACTCTAAGCAGAATCAATAGAGCCTCCTTCTGGTTTCACTTAACACTTGTTTTTGTTTCATTAGTGTGCATACATCTAATGTTTAGGCTTGTGCTATAACTATTGTGCAATGTCTGTCTCCATCAATAGATTGTGGGCATACTGGTGGTGCTCACTGTGCCTTATTAACCTTTTTTACAAATATGGGGTCAGGCAGTGAGCAGACAATCAAGTAGTTTTCAATTTGTTTTTTGAATATATTTCTCCCTCTTCCTTCTCTTCCTTTAGTAGTTTTTGCCTTTCCTGATTTGACCTCCAACAAATGAGAAGAAAATCCTTTTTCCTCCTTTTGATTATTATCAAAGAAATGAAACCATTGCTTTTTGCATAAAACAAGTTGCCACTCTGGGCCCAGTGAAGTTTCTAAGGAACTGGTAGCTGCACAATTTATTGTCACATCTGTATTAGAACAGGCTAGGATTCTTAGGGCTAATATTCAGGATTGTATGCTCAAGGTACTCAGTTTAAGTTAAGAGGTTCAGCAAGAAATTCCTTTTCTTTCCTGGGGGTGGATAATATCTTCCATCACCTACCCCTTCACAGAAGGACCTGCTCTAATTTCCATTGTCAAACTCTTGGGTATATTGGGCAGAACACTGCTTTGTCCTTTAACCATAGGGAGTTACAACCACTTGAATGGCAAAGATAAGAAGACATATACAGAAACAAGAAGAACTACAATCCTGTAGCCTGTGGAACAAAAACCATATTCACAGAAAGATAGAGAAAATGAAAAGGCAGAGGGCTACGTAACAGATGAAGGAACAAGATAAAACCCCAGAAAAACAACTAAATGAAGTGGAGATAGGCAACCTTCCAGAAAAAGAATTCAGAATAATGATAGTGAAGATGATCCAGGACCTCAAAAAATGAATGGAGGAAAAGATCGAGAAGATGCAAGAAATGTTTAACAAAGACCTAGAAGAATTAAAGAACGAACAAACAGAGATGAACAATACAATAACTGAAATGAAAACTACACTAGAAGGAATCAATAGCAGAATAACTGAGGCAGAAGAACAGATAAGTGACCTGGAAGACAGAATGGTGGAATTCACTGCTGCGGAACAGAATAAAGAAAAAAGAATGAAAACAAATGAAGACAGCCTAAGAGACCTCTGGGACAACATTAAACATAACAATATTCGCATTATAGGGGTACCAGAAGGAGAAGAGAGAGAGAAAGGACCTGAGAAAAAATTTGAAGAGATATAGTCGAAAATTTCCCTAACATGGGAAAGGAAATAGCCACCCAAGTCCAGGAAATGCAGCGAGTCCCATACAGGATAAACCCAAGGAGAAACACACTGAGACACATAGTAATCAAACTGGCAAAAATAAAAATTATTGAAAGCAGCCAGGGAAAAATGACGAATAACATACAAGGGAATTCCCATAAGGTTAACAGCTGATTTCTCAGCAGAAACTCTATAAGCCAGAAGGGAGTGGCATGATATACTTAAAGTGATGAAAGGGAAGAACCTACAACCAAGATTACTCTAGCCAGCAAGGATCTCATTCAGATTCAATGGAGAAATCAAAAGCTTTACAGACAAGCAAAAGCTAAGAGAATTCAGCACCACCAAACCAGCTCTACCACAAATGCTAAAGGAATGTCTCTAAGTGGGAAACATAAGAGAAGAAAAGGACCTACAAAAACAAACCCCCCAAAATTAAGAAAATGGTCATAGGAATATACATATTGATAATTACCTTAAACGTGAATGGATTAAATGCTCCAACGAAAAGACACAGGCTTGCTGAATGGAAACAAAACCAAGACCCATAAATATGCTGTCTACAAGAGAGCCACTTCAGACCTAGGGACACATACAGACTGAAAGTGAGGGAATGGAAAAAGATATTCTATGCAAATGGAAATCAAAAGAAAGCTATAGTAGCAATACTCATATCAGATAAAATAGACTTTAAAATAAAGTATGTTGCAAGAGACAAGGAGGGCACTACATAATGATCAAGAGATCAATCCAAGAAGAAGATATAACAATTATAAATATATATGCACCCAACATAGGAGCACCTCAATATATAAGGCAACTGCTAACAACTGTAAAAGAGGAAGTCGACAGTAACACAATAATAGTGGGGGACTTTAACACCTGACTTACACCAATGGACAGATCACCCAAAATGAAAATAAATAAGGAAACAGAAGCTTTAAATGACATGATAGACCAGATAGATTTAATTGATATTTATAGGACATTCCATCCCAAAACAGCAGATGACACTTTCTTCTCAAGTGCGCATGGAACATTCTCCAGGATAGATCACATCTTGTGTCACAAATCAAGCCTCAGTAAATTAAAGAAAATTGAAAACATATCAAGCATCTTTTCTGACCACAACACTATGAGATTAGAAATGAAATACAGGGAAAAAAACGTAAAAAACACAAACACATGGAAGCTAAACAATACATTACTAAATAACCAAGAGAACACTGAAGAACTCAAAGAGGAAATCAAAAAATACCTAGAGACAAATGACAATGAAAACATGACAATCCAAAAGGGAAGTTTATAGCTATACAAGCCTACCTCAAGAAACAAGAAAAATCTCAAATAAACAATCTCACCTTACACCTAAAGGAACTAGAGAAAGAAGAACAAACAAAACCCAAAATTAGCAGAAGGAAAGAAATCATAAAGATCAGAGCAGAAATAAATGAAATACAAACAAAGAAAACAGTAGCAAAGATCAATAAAACTAAAAGCTGGTTCTTTGAGAAGATAAACAAAATTGATAAACCATTAGCCAGACTCATCAAGAAAAAGAAGGAGAGGACTCAAATCAATAAAATTAGAAATGAAAAAGGAGAAGTTACAACAGACACCGCAGAAATACAAAGCATCCTAAGGGACTACTACAAGCAACTGTATACCAATAAAATGGACAACCTGGAAGAAATGGAAAAATTCTTAGAAAGGTATAACATTCCAAGACTGAACCAGGAAGAAATAGAAAATATGAACAGACCAATCACATGTAATGAAATTGAAACTGTGATTAAAAATCTTCCAACAAGCAAAAGTCCAGGACCAGATGGCTTCACAGGTGAATTCTATCAAACATTTAGAGAAGAGCTAACACCCATCCTTCTCAAACTCTTCCAAAAAATTGCAGAGGAAGGAACACTCCCAAATTCATTCTATGAGGCCACTATCACCCTGATACCAATACCAGACAAAGATACTACAAAAAAAGAAAATTACAGAGCAATATCACTGATGAATATAGATGCAAAAATCCTGAACAAAATACTAGCAAACAGAATCCAACAGCACATTAAAAGGATCATACACCATGATCAAGTGGGATTTATCCCAGGGATGCAAGGATTCTTCAATATATGCAAATCAATCAATGTGATACACCATATTAACAAATTGAGGAATAAAAACCATATGATCATCTCAATAGATGCAGGAAAAGTTTTTGAAAAAATTCAACAGCCATTTAAGATAAAAACCCTCCAGAAAGTGGGCATAGAGGGAACCTACCTCAACATAATAAAGGCCATATATGACAAACCCACAGCAAACATCACTCTCAATGGTGAAAAACTGAAAGCATTTCCTCTAAGATCAGGAACAAGACAAGGATGTCCACTCTCAACAGTATTATTCAACATAGTTTTGGAAGTCCTAGCCATGGCAATCAGAGAAGAAAAAGAAATAAAAGGAATCCAAATTGGAAAAGAAGAAGTAAAACTGTCACTGTTTGCAGGTGACATGATACTATACATAGAGAATCCTAAAAATGCCACCAGAAAACTACTAGAGCTAATCAATGAATTTGGTAAGTTGCAGGATACAAAATTAATGCACAGAACTCTCTTGCATTCCTATACACTAATGATGAAATATCTGAAAGAGAAATTAAGGAAACACTCCCATTTACCATTGCAACAAAAAGAATAAAATATCTAGGAATAAACCTACCTAGGGAGACAAAAGACCTGTATGCAGAAAACTATAAGACACTGATGAAAGAAATTAAAGATTATACCAACAGATGGAGAGATATACCATGTTCTTGGATTGGAAGAATCAATATTGTGGAAATGACTGTACTACCCAAAGCAATCTACAGATTCAATGCAATCCCTGTCAAATTGCCAATGGCATTTTTTATGGAACTAGAAGAAAAAGTCTTAAAATTTATATGGAGACACAAAAGACCCCAAATAGCCAAAGAAGTCTTGAGGAAAAAAAACGGAGCTGGAGGAATCAGACTCCCTGACTTCAGACTATACTGCAAAACTACAGTAATCAAGGCAGTATGGTACTGGCACAAAAACAGAAACATAGATCAATGGAACAGGATAGAAAGCCCAGAGGTAAACCCACGCACCTATGGTCAACTAATCTATGACAAAGGAGGCAAGGATATACAATGGAGAAAAGACAGTCTCTTCAGTAAGTGGTGCTGGGAAAACTGGACAGCTACATGTAAAAGAATTAAATTAGTACACTCCCTAACACCATACACAAAAGTAAACTCAAAATGGATTAGAGACTTAAATGTAAGACCGAACACTATAAAACTCTTAGAGGAAAACATAGGAAGAACACTCTTTGACATAAATCACAAAATCTTTTTTGATCCACCTCCTAGAGTAATGGAAATAAAAACAAAAATAAACAAATAGGACCTAATGAAACTTAAATGTTTCTGCACAGCAAAGGAAACCATAAATAAGACGAAAAGACAACCCTTAGAATGGGAGAAAATATTTGCAAACGAAGCAACTGACAAAGGATTAATCTCCAAAATATATAAACAGCTCCTGCAGCTCAATATTAAAGAAACAAACAGCCCAATACAAAAATGGGCAGAAAACCTAAATAGACATTTCTCCAAAGAAGACATACAGATGGCCAAGAAGCACATGAAAAGCTGCTCAACATCACTAATTATTAGAGAAATGCAAATCAAATCTACAATGAGGTATCACCTCACACCAGTTATAATGGGCATCATCAGAAAATCTACAAACAACAAATGGTGGAGAGGGTGCGGAGAAAAGGGAATCCTCTTGCACTGTTGGTTGGAATGTAAATTGATACAACCACTATGGAGAACAGTATGGAGGCTCTTAAAAAACTAAAAATAGAATTACCATATGATCCAGCAATCCCACTACTGGGTATATACCCAGAGAAAATCATAATTCCAAAAGACACATGCACCCCAATGTTCATTGCAGCACTACTGACAATAGCCAGGTCATGGAAGCAACCTAAATGCCCATCAACAGACGAATGGATAAAGAAGATGTGGTACATATATACAATGGAGTATTACTCAGCCATAAAAAGGAACGAAATTGGGTCATTTGTTGAGACATGGATGGATCTAGAGACTGTCATACAGCGTGAAGTAAGTCAGAAAGAGAAAAACAAATATTGTATATTAACGCATGTATGTGGAAACCTAGAACTATGGTACAGATGAACCGGTTTTCAGGGCAGACATTGAGACACAGATGTAGAGAACAAATGTATGGACACCATGGGGGGAAAGCTGCCGGGGGCTGGGGATGGTGGTGTGATGAATTGGGTGATTGTGATTGACATGTATACACTGATGTGTATAAAATTGGTGACTAATAAGAACCTGCTGTATAAAAAAATAAAAAATAAAAATAAAAATAAACAAAAGAAGACATATACAGGTAATTATATGTTTAGGCATAGTAGAACCCAAACATATATATTAAGGTTAGAAGGCACTGGGGAAAATGAGAGGACAAGGACTTTGTGAAATCACATTTTATTAATAGCCTTGTGATAGTCCTCACTTAATAGTCTTAGTATAAGTTTTAGGTAAGTGTGTGAGAAGAGTCCTGAGGAGATGATATCCCTTTCTTCTTGGTGATCGTAGTTTAAAGATCTCAATTTTAGTTGGGAGCCCTAGATACCCCATAGGCAGCAGAGGATGCTTTGTTTCCAAAACAGAATCACAAAAGACCACAGCCATCCATAGGGGAAAACCTCTAGACAAGAGGTTACAAGTTGGTGGTTTGCAGATGTCATTTATTTGATCTATACAGTGTTAATAACCTTCAAAATTATCCTCCAAGATTTGAAATTTGGGAGATGTCATACAAAATTCCAGATTTGTTTATTATTTTATGAAATCAGAAGATTGGACTCAAATCCCCACATGGCCACAAACAGCTGGGGCTGAGTAGTGGCTGTCCCTTGTATGTGGGCACTTTCTGCTCTCTCCCTGAAAACAAGGTCTAATGTCAGTTGCCATTAATCAACTCACTTAATTGATAGATTTAAGAGCTCCTAGTTGAATTAAGAGGAAAGTGACATAGTTCTTGTACCCATAGCTGTAAAAATTTAAAATAAATAAATTAAAGATAGACTGAAAGGACTATTTCAAAAAAGGTGGCAAGTTTGCATTTCCTAATAAAAATGAAGACTATTTATACACTGTTTCTATGCATACACAGTATGCTTTTGTTGAAAAATAAAACTTCAGATATCAACATTATGCAATCCATTATAAGAACCATAATTGATATATTAAAAAAGATGTACAATGAAAATCTTCATTTTATTAAATAGACTGAAAGTTCAACAGGTTTTGTATTTGAATATATATATTAAGTGTTGCTGCTGGGAAAAGCAGTTATGCATTAATTAAGCAATATACCTTCACAGGCATCAAAATATTTTATAGACACAAGATTTATAAAAATGTCTTTAATTGCAGTAGAAATTATACATTGAACCAGAAGTATTTTTGTCAGTGAGTTGAAGAAATGACTGAGACCATATACAGGGCATATTATATTTAAAAGTTAGATTTCCTGTGGCGTTTTCTTTTGTCACTTATGATAGTTATGTGTATTTTCTCATAATTTCAATGAGAATTTTGATGTGAATGAACAACTTTTGGGCATGTTGTCCATTATAAGCAAATCAGAAAATGGTTTACTTGAATATATTGAAAAAAGTCCTAAAAATGTAACATAAGCAGATCACAATTAATATATGTAAGTGTTAATGTCAGACTTTTATGAAATACATATCCAGCATTGCAAAGTTGTGTAGGGATACAGAATTTATGTTCGTTCATTGGTAGATTGACTAGCAATTATTTGCTTTGTGGTAAAAGGTTTAAGTAGAGCATATTATGGACATAATAGCTGCCACCATGAGCTGGATACCTCCCAATGACTTGAACAATAAACAACTCAAAAATGAATGAAGAGGAGCAGTATGAGCAGTATGGTTGTCAGCTTCCCTATGAGCCTAGATATCTGAGTTAGGGCAAAGTGCTCATCCCAAATATAAAACCCACTGTGCAAAGAGTTAATCTGTGTCTGGAAAGAAAGCAACTCTATTCTTTTAAGATACTGACTAAAACTAAATAACCTTACTCCTCATTCCCTCACCGTTTCCTTACCCACACCCCTGTTAAAATTAATCTGTACTAAATTCTGTACTCGACATTGGAATTCCAAATACAAGACCTGACATTAATACCCTGATGCAGAAGAAATGGTGGCAGGTTTCTGGTTTGCAAAATTAAAGTGGTAATACATTTCAAAATAAAACTGTAATCATTAATTATTGCTTTTTTAATTTGTAATTTTTCATTTTTAATTTAAAATATCCCCAGTATGATATTTTACATTATTTCATCTGTGAGTCATTGAAGCAAGTGACCACTTTGGGTTTATTTCTGTGTGTCCAGCATAAACTGTTAGTAATTGTTCAACAAGTACTTAATACATGCATGGATAAATGTACTTCAGTTGAAGATATACCACATACCTAAAACTCTTTTGGGATGGAAGTTGTATTTCAATCTCATGCAAGTTTAGTATCAAAGATAATCATTTTCCTTTCCCTTCACTTCTCCTTCTTGACTTTTTTCTGCCTTAGATGCCTATACAACAGCCGAAGTAGTTTACTCTTGGACTCTTGGGAAGAACAAATCTGTGGAAGTGGCACAGGATGGCTCTCGACTGAATCAATATGACCTGCTGGGCCATGTTGTTGGGACAGAAATAATCCGGTCTAGTACAGGTATTTATTTATTTTATTTAGCAAGCATTTTTGTAACCTGTACCACATACCAGTCACTGTTTTAAGTGCTTATAATAACTTACGTTAATAAAACAGTCTTGTGAGGTAGGTACTATTATCTTAAGGAAACTGAGGCATACAGATGTTTAGTAATTTGTTCCATGTCACAGTTATGTAATGTCAGAGCCAAGATCTGAACCCAGGCAGATTGGCTTCCAAGATCATGCTTTTAACCATGATGCCCTGCTGTCTCTTCGTGAGTTAGGTCGAGGTCATTAGGGCTGGACTGTGGTAGAAGAGAAAGCAGAGGGAAGCCATGATAGTGGGAGAGCTAAACTTTGATCCTAAAGTTTTCATGAAGATATTTGCTTAACTCCGCCAATACAGAGGTGGCAATGTAATAACCCCAGGAGAGTCCAGAACACAGCCAGGAGGTCCAGGAATGAGCCATGGAATTATTTTCTTAAGTGAATCACCCATTTCAGAAACAAGTGTGTCTGGCAAACATTGCCAGGTCCTCTCAATGGCTCTTCCTTGGATATTGATAAATGGTATTTAGAGGCTTGTTCTGTAGCCTTAAGTCCTATCTATTTGGAAACTGGCCAGTTGTAGGGGCCTGAGGAAGGACGCACCCTGAATCCCAACTAACTTTAGGGTATTTGACAAAATGGAGTATATCTTAGGGGCCCACATATCTTACAATATTTTTTGCCATGAAAGGGTGGGAACTTTCAACACTTGTCTCCATGGAAGATCTCTGAATCCACAATTATAAATGAAGTAGGGTACTCTTGTCCTTTTTTTCATTAGCTGGACACTGCTGTTCCCTCTCATAGTGTTACAGTATGTCTGTGGTCTGTTCTCCCTCCATCCTAGGACCAGGGGCTAGAATGTTTAAAAAAAGCAGCATTTGAAATGGATTTAAAGGACAACAGGATTTAGAGATTTGGAACTTGGTGTGGGGAAAGGCTATTCTTTTTTTTTTTTTTCTTTTTTTTTGTGCGGTAGGCGGGCCTCTTACTGTTGTGGCCTCTCCCGTTGCGGAGCACAGGCTCCGGATGCGCAGGCTCAGCGGCCGTGGCTCACGGGCCCAGCCGCTCCGCGGCATGTGGCATCTTCCTGGACCGGGGCACGAACCCGTGTCCCCTGCATTGGCAGGCGGACTCTCAACCACTGCGCCACCAGGGAAGCCCGAAAGGCTATTCTTGAGAATGGCAATACAGAGTTTCAAAAGACCAGAGGTTTGTGAGAACATGATCTCTTGGAGAAGGTCAGCTGATCTGTGGGGGTGAGGGGAAAGTACCCACCTGGCCAGTTCTGCTCTCTCCAAGCAGGTAGAGGGAGGAGGACCTTTAGTGCCTGCATGTACAAAGTGTATTTTTACTGTCCAACTGTGACCCTTGCATTTTTGAGCAGAAGCCACCTCCTGCTGTGGGGTGCCGCTGCTGCTGCAAATGACCTCCCATCTGAGATCAGACCCTCCCCTCCCTCCCACCCCAGCCTGTAAGCAAAGAGTACCCAGGCTCCTGATGAAGGCTCTGTGCATCCCAGCACAGCAAGGCAGACCCCTAGAGACCAAAGGTAACCCAGGGGCCCTGGAGGTCCACTCCGTAGAAGGGAGAGAATTCCTGGGGCTATAGCATCTGTTCACTCTCCTGACTTCCCCAACCCTCCTTAGCACTGCTCACCTGGTATCAACTTTTGAGACCCATCATTAGCAATTCAAGCAGCCCCATTTCATTTGGTTAAGCCACTGTTTGTTTATAGTCTTTATCACACGTTCATGATAGAAAAATTAGAAATATCAGAGGAACAAAAAATGTAAATTAAAATATTCTTTAATTCCACCATCTAGAAAAAAACTTTTTAGAAGAATTTCGTGCATTAACTGATTATTATACATTTTGGTGTGTAACCTTTAAGAAGGTTCTCTTTGCACTTTTAATATAAATATGTTTTTATATAAATGGGGCCATAATATTGATACTGTTTTATAAGCTGTTTTTTATGTAATTTTATATTGTAAGCATGTTTTCTTGTTACTAAGTGTACAGGATCCAAATAAAATGTACACACAAGCTAGTGATATATTTTTATTATTAATTAATTTATTTATTTTTGCTGTGTTGGGTCTTCGTTTCTGTGCGAGGGCTTTCTCTAGTTGTGGCAAGTGGGGGCCACTCTTCATCGCGGTGTGCGGGCTTCTCACTATCGCGGCCTCTCTTGTTGCAGAGCACAGGCTCCAGACGCGCAGGCTCAGTAGTTGTGGCTCACGGGCCTAGTTGCTCCGCGGCATGTGGGATCCTCCCAGACCAGGGCTCGAACCCGTGTCCCCTGCATTAGCAGGCAGATTCTCAACCACTGTGCCACCAGGGAAGCCCAGTGATATATTTTTATTCAGATATAATTGACATTAGTTTCAGGTGTACAACATTATGATTCAATATTTGTATGTATTATGAAATGATCACCACAGGAAGTCTAGTTAACGTCCATCACTATACATAGTTATAGAATTTTTTTCTTGTGATGAAAACTTTTAAGATCTACTCTTAACAGCTTTCAAATGTGCAGTATAGTATTCTAACTATAGTTACCGTGTTGTACATAACACCCCAAGGACTTATTTACTTTACAGCTGGAAGTTTGTACCTTCTGTTTCCTTTCACCCATTTCACCTAACACCTACCCTTGGCTTCTGGCAACCAGTAATCTATTCTTTGTATCTATGAGCTTGGTTTTTTGTTCATTTTGTTTTGTTTTTTGGATTCCACATGTAAGTGAGATACAATATTTGTCTTGCTCTGTCTGACTTATTTCACTTAGCATAATGTCCCCAAGGTCCATCCATATTGTTGCAAATGGCAAAAATTCTTTCTTTTTATGGTTGAATAATATTCCATTGTATCTATATATACCACATCTTCTTTATCCATTCATCCATGGAGAGACACTTTGGTTGTTTCCATGTCTTGGCTATTGTAAATAATGCTGCAGTGAAGATGGAGGTGTATATATCTTTTTAAGCCAGTGTTCTCATTTTCTTCAGATAAATACCCATAAGTGGAATTGCTGGATCGTATAGTAGTTCCATTTTTATTTTTTAAAAAATATTTATTTATTTATTTATCTATTTATTTATTTATTTGGCTGCACCAGGTCTTAGTTGTGGCATGCAGGATCTTTTAGTTGCAGCATGTGAACTCTTAGTTTTCTTGTTTGTTTGTTTTTGAGTTTTTTTTGCAGTACACAGGCATCTCACTGCTGTGACCTCTCCCATTGCGGAGCACAGGCTCTGGACGCGCAGGCTCAGTGGCCATGGCTCACGGGCCCAGCCACTCCGCGGCACGTGGGATCCTCCCGGGCCGGGGCAGGAACCCGCGTCCCCTGCATCGGCAGGCGGACTCTCAACCACTGCGCCACAAGGGAAACCCACAGACTCTTAGTTTTGACATGTGGGATCTAGTTCCCTGACCAGGGATTGAAACCGGGCCCCCTGAATTGGGAGCGTGGAGTCTTAGCCACTGGACCACCAGGGAAGTCCCCCATTTTTAATTTTTTGAGGAAACTCCATACTGTTTTCCATAGTAGTTGCACCAGTATACATTCCCACCAAGACTACATGAGGGTTTCCATTTCCACACATCCTCACCAACATTTGTTTTTTGTTGTTAGTTCTAAGTAGTTAGTAATAATATTTTAACAATTAGAATGGGCATATATTAATTATTACCTGTTTTAGTTTTACTCTAAATTTAAAAAGAAAATTAAAAGGCCATCATCTGAGGCCACAGCCAGCCTTCTTGACAATGATAAGTGTTGCTATCAGTGGGAAGCATAGCATTTCATTGTGAAACTCAATAATATCTTCATCTTACTGGATCATAATCCATTTAACCAATTACCTATGATTATTTTCCGTTTTAATGCTATAAAGAACACTGCAAAGACCTTCTTTTTCCATATAGCATTTTGTTCCTATGTAATTACCTGCCAAGGAAAAAAACAAAATATTGAGATTGCTCTTTCAGAAAGTAGACACATTTAAAATTTTTTAAATACATATTGACAAATTGCCATTCTAAAAGGTGAAACAGTTCACACTCTCGTTATCAGTGTATGAGCATGCCAGTTTCCCTTCACTCTTGGCAATGCAGATGTTATGGATTGAATTATGTCTCCCTAAAAGATATGTTGAAATCCTGCCCCCCTAGTGCCTCAGAATGTGACCTTATTTGAAAGTAGGGTTATTGCAGATATTAGATTATAATAGCAAATTAGTTTTGTAAACATGATACAGTGTATATCAGTAAACTATGCAGGTGTAAGAAGGAATGAGGAAGTTCAATGGGAATATCTGCAGGATATACTGTTGAGTGAAAATAGCAAATATAAAACCACCAAAGACTATAAGGATATATATTAGTATAGGAATAGTATTTCTAGAATATACACAAGAAGCTGTTAATTGTAGTTAAAGGAAGGAGAAATGAAATGGTTTGAAGGAGGTGGACTTTTTGCTGTATATTATTTGACACGCTTTGGTTTAGAAACCATATAAATATTACCTCACATAAATGTATATTGTTTTCATGTGACTATAAATTATGGGCATTCCTTTCTGAATTCTGGTATGCTCCTCTATGTGGGGTCCAACATACTAATGGGAAGTTGGGCCAGAGAAAATCCCACAATCTGTGGGTGTTCTGTTTTGTATGAGTGGTTTTCTCTCTGAAAGCTGTCAGTCCTCAGCATGAAGTAGTTCTAAGCAGAGAGCTCCTGCTCTTTGCTCCAGATTCAACCATGTGTTAAATAAATGAATGAAATTTCTCTAAATTGGTGGCTAGTTCTTCACACTGTTCCCTACTTCAGCACTGACTCCATTTTCCCTTATTTGCAATATTTACATTAATTTTCTAAGAGGAGCCTGATCTTATTTTTGCATCTTTCCTAGAAATTTGACCATTTGTTAGAAAAACTCTCATTACTGTCATTGTGTATATTATTTGTTTAGACTTGGAACATAGGTAAGTGAAGACAAATCAGAAAATAAGAGCAGCGTGGCGGGTGTGTTTTGACCCACCTGCAGATGCCATTCTGTGGGCGGGGGGGGGGTGCCAAAACCCCATGACTGCTTAGCCAGAGCAGCAGTTGACCCCTGAGGTCACCATTTTGGTGCAGTGAGGCAACAGCCACCAAGGGACGTGGCCCTATTGCGTGGCTCACTGCCACTGGAAGAGGGCTCTGCTAGAGTTCTGCAGTTGGCTTGAGCTCCGCTGTTGGGCGGGGCTTTTGTATTTACTCCTCTGTATGCCAGAGCTGTGGGCTGCTCTCAGAGGTTGGGTTCCCTTGCAGTTGAATTTAGACTGCTGACTGTACTTTTGATCAGGCGATGATGCTGGCAGGGGACCTGATACCACCTCCAAGATTTGCACAATGTTGGCTATAATGTATGCCATATTCCTTTGTGCTAGCTGACCCCAAATTATCTGGCCCTGCCAATTCCCAGAGCGTTCCCCATGAGGCAAAGCAGAAGTGGGCCTCCAGAGGAATGCCCAGGAAACCTGTATATCTGCCTTGGGTTCTCATTTCCCCACTGGAGAAACCATAGACCCAGAGGTACCCTCTAGGTGCTGCACTGAGCTGGCCTGGGGGAAGGAAGAAGGCGACAAATTGATACCACTTCTGTTATCCTTCTAATGTCACTTTTCTTGGTTTTCATGCCCCAGATGGGTGCTGCTTCAGCTTTACTTCTTAGATCTGGGATTTTCACAAAGGTGTTCTCTTCTGTGGGTAGCTGCTAAACCATATTTTTGTGACAGGGTACTAGAGCTGGGGCCGTCCTATTCCACCACCTTCCTGATCTTAAATCACTCTCTTTGCTTCTTTGGAAGAGAAACAACAAGATAGAAATTGAAGGAAAGAAGGATAGAAAAGGAGAGGCTTAAGAAAATATATTCAGTTATTTAAAACAATGGCTAATTTGATAAGCTCTTGAAAAGTCCACTTGCTTTCCTTTCAGATCTACAGAATATAACTTATATAAAATATATAATAAATATTCATAAATATTAAATATTTGACATGATCAGATATAGGATTAATAGACAGGAAGGAATTCAGGGGTGTGAGACTAATATGCGGAAGGGGAGGAAATTCCCCAAGCTAATCAAAGTCCAACTATTGTTAAAAATAAATCTTCAGTGCCTCCTCAGCTGAGAAAAAGAGTGAACAGAAGGACAGGGAAAGAAAGCAGTTGAAATGTACACAGATAGGAGAGAGGGGGAGAGGGAGGAGAGAGGGGGAGGGGGTGGGGAACAAAGAAATAAAAGGATTGAAAAAGCGGCAGAGAGAAAAAAAAGCAATCCCAATGTTGTAATGAAGAAATTCTATAATTTTGTATGATAGTTCTTTGCTAAATTAAAACTAAGCCTACTTGTATTTTTCATGTTCACATAAACAAGCTAGAATGTGAATACACACACAATATGGATTATATATTGAGCTTTGGCTAACCAGATGGTGCTTCCTAGGCTTAGGTACAAGGGAGTGGGTGAGGTAGGAAAGTGGAAAATTGACTCATTTGGGAGACATACTGAAACCAAATGGGGGGGAGAGAGAGAGAGAGAGAGTGAGAGAGAGAGGTGAAAAGTAAGAAGCTCTAACAAGAAAGGTAGTAGAGCAATCAGATTGCATGGACCTTTGGAGACTCTTTGGGGAAATTTGCCTTTTACTCTTTGAGAGATGGGAAACTATTGGGGAGCCTTAAGCAAAAGAAAGACTGAATCTGACTTTTATTATAATAGACTCATTTTGGCTGGTATGCTAAGAATGCATTGAAGGGGACAAGTACAGAGTCAAGGCACGTTAGGAAGCTATTACAGTACTCTAAGTAAGAGATGATGGTAGCTTAGTCCAAAGTGGTAACAGCGGAAGTGGTGAGAAATGCTCAAATTATAAATATATTTTGAAGAACTGTCAATGTATCTGTGCCCGTGTGTGCATTTGTGTATGCACACATGGAAACATGCACGAGGGATGGAGAGGGAGTGGTCGATGATGTTAAAGATTTTGAAGAATTTTGATTTGTGCTCCTGAGAGCTACCATTTACTGAGATAGGAAAATCTGTTGGAAGGGATAGTTTGGAGGGGGTAGGAAATGGAGACAGTAAGAGCTAAGATTTGGACATGTTAGATCAAGATACCTATTAGATCCCCAAGTGGTGATATCTAATGGGTAATGGAATATATAGGTGTAGAGCATTATAGGGAACCCTAGGTTTGCCATATCAAAGTACCATAAACTGAATGGCTTAAAACAACAGAGATTTATGTCTCCTAGTTCTGGAGGCTAGAAGTCTGAAGCCAAGGTGCTGGCTGGGTTGGTTGCTTATGGAGGCTCCTTTTATACAGTAGAGGGGGAGGGGGAGGGGTCCACTGTAGTGCTGACCAATGACTGAGCAGGACCACTGACGGGTCGCTCATTGACAGTTGCTCACCTGGGGGAGGGGCCCACTGCAACACTGACCAATGGCTGAGCGGGGCTGCTAAAGCTCACGCCTGCCCCACCACTATTACAATTCCCCACTGTCAATGTCCATTCCACAATCTTGTGGGAAAAGGGGTGACGATTTTTCTGGCTACTTCCCACTGAACAGGGGAGATGAGGAGGTGATTGTGAAATGGAATTGATCAGTTTTGGGTCGAGAATATTCCTTAAAAATGTTAGTAAGCAATACAATTCTTTTTATCTACAACCATTTGAACCTGATGAAATTCCTTCTACAATGAAATTTTAATCTCAATACTTACTTTTTTTTTTTTTTTTTTTTGCGGTACGTGGGCCTCTCACCATTGGGGCCCCTCCCGTTGCAGAGCACAGGCTCCGGACGCGCAGGCTCAGCGGCCATGGCTCACGGGCCCAGCCGCTCCGTGGCATGTGGGATCCTCCCGGACCGGGGCACGAACCCGCGTCCCCTGCATTGGCAGGCGGACTCTCAACCACTGCGCCACCAGGGAAGCCCAATACTTACTCTTTTTGAAGAGCAATCTTAAGTCTTCTAAGGGTTCATAAACCCATTGCTCTCTAGGCCTGTCAGGAGTTGGGTCATTTTCTGATGACAGTGGTGCTGCTTTCAGCCGAGTGTGATGAATCCATGGCTTTACTCCAGCTAACTTGACAGATGAGTGTGTGATAAGTAATACCACATGTGGTCCTGTCCACCTTGCGGTCAGCTGGTGCTCAGTCCCTTGTTCCCTCCAGGTTTTAAGGAGGACTCAGTTTCTGGGCTGGAAAGGATGTAACGTTACCTCAGTTGTATGGGCACACCTGCTGGCAACAAACTCATGAACAGAGGTTAGTATAGTGCCCAGAGCTTTAACATAATTGGCAACTGCTAGATCTTTCAGAGCATTTATAGATTCTCCCACCTGGGCAGACACCTGGAATGGCCTACCATACACTATTTCAAAGGGTCTCAATTTAAGCCTGCTTCTGGGAGCCACTGTGATCCATAGCAGGGCAACTGGCAAGGCCTTATCCCAAGTTAAATTAGTGTCTTGACATATTTTAGCAATGCTCCTTTTTAATGTATAATTCATTCTCTCGGTTTTTCCTGTTGATTGTAGTCTCCAGGATGAATGTATCTTCCAATTCATTTGCAGTGCTTTAGCCACTTGTTGGGTTATGCTAGAGACAAAAGCAGGCCCATTACCACTTTGAAGGGAGTTAGGCACTCCAGATCAGGGGATAATGTCCTTAAGGAGGACTCTAACCACTTTGGAGGCTTTTTCTGTCCTGGGGCAGTATGCCTCCACCCTTCCTGAAAAAGTGTCCATAAATACTAGCAGGTACCTGAAATTTCCTGTGGCTCAAGGCATTTGAGTAAAGTCTATTTGCCAGTCCTCGGTGGGGTAGGTTCCTCTGTGCTGAGTCCCCATCTGGGGAAGTGTGACAGCAGTTTTTGTGTTATTTTTAGCATAAATCATGCAATTTTGAGTGACTTGCTGGATGGCCCTTTGTAGGTTAGGCCCCATTATATATCTTTGAATCTGTTGTAAGGTGTCATCTCTCCCGTAATGGGTACTATTATGAAGGTGCTGCAGCACAGTGTCCAAGAGGGCCTCAGGAATCAAAACAATTCCTTGTACTTTACATTTCTAGCCAAGTGAGGTATGATCAAGAGTGAATCCCCATTCTTTGGCTCTCTCCTTCTCCTTTCCTGAATACACTGACTGGTATTTTGACAAGTCGATCTGTGGGAGAAGTGACCATATCATGGATTGTTAACCCCATTCCTTTGCTGCTTTCTTTGCAGCTTGGTCAGCTAACTGACTGCCCTTTATTATATGAGTCTCACCCTTCTGGTGGCCTGGGCAGTGCATTACAGCCACTTGTGAGGGCTTATGGACTGCTTCTAATAGTGACAGGATTTCAGAAGCATGTTTTATGTCTTTATTGTTTGAAGTGAGAAGCCCCCTTTCTTTCCAGTTCACCCCATGGGCATGCACCACAGAGAATGCATAGTGAGAGTCTGTGTATATATTTACTTGCTTCCCTTTAGCGAGGAGCGGGGGCTCTTGTCAGAGCAATGATTTCTGCCTTCCCAGCTGAGCTCCCTGGGGGCAGGGCTTTTGCTTCAACAATCCTTTCAAGGGTTACCATCACATACCTAGTGCATCACCTACCTTGGTCCATGAAGCTGCTTCCATCGGTGAACAATTTCATATCTGGTTCAGCCAAGGTCTGCTAGAATACACTAGCTTGATGATTTGTAGGCAGTTGTGCTCTGGGGATTGTGCAACATCAATCGGGAGAAATGTGGCTGGATTTAGGGCTGAAGTGACCTGAAGTCTTACGTTGGGATTGTCCAGGAGAATGGCTTGGACTTTCCCATTCTCCCCGAAGTCAGCCAATAGCCCCCTTTCTGCTCCAGTAAAGAAAGGACATGGTGAGGAATATACACAGTGGTGGGTTGCCCCAGGGTAAACTTCTCAGCTTCCTGAAATATGTCACAAGTAGCTGCTACAGCTCGAAGGCAGAGGGGTCATCCCTTAACAGTCTGTTCTAGCCTGTCTTGAGAAGCAGGCAATAGGTTGAGGGCTATTCCCTGGAGTCTGAATTAACACCCCAAGACTTATGCCTTATCTCTCATGGACATACAATTTGAAAGGTTTCTTTAAGTCTGGTTGTTCCAAAGCCAGGGCTGAGACTGACTTTGTTTTTATTGTTTCAAAGGCTGTTTGGCATCCTGTAGTCCAAGTAAGGGGCTCAAAATCATGTCCCTTTAAAGCCTCACAGAGGGGCTTTACTATGAGCCCATAGTTTGGGATCCAAGCCTGACAGAACCCTGCCATTCCCAGAAACCCCCTCAGTTGTCTGCAAGTCTTGAGTGTTCCCAAGCCTGCAATTTCCCATTTTCTGTTAGTCAAAAGACCCCACTGTCCTTGGGAAAGGACAAAGCCCAGATACGTGACTTGTTGCTTACATATTTGGGCTTTTTTCTGGGAGACCTTATATCCACAATTGGCCAAATAGTTTAGGGTTCTAATGGTATTTTATAGACACTTATCATATGTAGGGCCTGCTATAAGCAAATTGTCCACATATTGGAGTATAAGTCCTTCATCCAATATTAAGTTTCTAAGGTCCCTAGCCAACATTTCCCCAAACAAGGTAGGGGAGTTCTTAAATCCTTGAGACAGGACTGTCCAACAATACTGTTAGACTACCTGTATTTCTGGGTCCTGCCATTCAAAAGCAAACAGTTGCTGTGATTCTTCTGCAATAGGAATGCAGAAAAAAGCATCCTTCAAGTCCAAAACTGAGAACCAGCTGAATTCTCCCAGAATAGTTGTAAGCAGAGTGTATGGATTAGGTACCACAGGGTGCAAATCTTGGACTATATCATTAATAGCCCTCAAGTCTTGGACAAAGCAATACCCTGCTGAGTTTGGCTTTTTGACCAGGAAAATAAGGCTGTTATATGGGGACAAGGTTTATTCAGTCCTATTTTCAAAAACTTTTCGAGAATTGGCTGAATTTCCTTTTGGGCCTCTTGCCTCAGAGGGTATTGTTTTAGATTAGGTGTCCCAGCATCCCTTTTCAATGGGATTTGTATCGGCCATGTGTTTTTGGCCTTCCCTGGGGTGCCATCAGTCCATACTTGTGGCCTCACCTTTTCATAGACCTCAGGGGGAAAGAGCTCTGTCTCCTTTTCTGGGACATCCATAAGTGCCATCTGTAGGCTTATAGCGTACTGTGGTGGGACCCTGGTGTCAAGCTGTCCTGGCGAAAAAGTTAAGTTACTAGAGCATTTAATTTACAAAGGAGATCTCGGCCCAGAAGAGTGACTGGACACACTGGCATATATAAGAAACTGTGTTTCAGGGTGAGGTCCCCTAATTGGCATTCTAGAGGTTGTAAGAAAACGATTTTGTACTTCTCCAGAAACTCCTGTGACCAGGATGGATTGAGATGTTTTCTGTGCCACCTTGGTGTTTACCACAGAGTATGTTGCACCTGTATCTATCAGAAAGTCAGTCAACTTGGCCCTCACTGTCAAAGTTACCTGGGGCTCCTGTGGGGAAATTGGAATTGGACGTCTCAAGTCCAAGGGAGCCCCGGGCCTCTTCATTCATTATCAGAGTGTTCCTCCCTTTCTACCATATGAGAGGCTCCTATCTTTCTTTTATTGTTTTCTTTCTTATTCTTCAGCCTAGGGCAATCTTTTTTCCAATGCCCTTCCTCCTTGCAGTAAGCGCATTGTTCTCTCCCCAGTGGTGGCTTACCTCTCTCCGGGTTAGTAGCCTTCCGGAAATCCAATGCTGCTGCCAGCAAAGTGGCGTTCCATCTTGCATCCTCTTGCTTCTGTCGTTGTGCCCTGCTGTTGAACACGTTAAAAGCAACGTCTACCAATTGAGAAGGGTTCATTCCAAGTGCACCATCAAACTTTTGTAATTTTCTTCTTATACCTGGGGCGCTTTGCCCAATGAAGGTCACATTTACCATTCTCATATTTTGGGGGGCCTCAGGGTCTGCATCAGTGTAGCACCTATAAGCTTGATAAATTCTTTCTAGAAATTCTGATGGATCCTCATTTGGTTTTTGGTGTATCTCCTGAATTTTGTCTAAGCTCTTTTGCCTGGGTACTCCCTTTCTAAGACTCACTAAGACACATTTCCTATAATATTCTAGAAGCGGCATGCCCCCATTATTAGGATCCCAGTCAGGCTCAGCAATACGAACTGCCAGATTTGCTTCTGGAGCTTCATCTGGATCTGGTAGATGGAGCTGGTGTGATTCCTTTCTAGCCTTGTCAACAACCATCCTTCTTTCAACCCCAGTAAGCATCATATTCATAGGAGTGTGAATGTCTGCCCAAGAGGGATGGTGAGTGGCAAAGATAGAAGTGAGAAGTTCAGTCATATGGAGGGGGTCCTCTTGGTATGTAGGGTTATGGTTTTTCCAATTAATCTGAAGTTGAGAATGGCTTGTGCATCCATAGAAACACAGTTTGTTGGCCATCTGCACTAAGGCTTCCTATGGGATATTGGCACAAGGGAAATTGCCCTGCTCCGAAAGTGGCTCCCAGTCCAAATTGGGTGGCCTGTTGGGTCTTAGATGGTGACACCAAACCAGGCCCCTGTGCCACGAGGGTTAACATAGAAACTTCTAATTGATCTCCATAAGTAGGGGAAACGGGGCCGTGAATATGTTGGTGGCATGGGGGTTGTCGGAACAACTGCTGTTGCAGTCTGCTCGGCCAGTGGAGGAGCCAGGTTGGCCAGAGGGGGTTTTAAGTTTTGAAATAACATGTCCTCACTCTCACTTTCCCCCTCTCCCTTTTGTAGAACAGGTTTTCCCTTAGTTTTCCTTTCAGACAGCTGTACCATAAGGTGGCAGCTATCTGACTTCTTTCTCTCCTGATTCAATAGCATAAATACTTCTACATATGGAATCTCATCACTTTTACATGCTCTTTCACAAAGCAATTGTAATTGCAAGATTGTATAATAATTAAGTGATCCATTCAAGGGCCATCACTCTCCTGATCCTAACGTATATTGGGACCACACACTATTACTATAGAATATCATCTCTTCCTTAGTCATAGGCCCATAGCTGTATTTTGCCCATTTATTTAAGATATACCCCAAGGGGCTTTCCTTAGGGACAGATGGAGTATTTCCCATATTTATAAGTTCAAGAATAACAAAACACAAAAAGCACAGGCAAATTCCAATACCAAAGACACAAACAGATTCCATCATGAATGAACGCAAAACAAAAGCAAATGGGGCTTCCCTGGTGGCGCAGTGGTTGAGCGTCCGCCTGCCGATGCAGGGGACACGGGTTTGTGCCCCAGTCCGGGAAGATCCCACATGCCACGGAGCGGCTGGGCCCGTGAGCCATGGCCACTGAGCCTGCGCGTCCGGAGCCTGTGCTCCGCAACGGGAGAGGCCACAACAGTGAGAGACCCGCGTACCACAAAAACAAACAAACAAACAAACAAAAAAGCAAATGAACACAAAACAAAAGCAAATAAATCAGTTCACAAATCAGGTAGAGTCCAACAGCGATTCCCCTCTCCAACAGGGTACCCCAATCAAATGAACAAATTGGCTTGTCCCTTAGAGCAAAAGCCCAAATTGAGAGGGGAAAATGTTCCCTGTTGTACACACCAGAGTGACTTACCCTACTATATGGAGCCCATCGGCTCCCAAATGTTGGTTCCTTGCTCCAACTACCAAGCGCTGGGGCAGCCGGTGCCACTTCAGGGAATTTTGAAGGGAAGATCCTCAGGACAAGTGGACCCAGCAGCCGCTAGGGCCTTACCCGAAAATTCCCCAACCTGGGCTGGCTGGCCACAAGCAGAAAGGCTCCTGGCTAGCTTTGCCAAAAATTTGTTACCAAGCCCAAGCTCATTCTGCTTGCCACACAACAGGCCAATAAATCAGATCAGTTGTTGGAGCAAGGAATAACAACCAGTGGTTGAGTGGGACCACTAATGGTAGTTTGTTGACAGTTGATTGCTAACGGTTGCTTGCTTGGGGGAGGAGCCCACTGTGACACCAACCAATGGCTGAGCGGGGCTGCTCTAGCTCGTACCTGCCCCGCCCCTATTACAGTCTCTGCCTCTGTCATCACACATCTCCCTGTGTCTCTCTCTTCTTTTGAAAAGAGAGCATCAGTCATAGTGTATTAGGTCCCATCCTACTCCAGTACGACCTCATCTTAACTAGTTATATCTGCAACAAGCCTCTTTCTAAAGAAGGTCACATTTTGAGGTATTCAGGGTTACGAATTCACCATATCTTTCCAGGAGACATAGTTCAACCCATAACAAGTAGGAAGCCCAGGCAGAAAATATACATTGGGGCATTATCAAAATTGAAGATATTATTTAAAGATACAGGCCTGGATAAGAATGCCAAGGGAGTGAGACAGAAAAGAGTACTGAGTCATGACAATCTCAAATGTTGAGAATTTAAAGGAACCAGCAAAGGAGATTGGACAGGTCATGATGTAGGAGGGAAACCAGAAGAGCAACATGGCCTAGGAGTTTGGTGAAGAGATTCATTCCAGGAGGATGGAGTGCTCAATATGTAAAATGCTTCTGACAAATCCAGCATAATTTTATAATTAACTGATAATTAACTATTGGATTACAGAGTTGATGGGAGGGTATAAAGTTAATACTCCAAAAACGCTCAAAGTTGTTTGGTATATAGTAAGAGCTTAACACGTGTTCACTCTTATTTTGAAGAGGGGTGATGTAGGCCAGCCCATATTCTGCTATGTGAACTTTAGGTTTTAACCCAATAAATCCATTCAAACAGTAGAGCGTAGTGGTTAGAAAGCATAAGCTGTGGAGCCAACCCATCTGGAGTTGAATTCAGGCTCTCCTACTTACTAGCTGGGTAATCTTCTGCAAATTGCTCAGTCTCTCTTTGCCTCAGTTTATTGACCCATAAATGAGTATAACAATAGTACCGACCTCATAGGGTTATTGTGAAGATTAAATACTTTAAGAATGTTACATAGCAAATGCTATAGAAGAGATTATTTTTAATTATTATTTACATGAGGACATTAATATATTTGAATGAACTCGTGTCAAAATTGCTCTGAGAAAGCTGTGTTGGTACGCTGCTAAGCATATATTTTTGTAATAGGGACAGTGCGGGCACACTAATGGTCCCATTCCACCAACAGTCAGTGTCACACTGATCCCCACAGTGGCAGTTTCCCTGGGTCATTTTCCTCAGGACTGGCCTCGTTTATGCGCTCTCCCCGTTTGCCCCAGCAGTTGCCGCCCAAGGCCTGGAAGAGCAGTGCGCTGCAGCAGCCTCAGGCACACACACACATTGCAGCTTGTCGTCTTGGGTGAGTCTGAGTCTGGGGTGTTTCAGGTCTCCATGCAGGCACACTGACAGGTAGACCAGCAGACCAGTGGAGATGGCAATGTTGTGACTGTGAATTTGGGAGACCCTCTGCTGGTGTGAAATGCCAGTTGAAGGTGCTGCGGCTGGAACATTGTGACCTTGTGATGGGGTGGTCGCTCATCGCATCTGACGTGCAAGGTCCCAGCACAGGCATTGTGGGGGTGCCTCTGGCAGCAAGGGGAGGCCAGGAAGCTGGGGTGTTTGCCCTCCCCAAGGTCAGGGAGGACAGGAAATGGCCCCGGAGGAAATAATGCAGCTGCCTGGCCTGCCTGCTCCTACCAAGTCCTCCCCGAGGTGGGGCAGTGCAAGCCTGGACAGACGGGCCGGCTGGGACTACCACACTAGGATACAGGATTTGACACGCTCCCCAAATGGTCCCTCCACGCCAGTACAGGGGACATTTGGTGCCCGGGCCCGGGGCCCAAGATGCCGGCCTCTGCCCACCCACATGCCAGACATCTGTTACTGGATGGTGTGAACCCCTCAGCTCAGCTGCTGTCCACGCCCCTGCAGTGCCCTCCTAGGATGTAACAAGGGCAGGGCAGGTGTGCAGTGGTTAGCATGAGACCCTTGCCATGGGGTTCAGAGGGCCCACTCAGACAACAGTCAGCTCACAGGGGTCCTCGAGTCAGAGAGTGTGGTGAGAGTGTGGATGGCGGCCCTCTCCCCAGGCCCTCCAGGCTTTCTGGCCTCAGGGCGGTGGGTGAGCTGGGGGGCCTGGCAGGTAAACTGGGGGGCCTGGGGACAGGCTGAGGGCTGTGTCCCACAGAGCTCCAGAGCCCCCTCTACCACTGCCCACTGGCCAGGCTCAGGCCTTGAAGCAGCAGTGAACCTCTCCCCCATCCCCACCTCAGCAACGTAATGGTGGTGGCAGTCTCCATTCGTCACAGTCCATGGAAGCGTCAGATTCTCTCCAGTTTAAATAAAAGCCTGAGGGCCAGCTGGGTCCTGGGCGCCTGGCTCTGTCAGTGATGATGGCTGGGCAGGGTCCTGGGACCTGGCCCTGCAGGCACCACCAGCTGAGACCTGCCTTTTCAGCTGGGCCTGGGCACTAGTGGGAGGACCCAGACTGGGTGCTGGATGAACATTCCCAGACAGGGTGACCGGCCTGCAGAGTGCCCCCTCCTCTTAGCTAGGACCTGACCTCGGAGCCTTGGAACCTTGAACATGTAAATTGAGCGGTAATGACATTGCTTTGCTTATGGGATTTGTTAAAAGCTGCAAGGAGGCATGGAGACCAAAATAAATGCCTCCCCTTCCTTTTCTTGTCAGAACAGAGAATAACATTTATTTTGGTGGAGGTTTACAGGAACATCATGACCTGACCATGACCTGACCTCAAGAACAAAGGATCTGACACCAAGAAGTTTGCAACAACTAACCACATCCCTCCCTCACCTTTCCTATAAAAGGGCTTTGTGGAAAGCTTTTGGGGAGTTCGGGGTTTTTAAGGCGTGAGCCTCCCATCTCCTTGCATGGCCCTGCAATAATTCTTTCTCTGCTCCAGACTCCGATGTGTTTCAGTATTGTTTGGCGTCACTGCATTGGGCACACAGACTTGCGTTTGGTAACATTTTCACCAAAAAATAAAAAAACCCACCTCTGTACTACTTCATGATTATTAAAGAGATCTGGTTACATGTACCTGAGAGGTGCTGCAATGTCTTGTTTTGAGTATAAGGTTAAGGAGCTTTGTGAACTGAATTGGGGCCCACCTTGATCCAGCAATGTTTATTTGGCTGCATAATGTCTAATTTTACTCTCCAGGAGAATATGTCGTCATGACAACCCACTTCCATCTCAAGCGAAAAATTGGCTACTTTGTGATCCAGACCTACTTGCCATGTATCATGACTGTCATTCTGTCACAAGTGTCTTTCTGGCTCAACAGAGAGTCTGTCCCTGCCCGCACGGTCTTTGGTGAGTGTTGTTTTATGGAGAATGTGGCAGGGGCAGGGGTGAGGAAGGTGGAAGAACCATTACTGGAGTGAATGTGAGGAACACCTGAGCCCAGCATTAGTAACTAAGTCACTGGATCTTGGTGTTTCTAGCAACTGAATTCTTTAAAGGCAGTGGTAATAAGAGTGTTGGAGTATTAAGATTTACTGAAATGCTTCCTGTCTCAGTCAGGTTTGCTTCAGGAGCTGGAGAGGGACGGAGCCTTCAGTGAAAAGGAGAGGAAATTAGTGGGCAGAGCTGGAGAAAGTGAAGGGTGGGAAACTAAGCTGGCAACAGAGAAGTAGATCGGGGCTTTCTTATGACCCATTTTTTTTTATAGGACCATCTGACTTTGCTGCTTCTCCTCTAGCCTTTTGAAAGTATGAATTATCTGATATTCAGTAAGAGCTATACAGAGTTTGAAGGTTTTTAAAATAGTACTTAAAATTAGAGAAATTTTCTTCAATAGGAATTTACTGTTGTCTAGGAAGAGATTTGCATGTCATTAGCACTTTTCCCTGGGGGACTTAAAGCACATAAAACATTTTCTGCCTGTTTTTCCCACTGTAAGATTGTTTTTTAGGAGATAAACATTAATTAACTCTTTTAATCTACTAAACTGTCTCCATATACTTGGATACACTGAGTACTCACAAAGAAGACTTTTCTACCGATATTTCCTACTGATATCCCGAAGCTTTACTGTGTAGTTAGAGAGTAAATGATGTTGTTTCAGAAAGAAGAAGCATTTTAGGTCAGGTAGAAGAGGAGACAGTAGTGGAGGAAGAGAAATAATAACCTGTAAAGTAAGAAAAAAGAAAAAAAATTAGAAGGGTGTGATATCATGGAAGTCAAGAGAGGTGAGTGTTTCAAGAAGAAGGGAGTAATCCTCTGGGGTGAATTCTGTGTGTTTAGGTAAAATGTAGATAAAAACTGTTGGGTATCATGATATGCTTGGGTGCTAGTGATTTGAAAAGAACAGTTCTAGTGGAGTTGGGGGAGCAGAATCTATATAGGAGTAGATTAAAGATGCCCAATTATTGGAAATATTACAAACTAGATACCCTGAAAAATCTTCCTCTACAAAATCCTAAGAAAAGCAGATAAAATATAGAAAATACTCTTTTTTAATATCTGAACTCATAAGAAATGAAAGAAAATACTCAGTGGCCCAAATGGAAGAAGGAAGTGAAAACTGGAATGTTAATCACATGAGCTTATACTGTTGTAGCAGGAAAATGGATGGATAGATGGACTACTAGTCTTGGTAGATAAGAATTTGAGTTTTAAGGTTACACAAGAAAGACTTTTAGCCTGAGTGAAATTAAGGGTTAGAACTAGGGCTGTCGTAGGCTTAATAATGGCCCCCAGTGATACCCATGTCCTAATCTCTGGAATTTGTGAATGTTAGCTTAAAGGGCAAGAAGGACCCTACAGATCCGAACTAAGTTAAGGATTTTGAGATGGGGAGAATATCTTGCATTATCTCAAGCAACTTTAGTTGAGTGGGACAGACATTCATTATCAAAGAAGCATATTAGACTTTTAGAAGTGCTCAAAGGAAGTGAGGAGGGCAGTCACAAAAAGACTTTGTAGAAGAATCTTGAAAGAGAAGCACTGGGTGGCAGGCCTGGACCTCTTTTAAAATGCCAAACCTCTTTGTCCATCCATGAAGTGCACCAAATGCTTGATTGAGGGTCCTACCAGCTCTGACTAGCTAAGAGCTCTTCACAAGATGACAGTTTTAATTAAGCCTTAGAGACTAGAGTTCTAAACATCTCTACTGAGATATGGCACATAAATACTTGTGTTGCAATATAGTTCCCGCCATCCATGCTTTGGCACTGCTATAAATGTGCGAGTGTGGACAATTGCATTTGCTGATAACCATAAATGAGATAATTTGTTTCTTCTGTGAATCACTTCTTGCTCAGTGTGATCAGAGGGTTACTGAGCCTTAGATCCATTCTCAGAATTTACCAGGCTACAAATTCAGATAGTTTGTTATGAGGTGCTAGCTGTATGGCTAATTCCTGACAGGGCTTAAAATGTGTTTTTTCTAACTCTCTGCCTAGTTTGTGCAAAGGTGCTCCTTTAGAATCTGTCTGCTGAAACTGTATTAAGTCTTTTCCAGTCTGGATTTTCATTTATATAGTAAATATGTAAGTAAGGTACTCAAGGAATCAAGATATGAAAAGAGGGTCCAGAGGCTGCAGCACACATGGCTGTCTCTCTGGGTAGAGTTAATAGTTAATAGGCCATATCTGCTTGCTTCTCTGTGTAATATCTCTCACCCCATTACGACTACCTTCCATGCCCTACTTGACCCAGGCTCATGAGGGTCACATTCCCCGTCTTCTTGAGGAATCAGAAAGAGGTTCTGACTATTCCTTCTTCCTCAATTCTGGATGATTTTGGGTACACAACTGCACCATCAAAATTCTGGGAGAGACAGTAGGGAATATTCATAGATGGGGAGAAAAAGGCAAGGAGAGATTAAAGAAATTGCCCAAGATACAAAGCAAGTAAGTGGCAGAACTGAGGACTTCCTGCTTCTAGTGTAGATATTCAAGACTAGAATACTCTTGCTAACAATTATAAAATTACTATTGTTAAAATGTGATTATAATTAGACTACTATAATTAATTATATAATTATGGCAATACTATTGTTAATAACAAGAGTAAAAATAAGAGTGATGTTAATTATAGAAGCTGCTATTTATTGAGTGAGTACTCTGTGCCAGATATTGTGCTGTGGGCTTTATGAACATCATCTATCTCATTTGATTCCCCAACAAATCTCTGAGTCTGGTATCATCACACACATTTTACATATGACAAAACTTAGAGGGGTAAAACACCTTGTTCAAGGTCATATTACAAGTAAGTGGGATTGCCAGAATTTGAGTCTATTTCAGTTTGACTCTAAAGCTCATATTGTTAACCACAACACTATATAGCTCATATGTATATCTAATATATGAACAGATTAGAAATAAATTTTTAATAGAATTTAAAAGTGAATAAAAGAAAGCCTTAAATTTAGGTTAATAAACACCACCAAGAAAAAGAATCAATCCATTTAAAAGCAAGCTGTGGTTTGGCAAAACTCATAAGAAACAGATGTTAGAATAGTTTTAGTTGTTCACAAATTCAATAGGACCTAGACTGTGATGCAGCTGAAGAACAATTTTCCACAATAGTTTGTTGTGTTATTAGGAGAATAGTGTTCACAATAAGGGAAATGAAACTCCTACTAAGCTCAGACTATGTCCTGAGTCTTGGGCTCAGTTCTGGTCTGTTCAGAAGATAACTTACCAGAATGGGGAAGGAAGAGAAATGAAAGAAGGAACTGGCCATGTTCTGGAGATGAACAGACACACAAGGAACTATGGCCACCCTCTCCAACTCTCTGAAGTCCTGTCCCAGAAATGAAGAAGCAGACTTTTCTTTCTTGTGTCGCCAGAGAGAGCTCTGAGATCAGTCAGTGTGTCAGGAGTTAGAGAAAGGCAGGTTTCAGCTCATAAGGTAGATTTTTCTAATTAGAAAGCTCTCTTACAATGAAATAGGTTACCTACTTTTCAATGGAAATGTTTAAGCAGAGGTTAGAGGACAACTTTTAAGTGCTATACTGGAGATTCCTATTCCTGTGATAATTGGGATGGGGTGGTTACTAGGCAGAACCATTCTGTTTTGACATTCTCTGGTTTTTACTTTAAAGGGGCCATTTTGGGTGGGGTGTAGCTCCTCCTTTCAAGCAGGAAGTTGGTGATATCATCAGATATACTCTAAATGTCTTTCACTGGCAACTGGTTGTCATTTTCTCTCTCCCCAGGTGTCACCACTGTTCTCACCATGACCACCTTGAGTATCAGTGCCAGAAACTCCTTACCTAAAGTGGCATATGCGACGGCCATGGATTGGTTCATAGCCGTCTGTTATGCCTTTGTATTTTCTGCGCTGATTGAATTTGCCACTGTCAACTACTTCACAAAGCGGAGTTGGGCTTGGGAAGGCAAGAAGGTGCCAGAGGCCCTGGAAATGAAGGTAAGATACAGGAAGGGTGGGGGCTGGGAAGCACTCCCTGAGAGAACTGTATTGGAACCAGGAGTGGGCAGCCTGCAGCCTGTGGGAACTGGCCAGGGCTGTGTGCTATTCACTGGGGTCATCAATCCAATTCTCAACTGGAGTGCTTCTTGGCAGTGTGGAGTGTTTGCTGGGGGCAAAGAAAAGAGGGTAGGTATCATGGAGGGCTGATGTCTTGTGGTGAGGGATCAAACATAAGTGTGATACTGCTGAACCCAAGGGGAACCTGTTGTACCCAGAAGAGTGGACTTTATCTTCAACCCAGAAAACAGTCTCTAGGGCCACTTCTGCCCCTCACTTTTCCAGTATGTTCCCATTACCATCAAACAAAAGTGATCATCATTCCTTCTATGTCTTTGCTTATTTTTTACTCTCTACCTGGAATGTTCTTTTCTTATTTTCCTGCCTGATAAAGACCTGCTTAGTCTTTAAGACCCAGATGAAGTGCTATTTTCTCCATAGAATATTTCCAGAATCATGCAGATACCTTTAGCTTTTCTTGAGGTGGGGGGAGGGTGCTCATGATATTAAGAGCATTTATTTGTATTAGAGTTATTTGTCTGCTTCCTCACTAGACTGAACTTCTTGAGGGCAGGGGCTTGTCTGCATTCTTTCTAACTAGCTAGTATCCTTGCACAGCGTCTGACTCAGTAAAAGCTGAATAAATGTTAATTGGATTAGTGGATGGGAAGGAAGAAAAAAGAGAGAGAAAATGCCAGTAAACCACCTGGAATTGGTAAAAATAAAAACATGAATACAGTGAAATCAAGATTGTTGTCCTTGGCTACTTTAAAAGAGCTCAGATCTCTAGCTCTAGATGAAGACTAACCCAAGATGCTAAAAAGAACTGGCAGATATGGTCCCAGAACCATTCTAGTACTCTTTGAAGAATCATGGAGAAGAGAAAACATAATGAAGACTTTTCAAACCGGAGGAATAGATTCCATAGAATATAGACTGGTGAGTTGGAAAAATTTTAGAATAGATTTTAACTATTTATTTAGATAGAATTTATTAACTCCTTGCTATAAATTATGAAGAAATAACCAGTCCCTGTCATCTCCCAACTTTTATTTGTTATACTACTTTTTCTGCATTGTCAAGTTTTATAGCATTTACATGCTTTTATGCAGCCATAATTTCTATAGTTGCTTAGTCATAGTTTTACATTTACATAGGCTCTTTTCTCAAAATAGTCCTTTTATCCATTTTTTTTGTTCATTGCTTAGTTATCTCAAGGCTGTCCTCTGGAAGTTTCTTTAAGAAGGGTTCATGGGAACCATATTTCTTACCATCTTACATGTGTAAAATTATCTGTCATTTGTGTTTATACTTAAATTATATTTGGGCTGTTGTACAATTTGTGGGTCACATTCTCTTTCTCTGATGTCCACATAGACATTGGCTGCTATATTCAGTTCTAGCACTGAATGTTGGTGTGAAGAAATTTAAAACCTGCCTGAGAATCTCTCACATAATGGGGGAGGGGTGATTTTATGGCCTAGAAACCCATATGAATGTGTCTTTTATTTACAAATACCAGTTACTTTACAAGGATATATCTTTTTTTTTTTTTTTTTTGTGGTACGTGGGCCTCTCACTGTTGTGGCCTCTCCCGTTGTGGAGCACAGGCTCCGGACGCGCAGGCTCAGCAGCCATGGCTCACGGACCCAGCCGCTCTGCGGCATGTGGGATCTTCCCGGACCGGGGCACAAACCCGTGTCCCCTGCATTGGCAGGCGGACGCTCAACCACTGCGCCACCAGGGAAGCCCTACAAGGATATATCTTGATCTATCTTTATGAATTTTTCCTAGGACAGCATGTTGCCCTTTAAGCCTATGGATTCACAAGTGTCTTTGTTTCAGGAAAGCTTTCCTGAAACATATCTTTGATCTGTTATCTTCCTAGAAGTGCAGATTATACATATAATAGAACTTTGTCCTCCATATCTACCATTTTTCTCTAGTAATTTGTAACTGTTATTTTCCATTTCATTTTTCTCATTTTTCTCAAGTGTGTCTTCCATGTCTCTGAACATTTTCACCCATGCCTATTCTCCTTCATTTCTATAGCAGTATTATTTTTCCTTATATTCATTTTATGATTTCTGCTGACTTAGCTTTTCATGTATTCTATGTTTGTTTTGTGTGTTGTTACACAGTCCTTTATTGGTTATTTCTTCTCCTTGTAACATATTTTGCATCAATACCATATTATTGTTTTTCAATTGTTACTTGAAGTTGTATTAGAGGAGTTCTTTACTAGCACTGCTATGTGTGAAAGTATCATTTTGGGGAGGGACTGAGAGAATGAGTAGGATGGTAGTGAGTAGTTGAGAGTATGTAGTTGAAAGTGAGTAGTTTGACCATGATCTGTTATCTATATAAATTCTTATAAATAACTCACAAGAAAGTCCTCTATGTATGGTGTAGTGTGTGTGTGTGTGTGTGTGAGAGTGTGTGCACGCGCATATGTGTAGTATTGTATCCTCTAATTTTTCCAGTCTCTACCTCCTCTCTACTCTGTGGTGGTCAAACAGTATTCCAGGATGTTCTCACTACCAGCCTTAAAACCATTTTGTTTCAAAACAAGGGTCATTTGTTTTCTCACTCAGGTCCTGCCACCCACCTTTAGGACTCTATTCTTGGCCTGAAATCCAGAACAGTAGGCATCCTCAGTGTCTTCTTCATCCTGATACAATTTTTAGTGCATTTGTGTCTTCTTCACCCTGATACAATTTTTACTGCATTTGGGAGCCCTTACTTTTTGGGATGAGAAAATGCTTTCAATTTTCATCAAAGGTAGAGTTTTGGTTTCTATATCTCATTTTTCTTATAATTTTGATTGGTTACAGAGAAGAAAAGGGAGCAAAGATGTCCTTACTCTGACATATTAAACTGAAAATTCCCTAGAATATATTATTATACAGATGTTTTAAGAGCAGTTAGCACTAACTATTGATAGCCAGCCTGAGTTCACTAAGAAGAAATTATGCCAAACTAACCTTAAGAAAATTCATGAAAAGACATCTGACTAACTTTTTAAAATTATGTCTTCATGAAGAAGAAACAGCAGTAGAAAAAGTAATACAATTATGCTGATGTAGTTGGTTGATCAACTGAAATCAAATATAATTCATTGATGGAGGGTCATCAACCTGAATGGACGTTCCTGTGATAAGCCACAGGGCTTTGTCCTTGACCCTTCCCTCTTAAATGCTGTCATCTGTGACTTAAATGAAGATATAGAATGTAGGAGATTCAAATTTGTAAACTGGCATTAATGAAGAGGAGTATCTTCTGAATTAGAATCAAAGAGAATTTCTGAAGTTTGAAAGAACAGGCTGAAATCAACAGATTAACATTTTATTTTCTTTTTAAATTTTTTTATGGGACCATAATTGCTTTACAATGTTGTGTTAGTTTCTGCTGTACAATGAAGTGAATCAGTCACATGTATACATATATGCCCTCCCTCTTGGACCTCCCTCCCACTTAACCCCCCATCCCACCCATCTTGGTCATCACAGAGCACCAAGCTGAGCTTCCTGTGCTTTATAGCAGGTTCCGATTAGCTAACTATTTTATACGTGGTAGTGTATATATTCTTACACATAGATTCTAAAAAAGTTAGTTCTAGGATAAAAAAACTTAACAAAAATTGTATATTATAAATAAGATGCTGGGATATAGGAAAATGGCAAATTTAATATAAGCCATCCATGTGGTATAACTCTTGAGAAGCCAAATTTTGTTTGAGTCTGAGTTAGAAGTTACCTAGACCAAGTGAGATGATAAGCCCCTTTTATTCTGTACAGGTTGGACCATGTTTAAAATATGCTGTTCCAGTTTGGTTACTACAGTGGAGAAGGGACAAATGCATTAAGGGGATGATGATTGCTAATTTCAGATATCTGAAAGGCAGTCATGGATACCTTGTGAAAAATATGGTAGACTTTTTTTTGTGACTGGGAAGAGATGCAGTGGTGGTTTGAAGGTACAGAGAGCACTAGAATAGATTAAGAAACTGTAAATGTAGATGTCAAAAATGATAACTGTTTCTCTAATTCCAAGGAGTACTGAAAATGAAAAAAAGAGAACAAAAAGAATGATCTAAAAGTCTTCTGCAAAGATGGTGATCTCAGTCGTCCTCCTTAGTCCCTCTCCGTGGTCAATCTATTTAAGTTATTGAAAGGATGTTGATTATGAGATTTGAAAAAAAACCAATGGAATGTGTAAAAATGGATCTCTAATGTGAGGGTGCTGTGCTTTGTCTACACTGCTACAATATGAATGAACTAACAGTGAGAACCACTGACCCACAGGACAAAAAAATGAAGTGCATTAAAAGTAAAAATAGTGAAATTTAATCATAACTTATTCTGCTTTTTTCCTTCTTTAAAGAGACATATTAAACCTTATTTGCCTCACAAAGCTAGAATGGGTGAGCACAAAACTGTTTAAAACTAATAAAAATGATTCAAAAATCTATTTCTGATCTGTACTATGATCAAGGATTAGATAAAATGTGAGGGGAAAGATAAAGGAAAGGAAAAGAAGGGGTAGGTAGGAACAAAAATTCATTTTCAAATGAAGACAAATGACTAACGACTACCTTATAATAGCACTCTGCAAAATAGATGAATTCTGGGCTTCTGAGGAACAACTACATGTTTTATCACTGCTTCCTTTAAAAATTCCATTAAAATGAGGGTAAAGAAATAAAATAGGTTTAAACCCACAAGTACCAGGAGATCTGGAGAAGGATTTCAGTCAGACAAGAGACTGTAATGCATTTTTCAAGAAAAATGAATGGGGAAAGAGAGAATAAGAACTGATTTATCAAGCTGGAGTAAGATAGAACCCCAGAGAAACTCAGTATTCAAGGTGCTTGGTACAGCAGACAGTAAATCATGGGGCTGCAATTAGGGGGATTGGCTAAAAGTCTGTGTACAAAGTAGTCAAGACCCCAGAGCCTGCCCAACATGTAAAATGTCTACAGCCAGATGTATACTTTCCTGAAGAACAGCAGAAGCTTCTCTTCTAAAGAAGCTGAATGTCTCCAGAGAAAAGACCTCTACATAGTGACATTTTGGAGTACCCCATAAAATGACCTCCTTCCAAATAATCTTCTTAAATCATAGTTTGCAAATCAGCAAGCCCAGCTCAGGTACACTGAGCATACAGACATCTTTTATGTTGCCAAATAAAACTGGGATACCAAGGATTACCAAAGTGAAATTTTCAACGTGAAAAAGAAAAGATTAAAAAAAACAAAAACAAAACTCATCTTGGCAGGAACAGAGATAATTCAGGGAATTAAAGAGAATTTAAGAAAAACAAAAGTAAATTTTATCTTATAGTTGTAAATACATACATAAAATAAGAATAGGATGCTAATATAAAAGGAAATCAGAGAATAAAGAAGAGCTTTTGAAATGAAAAATAACTGCCAAAATAAAAATTTCAATAGAGAGGTGGGAAAATAAACTGAAGAGAATCTCCCTACAAGTAGGGTAAAAAGGAACTAAATGGAGAATGTAAAAGAAAAGGTTAAGGGGCTTAGAGATGAATCCAGAAAATTCATCCAACTCAGAAGCTGCAGAATGAGTGAACAGAGAAACGAGAGCAAAGGAAATTAACAAAGAACAAGACATCTTTACAAATGGAAAGATATAAGCATCCAGATTGAAACTGTCCCCATAGGCCCACGTAAAGTGACATCATCTTGCAATTTTAGAAAACCAGGGATAAATGATAGTCTAAAGAGATTCTAGAAAGACAGTAAATGTTATCTACAAAGAAATGATTAGCAGAATGGCATCAGACTTCTCAGCTACATTGGATGCTGAAAGACAGTGGAGCTGTAAACCCTAAATCTGAGGATTTGAATCCTATGCCTAGCCAAAGTATCACTTAAGTGAAAAGGTAGAGTAGTTATTTTCAGACCTGCAGGAACTCAGAAATGTCACTTCCCATGCATTCCACCTTAGGAAAATACTGGAGGATATGTTCTACTAAAACAAGAGAACAGAACAAAAAAGGGAACGACATTGGATCCAGAGAAAAGGGTACCCTACAGAGGAGATAGATGAAGGGAATACGTAAGATGAAATCTATGCAGCAAGCGCACCTGGAGAGGAACCAGTGCAGTTTGTAGCAAGAGGTTAGAGGTATTTATATAGTCATTTATAATGATATGATTTATTATTGATTGAACTAAAAATATTGTTATAATTGTATTGGAAAATGGAGGAAGGGTTGCATAAGTGAGGTAAATCATTATCATGAAAAGATGAATGGTTATGTGCAAAACAGATAGCAGTATAAGCATATTATTTAGAAATATATAAATAACTGTTAGAAGTATCAGCTAAGAGAATTAAAAATAATTATGAATTGCTGGACAAGGTTGGGATACATGGGGATAAGACTTTCCTGGTTTTCATTCTAAGTCTTTACATTTATTTTTTTTTAACTAGGTGCATTATTACCTTGATTCAATTTTTTGAAAATTAAGAATACTCGAAGCAAATTAAGAGGAAGAAATAAACCTCTGCTTTTAAAAAGAAGACAGTTATTATTCTTAGAACTGCTTTTAAAGTATTCATAAATTCTTACCTAAATTTTGGAAACACAGTAATTCTTATGTTTTTTTTCTTATTTTCAGGTAAGTATATTTGAATGCTCTAGAATAATATTTTATCTTATTTTACATTAGAGAAAATGCTCAACTTCCATCCATAGTTTGGAAAAGTTTAGTTTCTTATCATTAATGGCTTTTAAAAATTTGTCTGATATGAGAATTGCTACTCCAGCTTTCTTTTGATTTCCATTTGTATGGAGTATCTTTTTCCATCCCCTCACTTTCAGTCTGTATGTATCCCTAGGTCTGAAGTGGGTCTCTTGTAGACAGAATATATATGGGTCTTGCTTTTGTATCCATTCAGCCAGTCCATGTCTTTTGGTGGAAGCATTTAATCCATTTACATTTAAGGTAATTATTGATATGTATGTTCCTATTACCATTTTCTTAATTGTTTTGGGTTTGTTATTGTAGGTCTTTTCCTTCTCTTGTGTTTCCTGCCTAGAGAAGTTCCTTTAGCATATGTTGTAAAGCTGGTTTGGTGGTGCTGAATTCTCTTAGCTTCTGCTTGTCTGTAAAGGTTTTAATTTCTCTGTCAAGTCTGAATGAGATCCCTGCTGGGTAGAGTAATCTTGGTTGTAGGTTTTTCCCTTTCATCACTTTAAATATGTCCTGCCACTCCCTTCTGGCTTATAGAGTTTCTGCTGAAAGATCAGCTGTTAACCTTATGGGAATTCCCTTGTATGTTATTTGTTGTTTTTCCCTTGCTGCTTTTAATATTTTTTCTTGTATTTAATTTTTGATAGTTTGATTAATATGTGTCTTGGCATGTTTCTCCTTGGATTTATCCTGTATGGGACTCTCTGCACTTCCTGGACTTGATTGACTATTTCCTTTCCCATATTAGGGAAGTTTTCAACTCTAATCTCTTCAAATATTTTCTCAGTCCCTTTCTTTTTCTCTTCTTCTTCTGGGACCTCTATAATTCGAATGTTGGTGTATTTAATGTTGTCCCAGTAAGTGAGAAAGAGAAAAACAAATACCACATGCTAACACATATATATGGAATCTAAAAAAAAAAAGGTTCTGAAGAACCTACGGGCAGGACAGGAATAAAGATGCAGACGTAGAGAATGGACTTGAGGACACGGGGAGGGGGAAGGGTAATCTCGAATGAACTGAGAGAGTGGCATGGACTTATAAATACTACCAAATGTAAAATAGATAGCTAGTGGGAAGCAGCCACATAGCACAGGGAAATCAGCTCCGTGCTTTGTGACCACCTAGAGGGGTGGGATAGGGAGCGTCGGAGGGACGGAGATGCAAGAGGGAAGAGATATGGGAACACATGTATATGTATAGCTGATTCACTTTGTTATAAAGCAGAAACTAACACACCATTGTAAAGCAATTATACTACAATAAAGATGTTTAAAAAAATTGGGGGCATTCCTATAAAAATAGCCACAAATTGAGTCACCACTTGATATTTTCTCTCTGGGGTGAATGATATTCACTGTGGGTTAACTTGTATTCATAAACTGGTGGCCTTCCCACCCTTTTCTAAAGTAGGTGTAAATGCCCTGACAATAGTCATACTCTATCCCTGGTGAATCGATTGAAACAGAAACAAACAGGTGGATCAGCCAAGATGGTATAGTAGAAAGACCCTGAGCTCAACTCCTCTCATGGACACACCAAAATCACAACTATTTGCAGAAAAACCATTGATGAAAAAGACTGGAATGTACCAGAAAAGATCTTCTACAACTAATGTATGAAGAAGGAACCAAACAAGATGGACAGGAGGGGTGGAGTCGCAATATAGGCAAGTTCCATAAACCCATGTGGACAATCCACAAACAGGAGGATAAGTACCATTGCAGAGGTTCTCCCCAAGGAGAGAGGGGTCTGACCCTATGTTGGGCTCCATAGCTTGTGGGTCATATACTGGGAAAACGAGCCCCCAGAGCATTTGGCTTTGAAAACCAGCAGGGCTCACTCTCGAGAGTCCCAGAGAGCTGTGGGAAGTAGAAACTGTACTCTTAAAGGGTGTACACAAACTCTCACATGCTCCGGGATCCAGGGCAGAAGCAGTAATAGGAGCCTGGGTCAGAGCTACCTACTGATCTGGAGAGTCTCCCAGAGAGGTAGGAGGCAACTGCAGCTCACTCCGGGGACACAGACACTGGTGGCAGCCATTTGGGGAGCTGATTCTACCAAGAGGACACTGGTGCTGGTAAGCACCATTGTGAAATCCTCCCTCTAGCTTATAAGCCTCAGGACCCATCCCTGCCTGTAGGCAAAAGTGCTGAGACACCTCATGCCAAGCAACTAACTGGGCATGGGCACAGCCCCACCCACCAACAGACAGGCTGCCTTAAGATCCCCTGAGCCCACAGCTGCCCCTGGACATGGCCCTGTCCACCAGAGGGCACAGGATCTGCCCCACAAACCAGTGTGCAGGCACCAGACCAGGGACCTCCATCCAGAGACCCTGGGACTCAGCTTCACCCACCAGTGGGCAGGCACCAGCCTCAGAACCCCCCAGGCTCTGGCCTCACTCTCCAGTGAGCCTGCTCTAGCCCTGGGACCAGCCTCACCCACCAGCAGACAAAAACAATTAACAAAATGGTAATAAGAACATACATATCAATAATTACTTTAAATGTAAATGGACTAAATGATACAATCAAAAGAGACAGAGTAGCTGAATGGATAAAAAAACAAGACCCATATATATACTGCCTACAGGAGACACACTTCAGATCTAAAGACACACACACAGACTGAGGGGATGGAAAAAAAGTATTCCATGCAAATGGAAGTGAAAAGAAAGCCAGTGTAGCAATACTTATATCAGACAAAATAGACTTTAATAAAGACAGATAGAGGAGATGAGGAAGGATATTACATAATGGTCAAGGGATCAATCCAAAAAGAAGATATAATAATTGTAAATATATATATGCACCCAACATAGGAGCACCTAAATACATAAAGCAAATATTAACAGACATAGAGGGAGAAATTGACAGTAACACAATAATAGTAGGGGACTTTAACACCCCACTTACATCAACAGGCAGATCATCCAGACAGAAAATTAATAGGGAAACACTGGTCTTAAATGACACATTAGACCAGATGGATTTAATTGATATTTATAGGTCATTTCATCTGAAAGCAACAGAATATACATTCTTTTCAAGTGCACATGGGACATTTTCCAGGAGGGATAACATGCTAGGCCACAAAACAAGCCTCTGTAAATTTAGGAAAATTGAAATCATATCAAGCATCTTTTCTGACCGTAACACCATGTGAGCAGGAACCAAGCACACACACACAAAAAAACCCTACAAAACACACAAACATATGGAGGCTAAAATATATGCTACTAAACAACCAATGAATCACTGAAGAAATCAAAGAGGAAATTTAAAAATACCTGGAGACAAATGAAAATGAAATCACAGTGATCCAAAATCTTTGGGATACAGCAGAAGCAGTTCTAAGAGGGATGTTTATAGTAATACAAGCTTACCTCAGGAAACAAAAAAATCTCAAATAAAGAACCTCATCTTACATTTAAAGAAGATAGAAAAAGAAGAACAAACAAAACCCTAAGTTAGTAGCAGGAAGGAAATCATAAAGATCCGAGCAAAAGTAAATGAAATAGAGACTAAAAAAACAATAGAAAAGATCGATGAAACTATAAGTTGGTTCTTCGAAGAGATAAACAAAATTGATAAACCATAGATAGTATCTGAGTCTCATCCGCTCTTTCCTTAGCTGTGATCTGGCCCCAGGTACCTCCCCACATATGCTCTGGATATCTCCCACCCTCTCAGTAAACTGGTGCCAGTGATTACTTCTCTTCCACCTGCATTTTCTCCCCTTTCTATTGGCTTACTGACCTCTTCCTGATCCAGCATGCTCCCTTCCTCTTTTGAATTCACTTGACTCAGCATTTGTGCCTTTCTGTGTACTTCTTATGTTCTCCCTTATATTTTAGTTCTCTCTTATTTTAATTACTGTTCCTCATTAGACAGCCTAAAATTTACCATCTTAACCAATTTTAATAAGTATGTTCACAATGTACAGCCAACTTCCAGAACTTTTTCATCTTGCAAAACTGAAACTCTGTCCCCATGAAACCAGAAATTCCCATTCTCCCCTCCAGTCTCCCCCTGGCAACCACCATTCTACTTTCTGTCTCTATGAATCTGACTTCTCTCAGTGCCTCATATAAGTGGGATCACAGTATTTGTCTTTTTGTGACTGGCTTATTTCATGTAGCATAACGTCCTTAAGGTTCATTCATGTAACCTGTGTCAGGATTTCCTTCCTTTTTAAGGCTGAATAATATCCCACTGTATGGATGGACTTTCATTGCATTCATCTTTTGGCTATTGAGAATTATGCTGCTATGAACATGGGTGTACAAGTATCTCTTTAAGACCTTGCTTTAAATTTGCAGGGTATATACCCCAAAGTGGAATTGCTGGGTCATATTTTAATTCTATTTTTAATTTTTTGAGGATCTGACATACCATTTTTCATAGCGTCTGTACCATTTTACATTCCCAACAGTAAACAAGGGTTCAAATTTCTCCATATCCTTGTCTACACTTGTTATTTTCTTTTTTTATTTTATTGCTCTTATTGTTGATAGTAGGCACCCTAATGGGTGTAAGGTGGTATCTCACTGTGGTTTTGATTTGCATTTCCCTTATGACCAGTGATATTAAGGATCTTTTCACATGCTTATTAGCCAATTCTATATCTTCTTTGGAGAAGAAGATGTTTGAAGTCTATTCAAGTCCTTTGCCATTTAAAAAATTGGGTTGTTTGCACTTAAAAATTGGGTCTTTGTCTGATTTGTCTTTTAGTCCAACATAGCATATATTCCATTACTTTGCCCCACTTCTGAAAACTGGGGTTCAGGAAAACTGGATGAATGTTACAGGGTTAACACAGAGTCACAGGACCATATCTGCATATACTCTGAGGTCCTGGTGGTCTCGGGTACATTCAGGGCTTCAACTAACTCTCTAATTAGCACTTCTGGAAATAATAAACATGAGTGCCATCTGAGAAAAACTCATGAGTTGGACATGCATTGATCCATAAACGTTTTCATTACCTCATTCCAAAATCCACATGAGGTGGCCTTCTAGAAAGAAAAGTGTCCTTGTCCTCAGGTCAAAATGCTTGGAGGAATTTGGAAGAGTCAATTTCATTTTGGTGGTATGGGAATTACTCCAGGATGAACTATAGAGATATGCTGTCTGTATAGGAGAGGTCAAGACTCAGGAGGAAAAAACTAGAAATCACATCAAGAATCTTTATTTGGGGGGTCATTTTTCATTCTGTAAACATCTATCATGTAGCTAAGAGCCTGGCATTGGCTAAGGAGGTAAGAACAGAATTGCATCTTGGTCAAAGTTAAGTCACTAGTTTGTATCTATCAAATTCCAGGGCATAGAGAATTATTAGAAAACTAGATGCAGAAATGGGAATTATTAACCATTAATCTCTGCCTCCTGCTTCTGTCTTCTCAGCACTACAACTTTGGCTTTGATTTCCCTTCTTTGACAATTTAGGTAAAAATTATAGTGGCTGATTAAAATGTGCCATGATGGAAAGGGCAAGGGAAATTAAAAGGTAATTTTCTTTTATTACTTAAAAAATCTGCGATTAAGTCAACTGCTGCTTCTCCACCTATAGAACACAAAGTGCCTACAGAGCTAAATAAAGTGTTTGCTGTTCAGAATGATTATTTCAGAGACTTGGTTGTAACCAGCTAATAAGATGACTAAATGAAATAATATATGTGAGTGTGAAAGCTTCTAGCAAAGTCAGGGTAGTGGTTTTTTTCTTTCCATTTTTTTCCTTTTTTTCTTGTGTACCCATGGAAAAAAAAAAGAGATTACTAAGCAAATTAATAAGTAAGCAGGCAAACAAGTGAAGTGCTCCTTTATTTAATAGCAGAGGCATTTAGCAGCAGGACTGTATTCACAATGAATTTGCTAATTATAAATGAGTCCCATGCAGTATTTAAAGCATTTACGCAGTTCTTAGAAGCCTTAGAGTTCTGTCCCCCTCCACTTGTAGCAATGTGACTACAATCCTCAAGGAGAAAGAACAGTATTGCTTTTTAAATGTCCATTAGTCAGACTGCTCATTTACTTAAACCAGCACCCCCTTTTTTGTTCCCCTTCCCCTCCCTGATGAAAACCCTGAAGCCAGCACAGGCAGGCCTTTACCATGCACACTGTCATCCAACTACAGCAAACTACTTGTCATCCCTCAAATAAGCAGTGCCTTTGGCCTATGCACTGACCTTTGCTACATCTTCATCTGGTGAGCTCCTGCTCATCTTTTGCAACCCAGCTCACCATCCTCATTGCCTTCTCTGAGCCACCTTTTCCAGCACCTGTAGGTACTTTGCCCCTCCCTCTACTGAATTCCCATCACACTTTGTTCATATCTCTTAGAACTCTTATCACATTATATGGCAATGATGTGTTCACAAGGCTCTCTCCCTTGCTGGACTGTAAACTCCTAGAAAACAGGGACTGAACTTTTAACCTTCCTACGTATCCCTAAACACCTAGCATAGTTCTTGGCCCAGTAAATATTCAGTAAATATTGGGCAGAAGTTATTATTAGGATCAGGAAGATAAATGGCAGTGTGGTCTAAAGAAAAAAAAACGATAAAAATGGTGGGAACTCTGAAGTAAAGAAGTAAAGAAATAGAAATAGATTAGGAGAAAGGGGGTCAGTAAGAGAGGGTGGGAGTAGAGAAACCTAGGAAGGAAACAACTAGGAAGTAAAGAAGTAAAACAGATGATGGGAAGCAAAGTAACATTAAGGGAACAATGTGAGGTGTGTGAAATCAGGGCAACATAATTAGTTGTCACTTTTTGTCAAATACTCCTGGGTATTTTCGAAGCTCATCTAGCTCCACTTTTCCCTAGAAACAAAGAGAGATGGAAGGAAGAAAAGGCCAGAGAGGGAAGTGAGGCAATAAACACTATGAGCTCAGCACTCAGACTATGACCTCAGCCACTGTCTTTGTCCTCCCCTGTTCCTCAGCCTCTCAGCCTCTCTCTTCTGATCCAGGCCTGAGCTTTGTCTTCTTTTCTCTTTTCTACATGGAAGGTCCATGTATACACAAGTCATATATATGAGAACAAATGGGCACATGTGTCTATGTTTGTTTACTGAGTTTTTTTATAATCTGGAAAAAGAAAACAAAGTGTAGTGTCATAGCAAGCCCCCAGCATCCCTGCCTTTGTTGTGTCAGAGGGAAGCATTTGCATAACTCCCTGGGAAGGCTGTGGCTCCTGCCTGCAGCCTTGCAAGAGTGGACATTTACAGTGCATGAAGGGTGAGATACTGTTATAATGATGCATGTAAACATGCTATAGTATTTATGTGTCTTTAAGACGAAATGACTTTCAGACTCACCAAGCTCTCTTCCTCACAGGAGATGTGCCACTTGATGGTTGAAGCCTTTTGGAGTTATGTCTCGGGTAACCAAAAAGTGTCTCATACTTATAGAAAGCAGTACAGTGCAGCCCTGGATAAAAGTTGACAGCCCAGGTGGCTAGTGTGGGCTCTGCCACTCAGTCTGAGGCTGAGTTTTCTCATCTGTCAAATGGGAGTAATCTCACACACTTACCTCACATGATTACTGTGAGGATCAAATCACATTATTGTACAGGACCCTACATGTGACCAAGATTTCACAGTTTTCCAGTTATTTATGCCACCAATTTTTAATCTGACCCTCTCAACAACCCTGAAAAATATTTTGATCCTCATTTTACAGAAGAAGAAACTAAAGCTCTAAGAGAAGTGACTTGGCCAAAGCCACATAGCTAGTAAACCAGGATGTTGCAAATTTTCTGTTTTCAAACTCGTCTTCAATTATCCCCAGACACAAACCTGGCTACTCAGTGCTATTGGCTTCATAGCCCCTCTTTCCTAACTTCCCTCATGGTGCCTCCTCCCCACAGCCTCTGAAGGTGTTCTGTATAATGGATTAATTAGCTTTTGTTTTGTTCCCCCCCTTCTCCCCTACTTTTTCTGGCCCCTAGAAGAAAACACCAGCAGTCCCGACAAAGAAAACCAGCACCACCTTCAACATCGTGGGGACCACCTATCCCATCAACCTGGCCAAGGACACTGAGTTCTCCACCATCTCCAAGGGCGCTGCTCCTAGTGCCTCCTCAACCCCGACAATCATTGCTTCACCCAAGACCACCTACGTGCAGGATATCCCAACTGAGACCAAGACCTACAACAGTGTCAGCAAGGTTGACAAAATTTCCCGCATCATTTTCCCTGTGCTCTTTGCCATTTTCAATCTGGTCTATTGGGCCACATATGTCAACCGGGAGTCAGCTATCAAGGGCATGATCCGCAAACAGTAGATATTGGCGGTGCCGCAACCAGAGCACTGTACACCCTAGGAAGTGTCCATGCACCCAAACCCCAGGGCTCCCCTTCATGTGTTTCAGGATTCTTCTTTTTTAACCTTCTTACCAAGCCATGACTCTCAATTAATATTTATGAATCTCAATGAAGAAACAATAACAACAGAAAAAATTACTTTTCCCCATTGCTGAGTATATCCTCATTGGAGCCAAACACTGCCATTTGTCCAGTTGCTCATCTTAATCTGCCAGTCTCCCTCAGCTGAGGGCACAGCATGTATTTTATTGCACTCTGCCCACTAAAGAAAGAACAGGAGACTCTATGGCCTGTAGTGAGAGCCTTGGCTATTTGAAAGTTCCAGACTAAGGATGATTGTTGACTGGTCCAGATCAGATGATTCTGACTCACTAGGGAGCCAGGCTGCGTCCCATGTGGTCCTGCCTGCCACCTCCCCTGCCCACAGCAGGGCCCACTAGGCATAAGTACTGATAACAAAGGCAGGAGCCAGTGCTAATCTCTGAACATGGCCCACAACCCCTTTATTGGCTTGGAGGTTAATGTGGACAGTTAAGGCTTACCACTGTCTACCATGTATGGCCAAAACAGATAGAACAAACTGGGCCAGCCTGGCACCAACATGGCTGATGACCTGCCATGTCTAGCCCCTCAGGAAAATAGTACCCTCTTTGGTATACCTCTCCTCCAGAAAGCCCTTTTCTCTCAAGCCCTTTGAACCCCTTGCAGCCAGCTGGACACTGCTTAGCTTGGACTCATTACTGCCTGCAAACTCTTTAGGAAAAGGATCAAGTAATTTTTAAAATTTATACTAAAAAGGGACATATAGAACAAATTCTAGATCAAATGCCTAAATTTTTAAAAACATTAGAGAGACAGGAAAGTCACCTCCCTGCCAAGGCAGCTAGTCAAATACTGGATGGAGTAAGCGATTTGGGCTGGATGGTAGTTGAGGCTTGAAATCTGGCTCAAAAAAGAGGGCTACTGGCAGGTGAAAATCAAATTCTTCCTTCCACACCCTTCACACTCCAAACCGTAGGCCAAGCCCAAGAACTTTGCTCCTGCTGTGTCAGGGACCTCTGGTCCTCTGTTGATGCCAATTTTAAGAGGGATGAATTGGAGTTTAGTTGACTTTTGAGTCAACTAAATTATTAACCTTATTATCAGTTTGATAACATATTATTTAGGGGATTTGATCTCATTTGTTCTTAATATGAGTAAAAGGGACAGTCATAATTGTAAAATATTTATAAGGTAGATAAACTCAGTTTCATGTATTTGAATGACTTGCCTAGGCTCCTTACAAGTGTCTGTAATAGAGAACTGTCACGTGACCCTTTCCAAAGGCCAAAATGAAGACAGGGCTGAGAATCCAGGTCCACCTTGATCTCAGAATCAGCACAGTCTCAACAGGCATGCTGCGTCCTGAATGCAGTTTGGTTGGACACCAAAAAGATTTTTAGAAAGTCACAGTGTGTCACCCAAGGAGACCACTTCTAATAGTCATGGCTCAAGGAAATGAGATTAAGATGGCAGCCCCAGCCATTAGTCCAAAGTATCCTAGAACCCCTAAGTAACACCACAGAGAGCACCAAAAGGAGATTCTCCCTGCCTACTCCCTGATCAATGCTCCTAAGGGGTCTATCATTAGCTGCTGGTTGCCTTTTCACCCATCCTTCCCCCATCCTCTGCTTCCTTGCCATTGCTGGGATAATGCATGCCAGTCCCATTATTCCTAAGACTGTGTCTGTATGTAAGTTCATGACTAAAAGAGTGTAGTGTCGTGGATATGTGGGGATGGGGGGTGGGATGGGGGGGTGGGGTGTGTGGGACTGTTAATGATTGTCCTGTTAATGATCATCTTAAGGAATTTAGAATGGAAGCCTGACCTTTGCCTCTCTGTAGAAATTGTGTTTCCAAATGCTTTGGTGCAATGTTTAGCGGCTGTTTATTAAACTCTTTCTGAATTGTACTCACTCGGGCTAGAGAACTTTTTTTGGTCACTCAGGCAGTACTCTGTTTTTGGCTTTCACTCCTATTCTCATGCCATCCTTACTTCTTAACACCATTGGAATATGCTGGAGAAAAGGTATCCCAAGAGCAAGAGACCTATTACAGTAATCCAAAATGGAACCCATGTGAAAACAGCTTTGATTGACTCAGGGGTCTCATTACCCAATATGACAGAGAAGGAAACACTTGTATTGCTTCCTCCACTAAATTCACCCACTCCCAGGAAGTAGAGAAAGTTATTTTCTTTGCAATTCTAAAGGCTTTTGTTCTTTTCCATTGATTATTATTTCCCTTAGGCAATAGTTCCCTTAGGTAATAGTTACTAGGCAGAGGGAGAGTGTCTGTCCAGTTGGTTAGTCCATGTGTTGGAAATGGATGATGACCCTTATTTGTTACAGAGTTTAAGAAAAATCTGGGAAGTAATCTTATGAGATGTTCTTGAGGAAATCACTGGGCTTCTAAAGGATGGGGAAGATCTCCTTGGGAGAGCATTTTGAATTATATAAAAGGTTTTCTTGTCTGAAATAAGATCAGGGACTTGAACAATTTGACCCTTGGTGCATGTTCCAGCCACGTGGTCATCTGATGGATGCCCTGATGCTGCAGCAATTTCATAATCCCTGACCAATTCAATCATACCACCAAAACAACCATGAGAGGCAGCCTCCATAGCAAAATTGCCCAATACTCATATTAGTGTTTCCTTGAGAAACTTCTAAAACCACTTTGCCTCTGAAAACTATTCCCCTAGTTTTAGGGGAAAGCTGAAGCTGTTCCCATCAGTACTTCTGTTGCTGAGCTCCCCTAGAGTTTGAAATCCTACCCCAAACTGGGACCAGTCTTGCAGACTTAATTATTTTATGGTATTTAGAGCTTCAGAGACATATCCCTAGCAGTTCTAGAGGCTGCTGGAAGAATGTCTAACACAGTGTAGGCACTCAATTAATATTTGTGAATAAATGAATGCTAACCTAGATCAGAGCTACATGGGGGGGAGGGTTTCATCAGGGTGGTGTTGGAAAGGAGACTAGCTAAACCATGCTCAATGGAGACTAATGGAAGCAAATACATGCAATATACAACATTCTAAAGCAGCTCTAAGAGCATCCAAGTGCTAATAAATGTGCTCTAAGTCATTTAAAATAACTTTTTTCCTACTTAATAATTGTTTGCTCCTATGAACTTTTAAATCTGAGGTGTTCATGTAATGAGCTATTAGTTCCTCATGCTAAAGTATAAAGTACTGCAAGCAAGAGAGCCAGGCACGACTGAGCACCAGGATGCATCTGTGTTATGACACTCTTCAGAGGGCTTCTCAGACTGAACTTGGGAAGGAGGCCCTCTGGAACTCTGACTCCTTCCAAGAGGTCTGGCAGGACATGGAATGAATGAGAAGGGAAATGGAAGAGGAAGAAAGCATTGGGGAAAATTCTGTCAAACGGGCCTAGAATTAGAGGCAGGGATCTCTAGTATCGATAGCATCTAATTACACAAGCTCCCTTTCACCTGGAAATATTAATCACGTGACCACCCACTGGGGTGAGGCTAAAGGCACCTGCCCTTGTTGACTAAGCAAGCTACCCTCTGGAGTCCCCGGCCTTTTCCATCAGAGAGCACCTGGGCCTTTTCTACCTTTCTTTTGCCTCAGCTCCAACAATTTGATATTATGAGGAAAACATTGAGAAGAATGAACACCTGAATTTTAGTCAGGGCTCAATTCCATATCAGTTGCTATGTGATATCGGGCAGGTCCCTCCCCTGAGATGAGACTTTCCCTATTAGTAAACGGGGTTCTGATGAGAGCCAAGTCAACAAAACAGTACCCTGTCCAGCATCTGCCCCGGTGGTCCACTTTGTCCCAAGTGTTACCACATCCTGGGCCCCCCCACACCAGCCCACCCAGGAAACACAAACCCCAACCTTTGGTTGCCTGTCACGCAATTCAGATGGATTGGCAGCTTCAAAAGAATTTGATTAAACACCAAATAAGGAAGCTAAGAGGCTAAACCTTGGAATGCAGGGGCCCAAACTCTCAGGCCTAGTAGTGACCTCCTTACCACTACCACCCCCACTCTTATCCTTGGCCTGAGCTTCATGTGGCAGGGTCTTGTGTCGTGATGAACAGGACCATTAGTGGCCCAGCACCAGTCTCAGCATGGGCAAAGTTTTGTCCTAAATTGAGAAGATTAAGCAGGTGCTGGTACCAGGCAGGGGGTCCCTAAGTAAAGTAAGAGTACAATTTGGGAACAAAACCACCTTCCCCTTTGTTTTTCCCCTCCAAAGTTTCCGCCTAGTGGAGGACAGAAACTCTCAGAAGGGAATTCCTTAAACTTCAACAGAGCTCATAGGATCTGCACACACCATCTCTCCCTTCCCTTCTGTGACAGGCAGAAGGTGGCCTTCCTTCCATCTGAGGCCAGCTCCTCTCTTCTAAAAGAATTCTACATTTGTTATCTGCTCTCAGTGAAGCCGCTTTTGCTGAGTCACCACTGCTCTGGTTACTAAAACCTAAAGGCATTTTTTAGTTATGTTACTTGACCCGTCAGCAGCATTTGACACTTGACAATGACTTGATTCTTTGGTTTCCATGACACCAGTCTCCTGATAGGCTTGATTTTTCTCCCTGCTACTTTTCTGTTTCTTCTCACTCTATATACTCTCCCTGAATGATCTCATCTGTCCTGATACCCTCAGTAACCACATATTTCAAGTATCTTTTGCTATGTAACAAACCAGCCCCAAATGTAACAGCATAAACAATGACAATTTATTATTCCCGTGGGCCAGGAATGTGGACAGGGCAAATAAAGGATGGCTTGTCTCTACTCCATGATGCCTGGGACCTCAGATAGGAATACTCAAATAAGTGGGGGTGACTCAATTGACTGGAACATACGAGGATGGAGGATCTACTTTCAAGCTCCATGTAGCAGGGGATTCTGTGGTGAGATGAAGGCATATTAGTTACCCAGCTCTAGTCCTGTTCAAGAGGGGAAATGTTGGGTCCTAAACTGAGAAGACGAGGGCGTTTTGCATGCCAGTCTAGGGGGTTTGGTCCTTCACTCACATGTCTGGAACCTGGGCTGTGATGGTGAAAGGACAGGTTCAACTGGGACTGTTGACTAGAGCATCTATATATGGCCTTTCCTTATGGCTTCTCACAGCATTGGCAGCTGGGTCCTGAAAGGGAGCATCTCCAGAAGGGACCTCTGGAAAACAAGTGTTCTAAGAGAACCAGGTGGAAGCTGCATGGCTTTTACTGACCTAAAATGGGAAGTAGCTGCATTCTGTTGGTTACATCAGAGACACGAAGGCCAGGCCTGATTCAAGAAGTTGGGCACAGACCTCATCTCTTAATGGGAGGAGTGTCAAAATTTTGCAGACATGCTTGCAAACCACCTCATCTACTTTATGCTGATGACTGCCAAATCAATATCTCTAGCCTAGTTCTTTCACTTCAAATTTAACCTGTTAAAAACAGCACTCTTAACTCCTCAACCCACACAACTTTTCCCTTGGGCATTCCTTTATCAATAAATAAAAACATCATTCGCCCAGATGCTCAAGTCAAAAATTTAGGAGGAATTACTGAAACCTCTCTCTCATCCCCATATCCAGCACATCTGACAATCTTATGCACTCAGCCTCTAATTTAAATCCCGTATTGTACCTCCTCCTCTTCACTTCCACCACTAGAACTCCAGTCTAACCCTCCATCATGATCTCTCACCTGGATCACTATATAGCTAGCATTTTAAACTGTAAACCAGATCATGTCACTTGCTTGTTTAATACATTTCAATGGCACCCTGCTGCACCTAAAATAAAATCTAAACTCTAACCCAGGCCTTAAAAGTCCTGCTCAGCCTCCTGCTACCATAATGCCTACCTCATTCACAATGCATCAGCCGTATCAACTGCACATCAAGTACTAATATGTTTTAGGGCCTTTATGCATGGTGTTTCCTCAGTCTAGAATGTTTCTTCCCTTCCTGCCTTGACCTGGCTGACTCCTACTCATCCTTCAGTTCTCACCTGAAAGGTCATGTCTCTCATGCCTTGTCCTCCATGATAAAAAAGCAGTGTGCTTGCTTCCACTCTACTCTGTATTGCTCTCACTATCCCAACGTTCACCACATTTCATTGCAATCTCCCACTACATTAAGCTCTGTGAGGAAGAGCTGCCCATTTACACCACTGTATAGGATCAACACCATAGTCTAAACTCGGAAAATACTGAATAAAATAACTTCTGAGCTGGACTTTAAAGGATGATTCAAAATTTGTCAGGCAAAGAGGAGAAGGGCATTCAACATGAATGTACAAAGATCCAGAAGTGAGAGAGACCATAATAGGATATATGGCCAAATTTAGTTGTCCTAACTTTCCAGGCATTTTACTCATTAGGCTGGATGGTAAGTATAGTGGTTCTGGACCCAAGAGCTGGTGGGGGGGGGCCATAACCTATCATCTACCTGAGGACCTGGTTGCATGCCATCATCTTGCTGATTTGTGATCACAAAAAGTTGGCTTTTATAGACAAAGAAAGATAATAACAACACATGTGAGCTGCTTGGGGAATAGCTACTTGTTGGCCCCTAGGCTTGAAGTTCTAGGCCAACTTCCTAAAGACTCAGAGTCTTAGAGGTTCCCATCCTTGTAGCCACACTCCAGCCTTGCTGCACAGCAAGGACATTCAATCACACTATTTCAAAACCTACAGACCCTTTCTCAGATCATTAAAGGGTCACATGACATGAACATAAGTCCATGAAGGATAGTATTAACACTGCTAGGTCCTGTTTTAGGCCACTCAGATTTATCATAGTCTCAGGACAACTGTGGTGCAGCCTTCATGGGGTGTTAGGGCTCTGCATTCTAGCTGATGGAGTTTTATGCCCACAGGTGTCATGTTTGATAAGGGCTCTATGATCTTTATACACTTTAAGCTGGTCCCTTCCTGAAATACATATCTAGCCTGGAATCATACCAGTCCTTTCCTTGCCTCTTAATGGGAGGAGAACAATGAAAGTTTAATGAACCTTTATTGACAGAGAGCTAGTGAGCTCCTAGTAGAAATAGTATTAGCCAGAGAAATCCAAGGTCTTATTACTCACCACATTCTCTCCGTACTGATGTGAGGAACAGATGCTACTGACCCTGAAATTGTCTAATCTCCTCGAGCCACATCCATGCTGAATCAGTCTCCTATGATGATCTACAACCAACTTTTCCAGGTTTCTGTGGCACTAGCAGGCCTCCGCCAGTTTAAAGTTAATAGGAAATTGTGCCCAAGACTGGTGCTCTAGTCAGTGGTACTTCAGCTGGGAATCTGTTCTCGGCACTTTGGTTTTTGGTCGTGTCCACACTACAATCCCCTTGAAGGAGCTATGATGACAGATGCAGCATGGCCTGAACCTTGGGAAGATGGTCATCTTCTCTTACAAGTATTAACATGTGGCCCTGTGAGCGGCTTTGATTGGGACTGGTCCCCATCCAAATGCATGAGAAGAATGAGATACCAACATGGTTGTGGGGAAAGCTGCTAGTGGTTAGAACAAATGTGAATGGTAAAAGACATAGGAACTGGGAGGCAAGAATACTGAGTTCTAATCTGGGTTATACCATTGTCTTACCTGCATGACATTGGGCAAGTCACTTAACCTCTATATAACATAAATATAATAAGAAAACTATTCCAGGGAACACTGGGATTAAATGAGCTACTGCCCATGGAAGATTGTTGGAATCCTTAATTGCCACTCATATGTAGAGAATAAATCTTCTAATCCAAACACTGTTACTGAGAGTGAAGTCACCAAGATGGCAACATAGGTGTCATTCTTGTCTTTGCCCCCTCCCTGCAAGAAAAGCAACTAAAAATTATTTATGGAGAAGACACCACTGAGAGAATCCTAGAACATAGCAGTGAGGGTGACCCCAATCTCTGCATCACAGAGGCCAAGACAGACTGCATTAGAAAGGTAAAAGGAGTGACTACATGCTGACTGCAACCCCCTCCCCCAGTGTAGCACCATGCAGAGAGATCCCCCATGAGCCTATAGTTTCTTCACTGAGAAGAGAGAGCCCAGAGGTGACCTCCAGCATGCCCCAACATTGTGGGTTGCTTTGTGGGAGCCCCTACTCTGTTTTTTTTCCCACAGAGATTGCAGTGGAATCTGTGGGGCTCAACCACTTGAAATATGATTGTGACAGAGAAGTGGGGAGGGACTTCCAAAAACCAGTACACAGATCTTGGCAAACCATATTCCTACCTGCAGAGACCAAGTAGTCCCAACCAGTGACTTTGCTCATCTGCAGAACCAAGCTGGTGGTGTAGTCTGAACAGGGAACTCAGTGGGGCGCAGATCTGCTAGATCTGGGTTCTAAAATGAGGAGTTTTGTCAGCCCTGGAGCTGGGTCTGCCCACACTCAGGCAGGAGAGCAGCCCCCATCCCCATCTGATAGGAAAGGATGGTGAGAATACCTGAAGGCTGTGTAACAGTGTAACACAGCAGTGCTCTAGCTGAGAGGAGGGTGGGCAAAGCTGATTGATCCAGAGCAAAGCCAGTGTTCCTGTTCAGTCAAGAAACTTAGGGCATGAGTCAGCTTAAGACCACAGAGAGCCTTGGTGGCCTTGGAGATGCTTCTCACACTGCACCAGGAAGGGAAACTAATTTTTAGTCCCACTTATTGCTGAATACAGCCTTCAGCCTGACTGACCAAGGAACCTAATCAGAGCACTTGGGAAGTTCTGATGCATAGCCCATCCAGCAACCCTGTGTATAGTGGCACTTGCACTGAGAGCACAGTCTGTGGCTTTCCCTGTCTGAAGAGAAAAATTAGTGTCCTTGCCTGACCAGGATATTCAGTCCCCATTCTTGCCTGATTTGGGTCCCCAAATAATGACCTTAACAGGCCCTGGGTCCTATCCTGCTGACCTGCTGGGGCAGGGAAGCTAATTCACAGCCTCACCTACTACTGAGTATAGTACTGTGTCCCAACTGTCTAGAAAGCTTGACCAGAGAATCCAGGCAACAACAGAACCCATTCTACAGACTCACTTGGGCAGGGAACCAAGCCAGCAGTCCTATTCAGGTGTTCTCATCTAGTGGCACAACCCTCTATCCCTAATCTCAGAGTTCAAACAGTTGCCTCATCCAAAAACAGACAGGCCCCACCTGCCCAAGGATGTTGCCAGCAGATATGTTCAGAAATCCAAACTGAGCTGACTCATGAAGAACTATCTCTTCCAAAGTGAATCTGCAAAGTCTGGAAGATGAGACCACTTACTCAAATGCACAGATACCAACATAAGGAATCAAGAATCACAAAAAATCAGGTAACTATGACAGCATCAAAGTAAACTAATAAGCTCTAATAACTGGCCCTAAAGAAATGGAGGTCTGTGAAGTGTCAAAGAATTCAGAATAATCCCTTTAAAGAAGTTTAATGAACTACAAGAACACAAGTTTAATGAACTAAAAGAACAGACAGGCAACAAAATGAAATTAGAAAAACAATTCATGAACAAAACAATAAGTTCGATAAAGAAATAGAAACCATCAAAAACAAACAGAAATCCTAGAGCTGAAAAATACAATAACTAAACTGAAGAATTCTAGAGTTTTGAAAACAGACTCAACCATGCAGAAGAAAGAATCAGTGACCTGAAAGTTAGGACACTTCAAATTATCTTGTCAGAGGAGAAAGAACAAAAAGAATGAGAGAGGAAGAAAAGCAAACTGTCAGCCACAATACTATACCTGGTGAAACTTTCCTTCAGAAATGAAGGAGAGATAAAGACTTTCCTGAACAAAGAAAAGTTGAGTGAATTCATCACCATTAGACCTGCTTTATGAAAAAATGCTAAAAGGAGCTCTTTGAGTGGAAATTAATGGATGCTAATCAACATCATAAAAACACAAGAAGGCAGTGTAAAACTCACTGGCAATGGTATAGTCAAAGTTAGATTCTATAATATGGTAATGGTGGTGCATAGTTTACTTACAACTCTAGTTTAAAAGTTAAAAAACAAATGTAGTAAAAAATAACCATGACTATAACAATCTGTTATTGTTTACACAGTATAAGAAATATGTAAGTCGTAACAGCAATAACCTAAATGAGAGGGGGAGGAGAAGTAAAAGTATAAAGCTTAAGCATTCTATTGAAGTTAATTTGTTATTAGTTTAAAATAGGATGTATAATTTTAAGATATTTTATGTAAGCCTCATGATAACCACAAAGGAAAAACCTGTAGTAATTACACAAAAGAACATGATAAAGAAGTCAAGACATCAAAACACAAAAAAAGATAGAGGGATAAGGAACAAGGAACAGTGGGTCTACAAATAAATCAGTTAACCAATTGTTAACTAATTATTAACAACTATTAAGATGACAATAGTACATCCTTACTTATCAATAATTACTTTTAATGTAAATGGATTAAATTCTCAAACAAAAAATATAGAATGGCCGAATGTATAAAAAAACAAGATCCAACAATATGTTGCCTACAAGTGACTCATTTTAGCCTTAAAGACACACATAGGGTTTTCCCTGGTGGTACAGTGGCTGGGAGTCTGCCTGCCGATGCAGGGGACACGGGTTCGTGCCCTGGTCTGGGAAAATCCCACATGCCGTGGAGCAGCTGGGCCTGTGAGCCATGGCCGCTGAGCCTGCACATCCGGAGCCTGTGCTCCACAATGGGAGAGGCTACAACAGTGAGAGGCCCATGTACTGCAAAAAAAAAACCCAAAAAACAAAAAAACAAAAAAAACCCCACACAGACTGAGGGTGAAGGAATGGAAAAAGACATTTCAAGTAAGTGGTAACCAAAAAAAAAAAAAATGAGGGGTAGGTATATTTATGTCAAACAAAAACAGACTTTAAACTACAAATGGTTAAAAGAAACAAAAAGTCATTGTATAATAGTAAAGTGGTCAACCCATCAAAAAGATATAACATCTGCAAATATCTATGCACTCAACATTGGAGCACCTAAATATATAAAGCAAATACAAACAGAGAAAGAAGGAGAAATAAACAGTAATATAATAATAGTCAGGGACTCTAATATCACACTCTCAACAATGGAGAGACCATCCAGAGAGAGAATCCATAAGGAAACAGTGGATTTGAACAACACTGTAGACCAAATAGACCTAAAAGATATCTATCTATCTATCTATCTATCTATCTATCTATCTATCTATCTATCTAAAGAGAGAGAGAACATTCTATCTGACGACAGCAGAATACATATTCTTCTCAGGGGCACATGGAACATTTTCTAGGATAGACCATATTTTAGGCCACAAAACAAGTCTTAGCAAATTCAAGAACACTGAAATCATAGCAAGTATCTTCTCTGACCACAATGATATGAAACTATAGTCAATAACAGAGAAAAACTGAAAAATTCATGAATCCATAGAAATTAAACAATAATCTCCTGAACAACCAAGATCAAAGAAGAAATTAAAGGGTAAATTAAAAAGTGTTTTGGGACAAACAAAAAGGTGATACAACATACTGAAACCTATGAGATCCAGCAAAAGTAATTCAAAGAGGGAAGTTCATAGCAATAAACACCTACATTAAGAAGCAAGAAATATCCCGAGTAAACAACCTAACTCCATGACTTAAGGAATTAGAAAAAAGAACAAACTGAATCAAAGTTAGCAGAAGAAAGGAAATAATAAAGATTAGAGCAAAATAAATGAAATAGAGAACAGAAAAATCATAGGAAAGATTATACAAAATAAGAATTTGTTCTTTGAAAAGTTAAACAAAATTGACAAAACTTTAGCTAGACTAAGAAAAAGAGAGGATCCAAATCAATAAAATTATAAATGAAAAAGGAGACACACAATCGATGCCACCAAAATATGAAGGATCATAGGAGGCTACTGTGAACAACTATACACCAAGAAACTGGACAACCAAGAAGAAATGGAAAAATTCTTAGAAACATAACAAAACCAAACTGAATCAGGAAGAAATAGAAAGTCTGAGTAGATCAATTACTAGAAAGGAGACTGAATCAATAATAAAAAATTTTCCAATGAAGAAAAGCCCAGGACCAGAGGACTCCACTGGTGAATTTTACCAAACATTCCAAATTAAACTTAATCCTTCTTAAATTCTTAAAAAAAATCAAAGAGGAAGGAAAACTTCCAAACTCATTTCACAAGGCCAGTATTACTCTGATATCGAAGCCAGAAAAGGACATGGGGACGGGGAAGGGTAAGCTGGGACAAAGTGAGAGAGTGGCATGGACATATGTACGCTACCAAATGTAAAATAGATAGCTAGTGGGAAGCAGCCGCATAGCACAGGGAGATCAGCTTGGTACTTTGTGACCACCTAGAGGGGTGGGATAGGGAGGGTGGGAGAGAGGGAGACACAAGAGGGAAGAGATATGGGGATATATGTATATGTATAGCTGATTCACTTTGTTATAAAGCAGAAAATAACACACCATAGTGAAGCAATTATACTCCAATAAAGAATGTGAATTGGTTCAGCCACTATGGAGAACAGTATGGAGGTTCCTTAAAAAACTACAAATAGAACTACCATATGACCCAGCAATCCCACTACTGGGCATATACCCTGAGAAAACCAAAATTCAAAAAGAGTCATGTACCAAAATGTTCATTGCAGCTCTATTTACAATAGCCCGGAGATGGAAACAACCTAAGTGCCCATCATCGGATGAATGGATAAAGAAGATGTGGCACATATATACAATGGAATATTACTCAGCCATAAAAAGAAACGAAATTGAGCTATTTGTAATGAGGTGGATAGACCTAGAGTCTGTCATACAGAGTGAAGTAAGTCAGAAAGAAAAAGACAAATACCGTATGCTAACACATATATATGGAATTTAAGGAAAAAAATGTCATGAAGAACCTAGGAGTAAAGCAGGAATAAAGATGCAGACCTCCTAGAGAACGGACTTGAGGTTATGGGGAGGGGGAAGGGTGAGCTGTGACAGAGTGAGAGAGAGTCATGGGCATATACACACTAACAAACGTAGTAAGGTAGCTAGCTAGTGGGAAGCAGCCGCATGGCACAGGGATATTGGCTCGGTGCTTTGTGACGGCCTGGAGGGGTGGGATAGGGAGGGTGGGAGGGAGGGAGACGCAAGAGGGAAGACATATGGGAACATATGTTTATGTATGACTGATTCGCTTTGTTATAGAGCAGAAACTAGCACACCATTGTAAAGCAATTATACCCCAATAAAGATGTTAAAAAAAAAAAGATGCTAAAAAAAACACCTTTTACCAGAAAAAAAAAGAAAAGGACATTACCAGAAAAGAAAACTGTAGACCAATATCCCTGATAAATATACATGCAAATATTCTCGATAAAATACTAGCAAACCAAATTCAGCAGCGCATTAAAAGGATCATTCACCATGATCAAGTGTCATTTACATCTGGGATACAAGGATGTTTTAACATACGTGAATCAATCAATGTGATATATTTCATTAATAGAATGAAAGAAAAAATCATATGATCATCTCAATAGAGGCAGAAAAAGCATTTAACAAAATTCAACATTGGAATATGGTAAAAACTCTTGACAAATTAGGTATAGAAGGAATATACCTCAACAAAATAAAGGCCGTATATGATAAGCCCACAGCTAATACCATACTCAGTGGTGAAAAGTTGAAAGCTATTCCTCTAAGATCAGGAAAAATGCAAGGGTGTCCACTCTCACCACTCCTATTTAACATAGTACTGGAAGTCTTTGCCAGAGAAATCAGGCAAAAAAAAAAAGAAATAAAAGGCATCAGAATTGGAATAGAAGAAGTAAAATTATCTCTATTTGCAGATGACATGATATTATAAATAGAAAATCCTAAGACTCAAAAAAAAATCCTAAGACTCTACCAAAAAACTATTAGATATAATCAATGAATTCAGTAAAGGTGCAGGATACAAAATTAACATACAAAAATCAGTAGCATTTCTATACACTAACAACAAGTTATCTGAAAAAGAAATTTTTAAAATGATCCCATTTACAACAGCATCAAAAACAATAAAATACTTAATACTAAACTTAACCAAAAAGGTAGAAAGATCATTATTTTGAAAACTACAAGATATTGATGAGAGAAATCAAAGAAGATACAAATAAATGGAAAGGTTCATGTTCATGGATTGGATTCATGTTCTTGTTCATGGATTGTCAATACTACCAAAAGCCATCTATAGATTCAGTGCAATCCCTGTCAAAATTCCAATGGGATTTTTCACATAAGTAGAAAAAACAATCCTAAAATTATATGGAACCACAAAAGGCCCAAAGAACCAAAGCGATCTCGATAAAGAAGAACAAAGCAGGAGGCATCATACTTCCTGATTTCAAGCTATACTATAAAGCTATAGTCATCAGAACAGTATGGTAGTGGCATAAAAACAGACACATAGATCTCTAGAACTAAATCAAGAGCCCAGAAATAAACCCAAGCATATATGGTCAACGAATATTTGAGAAAGGAGCCAAGAATACTCGATGGAGAAAATATAGTCTCTTCAATAAAGAGTGTTGGGAAAATTGGATATTCACATGTAAAATAATGAAACTAGACCCCTTTCTCACACCACTCACAAAAATTGACTTGAACTGGATTAAAGACTTAAATGCAAACCTGAAACCATGAACACCCATAAGAATACGTAGGAATTAAGCTCCCCAACACAAGTGTTGGCAATGATTTTTGGGCTACTACACCTAAAGCACAAGCAACAAAACCAAAAATAAACAAGTGGAACTAAAACAAACTGAAAAGCTCTGTACAGCAAAAGAAACAATCAACAAAATAAAATGACAACCTACAGAATGGGAAAAAATATTTTCAAACTACATATCTGATAAGTGGTTAATATCTAAAATATATAAAGAACACATACAACATAGCAAAAAAAAAAAAACCCCAAACACCTAATAATCCAATTAAAAACTGGGCAAAAGACCTGAGTAGATCATATTTTCAAAGAAGATATATGAATAGTCAACAGATACATGAAAAGATGCTCAACATCACTAGTTACTAAGAAAATTCAAATCAAAACCCCAATGAGATTGTTAGAATGACCATCATCAAAAAGACAAGGGGGCTTCCCTGGTGGCGCAGTGGTTGAGAGTCCGCCTGCCAATGCAGGGGACACGGGTTCGTGCCCTGGTCCGGGAAGATCCCACATGCCGCGGAGCAGCTGGGCCTGTGAGCCATGGCCGCTGAGCCTGCGTGTCCGGACCCTGTGCTCCACAATGGGAGAGGCCACAACAGTGAGAGGCCTGCAGACCACACACACACAAAAAAAGACAAGGGATAACAAATGCTGATAAAGATATGGAGAAAAGGTAACCCTTTGCACCTCTGGTGGGATTGTAAACTGGTACAGCCACTATAAAACAGTATGGAGGATCCTCAAAAAATTAAAAATAGAACTATTATATGATCCAACAATTCCACTTCTGGGAATATAGCCCCCCAACATGAAAACACTAACTCAAAAAGATATATTTTGTGCTGTGAACCACCACGTTCACAGCAGCATTATTTACAATAGCCAAGACATGAAAACAACCTAAGTGTTCATTGATGGATGAATGGATAAAGAAGATGTGATACACACACACACACACACACACACAGTGGAATATTCTTCAGACGTTAAAAAACAAACAAACAAGGAAATCCTGCCATTTGTGACAACATAGATAGACCCTGAGGGCATTATGCTAAATGAAATAAGTCAGACAGAGAGAGACAAATACTGTATGATCTCACTGATATGAGGAAAAACAAACAAATTCACAAAAGGAGAGAACAGAGTTGTGGTTACCAGAGTTGGAACATGAAGGGAGGTGGAATTGGAGGAAAGTAGTCAAAAGTTACAAACTTCCAGTTATAAGATAAATAACTACTACATGACAACTGTATTTAACACTGCTATATGATATACATGAAAGTTATTAAGAGAGTAAATCCTGAATTCTCATTAGAAGGGAAAAATTATTTCTTTGCTTTTTCCTTTTATTGTAGCTATATGAGATGATAGATGCTAACTAAACATATTGTAGTGATCACTTCATAATATATGTATGTCAAAGCATTATGCTGTACACCTTAAACTTATACAGTGATGTATGTCAATTACATCTCGATAAAACTAGGAAAAAACCCACTGTTACTGACTTAGGATAAGCCCTCCACATTTCTGGGTCTCAAATATTCCCCTATATAATGAGGGTCTTGAGCTATGTGATATTTAAGGGCCCTTCTGGGCCTGATAATCCAGGATACTAGCCAAACTGACTGGAGTTGAAGTCAATTGTGTCTGTGTATAAAGAGAGTCTAAAATAGTTTTTTTTTTTTTTTTTTTTTTTTGCAGTATGCGGGCCTCTCACTTTTGTGGCCTCTTCCGTTGTGGAGCACAGGCTCTGGACGCGCAGGCTCAGCGGCCATGGCTCACGGGCCCAGCCGCTCCACGGTATGTGGGATTTCCCGGACCGGGACACGAACCCGTGTCCCCTGCATCAGCAGGCGGACTCTCAACCACTGCGCCACCAGGGAAGCCCTAAAATAGTTTTTTTAATGTTTACATGAAGAAATGTGCCTTGTGCATTTTGGGTGCAAATGACAACAAAGTAGGCATTGTGGGGAGGGAAATCCAATGCTCCTGAAGTCCTAGAGTCCTGGTGCCTGGCAGGGTAAATTCTGACTGCCATGGTCATGTTTATCCCTTGAGCTGTAATCAGATCAGAGCAAAATGTAAGGTATTACCACATTTCTCAATCCAATTATATGCTTTACAAGTTGGGTTGGTAATTTGTGGCTTTTTTAATTTTGATTTTTAAAAATTTCATCTTGGTTGTTCTCTGGGAAGAAAATGTCTTCTTTGGGAAAAAGTCTGCTTTTAAGGGAGGAAGGATACTGGTGCTATGACAGAGAAAATATGTATTCAATATCTGACATGTCATAGGCATTTGAGTTTCCTTCTTTTCACCTCCCTCTCATCTCTCCACATTCACAGACACTAGCTCAGTGCATGGAACATAGTAAAAGGTCAGGAAATGACTGTGGAATAAATGAATGAATATGATGGAATCCTTTTCCCAAAATCCTGACCCAGAATAATTTGGGAGCAGATGAAAGATTTACAGAGGATTATGGGACCAAATTAAATAAGTGAATGGGCTGTAAATGATAGTGATAATAACAATAAGACTAACACTGAGAGCTATCATTCACTGAGAGCTTCCCGGGCACCGTTTCCTGTACCAAGGGCTGACAACAACTCTTTGGAGTAGATACCATTATTATCTCCATTTTACAGATTATGAAACTGAAGCTCAGGGAGGTCACATGATCCAGTTAAGGCCCCACAGACTGTACAAAGTTTCAACCCATTTATCTAGCATTTGTAGTTAGGAAAAACTTTGATGCTACAACTCTGTGAGGCAGGTGGAGCTAGACTGGTTGACTTGGGGAATATGGAGGCACTAGTGTTTCAGGGCCTGGCGGTTGGTGTGTGTCTGAATGTGTATCTCCTGGCATCCAGATATTCTGGAGATCATGGAGAAGGCCCAAGGAGTAAGTTAGAAGATTTGTTTATACATTATCCATGGGCTGTGTCCTCTGCACAGTTCTCTCATGGTGACTAGTTAGTTAGTTGTTTGCAAGATGTCAGCCAGTTCTGTTCTATCAGGTGCAACAAATGAGGGTTTCATTCACTCAGCAGATATTTATTTAAAGCCTCCTTGGCATAAGTGCCAAGTCCTATGCAAAGTGCTAGTGGTTCTGCAGTGAAGACAGGCATGGGGTATACTCTAAGGAGGGCACAATCTAATGGCAAAGAAATAGGAAAAGAGCCAACATTGAGTGTTGGGGAGTGGGGGAGCATGGATGCAAGGCCCTTAACTAGCCTGAGGTGCTCAGGAAAGGGCTTCCTTGAAAAAGTGTCACTTAACCTGTGATTTGGACTGAATAGTTATCCTGTCCTGTCCAAAATGGGGTGAGGATGAGGAGGGAAGGCAAAGAGAGGAGAGTAGTGATGAAGTGATGAAGTGATGAAGTGAGGAGAGTAGTGATGAAGTGATGAAGTGATGAAGTGATGAAGCAGAAGGAATAGTATGTATAAAGATTAAAGATATAGACTCTGAAAGTACAAAGATTTCAAGGACTTTAAGGTAGTTAATTATGGTTGGAGAGGGAGGCAGAGGCCAGGGCAGGGCTCTGTAAGGGCAAGGTAAGGCTGTTTGACCTTATCCTCAAAGCCAGAAAGACACTAAACGATGTTAAGCAGGAGGGTGTAGGGGTGATGGTGATGGGGGAGTGGCAAGCAAATTACTAGGTCTGAGTGGTGGGTTAGACAAGACTCTCTGACTGCAATGAGAGTGGAAGGAGAAGGGAAGTTCAGGCAGAGCAACTTCAGTGTAATCATCTGCTTATGAGATGGCAGGTCCTGAATTATAGTAGTGGAAGTAGGAGTAGAGAAGAAGGGATGACCTAAGAGAGATTTAGAAGCTGAAATCATTAATACATGAAAACTGACTGGACATTGGGTCTGAAGAAGAGGAGGCATCAACGATGACAACCATAAAATGGACAACCTGGAAGAAATGGACAAATTCGTAGAAAAGCACAACCTTCCAAGGCTGAACCAGGAAGAAATAGAAAATATAAACAGACCAATCACAAGCACTGAAATTGAAAATGTGATTAAAAATCTTCCAACAGAAAAAGCCCAGGACCAGCTGGTTTCACAGGCGAATTCTATCAAACATTTAAAAAGGAGCAAACACCTATCCTTCTCAAACTCTTCCAAAATATAACAGAAGGAGGAATACTCCCAAACTCATTCCACAAGGCCACCATCACCCTGATACCAAAACCAGACAAAGATGTCACAAAAAAAGAAAACTACAGGCCAATATCACAGATGAAAATAGATGCAAAAATCCTCAACAGAATACTAGCAAACAGAATCCAACAGCATATTAAAAGGATCATACACCATGATCAAGTGGGGTTTATCCCAGGAATGCAAGGATTCTTCAATATATGCAAATCAATCAATGCAATACACCATATTAACAAATTGAAGGAGAAAAACCATATGATTATCTCAATAGATGCATAAAAAGCCTTAGACAAAATTCAACACCCATTTATGATAAAAAGCCTCAGAAAGTAGGCATAGAGGGAACTTACCTCAACATAATAAAGGCCATATATGACAAACCCACAGCCAGCACCATTCTCAGTGGTGAAAAACTGAAACCATTTCCACTAAGATCAGGAACAAGACAAGGTTGCCCACTCTCACCAATATTACTAAACTTAGTTTTGGAAGTTTTAGCCACAGCAATCAGAGAAGAAAAAGAAATAAAAGGAATCCAAATTGGAGAAGAAGAAGTAAAACTGCCACTGTTTGCAGATGACATGATACTATACATAGAGAATCCCAAAGATGCTACTAGAGAACTACTAGAGCTAATCAGTGAATTTGGTAAAGTAGCAGGATACAAAATTAATGCACAGAAATCTCTTGCATTCCAATACACTAATGATGAAAAATCTGAAAGAGAAATTAAGGAAACACACCATTTACCATTGTGACAAAAAGAATAAAATACCTAGGAATAAACCTACCTAAGGAGACAAAAGACTTGTATGCAGAAAACTATAAGACACTGATGAAAGAAATTAAAGGTGATAAAAACAGATGGAGAGACATACCATGTTCTTGTATTGGAAGAATCAATATTCTGAAAATGACTATACTACCCAAAGCAATCTACAGATTCAGTGCAATCCCTATCAATCTACCAGTGGCATTTTTCACAGAACTAGAACAAAATTTTTCACAATTTGTATGGAAACAAAAAAGACCGTGAATAGCAAAAACAATCTTGAGAAAGAAAAACGGAGCTGGAGGAATTGGGCTCCGTGACTTCAGACTATACTACAAAGCTACAATAATCAACACAGTATGATACTGGCACAAAAACAGAAATATAGATCAATGGAACAGGATAGAAAGCCCAGAGATAAACCCACACACATATCGTCAGCTTATCTTTCATAAAGGAGGCAATAACATTCAATAGAGAATAGACAGTCTCTTCAATAATTGGTGCTGGGAAAACTGGACAGCTACATGTAAAAGAATGAAATTAGAACACTCCCTAACACCATACATGAAAATAAACTCAAAATGGATTAAAGGCCTAAATGTAAGGCCAGACACTATAAAATCCATAGAGGAAAACATAGGCAGAGCACACTGTGACATAAATCACAGCAAGATCCTTTTTGACCCACCTCCTAGAGAAATGGGAAAAAACCCAAAAATAAACAAATAGGATCTAGTGAAATTTAAAAGCTTTTGCACAGCAAAGGAAACCATAAACAATACGAAAAGACAGCCCTCAGAATGGGAGAAAATATTTGCAAATGAAGCAACTGACAAAGGATTAATCTCCAAACTATATAGGCAGCTCATGCAGCTCAATATCAAAAAAACAAACAACCCAATCCAAAAACGGGCAGAAGACCTAAATAGACATTTCTCCAAAGAAGTTATACAGATTGCCAATGAACACATGAAAGGATGCTCAACATCACTAATAATTAGAGAAATGCAAATCAAAACTACAATGAGGTATCACCTCATACTGGTCAGAATGGCCATTATCAAAAACTCTACAAACAATAAATGCTGGAGAAGGTGTGGAGAAAAGGGAACCCTCTTGCACTGTTGGTGGGAATGTAACTTGATACAGCCATTATGGAGAACAGTATGGAGGTTCCTTAAAAAGCAACATAGAACTACCATAAGACCCAGCAATCCCACTACTGGGCATATACCCTGAGAAAACCATAATTCACAAAGTGTCATGCCCCACAATGTTCATTGCAACACTATTTACAGGACATGGAAGCAACCTAAGTGTCCATCATTGGATGAATGGATAAAGAAGATGTGGCACATATATACAATGGAATATTGCTCAGCCATAAAAAGAAATGAAATTGAGATATTTGTAGTGAGGTGGATGGACTTAGAGACTGTCATATGAGTGAAGTAAGTCAGAAAGAGAAAAACAAATACAGTATGGTAACACATATATATGGAAACTAAAAAAAAAAAAGGTTCTGAAGAACCTAGGGGCAGGACAGGAATAAAGGTGCAGATGTAGAGAATGGACTTGAGGACACGGTGAGGGTAAGCTGGGACGAAGTGAGAGAGTGGCATGGACCTATATACACTACCAAATGTAAAATAGATAGCTAATGGGAAGCAGCCGCATAGCACAGGGAGATCAGTTCGGTGCTTTGTGTCCACCTAGAGTGGTGGGATAGCGAGGGTGGGAGGGAGACGCATGAGGGAGGAGATATGGGGATATATGTTTATGTATAGCTGATTCACTTTGTTATACAACAGAAGCTAACACGCCATTGTAAAGCAATTATACTCCAATAAAGATGTTAAAAAAAAAAAAGATGACAACCAGGCAGCCATCTGACTTGAGTGAGTAGAGGATGTAGGTAACATTTCTGGACATGGGAAAGACTGGAGGAGCAGGCTTGAGTGGAAGATGATGAGTTCAGCACTAGACATACAACAATGTAGGTGTCCGTGGGGAATGGTTGGTGGAGGTGTCCTGGAGGCAACTGGGTATCAAGGTTTTGAGCTCAGGGTTGAGGCTTGGACTCAAGACAGCAATCAGGAATCAAGACTTCATCAATGTAGCAAAGGTGGTAATGCTGCAAGAAAGAAAGTGGGGCCAGAGAGGATGGTGACATCCCAGATCTCAGGCAAGTCCCTGGGATGGCCGCTGAGTGTAGATTATTGGTTTCGTGCAGGAAAGAATTCAAGAGCGAGCCATAGTACAGTGAAAGAAGGTTTATTCAGGGAGATACATGCCCCATAGACTGAGTGCGGGCCATCTCAGAAGGCAATAGAGGCACCAGGGTACGGGGTGTCAGTTTTTATAGGGATGTGTAATTTCATAGGCTAATGAGTAGGAGGGGTATTCCAGCTATTTTGGGGAAGGCGTGGGGATTTCCAGGAATTGGGACACTCCCCACTTTTTGACCTTTTATTGTTGGCCTTGGAACAGTCATGGCGCCTGTGGGTGTGTCATTTAGCATGCTGATGTGTTACAATGATGCTCAAAGTCTAGTGGAATTCAACTCATCTGCCATCTTGGACCTGGTTGGTTTTAACCAGTTTATGTCATGTCCTCAATGGCTGTATCATTCTTTTAAAGGTAGTGCCCTGCCATCTTCCTGTCTCGAGACCAGTGGCTTCCCATTTTGGTACCCTATTTACAAACACTTTTGGGGATCCTCCCTGAGATTAAGAAAGTCTTAATTATGATCCTTCGTCCAGCCTTCGATCTGAGGAAGCTTGCCTACAGCCTCATGTGATTCCATTTCTAAAGGTAGCTGGACAATTTTTAACACAATTTTTGGTTCGTTCCATTCCTAATCCTGTAGGCACCCTCGGCTTGCATTTTTTTAGGCACACAGATTGGAGGCATTCATGGCATTACAGTGTTTGGATTTGTCCATTCAAAGGCAAAGAGATACTGGGAGTCTGGATGCAGTGGAATGCAGAAGAAAGCACTAGCACTGTGAACCAGTTTAACAGCCCATAGTTTAGAAACTTAGATCGGGTGGAATGGAGACCTCCTCTGGCATGGGACTAGGTAGACTCCTTTGGCCAAGAGCAATTGTTTTTCTTGGTGGGTGTCTTCTCTGTGAGGGTTTCCAGCTTGGACTATTGTCTGGAATTTAGTGAGCAAGTCCCTTCCAACAAGGGCACAGGGCAGTCAGGCATGAGTAGAAACTGATGTACAAAAGTAAAATTTTCTAGCAAGCAGTGGAGGGGAGGGATGAATAGCTTGGTTTGGGGCTTTCCATCAATCCCCATTATCATACAGAATTGGGAGGACAAGGGTCCAGGGAAGTCAGTCAGCACAGAGTAGGCGGCCCCCACATCTAATAAGAAAATAACTTTCCTACCTGCCATGTCAAGGGTTACCCAAGGCTCCTCTGGAGAAATGACCAGGTGTCCTTGGGGAGCCAGGGAGGGTCCCAGGCCCCAACAGTCTTAGGTCCTCTCGGCCATCATTGGTTTGGGGGCTCAGAGTCCCCATCGAGACTGGGGGTGGTTCCACTTCCGGTGGCCCTCTCGTTTGCATGTCAGGCAGGATCCCAGTGGACTTCTCCCATACAGGGAGCATTTGTCCTTCCAGTGGCCGTCTTGGCCACACTTAAAACAGATCCTTTCCTGGCGAGACAGTGGCCCTGATCCAGGCTTCCTGGATCCTGTCCCCGTCATGGGCTTCTGTAAGGGAGGGTAACCCTGAGGTGGTGCAGGGGTTAGGGCTGCCGCCAATAACTGTGCTTTTCGCTGAATCCTTTTTACCTCTTCAACCTTATCTCTATTGTTGAATACTCCAAAGGCCAAATCTGTGGGCTGATTCAGGGGTGTTTGGGGTCCCATAGCTGTCCAGATGTGGCGTTAGGGGTAAACAGGCCGGAAGACTGTCCCTCCTCAGAATTGGTGGGGGGAGGCGGGTAGGAGTTCCTGGTTGTGGACTCGGGGAGGTGGTCTCATAAGGGCATCACCTAAAACATCAGGCTCCCGTGGGGGAAGAAGGCACTTTGAAGGGATGTGAGCCAGGCACACCCGGCAGGAGTTCTTTAGACCTGGATCTTAGAATAGGGTCATGAACATTTGAACATATGGGACTCCCATCCCATCTACCTTTCCTTTACAGAACAGGTCCAGCTACAAGATGGTATTGTCATTCAGTGACCCGTTTTCTGGCCAGATCTCTTGGTCCCCTAGTTTTTACGGGGCCATGCAGTATTGCAAAAGAAAATTAATTTCTTTTTTCTTAAACCATCCTGTGTCTAAATTTTCCCCAATTAGCTAATATGCATCCTAGCAGGGAGTCCTTCAGGATGCTTGTAGTTGCCCCTATTTTTTTTTTATTAGGATGTCTTGACAAGATGGGGGTGTGATGGATCCTGGCCAAGATGGTAGTTATTTGTCCCAGTGTCAACAGTGGGGTCCCTGTGGGCACCTGAAATCTGCCTGGTCAGTGAACCTGAGAAGGCCCCTTGGATTAGTCAAGGAAAGTAACAAGAGCCAGTGGGAGAAAAAGCAACCAGAATCCCAGGGCCTAAATCCTTCAGAGAGGGAGGGAGGAGACCTAGGCCCTAAGATAACTAAATGCGTTACTGTTATCACTGAAATAAAAAGAAACAAATAAAGCCGAAGGGTAGGGCTGGAAGCAGTGATAGCGACACAAGGCCAAAACTCCCCTCCAAGGCCAAAACTCCCCTCCGGATATGGTCCTTGTGATGTTGAGGAGGGCCACCTCTCCAGAGAAGTAGAAGAGGCAACACCCAACCTGTTGGCAAAGCCAGCAAGGAGGCTCGAGGATCAACAGACAGTCCAAGAAGGAAGATATAAGAGAAATCCAGGACAGTAGGGAAGGTACACAGCCAGGACGCTTCCCAAGAGAGATTTGTAAGCCCTCTGAGAAAGGTGCTCGTCCACTACCTTCGCTCAGGGCTTGATAAAGTCCGAAAAAAAGGTAAGAAGGCTGAGTGGGACTAGGAAGGTGCACAGATGCAACGCTTCCTAGGGGGGAAGGGACTGCAACCCTCTTGAGGGAAGTGCTCTCCCACAACATCTGCTTGGGGGTGCAGTGAGGCAGTAAGCCCCAAGAGCACTCGGGGAGGGCCGGGTCTCAAATCTAGAGGAGGACTCACAGAGTCCCCCAATTTGGGCCCTCTCGCAGTTCTGGTGTCCTGGAACCAGACTGGGACAAAGAACGAGTGGCGGGGGGATTGGGCTCGAGGAGCCACAGAGGGGAAACTCACCCAACTAAGTTGTCAATTACTTGCTGTGCAGTCTTAATTTGGATGTCCGGTGGCTGTCTAGGTGGATCTTCTAGAATCCAAAGAGATAGACCGATAGGAGAGTGAGAAAGATCAAGGGGAGAAAAGCCTTGGCCTCTGTGGGCTCCCTCACAGCCAGAGTACTGGTCTCTGCCAGATCCTGCAGGCGGTGTCAGCCATGACCTAAGGGACTACTTGAATCTACGTGGCTCAGGAAAAGTTCCAGCCACCCTCCAGAGGGGAGCCATAGCCCAGTAGGCGGATCGAGACTATGCCCTTTGAGGTCCTGCATTGGGCACCAGAAAAGATGCTTCAGGAAAGAAAGTTGGGTCACAGAGGATGGTCACACCCCAGGTCTCAGGCAAGCCCTTGGGACAGTGCTGAGTGTGGGTTCTTGGCTTCATGCAGGAAAGACTTCAAGAGTGAGCCATAGTACAGTGAAAGAAGGTTTATTCAGGGAGATACATACTCCACAGACAGAGTGTGGGCCACCTCTGAAGGTGAGAAGCCCCAGGATACAGGTAATTTCATAGGCTGAGTGGGAGGATTATTCCAACTACTTTCGGGAAGGGGGCAGGTTTCCAGGAATTGGGTCACTGCCCACTTTTTGACCTTTATCGTCCACCTTGGAACAGTCATGACACCTGTGGGTGTGTCATTTAGCATGCTAATGTACAACAGTGAGTGTATACTGTTGCTGAAAGTCTAGTGGAAGTCAACTCATCCTTCATCTTGGACCTACTTGGTTCTAACCAGTTTATGTCGTGTCCTCAATGACTATATCATTCTTTTAAAGGTTGTGCCCTGCCCCCTTCCCGTGTCAGTAACTGAAGCCTTAGGATCTCCTGCAGTCCCCCACCCCTGCCTCATACCCCCAGCCATGTGAGGGCATACAGAGTAAGAAGGGAATGTGGTCCAGACAGAGCCCAAAGAGGAGCAGTAACACATAAGGGGAAGGAGCCCCTAAGACCAGCAGCCAGCAAAGGGGACTGAGAATGGGCAGCTAGACAAGTACAAGAGAGGCCAGGAAGAAGTGGTGCTATGGACAAAAGCAGAGGGAGGGAAAAGGGTGTTTCCAGAAGGATGGAGGGGTGGGAATGTTCATTGCTGTCATTTGCTGCTGCTGGTTTCAGAAAGGACAGGACTGAAAAATCTCCTTTGGATTTATGGACAAAGAAGTCTTTGTTGAAGTTTGTAAGAGCACTTTCTGTGGGGTTATAGGAGCAGTGGCCAAATCGCAATGGATTGATAAGTAAGGGAGGAGGGAAGAAAGATAACAAATGTGAAGGTCTCCTTCAAGAACTTTTGGTTACAAGAAAAGCTGGAGGGGATGTAGAATTGATAAAGGTTGTGATGAGTTAGTTATTTTTTTATGTGGGAGAATCTTAAATATACTTTTAGGCTGAGGAGAAGGAAACAATGGACAAAGAAAGGAGGAGGAGAAGGGAGAGAGGGAGGGAAAGAATGAGGCCCAAGGATTGGGGGTGGGGTACGGCACTGGGCACAGAGGAAAAGAGGCAAGTATGGCTGTCATTCAGGAACATGAGAGTTTGGGGCTCCAGAATCCCTCCTGTGGGCCCCCACAGATGTCTACACCTTCTTCAACCAGAACCTGTAGATGTATTATCTTACATGGTAAAAGGGAATTAAGGTTTCTAGTTTGCTGACCTTCAAATAGGGAGATGACCCTGGATTATCTGGGTAAGCCCAATGTAATCACAAGGGCCCTTATAAGTGGAAAAGGGAGGCCAAAGAGAAAACCAGAGATATGGCAGCCTGAGAAGGACTTAGCTCAACATTGCTGGCTTTGAAGATGGAAGAAGGGGGCCAGGAGGCAAGGAATACAGGAAGACTATAGGACAAAGAAACAGATTCTCCCCTAGAGCCTCCAGAAGGAACACAGCCTGGTAAAACTCATTTAGAACTACTGACCTCCAGAACTGTAAGATCATATATGTGTGTTAAGTCCCTAAGTTTATGATAATTTGTTATAGTAGCCATAGGGAACCAATACATCTCCCCCCATGTTTATTTCCTTCCAGGGTTCTAGACACTCAGAAATAATCAAGGCTCACCAGTTGAATGTGAGTATGGATTTATTAATTTGGGCGAACATTTTAAACTCCCAGAATACAGGCTCCTGCTCAAATTCTGTTGGAAAAATCTGGCTTGGGCTAGCAAGAAATCCATTCTGCAAATAGTTATTACACACAAAGTACTATACTAGGTGCTAGGATTACAACAGACAACAAAATAGACAAGGCTGAACAGTACCAGAATAGAGGGAGATTTCTAGTAACATGGATCAAGAATGGGGTAACTGTAGCACAAGTGTTCAATCTTTAGCTTTGCATCTTTAGAAAAGTCTTGTCCTAGTTCAGTGATTTTGTCAGCTATGTTGCTGTCCCCATAGGTGAGCAAAGAACACCTTTAAGTCAGAATAGGAAAGGATTGGATTGCCTGGGCTCTTCTCCAAGTGCTTAGTGAAGGACATGTGTGGGTAGGGAGAAGCTGTACAAGTTGGAGCTTTGACAGGTGTCAGGGCAAAAGAACAAGGGGCCAAAAGCATTTGGGATAGACGTAAAAGCCATAGAGGTGGCAATGGAGCTAGAGGGCAGTGATGCCAGGAAGGCAATGCCACACTGGGAGAAAGTATAGCTACTGATGATCTGAATATCTGAGGATGTGCCTGATCCCTGTGGATGTTGTAGCCCTGTCCTAGCTCTCCTAGCTCTCCATGCTATGACTGCTTTAGCACTGATAATAGTGTGTTGTCAGTGTTGGTTACCTGGCTGTCTCCCACAGGATTGTGAACTCTTTGAGGGGAGGGACTGTTTATGTCTTTACTTCCCAGGTGCATGCAAGTGCAAAGCATAGAACAGTCACTGTTTCTCTGCCTCTGGGAGGAGTGGAGCACAGAGACAGAGACTACAAGCCACAGTGTAAGAGATAGATATCCCTGAAAGGGAGTCAAGGAGGGAAAAAGGAAAGGAGGAAAGAGTCATCCTTTTAACCTTTTTCTCTGTTGCTGCCAGCCTGCCAAACCTCCTCCTCCATTATTGACCTTTTCATTCTCCCCACCCACCTCCTTGAGGGATTGATTGACAACTATTAATAAATGAAACTCACTTGAAAGATGTCTTCAGCAAGCAGCCAGGGAGGGAAATTCCAGGAACTAAGGGATGCAGGAGCATGGACATCTGCATTTAAGGTCCTGTCTGTGAGCCTTTGGGGCAGCCCCTGAACTCTGGCTTCTGGAAAGGATGCTCACTTCTAAGGGACTTACTTAGGGCCTCAGATTCCCACTTTACAGGAGACCCAGAGACCAAGTAGAGACAGGCCTGCACAGCAGTGTCTCAGCAGGGACTCCCTGAAATCTTGGTATAGGAAGAACCCTGAGTTTGGCACATTGTATCAAGCAGAAAAGTGAAGCACATCTTTCCACATCAGAGAAAGGGATTCCCAGGAAAGAGAGAACTGGTTCTGGTTCTTTCCCACCTCTTCTGCCATAGGTACCATCCTTCATCCACAGCCTCATCACCCTAGTTCCCAGGAAAACATTAAATTGAAGCCAATAACTGTTTCATTTAATGACATCTGCTCAATTTATTACAATTATTCAGATCTGAACATTTTTAATAGTATAGCCTTCCTCTGATATAAACAATTTTTACGCAGAATGAATATTTAAATTGTTTCTTTTAGGATGTGTAAACCAGCAAATCAGAGCAAGCCTACTATATTAATGATTCTTTTCTCATCAGCCGCTGTGGATCTCACACTTCACAGGTAGCAGAAGTTTCACCTTTTTCCCAGGGTTTCAAGTTAGGAAGAGTGTATTCAGAACCAGGGGTAAAGGATGTAATGTGAAATCAAGAAAGAAGAGTGGTGCAGTCTCCTCCGGGAGCTATGTGGAAACATCTTCATCTTGTAATGATGCCTCCAGTCATTGGTATATCAGGAATTTAGTGCTCCCTCCCAGGCTGCCCGCTGAAGCCATATTTCAAGCGGATTTCATTTAGTTGTCAATCATCCGAGGAAATGGAGGAGGAGGCTTGGGGGCTGGCAGCAGCAAAGAAAAAGAAAAAGCAGGGCTTCCCCGGTGGCGCAGTGGTTGAGAGTCTGCCTGCCGATGCAGGGCACATGGGTTCGTGACCCGGTCCGGGAAGATCCCACATGCCGCGGAGTGGCTAGGCCCGTGAGCCATGGCCGCTGAGCCTGCGCGTCCGGAGCCTGTGCTCCGCAACCAGAGAGGCCACAACAGTGAGAGGCCCGCGTACCGCAAAAAAAAAAAAAAAAAAAAAAAAAAAAAAGATAAAGGAGGAGAGGATGTTCCTTTCTTCCCTTTCCCCTTTCAAGGCTGTCTAGATTTATCTCTTTTCTTCTTTTCACAATGCTGGAAGCGCAAGATAAAACTTCAGCTGCATTTCTCAAATTGTGGTTGGTTGTCTCTTGTGCCCCTCCTCCCTGACTCTGTGAGATCAACAGGGGGAAAGAATATTCTACAGATAGGAAACAACATGTGCAATGTCCCAGAGGTTCGAGAGAGCAAGTAGCTGTTGAGGAACCGTTAATAGTTAAGTGTAGCTCAAAAGGAGAGTACGGGTGGGTGCAGAGGGCAGAGAACAGAGTGTAGGGGCATATGATGAAGATGTAGGTATAGAGATAAGTAGAAGTCAGTTGTGCAGAATTGTATAGGCCAGCATGAGGAATTTGAACTTTATCTGAAGATCAATGGGGACCCATTGAAGGATGTTAAGTAATAGAATAGCATGGTCAGGTGAGATTTAGTAAGATCTTTTTGACTTCTGCTGGTAGACATGAATGGTGAGGAATAACACTGGTAGCAGTCTTTACACAGCATTGTGGGGCCTCCTGCTCTGAGCAGGCCTTTGACACACCCTAAATCTTTGCTGCAGCATACCTGGGCACTCCAAATTTGGAACATAAAGATCACATTTCATAGTAGGAAAGCCTTCTGTTTATTGACTTCCTATTATTCTGATGTCACTTCGTGTAAGGGTTATAGACATAAATAATTGCAACAGAACTTTCAAGAGTAAATGTTATTGCTGTGGATTGAAAACAAAACAAAAATAATTCCATTACTGGGTGGAAATGATAATATTAGGCTAAGTAATTTCTCTGCTATGGTAACTGCAGAATGAAAAGATAATAAATACAATATTAAAGGTGGACATGAGGATTGGGCAGAGCAAAAACTTAGTCATCATCGTAAAAACCTCACTTCCCACTCAAACTGCCTTTGCCTACACACAGACTGAAAGCAAATGTCTGAAGTCAGTGCACCTTATACTGTAATGTGCTTGCAAATCCCCCAGGGATGTTAGTAAAATGTAAGTAAGTAAAATGTTAGTAAGATTTTGACTCAGAGGGTCTGGGGCAGGCCTGAGATGTTACATTTCCAACAATTTCCCAACAGATACTGCAGATGCTGGTCCCTGGCCACAGCTGGAATAGCAGAGACTGAGCAAGTCTCAAGCCAAGCCTTAAATGGGCCAGGCCAGGGCAGCTGCCTAGTTCCTGAGAGGAAATGCTCAGGTGGGAGTGCCATCCCTGGGTGCCAGGTAAAAAATGATCATGATAATGATCACAGTTCTAGGCTCAGTGTTGGGATTCTAGCGGCCCGATCTACAGTACCTAGATCTCTTCCCTTATGGAGTTCTGGACTGGAGAGCTAGATGCCTGAGTCAGGCAGGAGGAGAAGGAAATAACAGCTCCATTATTGGTAAAGTCTGAATGAGAGACTTTGGCTTAGTGAGCAGTCACCATGGGCTTGCCAACCCTTCATCCCAACTCTGCAGATGAGACCACCCAGGCATTAGCACAGCTGGCCAATCCCTTGCCTTCTCCTGAGGGTCAGGCCCCTTTCTGCTTGGCAGAGAGCAGATCATAAAAGCTTCACTGTGTCCTGAATGTGGGCTGGCTCCTAAAACAGAGTGGGAGGAGGGGGCTGCTCAGGAGGAAGGAAACAATATTTTAAAGTTCTTTTCCATGTTTATCTTCTTCCCCCACTGCACACACTCACATACCCACACACTAACTAAACAGCAAGCTTTCTCAGGGCAGGGATTTAATCTGCATTGTTCACCATAGTAGTTACTGCTAGAATATTGCCCAATGCCTAGTAAATGCTGAAAAATATTTGGTGAATGAATGAACTTTCAGACCACTCTGTAAGGTAGATATTATTTTATCCTCATCTTTCCAATGAGGAAACAGAGGCACAGAGTGGTGAAACAATACGCACAAACAACCTGCCTTCTTTCAGCCAATGAAACATTAAATTACATTGCCCTTTTCTCATAGCTTTCCAACTGCCACTGCCTGGAAATGTCCATTCAATCAATAATACCCAGCATGCATTTTTCCCTTCCTCCTTTCTAACAGAACCCTAGATTTTGTTTGAATCTGTTCCTTCCACATTGATCATACTATGCATTGGGTTAACCTGACCCTTTTAGCACCTGAGACACATTTGATTGGTTCGAGATAATCCATCCCCCTTTGCCCTTAATTAGTTCAGAAATGGGAATGAGAAATGAAAAATTGGCTAAGGGATTCTGGGAGAGTTTTAGTTCATTCTTTTGACAGAATTTCCACCAGTGATGTTCTCCCTCCTTCTGAAAGCAAGAGAAAAAGCAAGTAATGCCATTTCTGTCCCATAACCCAAGAGGGATAGCAATAGGATAGAGTCTGTGGACAGCAGAGTGGAAAGAACTTGAGTTCCTGATGATATTAATAAGCCACTGGATCAACCTGCCCTAAAGCCCACCCTACCTCTGCATTATATGATGCAATCAACTTCCTTTTGGTTTGAACTAACTTGATTTGATTTTTTCTTTTATTTGAATACAAATGTATAGTAAATGATACATAACAACCTTATCTCTGCTCCTACCTAAAGGAAGAGGGTGAAAGAGAGATAGAATATTAAATACATTCATCAGACTCTGACTCATTCATGTCCCTCCACCCCTTGGCTTCCTCTCCTGTGTTTTGGTCATCCAGAGTTATAGGGTGATGAAAACATTCCCCCTTAGACTTCTTGAAGAACACTGTAGTCATTGGAAGTATATCTGTATGGAAGAAAGGATGGTCAAAATATCTCGAGCTTTACATGTTCATCAGCCACCTATTAAACTAAATGTTTAGGGAACTTCACTTTCAAGATATCTTACTGATAACTTATGTTTACCTCTCCTCCCTCCCAAAATCCCATTGAAGGTGTGAGAGAAGTGTAAATATAAGAATAATCCCATACTGCCATTAGAAGGCCTTGAAGAATGCTATCAATAGTCTACAACATGGAGCAAATTTTGGAAGCTAGAATTCAAATGGGATAAAATTAATGGTGAATCTTAACAGAACTGAGTAAACTAAAGCTCTGTGTAGGTGTGAAAGAGACCTCTGAACTCAGGAAGACCTAATGATTAGAGGCAACTATAGGTGAGAGTGGAAAAAAGCCATAGAGGGAATATTCAAAGTAGTTAAGAGTAGGGGAGCAGCTTCAGTGATAATTTCTTAAAGCAGCTGATTGATTGTGTAATTTTCTTCAAAGTATGAGTCTATTCTGGGAGAGTTCCACAGGTATCTTCAAGGTGTACAGGGATATAGAGCTCCTGAAATGCTTGTCCCCAACCCCAACATAGTCAGGATTCTGTAATTAGAATCTTGAGTCAGTGCATAGGGAACAGGAAATTTTACTTATTCTGTGGTAATACACACATCTATTAGTATTGATCAATCAGTGATTCTCTACCTTGGCTGTATATTGTAATCACTTGGATAGCTTTAAATACTGACACTGAACAGTGGTTACCTTTCGAAGAGTATTAAGTGGGAGGGGCAAGAAGGAGTTTTTCTGGAGTGCTAGAAATGGCCTATATCAGGGGTCAGAAATGCTCATTCCTTTACATATTGTCCGTCACTGCTTTTGTACTACAAGAGTTCAGTAGTTGTGACAGACAGTGGCTGGACCATAAAACCAAAAACATTTGGCCCTTTACAGAAAAAGTTTGCCAACCTTTGGTCTATGTCATTTTTTAAAAAAATATTTATTTAGGCTGCGCTGGGTCTTAGTTGCGGCATGTGGGATCTTTAGTTGTGGCATGAGGACTTCTTAGTTGCAGCATGAAGACTTCTTAGTTGTGGCATGCGGACTTCTTAGTTATGACGTGCATGCGGGATCTAGCTCCCCGACCAGGTATTGAACCCAGGCCCCCTGCATTGGGAGCACAGAGTCTTACCCACTGGACCACCAGGGAAGTCCTGGTCTATGTCTTTATCTGAGTCACAATGTGTTGTATATATATGTGTATAAGACTCAGATAAAGATCTATTGAGCAGTACACTTACAATTTTTGTACTATACTGTGGGTAAATTAAACCCCTAAAAAGAGGAAAATTCAAGTGCTGGGGTACCACCTCTAGATAGTCTTATTTAATTGGTCTATGTTATGGTAGCAGGGTTTTTAAAAGCTCCTAAGGCAATTCTAATAAGCAAACAAGATTGAGAACAACAGAGTTAGATCCTCATTTATATGAACAGACAAACAAGGATCACCAAATCCTTAAGGAAAACCAACCACATGAATGAAAGACACCAAGTACACATATTAAAAAAAAAACCTGAAGAAACAGTTAATAAAGAAAACATATAAAACTTAGATGTCATTATTATTCTATAAAATATAAGAGGGTAGAAATCTACTAACTAAGAGCAGTCAGCTCTGCAAAGGAATTAATCAGATAAACTACTTATTTTGAACAATCATTATTGTAAAATCTCTCAGTCAAATGATTAAACAGCAGAAAGATAATACATGTGTTGCAAATTAGTGAACTGGAAGATAAATTGGTGGCATTCTCCCCAGATATGGTGCCAAAGAAAAGGATAGGAAAATTATGGGAGAGAAGTTAGGAGACTTAGAGGACAGATCTAAAAGAGTAAATGTCTAGACAATAGGAGTACCAGAAGTAAGTAACAAAGAGAATGAAATAATAGTGAACCAAATAATAGTGAACTAAAATGTCCCTGTATTAGTGAAAAACTTGAGTCTTAAGATTGAAAGTGTTCACCTAATTAGTGCTGATCTGAGGGAAATTTATCTATTTGAGGAGGGAAATGGGAAAGGTTTAGTTAACAAAATTAGAATGTGTTGGGACTTCCCTGGTGGTGCAGTGGTTAAGAATCCGCCTGCCAATGCGGGGGACACAGGTTCGAGACCTGGTCCGGGAAGATCCCACATGCCGCGGAACAACTAAGCCCGTGCGCCACAACTACTGAGTCTGTGCTCTAGTGCCTGTGAGCCACAACTACTGAGCCCGTGTGCCACAACTACTGAGCCCGCGTGCCTGGAGCCCATGCTCTGCAACAAGAGAAGCCACTGCAATGAGAAGCCTGTGCACCGCAACGAAGAGTAGCTCCCGCTCGCCACGACTAGAGAAAGCCCGCGTGCACCAATGAAGACCCAATGCAGCCAAAAATAAATAAATTTATTTTAAAAATGCTATAGAATGTGTTATATTGGTAGATCAAGAGAGAAAAAGATAAGTTACTAAGCAGGCTATAATGTGTCCTTATTCCAGTGACCAAGACAAGCCAAGAACATAATTGGAGTTCAACTTGAGTGTCCAAGCAAAATTTAACTATACAAGTATGACTATCAGGTGTTCCAATTTTAGGCTCCTTTATGTAAATTATATAGCACTGAGAAGAGCCATATATAAGTAAAATAACCAGTAATTAGGGGGAAAAAACACATGATCTATCTAGCTTCCAGTTAAAGGAAGGCCAAGGCAAGAGGTTTGGAGGGAATTGTGCAGTGGAGAGAGGTAAGATCACATGGATATATTCTTGGGCTAAATAAAAAGGATTTACTGGGTCTGTCTGGGCCTGTAGAGAAAATAGGTCATGTTTCTGCACAGTTAGGGCTTGCTGAGCAAATCTTACTGAAACTTGGGACCTGGGATAAAAGGGCAAGCCTTGGAAGGTAATTTACAATTGTGTAGTAAGAGAACTCCAGACAGATTTATCACTCAAAGTATGTGTTACATTTCATTCCTAGATTGTAAAGCTGGAGACAATGGTCTGATCTTTCCCCTAGAAAGATTTATTTACATTCTAAAAGGTTAGAGTAAGGCTACCAGATCCTTCCCAAGGAGCAAAGATTTTTTTCTCTCCTTTCAACAGGGACAGCCCCACCCTACCCCGCCTTCTATATAAATGCCCAGAATCACTTCTTCTGCATTCCTTGTCTGCAATATAAATTGTGTAGGGTGACATCTAACTCTCATCTTGTCATCCAAAGCATAAGAAATTAGGGCACAGGAGAACTACAAAATTGTTATTTTCTTGAAAGTAAATAATGATTAATCTACTCTGTTCCAGAAATCTCATGTGCATTCAGGATAATATTAATAAATAGGAATATTAACAGGCTGCAAACTCTGGACCTTTTTTTTTTTTTACCTCTCATTAACATGGTTACAGTAAGTATAAGTAGATCAGATGTTTGTGCATCCATATTATGTCATGTTTTCTACCAGTTGCTTTGCTACACATGAGGAAATCCCAGAGATAGAAGATGGGAGATATCATTTTCCTCATAGCTTTTGTGGATTGCCTTAGATAAAAAAAAAAAAAAAAAAAACGGCTGTGGCACCTTGCTGCCTTGATTGCTTAACATGTTCCTAACTTCCATTAAGGAGAATCATGCTTACCCAAAGAGTCAGAATGGGTAGAATAGCCACCCAAATGACAAAGGACAGCTGAAAAGGTGAAGAGTATTAAAGAGAAGACAAAAGACCAAATTGCATTAGCCAGACTAGGCTCTATTATGCCGTGGGGGTAAATTACCTTAAACCACAGAGCTTAACTCAACAAAGGTTTATTTCCTTCTCAATACAAATACAAAATATTTACTTGTGGTAACAGCCCTAATTTATCTTTCCTTTGAGATGATGCAGTCCATTCAGAGATTTTTACACTGGTCAAATAAGCATGCCCTTGATTTAATCCTGCTCTAAGGCTGTTTTAAGAAGCTATTGCCAACAAAAAAACTCCTTTGTTTTATCTTTTACTCATTGAGGCTAACTTGCAATTGTCTCTTCCAATTTTACAAGTCCTCACATTTGTGAACTCTTACCTTTTGTCACTGCTTGCAAACCAGCCAATTCTTTTCTGACCTTGGCACTTTTAATAACTTGTCAAATGTGGTCAACAGTGACTAACACACAGTGCCAACATGCTCTATTCCAATCTCTTCTCCTAGAGCTAAACATTCATTAGGTAAATTATCTGCCTTACAAATTAATACAGGCAAAAGTTTCAGTAAATATTTCACCATTACAAAACATGGATCACCATTCTTCCAACCCCTGATAACAGTTTATTTGGTATCCCTCATCTGGTACCTCAGCCAATGCTATTATTATTAATTTTATTGGTTTTTTGTTATGGCAATACCCTCCCGTTTCAGTCTGGATAGACTAGATTATGCTGTTATAATAAACAACCTAAAAATATCAGTGGTTTGAAACATTAAAATATTTCTTTTTCATACTGTCTGTTCAATGTTGACAGCAGGAGGGCTTTGCTCATTGTAGTTACTCAGAGTCTAGACTTACAGAGGCTTTAGATAAATGTGGGTTTTCACAGTCACTACTGCAGAGGAAAGAAAATGTTGCAAATTGTGTACTGCTATTAAAACTTTCATGGAAGGGATATGTCATGTCTTCTCTAATCTTATTAGCTAACACTGGGTTGGCCCAAAAGTTCTTTCGGGTTTTTCTGTAAGATATTCTGGAAAAACCTGAACGAACTTTTTGGTCAGCCCAATCCATGTCACAAAGCCACACGTAACGTCAAGGGGTGTGGGAAGTACAATGTGCCCAGAAGAAGAAACAGAAACATTTGAAAAACAACACTAATGACTTATCACAAGAAACCTAGACACATCCCAGATCATTTTTTGAATTCTGTAGATAAAGGGAAACACTGAAATTTTCTACAGAGAAAGAGGTTACCTACAAAAAAAGGTGAATCTGACTTGTATCAGACCTCTCATCTGCAATGCAGGATGTTAGAAACAGTGGAATAATGTATATACAATGCTGAAGGAAAAGGATTTTAAACTAGAATTCCCTAGCCAGGAAAATTATCAATTAAGTATGATGGCAAAATAAAGGCCTTCTGAGCCACACAAAGACTCAGAAAACTAACAAAACATGCCATATAGCTGAAATAATTATTCTGAGATATACCTGGGCAAAAGGAAAACAGAATCCAAGCAAAAATAAGGCAAAATATAGGAAACAGTGGTGAATAAAAAAAAAAACTTGCAGTTTACAATATATAGCTATTGATAATAAGGCTACAAAATTAACACAATTTTTTTTTTTTGCGGTACGCGGGCCTCCCACTGTTGTGGCCTCTCCCATTGCGGAGCACAGACTCCGGACACGCAGGCCCAGTGGCCATGGCTCACGGGCCCAGCCGCTCTGCGGCATGTGGGATCTTCCCACACGAGGGCACGAACCTGTGTCCCCTGCATCGGCAGGCGGACTCTCAACCACTGCGCCACAGGGAAGCCCAAAATTAACATAATTTTTAATGTAATGGCTTATAAAATAGCAGTGATGTACTATTGAAAATAATGATTTGAAATAAAAATTCAGTTGATATCAATAAAACCTGTATACTGTGGTAGGGGCAGAAAATAAAAGCTTACTGAAAGTCTTGTTTGGGAGAGAAACTAAATTTTGATTAATATTCTTTGTCGACAGGAGGTTGTAAGTTTAAATATATTTGCTAGAAATTTGAAGGCAACAACTTGCAGAATGGAAAAAAATATTAGAGCTTACAAAAGAGTAGATTATGGTAGAGGGGAGAAATAAAATGCTATCCATCTAGCAAAAATGAGAGGACAAGAAAATGGAGAAAGAAATTATGAGGAAACCAAGATAAACATAAAAATTAAAACCAAGTAACAAAAACTACATCATGGGTGTTCCATTTCTTGTATTGGCAACATGAAGAGCTCCGTGGATCCACTCCCAGTGAAATTCATAGCCATTATTATTATTATTATATTTTTTTTGCGGTACACAGGCCTCTCACTGTTGTGGCCTCTCCTGTTGTGGAGCACAGGCTCCGGATGCGCAGGCTCAGCGGCCATGGCTCACGGGCCCAGCCACTCTGCGGCATGTGGGATCCTCCCTGATCGGACACGAACCCGTGTCCTCCGCATCGGCAGGTGGACTCTCAACCACTGTGCCACCAGGGAAGCCCCATAGCCATTATTTTTTAAACAACCGTATAAAGTATCTGGAAATAGTCCTCAGGGAATATGCAAATTAAGAAACACTTTTTCAAAAAAGTTTACTGACACTTGGTAAGAGCAGAGTCTATGGTATTAGAACCATGACCCACTTCCTTCCTCCACCCTCCCAGCACAGTGTTAAGGAAACTCCACTCCAGGTGCATGCAGCCAAGAACATAGAGTTCCCTTTCCTTCCAGTTCCCCATCAAGGGCTTTGGGTATCTTCCTGGGAAGGATGGGAATGAGCATTTCTCATCCCATCCCAAGCTACCTGTTTCAGAAGCTAAGTTTCGGAGAGTAAGGCTGAGAAGTGGAGAATCCCTTCTTTCACCCAGCCCCCAGTTGTGGGACAGAGTCTTTCCGTTAGGAACAGTGCACTGAGAATACTGGAACTCTTATTTTCCTCACCCCGGCAGAATTACCATGCCAAGAGAGGCAAGCCAGAAAGACCTGAGGCAACTGACCACTTCCCCTCCATGCCAAGCAACCCACTACTAAAGCAGGGGTATTATTTAGAAAAAAAAATTCTACTCTCCCTGCTTTCAGCTCCAAAGCAATGGGCTCAGAGATTTTGACCAGAAAGATGCAATCCATAAGAACAGAGATCTCTGAAGACTACCTAAAGGAACTGACTTCATTTGATACAGAGTATGGGGAAGTCCAAGCCTAAAAGCACTCTTAAAAACAATGGATGTTGTTATGACAAGCAGTTAAGTGGATACTGGTACATCTATTAGAGACATAAGCTAAACCACAGGCTAGATAGTTTGCCAGAAAGAACCAGAGAAAGAGATGGCTAATGCCCTACTGGATCAGAACAAGTCTCAAAAATTGAACTCAAAAACTGTATCTGTACCCTCTTGCGGGAGGGAGATGCAAGAGGGAAGAGATATGGGAACATATGTATATGTATAACTGATTCACTTTGTTATAAAGCAGAAACTAACACACCATTGTAAAGCAATTATACTCCAATAAAGATGTAGAAAAACAAAAAACTGTATCTGTAAAGGAGTCCAAATTTAATGGGATCAGTCTGTGGAACAATTTATGTCCCAGAGCATAGTTGAAAACAATCAAGAACTGGTCAGTAATCACTGGAGTTTAAAGATGGTGTGGTCAGGTAAAGAGACAAAGACAGGTGTGGTCAGGTAAAGAGACAAAGGCAGGTATGCTAAAACCACTGTCATCCTAGTATGACTGTGCATATGCCTGAGGTTTGCCTTCTGAAGAGTGACGCCAGAGGTTGCACTCTGTGGGGGAAATACACTTCACTAAGATAATATAGCTAGTCATCAAATAACTAAGTAAACAAATAACAAAACAAGCCCCAGAATGGGCAGCAATTCCAAGAGTTGCTACAGTGAATTACCCAAAATGTTGTTTCCAACAAAATATCATGAGACATGCTAAGAAACATGAATGCCTAACCCATATGTGGGGAAAGAGCAGGCAACAGAAACTGCCTGTGAGAGCAACCACATGTCAGATTTTAAAAAGATTTCAAAGTAGTCCTTATGAATATGTTCACAGAACTAAAATAAACCATGTTTAAAGGAGTAATAGAGATATGAAGATAATATCTCATCAAATAGAGAATATTAACAAAGAGAAATTATTTTTAAAGAGAACTAAATGAAAATTCCTGAGTTGAAACATTTAAAAACTCAAAATTGACTAGAAGGACTCAACAGTAAATAACAAATTGTAGAAGAAAGTATCAGCAAATTTAGTGAAACAGGAATAAAGTTTATACAATCTGAAAACAGAGCAAAAAGAATGAAGGAAACTGAATATAGTCTCAGAGAAATGTGGGATACAAATAAGCACATCATAATACACATGATGGGAAATAGCAGAGGTAGAGAAGAGAGAGAAAGGAGAAGAAAAATATTTAAGTAAACAATGGCAAAAAACATCCAAATTTGAGGACAAAAATTAACCTAGACACTCATGAAGCTCAAAGAACTCAAGTAGGATAAAGACAATGAGGTTCACAAACAGATACATCATCATAAAAATGCTGAAAGCCAAAGAAAAAATCTTGAAGGCAACAATAGTAAAATGACTTCTCACTCACAAGAGAACATCAATAAGAATAATAGTTTATTTTATGTCAGAAACAATGGAGGACAGATGACAGGGAGACAATATAGTGTAAATGCTCAAAGAACAAATTTTCAACCAAGAATGCTGTATTCAGCAGAGGTATTAGTCAAAAAATAAGGTGAAATAGACATTCCCCAAATTTTAAAAAATTGACAGTTTTTAAAATTGAACTCAATTTACAAATTATATTACTTTCCAGTGTACAATATAGTGATTCAATATTTTTTAGATTATACTCCATTTGAAGTTATTATAAAATATTGCCTGTGCTGTACATTACATCCTTGTATCATTTATTTTATAACTAGTATTTTGTACCTCTTAATCTCCTTCCCCTTTTTTGCCCCTCCCCCCACCATGCACCCCACTGATAACCTCTAGTTTGATCTCTGTATCTGTGAGTCTGTTTCTATTTTGTTATATTCATTTATTCATTCATTCATTTATTTACCTACTTAAATACTTAATACTTAAGTATAGTTGATTTACAATATTGTGTTAGTTTCAGGTATACAGATTCAGATTCTTTTCCATTATAGATTATTGCAAGATATTAAATATAGTTCCCTGTGCTTTACAGTAAATCCTTGTGGTTTATCTATTTTATATAAAGTGGTTTGAGTCTGTTAATCCTATACTCCTAATTTATCCCTCCCCCTCCCCTTTCCCCTTTGGTAACCATAAGTTTCTTTTCTATGTCTGTGAGTCTGTTTCTGTCTTGTAAATAAGATGATTTGTATTATTTTTTTATATTCCACATATAAGTGATATCATGTGATATTTGTCTTTCTCTGTCTGACTTACTTCACTTAGTATGATAATCTCTGTGTCCATCCATGTTGCTGCAAATGGCATTATTTCATTTTTTTATGATTGAGTAATATTCCATTGTAGATATATACCACATCTTCTTTTTCCAATTATCTGTTGATGGACATTTAGGGTGTTTCCATGTCTCAGCTATTGTAAATAGTGCTGCTATGAACATTGGGGTGCATGTGTCTTTTTGAATTAAGAGTTTTCTCTGGATATATTCCCTGGAGTGGGATTGCAGTATCATATGGTAGCTCTATTTTTAGTTTTCTAAGGAACCTCCATACTGTTCTCCATAGTGGCTGCACCAATTTATATTCCCACCAACAATGTAGGAGAGTTCCCTTTTCTCCACACCCTCTCCAGCATTTATTATTTGTAGACTTTTTGATGATGGCCATTCTGACTGATGTGAGGTGATACCTCATTTGCATTTCTCTAATAATTAGCGATATGGAGCATCTTTTCATTGCCTGTTGGCCATCTGTATGTCTTCTTTGGAGAAACGTCTATTTAAGTCTTCTGCCCATTTTTTGATTATGTTGTTTGTTTTGTTTTGTTTTGATATTGGTTGTATAAGCTGTCTGTCTGTATATTTTGGAAATTAAGCCCTTGTCAGCTGCATCACATACAAATATTTTCTCCCAGTCAGTAGGCTGTATTTTCATTTTCTTCATGGTTTCCTTTGATGTGCAAAAGCTTTTAAGTTTGATTAGGTCCCTTTTTTTTTTTTTTTTGCTTTTTACTAGAGCTCTATTTTCTTTCTTTTTGTTTTTTGAGGTCCCATTTATTTATTTTCACTTTTATTTTATTTTTTTGCCTTGGGAGATTGATGTAAAAAAGCATTACTACAATTTATGTCTGAGAATTATTATTATTATTATTTTTTTGTGGTGCGCGGGCCTCTCACTGTTGTGGCCTCTCCCGTTGCAGAGCACAGGCTCTGGATGCGCAGGCTCAGCGGCCATGGCTCATGGGCCCAGCCGCTCTGCGGCATGTGGGATCTTCCCAGACCAGGGCATGAACCCGTGTCCCCTGCATCAGCAGGCGGACTCACAACCACTGCGCCACCAGGGAAGCCTGAGAATGTTTTGCCTATGTTTTCTTCTAGGAGTTTTATGGTGTCATATCTTATATTTAAGACTTTAAGCCATTTTGAGTTTACTTTTGTGTATGGTGTGAGGATGTGTTCTAACTTCATTGATTTATATGGGGCTGTCCAGCTTTCCCAAAACCACTTGCTGAAGAGACTGTCTTTTCTCCATTGTATAATCCTGCCTCCTTTGTAGAAGATTAATTGACCATAGGTGTGTGGGTTTATTTCTGGGCTCTCTATTCTGTTTCATTGATCTATTTGTCTGTTTTTGCACCAATACCATGCTATTTTGATTACTGTAGCTTTGTAGTATTCTCTAAAGTCTGGGAGGGTTACAGCTCCCACTTTGTTCTTTTTCCTCAGAATTGCTTTGGCAATTCTGGGTCTTTTGTGTTTCCATATAAATTTTATGATTATTTGTTCTAGCTCTGTGAAAAATGTCATGGATAATATGATAGGGATTGCATTAAATCTGTACATTGCTTTCAGTTGTATGGCCATTTTAACAATATTGATTCTTCCAATCCAAGAGCATGGGATAACTTTCCATTTCTTTGTATCATTTTCAATTTCCTTTGTCAATGCTTTATTGTTCTCAATGTATAGCTCTTTCACATCCTTGGTTAGGTTAATCCCTAGTTATTTTTTTAACATGATTTTAAATGGGATTTTTTAAAAAAAATCTATTTCTGATATTTTATTGTTAGTGTAAAGAAATGCAACAGAATTCTATATATTGATCTTGTATCCTGCAAACTTGCAGAATTAATTTATTAGTTCTTATAGTTTTCATGTGCAGTCTTTAGATTTTCTATATGGAGTATTGTGTCATCTGCATACAATGACAGTTTTACCTCTTACATTCTAATCTGGATACCTTTTATTCTTTTTCATGTCTGACTGCTGTGGCTAGGACCTCCAATACTATATTGAATAGAAGTGGTTAGAGTGGTCATCCTTGTCTTGTTCCAAAAATTAGTGGGAAGGCTTTCATCTTTTCACCACCATATTGGCTGTGGGTTTGTCATAAACAGCTTTTATTTTGTTGAGATATGTTCCTGTTATACCCATTTTGGTGAGAGCTTTTTGAAAATCATGAATGGATATTGAATTTTATCAAATGCTGTTTGATGTGGTGTATCACATTGATAGATTTGCATATGTTGAACCACCCTTGTGACCCTGGAATGAATCTAACTTGATCATGGTGTATGATCATTCTTATGTGTTGTTGGATTCCGTTTGATAATATTTTGTTGAGGATTTTTGCATCTATATCCGCCAAAGATATTGGTCTCTAATTTTCTTTTTTTGTAGTGTCTTTGACTGGTTTTGATAGCAGGGTGATGGTGGCTTCAGAGAATGACATTGGGAGTGTTCCCTCCTCTTCAATCTTTTGGAAGAGTTTGAAAAGAATAGGTATGAGTTCTTTGTATGTTCAGTAGAATTCCCCAGTGAAGCCATCTGTTTCTGGACTTTTGTTTGCAGGGAATTTTTTTTTAAATTACAGATTCTATTTCAGTTCTAGTGATTGATCTGTTCAAATTATCTATTTCTTCTCATTTCAGTTTTGGCAGGATGTATGTTTTTAGAAACTTGTCCATTTCTTCTAGTTTGTCTATTAATATAATAGACTATTATATTATAGTCTAATGTAACTATTAGATAACTATTATATAATACTTATCTAATATAACTATTCACAGTAACTTCTAGTGATTTTTTTAAATTTCAGTATCGGTTGTTATTTTTCCTCTTTCATTTCTTATTTTGTTTATTTGGGTCCTCTCTCTTTTCTTCTTTCTTCTTGGTGAGCCTGGCTAGAGGATTGTCAAATTTGTTTATCATTTCAAAAAACCAGCTCTTGGTTTTATTGATTTTTTTCTATTATTTTTTAAATCTCTATTTTATTTATCTTCTCTCTGATTTTTGTTATTTCCTTCCTTCTGCTGACCTTAAGTTTTGTTTATTCTTCTTTATCTAAGTATTTTTGTTGGTAAGTTAAGTTGTTTATTTAGGATTTTTCTTTTCTTTTCTTTTCTTTTTTTTTTTTTTGGAGTAAGGCCTCTATCACTATGAACTTCCCTCTTAGTACTGCTTTTGCTACATCACATAGACTTTGTATGGTTGTGTTTTCATTTTCGTTTGTCCTGAGGAGTTTTTTGATTTCCTCTTTGATTTCATTGTTGACCCACAGGATTTTTAGTAGCATGTTGTTTAGTCTCTGTGTGTTCATTCTTCTCCCATTTTTCTTTCAGTGGTTAATTTCTAGTTTCATACAGTTGTGGTACTGAAAAGATGCTTCAAAAAATCTCTATCATCTTAAATTTTTGAGGCTTGTTTTGTGCCCTTGTATGTGGTCTATCCTAGAGAATGTTCCATGTATGCTTGAAAAGAATGTGTATTATATATATATTTTTGGATGTAGTGTCTCATAGTTACCAATGAAGTCTACTGGTGTATTGTGTGATATGAGACCTGTGTTGCCATATGATTTTCTCTCTGGCTGATCTGTTCTTTGATGTCAGTGGGGTGTTAAAGTCTCCCACTACTATTGTATTCCCATCAATTTCTCCTTTATATCTATTAGTATTTGTTTTATATATTTAGGTCCTCCTATATTGGGTGCATATATGTTAATGAGTGCAATATCCTCTTGTATTGATCCCTTTATCATGATATAATGACCTTCTTTATATTTCTTTATGGCCTTTCTTTTAAAGTCTATTTTGTCTATATGAGAGTTGCTACTTCCACTTTCTTGTCATTTCCGTTTTCATGAAACGTCTTTTGCCATCCCCTCACTTTCAATCTACACATGTCTTTTGTCCTAAAATGGGTCTCTTATAGGCAGCATATGGTGGGTTCTTGTTTTATTATCCAATCTGCCACTCTTTGTCTTTTTATTGGAGCATTTAGTCCACTGACATTTAAAGTAAATATTTATATATATGTATTTATTACCATTTTAAACCTTGTTTTCTGGTTGATTTTGTATTTCTTCTTTGTTCCTTTCTTCTTTTTGTTTTTCCTTTTGTGGTTTGATGCTTTTATTTTGTATTATGCTTGAGTTCTTTTCTTATTGGTTTTTGTGTGTCTATTGTATGTTTTTGATTTTGTGGTCACCATGGAGTTCAAGTATTTTTACCCAAAATTATATCTACTTGCTTAAGACTGATAGTCATGTAAGCTCAAACACATTCTAAAAGATCTACATTTTCTTACTCCCCTCCTTCACATTTTGTGATTCTGATGTCCTATTTTACATCTTCATGTTTGTGCTTTTGCTGTTAATTATAGATATAATTGCTTTTGCAAAAAATTTTAATCTATGTACTGGCTTCCTTAAGTGATCTTTAATCCTTTTATATATTTGCCTTTCCTATTGTGATTTTCACTTTTGTATAGATTCTTGCTTATTTTCCATTTAGAGAAGACCTGTCAATATTTCTTTTCTTTTAACTTTTTACTTCATTGATTAACAATGTTGTGATAGTTTCAGGTGTACAGCAAAGTGATTCAGTTATACATATACATGTATTTATTCTTTTTCAAATTCTTTTCCCATTTAGATTGTTACATAATATTGAGCAGAGTTCCCTGTGTTATATAGTAGGTGCTTGTTGGTTATCCATTTTAAATATAGCAGTGTGTACATGTCAATCCCAAACTCCCCAACTATCCCTTTCCCCCATCCTTCCCCCCTGGTAGCTATAAGCTCCTTCTCTAAGTCTGTGAGTCTGTTTCTGTTTTGCAAATAAGTTCATTTGTGTCATTTCTTTTTGGATTCTGCATATAAGTGATACATTTCTTTTAAGATAGGTTTAGTATTGCTGTATTCTTTTAGTTTTTCCTTGCTGAGAAATTCTTATCTCTCCTTCTATTCTAAATGATAATCTTGCTAGTAGAGTATCCTAGGTTGCAGGGTTTTTCCCTTTTAGGACTTTGAATGTATCATGCCACTCCCTTCTAGCCTGCAAAGTTTCTGCAGAGAAACCAGCTGATGGCCTCATGGGGGATTTCCTTGTAACTGACTCTGTTTTTCTTTTGCTGGTTTTAGACTCTGATCTTTATCTTTAAATTTTGCCATTTTAATATCATATGTCTTGGTGTGTGTCTGTTTAGGTTCATCTTGTTTGGAACCCTCTGTGCTTCTTATACCTGGATATCTGTTGCCTTCTTTAGGTTTGGAAAATTTGCAGCCGTAATTTCTTCAAATATATTTTTGACCCCCCTTTCTCTTTCTTCTCCTACTGGAAACCCTATTATGCATCCATTGGCATACTGATATTATCCCATCGACCTCATATGTTGCTTTCATTTTTTTTCCATTTGTCTTCTGTCTGCTGTTCTGATTGGATGATTTACATTATTCAATCCTTCAGGTCACTGATTCATGTTTCTACATTATTTAGTTTGCTATTTATTGCCTTTAGCTTGGTTTTTATCTCAGCAAATGAAGTTGTCTAATTTTGATTGGCCTGTCTTTATGGTTTCTAGTTCCTTGTTATAGCAATCTACATTTATATCAATAATCTTTCTTAGTTCCTTTAGCATTTTTATTTCCTCCTTTTAGAACTTGGGAGTCTGGTAGACTGGCAAGGTCTCTTTCATTTTTTGTTCTTTCAGGGGATTTCTCTTCTTCTTTTCTTTTATTTTTTTAATTTTCTTTTTGCGATACACGGGCTTCTCACTGTTGTGGCCCCTCCCATTGCGGAACACAGGCTCTGGACGCGCAGGCTTAGAGGCCATGGCTCACAGGCCCAGCATGTGGGATCCTCCCGGACCAGGGCACGAACCTGCGTCCCTCGCATTGGCAGGCGGACCCTCAACCACTACACCACCAGGGAAGCCCTCTTCTTCTTTCAATTGGAATAGTTCCTCTGGTTTTTCATTTTATTTAACTTTCTCTGACTCTATGAATTTAGGAGAAACAGTTATCTACTGTGGTCTGGAAAGGTTGTTGTTATGAGGGAGCATCCCTGTGTAGCCTGTGTGAGTCTAATATTTTTGGTGTGAGGGCTGTATTTGGTACATATGTTTGTCATGTGTTTCCTCAGAGTGTGATGGCCATTGTTCCATTGTAAATAGTGCTGCTATGAACAATGGAGTGTATGTGTCTTTTCAACTTAGTGTTTTAGGTCTTTAAACAATTTTGAGTTTATTTTTAAATATGGTGTAAGGGAATGTTCTAATTTCATTCTTTACATGTAGCTGTCCAGTTTTCACAGCACCACTTATTGAAGAGACTTCCCCATTGTATATTCTTTCCTCCTTTGTCATAGATTAATTGATCATAGGTGTAGGGGCTTATTTCTGGGCTCGCTTATTTCTAGGCTCTCTATTCCATTCCATTGATCTATGTGTCTATTTTTGTGCTGGTACCATACTGTTTTGATTACTGTAGCTTTGTAGTATAGTCTGAAGTCAGGGAGTGTGATACATGAAGCTTTGTTTTTTATCTCAGGATTGCTTTGGCTATGTTGGGTCTTTTGTGGTTCCATATAAATTTTAGAATTATTTGTTCTAAATCTATGAAAAATATCATGGGTATTTTGATATGCATTGCATTAAATCTGTAGATTTCTTTGGGTAGTATGGACATTTTAACAATTTAAATTATTCCAGCCCATGAACATGGGATATCTTTCAATTTCTTTGTATCATATTCAATTTTCTTCATTAATGTCTTACACTTTTCAGAATATAGGTCTTTTACCTCCTTGGTTAAATATATTCTTTGTATTTATTCTTTTTGATGCAGTTGTACATGGGATTCTTTTCTTGATTACTCTTTCTGATAGTTCATTATTAGTGTATAGAAAAGCAATAGGTTTTCTCTATATTAATATTGTATCCTGCAACTTTACTGAATTCATCTATTAGTTCTAATAGTTTTTCGTGGAGACTTCAGGGTTTCCTATATATAGTACCAAGTCATCTGCAAGGACAGTTTTGATTCTTCCCTTCCAATTAGATGCATTTTATTTCTTTCTCTTGTCTGATTGCTGTGGCTAGGATTCCAATACTATGTTAAATAGAAATATCAAGAGTGAGTTTCCTTGTTGTTTGTGATTTTAGAGGAAAAGCTTTCAGCTTTTCACTGGTGAGTATGAGGTTAGCTATGGGTTTGTTATAAATGGCTTTTATTATGTTGAGATATGTTCTCTGTATATCCACTATGTTGAGAGTTTTTTTCTTGAACAGGTATTGAATTTTGTCAGATGTGTTTTCTGCATCTATGGGGCTGATCACGTGATTTTTATCCTTCTTTTTATAATGTGGTTCATCACAGTTATTTGCAGATACTAAACCAACTTTGCATTCTTGGAAAAATCCCACTCGATCATAGTTTCTGATCCTTAATATGTGTTATTGAATTGGTTTGCTACTATTTTGTTGAGGATTTTTGCAACTATATTCATCAGAGATATTGGCCTGTAATTTTCTTTTTTGCAGTGTCTTTGTTTACTTTTGCCATTAGAGTGATTCTGTCCTTGTAGAATGAATTTTGGAGTGTTCCTCCCTCTTTAATTTTTTGGAATAGTTTGAGGATAGGCGTTAGTTTTCTTTATATGTTTAGTAGAATTCTTCTGTGAAGCCGTCCAGTCCTGAACTTTTGTTTGTTGGAAGGTTTTTGATTACTGATTCAATTTCAATACTAGTAATATGTCTGTTCAGGTAATATATTTCTTCCTGATTTAGTCTTGGAAGACTGTATGTTTCTAGGAATTTATCCCTTTCTTCTAAGTTGTAGATCTTGTTGGCATATAACTGTTCATATAACTGTTAATTCTCTTATGATTTTTTGATATATCTGTGATATCATTTGTATTTCTCCTCTTTCTTTTTTTTTATTTATATGGGTTCTCTCTCTTTTTTAATGAGCCTGGCTTAAAGGCTTATAAAATTTGGGTTTTTTCTTAAACCAGCTCTTGGTTTCATTGACCTTTTCTATTGTGTTTTTGGTTTCTATTTCACTTATTTTCCCTCTGATCTTTATAATTTTCTTCCTTCTGCTGACTTTGGCTTTTGTTTATTCTTCTTTATCTAATTCCTGTACTTGGTAAGTATATTGTTTATTTTAGATTTTATGGCTTCTCAACAGTAGGCCTATATCATTAAAAACATCCCTTTTAGAACTGCCTTTCTGTGTCCCATAGATTTGTCAAAGTCATTCTTCCATTTGTCACAAGGTAGTTTCTCATTTCTTTGATTTCTTCACTGACCCATTGTTTTTTGTAGCATGTTGTTTAGTCTCCATGTGTTTGTAGTTTTTCCATTTTTCTTCCTGTAAATGAGTTCTAGTTTCATACACTTATGGTCAGAAAAGATGCCTAATATAATTTCTATCTTCTTAAATTTGCTGAGATTTCTTTTGCAGCCACTTGGTCTATGCTGGAGAGCGTTCCATGTGCACTTGAAAAGAATGTGTATTCTTCTATTTTATGATGGAATGTCCTCTAAATATCTATTAAGTCCAACTCATCTAATGTGCCATTTAAGGCCAGTGTTTCCTTACTGATTTTTTGTCTGGATGATCTGTCCATTGATCTGAGTGAAGTGTTACAGTCCCCTAATAAAAATTACTCCCTTTATGTTTACTAATATTTGCTCTATATATTTAGGTCTTCCTATGTTAGGTGCATATATGTTAACAAATGTTATATCCTCTTCTTTTATTGATACCTTTATCAATATATAAAGCTCTTCTTTGTCTTTTATTATAGACTTTGTCTTTTTTTTCTTTTAATGTTTATTTATTTATTTCTTATTAGTCAACCATTTTATACACATCAGTGTATACATGTTAATCCCAATCTCCCAATTAATCACATCACAAACCCCACCCCCCACCGCTTTTGCCTCTTGGTGTCCATACATGTGTTCTCTACTTCTGTGTCTCAATTTCTGCTCTGCAAACCGGTTCATCTGTACCATTTTCTAGGTTCCACATATATGCGTTATTATACGATATTTGTTTTTCTCTTTCTGACTTACTTCACTCTGTATGACAGTCTCTAGATGCATCCACATCTCTACGAATGACCCAATTTCATTCCTTTTTATGGCTGAATAATATTCCATTGTATATATGTACCACATCTTCTTTATCCATTTGTCTGTTGATGGGCATTTAGGTTGCTTACATGACCTGGCTATTGTAAATATGTTGGAATGAACATGGGGTGCGTGTGTCTTTTTGAATTATGGTTTTCTCTGGGTATATGCCCAGTAGTGGGATAGCTGGGTCATATGGTAATTCTATTTTTATTTCTTTAAGGAACCCCCTACTGTTCTCCATAATGGCTGTATCAATTTACATTCTCACCAACAGTGCAAGAGAGTTCCCTTTCCTTCACACCCTCTCCAGCATTTGTTACTTGTAGATTTTCTGATGAGGCCCATTTTAACTGGTGGGAGGTAATACCTCATTGTAGTTTTGATTTGCATTTCTCTAATATTTAGTGATGTTGAGCATCTTTACATGTGCTTCTTGGCCATCTGTATGTCTTCTATGGAGAAATGTCTATCTAGGTCTTTGGCCCATTTTTGGACCGGGTTGTTTGTTTTTTTAATATTGAGCTGCATGAGCTGTTTATCTATTTTGGAGAAGAATCCTTTGTCCAATAGTTCCCTTGAAAATATTTTCTCCCATTCTGAGGGTTGTCTTTCTGTCTTGTTTATGGTTTCCTTTGCTGTGCAAAAGCATTTAAGTTTCATTAGGTCCCATTTGTTTATTTTTGTTCTTATTTCCATTACTCTAGGAAGTGGGTCAAAAATCTTGCTGTGATTTATGTCAGAGTGTTCTGCCTATGTTTTCCTCTAAGACTTTTATAGTGCCCAGCCTTACATTTAGGTATCTAATCCAATTTGAGTTTATTTTTGTGTATGATGTTAGGGAGTGTTCTAATTTCATTCTTTTATTCATGTAGCTGTCCGGTTTTCCCAGCACCACTTGTTGAAGAGAATGTCTTTTCTCCATTGTATATCCTTGCCTCCTTTGTCATAGAATAGTTGACCATAGGTGTGTAGGTTTATCTCTGGGCTTTCTATCCTGTTCCATTGAGCTATATTTCTGTTTTTGTGCCAGTACCATATTGTCTTGTTTACTGTAGCTTTCTAGTATAGTCTGAAGTCAGGGAGTCTAATTCCTCCAGCTCCATTTTTTCCCTCAAGACAACTTTGGCTATTCAGGGTCTTTTGTGTCTCCACACAAATTTTAAGATTTTTTGTTCTAGTTCTGTAAAAACACGCCAGTGGTAGTTTGATAGGGATTGCATTGAATCTGTTGATTGCTTTGGGGAGTATAGTAATTTTAACACTGTTGATTTTTCCAATCCAAGAACATGGTATATCTCTCCATCTGTTGGTATAATCTTTAATTTCTTTCATCAGTGTCTTATAGTTTTCTGCATACAAGTCTTTTGTCTCCCTAGGTAGATTTATTCCTAGGTATTTTATTCTTTATGTTGCAATGGTAAATGGGAGTGTTTCCTTACTTTCCTCTTTCAGATTTTTCATCATTAGTGTATAGGAATGTAAGAGATTTCTGCGTATTAATTTTGTATCCTGCTGCTTTACCAAATTCATTGATTAGCTCTAGTAGTTTTCTGGTAGCATCTTTAGGATTCTCTATGTATAGTATCATGTCATCTGCAAACAGTGACAGTTTTAATTCTTCTTTTCCAATTTGTATTCCTTTTATTTCTTTTTCTTCTCTGATTGCCATGGCTAGGACTTCCAAAACTATGTTGAATAATAGTGGTGAGAGTGGACATCCTTGTCTTGTTCCTGATCTTAGAGGAAATGCTTTCAGATTTTCACCATTGAGAATGATGTTTGCTGTGGGTTTGTCATATATGGCCTTTACTATGTTGACGTAGGTTCCCTCTATGCCCACTTTGTGGAGAGTTTTATCATAAATCGGTGTTGAATTTTGTCAAGAGCTTTCTCTGCATCTATTGAGATGATCATATGGTTTTTATTCTTCAATTTGTTAATATGGTGTATCACATTGATTGATTTGCCTATAGTGAAGAATCCTTGCATCTCTGGGATAAATCCCACTTGATCATGGTGTATGATCCTTTTAATGTGTTGTTGGATTCTGTTTGCTAGTATTTTGTTGAGGATTTTTGCATCTATGTTCATCAGTGATATTGGTCTGTAGTTTTCTTTCTTTGTGACATCCTTGTCTGGTTTTGGTATTATGGTGATGGTGGCCTCATAGAATGAGTTTGGGAGTTTTCCTTACTCTGTAATTTTTTGGATGAGTTTGAGAGGATGCATGTTAGCTCTTCTCTAAATGTTTGATAGAATTCACCTGTGAAGCCATCTGGTCCTGGACTTTTGTTTGCTGGAATATTTTTAATCACAGTTTTAATTTCATTACTTGTGATTGGTCTGTTTATATTTTCTATTTCTTCCTGGTTCAGCCTTGGAAGGTTATACCTTTCTAAGAATTAGTCCATTTCTGCCAGGTTGTCCATTTTATTGGCATACAGTTGCTTGTAGTAGTCTCTTAGGATGCTTTGTATTTCGGCGGTGTCTGTTGTAACTTCTCCTTTTTCATTTCTAATTTTATTGATTTCAGTCCTCTCCATCTTTTTCTTGATGAGTCTGTTTAATGGTTTATCAATGTTTTTTATCTTCTCAAAGAACCAGCTTTTAGTCTTATTGGTCTTTGCTATTGTTTTCTTTGTTTCTATTTCATTTATTTCTGCTCTGATCTTTATGATTTCTTTCCTTCTGCTAACTTTTAGTTTTGTTTGTTGTTCTTTCTCTGGTTCCTTTAGGTGTAATGCTAGATTGTTTAACTGAGATTTTTTTTGTTTCTTGAGGTAGGCTTTTATAGCTATATACTTCCCTCTTAGATCTGCTTTTGCTGCATCCCATAGGTTTTGGATCATCATGTTTTCATTGTCATTTGTCTCTAGGTAGTTTTTGATTTCCTCTTTGATTTCTTTAGTGATTTCTTGGTTATTTAGTAACGTATTGTTTAGACTCCATGTGTTTGTGTTCTTTATGTTTTTTTCCCTGTAATTGATTTCTAATCTCATAGTGTTGTGGTCAGAAAAGATGCTTGATATGATTTCAATTTTCTTAAATTTACTGAGACATGATTTGTGAACCAAGATGTGATCTATCCTGGAGAATGCTCCCTGTGCACTTGAGAAGAAAGTGTAATCTGCTATTTTTGGATGGAATGTCCTATAAATATCAATTAAATCTGTCTCGTCTATTGTGTCATTTAAAGTTTGTGCTTCCTTATTAATTTTCTGTTTGGATTATCTGTCCATTGGCATAAGTGAGGTGTTAAATCCCCACTATTATTGTGTTACTCTCGATTTCCTCTTTTAAAGCTGTTAGCAGTTGCCTTATATATTGAGGTGCTCCTATGTTGGGTGCATATATATTTATAATTGTTATATCTTCTTCTTGGATTGATCCCTTGATCATTACGTAGTGTCCTTCCTTGTCTCTTGTAACATTCCTTATTTTAAAGTCTATTTTATCTGATATGAGTATTGCTAATTGAGCTTTCTTTTGATTTCCATTTACATGGAATATCTTTTCCCATCCTCTCACTTTCTGTCTCTGTGTGTCCCTAGGTCTGAAGTGGGTCTCTTGTAGACAGCATATATATGGGTCTTGTTTGTGTATCCATTCAGCAAGCCTGTGTTTTTGGTTGGAGCATTTAATCCATTCGTATTTAAGGTAATTATCAATATGTATGTTCCTATTACCATTTTCTTAATTTTGGGGGGTTTGTTTTTGTTGGTCCTTTTCTTCTCTTGTGTTTCCCACTTAGAGAAGCTCCTTTAGCATCTGTTGTAGAGCTGGTTTTGTGGTGCTGAATTCTCTTAGCTTTTTCTTGTCTGTAAAGTTTTTGATATCTCCATCGAATCTGAATAAGTTCCTTGCTGGGTAGAGTAATCTTGGTTGTAGGTTCTTCCCTTTCATCACTTTAAGTATATCATGCCACTCCCTTCTGGCTTGTAGAGTTTCTGCTAAGAAATCAGCTGTTAACCTTATGGGAGTTCCCTTGTATGTTATTTGTCATTTTTCCCTTGCTGCTTTCAATAATTTTTCTTTGTCTTTAATTTTTGCCAATTTGTTTACTATGTGTCTCAGTGTGTTTCCCCTTGGGTTTATCCTGTATGGGACTCTCTGTGCTTCCTGGACTTGGGTGGCTATTTCCTTTCCCATGTTAGGGAAGTTTTCGACTATAATCTCTTCACATATTTTCTTGGCTCCTTTCTCTCTCTGTTATGAGAAAGACCTCTATAATGTAAAGTGACCTCTATAATATGAGTGTTAGTGCCTTTAGTGTTCTCCCATAGGTCTCTTAGGCTATTTTTATTTCTTTTCATTCTTTTTTGTTTATTCTGTTCTGCAGCAGTGAATTCCACCATTCTGTCTTCCAGGTCACTTATCCATTCTTCTGCCTCAGTTATTCTGCTATTGATTCTTTCTAGTGTATTTTTCATTTCAGTTATTGTATTGTTCATCACTGTTTGTTTGTTCTTTAATTCTTCTGATCTTTGTTAAACATTTCTTGCATCTTCTCGATCTTTGCCTCCATTCTTTTTCCAAGGTCCTGGATCATCTTCACTATCATTTTTCTGAATTCCTTTTTTGAAAGGTTGCCTATCTCCACTTCATTTAGTTGTTTTTCTTGGGTTTTATCTTGTTCCTTCTTCTGGTAGATAGCTGTCTGCCTTTTTGTCTTCTCTATCTTTCTGTGAATGTGGTTTTTGTTCCACAGGTTGCAGGACTGTAGTTCTTCTTGCTTCTGCTGTCTGACCCCTGGTGGGTGAGGATTTCTGAGAGGCTTGTGGAAGTCTCCTGATGGGAAGGACTGGTGGAGTGTAGAGCTGGCTGTTGCTCTGGTGGGAAGAGCTCAGTAAAACTTTAATCCGCTTCTCTGTTGATGGGTGGGAGTGGGTTCTCTCCCTGTTGGTTGTTTGGCCTGAGGCGACTGAACACTGGAGCCTACCTGGGCTCTTTGTTGGGCTAATGGCAGACTCTGGGAGGGCTTACGCCAAGAAGTACTTCCCAGAACTTCCACTGCCAGTGTCCTTGTCCCTTGGTGAGCCACAGCTGGCCCTGCCTCCACAGGAGACCCTCCAACACCAGCAGGTAGGTCTACTTCAGTCATCTGGGGTCACTGCTCCTTCCCCTGGGTCCCGATGCTCACACTACTTTGTGTGTGCCCTCCAAGAGTGGAGTCTCTCTTTCTCCCAGTCCTGCCGATGTCCTGCAATCAAATCCCACTAGGCTTCAAAGTCTGATTCTGTAGGGGTTCCTCCTCCCATTGCCAGACCCCCAGGTTGGGAAGCCTGACATGTGGCTCAGAACCTTCATTCCAGTGGTTGGACTTCTCTGGTATAAGTGTTCTCCAGTTTGTGAGTCACCCACCCAGCAGTTATGCGATTTGATTTTACTGTATTAAAATAATCACAATAGGATGGTAGCCCCTCCTACCATCTCATTGTGGCTTCTCCTTTGTCTTTGCATATGGGGTATCTTTTTTGATGAGTTCCAGTGTCTTCCTGTCAAAGATTGTTCAGCAGTTAGTTGTGATTCCAGTGTTCTTAAAAGAGGGAGTGAGAGCATGTCTAGACTTTGTTTTAAAGTCTACTTTGTCATATATGAGTATTACTAACCCAACTTTCTTTTCATTTCCATTTGTATGGAATATCTTTTTCCATCTTTTCACCTATAGTCTCTGTGTGTCTTTTTGTCTGAAGTGAGTATCTTGTAGGCAGCATATAGATAGGTCTTGTTTTTAATCTAATAAACCATTGTATGTCTTTTGATTGGAGCATTTAGTCCTTTGATATTTAATGTGATTATTGATAGGTATGTACTTACTCCCATTTTGTTGCAATTTTCTGTTTTTGTTGTTTTTTATTTCTTCTCTGATCTTTTCTTCTTCTTTTAGTCTTTTCCCTTGTGGTTTGATTTTTTTTAGGGGTATGCTTGTGTTCCTTTCTCATAATTTTTGGTGTATCTGTTATAGGTTTTTGGTTTGTGGTTACCATGTGGTTCATATATGGTTACCTATAATTATACCTACTTTTTCTAAACTGAGAGTCATTTAAGTTTAATACTCCACCACATTATATATATATATATATATATATATATATATATATATATATTTTTTTTTTTTTGGCGGTATGCCAGCCTCTCACTGTTGTGGCCTCTCCCACTGTGGAGCACAGGCTCCAGATGTGCAGCCTCAGCAGCCATGGCTCACGGGCCCAGCCACTCCACAGCATGCGGGATCTTCCCAGACCGGGGCATGAACCTGTGTCCCCTCCATCGGCAGGCAGACTCTCTACCACTGTGCCACCAGGGAAGCCCCACATTTTATATTTTTGATGTCATATTTTACATCTTCAGGCCTATCCCTTTACTGTTTATGTAGTTAAAGCTGATTTTACAATTTTTGCCTTTTAACCTTCATACTGGCTCATTTAAGTGATTGATCCACTGCCCCTACTATATATCTGTCTTTACCAGTGGGATTTTTCCCTTCCTATATTTTTTCAGATTTGTTGTTGTAGCCTTTTCTTCTTACCTAGTGAAGACCCTTTAACGTTTATGGTAAGGTCAGTTTAGTAGTGAGGAACTCTTACTTTTTGCTTGTCTGGAAAACTCTAATATGTGGTTTGAACCATTCACTCTCCAGGGAGCATCCCCAAGAATGTGATATCCCCCTCCTCTTCTGTGTCCCCCACTAGGGGTACAGGTCCCCACTGGGGTGCTTCCCTTCCTTTCCTGTCAGACTCCATGTGAATCTTTATTTATAGCCTTGGTTGTAGAAGAGCTGTCCTGCTAATTGTCAGGGAGATTTCAGTGAGAATTGTTCTATATGTAGTTGTAGTTTTGATATGTTCATAAGAGGAGGTGGTATCAGCATCTTCCTATTCTGCCATCTTTTTAAAAAATTATTTATTTATTTAGGCTGCACCGGGTCTTAGTTGTGGCACACAGGATCTTAGTTTCAGCATGCAGACTTCTTCTTAGTTGTGGCATGTGGACTCTTAGTTGTGGCATTCAGGCTTCTTAGTTGCAGCATGCAAACTCTTAGTTGCAGCATGCATGCAGGATCTAGTTCCTTGACCAGGGATTGAACCCAGGCTCCCTGCATGGGAGCATGGAGTCTTACCCACTGGACCACCAGGGAAGTTCCCTTCTCTGCCATCTTGCTCTTGCCCCCCAAATTGAGGAATTTCATTGCTAGTAGACCTACCTTACAAAAATACTAAAAGAAGATCTTCAGGTTGAAAAAATATGAACCCAAACAATAATTCAAACCCACTTAAAGAAGGAAAGACTACCAAAAAAGGAAATTATAAAATTCAGTATAAATGGACGTTTCCTCTTTTCTTAACTGATTTAGAAAACAATTATATAAAACAATATGAATCTAATGGTATTATTGAAACTATGACAAAGAAAAGTAATATATTTGTCCATAATAGCACCAAAGAAGTGGGTAGACTCAAAGCTGTATTGGGTTAAGGAAATGACACCAGATGATAACTTGAATCCACAGAAACAAAGAGAAACAATATGATAAATGAGAAGGTTAGTATAACACATACTATTAATATATAATTGCACTCCTTTCATCTCTCATCTTCTTTAAAATACATAAATATATAAAGCAATAATTATAGCAATGTACTGTTGAGTTTGTACCAGATATCGATATAATATGTATAAGATAAATATCACAAGAGGGAGAAAAACGAATAGAGCTATATAGGAGTAATGTTTCTATATATCACTGGAATTAAGGATAGTCTAAAGGAAATTCTGATAATTTACAACATATATGGTAAGCTCTAAGGCAAACAGGAAATAACTGAAAGAATATAGTAAAAAATCATTAAAGAAATTAAGTTTATATTATAAAATATTCACTTAACGCAAAAGAAAGACATAAAGGATGAATAAAGGGACATGGAAAAATGAGACTTATAGAAAACAAAAAGTAACATATAGGCATAATGCCAATGAGTCAATAATGACACTAAGTATAAATGGATTAACTAATCCAATCAAATGGCAGGACCTGTCATACTGGAATTTTTAAAAAGATCCTATTACATGCTGTCATTAACATATAATCAGCTAACAGAATGCTTAATAGTGGAAGATTGAATAATTTCTTCATTAATCAGGGATAGGACAAGAATGTCTACTTTTGCTACTTCCATTCAACATTGTACTGTCATTTCTAGTCAGATAAATTAGATAAGAAAAAGAAATAAAAGGTATATCTAGACTGGAAAGGAAGAAGTAGAACTAAATTTATTTGTTAATGACATGGTATTGCATTTAGAAAATCCTGTGGAGTGAAAAACTACTAAAATAAACAAGTTCAGGTTATAACATTAATATTAAAAAATAAATTGTATTCCTATACACCAGCAATGAACAATCTGAAAGTGAAATTAAGAAGCAATTCCACTTAAAACAGTATCAAAAATAATTTAAAACCTATGAATAAATTTATCCAAGGAAGTATAATATCTATCCACTGAAAACTAAAAAACATTGCTGAAAGAAAATAAACAAGACTTGAATAAATGGAAAGACATGTTGTGTTCATGGACTGGAAGACTTAGTAGTGTTAAGATGGCAAGGCTACACAAATTCAGCTACAGGTTCAATATATTCCCTATCAAAATGCCAACTGCACTCTTTCCAGAAATGAAAAAGTTCATCCTATAATTTGTATGGAATCATAAGGGACCCCATATAACCAAAACATTCTTAAAAAAGAAGAATAAAGTTGGAGGACTCACACTTTCCAATTTTTAAATGTATTACAAATCTACAGTAATAGAAACAGTATAGTATTGGCACAAAGACAGACATATAGATCAATGGAATAGAATTGAGAGTCCAGAAGTAAACTTATATTTCTGTGTTCATCTGATTTTTGACACAGATGCCAACACTAATCAATAAAGAAAGAACAGTCTTTTCAATAAATTGTCCTGGGACAACTAGATAGCTATGTGCAAAAAAATGAAGTGGGACCATGGCCTTACTCCATATACAAAAATTAACTCAAAATGGAACAAAAACCTACATGTAAAAGCTAAACTATAAAACCTTAGAAGAAAACATAAGCACAAATTTTCATGGCCTTGGATGTGGCAATGTTTTCTTGATATGACATAAAAACCACAAGCAACAAAAGAAAAAGTAGATAAATTAGACTTCCTCAAAAGTAAAACCTTTTCACTTTAAAGGACATTATCAAGAAAGTGAAAAGACAACCCATGGGAGAAAATATGTGCACATCATGTATCTGATATCATGTATCTAGAATACATAAAACTAGTGGGAAGCAGCTGCATCACATGGGGAGATCAGCTCGGTGATTTGTGACCACCTAGAGGGGTGGGATAGGGAGGGTGGGAGGGAGACACAAGAGGGAGGGGATATGGGGATATATGTATACATATAGCTGATTCACTTTGTTATACAGCAGAAACTAACAGAACATTGTAAAGCAATTATACTCCAATAAAGATGTTTAAAAAGAAAATAAAAAAGAACACTCACAGCTCAAAAACAAATAAACAACTCAATTTAAAAATGAGCACAGGATTTAAACAGATTTACCCAAAGAAGATATACACATGTACAATAAGCACATGAAAAGATGGTCAATATAAATAGTCATCAGGGAAATGCAAATTGAAACCACAATGAGATACCACTTCACACTCAGGATGGCTACAGTCAAAATATCAAATAATAACAAGTGTTGGTGAGTATGTGAAGTAATTGGAACCATTATACACTGCTAGTGGGAATGTAAAATAGTGCAGCTACCTTGGAAAACAGTTTGGCATTTCCTCAAAAAGTTAAACATAGAGTTATCATCTGGTCCAGAAATTCTACTCCTAGGTATATGCCCAAGAGAAGTAAAAACATATGAGCAAACAACTTGTACATGTGTGTTTAGAGTGGCATTGTTCATAACAACCAAAAGTTAGAAACAACCCAAATATCCATCAATGGATGAACGGATTAAATAATGTGGTCTATCCATACAATGGATTATTATTCAGCCATAAAAAGGAATGAAGTACTGATGCATTTTCCGTCATGGATGAACCTTGCAAACATTATGCTACATGAAAGAAGCCAGCCACAAAAGATTGCATATTATATGATTCTACTGAAATGAATGTCCAGAGGAGTCGAATCTATAGAGACAGAATGTAGATGAGTGTTCTATGTATAGCAGGGATGAGACAGGTTTGGGAGTAATAACTAAAGTGTATGGGGTTTCTTTTGGGGTGATAAAAATGTTCTAAAATTGATTGTGATGATGGTTGCACAACTCTGTGAGTATACTAAAAACATGGAATTATACATAGGTGAATTATATGGTATTATATATATATGGTATGTGAATTTTAAGGTACTATATATCAATAAAGCTGTTATAAAAATTACACCAAATATATGTGTGATTTAAATATAGCTGAGGTGATTAAATTTATCCCATTTTTTTAAAAAAGACAGATTTATTTAAAAAAGAAATCTTGTTACATGCAATTTCCATGACATTGCTAAAACAAAATGGTTAAGAAAGTAGGAAAATAAATGGATGGAAAATATACTCAGGGCAAATGCCAAAACAAAGGAAACACTAGGGACAATATTATCAACATACAGAGTAGATGTCAAGGTAAAAAACATTAAACATGTTTGAAATGTATAGTTTTTGATAATCCTTAACATCTGTTCACCTAACAATGTCCCTTCAAAATGTACAAAGCAAAAAATATCAGAAATACAAGGAAAAATGGATACATACACAATTATAGCTGGAATTTTAGCAATTCTTTCTCAGAAATGAACAGGTTAAAGAGGTAAAACTAATAATAGAAATATATGAATTGATAAATATCATATGTACAAAAGCATACAAATGTAAATATATATTGTGATGGATGCTACACTTAGCTAGGCAGTTAGTTTCCATTTCCAGCCTTCCTTTCACCCATGTGAGGCCATGTAACTAAGTTCTTTTGAATGGAATAAGCAGCTATTATGTGTGCAAATTTTGCCTGAGTTAATGAAATTATAGAAAGAAAAAAAGTACTTGAGTCCCAGCTCAAATCATGCAAACAAGGGCAAACATTTCAGGGATAGTAAAGCAGCAAAATGGAAAGATTGTGAGTTCCAGAATGACCAGGTGAATCAATGCTGTCCCCAAACATGTGTTATATCAATTAGGATTGTTGTATGAAAGAGAAATTAAAATTATTTTCCTTAAGTCATTATGTTTCAGGATTTCTTTGTTACATAAGCTTGGGCTTACTGTAGCTAGATGATAGACAAACAATAGATGATAGATATTTAAGTATATATAATAGACAGATCACACAAACTACAAAAAAATATATCCATTTCAAATGTTCATGGGACATTTGCAAAAGTTGATAATGTACTAGGAAACTAAAAAAACAAAAAAATTCCTCAATTTCCTCAAATAGAAACATATAAGTCATGTTCTTTTACGATAATGGACAGCAAAACTAAACACACATATGATAGACTGATAGTGAAATAGATGGATGAATGATAGATAAATAGATAGATAGATAGATGAATGGATGGATGAACAAAGCACCTGGAAAATACCACTGTACTTTAAAATAACTCTTGGGTAAAGAGGAAATCAAAAATAAAATATCTGAATGCATGAGCATGAAAGACAATGAGATCATTATATATGAACACCTATGGGATGCATGCAAATATGGGATACATGCAAATAACAATATTCTGAGAAAATTTATACTCAAATGCATTCATTAGAAATGCAATTAGAAAACAAAAAACACTGAAATTAAATAAATTCTATATTCAATTCAATAAGCTAGAAAAAGAACATCAATGTTAACCAAAGAAATATAAGATGAAGGAAATAATCAAAATAATATCAGATACTAATAAAATAGAAAATACACAAACAAGAAAAACTTAATAAACTTAAACATTAAGGTAGTTATTAAAAATAAGTTAACACATCTCTGGCAAGTCTTGAGAAATAAAATTCGAATGGACATGAAAAAGAAAAGGTGACATATAAAAATATATTAGAGAATTTAAATCTTAAGATAATACAATAAACAACTTTTAGCCAGAAGACTTGACAATTCATATTAAATGGACAATATTTTAGGAAATAAATCACTAATATATTACCAACATTGACTGAAGAATAGAAAATACACATAGTCTTTGACCTAGAAACATTCCACTACTATGAAATCATTCTAAAGATGTATTCTCATATATGCAAAATAACATGCATTCAAGGTTACTGCCAGGGCTTACAACAGCAAAACATGGAAATAACCTAGTGACCTATTGAAGCCAAACCTTTTCTCTTGGATAACACTGGATCACCCTTGTGCAGACGCAAAAAGATTCCAATAGACTGGCCTGAGGTCTCAGTCCTTCAAATTAAGCCTTAAGATGTGGTTATAATGGTCTGTTCAAAATAAAAATCTGGTAGTGGGTACATGGGTATCTGTATCATTATTTTCTAACTATGTAATTTTTTTAACTTGTCAAAATAAAGTTTAAAATTTTCATTAAAAATGTAGTACACTTTTGGGCTTCCCTGGTGGCAGAGTGGTTGAGAGTCCGCCTGCCAATGCAGGGGACACAGGTTCGTGCCCCGGTCTGGGAAGATCCCACATGCCGAGGAGCGGCTGGACCCATGAGCCATGGCTGCTGAGCCTGCGTGTCCGGAGCCTGTGCTCTGCAACAGGAGAGGCCACAACAGCGAGAGGACCACGTACCGCCAAAAAAAAAAAAAAAAAAAGTAGTACACTTTCATTTTCAGCTGTCACATGTAAAGTACTTAGAAGTTTTCACTTCCATCATTACAGTAAGGAAAATGCTGAATAAACTGAAAATCAATCATTTTTCTTAGACTCATCAGATAACTGAGGTTACACATAAAACTGCCACTCCAAAATTGGGAAAGAAAGGTGAATAAAGACAAACACAGCTGAGAGCAGCTTACCAGTAGTAGAAGTCATGGAGCTATAAATTGGTAGGAACACTTAAATGGCATTACATTAATTAAACAAGGAGGCCTTTAGACTGAGGTGGCTCCAACACCATGGCAGCCTATGTAACAAAACCAAAATCTAAACCTATACATACCTCAAGGTTACAAAATAAAATCTAAAAATAACCAATCACAAATAGCCAACTAGGCCTTAAGCTATAGCCAATCAACAATTTTCTTACTTTGCTTCTACCTTTTCAATATAAAAGGCTTTTCCTGAACTCCTGTCAATGAAGTACTCCTAACCACTTCCAGTTTAGTGCTGCCCAGTTCAAATTTATTTTTGATCAAATAAAGTGTTACAATTTTAAATATGCCTCAGTTTATCTTTCAACAATGGAAACATTGAGCATTTTCTGGAGGCTGAATATAAACTAGCATGAGACGAAGAAACTCCAGAATCTGTAGTCTTAAGGGAGCACTATACTTTTTATAGCTTTTACCTCCAAGAATCCCATCAGATTTTCATAGTGAATAGTCAAGAAAAATCACCTCATGTCTTTGGCATTGGGAGGGGCAAGCTACCATTTTTTAAATACACATAGTGCATTCTCCATAACAAAGATGAACACTCTAGTAAAAAAGAGTTTACCAAAGTCTTATCTCATGTAGGCAGAAGGGCAATTAACCTACTCCAGCTACCTCTAGCATTCTTGTCTCACCTAAGCTGGGAGGGGCAGTAAGAAAAATTTCTGAAGGACACAGCCCAGAAAAATAGATATACTAAAAGACTGAGATTCAATCATAGTATTATAGAAGTCTTCTTTCTCCTGTCCCCTCTATATCAATGTCTCCATTATAATGACAACAGTAGATTATAGCTGAAAGAACTGCAAGACAAGAATCTATTTAAGATGCAGTTCCTAGGGAAACCCAAAAACAACAGAAGAGGGAAAAAAAGGATGTAGATGAACTTTAAGCCTCTGGCATCTACAGGTGCAATACTAGCCAAACTGACATAAAACCTCACACTATAAAGGCCAATTTACTTCAGTTCCTACTGTCCAATATAATGTGTCTGGCATTTCAAAAAAAGATTACATGGCATGCTAAAAGGCAAGAAAAAATAGTCTGAAGAGACAAAGCAAGCATCAGAAACAGACTCAGATATGACAAAGATGTGGAAATTATCAGACAGGGAATTTAAAATAATTATGACTTATATGTCAAGGGCTGTAATTGAAAAAGGAGACAATATGCAAGACAGATAGTAAGCAGATGTAAGCTGTGATATGGGAAGTCTAAGAAAGATTTGAAAGGAAATGCTAGAAAAAGACCACTGTAACATAAACTAAGAATGCTTTTGGTGAGCTCAACAGACTGTACATAGCTGAGGAAAGAATCAGTAAGCTTAAAAATATGTCAATAGAAATCCCCTAAACTGAAATCTAAAAAAATGAAAAAAAAAAAGGAAAAAACAAAACAAAACAGAATATCCAAGAATGGTGGGACAATTTCAGAAGGTGTAATATTTAAGTAACTGGAATATCAGAGGAAGGAGAAGAAAGAGAATTTAATTCATAAATTAAACAATACACATCCAAATACCTCTGGGTCAGTGAAGAAGCCCCAATATAAATGTTTTAATATTTTGAATTGTTACCAAAAATGCAAATAATAAAAAACTGTGGAATATAGCAAAAATAGTGCTTAGGGATAAATTTATAGCACTTAATGTATTAGAGAAAAAAAGATCTAAAATCAAAACCTAAGATTACACCTTAGGAGTCTAGAGAAAGAAGAGCAAATTAAGCCAAAGGCAAGAAGAAGAAAAGAAATAAGAATTTCTGCAGAAATCAATGAAATTAAAAACAGGAAAACAATATAGAAAATCAGTGAAACCAAAACTAGTTATCTGAAAAGATCAACAAAATTGATAATCTTCTAGCAAGGCTAATAAAAAAATTAGATGACATAGATGACCAATATAAGGAAATGAAGGAATACTATGACAATTCTATGTCCACAAATTTAATACATTAGATAAACTTATCTTCAATGACATAAACCATAAGAACTCACACAAAGATAAAAAAGGTAACCTGAATAAACCTATATCTACTAAATAAACTAAATCAGTAATTAATATCCTTCAAAAGAGAAATCACTAGGCCAAAATGGTTTCACTGGTTAATTCTACCAAACTTTTAAAGAAGAATTAACAGCAATCCTCCACAGAATCTTCCAAAAAATAAAGCAGAGGGAACACTCTTAACTCATTCTGTGAGACCATTACCCTAACACCAAAACCAGTTAAAGATATTACAAGAAAGGAAAACTACAGACCAATATCTCTCATGAACATAGATCCAATTACCTTCAATAAAATATAAGCAGATCAAGTCCAATATGGATAAAAATAATTATACACCATGACAAAGTGAGATTTATTCCAGGTATCCAAAACTACTTTAACATTAAAAGATCAATTAATGAAATTTATGACATCAACAAGCTAAAGAAAAAATATCCTATTATCATATCAACTGATGCAGAAAAAGCATTTGATAAAATGCACCACATATTCATGATAAAAGTAGTCTCAGTAAACTAGGAATAGATGGAAATTTCCTCAATGCTTGCCACCTATGATCAGGAAAAAGGCAAGGATGTCTCCTCTGAAATCTCCTATTCGATGTTGTACTGAAAGTTCTAGCTAGCACAACAAGGAAAGGAAAGTAAAGAAAAGAAGGATAAGATGTATAATTGGGGAAGGAAAAATTATGTTTCCTTTGTTCACTGAAGAAATGTTTGTCTATGTAGAAAATCCCATAGAATTGATAACAAAAACAAAAAACTCTTGGAACTAAAAAGTGACTGTAGCAACGCCACAGGAAACAGGATTAATATTTAAAAAGTCAATTGCTTTTCTATATACTGGCAATGAATAAAAGGACTTTTAAATTTAAAATAACATTTACACACAAAAAATAACATTTACAATACTCTCCCCAAAATAAAATAACTAGGTATAAATCTAACAAAATCTAGGTATAAATCTAGACAAAATTTTATACGTTTCACAAAAATTAACACCAAATAACCTGTAGACCTACATGTAAACTGAAGAAACTATAAAATCTCCATAAGAAAACATAGGAGAAAACTTACATGACCTTAGATTCAGTGATGAGTTTTTAAAATACACCACCAAAAGCATGATCAATGAAAGGAAAAATTGATAAGTTAGATTTAAAAAAAATTTAAAATGTGAACTCTGTGAAAGACTATTAAGAGAATGGAAAGACGAGACATACACTGGGAGAAAATAGTTGCAAAATATCTATCTGATAAAAGGCTTGCATACAAAATACAGAGAACTCTTAAAATTCAACAATAGAAAACAAACAACTCATTTAAAAACTAGGCAAAATATCTAAGCAGATATCTCACGAAAGAAAATATACAGGTGGAAAACAAGCATAGGAAAAATGCTGAATATAATTTGTTATTAGGGAATTGCAAATTAAACAATGAGATACCTCTACCTACTGGAATGTCTAAAATTGAAAAAAACTTACAAGCCCAATAGCTGATGAGAATGCAGAGTAAAAGGGAACTCTCATTCACTTCTGGTAGGAATGCAAAATGGTACATCCACTTTGGAAGACAATTTGGCATTTTCTTTAAAAACTGAACATAGTCTTACCATAAGATCCAGCAAGCATACTCCTGGATATTTACCCAACTGATTTAAAAACTTATGTCCACACAAAAACCTGCACATCGTGCAAAACTGTAAGCAACCAAGATGTCCTTCAACAAATGAATGGATAAACAAACTGTGTTACAACCTTACAATGGAACGCTATTCATCAATAAAAAAAGAATTACAAGATGTGCAAAGACATGAATAAATCTTACATGCATATTATTAAGTGAAATAAGCCAGTTCCAAAAGAGTAGAGAGTGTGTGATTCCATTTATATCACATTCTGGAAAGGGAAACAGATCATAGAAATGGTAAACATATAAAAAATGGTTTAAATAGTTTAACAAAGGGGATTTATTAGGGCAGTGAAGCTATTGTTAATGATACTGTAATGGTGAATACATGACAGTATGTATTAGTCAAAAAAGAACTTGACAGTCATAATGCATGGAAATAAAAATAATTAATTTAGGCGGTCAAGGAATCCCAGGTTGGATTGCGGAATGTGGCAAAATATTCTAACTGCATTAAAAATGTATGAAACAACCTCACTGAAAACTATGAAGGGAAAGTTGCTGCCCTAAGTAACTTTAGAGATGAATATTATAAGATTAAAGTCAAAAGAAACTGCACATAAGTTTTGTACCCTAGTTGGTACAGTTGTTTCCCACAGTAGTACAGTTTCACAATTCTGAAACCACTATCCATGTATACTGGAATTGAACAATTAATTAAATAGATTGGCGGATAGTGGGAGTCAGGTTTCTCATTATTAGATTGGGATGTTACAAGTAAGCAAGGGGAGGATAATGTGATAATGGATTAGAGTTGGAAACATCAGCATAAACTCACATTCACCTTTATATAACTACAGATGGCTACAAATATAAATATTCATGGGTATGTGTACACACACAGCTTAATATACACTTACATATTTCATTGTTTTGCTACTTGAGAGGGCATATAAGTAACAACTTCCCAGTAGCAACAAGCATACCTAGCACTGAGATCTAAGTTTCTTTTTTTTTAAATTTATTTAATTTATTTATTTTTGGCTGCATTGGGTCTTCATTGCTGTGTTCAGTCTTCCTCTAACTGCAGCGAGCAAGGGCTACTCTTCATTTCAGTCTGTGGGCTTCTCATTGTGGTGGCTTCTCTTGTTGTGGAACACGGGATCTAGGCACGTGGACTTCAGTAATTGTGGCATGTGGGCTCTAGAGTGCAGGCTCAGTAGTTGCGGTGCATGGGCTTAGTTGCTCTGTCGCATGTGAGATCTTCCTGGACCAGGGCTTGAACCCGTGTCCTCTGCATTGGCAGGTGGATTCTTAACCACTGCACCACCAGGGAAGCCCCTAAGTTTCTTTTTCTTTTTTTTTTTTTTTTCGGTATGCGGGCCTCTCAACTGTTGTGGCCTCTCCCGTTGTGGAGCACAGGCTCCGGATGCGCAGGCCCAGCGGCCATGGCTCACGGGCCCAGCCGCTCCGCGGCATGTGGGATCTTCCCGGAATGGGGCATGAACCCACGTCCCCTGCATCGGCAGGTGGACTCTCAACCACTGCGCCACCAGGGAAGCCCAGTTTCTTTTTCTTAATTTTATTTTTCTAAACTGAAGTACAGTTGATTTACAATGTTGTGCCAATCTCTGCTGTGCAAAACAGTGGCTCAGTTATACACACATATATTTTTTTTCATACTCTTTTCCATTATGGTTTACCACAGGATATTGAATACAGTTCCCTGTGCTATACAGTAGGACCTTGTTGTTTGTCCATCCTATATACAATAGTTTACATCTGCCAATCCCACACTCTTAGTCTTTCCCTCCCCCACCCCCTCCCCCTTGGTAACCACAAGTCTGTTCTCTATGTCTGTGTGTCTGTTTCTGTTTTGTAGATAGGTTCATTTATGCCATATTTTGGATTCCACATATAAGTGATATCATATGGTATTTATCTTTCTCTTTCTGACTTACTTCACTTAGTATGATAATCACTAGTTGCATCCATGTTGCTGCAAATAGCATTATTTCATTCTTTTTTATGGCTGAGTAATATTCCATTGTATATATGTGCCACATCTTCTTTATCCATTCATCTGTCAATGGACATTTAGGTTGTTTCCATGTCTTGGCTATTGTGAATAGTGCTGCTATGAACACAGGGGTGCATGTATCTTTTTGAATTATAGTTTTGTCCAGGTGGATCTAAGTTTCTTAAAATCATCACCTAATAAAAACAACTAGGGCTCTTTGGAGAAATGGCTGATTCTAGAACTAAGGCAGTAGATATACAAAATGAGCCTGGGGTATGTTGTAGTGTCAGAAAGTAAGGTCTGAAGAATATGTTAAGGGACACCACAAATGTTGCATTTTGCAAAATTCATACTGTGAGAAACTAAACAAAACACAAATCCTTTCTCTTTTTTTTCAAAACAATTAATTGCAAGGAAAAGGGGGTAAAAGGGAAGGAATTACAGATTAAAAAGACTTAAGAGACATAAAAAACAACTGTAGTGATTAGATCCTATTCGGACACTGATTCAAAGAAACTAATTTTTTTAAAGTATATATCTGCTAGGTAAATATGAAAAATACCTGGGCATTTGAAGATTACTTATTTAAGTTTTTAGAAAAGTATTATATTGGATTTATATATCATAAAGAGTATATCATTTATGAAGTCATATGAAAAACTTAGAAATAAAATGGTATGATGTTTTGAATACGCTTCAAATTATTCCAGTAGCAAGAAATGGGGGAAGGTGAGGGTACAACTGGAACCAGATTGTATTGAAGCTTGTTGATGCTGAGTGTCAGGTATACTGGGTTCATTATATTATAGAATAAAGAGAACTGGGTTCTGTTTATTGTTGTATATGTTTGATAATTTCTCTAATAAAAAGTTTTTATTATAAATATCATGCCATTAAATTTGAAATCCTAAGTGAAAATGACCACTTAAAAGTGGTCAATTAATTATTATTAATCAAACAATATAAACTGAAACAGTATTCAAAACTCAAGCTACCATCAAATGTTCCAGCACAAGGCAGTTTTGGAAGCCAGTTTTACCAAATAGTCAGGGAGAAACAAATTACCATCTTATGTAAACTCTTCCAAAGCATATAAAAAGGGTCAATTATTCAACTCATTTTGCCAGGCTATTGCTCCTTGATTCGAAAACCAGATGAGAACACCCCATGAAAAGAACACTTAAGCCATGCTCACTCACACAGCAGCAAATATTCTAAATAATTTAATATCATATTCAACATAGCAGTGAATTAAATGAACAAATGGGCTGTGTCTGAGGAATAAAAATATGATTTAACATTAGAAAATATTTTCAATTATAATTCCCTGTACAGATTAGAGGAGGAAAAACACTTGATCACATCAATGGGTACATAAAAGCCTTTGAAAGAAATTCAACAAAAGTTTGTGGTTTTAAAAAAAAAAGTAAGCTAACATTAGAATAGAACTTCAATTTCCTAAAGTCTATTGCAAACACACTTAAATGTGAAATACTAGAAGAAATTCCATTAAAGCCAGGGACAGACAACACAGAAATGAATGTTCTCTCCTCTACTGTTCAAAACTGCACTGGGACACATAAAGCAATGAATGTCAAAATAAAAAGAGATATGAATATTGAAAAGAAAGATAATATTTGGTGACAATATTATCTATAAAATATGTGGAGTATTTGAATGATTGAGAGACTTCAGAGAAATGTATATGGAAGATCATTATAGCAAAATCAAGAAGCTTGCCATCTAAAAGCAATAACTAGTTAGAACATGAAATAGAGAATACCTCATTCACAATGGCAACAAAGTCAAGAAAATTACCTAAAAAGAATCCTAACAAACATGTACAAGATATTAATGGAGTCAAATATAAAAGCTTTCTTATTGATTCAGCCAGATGTCCCAAATAAATCGAGCAGTGAAACATATTCATTAATGGGGAACAGAAGATTACAAAGATGTGAATTATCCTTAAATTATTTACTGATTTAGTGTCTTACCTGTAGATGCCAAGATGACCATCAGGTTCAGATTGCGGACTTCCACTCCCCAAATCAACTCTCAATAACTATAGAAAGGAGGGGGGCGGAAATCAACAGCAAAATCTAAACCACAAAACTTGAGAAACCCCTGGGGAAGACTGATGGCTGTGATGAGCTCTTTCCTGTGTTTGGGGAGGAGGGGTGGGGAGAAGCGTGGAAGTTGGGGAGGGGCTGTAGGCTGCAGAGATGCCGATGGCAGGATGGGTAGGGAGAAAAGATTTTAAACTTCTGCCTTTTGCATTGCACAAACCAGAGGCAGGCCCTCTGACCACAGATACCAGTAGCCCTGGGATAGTATGAGACAACAGGAGAGATGAGATGATTGAGGTAGTAGGGCCCCAAAGCCTGTGCTAATAACCACCTGAAACCATTTTAGTGTGTTAAAATAAAAAACAAATGGAGACTAACCTTGAAAAATTCCCTGAGCAGATAAAACCAATTTAGTCATACAAACAAAGCTTAATTTAGCTTATTTTTCAGGACTAACTTGATCTGGGTCATTTCTTGCTTATGCCTCTGGAAATCATAAGCAAAACTTAAATTGTTTCCCAAAATTGATATGAAGTAATCACTAACCAATTCCCTATCATTTAAGAAAATTCAAATATTATAACCAACCACTGTGAAGAATAAACAGGCACTGCCTTCCCACTATATAAGCTGCTTTATAACAATATACCCCTGAGCCTCATTCCATGTTTAGTTTGAGTGCTCTGTGTTCACAAACTGTCTTTTTGGCATGCACAGAATAAACTTTTACTAATTACTACTCCAGTGATTCATTGGTTTTACTTCTGTTATTTCTGAACTTTTGACAAGTGACTGAGGACTGGCTTTTCAAAAAATTATTTTCATAGAAGATAAAGAATGGACTGGAAATAGAACAGGAGCTATCAGAGTGATCCACACACTAAGTGTAGGTATTCTTTCATGAAATTTTATATATATTCTAAATATACACTTGGTAGAGATGTAAAAAAATTTTTTTACTAGGAATGAGGGTTAAGAAAATGAAAGTTGGTGCTCTGGACTATGAAATGTTAGATAATTTCAAACGAGTAGGACCTCCCCTAATGCTGCTGCTCAGCCTCTTCCGTGCAGAAAATGAATCTTTTAGAACAAAATGTTTCTGAAGTCTGGCTGGCTGGTGAAGAGACTCCATTGAAAGGTTTGCTTCTTCTCTGACCCTCCCCAGCTAGAATCTAGTTTGTGCTAGAGAATCATTCTCTACAAGGGATGCTGCTGACCAGATGCTCAGAGCTGACAGAGAGGGAGCTCTTCCAGCCAGCATTTAACCAAGGACCCAGGGGCCAAGTTGAGGACCCTCAGGATTGAGGACTGAGGCGGGGGCATCCTCCCAGAAGGTCCAGACAATCCAGCTCCACACCTGATGACAGCTCTGGGAGACCCCTAGCAGAGCTGTCAGGCTGTGAGCCTCCCTCAGTTTTGCCCTGGGGATCTCAGAGCAGTGAGAGCATTGCCTGGAAGGGGACATACTCAGGTCACAAGAGGGAGGAGTCTCAGGCCCTGCTAGGAGTCAAGGTGAAGATCTTGAAGGAGCATTGGAGGAACCTCCCAAACCAGAAGAGAGGGGTCCCATGTCCCTGTCCCTGCAGTCAGCTCCCATTGGCCCCAAGTCAGAGGGATGTGGAAGCCCCTGACTTCCTTCTGGGGAAGCAGGGAATGCAGGTCTCAGGGAAGTGAGGCTTGGATAGAGGGATGTGTCTTCAGATCAGCAGAGAAAGGAGTCCCAGTACATACCAGGAGTCAAGACAAGGACGCTGAGGAAGGACAGAAGGGACCTTCAACCTCAGAACAGTAGTTAGCCCTACTCTGCCCCTGCTATAAAAGTAGGGAGGACCCAAAAAGCTGTAGCCTGATATGGTGGCCTCTGACTTCTGCTGGGGGAGATGGTCTCAAGGAGGGAAAGGCATTGACCTGAAGGGGCTGGACTCAGGTAAGCAGAAGAGAGGGCCCATGGACTGTCAGTATTCAAAGTGAGGACACTGAGGGAGGACTGAGGGGACACTGGACTCCAATCAGAGGGGGCCCTTGGAGGCCCTGGGGCGGGATGACCACAAGTAGCATTTCCTGACATCCGGGTCTCAGAGAGACTGGGGACCTGGTACAAGGGGTGGGGCTTCAGGTGGGCAGAGGGGAGAATCCCATGTCCTACCAGTGGTCAAGGTGAGGGCCCTGAGGGAGGACTGAGGGGACCCTGGACCCCAATCTGAGGAGTCCCCACAGACTTCTCCCCCTCAGTCAGCCCTGGGGCCCCGCAGCTGGATGGCCACCACACAGCAGGTCCTGATTTCCGCATCCGGGTCTCCAAGAGACTGGGGACGTGGTGGAAGGGGTGGGGCCTCAGGTGGGCAGACGTGAGGATCCCGGGTCCTGCCGGGAGTCGAAGTGAGGACCCTGAGGGAGGACTGAGGGGACCCTGGAGTCCAATTAGAGGGGGACCTGGGAGGCCCTGGGGCGGGATGACCACATGTAGCATTTTTTAACCTTTGGGTCTCAGAGCGACTGGGGACCTGGTATAAGGGGTGCAGCCTCTGGTGGGCAAAGAGTAGGGTCCAGAACCTGCTAAGAGTCAAGGTGAGGACCTTAAGGGAAGACTGGGGGCACCCTGGACTCCAGTCAGAGGGGATTTCACACATCCCTGTCCCTGCAGGTGGCCCTGGGAGGCCCTGGGGTTGGATGAGCACCCTAGGCCTATCCTGACTTCCTGACATCCAAGTCTCAGAGAGACTGGGGACTTGGGGTAAGGGGCAGGGCCTCAGGCGGGCAAAGGGGGGATCCCATGTCCTGCCGGGTGTCAAGGTGAGGACCCTGAGGGAGGACAGTGGGGACCCTGAACCCCAGAACAGAGTTGTCCCTGGAAGGCCACAGGTTGGGATGAGCACGTGCAGCAATTCCTGACATCTGGGTCTTAGAGAGGCTGGGGAGTGGGTATAAGGTGCAGGGTCTCAGAGAGGCTGGGGAGGGGGTGTAAGGGGCGGGGTGTCTGGTGGGCACGGGATAGAATCCCAGGTCCTGCGTGGAGTCAAGGTGAGGGCCCTGAGGGAGGACTGAGGGGAGCCTGGACTCCAGAACAGAGCTGGCCCTGGGAGGCCATAGGGCAGGATGAGCATGTGCAGCACTTCCTGACATCCGGGTCTCAGAGAAGCTGGGGACCTGGGATAAGGGACGGGGTCTCATGAGCACAGAGGGTAAAATGTCAGGTCCCTGGTGGACTAAGGTTAGGGCCCTTAGGCAGGACTGAGGGGACCCTGAGGGAGGACAAAAGGGACCCACCAGATCACCGCCCTTGCAGGTGGCTGTGGGAGGCCCCGGGGCGGGATGAGCACGGTAGGCCTGTCCTGACGTCCTGACGTCAGGGTCTCGGAGAGACTGGAGACCTGGTATAAGGAGCAGGGACTCACACTGGCAGACGGGACAATCCCAGGTCCTGCCCAGAGTCCAGCCTGCACGCGAGGAAGGAAGGACTGAGGACGTTAGACCCCGACACAGGGAGGGATCCTTTGCCCTTCCGCGGGGGCCTTGGAGGCGCCAGAGCGCGGTCAGCAGATGAGATGTTTCCTGACCTCTGGGTCGGGGTCCTCAGGAGGTCAGGTGTTTGGTGTGAGGGGTGAGCCTTCAGGTCCAGAGGGTGGACTCCCAGGACCCCGAGGGAGGACTGAGCAGACCCCCAGCCCTGGAACAGGGGCCTCGACAGAAACCTGCCCCTGTGGTCAGCGCTGGGAGGCCAGGCAGGATGTGAGGAGGAGGTGAGGACCCAGCATCTCCCCTTCCTAGGACCCTCGGGAGGCCCTGGGCAGGTGCGGCCACCTGTGGGGCCCCCTCACTGCTTTCTGTTCAGATTCGGGGTCCTGTTCTGAGTTTCCCCTCCGGCCTGCAAAGGGGAGGGTCCAGGCCCTTAAGGGGAACAGTGAGCACGACGAGCGACCCCGAGGGGACCACCCACCCCAGAACTCAGCACTGGGGGGACCTCACAGAGTCCGGCCCAATCCTCCTACCAGCACCGAGGCCCAGAGCTGTGCCACAGTGTACACAAGAGGTGCGCCCTCCATTCCTCTTACAGGGGCTCCAGGAACCGGGAGGCGAAGGCCCAGGTCTGAGGACCGTGTCCTCAGGGCACAGAGCAGAGGAGGCCCAGGCAGCTCCAGGAGTCAAGGGGAGGTGCATGCCCTGAGTGTGTACCCAGGGGCTCCCCCTTCCAGAACAGAGGGGACCCCACAACACTCAAGTCACCCCACTGCCCTGTCAGCCCCAGAACCTGGGGCCATGCTGGCTGCACCCTGAGGAGCCCCCTCGCTTCCTTCTTCAGGTTGGCAGGGGACAGGCCGCCCAGGAGGAGCGCCCCTGTGAGGCCCGAGGGCAGCCCTTAAGACGAGACCTGTAAGTGGCCTTTGTCAGAGCTGCCCAGGGTACCTTTCTCCGCCGAGGTCGCTCACACTCCCTCTCTCCCCCAGGTACGAGGTCCCCGCCTGTCACCCCTGCCCACCCTCCAGTCGGCTTCCTGACACCAGTCGTCATGCCTCGTGCTCCAAAGCGACGGCGCTACATGCTTGAGGAAGACCATCAGGCTCAAAGTGTTCCCACGGCTGAGGAAGAGGATGATTCCTCATCTTCCTCCACCTGCTCCTCCTTTTCCTTTAGCTGTTCTCTGAGCTTGAGCTCCCCAGAGGAGCTTTTTACTCTTTCTGACACCCTGAGTCCTTCACAGAGCCTTTCGAGTGCCTCCACCTCCCCGTCCCCCACTGCTGTTGTCTCTACTCCATTGAGCCAATCCGACAATGGCTCCAGCAGCCAAAAAGAGGAGGGTCCGAGCACCTCGCAGGCCCTGCCAGATGCTGAGTCCTTTCCAAGAAATGCGATTAATGACAAGGTGGGTGATCTGATAGCGTTTCTGCTCCTCAAGTATCGCACCAAGGAGATGGTCACAGAGACAGAAATGCTGAATATCATCACCGAAGACTACAAGGACCACTTCCCTGTGATCTTCAGTGAAGCCTCGGAGTGCATGCAGCTGGTCTTTGGTATTGATGTGAAGGAAGTGGACCCCAGCGACCATTCCTATGTCCTGGTCACCACTCTGGGCCTCACCTATGATGGGATGCTGAGCGATGGGCAGAGCATGCCCAAGAATGGCCTTCTGATATTTATCCTGAGTATAATCTTTATGAAGGGCGACTGTGTCCCTGAGGAGGAGGTGTGGGAAGTGCTGAGTGCGATGGGGGTGTATGTCGGGAGGGAGCACTTTGTCTATGGGGAGCCCAGGGAGCTGCTCACCAAAGTGTGGGTGCAGGAGGGCTACCTGGAGTACCGGCAGGTGCCTAACAGCGATCCTGCATGCTATGAATTTCTTTGGGGTCCCCGGGCCCACGTGGAGACCAGCAAGATGAGTTTCCTGGAGTTTTTGGCCAAGATCAATGGAAGTGACCCTAGATCCTTCCCTCTGTGGTATGAAGAGGCTTTGAGAGATCAGGAAGAGAGAGCCCAGTCTAGAATTGCCACCACAGATAATACTACTTCCATGGCTAGTGCAAGTTCTAGTGCCATGTCCAGCAGCTTGTTCAACCCTGAGTGAAGTCTAAGGCAGATTCTTCACTTTGTGTTTTAAGAGGGCAGTCAACGATCTAAGTAGTACAGGGCCAGACTTGGGATGAGGGAATCATAGTGAATAACATCTTTCTGTTTCTGTTCCATTGGGTGACTTAGAACTTTATAGAACTTTATCTTCTTTTATTTTTGGTATTTTAAAATGTTATTGCTTAACTAGAAAGTCTGCTAGCCTCAGAATCTAAGTTTATGAATGACATTGGTCACACATTTATTGTTTCTTGTCCGGTTTAGGAGAAAGAGTTTTGCTATTTTGTAAAACGAATTGGGAAACCTTCCATTTTATTTGTAGTCTGTAACAAGATAAGATGGCATTAGAATAGGAATTTCCTTGGAAATGTGAAAAAGCTTAGTAAAATAGAGAAAAAAATTAAGTGGTTTATTTTACAATTCTCATCATTTTTAGTCTATTCTGTAAAATTAAGATATGTACTTGGATTTTCTTAGCTTATTCAAAAATGTGGAAGAAATTAAATAGTAATAAATGAAATCTCTGCTCACTGGCTCATTTATTTCACAGACCTTCATGGAGCCTCTGCTCTCTGGAAGGCCCTGTGTTAGTAGTGGGGACACTAGGAAAAGCAGGACACACCCACACCTAGAGTGATGGTCTAGGAGCAGCAATCACATGAGGAAGATGTAGAGATGTCCCCTAAGTCCCACAGAACAAGGGAAAATGGGACAAGGCGGTGGGGCTCCAGGAGTGAGCACTCAAGTGTAAGTGCCCCAAACCAGGGCAGTTTGGGGCTTTGGGAAGCAGGGGTTCCTTCTGTGGGAGGTGATGATAATGAAGCTGGGTGGTGGCAGTGGCCAGACTCCCAGACGGTGTATCTTAGGAGTGAGAGAAAAACCTAGATAGAAAAACTGCTCTTGGAAGTTCCTTTTGGATAGTGGATAAACCAGAGAGAAATCACTTCCTGGGGCAAGTAAGGAATTTGTCCTGTATTCTTGTCCCAGTGCAGTTGAACACAAGACATAGCTGTTTCATAAATATCATCTGCAAGGGTTTCCTGAGAAATAAGGGTGAATATCTTTTGTATGATGCCCAGAAGTCACTGTGCAGGCACCCTTTTCCCTGGCCTGGGAGAGCCAGTGATGACTCTGTTAGAAGGCATTTTAATTAAATTACCTTTAATGTAATTTGGCCAGTTCTGAGCCATGTATAGATTTGGGGGGGGGAATTAATGAAAATAGCGATTTGGATGGAAGAGCAGCTGGGAGGTAGGGACAGAGTTGGTCTTTGGCTCAAATTCTAGGAGCTTTGAGTTGCATCCAGCTGGGGAAGACTTCCCTACACCTAAATTTAAAAATATATCCTATAAGAAGGAAAAATTTACTGAGTTTTATTTACAAAGCAGCATGGTTGGCTGATTTTGGTATTACATGTCCTATTGCATTGAGTATTCTCTAAGATGTACTGGATAACAACAGCAACAACTTCTAGAGTAGAGGGTAGGAGTACCTGGGGTCAAATTAATAATAGAAATACAGTAGTCCCCTCTTATCTGCCAGGGATTATGTTCCAAGACACCCTGTGGGTGCCTGACACTGTGGAGAGTACTGAACTTTACATATACTACGTTTTTTTCCTATACTAATGGGTGAGTAGCATATATAGCGTGGATATTCTGAACAAAGGGATGATTCATGTCCTGGACAGGACAGAGTGGGACGGCATGATTTAAAACTTATGAATTGTTTATTTCTCAAATTTTGTATTTAATATTTTCAGACCCTGGTTGATCTCAGGTAACTGAAACTGCAGAAAGCAAAATGGCAGATATGGGGCAACTACCATAACAGCTAATCATTAAAGATTGAACCAGGCACTGTGTGAGGTGCTTTACAAACATTACATACATTCCAGCAGTCCTACAAGACAAGGCTCATCAAACCCACTTGCTTCACAGATGAAAAACCTGAGGCCATAGGGCTTGGTAATTTTCCCATGATTGCATGGTTAATAAGTGACAGGGCAGGGACTGGATCCCTAGTCTAAATTCGTCTGGAGCCTGTGCTTTTCCCACTCAACCCCAGCCTGATACTAACCTTCTGACTCTAAATCATTTCTCTTCTCAGTACTCTATAAAGTCTCTCAGGTGACCAAAAGAAGGACCCTATGCCCAAGGTACTAAAAGCAGTCCTAAAGAAGGAAGGTGACAAAATCAATCAAACAGGATTTGGGTATTTTTTGTGGGCTTTATTAACATAGGGTCCTCCTGCCTGAGTTCCAGTGTCCCCTGAGAGCTGAGGTGCCAGATGTCTGTCTAGTCCCAGCACCTTCCCACATGACAGCACCCATCCCCTGATCTTCCCCTATGTGCCCTCCAGTCCAACTCTGGAACCTGACTGACTTACCAGCTCATCACTGCTGCCTCTTCTGAAATCTGTGCCCACTCCCAATGAAACAGCCCATATCTCTTGCCCTCCCCCTGACATAAAGCATTTCCACTCCTGGCAGAAGTACCCAGGCTGTCTCAACCCACTGCCCACTTACAGTGTCCCTTTGGCATAAGTGTTCACATTGGACAGTGATGTTTAGACATCTGGCATTACTTCTGTCCCCCGCCCAGGTATCTTCAACAAGCTTTCTAAATGAGTTTATAAGTAGAATCTAACTTGACATGTAATCGACCAGTTCTTGGATATAACCCTGAAGTTAGAAACCACCCTGATATTTGCAGCAGGATTTTAATGGAGCATCTTATTTGAAATGGGCCATGAACACATGGCACAGATTTATGAGCTTACCTAAGAGGTCAAAACCCAAAGCCTCCCTCAAGACTTAATATTGTTAAAATGGCCATACTACCCAAAGAAATCTATAGATTTAATGTGATTCTTATCAAATTACCCATGACATTTTTCAAAGAACTAAAACAAATAATCCTAAAATTTATATGGAACCATAAAAGACCCAGAATTGCCAAAGCAATCCTGAGGTAAAAGAACAAAGCAGGAGACATAAACCTCCCAGACTTCAGACAATACTACAAAGCTACAGTAATCAAAACAGCATGGTATTGGCACAAAAACAGACATACAGATCAATGGAAAAAAGAATAGAGAGCCCAGAAATAAACCCACACATCTACCGTCAATTAATTGTTGACAAAGGAGGCAAGAATATACAATGGGGAAAAGACAGTATCTTCAGCAAGTGGTGTTGGGAAAGTTGGACAGCTGCAGGTAAATAAATGAAGTTAGAATACACCCTCACACCATAAGCAAAAATAAACTCAAAATAGCTTAAAGACTTGAATATAAGACATGACACCATAAAACTCCTAGAAGAGAACATAGGCAAAACATTCTCTTACATAAATCGTACCAATGTTTTCTTAGCTCAGTCTCCCAAAGCAATAAAAATAAAAGCAAAAATAAACAAATGAGACATAATCAAACTTACAAGCTTTTGTACAACAAAGGAAACCATAAACAAAACAAAAAGATAACCTACAGACTGGGAGAAAATATTTGCAAATGATGCGACCAACAAGGGCTTAATTTCCAAAATACACAAACAGCTCATACAACTCAACAACAACAACAAAAACAAACCCAATCATTGTTTTTGACAAGAAATCTACTCTTATCCTTATGTTTGTTCCTCTGTAGTAAAGTGCCTTCTTTTCTCTTGGTACTTTTAAGATTTTCTCTTCATCACTGATTTTAAGTAACTTGAATATTGTGGGCTTTGGTATAGTCTTGTTTTTCACATTTCTTGTTCTTGGCATTCTTTTTTGAATCTGTGGGTTTATAATTTTTATCCAGTTTGGAAATTTGTCATTCAAATATTTTTTCTATCTCCCCTTTTTCCTCCCCTTTGGGGTTTCCAAATATATGTGCATAGGTCACTTGAAGTTGTCTCACAACTTGCTAATGCTCTATTCATTGTTTTCAGTATTGTTTTCTCAGGGTGTGTTTTTTCTGGAAAGTTTTATTGCTATATCCTCAAGTTCACTAATCTTTTCTTCTTACATGTCACGTGTGCCATTAGTCCAAACCAGTGTATCTTTTCAATTCAGACATTGTAGCCTTCATATCTCAAAATTTATTTAGGCTCTTTTTTATGTCTTTCATGTCCCTATTTAGCATGTTTAACATTTTGTCTTATCATTTGAACATATGGAACACAGTTATATATAACACTGTTTTAAAGTCCTTGTCTACTAACTCTATCATCTGCCTGATTTCTGGGTCAGTTTTAATTTATTTTTCTCCTCATTACTGTTCCTGCTTTCCTGCTTCTTTGAATGGTTGGCAATTTTGCTTTCTATTTTTGTTTTTAAGATTTTTTTTTTGATGTGGACCATTTTTAAAGTCTTTATTGAATTTGTTATAATATTGCTCCTGTTTTATGTTTTGGTTTTTTGGCCCTGAGGCGTGTAGGATCTAGTTTCCTGACCAGGGATCAAACCCACACCCCCTGCATTAGAGGGCAAAGTCTTAACCACTGGACCACCAGGGAAATCCCGGCTGGCAATTTTGACTGGATGTCAGACATTGTGAATTTTACTTTCTTAAATCCTAGATATTTTTGTGTTTCTATAAATAAATATTCTTAAGTTTTTTCAGGGACACAATTAAGTTACTTGGAAACAAGTTACTGGTCTTTTTGTGTCTTACTTTTAAACCTTGTTAAGTGAGATAAAAAAGGTGCTTAGATTATGACTAATAGTTCCTCTCTTCTAAGGCAAAACCACTCTGTGTATTCTAACTGAGCCTGATGAACTATGAGGTTTTCCACTCTGACTAATGGGAATAGGAATAATTGCCAGATCTGCATGATCTCTGGAGATTTCTCTCTGTGGAGCTCTCTCCTCTCTGGAATTTTGTCCTGCAAGCTCTTGCCACCTAGCATCCCCTAGACTCCCAGCTCCATCTCAACTCAAGAAGATGGCCAGGCTCTCCATTATACACTGTGGCCTACAATCTTTCTCTGGGCAGTAAGCTTGAACAATCTTAGGGCTCATCTCACTTGTTTTTCATCTCTTAGAGAACACTGTTCTTTGCCTGATGTCCAATAAATTGAAAATCATTGTTTCATGTGTGTGGTCTATTTTTTTTTAGTTGTTTGAGGTAGATGTGTAAATTTGGTCCCTTTTACTCCATCATGGCTAGAATCAGAAGTCCTATAGTCCAAATTTATAACCTAAATTGTCTACATATGACAGTGTCCCAGTATTTCAACTTATTCAATTTAAAACCAAATTGAAACGCTGTGATACACATATATATGTTAATATAGACATATGTACAAAAAACTAAGTATATACAGTGAAATAACAGCAATATTTTCTTTTGCTGGTAGAAATATAAGTGATTTTTAAATTCTCTTATTTGTGCTTTCAATATTTCTAAGCCATCTAAGGCACATAAGAATTACCATTATAATAACAAAATACTTTATATATTTAAAAATGTGAATTAGATTACCAAAAATAAACACTCATTATCTAGATGTTTTGTTTGTAATATTGATTAACTTCTTGATGGATTCTATTCAGCCCCTGGTATGCTTACTGATTATGTAACTGTAAATAAACAAAAAAACCCTGTGAAATCCAATTAGTAGGCTATGTTTTGTCATCCAACTTCTCTCAGAGTTTCAAATACAATCCCTCACAGGTAAGAATCTATCTTATCTTTAAAACAATCCTTTCAGAAAAACTAATAACAAACTTTAAAAGGGGAAATTATATTTAAGTCATATTCTCAATAACATGATATTGGATCCAATATTTATAGGAAGGATTGTATGTAGGCAATACTGGCAGGAGGAATTATCATGACTACTGTCATTATTTTGAGTGTTGTTTATATTCCCTTGTCAAAACTTGTTTATGTTCTCTTGTAACACCTCATAATAAATTGTTGTTTAAAATATGTTTTTCAGTCATGAATGTCATTAATTCTTAGTGAAAGTGCACTTTTTAAAAACACTGATTTTCCTAACAATGAAGTAATATTTTCATAACAACGACCCACATTTTCTTTAATGGACTATTATTCAGCACATAGCTTCTAAGTTAATAATGCTTATCTTTCAGAAACTGAACACCATGTAAAAAGAACTGTGATTTTTAATTTTTATTAAAACTTCTCTGCCATAGATAATACAAGCTTGGTTGTTAGCAATATCTTTCATACTTCCTTTGCGCTTTGACAATTTCTCCATTTTAACACTGTCATTCACACACTGTCTTAATAAAGCCATGAATGGTTTCTCTGATATTGATATGATTCCATATTCTTGTGCCTCAGGAATTTTCTTACCACTGTATCATTTGTCCTTTGTTCTTTTTGAAACTCATTAATCCCTGTTTTTTACCAAATGATTTTGTTCCAAAGATGTTTCTGCAGATTTTCAGTTAGAAAAAAGTGCACATAATTTATTTGCAATGGAATAATCTTATAATATTTTTATTTTTCCTTTTAAAAATATAGGTTCATATTCTCCAAAAAAGAATAAAATAGAAATAATAAATACCAGTATCTTTACCAACACTTTTTTAAACCAACTTTGTTTTATATATAACCAGAATTTTCCCCTTGCAAAACAGTAACTATTCCTTATTTTTGCACATTATCACCTTGTCCCTTTACATGCATTTGCTGTAGATCTACATGATTTGCTGGTTATTCCAAACTTTTAAACAATTACACATTACTACTACATTACAAGACATTTATTTATGATTTAGAATATGTGTTCTGTCATTTTTATGCTTTCTGAAAACTCATGTAACATATATCCCTTGGTCTATATCTACAGTTTCTTATACTTTAACAGTGTCCAAAGCCATTGCTTCTCAACAACTTTTTAAATATCATTGAGTATTTCAGGTTCTCTGATCTATTCAAAGAAACAGTTTTTGTGACCATTGATATTAATTACTATTTTCCTAATGTCAATTTCACTGATTTCTGCTTTTACCTATATAGTTCCCACCCTTCTGTTGCCTAGGGTTTAATTTACTTTTCTTTTTATAGTTTCCTACAGTGGAAACTTAGATTATTGAGTTGAGCTCTGTCTTACTTTCTAATTTAAGCATTTAATGACATAAATTTCTCTCTACATACTGCATCAGCTGAGTCCCACAATCTCTAATATGTTGTAATTTTATTTAAATTCCCTTCAAAATACTTTCTAATTTCCCTCAAGAATTTATTGTGAAACATGAGCTAGGCAAAATGTGTTTAATCTCCAAATGTTTGGAGAATTTGCAGATATCCCTTGTTGTATTCTGTAATTCCATTATGAGTAGAGAATATACTTTGCATGATATAAATTCTTTTACATTTGTTAAAGGTTGTTTTATGGTCTATCTTGGTGAATATTCCATGTGTACTTGAAAATAATATATATTCTTCTGTTGTTGTGTGAAGTGTTCTCCAAATGCCAATTAGATGAAGTTGGTTGATAGTGCTATTTGAGTCCTTCAATATCCTTGCATGTTTTCTGTCCACTTTTTCTAACATTTACTCATAGATGAGTGTCACAGTCTCCAAATACAACTGTAGATTTGACTATTTGTCCTTTTAGTTCTATCAGTTTTTATTTCATGTGTTTTGAAGCTGTGCTTTTAGGTGCATACACACTTAGGTTTGTTATGTCTTCTTGATGAATTCTATGTAATGTTCCAGTTTATCCATGATAATATTTTCTTCTAATGAAATCAATTTATTCTGATATTGATGTAGCCACACAAAGTTTTTAATTTCTTATTTTAATATTTTAAAATTATTAAACAGTAAAATTATCTTATTTCAGTGTACAGGTAAAGCTCCTGTATAGATTCATGTAGCCACACTACAATCAGGATTCAAAATAGTCCCATAACTGCCCTCAAACACACACACACACACACACACACACACACAAACACAAACACAAACTCCCTTATGCTGGTCCTTTATAGTCTTACCCTCCTCCCACATCTAACTTTGACAACCACTCAACTGTCCTCCATCACTGTACTTCTGTGTTTTCATAAATCTCATATAAATGGAAGAACAGAGTATGTAACTTTCTGAGGCAATTTCACTCAGGAGAATTCCTTTGAGGCTCATTCAAGTTGTGTGTATCAATAGTTCATTCGTTTTTATTGCTCAGTGGTAGTCCATTATATGGCTGCACCACAGTTTGTTTATCCATTCACCTATGGAAGGACACTGGGGTTGTTTCTAGATTTGGGCAAATATGAATGGAGCTCTTATAAACATTCATATGTAGGTTTTTGTATGAACATAAGTTTTTATTTCTCCCTGGAGTGGCTTCACTGAGTCATATGGTAAGTGTATCTCTATAAAAAAATTACCAAATCATTTTCCACAGAGCTGTGTCATTTTATATTCCTACCACTGTGTATGAGAGTTCAAGTTGTTCTTCATCCTTGGTAGCACTTAGTAATATCATTTTTAAAAATTTTAGTCTTTCTCAAATATGTGTTATGATAGCTCATCATGGTTTAATTTTCATTTCTCTTATAGCTAATGATATAGAACAACTTTTCATGTGCTTATTTTCCATCCATATTTCCACTTTGCTGATGCGTCTACTGACAGCATTGGCCCATTTTCTAAATTGGGTTCTTTATTTTCTAATATTTGAGTTTTGAGGGCTGTTTATATTTTCTGGATATGAGTCTTTTACTGGATATATAATTTGCAAATACTTCCAGCTTGACTTTTTATTCTGTGTTTCTCAGAAAAAAAGTTTTTAATTTTGAAGAAATCCAATTTATCATTTTTTAAATTTTATGAATCATGCTTTGGGTGTTGCGTTTAAGACCTCTTTGCCTAACTTCAGGTTGTGAAGATTTTCTCCTTTTTTTTTTAAAGTTTTGTATTTTTCACTTACCCATTAGATTTGTTACATATTTGCATAAATTATGAGGTTTAGATATTCATTTTTAACATAAGGTCGTCTAATTGTTCCAATACAAATTATTGAAAAGAGCAAATTTCTCAATTAAATTGTTTTAATCCTTTATAAAGTCTCCATAGTTCATATTTGTGTTGGTCTATTCTGGACTCTCTATTTAGTTCCCTTAATCTATGTGTCTATTTCTTAGCCAATATCACATTGCACTTATTACTATAGCCTTATAGGAAATTTTAAAATCAGCTAGACTGATTTGAATGAGATTCTTCCAACATTATTCTACTTTTTCAAAATTTCTTTAGCTATTCTAGTTCCTTTGCCCTTACATAAAATTTTTGAACCCTCTTGTCTATACCAGCAAGAATTACTGCTGAGATTATTTTTTAAACATTTTTATTGGAGTATAATTGTTTTACAATGGTGTGTTAGTTTCTGCTTTATAACAAAGGAAATCAGCTATACATATACATATATCGCCATACCTCCCCCCTCTTGTGTCTCCCTCCCACCTTCACTATCCCACCCCTCAAGGTGGTCACAAAGCACCAAGCTGATCTCCCTGTTCTATGTGGCTGCTTCCCACTAGCTATCTATTTTACATTTGGTAGTATATATTAGTCCATGCCACTCTCTCACTTCGTCCCAGCTTACCCTTCCCCCTCCCAGTGTCCTCAAGTCCATTCCCTACATCTGCATCTTTATTCCTGTCCTGCCTCTAGGTTCTTCAGAACATTTTTTTTTTTAGATTCCATATATATATGTTAGCATACGGTAGTTGTCTTTCTCTTCCTGACTTACTTCACTCTGTATGACAGACTCTAGGCCCATCCACCTCACTACAAATAACTCAGTTTTGTTTCTTTTTTATGGCTGAGTAATATTCCATTGTATATATGTGCCACATCTTCTTTATCCATTCATCTCTCAGTGGACACTTAGGTTGTTTCCATGTCCTGGCTATTGTAAATAGAGCTGCAATGAACATTTTGGTACATAACTCTTTGAATTATGTTTTTCTCAGGGTATATGCCCAGTAGTGGGATCACTGGGTCATATGGTAGTTCTATTTTTAGTTTTTTAAGGACCCTCCATACTGTTCTCCATAGTGGCTGTATCAATTTACATTCCCACCAACTGTGCAGGAAGGTTCCCTTTTCTCCACACCCTCTCCAGCATTTATTTTTATTTATTTATTTTTTTGTGGTACACGGGCCTCTCACTGTTGTGGCCTCTCCCATTGCAGAGCACAGGCTCCAGATGCACAGGCTCAGTGGCCATGGCTCATGGGCTCAGCCACTCCGTGGCATGTGGGATCTTCCCAGACTGGGGCACAAACCTGTGTCCCCTGCATTAGCAGGCAGGTTCTCAACCACTGCACCACGAGGGAAGCCCCAGCATTTATTATTTATAGATTTTTTGATGATGGCCATCCTGACTGGTGTGAGGTGATACTTCATTGTAGTTTTGATTTGCATTTCGCTAATAGTTAGTGATGTGGAACATCTTCTCATGTGCCTGTTGGCCACCTGGATGTCTTCTTTGGAGAAATATCTATTTAGGTCTTCTGCCCATCTTTGAATTGAGTTGTTTGTTTTTTTGATATTGAGCTGCATGAGCTGCTCTAAATCTTGGAGATTAATCCTTTGTCAGTTGCTTCATTTGCAAATTTATTGTCCCATTCTGAGGGTTCTCTTTTCGTATTGTTTATGGTTTCCTTTGCTGTGCAAAAGCTTTTAAATTTCACTAGATCCTATTTGTTTATTTTTGGGTTTTTTCCCATTTCTCTAGGAGGTGGGTCAAAAAGGATCTTGCTGTGATTTATGTCACAGTGTGCTCTGCCTATGTTTTCCTCTATGGATTTTATAGTGTCTGGCCTTACATTTAGGCCTTTAATCCATTTTGAGTTTATTTTCATGTATGGTGTTAGGGAGTGTTCTCACTTCATTCTTTTACATGTAGCTGTCCAGTTCTCCCAGCACCGCTTATTGAAGAGGCTGTCTTTTCTGCGTTGTATAGTCTTGCTTCCTTTATCAAAAATAAGGTTAGCATATGTGCGTGGGTTTATCTCTGGGCTTTCTATCGTGTTCCATTGATCTATATTTCTGTTTTTGTGCCAGTACCATACTGTCTTGATTACTGTAGTTTTGTATTATAATCTGAACTCAGGGAGCCTGATTCCTCCAGCTCCGTTTTTCTTTTTCAAGATTTCTTTAGCTATTTGGGGTCTTTTGTGTTTCCATACAAATTGTGACATTTTTTGTTTTAGTTCTTTGAAAAATGCCATTGGTAGTTTGTTAGGGATTACATTGAATCTGTAGATTGCTTTGGGTAGTATAGTCATTTTCACAATGTTGATTCTTCCAATCCATACTGCTGAGATTTTGATTGGCACTGATTTGACTCTATATATCAATTTGGTGAAAATTGAGCTCTTTATTACGTTGAGTCTTCAAGTCCATGAACAAAGTATGTCTGTTTATTTAGGTGTTCTTCAGTTTCTTTTATCAGCATTTTGTAGTTTTCAAAATATAGGTTTTATATATGTTTTATTTGCTTTATATTTAAGTCTTTTGGGGGAGCTATTGAAATGGTATTTAAAAATATTTTTGTTTTCATATTTTGTCATTATATGGAAAATGATTAGTTTTTGTGCATTGACTTTGTATCCTGCAACCTTGATAAACTCATTTATTAATTCTAAGATACTTTTTATAGTTTCCTTGGGATTTTATTGGTAGACAATTATGTCTCTGAGAATAGGGATAGTGCTATATATTTCCTTCCACTCTGTTTGCTTGTTATTTATTTTCTATTTTCATTCCAATGGTAAGAATTCCACTAAAGTCTTCAATATAAGTGGGAAGAGTGGACATCCTTGCCTATTTCTTGACCTTAGAAGACATTCAGTCTTTCCCTCTAAACGTTGATATTAGCTGTAGATTTTGTATATGTACTGTATCATGTTAAGTTCCTATTTATTTCTTGTTTTCTGAGATCTTTTTTCTCACAAACCAAGTTGTATTCTGTCAGATGCTTTTTTCCTTCAATTGAGATGATCATAAAATTAGTCTGTTTATAGTGGTATTTCATTGATTGTGAAGTATTGAGCCAACCTTGCATTCCTCAGATAAACTCAGCTTGGTCATGATATATTATTCTTTTTATACATTACTGGATTGTATTTGCTAATATTTTGTTGGAGATTATTGCATCTTATGTTCATGAAGTGTATTGACCTATAGTTTTCTTTTTTAGTACTGTTGTCACACAGTTTTCATATTAAAGGTAATACTAACCTCATAAAATGAGTTGGGAAATGTTCCTTCTGCTTCTATTTTCTTGAAGAGATTTTTAGAAATGGTGTTAATTCTTTTTTTGAATATTTGGGAGCAATCTCCAGTTAAACCATCTGAATCTACAGATTTCTATTTCAAAAATGTTTACTATGGCATCAATTTCTTTGGCAGTTTTAGTTCTATTCTGATTATTCGTTTCATTTGGGGTGTTTTGGTAGTTTCTGATTTTTGAGAAATTGTTCAATTTTATCTAAGTTCTTGAATTTATGTGAATACATTTGTTCTTATTGTTTCCTGTTTTCCTTCTTATTTCTGCCGTATCTGTAATGATATCCCTTGCTTAATTTCTGATATTATTGTGTCATGCTTTTTTACTTTGCTTGTCTATAGTTTTATCAAATTTTTAAATTTTTTCCAAAAATTACCTTTTGGTGTCCTTGATTTTCTCTATTTGTTTTCTCATTTCAATTTCATTTATTTCTGTTATTATTTTTAAATTCATTTTCTTTCTGATTTGAGTTATTTTTTTCTTTTTTTCCAGTTAATTAAGGTAGAAGCTTAGACTATTACATTGAGACCTTTTTTCTTTTTTAGTCTAAATATTAAATGCTAGAATTTTCCCTTGAAACACTACTTTAGTTGCATCCCCCTACTTCTAATTAGTTGCATTTTAATTTTAATTCAGTTTAGTCCAGTTTTTATTTCCTTGAGGCATTCTCTTTGACCCATTGTTTGAGAGGATTGTTTAAGAAGGTACTATTTAACTCCCAAATGGTTTGAGATTTTCCTTTTGTTCCTTTTTTATTGTTTAATTTCTAGTTTGATTACATTATATTCAGAGAATATACTCTGGATGATTTGTATTTTTCATAATTATTTGTTTTATGACTTAGGATATATGTTGGTGAATGTTCCATATGTACAGGCAATGATATTGGGATTCACAGTTTTTGTGACCACCCGTGACCATGACTAAGACCTGGGCAATGGTCTACCACTATTGCAGTTCTCCTAGTCTTTAGTATCTTGTTTTTTGTAAGATTCCTACATAAGCATCTCAGGTTGAGCCCAGTACTTGGCTGAACCCAGTGCTTGATACACAAATCAATGGTATCCCTTCTGCATATTTCCTTCTCCCAGCAATCTTCATCATACTCTCTGTTACACAGGGGACCTCCTGCTGGTCCTTTAGCCAAAAAGTGGGTCTTAGTCTAGCCACTCTACTGTGCACTTTCCTTGAATGGATCTGCCTTGATGGCCAAGTGGCAGGAGTATGGAGAGGGAAAAATATAGAATATATGAGAGGGGATTTCTCTCATGTATTCTATACCAAAGTTCTCTTGTCAGAGAGAAGGATTTTCCTCTCCAGTTTTAGATGCCTTTGCAGCTTCTGCTGATGCTGCCACTACTGAGTTATAGCTTCAAGGCTGGGAATTTCCTAGGTGCAGGGCCAGCAGAAAGATAAGGGGATTTGGACCACTTTCTGTATCCCATAGGGGCCCTAATTCTTATTCTTTGGACCAGAAATAGAGACATGTTCTTAGAGATCTTTCTGACCTCACCTCACGTGTGGTTATTGAATTTGGGCTGCATTTGAGTCCAGACTTGGAGATACAGAAAGAAAAAATAACAGAAGAAACTCATAATCATATTGATCTTACTTTGAATTCTGATTCTCTTTCTAAATCTTCTTGCTAACATTTAATGTTTTAAATTAACTTTTTTTTAAGAAAAGTTTTCATTTCACAGAAATGTTGTGAAGATAGTACAGAGAGTTCCCATATACTCAGCACCTATTTTCCTTTATTATTAACATTTTATATTATAATATATTTATCACAAATAATAAACAAACATTTTCATAGTTTCTACCTAATTTCCTTTTTCTGTTCCAGGATCCCATTCAGGATATCGCATTACATTCAGTTGTAATGCCTCCTTAGTCTCCTCCTCTTGACTGTCTTGTCTCTCTTTGAAAGGAATTGTCATCCTTTAGAATTTAATTGTCTTGACTGCCGTGCAATGGTTTGAGAAAAGTTATGATTTTACAGAATATCTGGCTTCTTCCCATTGTTTGAATGTGTGTAATGTTCTCTTGTGATTTTCTACTTTGTAAACAGAGGCAGAATTTGGACAACCTAGATTTTTGACCTTTATATATTTAAAGTCATGAAATATACACTCTTCTTTTTTTAGTCTGGCTGCTTTCATTCAATATTATATTTGTGAGATTCATCCATATTGTTAGTTTCTTTATTCCATTGGTGTACAGTATTCCATTATATGACTACTCCTCAAATAATTCATCCATCCTACAGTTAGTTGATGGGCATCTAGTTGTTAGTAACTTGGGGCTATTCTAAATAATACTACCATGAGCTTTCTTGTACATGAATTTTGGTGAACATATGTTCACATAATTCCTAGGTATATGCCTAAGATATTAATTGCTTATAGATATTCATATTTAGTAGATAATGTCAGACTGTTTTCCAAAGTGGTTATAATGATTTATATTTGTACCAGCAGTTATGAGAATTAATTTTGCTTCACATCCTTGCAAATATTTTCATTGGCAATTAATGTAAATTTTTGATTGAAATATACATGTAAAGGCACAAATAAGAAGTGTATAATTTGATGCATTTTCACAAAGTGAACACAGCCCTTTAGTTACTACACAGATCTAGATGTAGAATATTATCAATACCCCAGAAGTCTCCCTTATCTTCCAGCAGCCACTAACCCTAGGCAATAACCTCTATTCTGATTTCTATCACCATAAATTTGTTATGTCTATTTTATTTAAAAGTCAACTTTATTAAGAAATACTTCATAATAAGATTTATAAAGTTTAATAAAATTTATAAAATTCATCCATTTTATGTGCACAGTTCAACAAGTTTTGACAAATGTATATACCCTCATAACTGCTATCATAATCAAGATATAGAACATTTCTGTTACCTTAAGAATTTTCCTCCTGTCCCTTGCAGTCAACCTGCTACCATCTCTGGACGCAGGCAGCTACTTATCTACTTTTTGGTACTATAGCTTATTTTTTCCTTGTGTAGAATTTCATTTAGGTGGAATAATACAATTTATAATGTTTTATATTTGGCTTCTTTTCCATCACAAAGAAAAATCACAAATTTTTGTGATTCAGCAATATTGTTGCAGGTGTAAGCAGTTTGTTCCTTTTTCTTGTTGAGAAATATTTTAGTTTCGCTTATTTTTGAGGTTATATAAATGGAATCATACAGTATATATATATATATATATATATATATTCTTTTGTGTATGGTTTCTTTCTGTAATGCAACCTTATGTTTTTGAGACTCATCCATGTTGGTGATTTAGTATTCATTTGTTCATTCTCATTGCTACAGATAGCATTCCATTTTATAAATAATCCATAATTAAAAAATCCATTTTATTAATGGTGGACATTTAGAGTTCTTCCAATTTCAGGCTATTATGAATAATTCTACTATGAAAATTCATGTAAATGTCCCACAGAAATTGCTGGGATATATTGTAATCATTTCTTCAAATATAATGAATAATGACCTATTGTTTTCTCAAGTGGTTATAGGAATTTACACACTCACCAGTGATGTTTGAGTGTTCCTGTCACTTTACATTCTTATCAAGAGTTAGTTTATACAATTATTTAAATTGTATCCATCATGGTGTGTATGTTGTGGTTGTAGTGGGTATGTTATATAGTACCTTATGGTGATAAATTTGCATTCCTATGTTTAACAAATAGGTTGATCACTGTCTTATGCGCTTGTTGGCTGTTTGTATATCTTCTTTTGTGAAGTTTCTGTTCAAGTCTCCTGCTCATTTTTTTTTACATCTTTATTGGAGTATAATTGCTTTACAATGGTGTGCTAGTTTCTGCTCCACAACAAAGTGAATCAGTTATACATATACATATGTTCCCATATCTCTTTCCTCTTGCGTCCCCCTCCCTCCCACCCTTCCCATCCCACTCCTGTTGTAATTATTGATTTGTAAGAGTTATTTATAAATCTAGATGGGAGGCTTTAGTTCATTTTGTGTGTTACAAATTTCTTCTACCACAATTTGTATCTTACTCTCTTTGGGCTGCCATAACAAAATACCCCAGTATGAGTGGTTCATAGAGAGTAGAAATTTATTGATCACAGTTCTGGAGGCTCAGAATCTGAGATCAGTGTGCCAGTATGGTCAGGTGATGGCCTTGTTCCAGGTCACACACGTCTCTTATATACTCCCATGGTGGAAGGGGCTAGGGAATTCTGTGGGATCTCTTTTATAAGAGCACTAATACCATTCATGAAAGCTCCACCCTCATGACCTAATCGCCTCCTAAAGGCCCCAACTACTATCACCTTTGGGGGATAGGATTTCAACACATGAATTTTGGGGGACACAAACATTCAGACCATAGCAGGATGGCTTGCCTTTTCATTGTTTTAATGTTTTTAAAAATAATTTTAAAGTTCTTAATTAAAAAGTCCTATTTATCAATCATTCATTTATTATTAGTGCTTTATGTTACTTTTGTTTAATTACTATCTACCCTACAGCCATAAAAATATTCATATAGAGCACCTTCCAGAAGTTTTATTGATTTGCTTTTCTCATTTAGACTTATGATCAATATTGGAACTGATTTTTGTATGAGTTGTAAGGTAAAGTTCAAATTCTTTTTTTTCCATATGGCTTCTCATTTGCCCCAATAGGATTTGTTGAATGAACCATTTCTCACTGCTCACCAAGGCTACTTTTGTCATAAAGCATATATCCACACATTTATGGTCTGTTTCTGTGATATCCTTTGGACTCCATTGATGATATATATGATACTTGAACAAGTACCACACTGTCTTCATTCTTGTAATTTTATGATAAATCTTGAAGTGACCTTTGCTTTGGCAATGAATTTTTAGATTCATTACCAAAAACATGATCTGTGACAGAAAAAACTGGTAAGTTGAACTTGATTGAAATGAAAATATACTGCTCTGTTTTTTTAAACTCAACTGTTTTTATTTCACTTCTTTTTATTTATTTATTTTTTTTTCATTGCGGTACGTGGGCCTCTCACTGCTGTGGCCTCTCCCGTTGCGGAGCACAGGCTCCAGACACGCAGGCTCAGCAGCCATGGTTAACGGGCCCAGCCGCTCTGCAGCATGTGGGATCCTCCCGTACCGGGGCACGAACCCGTGTCCCCTGCATCAGCAGGCAGACTCTCAACCACTGCGCCACCAGGGAAGCCCTATTTCACTTCTTTTTTAAAAAAAATTTTATTGGAGTATAGTTGCTTTACAATATTGTGCTAGTTTCTACTGTACAGCAAAGTAAATCAGCTATATGTATTCATATATCCCCTCTTTTTTGGATTTCCTTCTCATTTAAGTCACCACAGAGCACTGAGTAGAGTTCCCTGTGCTATACAGTAGGTCCTCATTAATTATCTATTTTATACATGGTATCAATAGTGTATATATGTCAATCCCAATCTCCCAATTCATCCCACCCCTTCTTTCCCCCTTGATGTCCATACATTTGTTCTCTACATAATACAAGCCACAGGCTGGGAGAAAATATTTTCAAAAACACATTGACAAAGGACTTGTGTCCAAGATATTAAAAAGAACACTTAACACTTAGAAATAAGAATACATATATCCCAATTAAAAATAAAATATCTGAACAACACTTCACCTCTGCTTACAAGGTTACAGAGCAACCATAATTTTCATTCATTGCTTATGGTACAGTCACTTTGGAAGACAGTTCGGCAGTTTCCTAAAAAGCTAACATACTCTTACAAAGCTAAATATATATGACTTAGAATTTATGCCCCTAGATATTTCCCCAACTGATCTGAAAACTTATGTTGACACAAAACCATGCACATGAATGTATAGGAACTTTATTCATAATAGCCAGAAACTGGAAAAAACCAAGATGCCCCTCAGTAGGTAAATAGATGAACAAACTGTATTACATTCATTGGAATATTATTTAACTATAAAAAGAAATTAGCTACTGAGCTATAAAAAGGCCTGGATGTAGCTTTCATACATATTGCTAAGTGGAAAACACCTGTATGAAACAGCACAAAAATGTATGACCCACATTATAGGAAATTCTGGAAAAGGCAAAACTATAGAGGCAGTAAAATGATCAGTGGTTGTTGGGGGTTTAGGGAATAGAAAGAGAGTTGACTAGCTGAAACACAGGCAATTTTTAGGGTGGTCAAAATATTCTGTATAATACTTTGATGCTAGATACATGCATTTGTGAAAGCCCAGAGAAGTTTTCAGAACAAAGGGTAAATATTAATGTATGCAAAGTTAAAAAATCATTTAAGTAGTTGAGTGATCCAGGAAGGAATGCATACTGTGACAAGATAGTCTAGTTGTTTTATAATTGCATAAAACAATCTTAGTGAAGGGGATCAGGGATAAGGCGTGGCCCTAAATGACTTTGGAAATGAGTGGAATCTGTAAGAGCAAAGGCAAAAGAAACTGCACATAAGTGCTGTACTTTAGTTGATAAAGCTGTTTCCCCTGGGGGTACAGGTTAGAAATTCTGATACTGTTATACATGTATACTGGAATTTAACAATTAAGTAAATGAAAGACAGATGGGAGAGCCAAGTTTCTCACTGATTGGATGGGAGGTTATAGAAGTGAATAGGCTAGAATGATTCTTGTGGTAATGATTTATAGTTGAAGACATTAATTTGAACTCATGTTTAGCTGAAAATAGATTCAGATGATTTCATATATTAAGTATTTATAGATATATGTATATATACAGGTTAGTACACACATGTACTAACATGCTTCATGTTCTAGCAGCTGACAGGACCTAGAAGAAGTAAATCTCCAGTAGCAAGAGTCCACCTAGCAGTCAGATTTTGGTTTCTAAAAACATTCTCTAGCAAATTAACCAAGGCTCCTTGGAAAAATGATTCTGGGACTGAACTAGGAAATATACAAGATAAGACAGAGCATCTTGTAGTGCCAGAAAGTGATTTTTTAAAAATCTACATTGACAGAGCTATGTCAAAGGGACAAAGTAGCCAATTGAAGAGCTCCCAATGGCCAAAGCTGAAATAATTTGAATAACAAAATAAGTTAGTATTGGATTAACACCTAAAATATAAAGTAAATTTCCATGAGTCCATATTGATATAAAAAAGATTGAATAAGTAAATAAATGGGACAAATAAACAAATACCCCTTGCCAAAGAATTCCAAATAATTTATGTAGATACTTTGACCTCAAGGAGAGAGAGCCTAAATTCCCATTCCTTAAGTCTAGGTTATGCATAGTGACTTCCTTTTAAATTATGGAAGAAAGGAAACAAAAATAACTTCATAGTGGAGAAATCTGACAACCACTATCTCAATCAGGTGATGGAAGTCAATATCAATGTCATATTGATAATATGTACCATTGATATGATGTGTTGACTATGACACTTTACCTCTGCAGTCTTCTGCCCAAAATACATAACTCAATCTAACCACTGGGAAAACATCAGATAAATCCCAATAGAAAAAATGATACAAAACACATAACCATTACTTCTTAAAACTTTCAGGGTCATCAAAAACAAGGAAAGTCTGAAAAACGATCACAGGGAGAAGTATCCTAAAGAGATATGACACTAAATATAACGTGGTATCCTGGATGTGATTCCCTAACAGAAAAAGACATTAGGGAGAGGGGGATCACAATGGCAGAGTAAGAGGAAGTAGAGCTCACCATCTCCCAAAAAACACATCAAAAATACATCTACATGTGGGACAATTCTCATGGGAAACTAACTGGAAACTGGCAGAATATTTCCTATAAAACCAAGGCTGCAAGAAAGATTCCCATGTAATTGAGTAGGATGGGAAGGAAAGCATTGGGTTGAGACCCATGGCCCTGGGAGTGGACAAAGAGGAAAAGAGAAATCTTATGGACAAACACTTGCCCTGGGGAGTAAGAGGGTCAAGCCACAGACTGGGTGCCCCAGCCCTGGGGCTGTAAGCAGAGGAGACAAGCCTGCCTTGGCTGTTTGAAGAACTGCTGGAACAGATGAAAGGCTGGAGAAGCCCAGACTCCACTCATGAGGAGTGCGCAGGTGCTGGCTTGCCACCAGACAGGCCAGAGAGGGCTCTGCCCTAGCGGCTGCCACATCCCTGTGCTCCCCAATCTGATATGAGCAAACACCCCAGCCCTGCCCACTCCACACCACAGCTTGGCACTGGATCTGGGGCAGACAGGTCCTGAGAGAAGACTGGATCTAAGATGCAGAGGAGACTCGTGGGCATGGGGTGTGGTCCAGGTGGGGCGGCAACTGTCATTGTTGGTACTTACTCAAACAGCACCACAGAAGCAGCCCAGACTTGATGGCAGCCCAGACACTTCAATTCCTTCAACCCCAGCTGAGCAAATGCTCCAGCCCCACCCACTTCATGCCACAACCTTGCACTATATCTGGGATGACCACAACAGGGGAAATGATGTGACCTTGGGCTGCATCTGAGCAGAGCCACAGATGCATGCACAGGCAGCACTTTGGATCTCTGTAAATGCACATGTCCCACATACTTCAGCACTCCCCTCCTTTGGGGCAAAGACCCTAGTGTGGAGAGAAGAAAAATCATGCACTTAAAGGAGCAGAACCAGCTCAAGCCTGACCCTCAGGGTTACTTTCCAGCAAGTTGAGAGTAGACTCCACCCCTGGAAGGACAGTGACTGCCATTGAGCAGAAAGGAAGTCCTGCCTTACACCCTGGGTAGGCTTTAGGTCCTCCAAAACCAACCACATCCCCTAACAAGGTGATAGTGACCAACACACCCTGAGGAAAGATGTGGCTGGCATCCACATCAAATCCAGCCCTTACGTCAAAGGCATTGGGCACATGCAGTCTACATAGGGACATTCCCACATTAAAACACCCCTTCAAGACCACAATAGATAGCCATTTCACCTAAATTCATAGAGACAGAGAAAGTTAAGTAAAATGAAAAGGCAAAGGAACTACTCTCAACTGAAAGAGCAAGAGAACACCCTTAAAAAAATAAATAATGAAATGAAGATAATCAGTCTACCAGACAACAAATTCAAAACATTAGTAATAAAAAGGCTAAATGAATTAAGAAAGTGAATTGATCTAAGCATAGATCATTTTAACAAGGAGCAAGAAATTATAAAGATGACCCAATCAAAAATAGAAAATTCAATTTCTGAGATAAAAAGCACTCTAGAAGCAATGAATAGCAGATTAAATGACACAGAAGAACAAATAATTGATCTGGAAGATAGAATAATGAAAATCAGAACAGCAGGCAGAAAAACAAATTTTAAAAAATAAAAGCAACATATGAGATCTATGGGATAACATAAAACATGTCAACATTTGAATTATAGGTGTTCCAGAGTAGAAGAGAGAGTGAAGGGGATCGATAATGTATTTGACAAAATTATGGCTGAAAAGTTCCCAAACCTAAGGAAGGAAACAGATATCCAGGTACAGGAAGCACAAAGAGTCCAAAACAAGATGAACCCAAACAAAGACATATCATAATTAAAATGTAAAATTTAAAAATGAAAAGAGAATTCTAAAGACAGCAAGAAAAAAACAGAGTCATATACAAGGGAATCCACATAAGGTTATCAGCTGATTTCTCTACAGAAACTTTGCAGGCCAGAAGTGAGTGGCATCATATTTTCAAAGTCCTAAAAGGGAAAGATCTGCAACCTAGGATACTCTATCCAGCAAGATTATTATTTAGAATAGAAGGAGAGATAAATAATTTCTCAGTCAAGCAAAAATTAAAAGAATTCAGCAATACAAAAAGAAATGTTGAAGGGTCTTCTCTAAATGGAAAAGAAGTAAGAATCTATACAGAAAGAAAAATCCAAATAGGAAAGGCAAATATATAGTAAAGATAGAAGGTCACTTAAATAAGCCTGCACATAGATTAAAAAATAAAACAAAATAATAATAACAAAAACAAAACCTTGAAAAGCAACTATAACTATAATAAACAGTAAATGTATAAGCATGAAAATATAAAACATGACATCAAAAACAAAAAATAGGGGGGAAGAGAATAAAAAATGTAGGTCTTTTAGAATGTGTTTGAACTTAAATTATTATTGGTTTAAAGCAAGTAGATATACTTATGGGTCAACATATATGAACTCTATTGTAACCACAAATCAAAAACGTATAATAGATACACAAAAAACCAAAAAGAAAGTAGCTCAAGCATATTACAAAAGAAAGTCATCAAACCACAATGGAGGGAACAAAAGGAAGAAGAAATGAACAGAGAAGAACTATAAAAACAACTGGTAAAGAAGTAATAAAATGGCAATTTTATTACTAAGAATAATTACTTTAAATTTCAATAGACTAAATACCTAAGAATACATACCTAAGAATAATTACTTTAAATTTCAATAGACTAAATGCTCCAATCAAAGACATATGGTGGTTGGTTGGATTAAAAAAAAATTTAAAAACCCTTCAATATGCTGTTTACAAGAGATTCACCAGGGTGAAAGACACACACAAACTGAAAGTGACAGTATGGAAAAGGATATTTCATGCAAAAAGAAACAACCAGAAAGTGGGGGTAGCAATATTCATATCAGACAAAAGACTTTAAAACAAAGGCTATAATGAAAGACAAAGAAGGGCATTATATAATGATAAAGGGACCAATACAAGAAGTGGATATTACACTTGTTAACATATATGTACCCAATAAAGGAGCACGTAAATATACAAAGCAAATACTAACAGACATGCATAACTAACAGACATACTAACAGAGAAATTGACAGGAATACAATAATAGTAGGGGACTTTAACACCTCACTGACATCAATGGACAGATCAGTCAGACAGAAAATCACTAAGGTAACAGAGGTCTAAAATTACACAGTAGACCAGTTGGACTTGATGTCTATGGGGCATTCCATCCAAGAAAAGCAGAATACACATTCTTTTCAAGTGCACATAGAACGTTATCCAGAATAGATTACATACTATGTCACAAAACAAACTTCAACAAGTTTAAGAGGATAGAAATTATATCAAGCTTTTTTTTTCTGATCACAATGGTATGAAACTAGAAATCAAGTACAAATAGAAAAACAGAAAAAGAATAAACATATGAAGACTAAACAACATGCTACTTTAAAAACCAATGGGTCAATGATGAAATCAAAGGGGAAATCAGAAAATACCTCAAGACAAATGAAAATGAAAGCACAACCTTCCAAAAATCTATGGGGTGCAGCAAAAGCAATTCTAAGAGGGAAGTTCATAGCAATATAGGCCTTCCTCAAGAAACAAGAAAAATCTCAAATAAAATCCTAATCTACCACCTAAAAGACTTAGAAAAATAAGAACAAACAGAGTCCAAAGTCAGCAGAAGGAGGGAAATAATAAACATCAGACAGGAAATAAAATAGAGATCAAAAAGGCAATAGTAAAGAGTGATGACACCAAGAGCTAGTTTTTTGAAAAGATAAATAAAATTGATCAACCTTTGGCCAGGCTTACCAAGAAGAAAAGAGAGGGGACCCAAATAAACAAAATATGAAATGAAAGAGGAAAAATAACAACCGATACCACAGAAATACAAAAAAAAATTCATAAGATGCTAAAAAACTGGACAAACTAGAAGAAATAGAGAAGTTTCTAGAAACCTACAGCCTGCCAAGACTGTGTCAAGAAGAAACAGACAATTTTAATTGACTGATCACTAGAAGTGAAATTAAATCTGTAATAAGAAAACACTCCCAGCAAACAAAAGTTCAGGACCAGATGGTTTCACAGGGGAATTCTACCAAACATATAAAGAAGGACTAACACTTATTCTTCTCAAATTATTCCAAAAAATTGAAAAGAAGCGTACACTCTGAAATTCATTCTACAAGGCCACCATTACCCTGATATCAAAACCAGACAAAAACATTATGAAAAAAGAAAATTTTTGATGAATACAGATGCAAAAGTCATTAACAAAATACTAGCAAACCAGATCCAACAATACATAAAAAGGATCATACAGCATGATCAAGTTGTATTTATTCCAGTTTCACAAGGATGATTCAACATACAAAAATCAATGTGATACACCACATTACAAAAGGAAAGACAAAAATCACATGGTCATCTCAATAGATGCAGGAAAACCGTTTGACAAACTTCAACATCCATTCTTGATAAAAGCTCTCACCAAAGTGGGTATTGTGGGAACATATCTCAACATAATAAAGACCATTTACAACAAATCCACAGCCAACATAATACTCAATGGTGAAAAGCTAAAAGCCTTCCTGCTAAATTAGGAACAAGACAAGGATGCTCACTTTTACCACTTCTTTTTAACATAGTATTTGAAGTCCTAGCCAGAGCAATCAGATGAGAAAAAGAAATAAAAGTTATGTAACTTAGAAGTAAAGAAATAAAACTCACTATTTGCAGATGACATGATACTCTATATGATACCATAAAGTCTCCAGCCCAAAACTATCAGAACTAATAAATGAATTCAGCAAGTTTGCAGAATACAAGATTAATATACAGAAACCTGTTGCATTTCTCTACACTAATAATGAAATATCCAAAAGAGGAAGTTAAGCAAATAATTCTGCTTAAAATCACAACAAAATAAATTAATAAAATACCTAGGAATAATCTTAAACAAGGAGGAGAAACACTTATACTCTGAAAACTATAAAACATTGATGAAGGAAACTGAAGCTGATTCAAAGAAATGGAAAGTTAGCCTGTGCTCTTGGATTGGAAGAATTAATATTATTAAAGGGAACATACTACCCAAAGCAACCTACAGATTTATTGCAATCCCTATCAAAATACCTAGGATATTTTTCACAAAACTAGAACAAATCTAATATTTATGTGGAACCACAAAAGACCTCAAACTGCCAAAGCAATCCTGAGACAAAAGAACAAAGCTGGAGCAATAACCCTCCTAGTCTTCAGACTATACTACAAAGGTACAGAAATAAAAACTGAGTGGTATTGGCACAAAAACAGACACATCAATCAATGGAACAGAATAGAAAGCCCAGAAATAAACTCAAACACCTATGGTCAATTAATCTATGAAAAGGAGCAAGAATATACAATGGAGAAAAAACAGTCTACTCAGGAAATGGTGCTGGGGAAATTGGACACCTACATGTAAAAGAATGAAATTAGAACATTCCCTCACAGAATATATACAGAAATAAACACAAAATGGTTTAAAGGCCTAAATGTAACACCTGAAACCATAAAAGTCCTAGAAGAGAACATAAGTGGAACACTCTAACATAGATTGTAGTAACATTTTTTTTGGATTAGTCTCCTTAGGAAAAAGAAATAAAAGCAAAAACAAACAAATGGGACCTAATTAAACTTAAAAGTTTTTGCACAGCAAAGGAAATCATTGACAAAACAAAAACACAATCTATGGAATGGGAGAAAATATTTGAAAATGATGCAACCAACAAGGGTGCTATATCTAAAATAAATAATCAGCTCTTAAAACTCAGTATCAAAAAAACAAACAACCTAATTAAAAAGTGGACAGAAGACCTGAATAGACATTTTTCCAATGAAGAAATACAGATGGCCAACAGGCAATAAAAAGACACTCAACATCATTAATCATCAGAGAAATGCAAAGTAAAACTACAATGAGGTACCACCTCATACCTGTCAGAAGGGCTATCATCAAAAACTCTACAAATAATGCTGGAGAGGGTGTGGAGAAAAGGGAACCCTCCCACACTGTTGGTGGGAATGTAATTTGGTGCAGTCACTATGGAGAACACTATGGAGGTTCCTTAAAAAACTAAAAATGGAGCTACCATATGATCCAGGAATCCTACTCCTGGGCATATACCCAGAAAAGACAAAAACTCTAATTTGAAAAGGTACATGTACCCCAATGTTCATAGCAGCAGTATTTAAAATAGCTAAGACATGGAAGCAACCTAAGTGTCCATCAAAAGATGAATGAAGAAGATGTGGCACATATATACAATGGAATATTACTCAGCCATAAAAAGAATGCAATACTGCTATTTGCAGCAACATGGATGAACTAGAGAATATTATACTTAGTGAAATAATCCAGACAGAGAAAGACAAATACTATATATTACTCATATTTGGAATCTAAAAAATAATACAAATGAATATATATGCAAGACATAAACATACAGATATAGAAAACAAATTTGTGGTTACCGAATGGGAGAGGGAATGTGGGAGGCACAAATTAGAGGTACAGTATTAACAGATATAAACTGCTATATGTAAAATAGATAAGCAACAAGGATATACTATATAGCACAGGGAATTATAACCATTATCTTGTAATAATCTATAATGGAATATAATACGCAAAAATACTGAATCACTATGTTTGTACACCTGAAAGTAACACAATATTATAAATCAACTATACTCCAATTTAAAAAAGGACATTAGATAAAAATTAAGGAAATCTGAATAAACTATGGACATTAGTTTATAATATTCTACCAATATTGGTTCATTAATCATAACAAATGCACCATACTAATGTAAAATGTTACTAATAGGTGAAATTATTTGAAAGGTTATGTGGGAACTCTCTGTACTATCTTCTCAATTTTTCTGTGAATTTAAAACTCTTCTAGAAATAAGGTCTATTTACCAAAAAAAAAATGCTAAACAAAGAAATCAAAATCTCCCCCATGGTTAAATCCTCTGAACCCATCCCTTGCCCTCTGTCTTCAGAATAACCTTGAAGCCCCTGAGATTCATACCCTCATCTTGAGAGAAAATTCTACATGGGTGCTTGTGTCTCTGAACATCTTGGAAGGTGAGGCACCAACTGCCCTTTTGTTCCTGACTTTCTTTTCAAGGGTATTTGTTTAGTGAACAGCCTTGGAAGATAGAGACGGTGTCTTACTCCAGAGGAAAGGGTAAATTTGCTTACCTTCTATTATAATAAAGATAATGTCTAACTACAAGGCAAGGCCAGGTAGGTTTGCTTACAGTTTATTATAAAAGATTCAAGTTCTATAACCTTGGCGTTCCTCAGCTATGACACTAACGTAATTCTTGTGCAGTATCCACCTGGATTGCTCCATGAAATCAGTGGGGGATGGGTGAGAAGAACTGATAACGCATTGAAGTTCATGCTTTATTCACGAGTAATAATTTCCTTGGTCTGTGACCCAGGATTCATCATTGTGACTGTGGCAAGCAGACTTATAAACTAGCAAGCAGGGTAAAACCCCAGATACTGCACATTTTCTGACACCATGGTCTTGATGGTCAAGTCCCAGCCCTGTTTCCAGTCACATCTCCTGTCATTTCTCCTTTGATACCCTTTGTTTCAGCCACATTTACTTGCACTTGCTTGAATGATCTGTGGAAGTTCAGCCAAGGGTGCCGCTTTCTACTTATTTATCTTTGTTCCATAGTCCTTCCTATTGGCACTTTGCCCCACACTGTGTTCCATGACTTCAGCTGTGTTCTTAGAGCAGACTGCTTAGTGCCCTCTGCTATCTCAGATTGTTTTGTGTTTGTACTTGTTGGGCTCTTTCTCTATATCGCCATGTAGTAGGCACACATAAAATATTTATTGAATGGGTAAAAGAAAAGTGAAGCTTTTTTACATAACTTGTCTCAATTGGTGCTTGATACTATGAGTCACATGTGGGACCAATGATGCACACCAAGAGACCTGCAAGTTCAGTAACTGCCCCCAATCTCCATCTGGTGCCCTAGATTCTGGGAGTTCTAGGTACTTACTTCCTCTGACTAGCCTGTTAATGACCTAATAATAGAATTCCTGGCATCCCTTCTGCTTCAGAATATACCTACTCGTGTCATATAAGTTAAACTGTATTATATCTCTTTGGGGGTCAATGGGGTATAAATATGGCACAACAAACAATCTTCCACCTTTTCCCTCTCTCCTTCAGCAGGAACAAATAAACCACACCATTCCCAAGAGGTTTTTAAATATATGTACTCATCTGTTTTTATTATTTTATTAATATTTATCTGTTTATTGTGCACAATTTTCTCTCTTTTTTTGCCAGCCAGGAAGCCTTCACTAATGTGAGAACTCCTTATCTGATGAGAGGAATCTCATTCAACAGGGTCTCTCTCACAGCAGTCCTATTAGCCAGGTGGCCTGGTTCCCCCTACCGGTACCTTCTTTCTATTTGCACCTCATTTCATCTGCCAACTCAAAACTTTGTCTTCTTTTTACTTTTCCTTTTACTGAAATATAACATATTTATAGAAAAGTCCAGACACATTGCTCAAATTAGTTATTACAGAGTGAATACACCTTTGTAACAACCTCTTAGATTAAGAAGTCAAGCATTTCAAGACCCCAGAATCACCTCATGTTCCCTCACAATCACTACTTCCCCCTTCCACTCCAAAAGAAATAGCTATTGTATCTTATAACGCTACAGATAACTTTTCCTGTTTTTTTGAACTATCTATAAATAGAACCATACAGCATGTATTATTTACATTTGGTTTTCTTACTAAAGTTTATGTTTTTGACATCCATCTATGTCGTTGCATGCAGGTCCAGTTCATTTTAATTGCTGCACAGTGTTCCATCTTATTAATACAACACAATTTAATCTATCCAATCTATTCTTGATGGACATGTGGAATGGTTTCAGTCCTTGGCTTTAATTAATAGTATTTCTCTGAACATTTGTGTACACGTTTTATGGTATCTGTTAGTTATAAGACTAGGAGTGACATTGCTACTCACAGGATATGCATATTTTAACTGGAGAAATTATTGCTAATTTTTCTAAAGTGCTTGAATGAACTTAAATTCCCACCAGCAGTTTATGAGAGTTCTCTTAGTTATACATACATTTGTTGTCTGTATTTTTATTTTTAGCCATTCTGGTGGGTAAGAAGTGGCATCTCATTGTGGTTTAATTTGCATTTCCCTGATGTCTAATAAACTTAGCACCTTTTCATGTGCATGTTGGCCATTTTGATATCCTCCTTTGGAGAGTGCTTTTTTGAATTCTCTTGTCCATTTTTCCCTTGAGTTTTCTGAGGTTTTTTTTCTAATAATTTTTGGATTATTTATATATTCTGGATATGAATATTCCAGTTATCAACTGCTGTGTAACAAACCACCCCAAACATAGGAGCATAAAACAAAAACCAATTTATTATGGTCATTAATTCTGTGGGTCAGGAATCTGGATAGGGTGCAGTGAGGATCACTTATCCTATGTGCCATGGACTAGGGCACATAGTCTGAAGGGACACATCACAGAATGGGAATTTAGCTAACTCTCCCTAGATAAAGTTCAGAATAAAAATGTTGTACTTTTCACTGTTCCCTTTCCCACACTGCCTCCCAAACCTTAGACCCTGACCCTTCACATGTGGGAGGTATGAGTTGGCACTATACTTGAAAGAGAACATTTCTTTGTTTGTAGGCCTCTGGGGGCCCCCATACCCAACACAAGTTTAGAAAAGTCCAGGGTTTCCCTGGTGGCGCAGTGGTTGAGAGTCTGCCGATGCAGGGGACATGGGTTCGTGCCCCGGTCCGGGAAGATTCCACATGCTGCGGAGCGGCTGGGCCCGTGAGCCATGGCCACTGAGCCTGCGTGTCCACAGCTTGTGCTCCGCAACAGGAGAGGCCACAACAGTGAGAGGTCCGCATACCAAAAAAAAAAAAAAAAGAAAAGAAAAGCCCAAAGGCTATAACCTCTCACCAATTGTGCCCCTCTGAAGGGGCATATAACAAAGGCCATGAAGATGACTCAGCAATGTCTGGCAGACAGTTCTGAACAGTTTCGCCCACAGCAGGAACCTGTGGCTTGCCTTTGTATTCTCTTAATAATCTCTTCTAATGGATAGAAACCCTTATTATTAATGTGGTATACTTTACAGATCTTTTACCATAAAGGATGGTATGAAATTCTCCCCCTACTCCAAGATCATAAAGATGTTGTACTATGTGTTCTTTTAGCAGCTTTATTGTTTTACTATTCTCATTTAAATTTCCAATATATCTGGGATTGTTTTTTTAGTTAGGGGTCAAATTTTATATTTTTCCACATAAACATCCAATGTAGCCAGACTCATACTGAAAAACCTTTTTCTGTATGACAGCATTTTCAAAAATAAATTCTGGAAATATGCATGGGTCTGCTTTTGTTACATTTATCTATTTGTCTATCCTTGTGCTAATATCACTTTCTAAATTACTATAACTTTTATAAGTTGTTTTAGTGTATCAGTTTTATTGACATATAATTTACACTCACAGTTCATCTATTTTAAGTACATGACTTGATTAGTTTTGAAAAACATATACAGCTGTCTAAGCCCCCACAGTTAAGATATAGAATATTTCCATCACATCATGTGCACTTATGCAGCAAATCATTTCTCCCTCTACAGCCCCATGAACTCATTGACCTATCACTATAGTTTTCCTTTTTAGAATTTTATATAAATTGAGCTATACAGTAGGTAGTCTTTTGTATCCATGCTGCTATGTGCATCAATAATTTCTTCATTTTATTGTTGAGCAATATTTCATTGTAGGGGTATGTCACATTTAATTTATCCATTCATCAATAAATGGCTCTTTGAATTATTTCTAATTTTTAATTTTTATGATGAAAGGTGTGGTGAATGGTCATTTATGAGTTTTTGTGTGGGCATATATTTTATTTATCTTGGGTAAATATCTGAGAATGAAGTTGTTAGATTTTTAAGGTAAATTTATGTTTAACTTTATAGAAAACTACCAATCTATTTTCCAAAGTGGTTACACAATTTTGCATTCCCATTAACAACATATGAGAGTTCTGGTTGCTCCACACCTATAACAAAACTAGATATTGGTAATCTTTTAACTTTTAGCCATTGGAATGGTTATGCAGGGGTATCTCATTATGGATCTGATGACTAATGCTGCTGAGCATCTTTTCATGAGCTTATTTGATGTTTGCATGTCTTTTTTTTTTTGCTGATGTTTCTGTTCAAAAATTTAGCACTTTTAAAAATAATGGACTTTATTTTTTTAGGGCAGTTTTAGGTTTACAGAAAATTGAGAGGAAAATCAAATTCCTATATGCTCCCTTTCCTCTCCCCACAGTTTTGACATTTTGCATTAGTGTGGTGCATTTCTTACAACTGATAAACTAATATTAACACATTTTATTAATTCAAGCCCATAGTTTACACTGGGATTCACTTATTGTATTGTACAGTTCTATGGGTTTTGACAGATGCATAATGTCTAGTATCCATCACCACAGAATAGTTTTACTACCCTGAAAATCCCCTTTGCTCCACCTATTCATCCCTGCTTACTCCTAAACCCCTGGCAACCACTGATCTTTTTACTGGCTCTATAGTTTTGTTTTTCTCAAAATGTCATATAATTGTAATGATAGACAGCCCAGACTGGCTTTATTTCACTTAGCAATGTGCATTTAAGGTTCCTTCATGTCTTTTTATTTCTTGATAGCTCATTTCTTTTTATCACTGAGCAATATTTCATTATATAAAGGTTCTATAGTTTGTTTAACCATTTACCTATTGAAGGATATCTTCATTTCTTCCAAGTGTTGGCAATTGTGAATAAAGCTGCTATAAACATTTGTTTACAGGTTTTTGTGTAGACATAAGTTTTCATCTCATTTGGGTAAATGCTTATGAGCACAATTGCTGGACTGCATGATAAGACTATATTCAGATTTGTAAGAAACTGCCATACTGTCTTCCAAACTGGCTGTACCATTTTGCATTCCTATAAGCAATGAGTGAGAGTCTTATTGCTCCCCATCCTTGCCTGCATTCGGTGTTGTTAGTGTTATGAATTTTGGCCATTCTAATAGGTGAATAATGATATCTCAGTTTTGTTTTAACTTGCAATTCCTTCATGACATACGATGAGCCCCTTTTCATGTACACATGTGTCACCTGTATCTCTTCTTTGGTGAAAGGTCTGGCCAGATCTTTCATACATTTTTAAAATTAGGTTGTTTGTGTTCTTACTGTTCAGTTGTAAGAATTTTAAATGTATTTTAGATAACAGTCCTTCATCACAAATGTGTTTTGTAAATATTTTCTCCCAGTCTGTGGCTTCTATTTACATTCTGTTAACATTTTTAGCAGAGCAGAAGTTTATAATTTTAATGAAATATAGTCAGCTTATTTTTTCTCTTTTGTAGATTGTGGTTTTGATGCTGTATGTAGAAAATCATCACAAAATCCAAGTTCATTTAGCTATTCTCCTCTGATATTTTCTAGAATTTTTATAGTTTAGGTCTATGATTCAGTTTTGAGTTTATTTTTGTGAAAGGAGTAAGGTCTGTGTCTAGATTTGGGTTTTTTGTTTTGTTTTGTTTTCTGCATGTGGATGCCCAGTTGTTCCAGCATCATTTGCTGAAAAGACTATCATTTCTCCATTGATTTGCTTTTGCTCATTTGTAAATGATCTATATTTCTGTGGATCTATTTATGGGTTCTCTATTCTGTTCCATTAACCTATTTGCCAGTACTTCCACTAATATTACACTGATTTGATTACCATAGCTTTATAGTGAGTCTTGAAGTCAAATAGTGTCAGTCCATTGACTTTTTTGTTTTTTAATGTTGTGTTGGCTACCACGGGTCTTTTGCTTTTCCATATAAACTTTAGAACCAGTTTGTCCCTATCTAAAAAATAACTTGCTGGATTTGGGTTGGGATTGCATTGAATCTATATCTCAATGTGGGAAGAACTGTCATCATAACAATACTGATTTTTTTCTATCCATGAACATAGAATATCTATCCATTTATTTAGATCTTCTTTGATTTCTTATATCAGAAAACTGTAGCTATCCTCATATAGATGTTGTACATATTTTGCTTAATTATTTCATGTTTTTGGTTCTAATGTAAATGGTGGAATGTTTTGAATTTCAAATTCCAGCTGTTCATTGCTAGTATATAAGAAACCAATTGAGGGCTTCCCTGGTGGCACAGTGGTTGAGAGTCCACCTGCTGATGCAAGGGACACGGGTTCGTGCCCCGGTCTGGGAAGATCCCACATGCCGCGGAGCGGCTGGGCCCGTGAGCCATGGCCACTGAGCCTGCGTGTCCACAGCTTGTGCTCCGCAACAGAAGAGGCCACAACAGCGAGAGGTCCGTGTACCAAAAAAAAAAAAAGCAATTGAATTTTTTATATTAACCTTGGATACTGAAACCTTATAATTTAGCAGTTCTGGGGTCTTTTTTTGTTGATTCTTCAAGATTTTCTACATAAACAATTATGTCATCTGTGAATAAAGATACTGTTATTTCTTCCTTCCCAATATGTATATCTTTTACTTCTTTTTCTTGTGTTATTGCATTAACTAGAACTTCAAGTGAAATTCCTGAATAAGAGTGTTAAGAAAGTGCATGCTTGCCTTTTTCCTTATCTTAGGAAAAAGCTTCTCATTTCTTATCATTAAATATGCTAGCTGCAGGGATTTTGTAGATTTTTTTTTATCAAGTTGAAATATTTGTATTTCTAGTTTGCTAAGAATGTTTAAATATGAATGGGTGTTGGATTTTGTAAAATATTTTTTTCTTCCTCTTCGTTAGTCTGTTGATATGATAAATTACATTAATTGAAATTTGAGTATTGAATGAGCTTTACGTACTTGGGACAAATCCCACATGGTCATGGTGTATCATTCTTTTTACACAGTATATTTGGTTTGAAAAAGAAGTTGAGGATTTTTATGTCTATATTAATGAGAAATATTGGTCAGTAGTTTTCCTTTCTTGTAATGTCTTTTTCTGATTATGGTATTCAGATAATGCTGGCCTTATCTGAATACCATAAAAAGTATTAGAAAGTTAGAAAGTATTCCCTCTGATTCTATTTTCTGGAAGAAATTGTAGAGAATTGGCATCATTTTTTCCCTTAAATGTTTGGCAGAATTCAAAAATTAAACAATACAGGCCTGGTGCTTTCTATTTTGGAAGGTTATTATTTATTGATTGAATTTCTTAATAGATTGAGACCTATTCAAGTTATCTATTTCTCCTCATGTGAATATTTGTAGATTTTTTTTCAAGTGATTAGTCCATTTTATCTAATTTATCAAATTTGGGGGTATAGAGTTTTTCTTAATATTACTCTTTTATTACCCTTTTAATGCCCATGCTATCTATAAGTAATGATGGCCTCTCTTTCATTTCAGATGTTATTAATTTGTCTTCTTTCTTTTTTCTTGGTTAGCCTGCCTAGAGATTTATCAACTGTATTAGTCTCTTCAAATAACTATCTTTCAGTGTTGTTACTTTTCTCTATCACTATCCTGTTTTCAATTCAATTGCCTTTGACTCTAAGTTTTTAAATTATTTCTTTTCCTCTACTTTGGATTTAATTTGCTCTTCTTTTTCTAGTTACCTAAGGTGGAAGCTTAGACTATTGACTTCAGATCTTTTTTAACACTCCACTCAAAAATAGCAGAATATGCATTCTTTTCAAGTGCACATGGGATATTTATCAAGATACACCACTCCTGGATAATTACACATATATCAATAAATGTATTTTTTCCTTCTATTAACTTTGGATTTTGTTTGTTCCTCTTTCTCTAGTTGCTTTAGGTGTAAGGTTAGGTTGTTTATTTAAGATTTTTCTTGTTTCTTGAGGTAAGATTGTATTGCTATAAACTTCTCTCTTAGAACTGCTTTCGTTGCATCCATTTACTACATAAGCTTTAAGCTTCACCCAAGGTATACAATAGGATTATGAAGTTCAGACAAATCATCTTTAAGGAGCCTGTGATGGGATTTAGATGGAGGAGTGGGTCCTAGATCTTGTGGTTTGGATGCCACTCAGATGGGTTGGCTGCACATGTGTAGCTCTGAGGGCTGTAAGAGACAAGCAAACTCATATCCTGATGTAGGAATGGGACTGAAGACTGTGATAAAAAAGCAAATTAACCCTTTTGTTAGCCTTCTGAGCCCATAGCATCTCCTTGCGACCTGCTGAGTAGCAAACAGAGTTAGAGAATAGAGTGACAGAGAATAGAAGTGTATCACTCAAGGTTCTTAGTTGCAGGCAAAAAAATCTCACTCAGACTTATATAAGCACAAAAAGAATGAGCTAAAAGGGAATTGGGTAACCCACATACTCTTGGGGGAGTGATGGTGACCCAGACATGGAAACCTCCTGGGTAAGATCAAGGCCCCAGTTGAGCTGGAGAAGGCAGCCATGTGATTCCCTACCATATAGGGGCACAAACTGCAGCTTGCACCACTGATGTAAGGCATGGAATGCTCGTACTAGAACCATAGAGGCAACTGCTGGCTCAGGAAACAGGTGGTGCTAGCTCTGTTGCCACTACCTCCAGCCAAGGGGATTCTGCAGAGTCACTGCTTCTTCCCATCTCTATCTAGCCTTAGATTTAGAGTCAGGGCAGCCAGGATAAGTGAATTAATGTTTGTCATTTTGACTTTTCAATATCTACCTTTCATCTCACACACACATCTATTTTTTTTCTCCTATTGAAAATAATGCTATTTAACGCCCTTACAAATGAAAATACATTTGTCCCAAAAGGCACAAATCCAAAGGCTCATCAGTTCCTGCAACAGGTTACAAGTTTACAATCTCTAGATGGTATGCAACAACAAAACACCTATGTGTCTGCCTGACAAGATGCAACCATCCTTTGTATAAAAGTTCTCACCTTGCCTTCAAAGTGAGGAGATACAAAGTCCACAAAAATTACTGTATCTACTTCTGGGAAGAAACCACATGATCAGTCTCTGATGTATATTAATCTCTCCTTGAACTCAGTCACAATATATTTGAACAAGCTTTTGTATAAGGGAGGAGAAGGAGAAGAGAAAGGAAGAAAACTGAATACAAGCTGAAAGAGTCTGTTTCTGCATCTCATCATGAGACCATATATGACATTTTTACCTTCTTTTTTCCACTTCTCATTTCGTATTTACTTTTCCCTCAGCTATAACCTCAGTTGGTTAGGGTTCTCTATCTGGTAGGGTAACCCAAACCTACATCCCCAAAGGATCTGAAGCCTTAATGGTCCTGCCCTCTTTTGGTTTCTACGATTTTCCATTGAATTTTACTTTTTGATATGAAAGTGCTTTTTTAAAGCACCGGAGAATCCCTTGGGTCCAGACACAGTGCTCACTATTTTCATTGTATAGCAGCAATCCAACTCCCCTTTGGTAATAAGGATCAATCACCACAGCTGTATAATAAATCATCCCTTTCTTTGGCTCTTGGTTCAATAGAATGAAGAGTCCAAAATGTTCGGTAGTTGTCTTACCTTGTATTCAATGGAACTATTGTTGCATTCTCTTATGAAAGCACTGCTCTTTTGGAAGCCAAGATTCCCAAAATAGAAATGCTTTGAGTTGTGGATGATAGTAAACAAAACACTAACTGGTGCTATTGACTGAATTACATATTCCTTCAAAATCAATCTGTTGGAGCAATAACCCTTCATGTGACTGTATTGGATATAAGACCTTTAAGGAGGTGCCTAAGATTAAATGAGGTCATAAGAGTGAATCCTTGATCTGCTAAAACTGTTATCCTTATAAAACAGGAAGAGACATTAGATATCTCTCTCTCCACTATGTGAGGACACAGTGAGAAGGTGGTCATCTGCAAGCCAGGAAAAGAGATCTCACCAGGAACCAAATCCTGCTGGAAACTTGATCTTGGACTTCCCAGCCTCAAGAACTGTGAAAAAATACATTTCTGTTGTTTAAGCCACCCAGTCTATGGTATTTTATTATGCTAGCCTGAGAAGATTGAGATAACTGGTCTCTGATTCAAAGCGCATACCACATCCTGTAAAGCAGAGCTCCATCATTTCAGGTTGTTTTATCCCAACATTATACACTTTTACTATCGTTATGCCAGATACTTCTAAGTAATGAGGTATATGGTAGAACAGTGAATTACATGAGCATGAGATTATTTATCGTTACACTTTTTTGGGTTTTTTTTTCAGTGAAATTATTTCTTTGATCAGCAGTGCCATGTTAGAGCACCGGAATCACAACTAACTGCTGAACAATCATTGACAGGAAGACTCTGGAACTCACCAGAAAAGATACCTCACATCCAAAGGCAAAGAAGAAGCTGCAATGAGACGGTAGGAGGGGCGCAATCACAATAAAATCAAATCCCATAACTGCTGGATCGGTGACTCACAAACTGGAGAACACTTATACCACAGAAGTCCACCCACTGGAGTAAAGGTTCTGAGCCCCGTTTCAGGCTTCCCAACCTGGGGTTCCAGCAATGGGAGGAGGAATTCCCAGAAAATCAGACTTTGAAGGCTAGCAGGATTTGACTGCAGGACTTCGACAGGACTGGGGGTAACAGAGACACCATTCTTGGAGGGCACACACGAAGTAGTGTGCACATGAGGACCCAGGGGAAAGGAGCAATGACCCCATAGGAGACTGAACCAGACCTATCTACTAGTGTTGGAGGGTCTCCTGCAGAGGTGGGGGTTGGCTGTGGTTCACCGCGGAGACAAGGGCACTGGAAGCAGAAGTTCTGGGAAGTACTCCTTGGCATGAACCCTCCTGGAGTCCACCATTAGCCCCACCAAACAGCCTGTAGCCTCCAGTGCTGGATCACCTCAGGCCAAACAACCAACAGGGAGAGAAACCAGCCCCACCCATCAGCAGACAAGTGGATTAAAGTTTTACTGAGCTCTGCCCACCAGAGCAACACCCAAATCTACCCACCACTAGTTCCTCCCGAAAGGAATCTTGCACAAGCCTCTTAGATAGCCTCATCCACCAGAAAGCAGACAGCAGAAGCAAGAAGAACTACAATCCTGCAGCCTGTGTAACAAAAACCATATTCACAGAAAGATAGACAAGATGAGAAGGCAGAGGGCTATGTACCAGATGAAGGAACAAGATAAAACCCCAGAAAAACAACTAAATGAAGTGGAGATAGGAAACCTTCCACAAAAAGAATTCAGAATAATGATAGGGAAGATGATCCAGGACCTCGGAAAAAGAACGGAGGCAAAGATCGAGAAGATGCAAGAAATGTTTAACAAGGACCTAGAAGAATTAAAGAACAAATAAACAGAGATGAACAATATGATAACTGAAATGAAAAATACCCTAGAAGGAATCAATAGCAGCTGAATAATGCTGGCGAAAGTTGCACGATTATCACCTTCAAACAATCCTCCAACACTGACCACCTGGCAATTCTACCACATGCCTCTGGTCAACTTACCCTCCCATTTTATCCACAATAGCTATATCAAACCTTATCTACTATCCTCAAACCTCTAACTTCTCCTCTAACTTCCCCTCACTCTCAGCATAGGACCTCACTTCCTAGTTCACACACATACACAAAATGGAAATCAACAGAAGGAAATTTCCCTATTCTTTGTATATCAAACCTACAAGACTACCTGTTTCATTCATTATGTTAGAGAAAGTGACCACCCTTCTGTCTTTGTTGAATACTTCCGCTCTTGCTTTGGATCACACTTGGTCCCAATTTCTCATAGCTTTACCCTATTAATTATCCCTTCTCCAGGCTGTATGTTCAACTGCTACTTCTTTTCTAGAATTTGAGTAATGGCAGAGCTGGGCTTCTGATAAGTTGGTCAGGCTATTGTGTGTAACTAGCTGTCTTTTACTGGAAGAAAATTCAGTGCACTTCTGGAGCATGGTGGTTTAGGACAGTGGTATCTAATATGAGGTACATGGGAGTGATCCATTGTGTTGTGAGAAAGAAGACACTACAACTTGTTTCTATGTCTTTAAATTTAAAAAGTGAGACAGGGAATTACCTGCTAGTCCAGTGGTTAGGACTCCGTGCTTTCACTGCAGAGGTTCCGGGTTCTATCCCTGGTTGTGGGACTAAGATCCCACAAGCCACACTGTGCAACCAAAAATAAAAATTAAAAATTGAGACAGAAATTTGTCTTCCCATTATGAAGTATTCATGTTGACCTGTTTTCCTCCTCTCAGTTTTTTCATTCATGTGGCAGACAGTCCTGAGCTTCTGTTGTGGGAGAGGTACCCTGGGCTAAGAGGAAAGATGCAATGTCCCAGCATTTACAGCAGGGCCCTCATAACTGTATATCAGCATTTTGAGCAGGTCATGGGTGCTAAGTTAAATGAATTTAGAGATATCAACTATTTTTTTAAATGATAGCTTTTTCTTCTCTTTTTAAATTGGGGTATAGTTGTTTTACAATGCTGTGTTAGTTTCTATGACACAGCAAAGTGGAGTTATCTATTTTATACATATTAGTGTATATATGTCAATCTCAATCTCCCAATTCATCCCCCTGCTTTCCCCACTTGGTGCCCATACGTTTGATCTCTACATCTGTGTCTCTATTTCTGTCCTGCAAACCGGTTCATCTGTACCATTTTTCTAGGTTCCACATATATGTATTAATTCACAATATTTGTATTTCTCTTTCTGACTTACTTCACTCTGTATGACAGTCTCTAGATGCATCCACGTCTCTACAAATGACCCAATTTCGTTTCTTTTTATGGCTGAGTAATATTCCATTGTATATATGTACCACATCTTCTTTATCCATTCATCTGTCAATGGACATTTAGGTTGCTTCCGTGACCTCACTATTGTGAATAGTGCTGCAATGAAACTTGGCATGCATGTGTCTTTTTGAATTACGGTTTTCTCTGGGTATATACCTAGGACTGGGATTGCTGGGTCATATGGTAGTTTTCATTTTAGTTTTTTAAGGAACCTCCATACTGTTTTCCATAGTAGCTGTATCAATTTACATTCCCACCAACAGTGTATTAGGGTTCCCTTTTCTCCACACCCTCTACAGAATTTATTGTTTGTAGATTTTCTGATGTGCCCATTCTAACCAATATGAGGTGATACCTCATTGTAGTTTTGATTTACATTTCTCTAATAATAAGTGATATTGAGCATTTTTTCATGTGCCTCTTGCCCATCTGTATGTCTTCTTTAGAGAAATATCTATTTAGGTCTTCCACCCATTCTTTTTTTCTTTTTTTTTGCGGTATGCGGGCCTCTCACTGCTGTGGCCTCTCACGTTGTGGAGCACAGGCTCTGGACATGCAGGCTCAGTGGCCATGGCTCATGGGCCTAGCCGCTCCACGGCATGTGAGATCTTCCCGGACCGGGGCACGAACCCGTGTCCCTTGCATCGGCAGGTGGACTCTCAACCACTGCGCCACCAGGGAAGCCCCATCCATTTTTTGATTGTTTTTTTTTTAATATTGAGCTGCATGAACTGTTTATATATTTTGGAGATTAATCCTTTGTCCGTTGATTCATTTGCAAATATTTTCTCCCATTCTGAGGGTTGTCTTTTCGTCTTGTTTATCGTTCCCTTTGCTGTGCAAAAGCTTTTAAGTTTCATTATGTCCCATTTGTTTATTTTTGTTTTTATTTCCATTACTCTAGGAGGTGGGTCACAAAAGATCTTGCTGTGATTTATGTCAAAGAGTGTTCTTCCCACGTTTTCCTCTAAGATTTTTACAGTGTCTGGTCTTACATTTAGGTCTTTAATCCATTTTGTGTTTATCAGAGTTGTGCTACCATCACCACAAATTCCAAAACATTTTCATGACCCCAGATAGAGATTCCATGCCCATTAACTGTCACTCCTCATTTCCCCTCAACTCTCCCCTCAACTGTGGACAACCACTAAACTACTTTCTGTCTCTATGGATTTGCCTATTTGGGGTATTTCATATAAACCAAATGATATAATATATGTCCTTTTGTGTCTGGCTTCTTTCACTTATTATAATGCTTTCAAGGTTCATCTACATTGTAGCATGTATCAATACTTCATTCCTTTTTATAGCCAATAATTTTAGATATTATGAATAGGCCACATTTTGTTTATACATTCATCTGTTGATGGACATTTGGGTTGTTTCCACTGTTTGGCCATTATGAGTAACACCGTTATATATATTCTTGTACAAGTTCCTATGTAGATGTGTGTTTTCATTTCTCTTGGGTAAATACCTAGTGGTGGAATTGCTGGGTTATATGAAAGCTATGTTTAGCCTTTGATTAACTGTAAAACTGTTTTCCAAAGTGGCCACACCATTTTACAATCCCATCAGCAATGCATGAGGATTCTAATTTCCTCACATCCTCTCCAACACAGAGAATGAGAGAAAATATTTGCAAAGTATATATATGTTATAGGACTTGTATCTAGAATATAAAAAGAACTCTTGGTCTTCTCTGGTGGTGCAGTGGTTGAGAGTCCGCCTGCCGATGCAGGGGACATGGGTTGTTGCCCCGGTCCGTGAAGATCCCACATACCGCAGAGCAGCTGGGCCTGTGAGCCATGGCCGCTGAGCCTGTATGTCCGGAGCCTGTGCTCTGCAATGGGAGAGGCCACAGCAGTGAGAGGCCCACGTACTGCAAAAAAAAAAAAAAAAAGAAGAACTCTTAAAACAAAAAAGACAAATGACCTAAAATGAGCTAAGGATCTGAGTAGACGTGTCTCCAAGATGATATATAAGAAGTTAAAAAGCATATGAAAAAATGCTCAACATCACTAGGTATTAGGGAAATGCAAATCAAAACCACAATGATATACTATATCACATGCACTAGGATGACTAAAATCAAAAAGATATCATTCAGTTTTAACTCAGCTCACCCTCACAAGGTAGATAAGTGCTTTAAAAATTTTTCTGCAAATAAACAGCAGATTGAAGATAACACTAATGATACAAGCATAAATGAATGACAAGAAAATGACACCTCTGACACTTAAACTAATCTGGGAACAAACCATTTGTAAGCTACATGACAAGCTAGTCATATGTGACAAAAGAATTGGCAAAAAGTTGAAATTATCAAGACAATATGAAATGTGATATTTCATCATTATCGTTGATGATGAACCTTGCATTAAATGTATATTATTCCTTGAGAAATTAGCAAATTGCAGGGTAAAACCATCAGGATTTATAAGATATTTACAGGTATTTTTAAGTTAATATTTATATTATCCTTCTTAAAATTCTAGATTTAAATGTTTTATAATATAGATGTATAATATACTTATAATATAGAGATTGTCCAGTGGTACATGTATGTAAGCCATAAATAAATATTCATATATGGGGGATAGATGACCGAAAAGGTTAAACTGATAGGATGGGCAATCACAAAAGTGTGAAGATTACTGTTTTAGAGCACAGACCTGGACATATGCCCTAACTGAACCCTTTACTAGATGGTTTACTTTGCACCAGCTATTTTGCCACTTTATGCTTCTGAAAGCATAGATGTTCTGCATCTGAAAGATGACAATATTAATAACCTCTACTTTATGGAGTTGTTGTGAGGATTAAATGATGTAATGCACATTTAAAAACACAGTGCCTGCATGTAGCACATGCTCAATAAACATGATGATGATGATGATGATGAAGATGATGATGATGATTTGATGATGCAAGAAAAGAAAAAGAAGAAGAAATCTTGGTGGGAGGAGGGTAACAGAGAGAGATTATAGCCCAGTACAATAACAAACTAGATTTAAATATGAGGCCTAACTGTCCTGCAGCCCTGGGGAATGTACAGCGTACCGTATCACAGTATCTCTGTCACCTCACCCTTATGGCCCTGTCTGCTACTTGTCTAAATTCTTTCTCCTGCCTACAATGTTCCCCAACACTACTTATTTCCAAACTCCATTCTTCCTGGCTCACTAGAGGAAAGGGGAAAACACCTGTTACTTTATTATGCTGAGGAATTTAATTCTTGTTGATCTTGCCTCTTCTACCTTCACTTTGCCCACTGGCTCTGCCCCTCATGGCTGCATGGCCCTAATAACATGATTTTATAACCAAAGGATTTTTTCCTAATAAAATTCCGCTTTCCTCCAGGGCCAACACACTCAAACTGCAGCCAGCTCTTAAAATAACAATTGTTTTCCTCCCACTATAAATGAACAAATGAATAATTGAATGAATGAGCCATCTTCTCTCCTCACTGAAAGACCTCAGGGCCTCCTTTCCAATCAAATAAGCAGACTTACTCTGTTACCTCCCACGTTCCCTAAAAGCTGCCCTTCATTCTGCCACTCCAGGCTGATTCGACTTCCTTAAACTCTCTTCAAGTCACTGGGCATTGGCCTTGGCGGTACGGGGCGGGGGGCGACAATGGAGATTGTCCAGTTTACAGAGGAGGAAGCAGCCAGATGTGGCAATTTCAGGGAATAGGAAACTTGGGTGGTAGATTAAGTTCTCATAAGCAAAAAGCTAACTTTTCTGTGTTTCAGATTTTTGTCTGTAAAACAAGGGGATAGAACCAGATTAGAGAGAACACCTTTTAAACCATGCAGGGGAGTGCTTTATATTCCCTTGGTGTTGTGAGACAGGAAAAGGGCTGAACACTACTGAATTTGATTATCTAACAATAAACCAGACACAAGAAGGTCCAGGCACTTAAAACTGGCCGCCCACAGAGGTTATCCTTGGATGGGGAGATTAGAGTAGTTGTTATTTTCACCTTTTATATTCGTATATTTTTCAAAACTTATATACCTGCAATGTGCTGATTTTCTAATCAGTCACCACATAATGTCAAGTGAAAAACTTAGACAGTAAGTTTACATATACAGTCTGATCTCAGTTTTGCATAAACATTTGTATGTATACATAAGAAAATGCCTGAAAGGAAATTAGCCCAATATGCAACTGTGTTTTTCTTTGAGTGGTGGTATTGTGATGATTTTATTTTCTCTGTACTGATATACAATAAATGTTATACAACAAGCACAACTTTTTTAACAGGAAAAAATAAAACATTTAAAAATTACATTTAAAAGCCCTGTTTTGCTACCAAAATGGTGACAAAATGACTCCAGCCTTGCTCCACTTCCATCCTCAGCAATGGGCTGAGTATCTTCCTGTTTGAGGTTTGATTTTGGTAGTTGTTTCTCCCTCAGCTCTGGGACCAATGGAGCCTACCAGGCCTGTGTTTTGCCACATGTTTATAGAGTCCTGGAGAAGTCCAACGAGTGTACATGTACTCTGTTACTGCCTTTCTTCAAGCTCACCCAGATATACCACAGGGCAAAGCTGGTGCTTGCTGAAGAGATGCTAGGCCAAGATTAGGCCATTCTGTCCCCAGCCCTGAGGCCATTACCAGTCGTTCAAGTGTGCTTCTGTCCGGCAAGTTTCTACCTCTGCAAATTATACAACTGCTGTTTCATCAAAGAAGGCAGACATTATAGCACTCATGTAACACTGCCCTCCACCTTCTGAAAGTGTGATAAGTTATCTGCAGAGGCCCTCTAGAACTGGAGAAGTTAGATCCTCAGATCCTGGCACAGTCCCTGATGCCCTGAAATCCCCTTCTTTTTCTCCTTGGGATCTCTGGGCTGGTGCTAATGCAAATGCAAGCTTATAGGGAACTTGGGTGTCAATATGAGCCTCAACTCTCTGGTTCACTTGTAGCCTGCAATCCTACTGGTTTGTGGCTTCACTCTCAGTCCCAACCATAATTCCTACTTCACTCAAAAAAATAGAAGCAATCAGAAAAGAACTTTCATATGCTACCCTCACCATATCTACTCCCTACAACTAACTGTACCAACACCTTTTAGTCTAAATTAACTGTCCACAATTCTACCTGATGTCTATCTTTCTACTTGCATACTGGATTAATTTCTCTCTCTTGTCCATTATCAATTATTCACTCTCTACTTATTCTTTCCCATAAGTATATAAACATGCTGTTATTTTTCCCAGACCAACAAAACATTCTCTTGACCTACTTCCCCTGCTACCTCCTCACCACAGCACACACATACACCCATAGGAACTGCTCTTGATAAGGTCACCAATGACCTCTATGTGGTTAAATCTACTGATTAGCTCTCAGTATTTATCTTATAAGACCCATCAGCAGCATTTGTTACTGTTAATCACACCCTCCTCCTTGACATACTTTTCTCAGTTTCTGAGTTACCACATAAACTTGGTTTTCCTACTACCACATTGGTGGCTCCTTCTTAGTCTCCTTTTCCTATTCTTCCTCTTCAGCATGAACTTTTTTTGTTGGAATAACTCTGGAAACAGTCTCTGAACCACCTCTCTCTATCTGCACTCACTGCCAGTCTCATGGCTTTAAATACCTTCTATTGATATATACCACTAACTCCCATATCTATATCTCCAGTTCACTCTTCCCTTACAAACTACATACCCATAATATTCAATTGCCTATTCAACATCAACACTTGGAGGTTTAACAGACATCTCAAATTCAACATGTCTAAACTGTTAACTCCAACAATTTGCTTTATCCACAGACTTCCTTATTTCAATTGACAGGAATTTCATACTCCAAGTTGCTCAAGCAACTTGGAACTACTTGACTCCTCAATTTTTGTCACACTTCATATATAATCTATCAAGAAATGTTGTTGGAAATAGTTTTAAAATACATCTAAATTCCAATGATTCCTTAACATCTACATTGCTACCACCCTGGTCCAAGCCACCATCATCTCTTTCTTATACTGATATTCTATCCTCCTGACTTGTCTCCCTGAGGCCACTCTACCGTTTTATAATCCATTCTTATTACAGTAGTCAGAGTGTTTTTTAAAAAAAGTAAGTCATAGCTTTCGGCTGTGATGGAGTAACTGGTAGTAGACAACCTTTCTAGTTGTTAACAACCATGAAACTGTACAAAATATATGAGGCAACTGTTTTCAGGCATTAGAGAACAGGAAACACATGACAGATAACTAAGACAAAGTAAACTCACAAGGTAAGCCTCAGAGTCACCTAACTTTCACCCTGGGGAAAGTTTCCCCATCACAGTACAGTGACCTAGAGTCCAGGCAAAGCATGGCATTCCCATGGATTGAGAAGAAGGAATACAGAGGTAAGGGTATCTGAAGTGACTGGAATTTGTGTGGCAGGGTACTATGGATGAGGGATCTACATGAAGTGTAGTACCCCAGGAGTGCATGTGGAGGTCTTCTATGAATATGAGGTGGTTTTGATTTGCATGTCCTTGATGATTAGTGATGTCGAACACCTGTTTATATACTCGTTGGTCATTTGTATGTCTTTTTTGGAGAAATGTCTATTCAGGTCCTTTGGCCATTTCAAAATCAAGTTAGCCGGGTTGTTTTTTTGGCTATTGAGTTTTATGAGTTCCTTATTTTTTTGATATTAAACTATTATCAGATATATGGCTTGCAGATATTTTCTTCCATTTCGTACATTGCCTTTTCATTCTGTTGATTGTTTCCTTTGCTGGACAGAAGCTTTTTATTTTGATGTAATCCCACTTGTTTACTTTTCTTTTTGGTGTCTTATCCAAAAAATCATTGCCAAAACCAACGTCAAGCTGATTTTCCCCTATATTTTCTTCTAGGAATTTTATGGTTTCTGGTCTTATGTTTAAGTCTTTAATCCATTTTGACTTGACTTTTGTGTATGGTATAAGATACGGGTTCAATTTTATTATCTGACATGTTTTCTCAGTATCATTTATTGAAGAGACTATCTTTTCCCCATTGTATATTCTTGGTGCCCTTGTCAAAGATCAGTTGACCATGTATGCAAGGATTTATTTCTGGGCTCTCCATTCTGTTCCATTGGTGTATATCTCTGTTTTTATGCAGTACCTTTCTAGTTTTGATTACTATGGCTTTATAGTATAATTTGAAACCAGGGCATGTGATGTCTCCAGTTTTGTTCTTCTTGCTCAAGATTGCTTTGGCTCTCTGGAGTCTTTTGTGGTTCCATATGAATTTTAGGATCATTTTTATACTTCTGTGAAAAATATCATTGGAATTTTGATAGGGATTGAATTGAATTGCTTTGGGTAGTATAGATATGTTAACAATATTAATTCTTCTAATCTGTGATAACAAGTGTTGGTGAGGATGTGGAGAAAAGGGAACCCTGGTACAATGTTGGTAGGAATCTAATTTTGGCACAGCCATTATAGAAAACAGTTTGGATGTTTCTCAAAAATTAAAAATAGAACTACCATGTGATCCGGCAATCTCATTTCTGGTTATATATCCAAAAGAACTGAAATCAGTATCTCATAGAGATCTGCACTCCCATGTTCACTGCAGCATTATTCACTATGGCTAAGATATGGAAACAACCTAAATGTCCATTGATGGATGAATGGATAAAGAAAATGTTGTATATCCAGCCAGTAGAATATTACTTGGCCTTAAAAAAGAAGGAAATCCTGCCATTTGTGACAATATGGATGGACCTGGAGGGCATTATGACAAGTGAAATAAGCCAGACACAGAAAAACAGACACTGTATGATCTCACTTGTATGTGAAATCTAAAATAGTCAAATTCATAGAAGCAGAGAATAGAATGATGGTTTCCAGGACCTAGAGAGAGGAGAAAATGGGGAGGTGATGGTTAAAGGCCACAAATTTTTAGTAATGCAAGGTAAGTAAGTTCCGGAGATCTACTACTATACACCATAATGCCTATAGCTAATAATACTGTATTATATACTTAAAATTTGCTAAGAGGGTAGATTTTATGTTAAGAGTTTTTACTACCCCCCAAAAAATAGTAAAGGGGGCAGGAGGAAACTTTAGGAGGGGATGGATATGTTTATTGCCTTTATAATGGTAATGGTTTCATGGGTATATACTTATCTTCAAACTCATCGAGTTGTATGTATTAAATTTGTACAGGTTTTTATGCATCAATCATACCTCAATAAAATAGTTTAAAAAATAAAATAAAGTTGCAGCAAAGTGACAGTGCAGTAGTAACATAACAATTAGACATAAAAATCATTAGAACAGAAGTGTCTATAAATAGATCCTTGCACATACAATTGACACTATACTAAGGCGTCTAGTCAATTAAATGAAGAAGAAAGTCTTTTTAATAAATGTTGCTATAACAAGGGAAGCCCAAACTGGGTACATTTTATGTATGTTAAAAATAATACTCCAGGGCTCCCCTGGTGGCGCAGTGGTTGGGGGTCCGCCTGCCGATGCGGGGGACGCGGGTTCGTGCCCCGGTCCGGGATGATCCCGCGTGCTGCAGAGTGGCTGGGCCCGTGAGCTGTGGCCGCTGGGCCTGCGCGTCTGGAGCCTGTGCTCCATGGCGGGAGGGGCCACCGCGGTGAGAGGCCCGCGTACCACAAAAAAAAAAAAAAATACTCCAGTGAAGCAGATTTTAAAAATACCTGAGCCAGATCATGAATTTCTCCTGTCATATAATGGGTATCAATTTCCTCTCATGGTAAAATCTAAAATCCTTCTAAAGACCCCAAGTATCTAATGATATCCTTTCCCTTCCCTACTTCAACCTCTCTGACTTCAACTCTTAATACTCTTGACCTCTCTCAGTCCACTTTTGCCACACTTGTCCTCCTTGCTTTCTTTTCCTAGAATTTAGGGACTCTGTACTCATGCTTCCCTCTATCTGACATGCTGTTTTTCCACATGTGTACAACACGGCTCATTCCTCATCTCTTCTGGGTCTTTATCAAATGTTAACTTCTCAATGAGGCCTTCACTGACCATCTATTTAACATTGCACACACACACACACACACACACACACACACACACACACACCACACACATACACACACACACAACCACACACACCTAGTACTCACCATACACCTTACCCTCCTTTTTTATCTTTTTACCTTAGCGCTCATCACCTTCAAATGTAGTGTATACTCTACACATTATATGTTTCAGTCATTGGCTATACCCCCTTGTTTGAATGTAGGTTCACAATAGTAGGGATTTGGGTCTGTTATGTTCACTGCTGTATTTCCAGAGCTTGCTATAGTGCTTGGAACATATCAGACTCTTATTAAAAATTTATTGAATACGGAAATAATCTTCGGACTGAGATGAGGATCTTCTTGGGGAGAGGAATGTGAGAAAAGTCAGTTGGCAAACTGTCTCCTCAAACCTGATGGTTGTGACGTTAGTTGAGCTTCTGTGCAACTACCCCAGTGGCTCCAAACAAGCTCCAAAGGCTTTTCCCATAAGGAAATTAGATATCATGCATGGGAATGGACAGAAGAGCATTTAATTCCTCAAATCTGGGAGAAGGAACTTAGGGGGTCTGGATCCTGCTCTGGGGATCCAAAACCTTAAAATATAGAGTTGGATTGTAAGTTTGCAAAAGATGATTGGGAGGCAGGGTCCCTGGTTCTGCAGGATGGAAAAAAGGCCCTCCTTAAGGACTAGTCTGGACTTTAAGCCAAGCCTCCTCATTTCTCCTGAACTCAGTAAACTAGTGTGCACCATTAGACTTGGTGATTCTGGGGTAAGGAGCCCAGTCCAGGACAGTAGGCTCTGAGCGAGAGAAGGAAAGAGAGGTATGGGAAATGGTGCCCTGTTCAGGGAGGGCAGCCTTGCTAGGGACTAAGACATCTCATGGAGAAGGATGACAGAGCTCTGAATTGGGCCTCAGTTAATGAGAGGGGTATTGGCAATCTAGTGACAAAGGAGCATTTTCCTGAGATTTGGCCTTTGCTCCACAGTTGTCGCTGCCAAGAGCACCCTGAGTCTAACTTTTCAAAATCACTTTTCACATACTTGAGGGATTGGAAAAAATGGCAACACGTCTGAAACACCTGTTACTGTGGAACAAAATGAGAAACTCAATGCCTCTTGGTTGAACAGGTTGGAGCAGGACAATCCCTGAGCTAGATTCTGAATATTAAGGTTTGAATGACAGCTTGCCAACTCTAGCTATGAAGCCTTAGGCAAGTCACTTTCCTTCACAGAGTCCCAGTTTCCACATTTGTAAAATGGGATACTCATGCAATCATGCCAGCTCTACTCCTGAGTTAACATGAGGATCATATGAATGTGTGGCCAGGAGATATCTTGGAAACTGAGAAGGTCTGAAGAGTATCAGAGGCTATTGTTCGCAGGTTCAGGTAGCACACTGACCAAGGACTAGTGCTTGGCCAACTATAGTAACTGAATACATTTGAAGATGGAAAGAAGAATCTTCCAGCCCACCTGATCCTGGCTCAAGTGAGTCTCTGGGTAATTGAGACCAATTACCAACATGTAATCCTCCCTCAAGCCACCAGCAACAGAATCAACTTCCCCAGACCTAATGTATCAAAATTTACAAGGCAGGGCCCAGGAATATGCATTTTAAACAAATCCTCCAAGTAGTTGTGATGGCCATGGAACTTCTAGACCTGCTTCATCTATCTGCCTATATATGGAATTTCCTGGGCCTTTGGGCTTACTTCTCTCCAATACTTAGCTCCTCAAACCCATCTTGAACCACTACATGGATCCTCTTGCCTATAGCTGGGAATACACAAGCTATACTATTAATTGCAAATAAATAGTCTGATTGATTGCTAAACAATCTGTCTACCAGGTCTCAGTCACAGGTGAAACTATTCAGAACTGCTCACCAGACATTGCTGAGTACATGCATGATCTTTGTCATATGTGCCCTTAGAGAGTAATAGTTGGTGAGAGGTTCCAGCCTTCAGATTTTGCTAGGTTCCTGCTGTGGGTCATTAGAGACAGATAAAGAAATGCTCTCTGTATTTCAAATACAGTGCCAGCTCACACCTCCCAGGTGTACAGGCTCAATACCAATGGGGCTGGAGGAGGGGACAAGAGTAGTGAGAGACACAAGGCACAGTGCTTTTAAGGTGCTTTTGTAGAAAAAGGATGACCAGCAATTTTGAAGCAGGTTAGCCGAATGAAGCAAAGTCCATTCTCATGTGTGCCCCCTCAGCACAAGCCCCACTGATTAAAGGCAGTTCCATGGTCTTTGCTCGGCAACACTGCTTAGCTACCTAAGAAGCAAGATTTGGTGGAGGGAAAATTTGCAAAATCCATAGACATAACAATTTCCAGAAAGCTAGACTTTCTGTTTGGATCCAGGCTAAGGCAATGATTAGACAAGGAAGTAGTCAATATTATTTCTCATCCCAAATCTACCACTGACTTGCTGGGGACCCTAGGAAAGTCCCTTATCCTCTCTGGGCATTAGTGTTTTCCTGATGATACATCAGTGCATTTGGATTCTGAGCCCTGTATATAAACAGTGGCATTCTAGAATTCCCTCTGTGAGCTACTAACTCAAGTTCAAGTCTGTTCCAGCCTTCAGAGGCAACGTTTTAAAAATACTGAACAAACCCTCATAAGGTGATCTCCTTTTCCCCTAAGAAAATTCATCGTGTATTTGTTTAGTTTCTTTTCTAGCTCCCTAAACTTTCTTGAAATAAAGCCTGATTTTCCTGGAAAAAAATAAAGCAGTCCAGAGAATTTAGAGACAGCCTTCATCTCTGGGCCTCCCTACCATCAAAGAATTATTTTCGTATGAGTGAAAGAGTATGCTCTCCCTACTTCAAAGCCTTCACCATCCTGAGGATAGATGTGGAGGATACAAATACTTTAGCAACCTAGTGGGATTCAAGAGAGTTGGAAGCCTGGAAGATATCTTTCAGGTTTTCAGTGAGTGCCACAGTCTCAGAGCCAGGTCTGAATCCTTTCTTCCTAGTGTTGTTCTCTCTCCCTAGGGCTCTTCTGTAGGAGTGACTACCTTGAAGGTCAACTGCCAAGTATTGGCATGACATGAAATGCCACACATAGGTGCTTTTTTCTAACTGAGGCCAGGTAGCAAGGTAGTGACCACAAATCTTGAGGAATTGGTGACTTCTTCCTTGACCTTGGTTAAGTATGAGCTTCCAAATTTCAGATTTCTTGTAGAGAGGGAACACAAAACATAAAGACCCTTACATAATTCTTGTATTAGTTGCTGTAAACTTAAGCTACTAAAACTGAACTAATAATAGAGCTGTTAAAAACTAAACTGAGGCATATTAAAATTTTTGAGTTTATCTGAGCAAAACTTAATTCAAGTGAGGCAGTGCCAAATCAGAAGTAGTTAGGAGTGGTCCACCTAGAGGAGCTAGAGGCAAGACTTTTGTAACCATGAGGCACTCATAGGCTTAGATTTTGGTTTGGTTACATAGGCCACCATAGCATTAGAGCCACCTCAGTCTAATGGCCTCCTTGTTTAATTAATTTAATAGAGTGGATTAAAGAATACATATGATATATATCACATATATGTCATATATATTTCTCTTTCACATAACAGACAATGTGAAAGATCCAGATCTGCATCTCAAGATCATTCTGGACCCATTTTCTTTCCCTCCAAGTCATTTTCTCCCATCCACTTTATCCTTCAGGACACATCATCTTCTACATGATTCAAATTCAGTAGCCACCAAAAAGAATTTCAGCCAGCAAGAATGGGGAAGAGAGCATCAACTCTCTTAAGACCCATATTTTATTGTTCACACCAAATTGCAGAGAGTGTTGGAAAATGTAGTTAACATGAACAGCCATGTATTATCTTATAATTCTATTATATGGAAGAAAGAGAAAGTGGGATTTGATAGACAATTGACAATCTTCATTACAGTCCACCTCAATATTTGTATGTGCCTGTCTTTGCACATAAAAAACATAGTTTCCACAAGGAAGACAACCCACAACCTCATCCAACTACTACATGCACCCATTATCCAAAGTCTCCAGGTTATAAAATTTTGGAGAATATATATTTTATGGGAGCAGATTTAGAGCTTAAACAATCAAGAAATTTGGCAGATCAAGGTTGTGATTTGTGTATGTGTGTGTGTGTGTGTGTAACAACGTTAATGAGATATAATTTGCATATCATACATTCATTCATAAAGTTTATAATTCAATGTTTTTCAGTATATTCACAGAGTTGTGCAATCATCACTACAATCCATTAGAACATTTCTATCACTTCAAAGAGAAACCCCATACCCTTTAGCTATCACTCCCTCCCCAATCCCTTCATCCTCTCCAGCCCTAGGAAACTGCTATCTACTTTCTGCCTCTATAGATTTAACTTTTCCAAATTTTTAAAATATAAATGGAATCATACAATATGTGACTTTTTGTGACTGGCTTCTTTCACTTAACATAATGTTTTCAAGTTTCATTCATGTGGTAGCATATATCAGTACTTCATTGCTTTTTGTGACTGAATAATATTTCATTGTATGGGATAGCACATTTTGTTTATTTGTTTATAAGCTGATGGGAATTTGGGCGATTGTAGTTTCTTTACCAATAAGATTCTCTCAAAAACATGCAAGTCAAATCATTATGTTGTACACATGAAACTAATATAATGTTATATGTCAATAACATCTCAATAAAAAATAAAATAATTTCAATTTACATGCAACATATAGATAAGCAGTTATGCATATACAAGATACACTTGCAAATTAGTTTTGTGCACTCACCTTCATACATGAGTGTGTCTGCAGATAGACAGACAAAATACCCAAATATTAATTAGTATTCCTGTTTCCCAGCAGTGTTAAAAGGAAATTTGCATAATATATTTGTTTATATATAATTGTTAAAATTATTTTTAAGCATTCAACATCAACGAAAAAGAGATGTGGATCTTAATAATAAGAACAATGCACCCTATACGAAATCCCATTGAATTTATTGCCCCAAGTCAAAGATTCTCCACAGGCTTCCCAGTTATTTCCAAGAGGTCCCCAGGTGTTGCCTTAAGGGTGCTCAGGAATGTTCCACTGTGGCCTCCAGGCCAGGTGTTCCAGGTACTGAAAAAAAGAACATGTAAGTATGTTCATAGATTGGAAAACTCGATATTATAGTGATGCCAATGCTCTCAAAATTGAGGCATAGATTCAACATAATTCCCAATCAAACTTCCAGCAGGTTTGAATGTGTATGTGTGTATGGTGTAAATGGATAATATGATTATAACATTTATATGGAAAATCAAAGGTCCAAAAATAACCAAGGCAATCTTGAAGAAGAACAAAGCAGGAGGACTTACACTACCATAGATATCAGACCTATTTTAAAACTATAATAATAAAGACAATTGTAACAGATAAAACAGAAACAAACCCACACAAAGTGTCACTTCATTTGTGACAGAGGTGCCACTGTAATACTAGATCAATTTGATATCCATTTGGAAAAATATGAATTGACTCCCTACCTCATACTACATACATGAATCAATTCTAGAAGGATTACAGAACAAAATGTGAAAGATAAAATACTAAACCTTCCAGAAGACAATATAGGAGCACATCTTCATAGTATTTGCATATGAAAAAATTTATAACAAAGGCTATAAAAATCCTGTAGAATGGGAGGAGATATTCACAATGTATCTAACAAAGGGCTCAAATAAAGAATATATAAAGAGATTTTAAAAATCAACAAGAGAGAGACCTTCAAGATGGCGGAAGAGTAAGATGCGGAGATCACCTTCCTCCCCACAGATACACCAGAAATACATCTACACAGGGAACAACTCCTACAGAACACCTACTGAACGCTGGCAGAAGACCTCAGACCTCCCAAAAGGCAAGAAACCCCCCATGTACCTGGGTAGGGCAAAAGAAAAAAGAAAAAACAGATACAAAATAATAGGGATGGGACCTGCACCAGTGGGAGGGAGCCGTGAAGGAGGAAAGGTTTCCAGACACTAGAAGCCCCTTCGCGGGTGGAGACTGCAGGTGGCGGAGGGGGGAGCTTCGGCGCCACGAAGGAGAGTGCAACAACAGGGGTGCGGAGGGCAAAGTGGGGAGAGATTCCCGCACAGAGGATCAGGGCCGACCGGCACTCACAAGCCCGAGAGGCTTGTCTGCTCACCCGCCGGGAGCTGAGGCTCGGGCTTCGGTCGGAGCGCAGGGAGAGGACTGGGGTTGGCAGTGTGAACACGCCCTGCAGGGGTTAGCGCACCACGGCTAGCCGAGAGGGAGTCTGGGGAAAAGTCTGGACCTGCCGAAGAGGCAAGAGACTTTTTCTTCCCTCTTTGTTTCCTGGTGCGCGAGGAGAGGGGATTCAGAACGCTGCTTAAAGGAGCTCCAGAGACCGGCGCGAGCCACGGCTAACAGCGCGGACCCCAGAGACGGGCATGAGACGCTAAGACTGCTGCCGCCGCCACCAACAAGCCTGTGTGCAAGCACAGGTCACTACCCACACCTCCCCTCCCGGGAGCCTGTGCAGCCCGCCACTGCCAGGGTCCCGTGGTCCAGGGACAACTACCCCCAGAGAACACATGGCGTGCCTCAGGCTGCTGCAACGTCACGCTGGCCTCTGCCGCCGAAGGCTTGCCCTGCATTCCGTCCCCCTCCCTCCATCTGCCTGAGTGAGACAGAGCCCCCTAATCAGATGCTACTTTAACCCCCTCCTGTCTGGGTGAAGAACAGACACCAAAGGGCAACCTACATGCAGAGATGGGGCCAAATCCAAATCCAAATCCAAACCCCGGGTGCTGTGCGAACAAAGAAGAGAAAGGGAAATCTCTCCTAGCAGCCTCAGGAGCAGCGGACTAAATCTCCACAATCAACTTGATGTAGCCGGCATATGTGGAATACCTGAAGAGACAATGAATCATCCGAAATTGAGGCAGAGGACTTTCAAAGCAATGATATATATTTTTTTCCTTTTTCTCTTTTTGTGAGTGTGTATGTGTACACTTCTGCTTGTAATTTTGTCTGTATAGCTTGGATTTTACCATTTGTCCTAGAGTTCTGTCTGCCCATATTTCTTTTTGTTGTTGTTGTTTTAGTATAGACTTTAGCACTTCTTATCATTGGTGGATTTGTTTTTTGGTTTGGTTCCTCTCTTCTTTCTTTCTTTGTTCCTTTTTTAATTACTTTTAATTTTTTTTAATATTTAATAATTATTTTAATAACATTGTTTTATTTTATTATTTTTTCTTCCTTTCTTTCTTTTTTTCTCCCTTTTATTCTGACCTGTATGGATGACAGGACATTGGTGCTCCGGCTGGGTGTCAGGCCTGTGCCTCTGAAGTGGGAGAGCGGAGTGCAAGACATTGGCCCACCAGACACCTCCCAGCTCCATGTAATATCAAACAGCAAAAATCTCCCAGAGATCTCCATATCAATGCCAAGACCCAGCTCCACTCAACGACCAGCAAGCTACAGTGCTGGACATCTTATGCCAAACAACTAGCAAGACAGGAACACAACCTCACCCACTACCAGAAAGGCTGCCTAAAATCATAAATAAGGTCACAGACACCCCAAAACACATCACTGGATGTGGAGCTGCCCACCAGAAAGACAAGATCCAGCCTCATCCACCAGAACACAGGCACCAATACCCTCCACGACGAAGCCTACACAACCCACTGAACCAACCTTAGCCACTGGGGACAGACACCAAAAACAATGGGAACTACAGCCTTGCAGACTGTGAAAAGGAGACCCCAAACACAGTAAGTTAAGCAAAATGAGAAGACAGAGAAACACACAGCAGATGAAGGAGCAAAGCAAAAACCCACCACACCACACAAATGAAGAGGAAATAGGCAGTCTACCTGAAAAAGAATTCAGAGTCATGATAGTAAATATGAGCAAAATCTTGGAAATAGAATGGAGAAAATACAAGAAACATTTAACAAGGACCTAGAAGAACTAAAGAGCAAACAAGCAATGATGAACAACAAAATAAATGAAATTTAAAATTCTCTAGAAGGGATCAACAGCAGAATAACTGAGGCAGAAGAACAAATAAGTGACCTGGAAGATAAAATAGTGGAAATAACTACTGCAGAGCAGAATAAAGAAAAAAGAATGAAAAGAACTGAGGACAGTCACTGAGACCTCTGGGACAACATTAAATGCACCAACATTCAAATTATAGGGGTACAAGAAGAAGAGAAAAAGAAAGGGACTGAGAAAATATTTGAAGAGATTATAGTTGGAAACTTCCCTAACATGGGAAAGGAAATAGTTAATCAAGTCCAGGAAGCACAGAGTTCCATACAGGATAAATCCAAGGAGAAACACGCCAAGACACATATTAATCAAACTATAAAAAATTAAATACAAAGAAAAAATTTTAAAAGCAGCAATGGAAAAACAACAAATAACATACAAGGGAATCCCCATAAGGTTAACAGCTGATTTTTCAGCAGAAACTCTGCAAGCCAGAAGGGAGTAGCAGGACATATTGAAAGTGATGAAAAGGAAAAACCTACAACAAAGATTACTCTACCCAGTAAGGATCTCATTCAGATTCGATGCAGAAATTAAAAGCTTTACAGACAGCAAAAGCTAAGAGAATTCAGCACCACCAAACCAGCTTTACAACAAATGTGAAAGAAACTTCTCTAGGCAAGAAAAACAAGAGAAGGAAAAGACCTACAATAACAAACCCAAAACAATTAAGAAAATGGGAATAGGAACATACATATCGATAATTACCTTAAATGTAAATGGATTAAATGCTCCCACCAAAAGACACAGACTGGCTGAATGGATACAAAAACAAGACCCATATATATGCTGTTTACAAGAGACCCACTTCAGAACTAGGGGCACATACAGACTGAAAGTGAGGGGATGGAATTATATATTCCACTCAAATGGAAGTCAAAAGAAAGCTGGAGTAGCAACTCTCATATCAGAAAAAATAGACTTTCAACTAAAGACTATTACAAGAGACAAAGAAGAACAGTACATAATGATCAACGGATCAATCCAAGAAGAAGATATAACAATTTAAAATATTTATGCACCCAACATAGGAGCACCTCAATAGTTAAGGCAAATGCTAACAGCCATAAGAGGGGAAATCGACAGTAACACAATCATTGTAGGGGACTTTAGCACCCCACTTTCACCAATGGACAGGTCATCCAAAATGAAAGTAAATAAGGAAACCCAAGCTTTAAATGATACATTAAACAAGATGGACTGAATTGATATGTATAGGACATTCCATCCAAAAACAACAGAATACACTTTCTTCACAAGTGCTCATCGAACAATCTCCAGGAGAGATCATACATTGGGTCACAAATCAAGCCTTGGTAAATTTAGGAAAACTGAAGTTGTATGAAGTATCTTTTCTGACAACAACGCTGTGAGACTAGATATCAATTACAGGAAAAGATCTGTAAAAAATAAAAACACATGGACGTTAAACGATACACTTTGAAGAAATCAAAGAGGAAATCAAAAAATACCTAGAAAAAAATGACAATGAAAACACGATGACCCAAAACCTATGGGATGCAGCAAAAGCAGTTCTAAGAGGGAAGTTTATAGCAATACAATCCTACCTTAAGAAACAAGAAACTTCTCAAATAAACAGCCTAACTTTACACCTAAAGCAATTAGAGAAAGAAGAACAAAAATGCCCCAAATTTAGCAGTAGGAAAGAAATCATAAAGATCAGATCAGAAATAAATGAAAAAGAAATATAGGAAACAATAGCAAAAATCAGTAAAACGAAAAGCTAGTTATTTGAGAAGATAAACAAAATTGATAAACCATTAACCAGACTCATCAGGAAAAAAAGGGAGAAGACTCAAATCAATAGAATTAGAAATGAAAAAGGAGAAGTAACAACTGACACTGCAGAAATACAAACGATCATGAGAGATTACTACAAGCAACTATAGGCCAATAAAATGGACAACCTGGAAGAAATTGACAAATTCTTAGAAAAGAACAACGTTCCAAGACTGAACCAGGAAGAAATAGAAAATATAAATAGACCAATCACAAGCACTGAAATTGAAACTGTGATTAAAAATCTTCCAACAAACAAAAGCCCAGGACCATATGGCTTCACAGGCGAATGCTATCAAACATTTAGAGAACAGCTAACACCTGTTCTTCTCAAACTCTTCCAAAATATAGCAGAAGGAGGAACACTCACAAAATCGTTCTATGAGGCCACCATCACCCTGATACCAAAACCAGACAAAGATGTCACAAAGAAAGAAAACTACAGGCCAATATCACTGATCAACATAGATGCAAAAATCCTCAACAAAATACTAGCAAACAGAATCCAACAGCACATTAAAAGGATCATACACCATGATCAAGTGGGTTTATCCCAGGAATGCAAGGATTCTTCAATATACGTAAATCAATGTGATACACCATATTAACAAATTGAATACTAAAAAACATACGATCATCTTAATAGATGCAGGAAAAGCTTTCAACAAAATTCAACACCCATTTATGATAAAAACCCTCCAGAAATTAGGTACAGAGGGAACTTTTCTCAACCTAATAAAGGCCATATATGACAAACCCACAGCCAACATCGTCCTCAATGGTGAAAAACTGAAACCATTTCCACTAAGATCAGGAACAAGACAAGGTTGCCCACTCTCATCACTATTATTCAACATTGTTTTAGAAGTTTTAGCCACAGCAATCAGAGAAGAAAAAGAAATAAAATGAATCCAAATTGGAAAAGAAGAAATAAAGCTGTCACTGTTTGAAGATGACATAATACTCTACATAGAGAATCCTAAAGATGCTACCAGAAAATTTCTAAAGCTAATCAATGAATTTGGTAAGGCAGCAGGATACAAAATTAATGCACAGAAATCTCTTGCACTCCTATACACTAATGATGAAAAATGTGAAAGAGAAATTAAGGAAACACTCCCATTTACCATTGCAACAAAAAGAATAAAATACCTAGGAATAAACCTACCTAGGGAGACAAAAGACCTGTATGCAGAAAATGATAGGACATGGTTGAAAGAAATTAAAGATGATACCAACAGATGGAGAGATATTCCATGTTCTTGGATTGGAAGAATCAACGTTGTGAAAGTGACTAAACTACCCAGAGCAATCTACAGATTAAATGCAATCCCTATCAAGATACCAATGGCATTTTTCACAGAGCTAGAACAAACAATTTCACAATTTCTATGAAAACATAAAGACCCAAATAGCCAAAGCAATCTTGAGAAAGAAAAACGGACCTGGAGGAATCAGGCTCCCAGACTGCAGGCTATACTCCAAAGCTACAGTAATCAAGAGAGTATGGTACTGGCAAAAAACCAGAAATATAGATCAATGGAACAGGATAGAAAGCCCAGAGATAGACCCACACATATATGCTCACCTTGTTTTCGATAAAGGATGCAAAAATATACAATGAAGAAAAGACAGCCTCTTCAATAAGTGGTGCTGGGAAAAGTGGACAGCTACATGTAAAATAATGAAATTAGAATACTTCCTAACACCATACACAAAAATAATCTCAAAATGGATTAAAGACCTAAATGTAAGGCCAGACACTATCAAACTCTTGGAGGAAAACATAGGCAGAACACTCTATGACATAAATCACAGCAAGATCCTTTTTGACCCACCTCCTAGAGAAATGGAAGTAAAAACAAAAATAAACAAATGGGACCTAATGAAACTTCAAAGCTTTTGCACAGCAAAGGAAACTATATACAAGACGAAAAGATAACCCTCAGAATTGGAGAAAATATTTGCAAATGAAGCAACTGATAAGGGATTCATCTCCAAAATTTACAAACAGCTCATGCAGCTCAATATCAAAAAAAACAAACAACCCAATTCAAAAATAGGCAGAAGACCTAAATAGACATTTCTCCAAAGAAGATATACAGATTGCCAACAAACACATGAAACAATGCTCAAGATCACTAAACATTAGAGAAATGCAAATCAAAACTACAATGAAGTATCACCTCATACCAGTGAGGATGGCCATCATCAAAAAATCTATAAAGAACAAATGCTGGAGAGGGTGTGGAGAAAAGGCAACCAACCCTCCTGCACTGTTGGTGGGAATGTAAATTGATACAGCCACTATGGAGAACAGTATGGAGGTTCCTTAAAAAACTACAAATAGAACTACTATATGACCCAGCAATCCCACTACTGGGCATATACCCTGAGAATAACATAATTCCGAAATAGTCATGTACCACAATGTTCATTGCAGGTCTATTTACAATAGCCAGGACATGGAAGCAACCTCAGTGTCCACTGAGAGATGAACAGATAAAGAAGATGTGGCACATATATACAATGGAATATTACTCAGCTATAAAAAAAGAAAGAAAATTGAGTTATTTGTAGTGAGGTGGATGGACCTAGAGTCTGTCATGCAGAGTGAAGTAAGTCAGGAGGGGAAAGACAGCTACTGTATGCTAACACTTATATATGGAATTAAAAAAAAAAGGTTCTGAAAAACCTAGGGGCAGGATAGGAATAAAGACACAGATGTAGAGAATGGACTTGAGGACATTGGGAGGGGGAAGGGTAAGCTGGGACAAAGTGAGAGAGTGGCACGGACATATATACACTACCAAATGTAAAATCAATAGCTAGTGGGAAGCAGCTGCATAGCACAGGGAGATCAACTCGGTACTCTGAGACCACCTAAAGGTGTGGGATAGGGAGAATGGGAGGGAGACACAAGAGGGAGGGGATATGGGGATATATGTATATGTATAGCTGATACACTTTCTTGTAAAGCAGAAACTAACACACCAGTGTAAAGCAATTATACTCCAATAAAGATGTAAAAAAAAAATCAACAAGAGAAATGTGGAAACCCCAAGTGAAAACTAGATAAAAGAAATTAAAGAAAAAGAGGATATCCAAATCCTTAGGAAAGACATGAAAAGATGCTCAATATCATCATAGAAATGCAAAATAAAAGCACAATTAGATACTACTATACTCCCAGTCGAGTGATCAAAATGAAAAATACTAACTATAGGAAACATTGGCAAGGATGTGGAACAATGGCAAATTTTCATACACTGTTGGCAGGAATGTAAAATTGGTGTAGCCATTTTGGAAGACTGTTTAGCTGTATCTACTAAAGCTAAATATATGCATACCCTTTAATCCTGCAATTCTAGTTTTTAGAGTATAACCAACAGAAATACATGCATATATCTATATATACAGGAATTTTATAGGTTTATTCATAATAAGCACCCAAATTGAAAACATCTAATAAGAGCACAATTTTTAAAAATTTAATATATTGATAAAATGGAATACTACACAACAATAAAAAATGCCAAAACAATCTTGAGAAAGAACAGAGCTGAAGGAATCACACTCCCTGACTTCAGAGTATACTACAAGGCTACGGTAATCAAAACAGTATTGTTTTAGCACAAAAGCAGACACATAGATCAATAGAACAGGATACCTTCTTCTGATTGGCTGAAAAGTTCCATTGGAACTCTGAGAATGCCAGTGATCTCTCTCTAGCCATTTGGACTTTCTTAAGTTTTTGCCTTTACTACTAGAGACACATCTTTGGACTATCTTTATTTCCTTCTATTTCATATTGCAAATTGGGAAAATTCTCACCTGAGATCAACCCTTTTTATTACTTTCCTAAAAGCATCAAGGAGCAGCCAACATAAACATTCTGACACTTCCCAATCACTTTTTCTAGCACTATAGTCTCAGTAAGCATTAGACTGCATTCAAAGTTAGTTTAAGTGACAGTTTTACTCTGCTTTGTCATGGCATGGAAGGAGTTACCCATTTTCAAATTGATAGTATCAATATCTTTGTCCCCACCACCTACCTGCTAGGCTTTTGTTATAATAGCACCCTATTTCAAGACACAATTCTACTTTAGTTAAGATAAAGCTGAGTTGTTGTAACAGAGAACCACCATTAGAATGGCTGAGATAACAAAGCAGTTTATTTCTTTATCACTTAATAGTCCTGATGTGAAGGACCTGGTTGTCAAGTGGTTCTCCCCTTGAAGTCATTTAGGAACCCAGGTTCCTTCCCAGTTGTTACTTGGTTATTCATTGGGACATTGGTATAATTTACCTAATTAAATGTGCATGGTCATCATAAAGGGGTCCAGTTGATGGAAAGAAGGGAAGAGGACAAGGAGGCAGCACAGCGTGGTCTCAAGGTGAGTATAATGTAGTCACATGACAGCATCGAGCTGCAGGAGATTCTTAGAAATGTAGTCTAGCTGGTCAGTTATGTGCCCAGCCGCAATGTTATTATTATAACATTGGAAGAAGAAAAGGAAGAAGAAAGAAGAAGAAAAGGAAACTAAATTCCAGTGTACAGCTAGCAGTCATGACCACACACATTTCCCTTGCTTCTTCCACACCCAGAATCTAGGTTAAAATGTATTTTTTCATTTAAACCCAAAGATCTCTGTACTGCATAGCATTTTCCATCTTCTAACATATCTTGTACTTATTTTTTAAAGTGTCTCCTCCCATGAAATGCAAGCTTCATGAGGCCAGGGACTTCTTCTGCTTCGCTTACTTCTGTACCCCCAGCCTCTAAAAGAATCTCTGACATACGGTAGGTGCTCAGAAAATATTTGCTAAAAGAATGAATAAGCCGTGGTTAATGAGAATACAACTAAGAAGAGGGGAAAAGGAAAGCCTCAGAGCAAATGAAATCATGATTATGAAGCCCAAGTTCCACACTTTTATTGGGATTGGGGGTTCAGGATTTCAGTCAGAGCCCAGAAACTTTAGTTTACATAAAGTTCTATGAAATGTATGTATCTAAGTTCCAACATCAAAGCAAATGATAAATAGCAAAGAAAAGTGATTTCATGCAAGAAGCAGGTTCACTGACAATCATGAGAAGTGGTAGTTGACAGATTGGAGTCAGTAGGAAGAGGTTACTTATGTCTGATGTGCTTCGTTTTGCTAAGATAGAAAAAAGTGCCATACTTAGAAGATGTGTTTTTACCTCCTAATACATAGCTTAAAATAATCCTTTTCGAAAACCTTGATGCTTAAAGTGGTGAACTTCATTTAGACACCTTCATGCAGATTCCTCACTACCCAGGCTGGAAAATGTGATATAAGAAATATGATTGTTCTTAGCACAGTTCTGCTGCTTGCTTTCTCCTGATCTGAGGATGGGAATAAATTGCCTACAGTTTCACTGAAGACAGGAACCAGAGCTTCCATTGTCTTCCTTAGCACCCTCGTTCCTCTAACTCACCCACAAGTTGACTCTTGCCTTTTGGATTTTCCTCACTGCCTCTTCACAAGGACCATCTGCAGGATTGCCCTCTAGTTTACAAAGCCCTTGTTTCTGTCTAATACACCATGTGAACCTTCACTGGGGTTTGTTTGCCAATCGAGCAAATTGCAACCATTCCTTTGTGACCTACTGGGCAAGACAGTAGGCCTGAAAGGGAATGAAGAAGCATGTCTGAATTCATTCCTCCCCAGTAATGTTCCCTGGGCTTTGGCACCCAGAACCTGAAGCCCAGCCAGCCTGAAAGCATGGACAGAGTCCAAGACCCAAACAGGGAGGCCTGGGGTGGGTGCTGTGAGTCAACAATCTAGGGATGCAGCCAAGGTTCAGAACCTCAAGGCACAGTTAACAGAGCCAACATACAAAATACAAATGAGTGACTTCAGTAGAAGCACAGGGAGGAGGGAGATAGAGTAGGTATGGGACGAAACCTGGGAAAGGCAAAGTTGCAGCATCCCCAGGACTAAGAGCAAGGTCTAAAGGCAAGTGGAATCATAACATCCCATTGATCAGAATTCTGCATGCCCAGCTGCAGTCAGTTCATGTCTACTTCCATGAAAACTCCAGAATTTCATCTGCCAAACACTCTTCTTGCTCTCCATAAGCTTTATGAGGGACCTCAGCAATTCTCATGGCTTCTCCCACCATCTCTGTGTAGCTTACTTTGCCATTTTGAAGAACAGTGGGAAACATGTAGAATTTGGCATTAGGGGACCTGAATTCTAGCCCCAGCTCTATTAGTTCCTGACTGTGTGATCTTAGGCAAGTCATTTAATTTCTGTGGGACTCAGTTGCCTCAGCTGGGAAGTAGAAAAAATAATGTCTACCTCATAGAATTGGGTTAACGATAAAATAAAATCATGATGATGAAGATGCTTGTAAAACACAGAGCTATATAATATCACTCATAATATTAATAAGTCAATCTCTAACCTAGACTTCTATCCTAAACGCAAGCCTCATATATTCAACTGCCTCCTGGAAATTTCCCACAGACACCTCAGAGTCATCATATCCCAAACTAGAGGCATTATGGGGCAACGCCTGAAATTTGAAGGTCCTCATAGGCTGAACCCTTCCTCACCACCCACATCCAATCTATCACCAATTACCAGGCTAAGACTAATACCTGAAGGACTTTCAACCCTTTCTCTACATCTCCTCTGCCCTGACCTAGGCCATGTTCTCAGTATTTCTGTCCTGTAATATTGCAACAGCATCTTAAGGGATACAGCTACCTCTGGTCTCATCCATCACCTCCCCAAATCTGTGTTTGCCATCACGGCCATACAAGTCTTTCAAAAACATAAATCTGACCATGTCAAACTCCTCTGCTTAAATCATTCAATAGCCCCTAATAGAGAAAACCTAGTCTTACCACCATGGCCCTAGAGATAACATGCCAACTTCACTTCCTACACTATCCCTCTAAGTATCCAATGTTCTCACCACTCGTAATAGAAGCATCCTAAACATATCATGTCCTCTCAAACCTTGTTGACCCTTTTCAATTCTGATATACCCTCAACCTTATCATGGAATTAGATCCTTCTTAGAGTTGTGGGACTTTATAGTCAATTGGACATCAAGTGCTCCCCTGAGATAGCTTTCTTCAACTTCCATTGTTTTTCCCCAACATAGCCTCACACAGAAGGCTATTGGAATATCTTCAGTCCTAAGAGAGCATAGGGAGTGGACAGAACTCTGGGTTAATTGTCAGTTGACTTTAGGCCCAGCTCTTATTCTAGTTCAAGTTCTTCCTCGAAAGAAAAGAGCAAACATAGACAGCATTGTGTTGTCTTTGAGATGGTCCTCAAAGACCACACAATTGAATTAAGCAATACAATAACTTAATTGCTTACTGAATTAAGCAATCTAGTAACTCACATACCTCTGGACTTCCTTTAATAAATGTTTTTGTTGTCTGAGTCAATCTAAGTAAAGATTTTCATTACTTGCAGCTAAAGTATTTGGAACTGTATGTACACTAAGTGTAAACAGGCTCTGAGTAAAGTCCTAAGGGCTTGCCTATGAAAAATTGGCAGAAGCCTTAGTGTTGACTCTGGGACATTCAGATGAGTGTGATGTCTCTAAACTATTGGCTAATCTTTGGTCCAAATAGTATCATAAGTGTTAGGATAATGTGTCACCTACTTAGTTTTAGTGTGTGTGAAAATGATTACTGAATGCCACAGAGTGGATACCTATAGAGGGGGAGATCAAACCATGCCTGCCCATGTGGGCAGGGCAAAACAGTAGTAGGGACAGGCTCTCTAATTTCAAGTTTAAATGTTCTGTCCTGGACAACTTAGGGTTGAAAAGAAAGGAGAGTCTGATTGGCCCCTCTACCTTCTTTCAGGAAATTCTTTACTTATCATATCAAAGGACTTCTTTGCTATAGAACTAGTTTAAAAGTGACACAGGCTGCCCTGTGAGTACTGGGCTCCCCATCCCTGGTTCAGTCTAAAGTTGAATGCCCCACTTGTGAGGGAGACTATAACAGATATTCCTATTTCAAGAGGAAGTTAGGACCAGTTTCATCAAATCATTTATAGTTCCTTCCAAATCCTGATTCCTCTTGTAGTCCATCATACTAGACTCTTAGAGATAAAAACATATTATTTTTTTCCTGTTAAAATTGCCCATAGAAATAGGAAGCCTCAAATTTATCTAGCCCACCTCAGAGCGCTTTCTATTATATACAAGAGCACTAGCCCTAATAATTTTAGAACCGAGGCCCAACCAATGATGTTATAGGTGATGCATCAGAAAAGAGAGAACACCTGCTCTTTACAAAGGCCTTTTTACATTGAAAGTACATACTTCCTTGGTGAATTCACCTCTCAATCTGTTGGAACAAATCTTTTGTAGAACAGGTTGCTTTGCATTGTAGATTCAATGGTGAAGCTTCCATCCAAGGAGGCTCCCAGAGCACTTGATCAAGCCCAACAATCCCAACTGTTACAAATGATTGGCAGCCGGGCCCAGCAGGCATTATGAAATTGTTAATCGGTTTTCCACAGGTTTGGGAGGAGAAATGCCTTTCATTAAATAAGCTACATTTGTCCAGAGCACCAGGGAAAATGTGCTCCTCCTGGGAATTCCAACAAGAGACTCCCTAACCTACAAAAAGGCAAGGAAGTGTGTCTGCTGAGGAAGGGCAAGGGAACCACAGACTCTTCCATCTAAGTGCCTAGCTCCATCCCCACCAGGAAACCACCCTACTCCCAATTGTTGCTGAAGCATTTGTTTGTTTCCTTGGGAACTTTGATAGTCGGGAAAATCTTACTTAGAGCTGGGGTGAAGAAATATAGCTCCTCAGGGCTATTCGTGCTCAGAAGCCCTGTCCCCTGAACATCAGGCTTGGGAAAATAGGCAAGCCAGTAAACCATCGAGACTGTTGCAAAGTCCTGCAGTGCTGAAGGATGAGTCATCTGCTTTTACCACCACTTGAAATAAATGATAATGGCTTGGCAGCCTCTCATATATTAATAGCCTTGTCATTTTACCTTCCTCCTGCTCCCTTTATTTCTCACTGGAATTAGAAATGGCAAAAATGGTTTCAGAGCTGATTGCCCTGATTTTCCAAGCTGCCCAGAAAGCCCAGGACATTCCCTGCACCCTTGCCAGATTGACACTCCACTGTTTTTATCCTATAGTCATTCTTGGCTATATTACCAACTTTAACTGCTTCATGCCATTTCATACTGGAAATTTTCAGATTTGTTTGCTTGTCTGTGTATTGCATGTTTCCTTGCATAACAATGTAAGCTTCATGAAGGCAGGGAATTGTCTGGCTTGTCACTGTATCCCTAGCACCCAGAACAGCATTTTGAGAAAGGAGAGGGGACGCTGGAAGTGTTGCCTCCTCTCTAAACAAAGAAGGATACACGAAGGGGGCAAGGGGTGGTAATGGAGGAAGGGTCTCATGAAGGGGAGAACAGAACTCTCCGCAACCAGGGGCTTTTTGATACAAATTAATACACACAAGTCTCTTGCACTCCTATAAATTAATGATGAAAAATCTGAAAGAGAAATTAAGGACATACTCCCATTTATTACTGCAACAAAAAGAATAGAATATCTAGTCATAAACCTACCTAAGGAGACAAAAGACCTGTATGCAGAAAACTCTAAGACACTGATGAAAGAAATTAAAGATGATACCAACAGATGGAGAGATATACCATGTTCTTGGATTGGAAGAATCAACATTGTGAAAATGACTATACTACCCAAAGCAATCTACAGATTCAATGCAATCCCTATCAAACTACCACGGGCATTTTTCACAGAACTAGAACAAAAAATTTCACAATTTGTATGGAAAGACAAAAGACCCCGAATAGCCAAAACAATCTTGAGAATGAAAAACGGAGCTGGAGGAATCAGGCTCCCTGACTTCAGACTATACTACAAAGCTACAGTAATCAAGATAGTATGGTACTGGCACAAAAACAGAAAGATAGATCAATGGAACAGGATAGAAAGTCCAGAGATAAACCCACACACATATGCTCACCTTGTTTTTGATAAAGGATGCAAAAATATACAATGAAGAAAAGACAGCCTCTTCAATAAGTGGTGCTGGGAAAAGTGGACAGCTACATGTAAAATAATGAAATTAGAATACTCCCTAACACCATACACAAAAATAATCTCAAAATGGATTAAAGACCTAAATGTAAGGCCAGACACTATCAAACCCCTAGAGGAAAACATAGGCAGAACACTCTATGACATGAATCACAGCAAGATCCTTTTTGACCCATCTCCTAGAGAAATGGAAATAAAAACAAAAATAAACAAATGGGGCCTAATGAAACTTAAAAGCTTTTGCACAGCAAAGGAAACCATAAACAAGACCAAAAGACAACCCTCAGAATTGGAGAAAATATTTGCAAATGAAGCAACGGACAAAGGATTAATCTCCAAGATTTACAAGCAGCTCATGCAGCTCAATAACAAAAAAACAAACAACCCAATTCAAAAATGGGCAGAAGACCTAAATAGATATTTCTCCAAAGAAGATATACAGATTGCCAACAAACACATGAAAAAATGCTCAACATCATTAATCATTAGAGAAATGCAAATCAAAACTACATTGAGGTATCACCTCACACCAGTCTGAATGGCCATCATTAGAAAATCTGCAAACAATAAATACTGGAGAGGGTGTGGAGAAAAGGGAACACTCTTGCACTGCTGGTGGGAATGTAAATTGATACAGCCACTATGGAGAACAGTATGGAGGTTCCTTAAAAAACTAAAAATAGAACTACCATATGACCCAGCAATCCCACTACTGGGCATATACCCTGAGAAAACCATAATTCGAAAAGAGTCATGTACCACAATGTTCATTGCAGCTCTATTTACAATAGCCAGGAGATGGAAGCAACCTAAGTGTCCATCATCGGATGAATGGATAAAGAAGATGTGGCACATATATACAATGGAATATTACTGAGCCATAAAAAGAAAGAAAATTGAGTTATTTGTAGTGAGGTGGATGGACCTAGAGTCTGTCATACAGAGTGAAGTAAGTCAGAAAGAGAAAAACATGCTAACACATATATATATAGAATCTAAGAAAAAAAAAGGTCATGAAGAACCTAGGGGTAAGATGGGAATAAAGACACAGACCTACTAGAGCACGGACTTGAGGACATGGGGAGGGGGAAGGGTAAGCTGTGATAAAGTGAGAGAGTGGCATGGACATATATATACTACCAAACGTGAACTAGATAGCTAGTGGGAAGCAGCCACATAGCACAGGGAGATCAGCTCAGTGCTTTGTGACCACCTAGAGGGTGGGATAGGGAGTGTGGGAGGGAGGGAGACGCAAGTGGGAAGAGATATGGGAACATACATATATGTATAACTGATTCACTTTGTTATAAGGCAGAAACTAACACACCACTGTAAAGCAATTATACTCCAATAAAGATGTTAAAAAAATGAATGAGACAAACATTAAGAAGAACAGAATATGACAAAAACTGGTTAGAACCTACTGGGCCCAAGATGGCGGAAGATTCCACTGCTGGTTGGCCTTGAGACTCATTATATGCTCATTGGAATACATTAGTATGCTAAATGACACACCCACAGTCACCATGACAGTTCTGAGGCTGACCAAAAAGTCCAAAAAGTGAATGGTGCCCCAACTCCTGGAAATCCTCACCCCTTCTCCAAGATAGAATAATCCTCCCACTTGTTACCCTATGATATTACCCAGCATGTAAAAGCTAACCACCCCCATACCTCAGGGCTCTCTCACTTTCCAAAGAGATGACGCCATGCCCTGGGGCCGCCTCTTGCCTTCTGAGACAGCCCACACTCTGTCTATGGAGGTGTGTATCTCTCTAAATAAACCTTCTTTCACTTTACTATGGCTCACTCTTGAATTCTTTCCTGCTTGAAGCCAAGGACCCTCACTTGGCAGCCCATCCCAGGGACTCTCTCAAGACCTGGGATGTGACCCTCATCTCATGCCCCATTTTTTCCTATAACAGTTCTTTCTCCAGCTTGCCTCCCCCAATGCCCCAGGTATCTTGATCTTGCTGCAAGCCCAGATACTTAACAATCTAAGAGTCTTGCACAACTTCTCGGGGCTTGTATTTTTCACTTGGCCTAACAGGAAAAGCACATTGTGCATGTGGTACAGTTTGGGCCAACCTAGGGCAGGAATACAAAGACTTTTTGACCAGAAGCTCTGGTTTTACCACTGAACCACGTTTATAGCAGGGCATATGTGATTGGATGTTGGTTATTAAATGTGATTATTCACAACTGACAAAGGGGTTGCTCATAGCTATTCTGATGAATGGGTAGTTTGGTTTAGTGATGAAAATACAGCTACTATATTAGCTTTTTTGTTTATATCCAGCTTGAATATCAAATTGAAGAGAGACATATTTGGCGTACAAACAACCCAGGATAAAGTGGGCACGTGCACGTGGGTGTGCACATGTGTGCGCACACACACACACACATATCTAGACAGTAAATGTTAATGTTCTTGGAATATTAGAAAGTGAAATGCAAAATGCCAGAGTCTGTTCTCACTACCATGACTAAAAGCTCTTCCCCCTCCTGCCTTCTCTATTTCTGTTCACCACCCTGGTCACCTGGGGATGACCCTATGTCTTCTCCAGCAACACTCCTTCCTTTGCCTCCTCCCCTACTCCATCTAATGAGCCATCAATTGTGTCAATTAATCCTCCCCCACAGTGCTCCCTCCCTTCTAACCATCCATGTGGCTCTGATCTCATTCAGATCCTTATAACTCCTTTTTCTAAGAGAAAGGAGGTTTCAGTCTATTCTTCCTGCAAACATTCTTGCCTGCCTGCACCAGAGGGATCTTCTTTTTTTTTTTTTTTAACATCCTTATTGGAGTATAATTGCTTTACAATGGTGTGTTAGTTTCTGCTTTATAACAAAGGGAATCAGCTACACATATACATATATCCCCATATCTCCTCCCTCTTGCGTCTCCCTCCCACCCTCCCTATCCCACCCCTCTAGGTGGTCACAAAGCACCGAGCTGATCTCCCTGTGCTATGTGGCTGCTTCCCACTAGCTATCTATTTTACTTTTGGTAGTGTATATATGTCCATGCCACTCTCTCACTTTGTCCCAGCTTACCCTTCCCCCTCCCCATGTCCTCAAGTCCATTCTCTAGTAGGTCTGCGTCTTTATTCCTGTCTTGCCCCTAGGTTCTTCATGACTTTTTTTTTTTAGATTCCATATATATGTGTTAGCATACGGTATTTGTTTTTCTCTTTCTGACTTACTTCACTCTGTATGACAGAGTCTAAGTCCATCCACCTCACTACAAATAACTCAATTTCGTTCCTTTTTATGGCTGAGTAATATTCCATTGTATGTATGTGCCACATCTTCTTTATCCATTCATCTGTTGGTGGACACTTAGGTTGCTTCCATGTCCTGGTTATTGTGAAGAGTGCTGCAATGAACACTGTGGTACATGACTCTTTTTGAATGATGGTTTTCTCCGTGTATATGCCCAGTAGTGGGATTGCTGGGATCTTCCTGAAGAACAGTTCTGACATGCAGTGTCCCTTTTCAAAACTCTTCTGTACCTTCCCCTTTGCCTACAAGATCAAGTGCAAGTTCTTGGCTTGGAATTCAAGGCCCAGCATTAGCCTATTCAGCCTCCCACTCCAGCTTTCTCTCGCACAAACTCCTCCTTATTCTCTATTAAGCACCACGCATTTCTGATTTCAGCACCTTGGCTGGATCTCTGCTTGGAATGCCCATCTGTGAACCCCTGCCTGTAAGACCCATGTATGGCTGCAAGGTTCAAGTCCATATGAAGGGCAGGATCCTCCTACCTACACACAGCTTCCAGGACTGCCCAGTCAGATGGAGGCCCATCTTCCTAGAAACTCCAGGGCAATCATGACTTCCTAACTTGTGCTAGTAATTTCTGAGAGAAATCCCCTCTCCTGTCTTGAAACACATGTGAGAGCCAAGAATTGCGTTTGAGGCCTTACTGTATATTCATCCATCACCAAGTCCAGGGCCTGGCATAGACAAGCACTTGGGAAGTACTCAGAGAACCACAACACAGTAAAAAGGCCTTGCCTTTTGGAAGGCTCCAGAGTTTGCAAAGGTTCTTGCAGTCATCCAGTGGATGAGGTTTATAAGGAAGATGGCAAAGTGTGATTAATCTCAAGCCTTAAGAGAAAGCTGCCCTGGGGGTGTCATCTGATGAGAAAGCTGTAACCATCTGCCTCTTTTGGTGCCTGGATTCAGTCACTCATTCAGCAAATATAATTTGCCAGTCATTGGGCACTGCACTCAACCCAGGGGAATACAGGTAAATCAGACAAACCTCCATCTCCTGGAGCTCCAGTGTCAGTAGAGAAAAAGACATTCATCTAAGACAGTTCAAGTCCAAGGCTGGCTACAGTAAGTGCAGAATCGCCTCTCTCTGCAGCAGTCTGGGGCTGGGCAAAAAGGCAGATTTCTCTTTCTAGTAGGCTCAGGAATGCTCTGCATTTGCCTGTTCCCTGCTCTGTAGCATGTTTACCTAGGGCAAGAGTGGCTCCTAACTTGCAGGGCCCAGGGAAAAATAAAAATTCAGGGCCACTTGTTCAAAAATTATTAAGAATTTCAAGAAAGTAACAGCAAAGCATTAAACAAAGCATGGGGGCACCTCTGTGTGCAGGGCCATGTCGAGCTGAAAAGGCCACATGCCCATGAGGCTGGCCCTGCCACACAGCTGGGAAGCATATACACAGGAGGCCTGAATGTGTCCTGCAGTCTTTTCTTCTCTCTTGCACAGTCTGAACGGAGCCAGATCCCAGTGAACTCAGTGGCACTTAGACACACACAGCTGCACACAGGCCGGTAACAAATTTTTGTTGGGTGCCCACTGTGTGCCCAAAACTCATCTTAAGTTTCAGGGATATGGTGAAAAATCCAGACAGACACGTTGTTTGGTTTTGTTTTGTTTTCTTTTTTGTTACTGAGCTTGCTCCATAAACGAGCTCACAAAGAAATGCCCAAGAAAATCATCAGTTAGTGAGCAGTGTTGTGAATATGACAAAGCAGAGTGATGAGATGGGGGTGGGGTGATGGAGAGGGTGTATTAGATTAGCGTGGTACAGCAAAGCCTCTCCAGGGAGCCGTCCTGGGGGCTGGGATGCACACAGCCCGTTCTAGAGCAACAGGTGAGGATGCTGCTAGTGTTTGGCATCAGCTTGACAGGCAAATCTCTGCAATCCCTTCCCCTCTGACGTGAATCATGAGGGTCTAGGCAAGAAAGATGAAGTCCGAGGATGCTTGAGACTTGAGATGTCCCCCCTGAATGGGGCCACTGACCCCTGCACCCCACCTCCACCCCTAGTGCCTTCTCACTTCTGGCATCACCAGGAGCCAGAAAGATATAGGCAGCCAATACTGGAAAGAGGATTTCCAAGGTCCCCCCACCTCAGGTGGTCCCTCTCACACCCAGGCCCCTGGACTGAACTGTGAGCCACATTGTGTCATTGTTTCCTTTGGGATCAGAGAAAGTCCTACCCTGAATGCCTTGGGCTGGTCCTCTGTTGGTGGGTCCTCCCCCACCCTTAAATACCTGGGGAAATGGCCTGTGTGGTAACTCAGATCAGAGCTTCCTGGGGAGACTCCCAAGTCTCTTTTTTTCCTCTGTGCCAAGGAAGATGCTAAGTTACTCAGCTTCCTTTGGATGCCAAAGGATGTGCTCTGAAGGACTGGAAGGTGTGTAGTGAGGGTGGGGGAAATCTCAGAGGTCAGGGGACTTGGGAAAGTGATGAGATGCAACAGGTGGTGGGGGGAGCCAAGGGCTGGAAGCCACAATCTGACCCCAATGCGCACCAGCGGGCTGAGGGAGTCGCAACCCCCCACCTTGCCCCTGCCAGGCCCAGTCTGCAGCCTCTCTCCCAGCCGCAGCGGCGGGCCGCCGGTTTCCCCGCCTGGGGCCCGCACACCGCAGGCTCGCCTCTTCCTCCCTCCCCTGCGTCCCCCGCTCCTGGCTGTCTGGCAGCGCTGCGGTGGTGGCGGCGGGGGGCGGGGGGCCTTGGCGACAGGGCTCCTTCCTCCTCTCCCTCCTCCCTACGCCCGCCGGAGCCTACCCCTCCCTCCGCAGCAGCAAACACGTCGTCGGAGATTTCCATCGGGGCTTAGGGGGCGGGGCCAGGATGGGGGGCGTGGGGCGGGGCAAGTGGGAGGAGTGAAAGTTGGAGCCCAACAAAACCCTCCACACTGCGCTCAGTGCGGCCAGACCTTGCGCAGCGACCTCCGCACAGGTGGTCGCGCCGGTCCCCGCCACGATGTTGACCAAAGTTCTCCTGATCCTACTGGGCACGTTCATAATCCTTCCGTCGAGGTAAGTCTCCAACCCAGGACTCAGGATCCCTCCGAGCCCAGCTCCCTCTCTCCGGGAACGAGGCCGGCTCCTGAGACCCCCGCACCCCGTGTTCCTCGAGCCCCGCGCCCGCTCTGCCCCTGGCCCTCGCACGGTCTAGCCTGGTCCCGCGTCCCCTCGACGCGCGCGGCAAGCCTCCGCACCGCTTCCCCTAGGACGAGCTCCCTGGGCCCCTGAAGGGGCTCCCAGGAAGGAAGACAGGACGCCTGTCACCTGGCCGCTCCTGTTCCCCCTCCCTCTACTCCTCGGGACTCCCGCTCTCCAAACCACCGCGGCGGCCGGGGAACGAGAGAGCACGTCCCTCCCTTTCTGAGCCTTTCGAGGCAAGAGGCGAGCGGCCAGGGCAGGCTCGCGCTTCTGGGGACTGGGGGGACTGGGGGACTTTGGGAAGGTGGCGCCCAGAAAGTCGTGCGGGCAGTGGGTGGAAACTGCGCTTGAAATGTTTGAGTGTTGACTAGTCTGTCCTCTCGTTCAAAAAAAAAATATATATATATATATATATTTTTTTTTTCCTGAGCGCCTAGTGAGTACCAGGCACTGTGCCAGACAACTCTGACTTTACTTACTTCCCTTCCCACCACTCCTCTTGGTGCCCTGGTTTAGTCTAAGAGTTCCCACCCCAGCTGTCCACCTCATCCCCCCTCTGCTGCCAGCTTCTCTCTTCCGCCCTTATCTCCCCAGACACCCTGCTGGGTCTTGGGCAGATGGGAGCCAGAGGCCAGAAATGGTAATCTCTTAGGTCTGTGATTTGGGTCCTGCATTTCAATACCTCTCCGCTTTTCCAAAGACTAGCAGCAGGTTTCCCCTGAGCAGCCAGCTTCCCTTACACCTTCTTCTGGCCCTGGGACTTTGCCAGGAAGGTTGTCCCCTGCATTTCTGGCTTTTGAGGGCGGAAGATGACTGCTTCATATTTTTGAGATGATTTCCCATTGGGCACAAGCTGTCACAAGTTCCTAAGCTTCCTGATCTTTCCAGCATTCTAGAAGCCTCCATGTCACTGGATTTGTCTTGCTTTTCTGTTTTGGGGAGGGGGAGAGGGGAGATGGATTCTCTCCCCACCCCAAAATGCTTTAGCTCCTCAAGGGAGGGGCTGTGGGGCTCCCTGCTGACTCATTGGTGCACTGGGGAGTGGAGGGGCTGGCCTCATCAGGGGGCTTGGTAAATATTTCTGAATGCGTGCTAGGAATTTCCAGTCATCCACATCACTCCAGATGTGAATTGGACTGGTTGGGAGAAGATGACATGGTGACTGGTTAGGGCAAAAGAGGGGTCTGTGGTGCAGAATGAGGGAGAGGGAGCAGAGAGGAAAACAGCAGAGAAGAGGGGCCGTTGTGATGGAAACTAACCTTCCAGCCAGGGGGAAGGGCTGCAGTAACTGACGTTCAGACACTGTCAGCAGGGCAACCTGTGATGTCATTAAAGAGCTGGGGAGGTGGCAGCGGGGTGTGCTGGCAAGGGCCACCTTGAACCACCTCCCTCTGGTCCAGGCTCAGCTTAAAATCACTTGTGTGGGCACAGCCACTCCCCCCATTTGGGCCTCAGTTTCTCTATCTGTAAGGCGAAAAAGAGGACTGATTTGGAAAAATACAATCCAGTGGCCCTTCTCATGGTCCCTTCCCTCTCCCTAGCTAGTTGACTGAGCATCCTCATGGGGGAGGGGTTGCAGAAATTCACCTCCATCTTAGATCATCACATCTAGAGGATTGTGGATGCCTGAAAAGCCCCCGTGGAAAGATCCCACTAGTCCAGTGCATGAGTATTTTCACTTTTCTGTTATTTCTAGCTTTGAAAGTGGGCTTAATGGCTAGCTGAGGAAAGGTATACATTGTCAGCAGCCCCTTAACCCCAAGGATCCCAGGATGAGGGTGTTTTTGTTGTTGTTGTTGTTCATTTGAAATTTTTTTACTGACAAAAGCTATTTGTAGGATGACAGCAACCTCAAGACCCTCTGATCTCACTTTCATAGCAGACGTAGTCTGGGAGCAGAAAGGCTTCGGTGGTCTTAGGGCCTTTGCTTGTTTGTTTGCCTCTTGAACCTCGGGGTTTTGTTGTTGACTTTGGACTTCTGGGAGGGGGTCATTGCAGGCTCTTGGGTGGTCTTGCTCCCATTCAAGTCACTCATTTTCAGGGTGCCAGTTCCCTAGTTCTCCCTCCTCCCCTCCCACGGTGGCTGCCATGATCTACTCAGATGACTGGGGGAAAAGCCTCAGGGAAAGAGGACATCTCTGGATATGATATTTGGAAATGGAAACTGCTTTTCCCAAGCCCAGTTCTTCCCTTGCCCACAGTGGGAAGTAGCCACTTCAGACATAAGAAATGGCATAGACTTGGCACATCTGTATGCCAGTTAAGCAATTCTAAGAGCTTGAAATACTGCAGGAAAACGCATTTTACTGCTCAAGTTGGCAGTTCCTTGGTCTGCAGTACAGAGACCATGCCCCCATCTCCTGCCTTGTTAACCCCTTATTTGCAGAAGCAAGTTGTCCAATTGCCTTTGTAAAAATAAAATCATTTTGGAAGTGTAACAGAATATAAAAGTGTAAAAATCAGGAGTAGATTTTCACAAAGTAAACATGCCCATGTAACCAGCACCTAGACCAGGAAATAGAACATTGCCAGTCCACTCCCCCACCTCTCAAAAGCTTCACCACATTCCCCCTCCAAGTACACCCTTCTCCCCAAAGGAAAACACTCTCCTGCCTTCCAACATCACAGATTAATTTTGATGATGGCTTTTTAAAAAGCTTGTAATTATAAATTTTTTTCAAAGACATATAACAGTAGAGTGAATCTCCATGTACCCATCACCAGCCTCATTAATTATCAACTCATAACCAGTCTTATTTTCTCTGTATCCCACCCACTCTCCATTTCCAGCTTAAATTCTTTTAAAGCAAATCTCAGACATCATATCATTTCATATGCAATTATTTTAGTATGTATTTCTAATCATAAGGACTTCAAAAACATAATAAAATACCACTATCACACCAAAATTTTTAGAATAACTTCTTCATGCTGAAGAAACTAACCAGTCAGTATTCAAATCTTCCTTATTGTGTCATAAATATATTTTTGTTGTGTTGTGTTTGTTTTGTTTTTTATGCTTTGCCTTTTAAAATCAGGATTCAAATAAGGTCCATATATTTGCAGATTTCAAAATACTTTTTATTGAATTAGAACATATATGCAGAAAAGTGCTCAGATCATAAGTGCACGGCTGATGAGTTGTCAGAAAATGATCACACTGGTATCAAGACACCCCCTGGTGCCCCCTACCTCACTGCCTCCCAGCAAAGGTAGCATGGCCCTGATTTCTAACACCATCAGTGAGCTTCATACATTAGCAGATGGCTTTTTTAAGTTTAAAAAAATTTTTAGTTTAATTCTTTATATTATTTTTTGGCTGTGGTGCATGGCTGTGGCACTCAGGTTGGACTCCTGTTGACCATCTATTTCCTGAATGACAGTCTTTGTCTTTTCTCAGTGCTCAGAGCTTCCCCTACCCCCAGCCCCCAACTCCAATGCAATGGAGTATCCCAAAAGCAAAGAAATGCAGAATTTTCCCAGTGTCCTAGCCCCCGCTGGGAGAGTGCTGTGGCTTTCCTGAGCATTCCTCAGCAATCCTGGCCCTCTGCCTGCCCATTTGCTCCCAGGTGTCACTAGTCAGGCAGACTAAGACCAAGGCTGGTAATGGCAGCTGATTGGCCAGAGCTCATACACCAATACCCTCTTGATTTTACGTTAAAAATTCTTTTAAAATCTCAAACTTGCTTTTGTTATTGATTTTTTTAAAATAAAGTATGACCATAAAAAAAAGGATAGCATGGGAAGTTCCCAGAGAGCAGCAGCTTCAGAAGAAATTAACAAGAATAATCTGTTACTGGCTCTTAATTTACTGTTACCAGTCATTCTTTAACTATGCCCTGGGTTGCAGGCTTATTTTGGTTTGCTTCCGTCCCAAGAAGTACCAGCTGGGTCCCCTACAGAGCAGAGGACAGAGCTTCACTTGTTTGTTTTTATGTTCTAGGATTGAAGGACCTCATGTTGAATCAGAGAAGGGACCCTCTGCCAGTGATGATGATGTCTACGGCCCCAAACCCCAGGCTCCTGATAAGGAACTCCCCCCTGAAGAAATAAAGCCCACTGCTATTGATACCCATGACAGACTTGGCAAAATGCCAACAGCCACTGAAATCCTGGATGGTATCTTGAATAACTATGACTACAAACTGCGCCCTGGCATTGGCGGTGAGTAGCAGAACATAGTTCTCCCCCACCCCGGAGGGGAGGAGGATTGAGGGCCTAAGTGTGGAGAATGGGCCTGGGGTGTAGGTGATAGTGCCCTGCATGTGGGCAGGAACAACTTTTGCTGACCTGCCAGGTAAGAGATGTCAACTCTAGTCTCAGCAATGCCATTGACCTTGGTCTAGATTTCTCCCTTCTCTCACCCTCAGTTTGTCCAACTATAAAATGAGATGACTGGACTAGGTGATTGACCTTCGAGGTATGTTCAGCTCTTAACAGTCTATGAATTGGATCTTGCCATGAAAGAATAAAGAAAGAAATGGTATCGGATGTTGAAACCATGTAGTCCAACCCTTACCCCCTTTATTCCCCACTGACCACACCCTCCCCTGCCCCATGCTTCTGTTTAACACTTACCTCTGCCACTTCTGCTTACTTTACAGAGAGGCCCACTGTGGTCACTGTTGAGCTCTCTGTCAACACCCTTGGGCCTATCTCTATCCTGGACATGGTGAGTACTGAGCTTTGATTATAGTGGGGCTTTCACATACTTGTTTTTTCTGTGTGTCTGTAACAAGAGTTTTTGGGGGGAGAGATTTTAACAAACATGGACTTGAGAAGGAGGCTGAAAGGAACAAGTCCCTTGCTGCCTGAAGAGGACCTTCAGAATCCTGACTGTATCTTCCTGTCTTTCATTCAAAATAAAAATAATAAAGCAACTTTAAACAACACAGTGGATTGCTCTTTTCTTCTGATAATGAATTTTTTTGGACTTAAGCCTGTAGTTACCAACTCTTCCTCTAAGAGTGTTTCTCTAATTTTGCCCTAGTTCCTTGTCTCCTTTTCTTTCTTTCCTTTTTTTTTTTTACATCTTTATTGGAGTATAATTGCTTTACAATGGTGTGTTAGTTTCTGCTTTATAACAAAGTGAATCAGTTATACATATACACATGTTCCCATATCTCCTCCCTCTTGCGTCTCCCTCCCTCCCACCCTCCCTATCCCACCCCTCTAGGTGGTCACAAAGCACCGAGCTGATCTCCCTGTGCTATGCGGCAGCTTCCCACTAGGTATCTGTTTTACATTTGGTAGTGTATATATGTCCATGCCACTCTCTCACTTTGTCACAGCTCACCCTTCCCCCTCCCCGTGTCCTCAAGTCCATTCTCTAGTAGGTCTGTGTCTTTATTCCCGTCTTGCCCCTAGGTTCTTCATGACCTTTTTTTCCCTTAAATTCCATATATATGTGTTAGCATACGGTATTTGTCTTTCTCTTTCTGTTGCTATCATCCCAGTGTCACTACTGTCCCCAGTTAGCCTCCATTATCTCCCACTTGATATATACAAAACACAAGGTCCCTGCCTACCCCCCAGTCTACCTACTAACCTGGCCTCCTGAGAGATGTGCCTCCTGCAGTCCTGACCCTGCTTAAAGCATGAAGTTCAACCCCACACTCTAGCAGTCAGGGCTCTCCATGGCTAGAGCCAACCCAGGGCTCTATTTTTATTTCTTTTCACCCCTTTAGAGACCACATTCACTAGTCACACTAGCATACGGGTGTTCCCAGGCTATCTGGTACTCCTGAGCCTTTGTTCAAGCTGTTTCCACTTTGGGATGGCATTGTTCCAATTTTCTACCTTATCCTTCAACTTACATCACACTTGTTTACCTGACCTTCTCTACCTCACTGTACTGTAATTATGTACTCTGTCTGCCTTGCTCTGTCAACTATGGGTTTCTTGATGTCAGGGACCCAGTATATATTAGCTGAGCAAACGAATTATAAAAGATGTTCTGCAAATGTTACTTTCATCTGCGGAGCCTGATAATGAGGAAGGCTGTGGTAACCAAATCCATCACAGCCATAACCTTGACCTGGCTCAAGTCAGACACAGTTTTAGCATACACACTGGTACCCAAGAAGCACCATGTGAGTGGGTGAGCTCAGAATCTAGGCTCTGAGATGGCACTTGCAAATAGACACTCAAAGGTAAGTAAACATTCATGGAAGATCAAGGTGTTTACATAGGCTGAGTGGAAGAGTGGGGTTTCCCACTGTGATGCTTTGTTTGGCTGCCTAGTTCTTGAGGCACAATGTACTTATATATGGCTATGCAAAAAAATTACCCTAAAACACAGTGTTTTAAAATGACAAGTAGTCATTAGGTCACAGCTCCTGTGGGTTAGGAATCCAGGCATGACTTAGCTGGGTCCTCTGTTTCAGGGTCTCACAAGGCTGCAGTTAAGGTGTCAGTTGGGACTGGGGTCTCATCTGAAGACTCGACTAAGGGAGGATCCACTTCCAAGTTCTCACGTGGTTGTTGGCAGGGTTCAGTTCTTCTCTGGCTGCTGTCTGTAGGCCTTCCACAGTCCTTGCCATGTGGGCCTCTCCATCTGGCAGGTGGCTTCCCTTAGAGTGAGCAAGAGCATGAGAAAAACTGCTGAAGATGGAAAAGCCATGAACTTTTGGGAAATAACAAGGAAGAAGAGAAACATGAGAGGAGACAGATCTTTTTGAGTTTCTGTTGACGTTTTAAAGCTCTTTTTTTCCTCTTCCCTTGATGTCAGATTTACTCTTTTTGCTGTTATCAACGTGCTTACCACTAAGTGAGTATGAATTTAGCAATCAGTTTGATTAAAATTGTTGATAAACTAAGAAACGCTGGGTTCTGAGCCAGAGGTTGAGTTCTTCTGGTCCACCATCATGGCCACTGTTTACTGTTAACAGGAAAGGGACCTTTCAGATCATTGGTGGGGGGATGGAGAAAGTGGCCTGAAGAGTAGTAGAATATCTGTGGCTACAATCTCCTTGCTATTTGCGTAAGATATAATTTTGGGAAACCTATTTCTATCATCTGCAAGAGCCTGTGTGGCAGCAGAGCAGCAGCCCCACTCACAGTTGCTCTTTTCTTCTGATAATGAATTTTTTTGGACTTAAGCCTGTAGTTACCAACTCTTCCTCTAGGAGTGTTTCTCTAATTTTGCCCTAGTTCCTTGTCTCCTTTTCTTTCTTTCCTTTTTTTTTTTTTACATCTTTATTGGAGTATAATTGCTTTACAATGGTGTGTTAGTTTCTGCTTTATAACAAAGTGAATCAGTTATACATATACACATGTTCCCATATCCCCTCCCTCTTGCGTCTCCCTCCCTCCCTCCCTCCCTATCCCACCCCTCCAGTCAGTCACAAAGCACCGAGCTGATCTCCCTGTGCTGTGCGGCTGCTTCCCACTAGCTATCTGCCTTACATTTGGTAGTGTATATATGTCCATGCCACTCTCTCACTTTGTCACAGCTTACCCTTCCCCATCCCAATATGGTTCAATAAGGTAGAAGAGAGGACTGACCTCTTTGCTCTATGCCTACTAATGTTGGCAGCATTGGGCTCACCTGAAGTGATGATACCTGACAAGCCTGAGAGATACAGTTTAATAACCCAGCAGTCACCGAACCTGGCATGCAACACAGAGCTGGTCCAAAGAGGAGCCAACAATTTGATTTTCTTTGGCCGGTAACATAGTGCTATCGCCTGGGCCAAGTGCCTTTAGAACATTCCAAACACTTATGTGGTATTAAATTTCCCGGAGAAGTCTGGCTTTCTACATACTTCCAAATAGTTCTTTAAAGCTGTGGGAGGTCCCAGTCCTTGTACAGGCTACTTTTCTCTGGTGATTCTGTAGAGTCCAGTACTTGGTGAGGAGGAGTTCCAACATCCTTCAGTCAATCAGAAGTTGCGTAGAGCTCCGAATTTGTCCTCAGGGAGAGAAAACAAGCCCCCTTGTCAAACTGGGGAAAAACTGAACCGTTAGTTATCAGTTGATGTGTAGTGAAGTTACAATTGGAATCTTGTTAAATAGAAATTAAATGCTCATTTGAAACACTCTAACATAGAGCAGGAGCCAGGCGTGGATTGTAGAGGGGAAGGCTTCCTCTGGCTACCCAGAAGTTCTGTAGGCCAATTTGGAACTGCCAGCCACTTAGGACTGCAGAGCCACCCTGAAGGCCACTTGTAAAGGCTGGTGTGGCTGGGCAGGGCAGGGCTGGGGGCTCCCATGTGACTGGTAGCCAGGCTGCCAGCTTTTTTCTGTGTGATGCTCTGGACTCCTCGAGGGAACATTCTCGGCCTGGGAGTCTGGCTCCCTGCAATTTTGCAGTGGCTCTCACCACCATTTGGCCTGATCAGCAAAGGCAAGCAGGGATTGTATTGACCCTCTGCATCCCCACCCTGAGGGCTCTACAGGCCTCCCAGGTTGTGGGTTTCCAGTTGGTGTTCATTGTTTGATGCAGGATAACTCAGGGGAAAGACCTAGGGGTCCTGCAGAGGAAAACTGGACCTTGATCCTAAAGAGATTCTTGGAGCAAGTGAAGTAAGCACTGGAGAGGAAGATGGGTGAAGGTCGTCCCAGGGCAAGGCCATGTTAACGGTGCTCTGAGCATCAGAGCCAGTATGTTCCCATGAACTGTTTGAGTTTGAACTTTGAGGCTTCTTTCTCTCTGAGCCTCAGTGTTGCTACCTCTAAAATAAAGGAGATTGGCCTAGCCCTCAAGGTTCTACCTTGGCACAGTTCTGGTACTTGCTGTTCCAGCAGCTTCCTTCAGTTCTATTACAGTCTGTTTTTTCTCTCTTCAATACCAGTGGTGAGATTTCTAGCTTCTCATGCTTCTTGCTATTAAAAATTCTTTTTGATGTTTAATAATTTATAGGCTAATGAGAATTGTAAGCTTCTTGAAAGTCCAATCATGAGAATTTTGTTCACATAGCATTTGTCTGGTACATAGAAAACTCTCAATACAATCCTCCCTCAGAATATGTTGCAGATTGGTTCTAGGACACCTCCCACCCCCACAGATACCAAAATCTGAGGATGCGCAAGTCCCTTATATAAAATGGTGTAGTATTTACATATAACCTGTGCACATCCTCTTGTAAACTTTAAATCATCTCTAGATTACTTATGACGCCAAATACAATGTAAATGCTATGTAAATAGTTGTGAGTGAGGGACAAATTCAAGTTTTGCTTTTTGGAACTTTCTGGAATTTTTGGGGGGGATTTGAATCTGCAGATGTGGAACCCACAGATACAGAGGGCTGACTGTAAATGTTCTGGTTAAATACTACAATCCCTTAAAATTTCTTTAATTAGTTGCTACTCAAACCTCAGACTACCTCCCTCTGCATGTCTGTGAGTGGTAAAGTTTTATTAAATTGAATCCTTATGTTCAAAAAAAATAATTTATGGGCTATGCAATATCTAGAGACCAAATAATCATGGGTTAATTAACATCTGTGCTCCCCAAATAAAAGCTGAAAGGGGCAACTTCACTGTATGCAATCAAAAGTGTGTGTGTTTGTATATGTTTAGAATGATTTTGACCTGAGATCTTTGATTTGCTATGGAAATATGGGGGCTGAGTGGGTGTTGGCCTGCTACAAGGGAGTAGTTACGTGATGAGGCCAGCCTGTACAATTAAGCCACCATCACCTGTGTGTTTCTGGATTAAATGCATCTTCCCAGATTGTTGTTCATTCAGGAATGTTTTTTTCTTTTGGGAATACCTGGAAATAGAAAACATCCTACAGCCAAGCTCATGCTGTTTTCCTCTGTGCAAACCTAAGTGGGTCCCTATCTACTTGATAGGCCCATCACAGGATGGCATGGGAATGTTCTTTGCCTGCACAGCCCCAAATGTGTGCTTTTCTATCCTTGCCACCAGGAATACACCATTGACATCACCTTCTACCAGACTTGGTATGATGAACGCCTTCGTTTCAATGGCAGCTTTGAAAGCTTTGTTCTGAATGGCAACTTGGTGAGCCTGTTATGGATCCCAGACACCTTTTTTAGGAATTCTAAGAGGACCCAAGAGCATTCGATCACCATGCCCAACCAGATGGTCCGCATCCACAAGGATGGCAAGGTGTTGTACACAATCAGGTATGTCAAGCCTCTGGAGTCTTGCCTCTTGAGACTCTTCTTCCCCTCCTGAGAATTTTTGCCAAAGAAACATGGGCAGAGGTTTCATCCTGAATGATACTTCTAAGGGCCCCTCCAGCTTTCCTAGACCATGAGCTCAATCCCCTCATGTACTGACACACACACTAAGGCCTCAAAATAGAAAGATATTGCTTAAGACCACACACCAAGTTTGTAGCAGAGCTTGGACTGATATTTAGTTACTTGGCTCCAAGTCCAGAGCTCCCCCAACTAGAATGTAGCACGGTGACTGTGTTGTGTAGACAGTTCCACCCCAAGTGGGCACTGGATGTAAAGACATGTCCACAGTGGTGGAATTGTCCAGGCGGAGCAGCAACACAGCAGTTGGAAAGATACCTAAGACCAGGCTGGATACTTGAATGCCTGGCTGGGAAAGGTTGTGTACAGGTGATAAGGTGGCAGGGAGGCAATAAAGAGTGGGAGAGTGTTGGCAGGTCCTTGAAGGTGGGATGGGCAAGAAGCAAAATTCCATCTAAGTTAGTCCATACGTTTCTCTGATGATGGAGACCAGAGTAGCCAGATATTTCCAAGCTGTTCTTCCTCTCTTTTTGTCTCTCCTTTGAGCTCTTTGTCTCAGCTCCCACCATTGCCACACATTGGTGGTGGTCCCCAGGCCCAAGCTGGGTGGATACCTAAGTGTTCAGGGTCAGCCTAATGAGGCTCCTTTCTCCCTTCCAGGATGACCATTGATGCTGGATGCTCACTCCACATGCTCAAATTTCCAATGGATTCTCACTCTTGCCCTCTGTCTTTCTCTAGCTGTGAGTACCTTCTTAGGTTTCTGGGGCCCCAGAGTCATCATGCTGGGCCCCTTCTTTTTCTCATCCTTTCCCTTTACATTTTTCTGCCTCTGCTTTTTCCCCTAAGATGGTGCCAAAGTTGTCCAGGACCTCCCAATCCATCCTCATCTCCTTTCCTGCTAACAATACTGTGTTGCTTAACCTGGGCTTCACGTTGGGTTCATCCTTCTCCTGTCCACCCCACCTCAAATCAGTCACCGGCCTCTGAAGTGTATCTCAAGTATGTCGGCTTTCCATCTCCACTGTCACTACTACCTTGGTTTAGGTCTTTGTCATATTCCACTTGGACTTTGCAACATCTTCACTTTGAAGCTGAACATGTTCAAAACTAAATATATGGTCTCCACCGAACCTCTACCCCCAAGACAGATGTGTTGCTTCTGTGTTCCCATTTGTCTCATTGAAAGGCACCATCACCCACTCTGTTGTCCAAGCCAAGAACTTTGATGCTTCTTTCTCCTTCACCTCCCCATCTATTCAGTCAACACATCCTGTTGGTGTTCCCTCCTGAATCTCTGTCGATCCTATTTCTCTGCATTCTCACTGCCACAGCTTCGAATCCTGCCTTCATTCATTTTATTGTGCACTGGTTACTGAACTGGCCTCCCATAACTGGTCTCCCTGACAACAGGCCATCCTCGTATAAGAACTAGAGTGACCTAGCTGAAGCATCATCTAGACTAGGTCACTTCTTAGTTTCAGATCCTTCCTGAACTCTCATCGATCAATTCCAAATTGCTTAGAATAGTCTTCAAGGCCCTTCATGAACTGGCCCGTGCTATCTACTCCTACATACCTCATCCATCCTCTGTGGGCTAGCCATCCTGAACTTTTGACATTTCCATAATACATCAGGCATTTTCATCTTTCTGTGCATAGAACACCCTCCTCACCCCTTCAGCCTCATCCATACAGAGAATGTTTATATTGGACTTTTAAGACTTATTGGGAATGTCACCTACTCTCTGGAATCTTTTCTGGGTGTGTCCCCAACTGATCTTTCCCTTCTTTGTTTCCACACTCTCCCACGGGCGGAGGCTTCTCAGATGTATTCCAACAATTACAGATGTGTACTTACTGTCTTACTCAATAGAATGTGAGTGCTTGAGAGGAGGGCTCCTGCCTTGCTTGTTTCTGTATGTCCAGCACAGGGCGTGGTACTGAGGAATGCTCAGTAAATGCACTTATTGGATGGACTTCAGCAATGAGGTAAGAGAGGTAAGGTCCCACAGCTGGTGAGGCCAGAGTCAGACACCATGCTGGTGGAGACCTCAGCTGGGCTTCCCAGTCTCACATGACTCTCCTTCCCACGTTGCCTTACAGTTTCCTATCCTGAGAATGAGATCATCTACAAGTGGGAAAATTTCAAGCTTGTAATCAATGAGAGTAATTCCTGGAAGCTCTTCCAGTTTGATTTTATAGGAGTGAGCAACACGACTGAAACTATCACAACCGTAGCTGGTAAGTGTGCCTTTGAGCCAGGGCTAGGCAGCAGAGGCCCAGGAGGGTGGTAGGGATGACTGGAGGTGGCCATCCATTCATCCAAATGCTTATGTAATCATCCCATGAAAATACTGTGGAACATGGCTCCTGTTTTGTAAATGCTAAGCACTTACAACTGTTTGCAGAGGAAACTGAGACTTTGTAACTACATCTCAGTCTCATCTGCAAAGAAGTAAGTGCTTTGCCAAGCCCCGCAGAGGGTAGGTAAGTAGATTAAGTTTTACTGCTGTCAAAATTTGCAACTAGGTTTGTCATGCACACCCTTCAGTTTCGAAGTCTTTGTTACAACTGACCTACTTGGATGACTTTGGGAAATGGAGGTCATGTGACTTCTACATACTCAGAAGCAATCCAAGTGGTTCTAGTTGAGTGGGATGCAAAGCCCTTCCTAATGGGAGGTGGAGGCTTGAGTTGTGTCATCAGCTAGGTGAGGGCTGGGATAATATGGAGGAGGTTTCAGCAGCTACAGTGGCTGCTATATCAACATTTATTTTAAAGGAGCAGGTCTGATACGCACAGATTCCTGTGAAAGACTTCATGGTGGATTCAATGTGGACATGGTGATCACTGGTTTTCTGACTTTGTCCCTAACAAGGACTAAAGGGGAGGGTCCTGGGTCTCTTAAACTTTAGCTCCCAATTAGGTGTGAGTGTCTTTGCTTGTGTTCCTAGGTGATCTGAATGAGGAGCCAAGGGACCTCCCTAGCGTTGCTCCCAGAGCAGCCCTGGAAACCCTCTTCACACATACTGACCAAGTCAGGGCAGTGGCGGCACTGCCCTCATCGTTTCCAGAATACGGATGGAACCAGTCACCCAACCAGCCATTTGCCATGGGAAGCGTCTTGCTTTGCTTCCACGTGGCTAGGCGGAAAATCTGCTTTTTCTTTACTTGTTGAATTGGTCACTGGGTGAGGGATAGCTCATGCTCATCCGGCTAGAGCTTTGCTTGCGCAGCACTAGGCAGGGGCAGAGGGCTGCTTTACAAATGCTTTCCTTTTTCTCGGGGGCTCTGGGTAAACAATTTTACTACCTTTGACTTAGGACCCTTGCTCTTCTGCCAGCTAACCATTGGCATGCCTCTTGCCTTTCTGCACCTCAGTTTCCCCAGACAGGTTGGGGACCCATCATCAAAAAGCAGCAGAGGAGACAAGGCCCAGGGGCTTTCAAGTCACTAGTGGTTCCGTTTAGTAGATGGTTGTGCATTGTTTCAAAATGGTGCCCTAGTGACTACAAAGCCCCAGAGCCAGCATCATCACCAAAGCAATGACAATAGGTAAGCACCAGTCCTCCTTGGGAGAGAAGAGGTTCTTGGGAGAAAGGAGAAGGGCTTTTTTCTCTTCTGCTAGAGATGAGTTGATCTTGAATCATGGTTTCTTCAGTATCATAGTTATCTTTGGGACTGGACCCAAACTCTTTCAGTCAGTCCCTGGGCAGTTCTCTCCATCTGGAACAAACTTATGTACTCAGCTCCTAAGGGTTCAGAATGAAGTGGGAGCATGCTACTCTGGCCACCTTGGGCCTTCAACCAGAGAATCCCTGCTTCAGGAGGCATTCAGAGAGTCCAGCCTTGCCCCCAGTGAGTGAGTCATCTTTCACTGTTGGCTGTTGAGCTTTTGATAGAATTTTACCCATGATTAGGATTTTGCTTTCTCGCAAGTGAGTTTCTTCCTTCTCTAGACAATTCTGTTCATCAGAAAAATCTCCCTGTTCATCTGAAATTGGAGTCTCTGGAACTTCCACCCATTAGACTTAGTTCTTTTTCCCTACAAATACTGAGCTTACAGTAAGTCCAGTGAGTCTTCCACTGGGTCAAGATAAAAGAACTAGTATTATGGTTCCAGCCCTGGGTCATATTCTTTTATAGACTATACAACCATAGTTCTTTTTTCTCCCCCTTGTTCTTCAAAGCTTTGGCTCCACTCATCCTTCTAGTCCCAGTCCTCTGGACACAGTCTTTTTGATTGTGTTCCTCTGACAGTGCAGTGACCAACTGTGGTCTGGCTAAAGCAGATAAGAGCAGAAAGCATCTCTAGCTTTTTCCCCCTTTGGCTCCTTAGCCCCAGGTATCTTTTTTTCCCTTACCCATGCTCCTCCATTCCTCAGAAATAAGAAAGTGTGTGTTAATATCCTTCACTTGGCCTTAAAAGACAAATTCCCATCTCTTGACAAGTAGAGAAGGTTCTTCTTTGCTGAAATAAATAAAATAAAAATAGAAAAGGCTGATAGAATAATAAATCTTGTTGTAACAAGAATATATAAACTCAGCAAAGTTTTGTGGGGAGTGGTTGTAGCTGAGTAGGGCTGTCTTAAATTGCAGTCAATACCCCAGGACAAGGGAACTAGGATCTTGATAAATACATTCTGGCTAGTAGGCAAGTGCGAGTGGTCCCTGCAGCAGCCCTGGAGGAGGAGTTCTATCCACAAAGCTACTATTCTGGACACAGGTATTCAACTGACCCCAGGCTACTTCCTTGCCTTTTTCCAGAAGATTCTGAGAAGTCTTGCCCCTTGAGTGTCAGTGCTGACAAGGTGAGTAGGAAAGGCTGCTCTTCTCATTCAGTCCCAACATACCCAGAGTTGCGGGGCAGGTGATCTATTTTCTAAAATAAGAAGACACATGGACAGGTTAGTGTTCTAGTCTGCCTTACAAAGCTGTTGCCAGGAAGTAGCAAGAGTTGTTGAGCATCTGCTAGGTTCCGGGCTGTGCTGTGCATGGATGGGCAGGAGCGTAGCAACAGGGCTCAGATGAGCCCTGTCGTGAAGGGGTTTAAAAACCCACCTAACTCAAGGCCAGGGAATTCTACAGCATCACTGAGGTGGAAAGTTGGAGCTTAGCTTCACTAAGGAGCCAGAATTTGAACTATTATAAATCCAACATGATGTGGAGAGGAAAAAGGGATATTCTGGCCTCAGAAAAGACTCCAAAATCCCTGGAGTCATGGTGAGCATGCAGAGTGTTTGGGATGGGTGTGTCAGAGTATAAGGCAACATGAAATGTACAGTAGAAGATGCCAACTGTAGATATAGGTTGTCATCAGGTCCTGTAGGAGCCATCACTATCTAGGCTGAGAGCCAACATCAAGGACATGATACCCAATGAATGCGAAGACCTCAGTCTGCCTTGTGGATGTATACTCTGCAGACCTGACATCTAGAGGGCTGACTGAAATTTTCACTTTCAACTAATTCTTCTATTTTCTTGAAACACTCAATTTGGGCTAGGGTAATAGACTAAGAACAGGGAGTCCAGGGTTTGAATATTGGTATAAATATATGCATGATATCTCGGGGAATCTGAGTAAATGGGGGTTAGCTTAGAGTAGGGTGTACATGTAAGATGTCAGTTGGAGCCAGGTTGTGGTGAGCCTTTAGTGTCAGATTACAGAGTGTAGACTTGATTCTGTAGCTCCTGTGGAGCAGGAAACCATCAGAGGTTTGGGGTAGGCAAGTGATTTCTTTTGGCCATTGATGGAACAGTGCTAACTAAGGCATTTCACCAGCATATGAATGTATAGGAAGGAGGCTGAATAGCTTCTGTGCTTCCCCCACCACAGATCACTTTTAGTTCATTTCCTGAGAGTATACATTGTAAGGGCCAGTAGTGCACGTATAAGGCAATGATTCTGCAGACTAGATATGGCACCTCAGTGGTTGTAAAGGCCTCAGTCAGCCATCTGGACATTAACTGTATGGTTCTGATATCTAGAAGCCTAACTGATTTTACTTCTTTCATTTGACTATTCTGTCCCCCATCCTGGTAAGACAGATGTGCGATGTGGGCCAGCGAACTGAGAAAGAAGTTATTAAGGTTCTAGCCCTGGCTTAGCTCTTAACTGACCACGGGTCTTGTTGTGAGTCTTCTCTCGGGCTTCTTCTGATCCTCCATGTGTGGCATTGGATTAATGTGCCTCTATCCTAGGACCGTGGTGGTCATCCCATGAGCTGAACAATAGGACCCTTAATATGCATGTCTTGCGTGTGGGAGACCCTCATGGCAATGCTGTAATGAAGTGATATTTTTAAAATATCTTCCAGGCGATTACGTAGTCATGACGCTTTTCTTCAACGTGAGCAGGAGGTTTGGCTTTGTGGCCTTTCAAAACTATGTTCCTTCTTCTGTGACCACGATGATCTCCTGGATTTCCTTTTGGATCAAGAAAGACTGTGCTCCGGCCAGGACTTCTTTAGGTAAGTGGGTAAGGTGAGCATACACATGAGGCACAGAATTGCATTTTCAGGGGTCCTTTCCAAAGTGTAATATATAGAACAGTAGCTCCGCCCACCTCCACTCCTGTGCTTTCACAGGGATCACTTCTGTACTCACCATGACCACTTTGGGCACCTTTTCCCGGAAGAATTTCCCACGTGTCTCCTATATCACAGCCTTGGATTTCTATATTGCGATCTGCTTCATCTTCTGCTTCTGTGCTCTGATGGAGTTTGCTGTGCTCAACTTCCTGACCTACAACCGGACAGCATCCCGTGGTTCTCCGAAACTTCGTCATGTATGAGCTGGGTATGGGAGTGGTGGCAAGGCTTTGGAGTACGGAGGCATGCAAGTGAGGGCACTAGGACTCATGACACATGGGTGGCCAGCTCACCAAGTGATGGGGGTAACCTGGGGCTTTGGGGGGAGTTGAGTAAACTTTCTGATGTGATGGTGGGAATTCTGGGGGGAAAGAAACAGTGTGCCAAGGACGGAATCTCCAGGAAACCCTGAGGCAGCACCTAGGCTTGGTTCACCTTCCCTTGCCTTGTTCTGACTTCTTCCCTTGTTCCTTTCAGCCTCGTGCCCATGCACGTGACCCAACCCCTTCCCGTGTCCGTGTCATCGAGCATCCGGAAGCTTTTGTGTGCGACATTGAGGACCCCGAGGAGGAGGAGGAAAGTGAGGAAGAGGAGAGTGAGGAAGAGGAGGGCCCATCTTGCCCAGCCCGGCAGTCCGTCAGGCCAGGCAGCACCCCTCGCCCTGGTGGCTGTTGCAAGTGGTGTGAGAAGTACTGCTGCACGGTCCCCACTTGTGAGGGCAGCACCTGGCAGCAGGGCCGCCTCTTCATCCATGTCTACCGCCTTGATAACTACTCGCGAGTGATTTTCCCAGTCACCTTCTTTTTCTTCAATGTGCTCTACTGGCTTGTTTGCCTTAACCTGTAGGCACCAGCTGGTACCCTGTGGGGCAGCCTCCCCAGTTCCCCAGGAGGTCCCACAGCCTTTGCCTAGGGAGTTGGGGGAAAATAGCAGCAGCAGCAGCAGGAGCAAACTAGAGAGTGTCTTTCCTTCCCCCTTGCCCAAATAGAAGCCTGCAGGGAATTGGTCCTTGCTGGCCCTCTCCCCTACCTGGCCCATTCACTGAATCTCCTTAGCAGCCCATTTCAAGTAAAATGACACCCCTCTCTGTTCCTCAAGGGGCATTTATGATGCTCAGGCTTCAAAATGTAGGCTCTCAGTGACCAGCTCCCTAAGATGGTGTCCATGTATGAGTGGATTAGCTATCTCCCAAAAGGGCTAACACCCACTGCCTTTTCCCAGAAAACCAGTACTGCCTTTGTGGTGCTCCAGGCCCAGCTCTGGCCTCAGCCTCAAAGTGCACAGACCAGCTACTTGCCTGTTCCTGACACCTCCTTAAGATGCTGGGCAGCAGTGTTAACAGCAGGAGGGAATCCCCATCCTTAAGTCAGATTATTATTTTCTTGATTCTGTCTCCCTGCCCTCCCTTCCCCTGCAGATAGACGGACACTGACATTATCCCTTTAGGAGGAGGGGAGTCAGCAATTGAGGACAGTATCCCTCCCTCTGCTGCTGTGACATCTCCATCTCCCTTCCCCGCTGGCCTTCATTCCTCATCTGCAGTACCAATTCAATACCTTGCATCCAGTGGGTATCTATTTTCGTGTGTGATGATACTATGACCCCCTGCTTTTTATGCCACCTTCTTCCTCCTACTTGACCCTTGTGACTCTTTCTGTAACTTTCCCAGTGACTTTCCCAGCCCCGACCCAGGTGCTAGGCCATGGTGACTTCCCGGAGCCAAGAAACTAAGGGAACTCTGCTTTGCAGTGGGCATTACCTGCATTGATTGGTGCCCAGCTAAGGCACAGCATAGGAGTTCTGCCACTTCCTTGGCCCCTGGACCCATGAACCAGTCCACTCCTATCCCTGGGGCACTCTGACAATCACAATCAATCAATTGAATTCCCTTAAATTTGTATAGCACTTTACCTTTTGCAAAAGCACTTTTGACAAATTATTTCTATTTTGAGTCTCATAGCCCTGTGATATATTCAGGGCAGGATTCTTATCCCCATTTTGCAGATGAGAACCCTGACGCACAGATTTCTATGGGACTGTGGATCTCACTGGAAACTACCCAGGAGCCCACTGTCACCTTCTATACCACATGACAGGGCTAGGCAGCTCTTTTCACCATGATTTGATTCTATAGCCTCTGCTGGCACCCCAGTGGCAGGGCCCAGAGTGGCAGCCTCTTTTCAGCATTGGCCTGCTCAATTCCTGGGCCTCAGGTGCTCAGACTGCCCCCTAAGATCTAACCTCTCCTGGCTCTGGTAACCCAGTGAGGTGAATTTGGACACGCCCCAATGCTTGTATATGCTGAATGAAATCTGTGTCTGTATTTTATTGGGGGGTGGGTAGGATGGGGATCCATCTGCTTTTTGTCACCATCAAGTGAGAAGGGGAAATATATCAATAAATATATCAGCAAAGCATAGAAGGTATGGCTGGTTTCTTGGGCATTCAAGTTTGCTCTCAGCTCAGGTTTTAAATCTTAACTCAGTGACCCAAACATTTGCCTGTTACCCTCTCCCACCCATGACTCCCAGACCTACCATGCACACACCATGTCCCCTTCTCTCAGTGGAGAACTTAAGAGAAGAGAGTGACCAAGCGGGTGGCCCCCTTTTACTGATTCCCTTACTTACTCCTATGCCACTTCTCCCCTCCATGTCCCTTTTGCTTTGCCCATGATTCTAGCTTCATCTAGTCACCTAGAAGTTTCCTAAAGACCATCAGACTCACAACACTCCCCACCACCACCATTTAAAGATGGGGATGCTGAGGCACAGAGCGGAGTGTCTATTATCACACAACCAGTCAGTAGTGGAGTGGGGCCAGACCCCAGAAATCCTAATACCCTGTCTTGGCTTAGAGCAAGCCTGGAGATCTTGGTTGATTACCCTTCAAACAAACTTTCTAAAGGTATATTGGGAAATGTTGGCCCTGGCATCCTTTGACACATCCAACTCTAAGGAAAGTCAGAAACAGCAATAAGAACTAAGGAGGAGACAAAATGATATCTGAACAGCCAACAGTTGTGCCATAAAGTTCTTGAAATGATGCTCAAACACTTTCCCTGTAAGAAATCCACATGCTTCTACTGTGTATTTTCTAATGTCCTAACCCAGAGCACATTACAAGTAACAATTTAGAACAGGGAAAATATTTCCTCACTTTTACTTATATTAGATGCAGTGGGGGGAAAAGGAAGCCTGGCTCCTGAGCAGTGGAGACATGCAAATTTGTGAGCACTCATATTTAAATGCATTTTGAAACAAATAGTGCAAACCTGATTCCTTAATCACCCTACAGTAAAGCTAAAAACAAATAAAATTCCTAACATTTGTAAATTTTAAAAAGCTCATGTAAACAGTTCTTTAAAAATGAAGAAGTTAAAACCATAATTGGGTGCATAAATATCAAAAAATTAAATTAATGAAGAAAAAATTACATGTGTTTTAAAACTCATGGGATGCAGCCAACACCGCACTTGGAGAAAATTTCATGATTTAAGCATTTCAATTACTAAACATAATGGAAGATAAATGAGTTAAGTGTTGAAACCTAGAAATTGGAAAAAGGATAAAAGCATATTATACCTTAGAAAAGCTTTGGGGAAAGAGGAACTTAAAAATTAATTAGTGTCGGGAGAACTAGTTACTCATTTAAAAACAAACTGGGTCTCTCTCTCTCTACATCAAAATTACAGATGAAACAAACATCTTAAAACTTTTAAAGAAAATCATCAGACAATATGGGTGAATATGTTTATATTCTTGAGATGGGAAAGGCCTTTATAAACATGACATAAAACACCAGTTTGTCCGTACTAAGAAATAATAACTAAAGGAAAAGCCAAAAAATGTATAGCAAAACATATTATCACTGGTTAGTTTTTCTGGAAGCAATCTCTGAGACTGAGATTAGCGTGCAGGAGGTTGACTCGGGAGTGCTCTTAGGGTCAATGCAGCCACCATTAGGTCCTCAGCTGTACACATGGGAAGTTTTGGAGTTGGGATGGGCTTTCCAAATTGTCACAAATCAGGGCAAGGGAACTGGGCCTTTATACTCTTGCATTTATCAGTTATTGGATGTGAGCATGAACTTGGAAGGGACATGAACTTGGATGTGTCTGGAGAAGGACTCAGTTGAAGGCTGTGAGCCTCCAGCAATCTCAGCTGTTGGAGAAATGAAAGCTTCAGTCCCAAAGTGACACGGATGTGGAAGGTCTTGGTAGCACACCACAGTACCCACTATAGTTCATTCCTTACTTTGTTCAGGCTCATTTGCTTCAGATAAATAAAATCTGGAGAAATTTACCCATGGTTACATTGAGCTTCTTTTCCTGAGGAAAACTTACAAGATCAATGAAACACACTATAGCACCTGCCACTGCAGGTGGTCTTAGAAACTTAACTGATAATCATCATGTCTGTGTTACACTACCAATTCTGAATTTCCTCTCACTCTCAGCTAGTATCTCTCCTGATCTAGGTAGCTTACCTGGTCAAGTGACTATAAGCTTCGTCCTTGAAGGGTCTGAGATCTTGCTCTTCTCAAGTCATGGCTGGAGGACTTGTTCGTCATTTCTAAGGGGTACCTAAGTGGGTCACCTAGACATCAAACCTATTCTTGCCTGTCCCCACTGTATAGCAGTGCCCTTATCTCCTCCCAATTATTAGAGTCGATTTTCCCTGTCGGGATGGTTATTTGTGTTCTTTTGGCTGGTGCCAAAAGTGATCAGGCACCAGCCGTGGATTTAAATTTAATGGGACTCATTGTTGTCCTCTGGTAAAGGCACAATCTGGGAGCCAAGAACTCTAAACCTGCAGAACCCAGAATTATTAGGATGGGAAGTACAGATTACCCCAGTGGATCTCTGGGAGTGATGATAAGAAGACAACTCCTATTCCTACTCCTTAGTTCCCAAACCTATATATCCTCCTTTATAATGGTCATTGATTTAGGATGTATAATGCTTCCTGGTGGGTAACACCCCATCCTCTCAGGGTATCATCTCCAAGCTGACTCTTCAGTTGTGCCTTCAACACACCATTTCATCATTCTATCTGGCCAGCACCTTCTCAGTGGAGTGGTATATAATAGAATCCCAGGCATGTGCCCAATGTTGGACTCCTTTGGCCAGAAAGTGGATCTATGGGTCCATATCAAGTTATATAAAATCCTGTCCCAGTAGATCAAACACTCTATGCTCCTGAATAGTGGAGCTGGCTGAGGTCCTCCAGGAAAGAAAGGCAAACCCATATCCATAATGTGTTGATTGCAATTGAGATGAATCATTGCCCTATGCAAGTCTGAAGAGGCTCAATGTAGTCAACTTGTCCCCAAGTCACTTGTTGATTTTCTCCAAGAATGGTGATATATCAGGACTCATCATTGGTCTCTGTTGTGGGCAAAATCAATAGCTAAGTTAGCCTTAGTGAGTTGGTGACCATGCTGTTGTGCCTACATAAAACCTTAATGTAAATGAAAATCCAGGATATCCAGTTAAATTTGAATTTCAGACAAATAACAAATATATATTGGCATAAGTATGCTTTATTTGAGATCACACTGTCTGTGGGCTGCTCCTAGCCTAGGACTGAACACTGCAGGGGTACTAGAGTATGCACACCTCTGCCAAATGCAGATGGACTCCTCCAACAAGCAGTCTTTGCACCAGAGCTCCCCTTAAGTCAGTGAGACTTAGTCAAACCTGCTTTGCAGTTCGAGGGTCTTCTTCCTATTTATCCTTGCTTCTCCCTCTCCTTTTGGGTGTCAGACCTTATTCCCACGTGAAGGTTTCCCAGCTTACTCCTGCTCCTTCTTCCTTTATTTTTCACAAACATTTGCCCCAACAAATCTCTTGCTCTTCTAATCCCATCTTGGCATCTGCTTCTCAGACCACCTAAACTGACCCAGTTGATACCATGAAAAATACAAGAAAGTACACAGTAAGATGGGGTTCTGGGATCACCCACCACCTGGCTGGCAAGGAGCAACCCATCCTGAGTTTGGGGCACATATAGTATCTGAAACAATGTGACAGCCCAATTCCTGAAGATTCCACTAGTGGTTATCTCAGGAAACATCCAAATGGAGGGAACCATGTTGCTGATTGAAGCATATTTGAAGGTTATGGGGGAAACATTGTATATAAAGACCGTGGCATTGGCCAGTTAGTACTAAATGTATTGATGCTCCACAGAGAGATAAGGAAAAACTGAGAATAGTTGACGGTAGTTTTAATACCTTAAAGGGTAAGGATGAGAGTCAGAGGGCCTCTCTGGAAGCTTATAAAGAGAACATTATTGCCTTCGGTGGGAAAGCAGACAGAGATGAGGAGAAAATGCAGAACTTAAGAGTTACGCTTGCAAAAATCCAGGATATGATTAATTGTCCAGCCAAGGCATATCTCTTAGGCTAAAATGAGGGCACTGTTTGAGAAAACTTGGGACTCTGAAACATAGAATGGGAACATGTGAGTGAATACCTTCAAGGATTGAGGCTTTGTAGACTTTCCTGTATAGGTGGTTCATTGCTCCCTGAATAGGGCTAGCACTTCTGCAGTACTGGAGGACTCTTTAGAGACCTTTATCTCTCAAGGCAATAGGTGCTCCCTTCAGGAGCTGTCCAACTTCCTTTCCTGGCTGCCAACCCAGCTAGAGCTAAATCCCAGCATAATCCACTGGGAAAGTACTAGGTCTAATAAAAGAAGAAAGAGATGACTCTGAATGAGCTATAGGAATTAGCTAGCATATACCAGGAGGAGTCAGGGGAGTAGCACTGGGACTGGATTTTGAGGATGCTTTATTACAAGGGCTGCAACATAAGAATGAATAACCATGAATCCATTGACATGGGGACACTTTCTCAAGACATGAGATTTAACACGCTGGCAAGAACCCCAGGGGATGGGTCAAAATCTCTGCTATGGTGGCCCTTAGAAGCTTAGAGAATATGATGACCAATGCTGAGCAAAGCGGAAATGCCTGAACTGCACTGGCAGACAGTAAAGGAAAGAATTCAAAGGTCTGAGGGAAGTGCGCCTGCTAGAATGTATAGGTTAGGCCTGTACGCTAGATGAGGCCAGGAGACTGCCCAGAGAGGATTATATTCCATGAGAGGGCCCAGAAGACATGATATTCCTCAAAGCCATGAAGAATGCACCAGTTAGAGAGGCACCAACATCGCTAAGAAGTTCAGTAGTAGTTCTCCTCTGCAGGCCCGGGCTGACCATAGCAGAGACATTAGCTTGGATGGCTAATAGCAACGAGAATGATGGTGCCCTGAAGCAATGGACACCAAGTGGTAGTACTTAATCACCAGAAGTCAGGGTATGAAATTATCTTAACCAGCAAGGTTGGAGGGACAGCCAAGGGAGCTTGACTTACAGGAAGTTGAAGAGACAGATAACAGAACAGGCAAAAATAGATGAATAGCTAACAAGAGTGCTACTTAAAATCTACAATCAGAGGCAAGACTGCAGGAACAGAAAGCTGAGTGTGATTGCCCAAATAAAAAAGTCATGATACTTTGCTCAGTTCTTGCCCCTGAGCCAACCTTCAGAACTGGAACTCATTGACTGAATAGATTTCCAGGTCTCTAGGAGGAAGTACTATGCAACTCCATGAAAAGCATATACTATGATTATATCCCCACTCCTTCCTCAAAGGGTTTTATAGCTATTTACTCAGATGACTGCCCACTTGGGATAGAAGGGAATACCAAGACATTTCAAGAACTCTTAGACATAGGTCTGAATTAACATTGCTACCAGAAGACTAAAGCATCATTTGACTTCCCAGTTAGAGTAGGGGGCTTATGGAGACCAAGTAATAAATTGAATCCTAGATAGATTACAATTCACAGTGGGATGACTAGGTCCACAGACCCATTCGGTGGTCATCTTGCCATCCTATAGTGCATAATTGGATTTGATATCTCTGGAAGTTGGAGTAACTTCCACATTGAGTCCTTGATCTGTGTTATAAGAGCTATCATAGTGGGAAAGGCCAAGTGAAAACCTCTGAAAATACCCTTTCCCAGCAAATACAGTATAGTAAAAATATCACAAACCAGGTGGGGGAATTAGTGCCACCCTTCTAGATCTCAAGGAAGTCACCATCATATCTCCATTTAATTTGCCAGTCTGGTCCCTGAAGAAACTAGATGGATTCTGGATAATGACTGTATGTTGTCACAGGCTTCACCAAGTAATAATACAGATTACAGCTGTTTTGCCATACTGTTACTAGAATAGGTTAATAAAATCTCAGGTACATGGTATACAGCAATTGATTTGGCAGATGTGTACCTTTCCATTCCAATTACAAAAGAGGATAAAAAACAATGGTAAAGATAAGAATATTTATTTATAATTTTCCCCAAGGCTTTTTAAATTATCACACCCCCAGTCATAATATAGGCTTGGTTTATAAATAAGTCAGGTTTCATAGTGGGTGAAAATTGAGAAATGATGGAGGCTATATTGCAATCACACTGAGGGATGATCTTAAAAAACAGTTGCAAGGGAAAATTTTCCCAGTGGGTGGAGCTGCAAGCCGTACACCTGGTCATATGGTCATTAATTTTGTATGGAAGAGGTTTCCTAGGGACTGAATGTTTTGTCCATCCAAAATTCATGTGTTGAAGCTCTAACTCCCAATGTGATGGTATCTGGAGGTGGGACTTTGGGGAGGTAATTGGGTTTAGATGGGGTCATGAGGGTGAAATCCCTATGATGGGATTAGTGCTCTTATAAGAAAAGGAAGAGACAGGAAACATTTCTCTCTCTCTACATGCACACCCTGAGAAGGCAGCCATCTGCTAAGCCAGGAAGGGGGCCCTCACTAAGAACCAAATTTACTGGCACCTTGTTCTTGGACTCCAGAACTATGAGAAATAAAGGTCTGTTGTTTAAGCCACCCAGTCTATGGTATTTTTTATAGCAGACTGAGCTATAATGTATATAATTCATTGAATGGGTTCTGGGTTTGAAAAATGGCTGACATCCAGAACCTGGGCAAAGGGATCATGACTATTGGGATGGTCCTCATCCTCCTGGTCATCCGTATTTGACTTATTTTGGTTGTACAGATGGAGCAATAACCTTGGTATCTGCCACTAGGACAACTTTCTTCATTCTATCTCCATAGTCTTCTTCAAATTAGACCCCTGGCTGCTACTCTGACCTTGTTGCTCATTCTGATAATTGTGCAAACCTTGCTTCTTATAGTTAAGCACCATAACCTGATCTCTATTATTTTGGGATCCTATTATTGCTAATAGGGATCCCAGTTCTGTAACAGCATCTTTCTGGCTACCTTGACCTTCAGGCAGGCACCTCTAAACTTCTGGGAGTTACTGGTGTCCCTCTCATGAGTTCATTCTTTACCACTTTGGTAAATAGAGTGTCCTTCTGACTATCCCACAAAACAGTCATTTGGATGTGTTTTCTGACCTTATGAAATACATTCACTCTTCCATGTCCATTTTTCTAAGCATTTTAATCTCTTCTTCACTGTTTTTCTTGATGTATTTCACCTTGACTTAATGTGGACCATCACCTTCTTCATGCTTCTGAAAGCCACTCTAACATAATATTAACACTATTCCACAGGGTTCTTGCCAGGCTATTAAATATTGTATTATAGAAGAGTGGTCTCATACCTATAAAATCTTCCTTATCCAACGTTATGTTCTGCCTCTATTAATCCAGTACTCTCAGAAGCCAGTCCTATACATAGTCTCAGATCTCCTGGTGTATATGTTAGATAGATCTTGCAGCCCCTTTAGAATATAGTCTGTTTCATCTATTAGCAGACTCAACATTTGTGTAACCATGTTATGTTGTGACTTAACCCTAATTATTTCTCTATTAAATGGTAGGGTGAATGGGGACAGATATTAAAGAGGATGTATGTTGTCAAACAAGGCAGAGATTTCTGCATGGCCTTCAAGCAAGTAGGAAGTACTAATTTTTTCACAGGAAGGAATGGTTCACTTTGCAGGCCTAAGGGGTTCAGAGGAATTTGAACAATCAAGATGTTTGAGTACATCAACTCAGACGTCCCCACTCAATGCCCCAGTGTCCTACTCCTTCCCAACCATGGCTCTGATCTTCATGTAGCCAACCTCCAGAAGCCCTGCAGAACATTAAGTCCTATCCAAAACATCCATAAGACATTTGGTGAATATCAAAATGTTCTTGATATCTGGTCCTGTTCAAAATGTCCATAAGTTATTTGGTCCACATCAAAAGGTTCTTGATATATGTACGACCATTTGGTCCTGTCTAAAAAGTCCATAAGATATTTGGTCCACACCAAAAGGCTAATGATATTTGGTCCTGTCCAAAACCACTTGGCATGGACCAAATATGCCCATGGATGTTTTGGACAGAACCAAATGTCTGCTAACCTCTAAAACTTTAGAATTTAACTTCATCCTCTTATAATTAAGCCCTGGATCTAAAAATCAGCTTTTCCTACCTGCCTTATGGCTGCTGAAACAGAATCTCTTTATATGCTGCCAAGGAATTACACTTTTTTTTAACATCTTTATTGGAGTATAATTGCTTTACAATGGTGTGTTAGTTTCTGCTTTATAACAAAGTGAATCAGCTATATATATACATATATCCCAATATCTCCCCCCTCTTGCATCTCCCTCCCACCCTCCCTATCCCACCTTTCTAGGTGGTCACAAAGCACCAAGCTGATCTTGTGCTATGTGGCTGCTTCCCACTAGCTATCTATTTTACATTTGGTAGTGTATGCATGCCCATGCCACTCTCTTACTTCATCCCAGCTTACCCTTCCCACTCCCTGTGTCCTCAACTCCATTCTCTATGTCTGCAGCTTTATTCCTCTCCTGCCCCTAGGTTCTTCAGAACCACTTATTTTTAGATTCCATATATATGTGTTAGCATACAGTATTTATCTCTTTCTGACTTACTTCACTCTGTATGACAGACTCTAGGTCCATCCACCTCACTACAAATAACTCAATTTCATTTCTTTTTATGGCTGAGTAATATTCCATTGTATATATGTGCCACATCTTCTTTATCCATTCATCTGTCGATGGACACTTAGGTTGCTTCCATGTCCTGGCTATTGTAAATACAGCTGCAGTGAACGTTGTGGTACATGACTCTTTTTGAATGATGGTTTTCTCAGGGTATAAGCCCAGTAGTAGGATTGCTGGGTCATATAGTAGTTCTATTTTTAGTTTTTTAAGGAACCTCCATACTGTTCTCCATAGTGGCTGTATCAATTTACATTCCCACCAACAGTGCAAGAGGTTTCCCTTTTCTCCACACCCTCTCAAGCATTTATTGTTTGTAGATTTTTTGATGATTGCCATTCTGACCAGCATGAAGTGATACCTCATTGTAGTTTTGATTTGCATTTCTTTGATGATTAGTGATGTTGAGCATCCTTTCATGTGTTTGTTGGCAATCTGTATACCTTCTTTGGAGAAATGTCTATTTAGGTCTTCTGTCCATTTTTGGATTAGGTTGTTTGTTTTTTTGATATTGAGCTGCATGAAATGCTTGTAAATTTTGGAGATTAATCCTTTGTCAGTTGCTTAATTTGCAAATATTTTCTCCCATTCTGAGGGTTGTCTTTTGGTCTTGTTTATGGTTTCCTTTGCTGTGAAAAAGCTTTGAAGTTTCATTAGGTCCCATTTGTTTATATTTCCATTTCTCTAGGAGGTGGGTCAAAAAGGACCTTGCTGTGATTTATGTCATGGAGTGTTCTGCCTATGTTTTCCTCTAAGAGTTTTATAGTGTCTGGCCTTAAATTTAGGTCTTTAATCCATTTTGAGTTTATTTTAGTGTATGGTGTTAGAGGGTGTTCTAATTTCATTCTTTTACATGTAGCTGTGCAGTTTTCCCAGAACCATTTATTGAAGAGGCTGTCTTTTCTCCATCATAAACTAAAAATAGAACTACCATATGATCCAGCAATCCCACTACTGGGCATATACCCTGAGAAAATCATAATTCAAACAGAGTCATGTACCTCAATGTTCATTGCAGCTCTATTTACAATAGCCAGGACATGGAAGCAACCTAAGTGTCCATCGACAGATGAATGGATAAAGAAGATGTGGCACATATATACAATGGAATATTACTCAGCCATAAAAAGAAATGAAATTGAGTTATTTGTAGTGAGGTGGATGGACCTAGAGTCTGTCATACAGAGTGAAGTAAGTCAGAAAGAGAAAAACAAATACCGTATGCCAACACATATATATGAAATCTAAAATTAAAAAAAGGTCATTAAGTACCTAGGGGCAGGATGGGAATAAAGATGCAGACCTACTAGAGAATGGACTTGAGGACACAGGGAGTGGGAAGGGTAAGCTGGGACAAAGTGAGAGAGTGGCATGGACATATATACACTACCAAATGTAAAACTGATAGCTAGTGGGAAGCAGCCACATAGCACAGGGATATCAGCTCAGTGCTTTGTGACCACCTAGAGGGGTGGGATAGGGAGGGTGGGAGGGAGGGAGACACAAGAGGGAAGAGATATATGTATATGTATAGCTGATTCACTTTGTTATAAAGCAGAAACTAACACACCGTTGTAAAGCCATTATACTCCAATAAAGATGTTAAAAAAAATAGAGAGTGTGGAGAAATCCCCCACTTCAAGTGACGACCTGGGCAACCAATAACTTCAGAGTGAGGCTAGAGACTTCAGAACACTTTGCAAAGTCTCTGAGATCTGGCCTCTGAGAAGTGGCCAGTGGTGTAGAGGCTAAATCTTTCATCTACAGGGTACATCTATAGGGATGATTAAAATAAAATACATAAGTTGTGAAAAGATGTGTGTGTCTTCGTGAGTTCCCTGAAAGTGGGAAGAAGGGAAGTGGCAGATGTATGAGGAGGGAGGAAAGTGGGGTCCTGCAGGGCTGGGGGTCAGACCAAAAGGTCCACAGTTAGGCAAACATGGAGGATAAGGACTGGGTGGTGTATGAGTTCTGAAGACAAACAACAGCAAAGAAAGATCATAATTTATCCCATGGGCAAGGAGGAAAAGGGCTTGGTGTTTCTGCCTATGTGTATTTTAGGGGAACAGAGCATGATGTCAAGGCATAAATTACAAGAGCCTATCAGAGTGATATGTGTAGGTGGCAGTGCCACCCCCACAAAAAGGGCAAATACATTACCTTTAGGCCACTTACCTCATAGTTGTGTATATTGTGTCACACCATGTGCTGTAAGCAACTGTAGGTTCTTATCTGGTGGATGAAAAATGGTGGCAAATCTCATTACAGCCATGGAAAAGGATTGCCTGGCAGCAATGATTGCTCAACTAAGGAATGACCCTGATTTATAATGAGGCTAATCACAGTTGTGTGATTTTTTTTTCCCAGCTGGACTCAGAGCTGCATCTAAAAACAAAGAAGTTGGATTGTGGATGATTAGTTCATCCAGGGTTGGGATTTTGTTGGGTGTGTGCAAGGAAAAGATATGAATGGGAAGGAATCAAGAATACTGGGGACAGGGCTGTCCCACTGATCCACCATGTACAGTGGTTTGACTTGGGAGGAAAGGAAGAGAGGCTTGGAGGAGGCTTCTGGACGGACAGTAAAGGGGTGCATCCAAGGGCTGGATGACTGTCTGAAGTGAAGAAGAAGGTACATCAGGAGTAAAAGTATGAAAGAGTTCAAATGACTGGGGCACGTGGCCAGGGGAAGTGATCTGAGAGCTGTTGGTGGAAGGGGTACAGCCTCTGAGCTTTTGGATAATGTTCCACATCTCTGCCCATTGGTGTTGGCTGGCAACTCCCTTGAGTCATGCCTCAGGTAAAATTTGGAAGCAGGGAGTGTGTGAGTGGACTTGGAAAGTTCCAACTCTTTTTGAGATGGGAAGGAGTGATAAACTTGGGAGCCAGGAGAATCATGTGGAAAAGAACATTTTCAAACGAAAAAGACATCAGAAGTGATGAATTAGAAAGAAAACTTCTGTCTCCTGGACCAGCCGAGAGAAGCATGTGATTTGGAGCATGGTGACCTTTCCATTTCCTTAGAAAGAGATGAGACCACCATGGGGCTTTTCCTATGTGCAATGGCATTAATTGGTCTAAAATTGGCTCTGTTATCTAATAAAAATAATAGCAAAAAAGGAAATTGGCCAAATTAACAGAAACTTGAGGGTTCAGTGGGAATGATTTTTACTCTTAATGACTTGGAGCAAGGCTGGACTGTAGAAGTCACCAGAGGTTCAAATGCAAGGTGTTGAGACAGGCTAGCTTAGTGATGTAACAAGCTGGCCTGGGTCACTGGCTGGCCAGCTTCATCCAGCCAAGGAGCCAGCTCTGAGGCTATCTGGCTGTATACTGGCTGTGGAACCTTACAGCTATGACACTGTCTGCTTGGTCCTGCTAGGACCAACATGATCTGTAGGAATCTGAGGACCATTGGGAATCACAGTCAGCCAGCTGTTCTCCTAGTCTGCTCTGAACAGTCCCAGCATCCCATTTCTTTGTGAGCATTTGAACCTGTTTTGACCTTTAGCTTGTTCCTATGGCAGACATAAAATCATTAATGTACTGTTTTTTCCCCCTGTCCTTCTGTCAATTCTCACAGTGATTCTCAAACTTTAATCATCAAAAGAAACACCTGGGTATCTTGTTCAGTGCCGATTCTGATTCAGTAGATCTGGGGTGAGGCCTGAGACGCTGCTCCCAGGTGTCCTGATGCTACTAGACTGGGATACATAATGGTACAAGATATGGTTCCTGCCCGCAAGGGAACAGGCAATGACATTACACTTGGGTATAATAGAAAGATGGAGGGAGGGTTGAGGGAACAGAAAGAAGGGACTAAATCCACCAGGGTTTTCAGGAAGGATTCACAGTGGAGGTGACATTAAGATAGAGCTTGAAACCTGAGTTGGAGGGCATTAGGTGAAGAGTGGAGAGACATTCCCAGCAAAGGGAAAAGTTTGTACAAAGGACTAGAAATGGGTAGCAAATTTGAGCAATGGTGAGAAGTCAGGTGTCACCATAGTCCTGGGAGAGCAGGTGGGCTGTGAGTAAAATATAAAGTCACAAAAGCTTTGTCTATCCTGCTAAGAAAATGGTCAGTAAACCTCTGACCATGCAGCATGTTTACACTTAACAGCTAGACAAAAGCTCAGACAGGTAGGTTGGACAAGCAGATATCTCATAATAACAGTAACTTCCTATTGATTCCAACCTCCAAAAATGCTCACTCCCCCTGGGCTGGACTACCGTGAGAGAAAAGGGATGACAGAGAGGAGGAAACTGAAAAATGGCAAAGCATTTCAAGAGCTACCGTTTGTACCAAATCAATGTGCTAAATACAAATGAGTCTTATTTGTGCATTCAAGCCAGCCGTAAGGCTCCAGGCTACTTTTTGGATCTAATTTGCTGTGAGAATACATAAACTTTATGTAATTGAACTAAATTGACTGTTTTTCTTTAAAGACTGTACATAATCAGGCCTTTGACCAATTTATAAGGCTGGCCTCCATTTCCCATCATGTCCCCCCACAGCACAGCCAGTTTCTTTCCCTCTATATAATGAACAGGCCCAAATCTGCTCAGCTTCTCTGGTTTAATAGAGTAAGAACAGCAGGGAAAAGGAAGGAAGGAAGGAAGGAAGGAAAGGAGGGAGGGAGGGAGGAAGGAAGGGAGGAAGGGAGGAAGGAAGGGGGAAAGAAAAGGGAGTGAGGAAGGAAGGAAAGGAGGGAAAGAAAGAGGAAAAGAGGGAGAGAGGGAATGAGAAAGAAAGAAAGAAAGAAAGAAAGAAAGAAAGAAAGAAAGAAAGAAAGAAAGGAAGGAAGGAAAAAAGAAAAGGGAGTGAGGGATGGTAGGAAAGAAAGAGGAAAAGAGGGAGAGAGGAAAGGAGAAGGAAGGAAGGAAAGAAAGAAAGGAAGAAAGAGAAAGAAAGAAGAAAGGAAAGAGAGAGAAGGAAGGAAAGAACAAAGAAACCAAAAGAAAAAACATTTCAAAAAGCAAAGCACCCAGGTAGCTATCACCATGTGCAAAACTAGAACGGTGTAGAACATTCTTACACTCATTTTACGGTTTATACAATAGCCAACCATTATTTTTTAATTGCAGATGTGAGGGTGGCATAATATTTTCCTTGTTTAGGGTCTTTTAAACTCATAATCAAGTCCTGTTCTGGGGAATTCAACCACCTGAAGCATGAGTGTATGAGGCACAGGTGTGTGTGCCTCTTGGGGAATGGCAGGGCTGACATAAGCATGTTTATCATAGACATCTTTGCTGCAAGCATTTTCTCCTCATAACTAATTCTCCATAAGGTAATTTTGCTATAAAAGATAAAATAATGAAAAAATAAAAGGGGGACATATTAAAAAGGATAAAATGAACCATGAGAAGTGAATAACAAAATTAAGAAGACTTTATTGAGAAATACAAAATACTTGAATACATTTAAAATGTGTAAAAAAATAAAATTAATTTAACCTTAAAATAAAATGTGTGTAGATTCATGGCAATACTACATAAATAACAGATTTTATTTTGTGGGTTTTACCTAACCACTTGTCTTCCAACCTTTCATTCATAGTATTTTATCCTTCTTTTTTTTGCTTGTTGATTCATCTCCTCATTTGACATCACTTTGTGACTGCCTGGAGGGGTGGGATAGGGAGGGTGGGAGGGAGGGAGACGCAAGAGGGAAGAGATATGGGAACATATGTATATGTATAACTGATTCACTTTGTTATAAAGCAGAAACTAACACACCATTGTAAAGCAATTATACTCCAATAAAGATGTAAAAAAAAAAGAGAGAGATATCAGTTTCCAAATACTAACATGCATATGTGTAACTGAGCTTTGTATTGCATTGTGAAAGACTTCTACACTGTTGTTTGTTCTTGGCATATTGTCACATGTCTGTTGATAGAAGTACCGGAGTTCTATGGGAAACGTGGGTTCAACTCTGCGCCTTCAAATCACCAAAGAATTTGCAAACTGATGTTATCATTTTCTAGTATAGTATGCAATCTGGCTTTACTCTCTTATTTCACACTTCCAGTAAGTTTTATCACCATATTTTCTATCAAATCAACATACATAGTTGTTATGATCAACTATTTTAAAGACTGTCACGTCTATTTGTCACTGTGTAGACCATTATGACGGCTAAGATTCATGTCATATAAAAATGGGAGTATTGCGTCAATGGAGAAATGAAACCAAACTGTCAGTTAATTTACCTTTTACAACAAAATTGCCTTACAGCCAATTAGTTATGTAGCAAAAATGCTTGCAGCAAAGATATCTATGGCAAAGATGTTTATGACAAAAAATACCGGACACATGGAAAAGTATGTGTATTTTATGTGGACTTTATTTGAAGTGTGATGGGAAAGCACTAGAGGTTTTTAAGCATGGGGGAAAATGAGCTCGTTTAGCTATTTAAAAAATCCCTCTGGCTGCTCTGGGGAGAATGGATTGGAAGGGCCAGGAGTGGATGTGGAGTGGCTGACACGGTAATCCAAACACAAGATGTATTGGTCACTGATGGAGTTGAATGAACTTTTTGGGTTATACCTCTATTAAAGAGTTGATTTTATTTAGCTTCTCTTTGATCCTCTTGCTTCACTATCAAATTTCTCCTCACCCTATTCATTACCCAGTTCTGCAAGTGAGCCAGAACTTTTTCTTGGCAAATCTGGCCAATGGAATGTGAGGGAATGGTGGAATAGGGTGACTGAAAGAAGGAGGGAATGGATGGATGGATGGATAATTGTGATGGCCCATGTAATTCCTCTATGGCCCCAATGCCCAGCAGAGATCCTTGATGCAAATCGGGTCCTCAATAAACAATGACTGAATGGATGAAGGAATAAGATGATAAATAAAAGTCAGTTTATCTCCAAAACAAACAAGCAATCATGGATCCTGTGGATTTCATGATGAAGGGATTATAAACTTTGAATTAGGGAGAATATCTATATTTCTCATAATGGATTGCAGAACAAGAATTTAGGAACAATCTTTGGATAAGGTGGGCTCCACTTGGAGAAAATAGTTTTGCTGTTTCTAGGAAGAATTGACTGAGAACAACAAACACATGCTTGTTGGTGATGATATGGCAAGCATGAAGGATTTGGATTAGTTGTAAATAAGTTCTCAATGTCCCAAACAATTCAGGAACGCCCTTCTCAAGTTTTCTCCATCTCAGTGCGCTGAACCACCTTCCACCCAGTTTCCCAAGCCAGAAATCTGACAGTTATTCTAGACTCCCCTCTCTCCCTCATTTACTGCATCTAATAAATCTCCAAGTCCCATCAACTGTACCTCTTAAACATCTCTCTGATCTACCCACTTCTCACTATGGCCATTGATACCACCTTATTCCAGGCTGCTATTATCTCTTGCCTAGACTTCTGTGAATGCCTTCTAATTGATCTCTCTGCTTCCACTCTTGTACATCTACAATCCATTCTCCACCTAGCAAAGTGATCTTTTTTTTAAAAGAATAATTCAGATAATTTCTTTCCCATACTTAAAATCCTCCAACGACTTCCTCAAATGTGTAACTCTCCAGCTTCGTCTCACATCTGTCTCCTCTCTTGCATTCTATTCTCCTGTTATATTAGAATTCTTTCAGATTCTTTTTCTGGAACCTGGGCCTTCAAATGCTTGGTGTATTCTGTCTAATGTGCTATTGCCTCTCCCCACTTCTTCTACTGCTCAGGAGGGGTTACTAATCTTAGAAGAGACAGTCCAAAGGAGTAAGACAGGCAGAAACTCTCAATCTCTACCCCCACTACAAGTCAGGGATCTAAAAGCAGCAGTTTTTCTTCTTAGCCTGAAGTCAGGCAAGGCAAGAAGGGGAGGAAAAGGATGGTTGGACCATTCAAGTCCATCTAGGACTATCTGGTCTCTTCTCACCTAATTTTACTTCTTTTCCTGGTTCTGTAATAGGACTAGAGGTCAATGTGAGCCAAAATAGTAACCTCTCATGTCAATGTAAGTTATAGCTATAAGTAAGGGGACAGCATTGTCTAAGATGATTTATTTCTGACCAACCATTTCAGCCAGAGCACTGGAGAATGCAGATCTGGAACAAAGGCATGCAGGAAAATACAAGCACCATCAATATTCTGTATGGTTTCAAAGGCCATGCTAGGGCCGCAGCCACTTCCAATAACACAGTTTAAAGCAATACACACTCCCCAAGTCTCCCTGGTAATCCAGTTGCCTTGGAAACACAATGATGCTAGGAATGACACACACAGCTAATGGTTGCTGCTTACCCTTATTGAATGAAAAGCTTCACTCATCAGGGTTTTGAAAATTCTGGTCGCTTTTTAAACTTTATCCCTCTGCCTGATAATTCTATTCTTATGCCAAGAGCCAGCAGCAGCCCCACGTCCATCCCTAACTGACGCAGAGACTTTTTCTGGTCTTGGATTTTGCTACTCTCTAATTGGCTATTAACTTTTGACCCCAGGCTGCTGTTTGCAGCACACCAGGAGACAAACAAATTAAAAGTGTAGAGCCCGTGAACTTTCTCCCTTATCGGTTCCATCCAAAAGCAGACTGAGTTAAGAGCCTGACGTATGTGCAGAAAGCCTTTCTCTTCTCACAAATAATGCTCACTGACTTGTGAACTTGCCAAGGGATAAAGGAGTGAAGCGTAGGTACATTTTCTGTAGTCTCTACCTTCCCCCTCCAATCCCATCCCCAAGACAAACAGGTGTGGTCCACGACCTGACTTTGACACTGAAACACCAAATGTAGAGGGTGAATGTACACTTTCACTATCCCCTTATGATCAAAATGCACCCCAAATGTGTAAGCCCTCCTTTCTTGCCTCATCCTCAACAGCGTTCATCTGAGCATTGGCTCTTGCTCAACGTTTAACAGGACTAAAGCCTTGGAACCTTGTAGAAACTAAATCCAGGAGTGATGTTCTAAAATTATGAGAAGAAAGCATAAAGGTAGGAGTGGAGAGAAGGCAGGGATCAGGAGGCAAGGCTGGGCTTTTGTTGGTGGGTTAGCAAACACACTAAAATGTATAATCCTTTGGCCACCCGCTACACATGTTCCACACTTTGCTTGCACATTTACACTGCTTCCTCTACCACTTTTTCATTGTAGTCCTAAACATGGCTGTATGGTTAAGGCGTTTGGTTTCTGGAGGTAGATCTCCAGGGGGCAATATACCAGCCTTATCATCCCTTAGTTCTGTGACTTTGGGCAAGTTACTTAACCTCTCTGGGCTTCAGTTTCTTCATTATGTGTAATAGCACCCTGCCTAATGGTATTGTAAGGATTAAATGAGATAATGCACGTAAAGCACTTAGAATACAGCCTGACTCTTAGCATGCCAAAAACGTGGTCTATTACTATTGTTTTTATTATGAAAACAGATGTGGAAAAGGAACCACTAACCTGAACTGCAGGTACACTTGCTCAAGTATGTCTGACTATTCAGCTTCTGAACATTCTGCCCACTGTAGAAACTTCTTTGTCCCCCAGCTACTGCAGCTACACATTTGCCCCTCTCCCTAGAAATCCTCTCTAGCTGAGACCCCCAGACATCCAGGCCACTTCTAATCTCAACTCAATACCCTAGTCCCACCTTGAAACAGTGTGATTCTTGTGAAAGGTAGAAAATAAGGAACTACATTTTAAAGGATTTCAGAGATGACGTCAATTTTTACTAGGAGAAAAAAGTTTCAGCCAAAGTCTTTTTATATGCAGATATATATTGCATTACACAGGCTATATAATAATTGTCTGGGCCGTAGCCATTGCCACATACTTTCTACATTACCCTTTAACCAGAGCATAGCAATGTACTAAACTTTCTGGATCATTCTCTATTTCTGTTATTCCTGAGTTTGATCCCAATAGTACTTGATATTAGTAATCTTCATTAAGTTTTCCTTTTAAAAATAGCCTATAACCTTTCATGTGTAATTTGCTATTTTACTTATTTTCTATCTCTTTCCAGAAAGTTACCATTATCTTTTAGCCTTTTCAGATGGCCTGTGGACTTATTATTTTTGACCCTCAGAGTCAAGTCAATATGGAAATATTCTTTTAATGAATATCTATTGAGTACTCTATGTCAGAATATTCCATATTATACTGCAGTAACAAACAATGCCCTGCAAACTTAGTGGCTTACTTTAAACAAAGATTTATTTCTTATTCACACTGCATATTCATTGCTAGAAGGCTAGAAGCCTGCTCCATGTCTCTTCACTCTAGGAAGTAAGCTGACATATTAGCCATCAACTTGAATGCTGCTGGTCACTGTGACAGAGGGAAGAAGAACTCCTCCAGAGCATTTTACACTGGAGGTTTGATGCTCTCTGTGGGAGTAACATGCAACTTTCACTCAAAACTCTTTGGTCAGAACTATTAACATGGCCATACTCAACCGCTAAAGGGCCAAGAAATGTATTCCTACCATGTGTCCTGAATAGAGAGCTAGAAGCTGGTGAACAGCATTAATGAGTACCATGAGTGCTTACCATATGCCAAACACTGTGTCAGAGATGGGGATACATAAGTGAACAGGATGGATAAGGTCCCTGCTTTCACAGAGGTCACCTCTTTGTGTGTGTATGTGTGTGTGGGAGGGGCATAACTGACATTGAAAATTAACTGCAAATGTGATGAGGGTTATGGAGGGAAGGTACAGGATGCTATGGTGTGTATAACAGTGGAGTTAATCTGGTCTCAGGGGAAAAAGGAGCCCTCCCAACCAACCCTAGGGAATTTACAGTGAGTCTAGACAGACGAACTGGCTTTATCAGGGTGTGGATATGTTTTCAACTTGCTCATGCCTGCCAGGTTTTGGCTCCTTGCTGGCGGATCAAACTGAGGAGATTTGAGTTTTCACTCTTGGTGTTAATCCTTACCACTCTGACTCCATTCATATCCAGCAGGGTTGCTTCCACTGTAGTACTAATTTGCTCCAGTGGGCACTGGGCACACATATCATGACAGTGGGTACAGTATGAACTGCAAACCGGAAGATGTGGATCCACTCACGAGCTATATGACCTTGAACAAGTCATTTCACCTCTGAAGCCTCAGTATTTTCATTCATTAAATGAGGATAATAAATAGTCCCTATCAGCCAGTCCAATATCTTCACATTGTCTGATCATGGCCAGGTTCATATGCATAACCTTTGCATAGAGAGTTTCACCTTAGGAGTAGGTTGACTGCCTTAATGGAAATGTCTGCAAGCACCTACACAAGGGGTTCTCAACAGAGGATGATGCAGCCCCCTAAGAGGCATTTAAAAATGGTGGGGTGTTTTTGGTTGTCATAATGCCTGAAGGGATAAGACTAGAATTTGGGAAGCTGAACACCCCGCTATGTGAAGGATCGTCCCACACAACAAAGAATCCTTCCATCCAAAGTCCCAGTAGTGACCTGTTTGGGAAAACTGTACACCGCATTTTACAGCAATGTGCTAGTGAATGTGGGAGCTGACCTCCTACTATCCTGCTAGGCATGCCTTCCAACTACCTCAGGAAAGGATTCTGCCTGAAATTTCCAAAGCATCCATGCAGCTCTTAATGACTTGGCTTGAAGACTGTAGTAATCAGGATAAGCTAAGGTTTGCTGAAGAAACAAACAACTTCAAATTTTCAATGGCTTAAAACAACCAAGTTTCATTTCTCACTCACATTACATACACATCAGTTGAAAGGCTGCCCTGTTCTTTAAAATCATTCCAGGTCCCAATGTAGAAGTAAGCAGATTAATGAACAAGGAAAAGATCAAGTGGAGCTAACTGCCCTCTACAGAATCAGAACAGTTTTAAGAGGAGCCGAGGAAGCTAACTTTAAATCTGACCTTCACGAAAGGCTTCCCTAAGGAGAAGCCTCTCGAGCAGGATGACCCAGACAGAGTAAACAGCAAATGCATTGTCCTTGCGAGACTGAGGAGCAGCAAGGACGCTGGGGTCACAGGAGAGGAATGGCGGGGAGGGAGGAGGGCAGCAAAACATTGGGGTCCAGAGCATAGAGGGCACTTACTCTGAATGAAATGGGGCCATTATAGGACTTCAGGCAGAGAAGGGATGTGATCTGACTTGTGTTTTTAAAAGATCACTCTAATTGCTGTGTGAGACTAGATTGTGGCAGTGGTCTGGGAAAAGCCCTCTTTGCACTCTGCTTACCAGAGAGAGGTGAATAGGACATGGTCAGACTTTAGCTCTGCTTCAGTCATGTGAGTGACTGAGCAGCTGGGAGAAGGCTCTTTTAATACAGAGAGACACCTTTACTTATTTGTCTATTGTTCTTCTCTTTCTCCAAACTCTTTTATTGGCCCAGGAGTGAAAGAGGACAGGGGAGATGACATCTAACCTTCCCAGAGAAGCCTTAAACATGACTCTCAAGATTGTGGAGCTAGGCAGCAGAGAGGCCACCTGATGTGACTGAGGCTGCAGCGCTGGCCTCTAACTCTGTTCTGTCACGCTTTGCTGTCAGACCCTGGACTAGTTCTTGCCCCTCTGAAAATCCATTTTGTCATCCCGGCCCTGATTGTGGGTTTGAATAAGTTTTGTATTTGGCAGGCCCTGTGCCATGTCTGTACCACCACTGGTGATTGGGTTTCCTGCTTCTTTTCTCCCAGCCTCAGTATGTATGTTTGGGCAACTTAGGTGCTCCTAGGATCTGGGCCCTGATGGAGCTGAGGCCACTCTAGAGACTATAGCAGCTTGTAGCACCGGATTTTCTGGTAACTCTTCCTCCCAGAGAAGACTGACTTGGAGACCAAAAATAGCTACAGGCTATTAACAAGGCTTAAAATGCTAATTTATAATAATAGTCGGTGATATTTACTGACTGCTCACTGTGTCCCAGACACTGTGTTAAGTGCTCATAAACCAGAGCTTCAATACCAAAATTAATACATGAAATGAAATATAGTGGAAATACCTGGAAGAACAAATTAGAGATAATCAAATGAAAATGATTGTCCGTGAACTGTGTTCCATCCACCTGGAACCATTCATTCTATGATCATTTCCTTGGTGCCAACTCTGGGCAAGGCATCTTGGATATCATCCTTATACTCAACGGCTTCAATGGAAACTTTTAGAAGTTGTGCCCTAGCATGTTGGAGGCAAGTTATTCAGGTTACTCCTGTCTGGCCCTGTGCCCTGGTCACGAACCAGCCTTAGTCTCTCCCAAAGGTCTCTGCCCACTTGCCATCTTCCCAAACTTATTTGCTCCCTAAAATTGGATGATACTAAAATTACCCAGCAAGGCATTGGAAAATTACAGGTGTCCTGCCCTTGCCCACTACTTTAGGGACTGGCAGAGAAGGGTCATACTTCAGTTTTTCCCAAGCATTCAGGCATGGGATAGTGCTTCTGGGCAGATTCCTGAGAAGTGGTGCAAATCCTGAGGTCCAGATTAATTTGAAGGGCCCAGGCAGAAAGTGGTAAGACAGCATCCATCACTGTGCACAGGAGGATGAGGGGCAGGTGAGGAGCACACTGGTCCGTCTGCAGATGGAAAACAGACCTACCTGTGACACCGCCTTCTCCCACTGCCACCACAGCTCTCTCCTACTGAAAGAAACCTTCTTTCAAGGCTCCCCAATCTTCCTTCAAGTTTTGCCACTATGGAGAAAGAGTAGCTGACATTAAAAGTTTCTGTGACAGAAAGAACCAGAGCAAGGGAGAAATTAGTAGTTGATGAGTTCAGAGGCTGGAAAGAATAGAAAAGACTGGTTTTAAATAGGTCGTATGTTGAGTGTCAGTGGTGGTTAATGAAGTAGTTTATTGAGCTGCATGCTAATCATCTATGGCCAAGGCCAGTCCCTGGCAATGTTTCCCACTGGGAAGGGGCACTCTGAGCAGCCTCTTGGGGGACAGGTTCCCACCTACCAAGGCCCCGGGGCCCTAACTCTCTGTTGAGTCATTCCCGACAGAGGACTTCCCAGGCTTCTTCCCCGGTCCCCACTACCCATAGGACCGTGGCTAGTATGGAAAAAGTCTGACCCCATAGTTGCTGCTTCTGAACTACCCCCACTGGGATGGATGCAGTGGAAGATCAGCCCAGATGGGGTAAAAGTAAGAACACCAAGCCAGGAGTCTGAAGTGGGGTCAAATTTGATTTCACCCTTGACTGGCTCTGTGGCTTTGGACCAGTCCCTGACCCATATTGAAGCTTTAATGCCTTTATTGGTACAGTAGGAGTGATACATGAGGTGGAATCTGAGGGCCTGCCCATTCTATATCTGGGATGCCAGGATCCTTGGAGTTTGAGGCTTCCTTATCCTCTTTGCCACATGCCACCCACACCCATCCCCAACACAAGAAGGCTCAGATGGACTGGCTTCTAGGCCTTCACAGATAAAGTCCCCCGAGTGGGTGCCAATCAACCAATCAACAATTCTACAAAGGCCTGAGGGAAAGCATTTAATTCTAGCAAAAGGGGTTTGATCTTTCCATTACTGAGTCCTGGTAATTGCCCCCAAAGGCCTGTAAAAGCTGCTAAAATCATCCTATTACTTTCGGGTGTTTTGCCAACAAGAAAATGAACAAAATTGTTGCTTTTACTCTGAAGGCTAATTTAACTGAACTTACTCCTCAGCAGAGACAGGATCGGGACTGGGGCCAGCTTGGGAGCCTCATGGGGTTTCACATTTGATGAGGCTTTTGGAATTAGGTGTGGCCATCCCTGTGGCAAGGCACCCATTTTGCCCTACCGGGTAAAGAGTAGCCACAGCCCCACTCGAGTCTGTGTGGGCGGTGCCATGCAGCAGACCAGATTAGAAGCTGAAGATTTAACGTGGGCCCTTTCTCTCTTGGCAGCTGTGCCTCACAGACACCTTGCACTCCAATGTGGCAAACCTGACCCCATCAGCTCACCCCCGCTCTTCTGTTCCTCCAGGACTTCTCATCTCAGGAGTGGTGCCTTCATTCTCTTAGGAGATTCATTGGAGGCATCCTAGGAACCACCTTCCTTCTGACTCTCTTTTGTATTTGGGGGACAAACCCTATCCATTCATTCTCTTTCAGTATGTCTTCAATGTGCCCTCTCTTTTTCAACCCCACTGCCGGTGCTTCAGATCAGACCCTCCTCAACTCTTGCTGAAAGCCTTAGAATAGAACTCTATTTTCTCTGCAAATGATCTTTCTCTAGCTGTCTTTTTCAAAAGACAGGTCTTCGTGATTGTCACAGGGCTGCCTACCCCCATGCAGTTCAAACAACTTCCCTGGCTCCAGGGCACATGCTGAATAACACACTTGACAATGTGGCTGTCAGATCTCCGAGGATTGTCCTATCAGGGCTGTTGCCCCTCCTCCATTCCCACTTCTTTACCCTCAAACACCTCAGAATTCATCCTGCTGCCTGAGCGGATTCTGCTCCATATCACTTTTTTCTCTTGCTTACACAGTCCTCTCTGCCTGGAGTACCCTGAGTCTGATCTCCACCCGTCTAAAGAATTGCTTCTCGAAAGACTCAGCTCAAATGCTACCTCCTCCAGGATACCTTGGATTGCAGTTGGATACCTGTTGGATTGCAGTCCCTTTGGTTATTTGGCTACCAGGATAATTTGTAGCTTAGAGAACCTATCACTAATTTCTATAAGATAGCTGATCACAGATCAACCTGTGCCTCCAAATTTCCAACATCAATAGGGCAAGGACCAGGTGTGACCTATGGCCATGTACCCAGTAGAGAAGCTAATAGACACTCTGCAAATGTCTGTGGCATTGAAGCAAACCAAAATACTCCAGAAAAGACCCAAGACCACATTTTACCCTAGGCTGTTTCAACTTGGGACCAGCTCCTGGGATATAAGACTAACAAGTAGGCAGGTACAGGCTTGGAAGTCACATAATGTGCAGGATACTTTGCCAAAATTTTGCCCAGTCACTCTATTTACACATGTAGTTGGACCCTGCCTACAGATGAAGCTGCAGTGTGGGTAGAGAATTACTCATCCGTTCAAGACACAGCCGGGATTCTTCCAGACCAGAGAGCTGTGCTTGGCAGGGGTACAAATAGCTTCAATTTCCAGATCTTTAACGACTCGGCCTGAGTCATAACTTAGACCTGCCTCACAGCTGCCTGCAGTGAGGGCCCAAAAACCTCAAGCTTTATGCCTGATGAAGACATGTGTCCTCAGAATTAAACCTAAATCCTCAAAGCTCCAGACAGGGGCCTGATGAATAGGCTGAGCCTTGGGGCTCCTTGGGAGAGAGAGAACATTGCTGAGCCTGAGCTGAAGGCCCAACTAAATGAGGCAGAGAAACCCTGGGTGGGCTTTGGGTCTGCTTGTTGCTTCTTGGAGAGCCTGTGGTGGTAGCGTAAAGGTGGCACAGTTCAGATTGCCACATTAAAGGGGCCACAGCAAGCACAGCTGGGTCTCAACTTCCTGCTGAGGGTTTTGGGGCACTTGTTCTTTAAAGAGCAGTGGTATTTTTCAATGTCTATAGGCATCTAGGTGAATTACAAGACAGAAGTCAAAGTAAACCATAAGAAAAATGTTTCTAGTCCCAGAGACCTGACTTCTGCTCTGCTACTGGGCAAAACTAAAATACCAAGAGACTCAGGTCATGTCCCTAGCAATTGCTCAGTAATAACTGAGAGACTGAAGAATGCATGCTCACTCCCACAAAGGCAGAATTAAATCCATCCTATTAGATGGCCTGTAGTATCCTCTATATGTTCAAAATCAAATTCATCTTCTTCCAAACTTTCTGCTCCAGTCTCCCTCATATCAGAGAATGACAACATTTAATCAGTTATTAAAGCTAGTAACTTCTGATTCCACTATGACTCCTCACTCATCCTCCTACTTTTCGTCTATCCCATCATCAGTTACTTTTGATTCTACCTCCCAAATCCCTCTCTAATATATCAGCTTCTCCCTTACTTCACCATTACCACCCTAGTCCAAGAAGACATTAACTCTGGATTAAACTATAGCATTATCCTCCCTAACTGGCCTTATTGTCCTTACTCTTATTCCATAAAACCCATTCTCCCCTCAGGAGCCTGTGTGAAATTTCTAAAGCACACACTTATCACTCCCCTGCTTAACACACTTAATGGGCTCTGCAGGGTCCTGAAGTCCTAAGTTCTGGCCATGACCTACAAAACAGTCTTACACAGGGTTGCCTAAAAAAACATACCTTAAGGCGAAGTTTGCATCCTAAGATTTCATTTAGAATTTCAGTCACAGGACAGCAGGAGTGAAGGAAAAAGTAAACTGAGGTAAGAAAGGAGTGAAAGCAAATAGCAAGTGATAAATTATGGAGCTGGCCAGAGTTTCAAAAGAAATTTGGTTGGTTCTTCAGTCACATTGGACACCCATGGACAGGTGGAATGGAATGGAACCACCTTGCCTCAGAACAGTCCACCCTATCTCCCGTTGCTTATTGTTGAAAATCCAACTCAGAAGTTATTACGTCACTTGTAATTCCAAGTTGTGTTATCTGGTCCCTCAGGCATCTCTCACTTGTGGAAGACATTTCTCCAAAGAAGATATACAGATTGCCAACAAACACATGAAAGAATGCTCAACATCATTAATCATTAGAGAAATGCAAATCAAAACTGGATGAGATATCATCTCACACCAGTCAGAATGGCCATCATCAAAAAATCTAGAAACAATAAATGCTGGAGAGGGTGTGGAGAAAAGGGAACACTCTTGCACTGCTGGTGGGAATGTGAATTCGTACAGCCACTATGGAGAACAGTATGGAGGTTCCTTAAAAAACTACAAATAGAACTACCATACGACCCAGCAATCCCACTACTGGGCATATACCCTGAGAAAACCAAAATTCAACAAGAGTCATGTACCACAATGTTCACTGCAGCTGTATTTACAATAGCCAGGACACGGAAGCAACTTAAGTGTCCATCAACAGATGAATGGATAAAGAAGATGTGGCACATATATACAATGGAATATTACTCAGCCATAAAAAGAAAGGAAATTGAGCTATTTGTAGTGAGGTGGATGGACCTAGAGTCTGTCATACAGAGTGAAGTAAGTCAGAAAGAGAAAAACAAATACCATATGCTAACACATATATATGGAATCTAAGGGAAAAAAAAAAGTCATGAAGAACCTAGGGGCAAGACAGGAATAAAGACACAGACGTAGACAATGGACTTGAGGACACGGGGAGGGGGAAGGGTAAGCTGGGATGAAGTGAGAGAGTGGCATGGACATATATACACTACCAAATGTAAAATAGATAGCTAGTGGGAAGCAGCCGCATAGTACAGGGAGATCAGCTCGGTGCTTTGTGACCACCTGGAGGGGTGGGATAGGGAGTGTGGGTGGGAGGGAGACGCAAGAGGGAAGAGATATGGGAACATATGTATAACTGATTCACTTTGTTATAAAGCAGAAACTAACACACCATTGTAAAGCAATTATACTCCAATAAAGATGTAAAAAAAAAAAAAGAAAAAGAAACAGTTCAGTTTTCAAATCCAGACTTTGCTCCTTCTCCCTGGGTAAACTTTGGCAAAAATATAGGTTTTTTTTTGAGGCCAGAAAATGACCTGATGCTGTCATTGTCTGGACTAGATGATATTCAAAGAGCATCCAAGTCTAAAACTCAGTAACTCTGCAACAAAGCTAAGGCCAATCACTTTAAAAGGATACTGGAAGACTTTCTGGAATTTAAGCAGCTTTGACGTTGTCTTCAGGGTACACTCTCAGCAGGCCAAGGCACAGTCACATTTTCATTTGTACAAGCCCACCCTGGCTGCTGCGTGGAAAGTAGACTAAAAGGGGAATCATGGAGGCAAGGAGACTGGTTCAGAGGCTGTTAGTTGCCCAGGTACGTGTTAATAGGGATTCATTTACTGGGGATGGGGAGGAAAGACAGACAGCCAGAATGGTGACTGCACCTGGAATGGTAAAGGTGTTTCCCCCATTGACATGTATGAAGTCCCAGAACATCCCAATAGGCACTGAAGAATCAGACTGGGGTTCCAGGCTTCTTCCTTGCATCAGCATGCCAAGGAGTCAGCCAAAGATGATGGAGCAGGAACACAAGCGGAAGTGACAGGCCTCCATCTGCAGGGCCCTGCATTACACTCTGAGGCTTTAATCATAATCAATTGATTCTAAATGGCTGCCAACCCATCTGTTCTGTTCAGGGCCACAAGATTCCAATACAAAACTGAAGGCTCTGCAGAGCCGATCTCTCCAGCATCGCTAGTACACTCAGGGGCAAATGAAAGAGAGGTGGGCTGACTCCAAGCAGCCTCAGGCTGGGGTGAAATTCAGGGAAACAGTACAGAACCCTAAACATTTCTATAGACATGATGCTTTACAATTTATGGAGCAGGATCACATCTATTACCCTGAAGGTCTGTACAAGCACTTCTCCCACTCTACTTCAGGAGCTAGGGTTCCAGGCCTTGACTGGGTCCTGAGTTAGACTAGCACAAGTGGGCCTGCACTCTTCTATCTATGTGGAGTCTTCATTAGTAGGCACATTCTCGATGCTGGGCACTCAGGAGGCTCAACCTGCCCTCCAGGAATGCCTAACCAACCAGTAGGATAGATTTAATGCTGAAGATGCTTTTGTCCATCTCTACTTGAGTGCCTATGATTCCTGAGACCCCTTTCCCCAGGCATGACTCTGCCCTGTACCCTGGTACCACTGCTCCTCTCCTAGAGGCTCCTTCTCTGCTGCCAGGCCAGCCTGGATGCCCACAGGATGAGGTCTGTTTTTCTAGACACTTTAGTTGTCCCATGTATTACATCTTTTGACAATATTTGATAAAGACAGAAAAATAAGAGAACATTTTGGAGCATAATGGTGAAACAAACATGGATCCACTGACCACCCAGAATAAGAACAAGAACATTCCCAACAGCATTGCAACCATCTGGGTATTCCTTCCCTAGCTCACCCCAACCTCCCTTCCCATAACAGTGACCATGGTTCCAAACTTTGGGTTTATCAAGCCCCTGTCTTTTATTTTCCAAGTTTTGAAATATATGTTATGCACCCCTACAGAATCTATTGTTTATTTTTACTTGACTACTTTCTAAAAATGGTATCATACTCAATATTATATAGCATATTCATAGAATAAAGGACAGAAACCACATGATCTTAGTAAATACCAGAAAAACTGTTGTTTGACAAAACCTAACATCCTTTCCTATTAAAAACATACAGCAAACTAGGAATATAAGGAAACTTCCTCAACCTGATAAAGGGTTCTATGAAAACAAAAAAAAAACAACAGCTAATATCATACATAATACTGAAAAACTGAAAAATTTTCCCCTAAGATCAGGAACAAAATAAGGATATTCCCTCTCACCACTTCTATTCAACATTGGACTGGAAGTTCTAGACAGGCCAATTAGGAAAAAAATGAAATAAAAAGCATTCAGATTAAAAAAGAAGAAGTAAAACTATATTCTTATACACAGAAAATTCTAAAAACCACAAAAATACTATTTGCGCTAACAAATGTATTCAAAAAAATTGCAGGATACAAGATCAACAAGTACACAAACGTTAGGTGCATTTCTATACAATAGGAATGACCAACTCAAAAACAAAATTAAGAAAACAATAGCATCACAAAGAATTGAAAACTTAGAAATAAATTTAACAAAAGAAGGATAAAGGGCTTCCCTGGTGGCGCAGTGGTTGAGAGTCCACCTGCCGATGCAGGGGATGCGGGTTCATGCCCCGGTCCGGGAAGATCCCACATGCCGCGGAGCGGCTGGGCCCGTGAGCCTGTGCGTCCGGAGCCTGTGCTCCGCAACGGGGGAGGCCACAGCAGTGAGATGCCTGCGTACCGCAAAAAAAAAGAAAAAAGAAGGATAAAATTTAAGCTCTGAAAACTGAAGACAGGCATCTAGGTGAGGGTAGTGTAGTTGAGATAAGTGCACAGGACTGAGATAAATTTTGACATTTTTTTCACCATTTTTGGCTGGTAAAATATGTATAACATAAAATTTGGTATTTTTTACTATTTTTAAGTATACAGTTCAGTGGTGTTAATTATATTTACAATGTTGTGAACACATTACCACTATTTCCAAAACTTTTTCATCACCCCAGACAGAAACTCCATGACCATTAAGCAGCATTCTCCCATTCTTCCCTCATTCCAGCCCCTGGTAACCTCTAATCTAATTTCTATCTCTATGAATTTGTCTAGTGTAGGTACCTCATAGAAGTGAAATCATATAATATGTGTCCATTTTTGTCTATTTTACTTAGCATAATGTTTTCAAGATTTATTGTAGCATATGTAAGAAATTTCATTTATTTTTATGACCGAATAATTTTCCATTATATGTATATACCACATTTTACTTATCCATTCATCTGTTGATGGATGCTTGAGTTATTTACATGTTATGGCTACTGTGAATAGTCCTGTCATGAACATTGGATAAGTACAGGTAGCTGAGTTATTTTTTTTTCAGTTCTTTTGGATATATACATAGGAGTGGAATTTCTGGGTCATGTGGTAATTCTATAGTTAGCTTTTTGAGGAACTGCCAAAATGTTTTATATAGAGGCTGCACCAAATTGCATTCCCACCAGCAGAGCACCAGTGTTCTAATTTCTCCACATCCTCACCAACACTTGTTATTTTCCTTCTTTAAAAAAATTATAGACATCCTAGTAGATGTGAAGTGATATCTCACTGAAGCTTTGATTTGCATTTCCTTAATAACTAAAGATGTTGAACATCTTTCATGTGCTTATTACCCTTTGCATATATACTTTGAAGAAATGTCTATTCAAGTCCTTTGCTCATTTTTTGTGAGTTTATGTCTTTTTGTTGTTGAATTGTAAGTGTACTTTGTATATAATAAATATAAAACCCTTATCAGATGTATGATTCACAAATATTTTCTATCATCCTGTGCAATGCCATTTCATTTTCATAATAATGTACATTGATGCATAAAAGTTTATTTTAATTTTAATGAAGTGCAATTTATCTATTTTTGTTGTTGTTGTTGCTTGTGCTTTTTGTGTCACATCTAAGTATCCATTGCCAACTCTGAGATCATGAAGATTTACCCCCATGTTTTCTATTTAGCTCTTATATTTAGGTCATTGATCCATTTTGAGTTAATTTTTGTTCAAGGTGTGATATAGGGGATGGACCTAGAGACTGTCATACAGAGTGAAGTAAGGCAGAAAGAGAAAAACAAATATCGTATATTAACGCATATATGTGGAATCTGAAAAAAAATGGTATAGACAATCTTATTTACAAAGGAGTCCAAATTTATTCCTTTGCCCATGGAAATCCAGTTGCCTCTGTACCACCTGTTAAAGACACTATTCTTTCCCCCATTAAGTGAACTTGGCACCCTTGACAAAAATCAGTTGGCCATTGATGTGTGGGCTTAATTCTGGACCTCAGTTCTATTTCATTGGTCTGTATCTCTACCCTTATGCCAGTACCACACTATTTTGATTACTGCTGCTTTGCAGTAAGGTTTGAAATTGGGGAAGTGTAAGTCCTTCAATTTTGTTCTTCTTTTTCAAGATCGTTTTGACTATTTGGGGCATCTTGTAATTCCAAATACGAAGTTGAGAGTCCAGCTTTTCTATTTCTTGAAAAAAAAAAGCTGCTGCAATTTTGATAAATATTGTGTTAGATCTGTAGGTCACTTTAAGAGTATTGACATCCCAACAATATTAAGTCTTCTTACCATTAAGATGGGATGTCTTTCTATTTATTTAGGTTTTCTTTAATTTCTTTTGACAATGTTTTGCATTTTCAGCATACAAGTATTTCACCTCCTTGGTTAAATTACTTTATAGATGCTATTTTTCATGAGATTGTTTTCTTAATTTCCTTTTTGAATTGTTCAACACTGGTGTATAGAGACACAACTGGTTTCTGTGTGTTGATTTTGTACACTACAACTTTGCTGAATTTCTTTATTAGCTATAGTAGCTTTCTTATAGATTCTTTAACATTTTTACGTCAGCTGTGAGTAGAAATAGTATTACTCTTTCCTTTCCAATTTGGATGACTTTTATTTCTTTTTCTTGACTAATTTCCCTGGCTAGAACTTGAAAAAAGTTCTAAAGAAGTACTATTTGATAGTCAAGTAGTGATGTCAGGTTGACATCAGAGTTTAGAGGAGAGGTCAGTTTTGGAGATATGATTTTGGGAGCCATAAGCATACAGAAAATATTGAAAGCTGTAAGAACGGGTAAGATTACCAAGGGGTAGAGCATAGAGAGAGAAGGGAAGGGAAGGGAAGGGAAGGAAAGGGAAAGAGAGGCGAGGGGAGGGGATGGGAGAGGAGGGGAGGGGAGAGGCGAGAAGAAGTGCCATTTGTCTGATTACTACAGGCTTGTCAACATTCACAGCCTACCAGGCACCTCAATATCACACTGTTTTGTTTCTTACTAGCTTGTGACCTTAGGTGAGTTCACTTCACTTCTCTGACTCTGCTAGCTCATCTGTAAAATGGGAAAATAAAAATTGTTCCACCTTAGTTCCAAGGAATATGTTTAGCTTTCAGACAAAGACACAGCTTTACCAACCCCTTGGGATAGGAACAGAATGTCACCCCAGAGGGTTCCTGGTGTTGCTACAGTCTTAGGAGAGCATGGCTCAGCAAGACTACAAATAGAGTAAACGGGACGTGGAATTCTCATTTACTGATCTGTCCTTGAAATACTGTGCCACCCTCCTACACACCCTAAAACCTGTCATTTGAAAGACAGACTACATCAGTCCAAACACATGGAGTAGGTACTTGAACGTCACAAAGGGCAGCATGTACCAGCATAAGTGGAACACTTCATCATTTGCAGTCAGAATCCTCAAAGAGCCACAGCTGTGAAGCCAGTGTGACTGCCTGAGAATGGAGCTACCATGCTGCTCTTTCCCCAATGAGCCATCAGGAAGTGGACCCTGGAGCCAGAAGTGGCAGGAGGTGGAATGTACTCAAGGCCAGTCTGGAAGAGTATCAGGTCCAGTGATCTGCAGAGATACTGACAAGGTCACTTTAACCATCACAACAGAATACCATTCCTCTTTCAGAAAAAGGCCAGGAATTTCTTTTTGTAGAGAAGTTACTCCAAGGCAGCTTGGATTTCTCTAAATGAGCTCATACCTAGGCTCTGTACCATACTTCTTCAACAACTAGGGTCACTCACATCAAGACAAGGTAATTAAACCACATGCTTCAAGTGGCAAGCATGCTCATTGTCACCTGCTCTAGATCCCCAAAGGATCTAGATTGTTGATCAATACGATATTAGTGATGATAATGGGCCAATACTACTTCTGACAATACCTCCTATTTTAAGCAGTCTACCTTGTTTCAGGCATTTTGTGAATTATATCTCAAATTTTCAATATAACCCTGTGAAGAAGGTACTATTATTATCTCCTTTTTAGAAATAAGGATACTAAGGATCAGAGAAGTGATTTTCCTAAGGTCCACATCTAGTGGCATAAGTGGGCCTTCGATCACCTGATTCCAAAATCTAGATTCCTTCCACTATTCCTCACTGCCTCCCCTCCCTCTTCCGCTGATCTGCTGGATCTTCCATATCCCCAGGCCAAGTCCCTTCCTCCAAGCCTGTTTGTGCTATGAGAACAGAAGGAGAGAAATTAGGAATAAACTCCACCTCATTGCTGGGTATCCTGCAGTCCAAGGTCCAAGCCCAAGTGCCATGATAAGCTTCCAGATAGTGCCCAGTGACCTTGGGGCCATCCTTGGTGGAACTTGCAGCACACCTTGATATGGGTACTGGTGGTAGCTGAAACTCTGTGCCCTGTCTGAAATTCTGAGGATTTAAAACTGAATAAAAACCGTGTTTTGCAAAGGGTAGTCTTCATTAGAATGTTAGTCAGTCAATCCTCAATGCTTACGAAAGAAAGATCCTGAAATTGAAGAAGGCATCCCCTCTCTCCCTATAACAGTCCTGTCTTTCAATTGTTAATTGGAGAAGACAACATGTTACTAGCCTGGGAGCAGTGAGGCTCTAGCATCTGGGCAGTGCTCTGGCCAGCCTTGGGGAAACCATTAGTAAAATAGATCCTGACCTGGACTAAAGATGCTGAGGAGCCCTGCTGGGCTGGAAGGCTCTCATCTCCAACCTGTAGGGGCATGATGAGGCCTCTGAGATTCTACGATCCCCACTTCTCAGAGTGCTTAAGCCTCCTCCCTTCTCTCTGGGCTTGGGGTTGGAGAGGGTAAGAGTAATGTGATCTGTGGTCAAGAGACATGAAGTCAGAGGCTGGGGCGGGGCGTGTATTGGATCTCTCCTTCTGTATTAGTATTGATATCACCAGTACATGTGTCGAGCTCCTTTGAAAGACTGAGAGAGCCTTGCAACTCACTGATTACTCATTGCAGCACCAGAGTGCTCAGCACCAGGCCTGGCACAAAGTAAGATCCTCATAAATACTCATTGGCTTGAATGCTTTGAATAGAGTTTGGGGGCTGGCATACATTCTCCGTTCCCCACAGGACCACTGAGCTTTGGCTCAGAGGAAAAGGAAGTACTCACTCTTCCCAAGTTGGCTACCGGTTGCTGCCATTTCACTGACTGCAGTCCCCAGCATGTAGGCAAGGAGCCTGCCTGCTGTCTAAGTTTTCCAGACTGCTTTCTTGGTTGGTGGGCCTCAGACTCCACAGGCCCAGCGCTGTTCCCCAAATCCAGGCAGGTGTGCCCCGTCACAAGGATTTGGGTCAGGGTCCCAGTGAAAGGCATCTGCAATTTGGGAAAATGGTCTCCAGGGAGTGAGGGATTGGGCAAGTGAGGGGAAGGGAAATAGTGAGGAGGAAGGGATCACAGGGGAAAGAGGCAAGAGAAGAAAGGATGGTTCTTTGAGATCTGAGAGCTGTGAAAATCAATTCAAGGCAAAGTGCCCAGCCCTGAGATTTTTCAACTTGATTTAGCTACAGAATTCTTACTCTGTGAATGGAGGGCTCAGAATGCAGAACAGATATAAGTGGAATGTGACATTCAGCTCCCTGCCTGCTTGAGCTCCTTCTTCCTGCTCTTACCCTCCCCCACACAAGCCCCACCCTTGGCAGCCCCTAGGACTCCAGTTTAAGACTTTCTGACCCAGGTCAAGGTGGGAAAACTGAGGTTCAGAAAGGTGTAGAAATTTCCTCCCAGTCGTCTCCACAAGGCAGAGACAAAAAGGGGCAAGAGGGTACTGTGGGTTCACAAGTATAATGCACTGAATCCTGGGAGGTCCTGACGGTGGCCTTGCTACTGTGGCTTAATGCAGGACTGCCCTGTACAGGATGAGCACCCCAGCCCCAGCCTCTATCCCAAAGGAGTACAGTTCAATTCAAAGATCAGTTGGACATGTACCGTGAGGATGTCCCAAGGCATTTCTTGAAGCCTGGGAGCCACATCCAAGTCGGAAGCTCAGCAGGCTTGCCCAGGTTTGGGAAGAGTTTGTGTTTGACATTGTTTTCTTTTTCTTTTTTATTGAAGTATAGTTGATTTATAATGTTGTGTTAGTTTCAGGTGTCCAGCACAGTGACTCAGTTATATATATATAATTTTTTTTTCAGATTCTTTTCCCTTGTATTGTAGGTTATTACAAAGTATTGAGTATAGTTCCCTGTGCTATACAGGAAGTTCTTATTGTTTATCTATTTTATACATAGTAGGTAATCAGCCATGTGAGGAGTTGGGAGAAGAGTTTTCCAGGCAAATAAAATATTATGTGCAAAGGCTGTAAGCAGGGAAAGAACTTCCCTTATCCAAGGCAAGAGTAACCAAATAGGGTGTATGCTTCACCAGCTCTGGGGCTCTGACCGAGGGGGAAGCATAGGCTGAGACAAACTGTCCACTTGGGATCCTGCAACCACTGTGAATCTCAGCACTCCAGCATGCGCCTCATTTCTCAACTCCTTCCCTTCTCTCTCACTGTAGGACAGAGGGCTTCAGCATTGTCCCCTCTCTCCTCTCTCAGGAAAGCCTTGCAGCACCAGCAACCAGCTGCTCCAGGCCTCCTATGAGCATCCCCATTCCTCTCTCTTGCTCCTCATCCTGGATGGAACTGTGTGCTTTGGCCTTGCAGAGGGAGACTGAGCCTGCTAACAGAAAGTTTCAGAAGTGTGGGGTGAGAAGAAGCAGAAAGGACTTCCACGTGTTGGGAAAGAGTCTCTATGTGCATCTGGATTTCCCTGTCCATTATGCACACTGTATCTACAGACAGAGCTGACACTACTCAGGAATGATATTGGACCCACCATGATGCATTCACTGTACTTGGAAACTCCCACGGTTGCTATGTCCATTGGCAGAAATCCAAGTCTGACTCCCAGAAGTTCATGAAATCAATAACGACATCCCTATACTGATGGCCACCAGAACACCAACTCATGGCAGGAAACAAGCACACTACACATTTTGACCCACCTAGGCATTCCTCCATACCACCATGTCTACTGTCCTTCTCCTTCCCCTCTCACCTATTCATCACCATGCAGTGTAAGGAGCACCAAGCCAACCATCCAGAAGCTAAAGCTGTATCCTTGGCTTTGCCCACTGACCAAGTGACTGACTTGGTGACTGGGCAAGGCATTTCAACACATTCATTGAGTAACTGCTATGAGCCAAACACTAAGCTGGCATCTCCTGGCTTTTACTCTGTAAAATGAGAACAATATTACCCATCTTATTAGGCTGTCAATGATATTATATTAATACCAGTTTACAGAGTGTTTGAATTTTCCCACCTACTCTGTAATGTAAGAATTTAAATGTTGTAAATTTCATTCTAAGCACTGCTTTAACTACATCATCCAGATTTTTTTAAATCAGATGTATTGAGGAATAATTTACATAAAATGAATCCTTATTAGGTGTACAGTTTGACAATGTCTAACAAATTCGTATGTGCCCATAACACCACAAAAGTAAAGATATAGAACATTCCCATCATGCCAGAAAGTTCCCTCCTGCCCCTTTGGAATAAATGTGACCCACTCCAACCCTTGGCAACTATTTATCTCCTTTCTGTAACTATAAAGTAGTAGTTATTTCCCAGAATTTTACGCAAATGGAATCATAGAGTAAGTGCTCTTTTGTGTTTGACTTCTTCCACTTAGCATAACGTGGATTGATGCAGGTGTGGCTGTTATCAGTAGTTCATTCTTTTATATTGCTGACTAGCATCCTATATTACAGATTTGCCAAATTTTGTTTGTCCGCGCACCAGTTGATGGGCAGCTAATCATCTCCAATTTTGCTATTATAAATAATGCTTCTATTAACATTCACAAACAAGTTTTTGTGTAGACTTATGGTTTTATTTTTTCTTGAGTAAATACTTAGGACTGGAATTGCTGGCTCACATAATATGTATACAAATACACTAATCTTTAACAAATCTATTGACCTGTTGCTGGACATGTGAGTTGTTTCTAGTTTTCAGCTCTTGTGAATGAAGCTTCTATGAACATTCATGTGGACATATGTTTTGATTTCTCTTTGAGAAACATCTACAAGTAAAACTGCTGACTCACATGATAAATGTATGCTAAACATTATGAGAAAGTGGTAAATTCTTTTCCAAAGTGTCTGTACCATTTACATTTCCACTTGCAATGCATAAAAGTTCTAGTTGGTCCACATTCTCAACAGCACTTGGTGTGCCTGTCCTGGTGTCCTCAGTCTTTTCATTTTTGTTGTTGTTTTAATCATTTTTTTAGGTGTGTGGTAGTACCTTGTAATTTTAATTTGCATTTCCCTAATGACTGAGCATCTTTTCAAGAACTTACAGATTATTCATATATTTTATTTTGTGATGTGAGCTGTTCGAATCATTTACCCATTTATAATTGGATTGTTTTTCTTATTATTACTGAATTTTTATAGAGTTATTTATAGTCTCTGAATACAAGTTCTACATCAAATATATGTGCTGTGAACATCTCCTCCCACTCTATAGCTTGTCTTTTCATTTTCTAAATGATGTCTTTTGAAGAGCACATGGTTTTAATTTTGAAGAAGTCCAAATTATCAATTGTTTATGGCTTGTGGGTTTTGTGTTCTAATTAAGAAAATTGCGTATAACCCAAGGTCAAAAAGATTTTCTCCTAAGTTTCATAATTTCAGCTTTTATGTTAAAGTCTATGATCCATGTCACATTAATATTCATGACTGGCATGAGGTAAGGGCCAAGGTTACTTTTTTTCCATATCAGATATCCAGTTGTTCTGGCACCATTTGTTGAAAAAAATTATCCTTTCCCAACTCAGTTACCTTGGCACCTTTGTCAAAAATGATTAAAAAGAATGAAATAATGCCATTCGCAGCAACATGGATGGACCCAGGGGTTATCATACTAAGTGAAGTAAGTCAGACAGAGAAAGACAAATATCATATGATATCACATATATGTGGAATCTAAAATATGACACAAATGAACTTATTTACTAAGTTCACAGACTTAGAGAACAAACTTAGAGTTACCGGGGGGAGGGTGGGAGGGAGGGATAATTAGGGAGTTTGGGATTGACATGTACACACTGCTGTATATAAAATAGATAACCAACAAGGACCTACTGTATAGCAGCAGGGAACTCTGCTCAGTGGTCTGTAATAGCCTAAATGGGAAAAGAATTTGAAAAAGAATAGATACATGTATATGTATAACTGAATTACTTTGCTGTACACCTGAAACTAACAGAACACTGTTAATCAACTATACCCCAATATAAAATAAAAATTAAAATAAATAAACAAATGGGA